>NC_090935.1:1393320844-1394734331 GCF_040938575.1 Ambystoma mexicanum | reverse complement strand
GCGTACATAAGTGAACTATTCATTCTAGACATACTATAGAGATCAATAAATTCGGACATACTAATAGAGAACAAGTAATACTACTGCATATGGAACTAATATCCTATCTTCTCACTCTTGAGCATGATGATATTCAATATGTCTCAAACTACTGTCTTTACTTTATCTTTACTATTATAAACAACTTAACAAAATGGCATGAGCCTGCCTATCTAACCAAAAAAGATCACTGCATTTCCTTTTTAAATCCTAATCATTAAAACACATTAGTTGTACAAATTCAGGAAATTCAGGCTATACAGCACCTAACATCACGTGCCTTCTGAGTATTGACATGTAACAAAATAAAACATTCCAGTGGAGCACAACAGAATAGTCCTTCTTTCATTCCTAACAACAGCAACAAGACAATGAAACCTACGTTTCTGGCATTTTCAGGCAATTACACAAATGATATGATATGATATGATGTGGCATTTAAAACGCGCCTGTACACAAGTGTTTCTAGGCGCGAAATTAAACTTGATAAACAAAATAAATAAAGATCCCACTGCAGTTTGTAACGCACACCATTAAATTGAAGAACAGATACACCATATCAACTGACAGTGTACCATTGATGTAGTTATTAAGGTAACATCCCTTCTACTTAGGGATTCTTCTTTCTCTCTGGAGCTCTAACAAATGTCACTTATTTATCTATTTATTATTGGTTTTTTTATTATCTTTTATAATGTTCAAACCTAACCCAAGGGCATTGGTCGCAGAACAGCAATTTGGTATGATGAAAAAATATTAACAATGTTATAGCCAGATTTAACTAGAAAAGAAGAAAATGTTCATGCTGCTGTGAAAAAAGAGCAGTCTAGGGGCAAAATGAAGACATGGCAGAAATGAGATCTAAACCCGATGACGGGCATCCAAAAAATCTTGCTTAAGGGTTTTGGATTTGGATCCCATAGGCATGATCTGATGAAGCGAAGCTTTACTCCATGGGGATCTAGCTACCAGCAATGATAAATAAGGGGGTTGGTTCAAAGCTACAGCTTTGTAAGCGATACAAGCTAGTTAAAACATGATTGGGGCCCAAGTGGGAGTCAGTGAAGAACACCTATCACTGGAGAAATAGGATCAAACTACGTCTTACTAAAAGTCAGATATGAACAATAGATTGTTTCATTTCAAGTTTGGCTGTAACTTGGCAATCAATCTGCCAAATTTCTGCCAAAATCAGCTACCATTACCGCCAGTCCGTCCCTTGGATTTACCATGGGATTACGAGTTGGCGGAAATCACCATTTTTGGAGTTACCTTGACCGTTTATTCTGACATCGTAATTCTGCCAATTTTGTACAGTTTTGTATAGGTAACGGGGAGGATTCAGCTCCAGCATCTTGTTGGAGGTGAACCCTCAACATTACCTTCAAACCTAGACTTCAGCTCTCTAGTAAAAAATGTGGTAATTCAATCACAGTCACAAGAAATGGCAGTAACAGAATTATCACCACTGTTTTACTGCTTTGCCAAACTCGTAATGAGGCCCATATGAATTTAGGGTCAGTTAACATTTTAAAAGGTTTCTCAGATTCATTTTTCAAACATATGCCAAACTTATTGTTCAAATTGTGACAGTGAATATTATCTTGATTATTTCTTTGTTCTTTTATATAGCTGCTCTTTCTTTAATGTTATCATCTTTCCACTCGTGAATGTATTTACATGTGAATCATTTCACAACAGACTTTGAAAAAGCATGTTTTAGGTACCACCAGTCCACACCACAGAAGATGTGTGAGTCTTCACGTAGTCCAATTTTGAGGTATTTTTCACTTTATTTTGTTTGAAATAGATATTTTGCAAAGAACATTGTGAGCAGGCTGGTGAGCCGGGTGGCTGCGAAGACTCACCAGAGACTCACAACCCACCAGAGACTGAGTAATGGCACCTCACTACAGGTCAGGTGAAGCATAGAAGTAGACCACCCCTCTTTTGGGAAGAAGGCAGGGAGAACTTCCACCAGGGCCCCAAGACGTTTAATTCCGATGACACTCAAACATCGGGAGCAGGAACAATAACGGCAGAGGAGGAGCAGACGAGAACTGTAGGTACAAAGGGGGGGCAACTTAGGTTCTGACAAACACTAACTGAGGAATTACCCGGGGAAGTCAAGGTTGTATACTAATTGACCTTTTCACAATTGACCTCGGGAGAATTGACCTCGGGAGAATTGACCTAATTTAGAAGGTCAATTAGGACATATATGCGGGGGGAAACCCCTGCAACCCTCCACCCAATCCAAAACCCCCCAAAACCCTCCACCCAATCCCCTTACATTATTCATAATCCAAAACCAACCCAATACATATATAAAATAACTAAAATAATACAAAGGTCAATTGTGCAGACGGTCAATTAGGACCACTATAATTAGGTCAATTGTGCAAAAGATCAATTGTAAAAGGAAAATGTGGGTAATACCGAAGTCGCACCAGCAGGCAGGGAGGTAGCCATGAATGTGAAATGCATGAGCGGGAATGGTACATCCCGATCACAACTTCACCTGGACAGAGGAGGGGAGTATCGGCAACCGCCTGGCCTGCAGTCACCGCCGCAATACCGGGCGAAGTGGATAATGGTCAGCTTGCCGTAGCGGCTCTGCATGAATGGTCTCAGAGCGCAATGACATTTTCCTTTCCCCTACATGTACCTTGTGGTTCAAAGCCACCATATTTCACAAACTGCGGGGCTCCGCGTGCTTCATCGACGCCGTTTAACGAGTCATCATGGCAAACCTCAGGAGAAAAGGATGACGGCGAGGCTTGTGGGTAGATATAGACTTTTTGGTAACTCAAATCCTGATTGGTTAGAAACCCAACAACCCCCATATAAGGTGGAAAGCGATGACGGACTCAGTGTTCTTCATTCGTTCTCTTTCAGAACGAACGGACCGCAGAGGAAAGAGGAGCTGCAGAGACCATCTGGGCATTTGAAGATTACGTTTCAGGCAGATTTGGTGCACCCATACCTAAGGAAAACCCAGGTAGAAGGTTTTTCCACCGTGACTGAACTTTCCAAAAGACTGAATCAAGTCCACGAGTTCTAGCAAGGAACTCACATGTTATTAATTTTTCTTGGATCAATAATAAACTCTCTTCTGTTCAGGCAATTACAGTCCTCCAGTCTCATAATTACAAGCATGTTTAGATGTAACAGAAACTGTAATTCATACAAAATGCTTTTATTGCAAAAATGTGCTGAAGAAATCTTCTTAACTTGAAAATATATGTTAAGCAATACTGCCTCAAGAAAGTTCTGTGCCTCTCTTTCCACCTTTTATTAACACTTTATGCATTGTTCATAAAGTAAAGGGAAACTATCATCATTATCATAAACAGGATGTTTTATGTAAATATCCTTTCCAGAATGCATGGACTGCGGAAGTGGACATGGCGGGTTGGACCAGCATAGATGGTGATGTGAATACATTATATTTGTGGGCCAAGCATAACTAGTGTGGAGAAGGCAGAGGATGCAGGCATTCCAGAGGTGCCCCCTAGTTTAGGTGAGTATAGATGCCAAGGGTGATGAGTAGTAATGGGGTTGAGGGGTGTCCCCCGACAAATCAGAGAGGGACGATGGAGGTGGGTTGGGGAATTGGCAACGTCTGTGAAGGTGATAGTCCTGGCAGAATGGTATGTTCAAACTGGATTAATTTTTCAAAGTTAATATAGGACTGTGTATAATTGATGTGTGATGTTTTCTTTTGTTGTTGTTTCTAATGAACACTACTGCTCATGTGGTTAATATGCTACTGGGTCATTTCAGCGGACAAGTGCCATAGTTGGGGGCATTTCACAGCCCACACAGTAACGCTGCCTACACCAGGTGTTGGCAATAATGACTGCACGCCCCTCAGTCTGCATGCACATCTACATGCCCAGAACACCTGCAGAAAGGCAGGCCGTGGTCCAGGAGTTTTATGGGGTGGCGCACTTCACTAGAGTGCTTGGTGCCATTGATTGCACCCATTTGGCTCTACGTCGACCTAGGGCGACAGAGCACATATATCACAATCCCAAGCACTGGCATTCCATCAACGTGCAGGTTGTGTGTGATGCCAATGGTATCATTACTTCTGTATATGCAAACTATCCAGGGTCCACCCATGATAGTTTCATATTCAGAATGTCACTCCTACACTGGGCCCTGGAAGCTGGGAGGCATGGCAACACATCAGTGAGTATAAATGCCTGTGCACATGCATGCATGTCACACACACACAAATACACACCAGTGACAAACATTTTCGCTTCTACAGGGGACAATGCCTACCCTCTGAGCACCTACATGAAGACGCCAATACGGAACCCTGCCACACCACCCCAGGTAAGATACAACACAGCCCACATTGCAACTCGGGGCATAGTGGAGCGTACATTCGGAGTGATCAAGTCACGTTTCCACTCCCTTGACCACTCTGGTGGTAAGTTGCTATATGCACCAACACTAGTGTGCAGGATCACTGTGGCAGCCTGTGTCCTGCACAATGTTGCAACACAGCGTGGCATACTGGTGGACATGATGGTGCCCTCACACCCGCAACCACATGCACTATGCTTGCGCATGTCAGGTCAAAGGGCACGTGGCAAGGCTGCCAGTACCCAGCCCTGGCACATTCCAGGTGCCATTCAATGATGACCAAGGACCAATCATTTGTGCCCAGCAAACCACCCCGAGAATGTGTCCTTGGAAGTGCAACA
This sequence comes from Ambystoma mexicanum, assembly GCF_040938575.1. Classification (NCBI taxonomy): domain Eukaryota; kingdom Metazoa; phylum Chordata; class Amphibia; order Caudata; family Ambystomatidae; genus Ambystoma; species Ambystoma mexicanum. Next base: position 1,394,729,571 of record NC_090935.1, on the reverse strand, counting down.
TTGTGTGCATCCCTTAGAACTAAAACTAATTTCATGTTGTGTTTCCAAAAGAAATACATAGAAGAGGGACTATGCCACTACCACCATGCCTAACTAGACATCCAATTGCCTGTGTGTCACATAAATCGTCCCATATGTCATGTTAAATAATCACCAGACTGTGCTATGTTATGTCATTTCAAAGGAAACAGATAAATGTGCGATACATAATACAGGTGTCTCAATGCGCTCAACGATGTATGGAACAAGTACAAACCCGCTCATAGAGATCCATAATATTCGGGACAGGAACAGTTTTTGCATACTAAACTATACTACTCTATCAACAGTGCATGTAACAGTGAATCTGTCGGACAGTGATTCATTATATTTTCACAAGTGCATCAATATGTCATCATGCAGGGACCGAGGACAAAGTGGAACAGACAGACACTGTACCTACATGGTGCAATCAGAAGGAGCAAGTGCACAGATGTTCAGAGGGGGGTGGTATTCGGAGGGTGGTAACACGTTCAGGGGTGGTTCAAGTGCAACCAGTCAGTAGATGCTTCGGTAAGTGCAGAGAGATGCAACTCTCCCTGGTCATTCCCTAAGTGCAGTGATGATGAAACTAGTCCGTGTCACGGAGGTAACTGCCCCACAAATTGCTGGGGTTGAAAGGGGCATGTGAGAACTTGAGGTACATCAAGCAGACAGTCATCAAGTAGCCATGACAGAAGGAATGGAGAGAGTGAGAGAGCATAGGTATTGCTTAGCAGGGAAGAGGGAGAGAGATGGAAGAGAAGAAGATGAAACACATGGGTAGGTCATGGAAAGCAAAGAAATGAGTCCCCAAACCAAGGGCGGCAGGCTGTGAATCCCAGAGGTTGGCCCCTGCTACCGATAAAGATCTCCTGCAAAAAATCTCCATAAATAACTGCCTCACCTGAAGAAGGTCAGAGTAACATGATGAAATGGCTCTGGAGGGACATGGACATTAGCAGATAGGGAATAAGCACACACTAATAGTTGAACCATAAAGTCAACACAGCAAATCTGAGAAACATTCCTAATCCCACAAACCCTGATACGGATCAGATGTGCCACTCATTAGACCTTATAAAAGTTGAACGAGGCACACCTCAGCTCAAAAATCTGCCCCTGCCACAGTCCACAAACAGTTGACTATGCTACACACTCACAACCAACCATGAAAGCCGAACACACAGAAAACACAGTTATCACAATCAGTAAACAGTGTCCCCAGCAATCCATCAGATTAACAAGACCATAGCCATCATTGGCATCACCCCTGGGTGAGTAAAACAACTCTCGAGCAATAGTGACAGAGGTAAATGTTAGTAAAGCCAGACTGAACACACACAATGCCCCATTCCCATGAAAACACCACTGAAGTGTCAGCAAATGCCATGCACTCACCTGTCCATGGAACTCACCTGCCTTGCATATGATGCACACCATCGGGCGATGCTCTGCCTACATGGAATGCAATGCAGAGTAACAGAACAAAATGCATGCACATACATGATCACAGTTGACACCAGAAAGAAAATATGCATACAACACAAAGTGCAGGAGCAACACAGGGTGACATTGGGTGAATGGCCATTGACATTGATTTGTACAGGAGTACAGTCTACCACACCAGAGAGAGGGAGAGAGAGAGAGAGTGGCACAGAGAGTGAATAACAAGGAAATGACAGATCAAGGAGTCCATGGCCTGGTTTACGATGAACAATGACATGCTGCAAAGCACAGTCGGTGCGCCCATTGAGGTACCCATATAGGTAGTTTACACAGTGACATGAGCTCCAATCAAATTAGCACAACGCCATTTGAGCATGCAAAGGACATATAAGAGTACTGACAAATGCAGCAAAGTTGACCAAAAGTGAAACATGCCCAACATGCAAGACAGTGCAAATGCTTACCAAATAACTCTGTCTGCATGTTGTAAATCCCACATGACCCTCACCAGTAAGTGTGCTTCCTAATTTGTTAAAGGATTGACATTGTCTGGTGGAGGGCATGAGGAGTGCGAACATCGGATGGAGCATGATGTCTCAACCGGGACAGCAGTCCCAGCCACATCATGGATTACTGGAACAGCATGAGCGAACATATTAAAACACCAATTGTGCAGTATAATTGACAAAACACACATGTGCCATGGAAAAACAAAGCTATGATTACCTGCACATGCCATCCGGTGCACCCCCATGCAGAAATGCTAGATGACTTAACTAGGCATGTCTGCACGTACACCAGTGCGCATGTATAGTCCCGCCAGAGTTAACGGCACACCTCAAGGGCAATCAATGCAAAAAATAACAAAGACCACAACCAGGAAAGGGCAAAAAAATATGACATGCCAACATCTGGCATGGGGGGTGTGGAAAGAAAGAAAATAAATGTCCATGTTAGACCAGGGGTAGGGGGGGAACACCCAGGAGGGGGGAGGAATAGGGTGCATGTCAACACCGACATGTGTGAATGTTGAAAAAATGATTCCCTCCATGGGTACATGGACCGCACGGCTATCATGGATCGGAAGGGATGTTGCTGCTGTCGCCACCTTCCTGTGTAGAGTACAAAGGTGGTAGTGGTAAGGGAGGTTTACCACGTATAGCTCTGGCCTGGTCCTCCATGGCAGCAGCCAGGCAGGACCCAGATGAATGCATCTGCAACATGAAGCCTCAGAGGTCTGCATGCAACACCCCACTGGATGCAGAGTTCCTCCAAGATGGTATGAGTCAACAGTTGCATCTGCTGTTCGTGCTATGTACAGCAGACTGCCTCTCGCACTTCCATTGAAGCTCTGAGGGCCAGATACTCTTGCCTCAGGGCTTCCCTGTAGGCCCGACCCTCTGCAAGCAGGGATGCCTACAGAGACCACAGTTCGGCCAGTTGGCTCCTGTTTCTGCTGGCCTCCATGTGCAACCTGTGTGAGCGGCATGTGGACCGCAAAGCCTGCAGCTGGTGCTCTACCTGTGTTTGTTGTGAGAACATAGAATTGGCCAACCTATCCATGCCCTGAGCCAACATCTCATAGGAAGCACCCTGTTGCTGTGCAACACGTAACATTGACTGCTCCCACACTGTCTCCCCAGCCATGACACGTGCACCATGTTTTCATGCCCCATGCCTGCCGTACCCAAGGGAGCATGGCCCTTGCTGTCTGTTGCTGCAGGACTGCATCCCTCCCTTGATTATTCGTCCCAGAACCAGAAACCAATAGAGTGGAGCATGGCCTTGCAGCCCTAATCACCATAGACGGACGTGGCAACACTGACTGGCACTGTGAGGGGACGTGACCCCCTGTAGATGCACAGGCTTCACCAACTCCAACACTTGATGCACTCACCTCCGACACCTGAGAGGAATGGACATCCGGTTCACCACCAGAGCTACTGGTATCATTGGAGTCGGACTTATACTGAGTCATGGCCTGGATGAACTGTAGCACCAGTAGATTTTCATGGGCTGCCACAACTCAACCTCCACTGTTACTCTGTTGGGGCTCAGGCTCCCGTTCCTCAACTACCTCCTCCCCTGAAACTGGTGGCTTATCAACTGCACATGGACACAAAAAGACACAAAAAATCAAGTTAACTTCATCTACTACATGCATTGTTATCACAATGCTGTCCTGCAACACATTGCCATCCATGTGAACATGCCGTCATTTGCATACACACAATATGCACAAAAAGCTCACTTGCCACTTAAACCCGTGTCCCTGACCATGTAAGCACTGCAGACATTGCCAACACACATGGAGTGTGTGTTGAGTGTGACAGGTCAACATGGATGACTCCAGACAAATATTTCACATGGGGACATTGCCATAGCTGTGACTGGGATTTACACAGTTGAGTTAAATGCTGTGTCACTCATGGCACCCCACCCGCTGCCAGTGTTCATGGAAGGTATGGGTAGCATTAAACCACCTACAGACATGTGTGGATGGCATTTCTACTACATGCAGTGCATGATGTGTAGCACATGCATCAGACACAAGCACCTCACTGGCATAGCTGAGTCACTAAATTCACTCATATAAATACCCAGATGCCACGTTCTGTTGGCATGCCGGAAATGTCTTTTACTATCTGACGGTTGTTGATGACTACTGCTCCAAAGCCATGTTATACAGATGTGTAGCACATGGGTTATATGCACTCTGCAGTACACTAAGCACAAGTCAGTACACCATGACATGGTTCACCCATGGCAGTCATACAAATGCAGGCAGAAGTGCTACACAATCATACCCATTTATTTTATCTACATATAAATATTCAGGATGCACACGCTTCATCACTCACTGCTCGCAATTCGAGGTTGGCACCCAGCTTTGATTTTGTTCGACGGTGGAGGTCATTCCACCGCTTAATTTCCTCACGAGCGGTGTGCCTCTCATTGCCGAGGCATTGATGCCATCCGTGAGTCGCTGCCAGTGGACCATACGCTGAGCAGGCGTATGTGTGCTCCCTGGCCACATGCACATGTCCCGGTGGTGTTCACGCACGTAGTACACAAGGATCTTGAGTTCTTGATCATTGAAGCTCCTATTCCTCGACGTGGCAGTGTCCTGTGCTGTGCATTGGGATTGAGCCTGTTCCGGTTCTGCATGCTTTGCCTTCTTGGAAGGTTGTGCAGACCCTTTGTGGCTGGGACCACTCAGGGCACCAGATGCTGGATCACCAGTGGCCTGGGCCATGACAGCATCCCCTGATGCTGGGACAGTAGTAGCCCCTGCAAGTCCCCGTACCTGGGTGCTTGTGCCAGGGCCTTTAACTGTACTTCCCTTCCCCTTGGATGCACGGACAGCATCTGCCCCTGTGTGTCCATGTACCTGGGGAGGGGACAACAGATGCTGTCATAGCTCCCTGACCCTGGCGGTTGGGGGCAGCATCTGCATCTGCAAGTGCCTCAACCTGGGTGCTTGGGAGCACAGATGACCCTGCAGATACCTGGCGCAGGGTGCTGGAGCCAGGTGTTTTGACTGTATTTCTCTTCCCCTTGGACGCATGAACAGCATCTGCCCCTCTGTGTCCATGTACCACGGGGGGTGACAACAGCTAGATGACTCAACCTGGGTGCTTGGGAGGGCAGATAACCCTGCAGATCCCTGACCCAGGGTGCTGGGGTCAGGTGTTTTGCGGGGACATCCCTTCCCCTCAGGTGCACAGCCATCAACTACCTCTGCGTGTCCGTGTACCTGGGGGGGTGACAACAGATACTGCCGTAGCTCCCTGACCCTGGTTGTTGGGGACAGGAGCTGCCCCTGCAGGTCCCTGACACTGGGTGTAGGGGACAACAAGGACCCCAAATATCAAAAATGTGTGTATGCGACCCCTCGCCAGATCACGTGAAAAGAAAAAGCATTACACGGTACACTGTGGCTCCCAGCCACACTATAAATGCGTACGCAATACACACGTAAGCTACTGTAATGTTAAGAATGGGGGTACGCCATACACAGGAGCACCCAGAGTATGAGTAATGCGTACACGACTCACCGTTAACCTCAGAAAAAAGAAAAATTCACGCGCGTTGGCGCAGAGGGAAATCCCCCACCAAAATAAGAAGTTTGCACTGTCACAGTAGTGAACAAATTGCATGGCACTCCAAAAATGTCCGAAGTCCACACGTCCATGCGCTCCAATTCGCACGTGTGGTTTAATGTTCTCCTGCGCACTCCTTTATCCCAAATGTGAACATCAACGCCCAACGCCCAGCACGTGTCATGTAACTTATGTGATGAGGGCCTTTCCTCTGATTTCACATGTACATGCTAATTTTGCACGTGTGAATTAACCGTCACTCTGTTTTTGGCTGTCCATGCGAGAAACATGGAACACCCACAAACTCCTGCCTACAAGCTTTTTACCTGCTTCCTACTGCCCTGAGCTGCCGTCTACGAGCCATCTGCTGCTGCCTGCCCACTGTGTGTGCCTGCTGCCCACCTGCCCTGCAATTTTGAGTGCCTGCTGTCCAGCCATTGCCAGTGCTACTGTCCTTGGCCCTGAGAACAGCTCAGCTGATTCAGAAGACGAAGACTCCCAACATGCCAGAACATCACCATCACTCCACAGCCCAGCCCCAGGAACACATTGCCCACCCACACCTGCCTCGGGGGTTGCCGTGTCTCAACCAACATCTTCAGAGGTTAGTGGCAACCCCATGGCAGCGAGACAGAGGGCTGTCAACTTCACAGCCTGGCAAGTTGACATCCTGGTGGAGCATGTCCTGGGGGGTTATGATGCCCTCTTCCCCAGACCAACGCAAGTAGGCAAGGAAGGACGGATGCTTATCTGGGAGCAGATCGTGGGTGCCATGAATGCGGAGGGGGTGGCACCCTGTGACTGCCACTTCTTGTGCAAGCGCTGTGAGGACCTGAAATCCAGGACCCACAGCCAGGCCTGCACTTCCTCCAGGCTGGTGACAAACCTGGGGGGCGCAGGGGCTGGATGAACACCACCAACATGCAGGTCCTGGAGAGGTTCTACCCAGCGCTGCACACCCAGGTCAGAGAGTTGCAACAATGTCTGGAGTCAACAGGTGAGTTTCCATGTGTTGCTGGCCCCACAGTGCATGTGCATGTTTATGTATGGTGAGAGTGTGTACCTTGGCCTTCCAGCAAGTGTGCCTCTTGTACGGATGTGTGTTGTACTGCAGCATTTCACAACATGCACATGGTTAGTTACATGTGTCTGAGACGTGCCCATGTGAGAAGTGTGACAGATGAATGGGTGTTGTCAACCACATGTGCATGCATGGTGTTCATGTGTATGTGTCTTAATGTGACTGTGTGACTGGCCATCATGCCTGCATGGATGTAACAGGTGCATTTCAATGTGTGACCTAGTCATGTTGTGTGATTGCTGTTGAGGTGACTCTGATGTGATTGCTCAGTGCACTGCTTGAGGGCTGTCAGGTGATGTGTGTGCATGACATGTTTATGAGCGCATGATGCATGTGTGTGTAGCATGTGCAATTGATAGGTTGTGACAGTGCCATGTCCCCGAATGTAATTGTCTGTGGCGAAGGACAGACATGTATGTGTATGTATGTACATTGCATGTACCTGTGTGTTGTTCAGGGTGATGATGGTTGTACCCTTTAGCAGTGTAGTTCATGCAAATAATTTTGTTGCCATGCACACATTGGTTCAGTACCTTGATGTTTGTATTCTATCTCTCCTTATCTGCAGTTGCGTTGGATGAAGAGGGCAGAGACAGTGCTTTGGAGAAAGGCAGCAGGGATGCGTCCACCGGGCAGAGACGCAAGGCCCAGTCACGCACAGTGGCATGACATCTTTGGGGAGTGAGGAGACTGGTGCCACGTCTCAAACGTCGGCCACAGCTGCTGAGGGGAGGTCCAAGAGTGCGAGGGTGGACGTGGACTCCTCAGCAGCGGGGGGGGGATAGGTGAGCACACAAAGGGGCCATCCATTGCGGAAGATGCTGAGGAGGCATCGAGGTTGGCGGGGAGGAGGTGGCTGTATTTGCCCAGTCCAGGGGGCCCGGCGGGGGTGGTGAGGTCGGTGTGACTGGTGCAGTCCAGACTCAGTGGCAAGAGGCAGTGCAGGTCCCCGTGGAGGGGCCTGTGCCAAATCCTGTCCCTGGGCCAATGCCTGCCCCAGTATGCACCTGCCAGCATGCCTCAGGCCGGACCCAGTCACAGGTGTCAGATGTTTCCACCCAGACCAACATCCCAATGCCTGTCGCTGTTGCCATTTAAGACAGAGTGGAACCCCTGCAAGCCTGTATTGCGAGGCTTACAGCCATTATACGTGATGATGTGCAGGCTTGCATTCGTGGGCTTGCACATCATCACCATGAGGTTTGGCATCTCCTGAACTGGGTAGCAGCATTCATGGTCTCAAATTGGATGCATGGGCTGGCCATTTATGCAATCCCCTCCTCGTCTTGCTCCTCTGTGTGCCAATCATCGTCCCGGGCGCTTTCCGACCCAGATACTGCCAGGGCCCCCTGTGTACCAGTCCCACCCATGCTGGCCAGTCTGGTGTAGCTACCATCCCTGCATGATTTGGGAGTCACCAGTGGATCAGCTGAGGTGGTCACCATGTCAATCTAGGCTACGACAGGACCTATGGCAATGGAGGGGGAGCAGCCACCCAGGAGCAGGGCACGGGCCCGACACCCCCGGTTGATGACATCAGCCCAGAGGGTATCCACAGAAAGCAGGCACCAGGCAATTTGGCAGCAGCAGGCACGAAGTAGGAGGCTCTTGTACTCAGGGCATCCCATCTCAAGGAGGCAGGTATTCGGCATCAGGCAGGATGCAAATGTGCACCCCCGAACGAGTATGTCTTCTGTGTTCGTGTGATATGGACAGCAAATCAGGGCAGAGAGGCAGCAGGCTCTGGAGGCGAGAGTCACCATGGCCAGTATGGAGTTTGCACTGCGTCGGGCAGAGAGGCAGGCTGACATCCTCGAGGATACTTGCAGGGAGGGGATGGAGAGGTCCATGCAGGAGTCCCTGCAAGCCCTCGAGGAGAGATCAGAGGCCCACTTAGGGGAAGTGGACGCAGTGTTCGATGATGCCCTGGCCGAAACATTGACTGACACTGGTGACAAGGAGGACTAGCCCGCTGCCTGTATAAATAGTTTTGAAGATATAAGTTTCCTTACATTATTCCTTAGTATTTGGAGGTTGGATCACAGACATTACTCAATTTCTTTGTCCATAGTTCTGTAGGTGTAAGTTTCCTTTCTTTTTTTGTTTTGGAGTGGATTCTGGACTATCCTCCATGTTTTCTTGTACATCGTTTTTTGGTGTCTGAGGTGTTTTATATGTAATTTTATGGATTTTTTGTGTAAATATTTTTATACTCATGGACATTTTTATTTTTCTATTTTTACATGGACATCTTTTAAGATTATGATTCATGACTTATGATTTTATTTACAATATGTATGGTTTGAATACAACTGTTTAATATATTTATTTGTTACTCTCACAGTCATTGTCGGTCACAGTTATTTTTGCAGTTTGCCTGTTTGGTAGTCCATTTAGTAGCCCTGATCCTGTCCCTTGTTAGCCATGTGTGTACTTGCTTACTTGCATGTGTTATGCTCAGTGTTTATTTGCGCGGTGAGCCTACACATGGGGCAGACCAGTGGTGGTGTGTGATGTGGGATTTTGTGGGTGCACAGGCAAATGTCATTTCCTTTCAAATGTGCAGCATCACTGTGTATTTGCCTTCACAGTGTTTGTGAGTGAGTTGGGTGGGGTGACTGTGGGAGTGTTACATGTTCAGGACATTTGCACATGATTTGCTTGATGCTGTGTAACACACAGGTTGTGCTTTCCCCTTCACCAGCATGTGTTTTTACAGTTATCAACATCTCTCGTGTTGGTCAACCTCTTGCACTGGGATACACTATTGTCATTTCATTGTATTTACACATTGGCTGCCCATTGCAGCTGTCTCGATGCGTGGTGCACTGTCTGATTGCCATGTCCTTCACATATGGGCAGACTAGTGATGTGTTTATTAGGGATTTTCGTCTAGGAATAGCAGCTCAATGAAGGTCAGGCTGTGGGACACCAGGCCAGTGTTTGTTCATGTGGCACACAATGAGAGTGTTTTGGATTCTGTCATTGGTGAACAATCTTTCCCTGGGTATTGATGCCATGCCATTGTCACATGGCCAGCAGGCACTCACTTTTACATTCACTTGTTACATGTGTATGTTGGGAGATGTTGCGGACAACTATTCTGTCTGCCCAGCTGACACACTCATGGATGTCGCCTGGGTGAATGCATTCATTTTTGTTTGCAGGTAACATGTTCCTGTGGATATTCTGGCTGGTGTCACTATACGGCAGTCAAGGTGCATGACACACAATCAATGGAGTGATGATGTGTCAATACGTCAGGGTTCTTCATTCAGGTGATGTCTCATATGGAGAGGGGTGCCTGCAGGGTGGGGTCATGGGTGATGAGGTCTGAGGTGGGGGTGTCCCATGTGGATGGGGCTGCCTGCAGGGTGGGGGCACACGTGATGTAGGCTGGGGTATCCCATATTGGGAGGGCTGCCTGCTGGGTGGGGGCATGGGAGATGGGGGCTAGGGTGAGGACGTCCCATGTGGAGAGGGCTGCCTGCAGGGTGGGGGCATGGGTGATGGGGGCTGAGGTTTCCCATATGGAGAGGGCTGCCTGCAGGGTGGGGTCATGGGTAATGGGCTCTGGGGTGGTGGTATCCCATATGGAGAGGGCTGCCAGTAGAGTGGGGGAACAGGTGATTGGGTCTGGGGTGGGGTTGTCCCATGTGAGGGGGGCTGCCTGCATGGAGGGGGCCATTTGTGATGTCATCTTTGATGTCCAGGGTGTTAGTGTTAGCAGTGCACGGTGGCGCGAGTTATGGTTGCTTATCTTACCATAACTGCCGAATTTCAGGGGTTTTTCGGTTTTACTTTGAACCATAACGCCCTTTTAACAAAGTTTTTTCACTGAATTTCATAGGTTTTTCGTAGCGCAACTTAACCATAACGTCCCTTTAACAAAGTTTTTTCACTGAATTGCATAGGTTTTTAGTAGCACAACTTCACCATAATATCCCTGACTTCATATACATGTAACATAGAACATACTGAACCCCCACGTAGTGATTTTGATGTCCGCGGACTACCGCCATGTCCGCGGACATATCGAGAATCTGAGCGTGGTGAATGTAAATTTAAATAGTGTGCCCCATTTCCCCTTTGAAGTTGGCTCTGAAAAGAGCCGTTTTTTTTGGTTTTTTTACAGATGCTTGACAGACACCTGTTATTTTGTATTTTTTTTCTTGTTTTATTCTCTTACTTTACTCCTAAAATCTTCACTTAACCTTCTCCAAAGCAACCCTTACATTCCAAAATAGAAAGGCATTTCCCGTAAAAGATAAAGAGATGCCATCTTCTTTAAAATTAACAGTATTACTGCCATCAATATTCTCATTATTACAGAAGAACATACCAGCTCTAAGCATGATGGCACACATGCCTCGGTTGAGGACACACCTAGCAATGTTTTGCTGAGGACAAAAAACTGAACTATTGTCCCATATTGCCCTAGGTAGTAATCCAGAAAAAAATACTTTCGGATTTGGAAGGATCTTCATTACGGCTTGAACCAAGCGTTCCAAATTAGCCAACAAAGTAGGGGCACTGACGTTGCCCAAATGGAAAGCACCATAGTGCAAATCTACCACATGCAGACTGTTCATCGTGGCCATATCCTCACAAACTTGTACAATTCCCTGTACATTGCAATCAGGCACAGTGCTCCACACCATCTCCACTCCTTTCACATCAAAGTTCTTTTCAACATGCCTGCATTGAGCGTACTGTTGTAAACCATTCACAAACATATCTCCAAGCACCAACACCCTGACTTTCTCCACTTCTGCCATCTTCTCCACACACAGTCTCTTTCAACACAAATCAACAACCTCGACATCTGATTGGCTAATCCGTACAGTCTTCTTTCCATGTTGGATTTTCTGGAAAACCCCGGATGTAGCACGCCCTGTCCACGGACAGCCGCGGTGTCCGCGGACCGCGTAACTCTTCGACACCCCTTCTACCATTTCCACTTTACTCTCTGTGCCATTCCCTCATTGCATACAGCTAAGCAGTCACACAATACGAAGAACGTCCTCAGAACACCCCCATTTTGTTTATTTTCGAACATTTCAGGAAAATTATCATTTCATTATTCAACATATTAACATTACAAATATTATACTTTCATCTTGTACGCTGCACACAATGCTATATTTCTCCATTAGTAGCTCAGTATACTAGATAGAACCCCATAATACAATGCTATTTATATCAATGCATCATTCAAAGCACTAATTACGGTATGATATTTATTGCAATGATCCTTGACTCTTTATAATAAAAATCCCTAGTACACAAATTTCATGAAAAGTAAATGCACATGTGATGTCATCAGTGTTGTCATCAATGACATTTGCAATGTCATCTTTGATGTCCTGGGTGTTAGTCTTAGCAGTGCAGGGTGGTGGCGCAAGTTATGGTTGCTTAGCTTACCATAACTGGCGAATTTCAGGGGTTTTTCGGCTTTACTTGGAACCATAACGTCCCTTAAACAAACTTTTTTTATTAGCACACAAACAATATACAAAGATGTAGTGTAAACAGCAATTTCTCACAGATGGCTTTACACAGAATGTTGCAAAGTAAGCATTTATGCTCGTTCACAGTGAAGGTCAGCTGCTTCCATTTTTTCTCGCGGCCCGGTGAGGCCCACGACTCCCACTATAAGGTTCTATTTTTTTTACCTTGACAGACAGAGATTGTGCTGAAAGACTTATTTTGAAGAAGTGTAGCAAAAACGTAAAACACGATAAAGATGAAATTTCTGAAACAAAACCACTTTTGTATATTATATCACTTTGAGAAAGATCGTTGGCACACGCGGAGTCGTATTTTGGGACTGCACTACACTTGGACAATGGAAAATGCAATTATAACGTAAGTAACCCTTTAGATTATTATATACCACAATATAATAACAATAGCGTGGCATTAAAGCCCGGTCAAGTTGTACTTGTTCGTTCAATGTGACATATTGTTTTCTACCGTGCACTATCACCGCCGAATTGATCCCCTGTCGTTTAGAGGGCTCTGAAAAAGGCAGACGACACAGGGTGGGTTAATAGAAATAATTTAACCGGTCTGTAGCCGGTCAAGCGCTCTACTCGCTGTGCCACTTCTCTGTAGCCGGTCAAGTGGCACAGCGAGTAGAGCGCTCGCTTTGACATCCATGCACAGCTTGCTAAATTTGCAAAAGCACGCTTTCGGGACCAAGCCACCGCTCCTGCTGCAAATTTGGTGTAAATCCGTCCAGCGGTTCGGGCTGTAGCCGTGCGCAAAGTTTTTTCCCATTATTTCTATAGGAAAAAACAAAAGTTTTGGGACTCCCCCTATAACTTTGCCCCCCCTGGACCAAACCTCGCCAAACTTTGCAAAAAAATTCATGCAAAGTTTGGTGAGGATTCGTCCAGAGGGAGCGAAGTTATAAGCCACCCAATAAGTGCTCTTCCTATGGAAACACCAACTTAACCATAACTACATGGACGCTAACACGTCCTTGATATATATATATATATATATATATATATATATATATATATATATATATATATATATATGTATAGTACATGGCCTACGGTAGCAGCCCTGTAGTTACGGTAAAGTTTCTCGACTCATAGAAAGAGCACTTTTTGGGCAGCTTATAACTTTGCCCCCATTGCATGAATCCTCATCAAACTTTGCAAAAAATGTGTATGTCCCCTTCATATGTTTCTGCAAGCTTTGGTGTGGTTGTGTCCTGGGGGAGCAAAGTTATAGGGGGGTCCCAGGATTTGTGGAAATCCTCTTAGATGCAAAGGAAAACATGTCTTGTGTCTGCAGCCCAAACCACTGTATGGATTTTCACCAAATTTCCGCCAGAAGCTGCAACTTGCTTGCAAAAGCATGCTTTTGTAAATTTGGTGTAAACCCGTCCAGTAGTTTTTTGAAAAATGTCCAAAAGTAGGTAAAAACAAAATATTGAAATCTGGGTCAGGTCAGTGCACTCACTTCCCAATTCGGGGTCTGCGGACACGTCTGGGTGCGTCAGGGGCCGGCGTGCTCTCCGCAGCCATTGTACGCAAGTGCTGATTGGATGCTCAAAAGCTTGAGGGCCAGCAGATTTTTTTAAACTTCGCCATATTGTATTTGCTGACCGCCTCTGGTGTCCAGGGATACCGCAGTGGAAAGAAAGTATGGAAAACACATTTGGGGTTATTTGGTGGCCGAAAGTGGGACTGGAAAGGGTGGGGGAGGGCAATAAAGTTGATATGGAACTGTATTTCTAGGTGAATAAAGGGTTTGCAGATGCTGTTGTGTCTGCTGTCAATGTTGTTGTCCACGGACATCATTTGAATGGGGTAATGAATGAAAAGATCAAATCTAAAATGCTGAATGCACGTTTAGTGTGCATTTGGCATAGTAGGTTAGATCTTTTGCCCATAATACCAAACAGATGAGTGGGGTTGCGGGGTGTACGCCGCTCCCCCAGTTTGGTATTCTGGGCTGCGGGGGTTGTGGGGGTGTCCCCCCCATACATTAAAGGCAGTGTCGGGGGACAAATGGGAGAAATCACAAAGATCAAATTACGAAATACGGGTGAGGGGGCTCCCTGATTTTGTAATTCGATCTTTTGGGGTACTTTTTTAATATACATCGTATGAATTGCAAGGTTCTGGGTGAGTTTTGTTACTTGAAGATATATTGTACATACTTGTTATATGGTTTAATCATATTGTGGTGGTGTGGCCAGTATCCAGAATCTTTAGGGCATGGCCTATGCCTATGGCCATGCCCCCAAGAATCTGGGCAATGGCCACATACACTATAGTAATATGTGTATAGTAATTATAAGTACTGTAGGGGGAATATACAGTATTTGTAATATGGTGGAATGATATAAATGAAGTGCATATTGTATTTATGACTGTAGTACAATTGAGGATAGTGCTTGTGGAATGTGTATTTGTTTATTCTTGGTATGGTTACTTAGTTATATACAGTAATAACGCTATAATCTCCAGTTTATTTATTTATTTAATACATTTATGTTTACATTTATAGCAGAGCACAAAACCCAGCGTTATCTAGGTGCTAGTTACAGTGAATGCAGTAGTACAGTCCCAGTTTTGCAAGACTAAGCATAAAGGTTGCAACATAAAGGGTAGATTTTGAATGTACCCTTCGGAAAGCCACGCTTATGGTATGGGGACTATGTCAGGTGTGCAGGTATGAATAGAATAACAACAATTGAGTAGGTACACATTCTGGTAAAGCCACACCCCATGGTACAGAGGGCTACGTCAGGTGTTCAGGTATAGATAGAATAACAACATTTGAACATTTGAGTAGGTGCACATTCTGGCAAAGCCACCCCTCTTGGTACAGGGGGCTATGTTAGGTGTGCAGGTATGCATAGAATAACAACATGTGAGTAGGTGCACATTCTGGTAAAGCCACACCTCATGGCACGGGGGCTATGTCAGGTGTGCAGGTCGGCATTACAGTTACAATTTCTTAAGTAGTGAAACAGTTACAAAGGTACGGTATTCAAGCAGTTGCAGTGCTGAGCAAGGTTCAAAGATGAGTCTGACTGCAAAGGCATAGAGGATGTGCCCCTCTTGCGGGTCAAATTGGGCACGGTGGGCATGCGGGATGCAACAAGCAGGATGGGGAGCTGTAGTATAGTATAATGTCAAAAGCACTCCCGGAAAGCATCGCCCCATGACAGGGGCTACATTGGGCGAGCAACACATAGTCAGATAGTAAGCTGTGATATAATGGGGTAAGGCAGTTTCAGTGTCTGCCGTTGCGGAACGTTTGCAGAGAGTCATCTGTGAAAACAAAATGGGACAATTTGTTAAGCAGAATAGTTTAAAAGCTTTAATTGCATACAAACTTAAATATACATTAACTTTCCTTTGACCCTCCTAAACAATCTATGTACTATGTTTGTTACAACATTAGTGTGTCCTACACTGTTGTTGTATTGACATGAAATAATCAGTTGGTCATTGGGAAAAAAATCCATAGAGGATTAAAAAAAAACTATTATAATTATGTGAGTGTAAGTGTGATAGTATGTTTCTGTGAAGTGTGTTGTAATTAAGGGAATGTTTAAAGTAGTTAGATACCTCTTGGCGTATTCGAACTATATTAAACTTTACAAGAGGTTTTGCAGTAACAAGAACTGTGATGGCGTATTTGAAGTGTATTGCAATGAAGGGTATTTTTGAAGTAGTTTTAGTTCCCTGTTGGCATATGTTGGCTTTTAAAAGTACTATTGTAGTATTATGGATGTAGTTAGATACCTGTTGGCGTATTCTAACTGTTTATTGTGCTACAGTTTAGTGAGTACATTTTGATTGAAGGAATATTAAGTAGGCATTTGTTAGATTTACTGGTAACATATGTTTTGGAGTAACAGAGGTGTCGTTACATTCTAACCAACCACTTCTTTTTTTTCACATATACAGTATAGTGCCCTGAAGTGGTTGTAGCACCAGTGTGGTAGAGTATGCCCACTGCTGTGAAGGTTTTCTTGCCAAGAGATACTTGGCCATGTGTGAAGCCTGTGAGCTTAAAGTTGTTTTGGTACAATCTGCATTGTACCTTAGAAGCATTAGTATCACATATTGACCATGTGATTTAATTTGTATGTTGGAACAATTGTCTGAATTACAAAAGGGTATAATATGCCATGATTTGCATTCTGCTGTAGCTGGTGAAATGGAATGGATTCACAATTGGGTATGGATACATACACAAATCTTTCATTAGGGATGTGTCCTTGTGAAAAATGGTTGCAGAGAGTGCATGTATGTTTCCACGTGTATGAAATCTGTAAGATTTTATTCATAGGGATGTTTTTGGTTTCCAGTACTTGTAGCAATTACATTAGGAATTCTTGTGGATCTTCCTGAGTGTCAATCATACATTTTGCCATTATACCTGAGACACTGTAAGTGCTGTCAGGATTATTTGTGGCATTTCTATGAAGGACAAGCATTTGCAAACACAACTGATCTGAGCCGTTTAAGTAAATGTTATGAGCAGTTGGTAGCAATTGGAATGATATGATATGATATATGAGTCATTTATGACATGCCTGCACACAAGTGTTTGTAGGCGTGACAAGAAATTGTAGGGAGACATAGGGAGAATGAAACAAACCTACTACGCCTTGTGTCATTCAGGTCATGCAAGCACAGGGGGAGAGGGAAAGGAGAAGCGCTGGAGGGAGGAAAAGGAGGGAGTGAGATCAGGGCAGCATTGTTCTGAGTAAGTGCAGCCAGGGGAGCCGGCTCTGGGTAGTGCAAGGAGGCAGGGGATTACAGGGTTATGGATGCAACCACTAAGCGCGTGCATGCCAGAGCCAGTGCAGGGTCTTAGATGTCGTGGAGGACCCTGGTGCCCATCAGTTTCTGAGGGTAGCCAGGCGACCAGTCAATTCAGCAGATAGGGAGGTCTGCAAGGGAGAGAAATAGAGAAAGCAGATCCGAAAAGGAAGCTGTTGAGCTGCTTCCGGAATGTGAGGTAGTCCTGATCAAATTTGAAAGGGGCAGGGAGTCCATTCCACAGGAAGGCACCTGCAGAGGAAAGAGATGTACCTCCCACCCTCTGACTGGAGAAGCGTCTGACCATCTGAGAGTTGGAGGTAGGTGAGCAAAGGACTTGAGAATGAAGATGTTTAGGAAGTGAGAGTTGCATGTAGTGTGGGCCCTGGCACCAGAAATCCTTGTGGGCAATGCAGAGGGTCTTGAACTTGATCCTTGCAGCCACCGGGAGCCAGTGGAGAAATTTGAGGCTGGAGAGATACAATCCTTGGGATTAAGGCCAAGGACAAGTCTTGCAGTCCTGTTCTGGATTAGTTGCAAAGGGTGGAGAGTAGAGAAAGGCAGGTTGAGAAAGAGGCTGTTGCTGTAGTCCAGCCTAGAGAGAACCAGAGTTCTGGAGACAATGAGCTTCTGGGGGAAAGTGAGTAAAGGAAGAATACCTCTGATGAGGTGCATCTGGTAGTTGAACTTCTTAAAGAGGTGCGTAATGTGAGGAGAGAAGGAGAGAGTGGAGTTGAATATGACCCCAATGTTTTCTGCCTCACAGGGAGAGGGCCCAAGGCGGGCGGTCATAGTGAAAGAGTGTAAGCGGGAGCAGGGTTCCCAATGAGGAGTATCTCCGTCTTGCTGGCATTGAGGTAGAGATTGTTGAAGGCGCACCATTCCTGAATCACGAATAGACAGTCAGGAATTAGCAAGAGGGGAGGCAGAGTGGAGCCTGAAGGAGATTCATCCACATTACACTGAAAGTTAAAGGAGAAGGTTGAGACCAGGTGGGCCAATGAGGCCACATAGATGTTAAAAAGCCAGGGTGAGAGGCCGGAGCCCTGGGAAATACCACATGTCGAGAGAGATAGAGGTGGTGGAGACAAGGGACCCCAGTTGGACCTGGGAGGGATGGTCCAGGTGGAAGGAGGTCAAACCTGCAAGGGCCTGATCTGTGATTCCCAGGTTCTCACCGAGATGATTGATTGCAATGGCATTATTGACCGTGTCAAAAGCAGAGGAAAGATCAAGGAGGGTGAGGACAGAAGAAAGAGTCGAGATTAGTGAGCAGATCTTCACAGGTGTTCAGGAGAGCAGTTTCCGTGCCTCTGGCTGCACTGAATCCAGACTGATGATCATGGAGACAACCAACAGATACAGTATGGTGAATACGCTGGGAGATGGGAAGCTTTTTCAAGAGTTTGCCCAGGAAAGGAGTAATTGAGATTGGGCGTAGTTTGCCAGACAGGAAGAATTGTCAGAAGGGTTCTTCAGTAGGGTGTGCACAAGGCAGTGCTTAAGGGGAGAGGGGAAAGTTCCAGTGGAAAAAGAATGATTGCAGAAATCGGCCAAGGCTGGATCGAGGGTGTAAATGTTGCCTTTGATGGTTCTGTAGGAGCAGGGAAGCACCTGCTTGTGTGACACTTTCATAGATCGGACTTGTCTAGAAATGTCATCAGGAGTGATCACAAAAAAAGAGAAAGGAGGAGGAGAGGGAGACGCAGCCAGAAAGGTGCCAAGAGAGGTAGAGGGAGAGGAAGGGGAAGGAGAGGAGGAGAGAGAGGACAGAATGTCCTAAGTTTTAGAGGTGAAGTGAGTAGCCATAGTTGTGCAAAGGACCTGGGAGGGAACACGAGAGGTGGAGACTGCAACAAGAGTGGCCAGCTCCTTGCAGATTTTGAAGAGTTTGGCTTTGCTGTTAGATGATGCAGAGTTTGGGCCTGGGTGTGGCCTCTCTTCCTAGACAGAACAGAGAGTCTGTATTGCCTTAGGAGAAGTCAACAGGCTAGTTTGTCAGAGGATGTGCCCGATGCCCTCCACTTCCTCTCAATCAGCCTACACTTGTGATTTAGAGTGGCAATGTCAGAGTCAAACCAAGCATTTCACTTGGAGGAGGGTTCAGGTGGATTCTCAAGACATCAAGAGTGTTAGTAATAGAATGGTGTAGGCTAGAGAGTCTGTGTCAGAGTGTGAGTAAGCTGCAGGAGTCGGAGGAGGAGAGAAAGTAGTGGCAAAGGTGTCCACTGACACAAGCTTCATGGGCGGGATGACAGAGAAGATTTGTGGCAGTGCTCCTGTAGGATTCACCCGGGGGACAGAGAGGATCAGGTGGGAGAAGAGCAGAAAGTGGTCGGTCCAAGAGAGAAGAGTGTTGAGAGGGTCAGAGAGGAGGATGTCAGAAGAGATGAGAGCACCCAAAGTGTGCCCGGCAGGGTGTCAGGCCGGAGGGTAGAATAGAAAGAGCAAGGGTGTCACAGAGATTTCGGAAGATCCCAGAGGAGGGATTGTAAGCATCCAGATGGATGTTGAGGTCTTTGAGTAGGAGAATTTGAGAGGCAGAGACAGGGAGAGAAGAGGATAGGTCAGCCCATTCAGAGGCAAAGAGCGAGCGTGACCTGGCCAGGTGGTCTGTAAATGGTGGCCACACCTGTCCCCCACACACCTAAATGCTGATGTCAGCCAAAAATCTACAATATATCATAATAGTTCCTCATAGCATCTTTAATACACATAATTCTGACAAAATATTCATGTCATATTTATTCTGTAATGTTCCAGAGGAGGGCCACAAAAGCCTTTAACGTGTTTCGGGGATATATTCCCCGGAGCAAATCACACTATAAAAAGAAGATCCATACAAAACAATCAATTAAAATACCAATATGTAAATGAATTACCATTATATACAATTCCAATCAAACAGAATTGTGTGAAGATTGCCACCAACACCTGTGACCACATGCTAGGGGGTGTACAGGTAAGGGTTTTATCGGTATACTTGTGAACAAACAATAGTATATTGTGCATCAATGGTACAGTATCATGAATGTCTGTGACGATGCAACCGTTATGTAATGTTATATAGAGGACCCCTTCCTAGGGTGGGCACCCCCATATCAGTGGGAGGAAAATATGAAGCAGGCCTACCTGGACTCTTGTGTTCGGTCCAATCTCGGTCCAATCTCGTGTAAAGACAGATATCGAGGAGTGACAAGCAAACTGACTCTAAGTCACATTCTATTACAATAATTATGATGTATTGCCAATCTCACATGCAACCTCCTATCTCCAGGGTGTGGAATTCTACCAGTAAATCACACTTCTTCCTGAATTAAAGAAAGATTCTTTCCTCGGCGCGTGCTCACAAACCGCATGCGTTTGTCTCGAAAAACAATCATGACCAATATATGTCTCATCTTCCTTCAATTGTAACACAATTATATCCATGTCGGTAAGGGCGGTGAACCCAAACAGTACACCATGGACCGCCTGATCAATGTAATAACTTCTATTCAACTTCACTCTGTCGGTGAGTCATATTCTCCAGCATCTGCGTCCGCAGGACAGCATATAGATGCAGAAGTGGAGTACGCTAAGGTAAAAGTCATGCAGGGGATACAAAAGTCACATGGGAGTGACCATAGTGTTCAGCGTGCGTGCCGGTCTGCCAATGTACGTGTAAAGGAACACGTGTTTAATATAGGCATCATCTTGGAAGGGACCTGATCTTGCCTCATTAGTGCACTTTACACGGGTGGGCTGCACCCCAACACAGTACGCCCCAGTCAGTACAACAAAGAGAGTGTTCGCTTTATATTCTATTATAGCATCAACCTCATATGAGGTCCATCATGTGTATATGTTAGATCGAATAACAATGGCTGCCCCAACAGAACCTGGAGCAAATTGTGTCCTAATATAATGGTCATAAACAGTTCTGTAAGGGATAACTGATATTGCTAAGGAAACTGTATGCAATCCTCTGTCCACTAAATAAATGGGGTAGAGATTACTCTGTAGGAGGTGGTCCACCAATGTCTGTACCCCGTACACCTTACAATATTGTAATTCAACCTGGACATTATGACCCAGTAATGTTCTCCTAACTTCAATCAAAGTTGATGTAAGCTAAATATATTCTAAATAGATATTATATGCAGATCTTATACACAATTAATATACCAAGTTTACACACATATATTTAGGACCCGAGACCATAAATCTACAAAATCAACTCCAAGACCTGAGCCACCACCCATTCATCTTACACAGCAGTGTGCCATGCAGCCATCTAAACATACTTGATTGTTCAATCCATAATCACAGTTCATTGATCATTAGTAGCAGTTCAATAATCAGAGTATCTACACCTCATGGCATATTAATCTACCCCTCGATACATCAATAAGTGATTCACGTACCAAGTGTACATAAATATATTTTGGACCACAGACCATTGATGTTCAAAATCAACTCAAGGAAATTAGCCCACTACCCATTCATATTTGCATAGAAATGTTGCATGAAGCCATACTAACATCCTATATTGCTCAATCCCTAATCACAGTTCATTAATCCAAGTATCTAAACCCCATGGCATGTTTACTTACACCTAAATACATCAGCCTCATGTGTACTTCCTAGCTTCTACCAAGACATTTTTAGTCCACAGTACAAATTCACTGGACAAATTCACCAAATAGTTCATTCTCACATTTTTGTCACAGTCTGTCTAACTACATATGTAAATGTTTTCTTTCCGATTCAAATACCTTTCCACCTAGTAGACATTATTCAAATGAAACAGTTAAGAATGAATTCTTCATTCATCCCCCTGGGATGTGTAGTGTCCAATAGGTGAATACAAAACATTTCCCTTTTTTAGTAAACAAGAGTTAAAGTTACCCCCCCACACGCCCCACGGGGCATTTGAACATTTCTAATACCATAAATTGCATTTGAGCAACTGAATGGTTATGTTTATTGAAGTGTCTATCAACCGGTTATTTAGTGCTTTTACATGGTACATTTTATTTATGTTCAGTCCACTTTTCTCGGACAGGTCTTGCTGCCTATGTATAGAAGACGGCATGGACACTTGATACAGTATATGACAGTAACACATGTAGCATAATCATGTAAAGGATTCTTCTTGCCAGTGTGTGGATGGGAAATGTTCTTACCCTCAATACATTATTACAGTGGCTACATGAAAGACAGGGAAACGTATGCTTCTTTCTTGTACTCAACACTGTTTGTCTATCTTTCTGTGGTCTCTCTGCTCGTGCCGATTTGTCTTTTAAATGTGTTCCTCATTTATAGGCCATCATGGGTGGCATAGGAAACAATTTATGTAGTACAAGGTCATGCTGAAAAATGATCCAGTTTATTTTAGTATTTGTTTATCTGAATGTTCTGCCTTGAAAGTTTCAGGACAAACAGTAAAGGGACATCTCTACTCTTCTGTTTTGGTCGTAATAAGGTTTCTTTAGATATCAGTGCTGATATGGTTAATGCATCCCTCAAAACCTCTTCTGGGTATCCTCTTTTTGTGAACCTATTCCTGAGTTCAGAACACTCTGTGCTCAAAACAACAGGGTCTGAAATGATCCTTTTTAATCTTAACATCTGACTGTATGGAAGACTTCAGGTCATGGCTTTATGATGGAAACTGACATAATATAACAGATTGTTGACATCAGTAGCTTTATGGTATATTGTAGTAACAACCTTCCCTTCAACTATCAAGAGATTGACATCCAGAAAATGTAGTCCAGGTGATCCCACTTCTAGAGTGAACATAATGTGGGCATGTACCTGATTCAGATAATCAAAGAAGGTTAATAATTATTATTGTTTCCCACACCAGATGCCAATGATGTCATCTATATACCTTTTCCAGACAAGTATTTTGTTGGACCAGTGGGGATGTTCAAGAACAAAACGTGTTTTCAAAGGTGTACATGAATATGTTAGCATATGAAGGGGCCATTGCTGACCCCTTCGATGTCCCTGATGCCTGTGCATAAAATGTACCCTGTTACCTGAAATAGTTGTTATACAAGATAATGTTCAACAGTTTTATAATGAACTGATTATTGCCTCTAACTGCTTCTGAAGTCATCAATACCTTCATTGTGAAGGATGGAAGCATACCGACTGCTTGAATCGAGTGAAAAAGGTAGGCATTCATCAGAAATTGTAACAATCTCCTTAAGACAGTCCAATACATCTGTGGTATCTCTAAGATGTGTTGGGATGCCCTGTACAAGGGCATGTAAAATTCTATCAACATAGATGGACAGAAGGTCAAAAGCGCTGTCTCTACCAGCCACAATCGGTCTTAGAGTGGGTTGTGTCTGATGCTTATGAATCTTAGGAAGCCTGTAAAACACAGGAGTGATAGGGAATCTATTACTAAGAAAATGTTTAGTTTTTTCACTTATCCACTCGTAGACAAATGCTTTGTCAACTATTTTTTATATCAAGGTTTTGATTTCATAGATGGGATCTTGATCTAGTGTAATATATGTGGATTTATCTCTCAAGAGTGTCAGACAGCTTTCGTGGTAAAAATATGTGTCCATCACAATCATAGTACCCCCTTTGTCAGCAGGGCTGTCCTCTGGTAGTTGATTGTTTGTATTTCCATCTCCACATTTTTCTCAAACATGTTAAGAACTGAATTTTGAATGTGTGGGTCAATATTACTCTTAGGTCTCATTGCTAACCTGTCATCTATGTCCATTGGTTACTGAATGGGTGGTTGAGACTCAAAGAATACCTTACGGAGCAATTTGTGTAGGTTGATATTCTTGTCAAATAGAGTAGTATTACATGTAGGGACAAATGAAAGGCCATGGTAAAGGGCATCCAATTGGCCAGTTGTTAGTGATTTACTAGCTATGTTAATAACTATATTGTCACTAATTGCTACTGTTTTTTGCCTTATTGGTCTTTTTGCCTCTCCTTGTTTTCCTCTTACGCCTAAAAAAGGACCTGATTCAGGATTAGTTGGTGTTGTACCGTTACCTGAAATTGTTGTCGGGGGAACACCTGTGGGTGTTAAGGATACTATTTGATGTACCTGGCCTCAAGCCTTCAGATGGAATAGGGTCTCCAATGCTACTATTACTGATATTGTGCGATACTGATCGTCCAGAATGGGGATTTAGAAATCTATTCTGATTTCTATGTGCATAATATTCCTGTCATGTATATACAATGTCATTCATGTAGTTTAAATGTGTCACTTTTTAATTTTCTCTGTTTCCTTTGTTCAATATCGCGTTTTTTAAGTCCTTGATGTCATTCTTGATGACATTTAAGGATGTTCACAATTTTTTGATTGTGAAGAGGATCAATCCCAAAGAGCACTTGTTTAAAATCTGTTCCCACTTTTGGAAAAATTCTATGCTGTCCTTCAATAAGGTAGGTCGTACGTACACCCTAACGCCCATTGGTAATTTTTAGGATTTATAATGCTCAGCTAGTGTAATGGCATGTAATTTCTGTGAGATTTCATGTCTGCTCAATCTCTCCAATTTGAAAATCAATTTGTCAGGATCATCACATCTTTAGACAGTCCTTTCCATTTCATCTTGGAAGGGACCTGATCTTGCCTCATTAGTGCACCTAACACGGGAGGGCTGCTCCCCAACACAGTGCACCCCAGTCAGTACAATAAAGAGAGGGTTGGCATTTTCTTCCATTATAGGAGCAACCTAATATAAGGTCCACCCTGTGTCTATGTTAGATCAAATAACAATGGCTGCCCCACTGGGATCTGGAGTAAATCGCGTCCATAGAGGGTTGATGATGTAGTCCATAGACCTCATGGAGGAAAACACCAGTCATCGGAAGCCTGTCATGGGTACGAAGTGCGCCAGTTTAGAGAAACAATCAACCACCACTTTTATTATGCAGGTGTTCCAATCTGACTCAGGGAGATCCACAATGAAGTCAACGGCGATAGTATGTCATGGTCTGGACAGTATTTCAATGGGTTGTAATACACCAACAGCTCTTGGTCGAGAAGTCTTGGACTAGGCACATACTGGACAGGATTGCACATAGGACTTTACCTGTTTGTGTAGCCCGGGCCACCAAAAGCTACGAGAGACCAATTCTAAGGTGGATTTTACACCTGTGTGTCCAGCCTGAGAGTCATCATGACAATCAAAAAGCATCTGTTTGCTTAGCGCGGGAGTAGGTATGTACAACCATTCAGAGAAGAACACCAGTCTGTCCTTTCTGTGCACCTCCTGCCAAACAAATAGTTCATTCACAGAGGGGTCTTCAGATGTACCAGAATGGACATGATCAAGGAAAGTCTGAACAACTCCAATTTAATGCTTGTGGTGCAAGACCGTGTCAGGATACCGTTCCGGGATGGACACTGAATCCAAGGATCTAGACAAGACATCTGCACGTATATTGGCAGAACCGGAGATGTGGGTAAGTACAAAATCATACTGAGGAAAAAAGGAAGCCCACCGGGCCCGTCGGCTTTTGCAACACGGTAAAGACTGTAGGTGTTGCAGATTCTAATGATTGGTGCCGATGACTACGGTATGTCTTTCTCCTTGGATATGATGCCTTCATTGTTCGTAGGCTGCTTTGATGGCCAGCCATTCCTTTTCAATAACCAAATAATTCACTTCGCTAGGAGTTAATTAACGGGAAAAATATTCAATGGGATGTTCACTGATGTTTTAGGGTCTGAATATAACAGTACCGACCTGATGGCTCTATCCAAAGCGTCGGTTTCAATGAAAAAAGGAGCTGAATCTTCAGGATGGCGAAGAATGGGTGCAGACATGAATGGTTCTTTTAACTGGTGTAAGGCCCTTTCGGCTGAAGAGGTCCACGTAACGGGCATGTTAGTGCGTAATACCTGGGTCATATCAAAGGACAAATGGGCAAAGTTGGTCAAGGTAATAGTTTGTGACACCCAAGAATCGTTGTGCCGCCTTCCGGTTGTTGGGACTCTGCCATTCACTTATGGCTTGGACCTTGTTGACATCCATCTGAATACACTGGCTGCTGATGGTGTGTCCTAGGAAGTCAATCTTTTCTTTATGAAATATGCACTTGGAGGTGTTGGCATATAAATGATTGCACTCCAGCTGATGCAATACTTGTGCAACATGTTCCTGATGTTTGACATGGGTAGAAGAGAAAATCAGGATATCATTGAGGTATGCCCACATTGACAATCTGATGAGATCCAAAAAGATGGTGTCCATAAATATTTGGAACGCCACGAATCACACATGGTTAATGGAGTCAGAACTCGGCTTGAGCTAGAAGAACAACGCACATTGAGCTGCATCCAGGAAATGGAGACTACGAAAACAACTTGATAATACTTAAGAGAACCGTGGGAAAATCATGAGAATACCTAGATACATGCCTTTAAAATAAGTTTCGGAAGAGATATTCCTACTACAGAAACCAAATAAAAGGCAATCTAATCACTGACAAACCAGACTTTTCCACTATCTGATTCCATACAGATGCTAGTGCTGGAGTGTATTAGTTGCAAGCCATCCGGAGATGTTTCCTATTGATTTGGATTTATTCCAAAGATGGTACCCACGTACAGTATCAGTTCAAACAAATCAAAGCCAAGTGAGTTTAAAGTAGGGAAGACATTTTCTGATCTTCGCCATAGTCAACGTGACCATCAATATTTCTCCTAAAGAATGTTCCAATTAAATAGTGAACAGAAACATGTTGAGCCATATCTTTTATAATTAATTGTATTAGATTTTGAATACAATTAGCTATACATTGTTATCTTCGAAGAGAATAAGAGTTCTTCGTGTCTCTTGATCTATTGATTTACCCTCAGTCATATTAAGCTCCATTAACAGGGATAATAATGTCATGAGACTATTGTTTTATAATAAAAAAGAGGGGGGTCTGGGAAACTCTCTACCAGCACGAACACAGCCCATTGACTTGTTCTTGGGTGGATGGCCCCTGGAAGAGTCTCAACCAAGTATTTAGCTCACTGTTCTTTTCACAGAAAAGAAATTTCCCCACATATCAGTCTTTGTCCTGCCTAGGGGCAGTCTAGCACCGAAATGCTAGGCAATTATCCTCTGAACAAGAGTACCACAGCAACCCCATACACGTGTTTCAACCTTGTTGGGCATCATCAGTGAGGTGAAGCTGCGCCCCTCTAAGAACAGTGAGCAAGGGGTCCACGTCTGGATTCCCCTGGTAACTTAGGGTGAGACCCAAAGTTACTTAGTATGCAAAAAAGAGGGGGGTCTGGGAAACTCTCTACCAGCACGAACACAGCCCATTGACTTGTTCTTGGGTGGATGGCCCCTGGGAGAGTCTCAACCAAGTCTTTAGCTCACTGTTCTTTTCACAGAAAAGAAATTTCCCCACATATCAGTCTTTGTCCTGCCCAGGGGCAGTCCAGCACCGAAATGCTAGGCAATTCTCCTCTGAACAAGAGTACCACAGCAACCCCATACACATGTTTCAACCTTGTTGGGCATCATCAGTGAGGTGAAGCTGCGCCCCTCTAAGAACAGTGAGCAAGGGGTCCACGTCTGGATTCCCCTGGTAACTTAGGGAGAGACCCAAAGTTACTTAGTATGCAAAAAAGAGGGGGGTCTGGGAAACTCTCTACCAGCACAAACACAGCCCATTGACTTGTTCTTGGGTGGATGGCCCCTGGGAGAGTCTCAACCAAGTCTTTAGCTCACTGTTCTTTTCACAGAAAAGAAATTTCCCCACATATCAGTCTTTGTCCTGCCCAGGGGCAGTCCAGCACCGAAATGCTAGGCAATCCTCCTCTGAACAAGAGTACCACAGCAACCCCATACACGTGTTTCAACCTTGTTGGACATCATCAGTGAGGTGAAGCTGTGCCCCTCTAAGACCAGTGAGCAAGGGGTCCACGTCTGGATTCTCCTGGTAACTTAGGGTGAGACCCAAAGTTACTTAGTATGCAAAAAAGAGGGGGGTCTGGGAAACTCTCTACCAGCACGAACACAGCCCATTGACTTGTTCTTGGGTGGATGGCCCCTGGGAGAGTCTCAACCAAGTCTTTAGCTCACTGTTCTTTTCACAGAAAAGAAATTTCCCCACATATCAGTCTTTGTCCTGCCCAGGGGCAGTCCAGCAACGAAATGCTAGGCAATTCTCCTCTGAACAAGAGTACCACAGCAACCCCATACACATGTTTCAACCTTGTTGGGCATCATCAGTGAGGTGAAGCTGCGCCCCTCTAAGAACAGTGAGCAAGGGGTCCACGTCTGGATTCCCCTGGTAACTTAGGGTGAGACCCAAAGTTACTTAGTATGCAAAAAAGAGGGGGGTCTGGGAAACTCTCTACCAGCACGAACACAGCCCATTGACTTGTTCTTGGGTGGATGGCCCCTGGGAGAGTCTCAACCAAGTCTTTAGCTCACTGTTCTTTTCACAGAAAAGAAATTTCCCCACATATCAGTCTTTGTCCTGCCCAGGAGCAGTCCAGCACCGAAATGCTAGGCAATTCTCCTCTGAACAAGAGTACCACAGCAACCCCATACACGTGTTTCAACCTTGTTGGGCATCATCAGTGAGGTGAAGCTGCGCTCCTCTAAGAACAGTGAGCACACGTGTTTCAACCTTGTTGGGCATCATCAGTGAGGTGAAGCTGCGCTCCTCTAAGAACAGTGAGCAAGGGGTCCACATCTGGATTCCCCTGGTAACTTAGGGTGAGACCCAAAGTTACTTAGTATGCAAAAAAGAGGGGGGTCTGGGAAACACCCAAGAACAGGTCATTGGGCTGTGTTCGTGCTGGTAGAGAGATTCCCAGACCCCCCCTTTGTTTGCATATATTAACTTTGGGTTTCACCCTAAGTTAACAGGGCAATCCAGACGTGGACCCCTTGCTCACTGTTCTTAGAGAGGCAACAGTTTCACCTCACTGATGATGCCCAACAAGGCTGAAACACGTGTATGGGGTTACTGATGGTACTCTTGTTCAGAGGAAAATTGCCTAGCATTTCGGCGCTGGACTGCCCCTGGGCAGGACAAAGGCTGATATGCGGGGAAATTTCTTCTCTGTGAAAAGGACAGTGAGCTAAAGACTTGGTAGAGTCTCTCCCAGGAGTTATTCACCCAAGAACAGGTCATTGGGCTGTGTTCGTGCTGGTAGAGAGATTCCCAGACCCCCCTTTATTGTTTTATAATAGTTTCTATGTGTATTAATTCTACAAATGTAATTGTGTTGTTTTTATAAAGGGTTTAAAATAAAACTGATGTATTTTCATAATCAGAGTTTGATTCTGATTGAACTGTTGAAGAATCTATCTACCTTCATAATTGTTTGATCCATAAATCTTTGAAAGACTTAGCGCGCATTAGAAAGTCTGAAAGGCATCACCCTATATTTGAAATGGCCCTGGGGGGTTTTAAATGCTGTCTTCCATTTGTCCCCACTTCTTATCCAGATAAAATGGTAAGCACCACGCAAATCCAGTTTTGTGAAATAACGGACTCCCTTTATGGATTCCATTATGTCGCGAATGAGAGATAGGGGATACCAGTCTTCCACAGTCATATTGTTAAGCTCACAGAATTCGATGCATGGTCTAAAGGCACCTTCTTTTTTAGGTACAAAGAATAGGAGTGCACCAAAAAGAGACTCTGATGGTACTATATATTCTTTCTTTAGACATTCTTTCAGGTACTCCTGGAGTTCCTGCCATTCACGTGGTGACAAGGAATATATTCTCCCATTCTGTACATATTTGTCAGTCAGGAGGGTTATAGCACAGTCGATAGGCCAATGTGGCAGAAGCGGTATGTCTTCTGGTTCGTAAAAGACTCTTTTGTACCTCGAATACTCAGTGGAAGTACCAGTGGGTAAGATGGTGTCCATAGGTCATCAAAAGCAATCATTTCCTGTTGTTGGTCTATCTGCAGACCAAGAGCAATTGAGTGATGAGTAACGGGTCCAGAGGATATCCATGAACCATCGATCAGGGCAAACACCGCTGCACACCTTTTCTCCACCAATGATATGTCATGAAAAGTCGCAAAGGCCTGATCAATGTAGTTGCCTGGTGCCCCTGAGGCCAACAGTGCCATAGTGGAAATTGCTTGATGGGTCTTTGAGTCAAACAGATGAACATCTAGGACCAAAAGACGAGATGTAGGCATCAAACCCTGGTTAGGACTGGGAAGTGATGATGTGCTGAGTGGACTTGTTGTCTCCTTCCCTTCAGTCAACAAGCCCACTAGTTTTCCGGTGGCTTAGGATGTCGGACCGGAATGAACCCAGAAAATGAGCAAGGGAGCCGCAATGCAAGTATAGGTGATTTGTTCTCCTTATCTTCTGCTCTTCTTTCTGACAAGGGACCCAGCACTGCCCCAAATTCTATATGTTCCAGGGAAGACTCTGCTGAGGCCAGCGAAGGCTGTGATGTAACTGTTCTAGTTGGTAGGAACGGTTGTTGGATCTGCCATTTTACTCCCTTTCTTTTGGTTCACCAGTTCACCTGGGGTTCACCATAATGTATGAGTGTGTCTTTCAGTTCTTCCCGTAGCCCGCGCTTGCACAAGGTTTGATGCGTTACTACTGCCCAATGAGCGTCAGGCACTGTTTGATAAAAGTGGGTGATATACAAAATTAAATCCTGGGAACCCTATTTAATGTGAACAAGCTGGTTCTGGGCTCTCGAGATCTGATTGGGAGACGGGAACACCTCAAGAAAGACCTTTTTGAAATCCTGGAAATTGTTCAGAATAGGGCTATTTGTTGATACATACGGAGCTGCCCAAGCCAAAGCATTTCCGATCAGGTTGCTCAGGATGCACCCTATCTTGCCCTTGTCATGTGCAAAATGGGCCGGCCAGAACAGAATTTGAATCTTACAATTGTTCACAAATTCAGTCAAGTTCCTTGGATCGCCGTAAAATGTAATGGTTGAGGAATGGGCAACTGTATTTTCGGAGTTTATAGACACAACGGCATGCACAATTGCTGCTCGGAGGTTGCCATTTTCCTGTTTCAGGGATGCTGCATACAACCGTAATGCCTGCAGTTCATCCCATAGTTCTTGTAGCACCTCCATGTCCCATTTGAACTTCTAGCATCTTAATCTGTCAAGGGCTTGGTGAGTGGGACATGCCTTAGCAGGTCCATGTAGAGATGGACTTCCTGCTTTCTCCTTGGAGGCACTAGTTTCCGAATCATCCAGGATAATCCGGGTTCAGTGCAGGCATGAGACTTGGCCCCCTTCCGTCCCAAGTTGATTTGAGTTACAAGGGCTATGTTGGGGACCGATTCCCCCACACCACAGGCTGTATTATCAACCCAGTGATTTAACATGGTGTAGGCAGTGGGACCACACGGGTGCCACTGAGCTGGGAGGAGTAGATGGTCCCAAGGACATGTCAAAGGAGCCACTCTCTGACAACAGATGGAAAAGCAGGAGGACAAGGAAAGGTAAGAACAGTACCAGAGAAGTAGAGGGCCCAAGGCAGGAAGCGGGATCAGGCAAGAGAGGGCAGCAGGCAGAACAGGAAGGTAGGAAGGAATCAGACAAGGAACAGGTCAAGAACAATGTGAGAGCAACAGGAAAAACCACAGAAGAACAAAACGCTGAACGGAACCATGGGAGCGTTAAGGCGCACTGTGCTGAGTATTCGCCTGCTATTTGTGGTTCGGAATGTGAGTTCCGGTGTCAGCGGTTTCCATGGAAACTGGATGCTGTGGATGATCAGCTGACCACAGGGCATAGCGCCACACTGTTATGTCAGCACGTCAGGGCTCCGATCCCAGAAGCATCCTGGGCGACTGCAACGTCACCAACTGATCCTCTGCCAGTGCCTCCCATCCCCGAATGCTCCCCACGAACAGTAGATGGATGTTCGCCCGCCTGCCCACACCACCTGGGATACAGCCTCCAGGCTCCAGTTGGTAAGTGTTGTGGACGGCACGAGCGGCCAGGGCATTGCATGACACCATGTCTCGGTGAGAGCCTGGACATCCAGGTCGAGTTCTTCAAGGAGGTGACAGACGTCAGAAGAGTGTTTAGAAAAAGAAAAACAATGGGTATCCCCTAAACCGTGGACCGGGGAAGCCATATATATAAGAGAACAGGACAAAGGTCACACAGGTAAATACAAAAACTATTCAAATACTAATTGATTCAAATAAATGTAGAGCGGGAAGAGGCTCAGTCAGCTAACCAATTATAACATCATATTTTAATATTTATCAAAAACATCACAATTACATAAAATGTTTATTACATTAACACAGTAACATCCTTAAAATACATATAAATGTGTATCTACATAGAAAAATTATCCAAAAATATCAAAAAATCATCTAAAAGCGACATATCTATTTTATCTAAAAGCGACCTATCAATTACTGCTGGATGTAGTTCATATCCATATCTATTTCATAAGCAGTATATGTAAATCAATACGATGGTGCTGTCAAAAAAAGGGCTAAGTATCTACTACAGGTACAGAATAACAAAGTATCTTCACAATTGTAGTTTCGAAGACAAAGTATATCTCGTTCGATCTTAAGAACTGATGGTCGCCTTCGTCAGGGCACACTATTGAACTAACATCTAACATTGGAAGCACACTGGTATTGGAATTGGAATATGGAATATAAACCAGTGGGTCCCATGATTGCACCGATGTGGTACTTCAAACTTGATTGTAGATCTCAATGTCTATAAGAGCGTCAACCCAAATAAACAAAACATCCATTAAAATCAAGACACAAAAATGACGGCCTTAAAACACTCCACACCTAATTACAATTCAATTTACTGGACTACCAATAACAAGCAAAGCATATCACCTTGATTAATCGCAGAGAACAATAACTTCATTCATGCAGCCCGTTAAGTAAACAGATGGTAATAATATTGCATCTGTGGAGACAAAAGAATATGTTGGATATAACTAATTATCCCAACTTCTAACCGTATTACACAAAGAGACTGGCCTAAGGACATGCAAGGGGATGCATATCTATAAACACACTAACCTCCACATTGTGCCATTGACGGGCATGTACACAAGTAGATCACTGAACCATGTTCACATCTAGCGTTAAAGAGCTTGATATAGAGAGCGACATCTCGGTGTAGCAATGGTACCCTTCAATGAAATGGAATGTGGAAAGAGGCCGATTTGTAAAGGCCTAAAACAAAGAGATAAAATATCTAAATTAACCTTGCTAGATTGTAAAAGCACTAGGATTGAAGAATTAGAAAATGGTAAAACTGAACAATGTCAGCTATCTAGTATGTTGTTTAAACTGCCCCATAAGTTCAAACTGGCATATCAAATAGATTAATGTCAAAAAGGAGCCCTTAATGATGTCAAATAAAAGGGAACCTCAAATTACAATGAGCGCAATAGTGCCCTAACAGATATGTGTCGCATATACATTTGAGAAGCTGCTAAATGGGCAAACAGAAGTGTGACTCGCATTCTCAATAAATACTGCTGCTGTAATAGGAAAAATAGTGCAGCAAAATGCTAATACACGTTGGCGCCTAATGGAGCCATACAATAAGTAAACTTGTAGTTATCACGGCTCCAATTGGAAATGTAAGAAACATTTTTATGAAATTGTGATGTTTTTGATAAATATTAAAATATGATGTTATAATTGGTTAGCTGACTGAGCCTCTTCCCTCTCCACATTTATTTGAATCAATTAGTATTTTAATCGTTTTTGTATTTACCCGTGTGACCTTTGTCATGTCAGAGGAGTGTTTGACAGCTGAACGTGAATAGCGATGTAGAGCAGGATGCCACATTTCAAAAACTTCTATGGGGGGGTACAGACTTGAAGTACGCCCTCCGGAGGTGGTAGAGGGGCGTGAATGTGGCCAGTGGAGGAAGAAGAGGAAGAGGAGGGTGACAGAGAGGTGGCAGAAGGAGTAGCAGGAGAAGGGAGGAGGTTGATAAAATGCGGAAAGCGTCTATCAAAAAGGAGGAGATTGGGCTGAGGGCCCAGGACAAAGACAGTGCCATTCAGATAGACATTAAAGATGGTCTTGGAGGAGTGGAAGGAGGCGAGGAGGACCTCCTATCTAGTGCCACCATTAATGGGAGAGGAGGAAAAAGGAGAGAGTGCAGAGACTATATGAGGGGTCCATAGGTCTGGAGAGGGAACGACAAAAGAGGATGTCGGTAAGAGTCTGTCTGGAGGAAGCATTGGTGTAGGTATCGGCGATAGGGAGGCCTGCGTTGGAGACCAGGATGACCCTCTTGAACTTCTTTCTTCCATACTTAGTGAGAGGGATAGGGTAGGAGATATAGTAGCAGTTAGAGAGATAGGAGAGATGGGGTGCACCGAGGAGGAGGGAGCACAAGCGGGCAGGATGCGCAGGAACAAGCATGGGGGGTGGGTAGCTAACATAAAGTATGGCTAACCGCTGGAAG
The DNA here is from genome assembly GCF_040938575.1 of Ambystoma mexicanum. NCBI lineage: Eukaryota > Metazoa > Chordata > Amphibia > Caudata > Ambystomatidae > Ambystoma > Ambystoma mexicanum. Next base: position 1,394,695,192 of record NC_090935.1, on the reverse strand, counting down.
GGGAGAGCTTAAGATTGTGCAGTGAACAGAGTATGTTAAGTCAGAAGGTAGGTGGAAGTATGTGCAAAGACCGGGACGTTTGATAGAGAACAGCAACGGCTGCTCTCCCGCCAGGCACCATTCTTACCTTAGCGACGCAGATGGTCGATTGCTAGATATGCATAGCAATTTACCCCAGTTGTGTTTCTGAATTTAAATCAACCAGAGAGTTGTTCCTCTGCATCCTGTGATGGGTCTGCAGTTGTTTTTTGAGAAGACACATTTGTCTCTTTGTTTTCAGATTGACGTACAGTGATTCTGGACTAGACAGTTTTGTGGTTGTATTATTTAATGGAGCAGCAATTGCTTTTTGTTTTGTTAGCAGTATTATTGGGAGATCTGTTATAGGTTCTATTTGTATTCATTTTATTTTGAAAGGTTTACTTTTTTGAGGTACAGGGTACATATCTAGATAGGGGCTATACAGTGCATATAGCCTGTTGTATTTTAGTTAACTAGGAATAGACCATTGACCATTAAATCAACCAGAGGGTTGTTCCTCTGCATCCTGTGATGGGTCTGCAGTTGTTTTTTGAGAAGTCACATTTGTCTCTTTGTTTTCAGATTGACGTACAGTGATTTAGGACTAGACAGTTTTGTGGTTGTATTATTTAATGGAGCAGCAATTGCTCTTTGTTTTGTTAGCAGTATTATTGGGAGATCTGTTATAGGTTCTATTTGTATTCATTTTATTTTGAAAGGTTTACTTTTTTGAGGTACAGGGTACATATCTAGATAGGGGCTATACAGTGCATATAGTCTGTTGTATTCTAGTTAACTAGGAATAGACCATTGAGAGTCCGCAGACATGAAAGTGCTACGTAACTCATACCTTATTTAAAAACTGTGCTGCCAATGTTAATCAATTCCTGATCTAGGGTTAGACCTTGCTATTTGTGCATAGTGACAGGATATGCAAGAGATAGAGAGAATTGGCTCTGTGTACATACCTGTCTTTAAAATAAAGGAAACATTCTATTGTGCAGCCTATTTTTCAACTTCTGCAAGTTTGTTGAAGTGGATGTTGACAAACTGAATGTTCCCATGTGGATATGTTTGGAAGCAAATTACTGTACCAATTGCTCCACCTTGCTCTAGATCAAGGTTACGTTTTGGAATTACTCTGCATTTTGGACATAGAGTTATTACGTTTTCTAATCCAGCTGTGTTGGAGATACATTTTTCTAAGCTATTTAGTCATGCTGTTGCTTGTTCACACACAGGGCGTGCCATGCCTTGCACTTCTAGTTTGTCTGTGGGGGTGATATGCACTATGGGTTGCATTACTTTTTTCAACATTACATTGTTGAATTGACTACAGCTTGCAAGGTTTGGCATTAAGGACATGCATTTTATATTTTCTTTCATTAATTGTTCCATGACATCAGTAGCAGATGTGTTTCGCCCATATAGCTCATGGATTAATCTACTATTTAAGATGGATTTTGCATCTGTAGTAAGCCGATCGGTTCCATGTGATTGTAACAAATCAAATAATAATTAACACTTTCTTTAATGAATTATAAATAACAGAAAAATATTGAATTCATTTTTGTTTTTAAATTTGGGGCTTCCCCACCTAGCCCCCTGTTTCCCTAGCTTTATTACCCCACACCAAATCCCTCCCCATCGGTTTTATTCCCTTACCCCACCACCCATATTGTCACGCACACCTGACTCCCACGGAGGCGCAGGCCTGGTTTGGAGTGCTGTTGCCTCTTCTATGGTGAAGCGCAGGACTCGGAAGATGGACAGGACCGGACCTTCAAATCTGGCTTGTCTGACTCGCAGAAATATCCTTCTGTGTGTGAAAAGGGAGTATTAACAATCTGCGGGATAATGTGTAAGCCTCCCACTCCCTTCTCACCCTCCACGAAACCCTTCTGCGAATCCCCGTGAAGTCTCACCTTAGGGTCTGAAAGGACGAGCTCTCCATCCTGCTTCTGATGCAGGGGCGCGTTGTAATCCAGTTACTTCACTGGATCATGGATTGTAGAGAGTTCAAGTTTGCTTGACCTTCCCGGTAAAGTACTGTGAGAATTCTGTTTATAAGTATGAGCCTGAAATAATAATTGTCCGTTGTCTCTATTTCAGGTGCAGAACAAAGATTCCGAGATGAGCAATGGAACCGACGAAGGAAAATCAGGTGAGTTGTTTGATGAGAGGTTCCTTTAGTGTCCTTGCATTAATGCACTAATGCTTGTGTCTTTTTTCCCCATATGGGACGGGGTTCGGAAATGCCGGAGATATGGCACCGACCCGAAGTGAAAGGTGCAGTTCCAGTAGATATCAGGTAAGTCTTTAATGAGCGTTCAGGTAATGTCTTAGCATTCGCTCACTAACGCTGATGTCTCTTTTTCCCCTTAGGGGCTGGGGTCCGGAAATGCCAGGATGCGGCACCGACCCGAAATGAAGTGGGAATGACCCAACAGGTAAGTCTTATGATGGCAAATTAAGGTTTTCTTATTCTCTTCCCTAGCTCACCTTTGTTCTTGTCTTTTTCTCCCTAGGCGCTGAAATGTGGTTGCAGATCCAGATGGTCGCTGATGAAAATGGAGGCGCCTAGTAAAGGTGAGTGGAAGGCAGCGCTGCAGCGATCGATGCAATGTGCTTTTAAAATGAATGTCTTCCTTTTCAGGATCGTCGGCGAAATGTCTCCGGAATGCGGAATTTAGCAGGTAAGGACTCTTCCTTCTCCTATTCTCTTCTCTTCTCCCTTTGCAGGTGTTCCAGGATGCTGCGGGCGTGGCAGAAGTCAGGATGCAGGAGCAGACACGGTGAGCGTCCAGCTGCTAGATGCAGAACAACGCGAAGCGTGAGTTCCTGCTTGGGCGTGGCTTAAATAGCCTTCAAAGTAGTTCCAGGTATGTATCCTTCCTCTCAGGTATGTATTCTTCCTCCGGCCACACCCATGTGGTTAAGTAGTCCCCAAAGAGAAAGTAGTCCCATTCAGGCCTCTAGATGGCCCGGATGTTGCAGCATGGTCTGCATCAGGTAAGTTTACACCAAGCACCTTTAAACACAAAGTCATCTTTTATGAGTCTGGCGCCTATGGCGCCAGGACTGTTGTCCAATATGAGCCTGGCGCCAAAGGCGCCAGGACTGAGTCCAAAGGGCCCCTACTTGGGGCTGCTGAGACTTCCCTCGGGGACATGATGTCTGCCTCTGGGGTAGCTGGGCCTGGTCTGGCTCCTTGGAGGTAGGCATCATGACAGTACCCCCTCCCAAGGCCCCTCCCAAGGTTGTTTTCTCCGGGGGTTTTGGCTTGTTTGGGAATTTTCGGTGGAATTTTTGTATTAATCGCAGCGCGTGTACATGGTCGCTTGGTTCCCAAGATCTCTCCTGAGGTCCATACCCCTTCCAATCAACTAGATAGAAGAGTTTTGACTTTAACACCTTGGAAGCCAATATGTCTTTAACTTCAAATTCTAATTCCCCATCAATCTGAATTGGTTCTGGTGGTTTGATCAGTCTGGTTCCTGGTTGCACCGGTTTCAACAGTGAGGCGCGAAAAATGGGATGAATTTGCATGTTCGCTGGTAGATCGAGTTTAAAGGCCACCAGGTTGATTATAGCTTTGATGGGATAGGGTCCTATGTATCTGGGGTTGAAAGTCCGCTGTCCTTTGAGAGGTAAATGTCTAGTTGCTAGCCACACCTGGTCCCCTATTTGGTACGGAGGTGCTTCACTTCGATGTAAATCAGCATTTTCTTTGTACTTTCTCTTGGCTTGCTGAAGATGAGTCGTAGCGTCTTTGAAAGCTCGGGTTATTGTGGAATGCAAATGATCTACCGCAGGCATTTCCAGGTTTTGAGGAGGGTCCATGTCTGAGGTTTGAGGATGATGACCATACAAGGTGTAAAAAGGGGTTTGTCCTGTTCCAGAATGTACAGAATTGTTATATGCATATTCTGCGATCCAAAGAATGTCTTTCCAATTGCATTCAGATTGGTGCAACATACACCGAAGATATTGTTTAAGGGTTTGGTTAGTTCTCTCGATTTGGCCATCGGTTTGGGGATGGTGACTAGTGGATAGTCGTACATCAATTTGCGCCAGTTGACAACATTTCCTCCAAAAATGGGAAATAAACTGGCTTCCTCGATCTGAGACTAATATGGATGGAAAACCATGCATACAAACTATGTTCTCCAGAAATTCCTTGGCCAAGATGGAGGCTGAGGGTAACCCTTTTAAATGGATAAAATGGGCCATTTTGGAGAAGAGATCCACAATCACCAAGATAGTGTTGTATCCATAGCAAGGAGGCAGGTCAGTAATAAAGTCCATCGACAAGGTGTGCCAAGGTGCCGGTGGAATATCCAAAGGTTGTAGAAGACCGGCTGGTCTTTTCTTTTGACCTTTATTTTGGGCGCAAACTCCGCAAGACATCACAAAAGATTTTATGTCTTTTCTCCAGGATGGCCACCAGAATTGTCGTTTGATCTTTTCCTCAGTTTTAGCGATACCAGGATGTCCTTCCATTAATGTATCATGATAATGGGCAATAACGAGTTCTTGCAGTTCTTTGTTAGGCAGAAATAATCGCCCCTGGAAATACGGTAAATCGTTATTAACGGAAAAGTGTGACCCCTTTTGGCTCCATTCTTGTAAGGCTGTGGAGTCTAATAGTTGTTTAACTCGAGTTTGAACGTCCTCAATAGTTTGTAAAGAGGTCAAACCCAAAATTCTCTGTTCAGGTATAATCGGTACAGGTTCTAAGCTCGAATTTGTTTCTTCCATCCCAATCCGGGATAAAGCGTCCGCTTTGCCATTCTTGCAACCAGGGCGATATGTGATTACAAAATCAAATTCCGCAAAGAATAAAGCCCATCGGAGTTGACGTGATGATTGGGCTTTGGCTGTCTTTAAATATTGCACATTTCTGTGATCTGTAATCACAGTGATGGTGTGTCTTGCGCCGAGGAGGTAATGACGCCAAGCTTTGAAGGCGGACTTCATAGCTAGTAACTCCTTGTCGGTGATTGCGTAATTAATTTCAGGAGCCGAGAATTTTCTGGACCAAAAGGCTACAGGGTGTAGTTGGTTAGTTATTGGATCCCTTTGAGACAGGACAGCTCCCATGGCTTAGCTGGATGCGTTGGTTTCAACAATGTAAGGGAGATCTGGGCGTGGATGCTTCAACACAGGTGCGGAGGTTAATTTAGTCTTTAGGTCTTGAAAGGCCTGTTCTGCCTCATGAGTCCATTCGAAGCGTTTATTCTTCCGTGAGAGATGTGATGGGTTGGACCACTCGAGAAAATTCCGGGATGAATCTTCGATAAAAATTGGCAAAACCAAGCATGCTCTGAACCCCCTTCACAGAGCTAGGAGATGGCCATTTGAGGATGGCGTCCACCCTTCGCGAGTCCATTCGGACTCCTTTAGGTGTCAGGATGAATCCGAGAAACTCGACTTCTGTGGTATGAAAAACGCATTTTTCGAGTTTTGCAAACAGTTTGTGCTGGCGCAATTTTACAAGAACTGCCCTGACATGTTTTCTGTGATCGGATTCCGAAGAGGAGTACACCAGGATGTCGTCGATATATACGATGACACAAACATCGATAAGTTCCCGAAGAACATCATTCATAAAGTATTGAAAGGCGGCAGGTGCGTTGCACAATCCGAAGGGCAGCACCTGATATTCAAAGAGCCCATGTTTGGTGCGGAATGCAGTCTTCCATTCGTCGCCTTCTTTTATACTCACCAGGTGATAAGCTCCCCGGAGATCTAACTTGGTGTACATACAAGCATCTTTTACCTGGTCGAGAAGTTCAGGTATTAGAGGCAGAGGATAACGATTCTTAATCGTTATTTGATTTAGGGCGCGGTAGTCAATACATGTTCTAAGGTCGCCTTCTTTTTTCGGCACGAAGAACAGAGCTGTGGAAACAGCAGACTTTGACGGGCGAATAAAACCATTGGCAAGGTACTGATCTAAATACTGACGCAAATGAAGGTTCTCAGGTTCAGTAAGAGCATAAATCCTACTGCAAGGCGGTTGAGCATTGGGTACCAGATCGATTTGACAATCGTACAACCAGTGGGGAGGTAACGTGTTGGCCTGTTCATTTTGCAAAACGTCTTGGAATTCTTGGTACTCAGCCGCTAGTTGTATAGTGGCGGAAGTTACTGAGGCCAGGCCCATATTTGGATTTCTTGGATAACAAGTTTGTTCACAATCAGGAAAGGTTATTCTCTTTGCTCGCCAGTCTATTCGAGGATTATGTGTTTCTAACCAAGGAATTCCTAGAATTACTTGAAACTGTGGGGCCTTGATTACGTCAAACACAATAGCTTCCCGATGTCCATCCTGACCCACTAGTGTCACTTCTGTAATGGAATGAGTTACCGGCCCTGAGGCTATTTCGGTTCCATCAACTGTAGTAATGACATCCTTGTTAGTTTTCGGACGGAGAGGGAGATTAATCCTGGAGGCCAATTCATGATCTACATAGTTTCCAATAGCTCCACTGTCGATGTATGCCTTTATAGCATGCAACCGCCGAGGCTGTTTCGGATCCACGAGGACCATTGGCATGATGAAATGCGAGGTCAAAGAGATTGTTTTCAAGCTCTTTGTACTTTCTCTTGGCTTGCTGAAGATGAGTCGTAGCTTCTTTGAAAGCTCGGGTTATTGTGGAATGCAAATGATCTACCGCAGGCATTTCCAGGTTTTGAGGAGGGTCCATGTCTGAGGTTCGAGGATGATGACCATACAAGGTGTAAAAAGGGGTTTGCCCTGTTCCAGAATGTACAGAATTGTTATATGCATATTCTGCGATCCAAAGAATGTCTTTCCAATTGCATTCAGATTGGTGCAACATACACCGAAGATATTGTTTAAGGGTTTGGTTAGTTCTCTCGGTTTGGCCATCGTTTTGGGGATGGTGACTAGTGGACAGTCGTACATCAATTTGCGCCAGTTGACAACATTTCCTCCAAAAATGGGAAATAAACTGGCTTCCTCGATCTGACCTCTAAGCTTGTCGGGCTTGGTGTTTTCCCGAATCAGGTTCTGTTAAATTGTTGTCAGAGGCTCCAACCACCTTCTTAGGTGGTTTTACCGGACAATCTCGTAGAAAGTGACCAGAAGCTCCGCAATAGAGACATAATTGCTTTTGCCGCCTTCTCTCCCGTTCCTTCTGCGTTAACGGTCCTTTAACTCCACTGATTTGCATAGGTTCTGAAACGTCGGTACTCTTGGGGTTAGCGTGAGTTTTGATCAACACTCTGGTTTCAAACTTGGATCAATCTGCTTTTCTATTCTGAAGTCTGTGATCAAGTTGGACCACAAGGTCTATGTACTCCGCGCAGACTTGGGGTGGATTTACAATTTGGGCTAGCACGTCTTTAAGTTCTCCGCGCAGACCTCGATGAAATAATGTGATCCTTTTATTCTCTGGCCACCCAGTTTCCACAACCAACCTATTAAAGGTGGCGATGTAAGATAAGAGATCCTGGTTACCTTGTCGTAAGGATAGCAGTTTGTTGTCTAGGGCCTGTCCCTGAGAGTGTCGAGCAAATAATCTTTCCATGCTTGCCTGGAAGCCTTGAAAATCCTGGAGAATTGGATCATCTTGATTTACCAAACGAACTGACCAATCGGCAGCACTGCCGTGAGATAAGATAATACAAAAGCTACCTTGGTCTGGTCATTAGGGAAGGCCCCAGGTCTGCATAGGAAGTGTAAGCGACATTGGTTCATAAAAACGGCATATTTCTTGGGGTCCCCAGCAAAACGTTCAGGCGGGGCCAAAGGCATGTTTCCAGGTAGATTGATTTGTACCGGGTTATTCAAAATCATAGAAGTGGGATTACCCCCGGAACTAGGTAAAGGAGTTTGTCCTGCCTGACCCTGCAACAACCGTTTGGCCAGGTCATCAGTTCTTTCCTTAGATAGGATCAGTTCTCTTTTGAGAGCGTTAGTCTCCTGGCGGGCGGAGTGTACTTCTGCCCGTAATTCCCCCAAAAGCTGGGCCAGCTGGTCTGTCTCGGAAGTTTCCATAGCGCCCAGGTGGGAAATTGTAGGTAGGCTTCGCGTTCTGTCACGCTCACCTGACTCCCACGGAGGCGCAGGCCTGGTTTGGAGTGCTGTTGCCTCTTCTATGGTGAAGCGCAGGACTCGGAAGATGGACAGGACCGGACCTTCAAATCTGGCTTGTCTGACTCGCAGAAATACCCTTCTGTGTGTGAAAAGGGAGTATTAACAATCTGCGGGATAATGTGTAAGCCTCCCACTCCCTTCTCACCCTCCACGAAACCCTTCTGCGATTCCCCGTGAAGTCTCACCTTAGGGTCTGAAAGGACAAGCTCTCCATCCTGCTTCTGATGCAGGGGAGCGCGTTGTAATCCAGTTACTTCACTGGATCATGGATTGTAGAGAGTTCAAGTTTGCTTGACCTTCCCGGTAAAGTACTGTGAGAATTCTGTTTATAAATATGAGCCCGAAATAATAATTGTCCGTTGTCTCTATTTCAGGTGCAGAACAAAGATTCCGAGATGAGCAATGGAACCGATGAAGGAAACTCAGGTGAGTTGTTTGATGAGAGGTTCCTTTAGTGTCCTTGCATTAATGCACTAATGCTTGTGTCTTTTTTCCGCATAGGGGCCGGGGTTCAGAAATGCCGGAGATATGGCACTGACCCGAAGTGAAAGGTGCAGTTCCAGTAGATATCAGGTAAGTCTTTAATGAGCAATCAGGTAATGTCTTAGCATTCGCTCACTAACGCTGATGTCTCTTTTTCCCCTTAGGGGTCGGGGTCCGGAAATGCCAGGATGCGGCACCGACCCGAAATGAAGTGGGAATGACCCAACAGGTAAGCCTTATGATGGCAAATTAAGGTTTTCTTATTCTCTTCCCTAGCTCACCTTTGTTCTTGTCTTTTTCTCCCTAGGCGCTGAAATGTGGTTGCGGATCCAGATGGTCGCTGATGAACATGGAGGCGCCTAGTAAAGGTGAGTGGAATGCGGCGCTGCAGCGATCGATGCGATGTGCTTTTAAAATGAATGTCTTCCTTTTCAGGATCGTCGGCAAAATGTCTCCGGAATGCGGATTTAGCAGGTAAGGACTCTTCTTTCTCCTATTCTCTTTTCTTCTCCCTTTGCAGGTGTTCCAGGATGCTGGCGGGTGTGGCAGAAGTCAGGATGCAGGAGCAGACACGGTGAGCGTCCAGCTGCTAGATGCAGAACAACGCGAAGCGTGAGTTGCTGCTTGGGTGTGGCTTAAGTAGCCTTCAAAGTAGTTCCAGGTATGTATCCTTCCTCTCAGGTATGTATTCTTCCTCCGGCCACACCCGTGTGGTTAAGTAGTCCCCAAAGAGAAAGTAGTCCCATTCAGGCCTCTAGATGGCCCGGGTGTTGCAGCATGGTCTGCATCAGGTAAGTTTACACCAAGCACCTTTAAACACAAAGTCATCTTTTATGAGCCTGGCGCACTGTTGTCCAATATGAGCCTGGCGCCAAAGGGCCCCTACTTGGGGCTGCTGAGACTTCCCTCGGGGACATGATGTCTGCCTCTGGGGTAGCTGGGCCTGGTCTGGCTCCTTGGAGGTAGGCATCATAACACATATATACTTTAAACAGAAAATACAGTGTTTTTTGTTATTTATGGTTTGTTATAAAAGGCATTAGTTATTTTTGATTTGTTAACATCGCTGTATACCAGCAGACCAGTCAAATTCTTTTTAATATGCCAGCAAAGATGAGATCTGCAGATTAACGCATGTTTTGAGTTAGTTCTCTGTAGCGAAAGTGTTGCCAGAGATTTACATTTCCAATGGTGCCAAGTGTGTTACGGCATTACTTGTGTCCTAATGTTTTGAAAATATGTTGACCTTTTACAGGTGTTAACTGTAGGAGGTGTCTGAAAACAATAACGTGTTTTCCACCAAACAGTTCTTCGTAGTCAGTTTTTAGGACTTCTTGCATTCTGAGATTAATTAAAGGCAACATGAGGTTGGACACCATGCTTACTTCATCTATGAGCAGCATGTTCATTTGTTTCAGAATTCTGCATACTTCAGTAGCAGCCTCTGCTGATCATTTGTAGTATTATGATTTGTTTTGGTGTTCTACTGGGAGGAGCGGTAGTCAGTGTAAAGTTACACCTACTATGTTATACGCAGCTTACTCTGTGAGGGCTGTTACAACAGCTGAAAGGTTGTTGTTTGTTAAGTCTTGTAGACATTTGCTGATTATTTTAATTAAAAACGTTTTGTCAGAACGAGCTTCACCACTTACATATAGGAGCAGAGGTGTATCATTTTTACAGCTACAAGCTTTAGCTTCATGTTTAAAACCATGTTCAATCTCTTCAGTGACATCTAGGTAAATGGTGAGTTGTTCATCATTTAGCTGTGATTTGAGCACTGACAAGTCTTCTTCAGATTGTTGAGATTGATGCATGTTATTTTCTACCAAAGTCGTGGCTATTTCTGCTTCATCTGGAATGAGTGGTCCTCCAAGTTGTTCTTGTCTCCTGTAAGAGAAAGTTGACTTCCCTCAGAAGTGTCTTTATCTAGTAGAGCTTCAATGTCTTCCTCTTGTTGGCATTCCTTGTCCAACATTTCTTTGTATTGTTTGAAATTGACATGTGTTATACTGCGTTCATTTGCCTTGAATGCAACGTCAAAGGAGTCATGGTCAGATAATAATTCTTCTTCTTTTCTTCAAGGTTTAAAAAGTTGCAGTAGGGCCATGTAATAAAGGTCTCTATGTTGCAGAGATTTAAATGCTAAGTTTATAGAATTAATTAGGCTGGGCTTGCTAAGTTTTACTAGGCTTCCTTCACAAGTTGAGACTGAATATTTGACAGTTGTCTCATCTGGTGTTGCATTGCTTTTGAAGGAGTAGATGTGGGCTATGTCGTACAGGCACGTACTTTCCAAAGCAGTACTTCTGTTTGGGTAGTATGTGTCTTTTAAATATTTTTTTTAAATGTCCTGGCTGTTGGGATCATACGTGGCTATTGGTTCTATCTCTTGGTAGGATAGGAATACTATTTTTCCGGATGAATCTGGACCAAGGTTTAGCCAGACAATGTTTTCAGATTTGCCATATAAAGCTGTACCTGTTAAACGGTCTGCAGCTTTGTAGCACTCCCATACTCTATGGGAGAGCTTTTGTATATCGAAGCTGTACAATTGTTATGACAGTGACTTTTCAAATGATATGTCATCCCAATGGCCTTTTAGCTCTGTTTTCTCTGCTTTGGTGAGATAGACTGTGGCATATCTTGTAACTGCAGTGGAATTGTCTGCAATATATTGTATATCTATATTTGTATTCCATAAGAGGGCAATGATTGCATTGTAATCATTGATGTATTTGGATGCTTCATCCCTTTGAATGTTGTATGTGTTTTAGGGGATTTGCCTTTTACACTATGTCCAACAAATGACATTAAGCTATTTACATGTCCTTTTGTGCAAACTGGTCTACAGAAGCCAAAGCAACATATGGTGTAGTATTTACCTTTGTTTTTAAATCTCGGTCGGCTGTATTTGCCACACTTATGTTTTTGTAAACGTAAGATTTGTGTACGTAGTTCACTTTGTGTGGTTTCTGAAGGGATGTTGCAGGTAATGCATTTTTCAATAAACATTAAAACAGTGGCATCACTGTCATTGCCAAATTCGGGAGCATCTTTTTTCCCCGCGAGCATGTGCTCCTCTAGATTGATATTCTTTTCTACAAAAGAACTGTTCCACTTCTCCGAGTGGAGGGGTCATGTTATTGCAGATGAAGTGCAGCATGGCACGGAAGGAATTGTGAAAGTACCCTGAAACTTTGACAGAGTCAAGAGAACAGAGTTCTCCTGGTGCTTTTATATCTATTCCATCTTTATTTTGGTTTTTCAGCAAGCAAGAAGTTGTGCAAGTCATCCCATGCGTATTCTGCACAACTAAAAGTAACAAAACATGTGGGTGGGCCAAGGTATTTTAGCATACTACGTACATCAGCGTGATGTCGGAGCAAGAATTCTTTTGTGCCAAGCATTCTTGCAAAGAGATTTGTGATGCTTGACTGCAGAACTTCATCTTTTTCTTTTATCTTTTGAAGCAGTTGGGTAGCGGGTATGTTTGAAGAATTAGAGCCTGTTTTTAATTTTTGTACAACTCCATAACATAGAGTTACGAGTCCACTTTCAAACAGGAGGTGGGAAATGTATTCTACATTTTGTCTGTATCTGGGGTGTTCAGAATACATTCATAAAGTGTGATATACTGATGCAGTAATTTGTGTGGATCTTTCATCATATCGTCCTTTTTTCCTGTATGAAAGTGCAGAGGAAAGGAACGTGCTTCTACACTTTTTCCCAAATGCTCATTGGGGATCCTTTGGATTGATGCATTTGATATGTTTCTAATGCATCTTCAATGGTGTCTTTGAAGTGTAGTACGTGAAGTGTATACTGGTCTAAATTGTTGACTGCAGTGACAGGATCTACACCTTCAAATTGGCCAGTTACTGGTGAATCTTGAATTATTTGGTTGGTTTCTCTTAAGTTTTCTTCTATGTTTATGTATCTTTGTAGTATTCATTGGTCTCCTTCAGATATTGTAGGGCTTGTCTAACTTTGTTTAAGTCGACTAGTTGCATAAATGTTTTGTCTTTTGTTGGTACACCATTAACTAGTATAATCAAAGATTGGTCTATTGGCCATTGTACTCCTACAGTTTCTACATTTTCTTTAAGATCTAATGCCAAATACACTACTTTGCCACAAATGACTTTTAGATAGAGGCAATTTGTCTGTTTTCAGTTGAAGGTGTATTATAGCTTGAAATGGGTGTATTGTTTGGATTATAATGCTATCAAACAAGTTATGTTTTTGGAGAGCCTTGGAAGTGAGAATATTTCTAAGTTATTAGTGATAGCACAGGATGGCATTTGGTTATTGTAAAGCTTTGTATTGCAACACATGCAAACAAAATACTGTAATTTTGTATTTATTTTCTGTTGTTTGATATAAAGTTAATTGGAACCATTAGGATTCATCATTGTCCTCTATTTTGTAGAACATATCTACTATGTGTGTGCTCTTTTCATAGAATGTTCTGCGACAACTGACACATAGTTAGTCTGGTATTTCAGCAGATGTGTTTTGATACTTCACTTTTTCTTTTTTGTATGTAGTGGTTAGGAGGTTGGATGTTGTGAGGCTTTTGCTAATGTTTTCTGAAGTTACTGTTCCAAAATATTTACTTTGAATGTGCTCTATTTCTCAAAGGAGTTTTTGGCTGTTCCATATAGGAGAATGTTATTTACATTTTGGAGTAGTAGAGCATGACTTTTTGGACAGTACAGTCTATGCACAAAGACTGGTTCAGATATGACATTTACACCATGCTATTCCTTTAGATATTATGTATATAAATAACTGAAGCACAAGTATTCATGTAAGGATGTAATCCAAGTTATGTCAGCACTAAGTCTTTTAATTAGGCTCAATGTCAGCCAACACATATTTTGACTTGATTGTCGTTCTCACGGCTGACAATATAATTGAAAGTAATTCTACAGTATATGCAACAGGGCCCCATCAAATAGACAATGCAGATATAAATTAATAATCCAAATTTATAAATCATAGTTATTCAAATGTTCATAAAAGGTACACATACCCAAGTAGCAATCAACAGTGCAGGCCACATGGAGGTAGAGTAGAACAGCAGAAGACAAGTAAAAGATTACAATGGGCCTCATTCCGAGTATGGCGGTAAGGGATAGCGGCCACCGGTAACGAGACCGGTGGCGGTAATCCCTTACCGCCATACTCCGAGTTCCCTTTGCGCCCTCGCCCTTAACGCCTGCTTTGAGCAGGTGTTAAAGTCGAGGGCGCAAAGGGGCCTCCAAGCCAATAACGGTGACCGTAATGAACGGTCACCGTTATTTGCATCTTCCCCATTCCCATTGAGCCCTATGGGGGCTCATTTGGGAATGGGGCAGAGCCTTGGTGAATGGGGAATTACCGCCCCGCCAACCTTGGAATGGGGCGGTAATTCCGCCATCCACCAAGGCGCTGCCGGTCCGGGTACGGCGTCAACCAAGGCGTTAATAGCGCCATTGGTTAGCGCCGTACTCGGAATGAGGCCCAATGAATTATTGAGAATAGGTGTTAACTGCGTTTCCATACATTGACAGCACTGATGTGATTGGACAGCACCCTGAGTGATACCATGTTTAAGAATCCCTGGTGAGGTGTGCAATTGAACTTAATTTTTAAATCTGAAGTGAGGTGACAAAGCGTAAAAGCTACAATATCTGTGTCAAGGAATAAATATATTATAGACCTGTAAAAAGTACGGATATGAGTGTTGAGATACCATCATATCAATTGTATATATTTTAGAACAGTTTATGTGGTGCTATTATTCTAGAGAGTACTTCATAATGGAACATAATCTCAACTAACTTCATTGAATGCCACAATCTGAGTGGTTAGGTAGACTGGGGATGGTATAGGTGAAAGTCCTCTGAATAGGCTTTCAAAGTTGTCTGTGTATTAATGAAAGCAAGGTGCTAGTGTTAACTGAATCCAAGCAGAACATTACAATTGTACTGTTAAGTAAATGTATTGCAGGTTCAAAGCATTAGGACATAAACTCACCAATTATGGTCACTCGCACTGTGTGATTGTGCTTGGAAAGCTAGTTCAGTTAATATAAAGCAGCAATCCAAGTAAAGCCGTCTCGCCCATAGCACTTGATAATGAAATGAAGAACCTAACGGATGCAAAGGATCTTCAATTTATAATAGCTTGTGAAATCCATGATATTGCTCTTTAAAATCTAGCCAATCTGTTAATTAGCCAAACCTACCAATTAATGTGGGCTTGATCCTTTAAACATGAAGCTTTGACTCACGGGCGCCAGTAGGGTAAGCACAAGATTTTGTATAGCGGAAATGGTGTGTTGTTAACATTTTGATGTTGTGGAAGGTGCTTTTGCAAGCAGTTTGTGAAATGGAGGCTAATGAATGTCCTTGCAGTTCAGTGTGGCTGTGCACTGGACAGGAGTCTATGGTTTGTAAGGTTTTCATTCTACTTTTGACTTTTAGTTTCATATAGTGATTGAGTAATTGTCCTGAAGATTTGATGGATTGTTGGTGTACGTTACACATTGAGCAGCATGTCCATTTGTACACTGGATGGTTTGTTTGGGCGACAGGAACATTTGATTGAAAGTTTGTTGGGGAAGTTTTTTCTATAAGGGTTTCTTTTCCCTCAAGGATGTGTCCTACTATCTCATACATTTGCCCATTACTGTGTATAGCAAATGGGGTTTTGTTGTTCTTGTTTATAAGCCTCTTAATTGAAATATGGTTCTGTGCTGCTTGTGTGAATCCATTCACCTTCACAGAAGTTTCAAAAGGTATCTATGTTAACACTGTGCATGTTTAGAAGTACTTTTTGTAATGGATTGATTAATTCAGTTATTGGTTTAATTTTGTTCAAAAAGCAATATAAACAACTTTTTCTTTAGTAGAAATGCACTGCCAATTAGAGCTTCGAGGATTAGTCTTCTGTGTTTGTTTTTACAGGTAGATTGTGACTTTTCAGCTGTCTTTATAAGATTGAGAAAGAACTCTGTGGTGAAATGTGTTTTGTAAAATTCATTTTTGGAAATGGTTTACTGTGGCTGCTTTAATATTGTTAGATAATAGTGTTAGGTTCATTAGATGTTCTGCTTTTGTTTGTACATATGTGTTTACTTTTATTTTTTGCAAGAGGGGCCTAACTTTTTTTCGCTCTCTTTGGCAATGTTCTCCTTTCTTGTAATTGTAAAGCAAAGTTAGTGGATATATACAGTAATGGTGAAGTACTTTTATTAAACAAGGTTGTTATTTATGAAGGTAGGAGGAGTTGTTGGGAAAGAGAGTTAATAAAGTTATGTTATGGGTGTACGAAAGTGTGTTAACTATGTTGTTAAAACAATTGGCGTATGTGTAGTGCTGTTTGGCATATTAGAAGGAACAGAGCAAAAATGGGTGTGAGAAAAAAGTGCATACCTAGGTTATTTTTGTGCTGCTGAATTTAATAAAAGAAGTACTCTGTGGTGTAATGTATTTGTAATGTGTTGCAGGGTTTTTATAGAACATAGAATATGGAAACTGTTGCCTGGTGGTAATGCAATGGCAGATTGCTGTTGCAGCAGTATTTGCTGTGTTATACTAGAGGTTGGGAAAGAAGAGTACTTTATATGTAAGATGAAGTGTTGCATATAGATACTTTGGCGGTATACACATGAGGAAGCAGGTGGAGAATGGTGGCAGTGTAAGGGATGTAAACAGTGGGGTTGAAGAGTGTGACATTTATATGTAACGAAAAATGGAAAATGCTGACTGTTTAAAAATGTACCTTTTAGGAGCATTTTCTTGAAAGTTGAAAAATGTATATGTGCATTTATAGCACCACTGTGTGTAACATTTTTCTAAAAGAAATTAAAAGCAGATGGAAAAGATGTGTGGCACATTTTTAAGTGGCAGTTGCTGTAAGTTACTTTTCGGATCTCTGGGGCAGTATGGAGCTACAAATAGACTAGTAGTGCTTCAGCATATGCACTCAGCTTTACCCTTATATGTAACCTGGAGTAAGCAACTCCAAGCAACAAGCTTCTTTCGAGGAAAGCAATGGGGGTACAGACGGGGTCCAGCCCTCCTCCCTCGATGTAGATGCAAAGAAGTCAATGTGCTTTGCTGCTTGTCTACAGCTGCATTCACCATGCCCGAGAGAGTGCAACTGCACATCTCAAGGTCCAAAAAAATGCAAAAAAATACACCTTTAAAAGGGCAAAACATAAACACATGCCAACTAGTGGGCCAGGGGAATACACCCCACAAAAAGTGTCCATGGCGAATTAAGGTGACCAAAATGAAATAAATAATACTGGAGAAGAAAAATAAAAAATAAATAGAAATTAGTCCATAATGGACTGGGGGTGCAGGTGAGTTCACCCAGGATGGGTGAGGGGTAGGGTACATGTCAACATGAGTGGACACATAAATAAGACATACAAAATAATTCCCCTCTAAGGGCTCATGGAGGCTAGTATGTGCTGGGACCCCCATACTGTATTTGATCTGCAGGTGGCTGTGGAGTTGGAGCCATACCACGCAGTGCAGCAGCATGGTCTTCAGTGGCCATGGCCAGTTGACACTCTCAAATGCAGCAGCACAGTGAGGTTGGTGATGTCTCCATGCATTTCCTCACGGATGGCTGCAGCGTCTTTATGTGCACACATCCTTTGATGTATTTAGTTGTTCAGAGAGTGTCTGCCTGAAGGCATCCATCACCTCATGGATCAGTGTCCTTGTGGCTGTTAGTTCTTCATGGATGGAAGTTCTCATGGCCTTCATTTTAAGCCTCAGGGCCTCTCTGTGTGCATAAGCGTCTGCATGCATGGACTCGTGCAGACACCTCAGACCCTCGGCCCTTGATGATTGCCTACATGCGCAGTCTGTGGGAGCGGTATGAGGACAGCATGACCTGCAGCTGTTGATATACCCAGGCCACTGGCGGGGTCATGGGCTTTACCATCTTATCCATCCCCTCTGATAAATTGTGCAACACATTCCCATGTCGGAGGGCAGCATGCAACATCTGCTGTTTCCACTTTGTCTCCCCAGCCTGCACACGTCTCCCACGTGTGCGGGTCCCGCGGCAGCCTGATGCAAGGGACCATGCCAGTTGCTGTGGTGCCTCTGTCATTGGCTGCAGGTCTGCAACCCTTCCTTCGACATCAGCCCAGGGACCTGTAGCCAAATCATGGGAGGTTGGCCTTAGAGCCTTAAGCACCGCAGACCGGGGGGACAACCACTGACTGGCTTTGTGAAGCCAGCTGGCCCACTGCAGACACATGGGCCCCATCTGATCTGCCCATTGGGCCTCTCAACTTTGCCCCCTTTGATTGATGCACATCAGGTTCAGCATCAAAGCCAGCTGAGTCAGAAGAGTCCGAAGAGTATACAGCACAACTCAGGATGGTCTGGAGCACCAGTGGGTTCTCACAGCCTGCCACACCACGTCCCCCACTGGTGGTCTGATGCACCATTAACTCTTCCCCCTCTTCCTCCTGCTCTGCATCTGGTGCATCCTCGCCTGCACATGTACAGAGAAAGACATATTGAGACATGTTCAGAGTGACAACAATTAACATATGCTTCAAGGCGCACTCTAACAACAAATGGTAGGACACGCACCCATTAGACATTGTGCATTCACACACTTAGTTGAGTAAGAAAAATATGCATGGCATTTGCTGACAAGTGCCCCCCCTGCCCATCATGTCTATGCCAGCATTAGACACAATGACATTGAACAGTTGTGTAAACGCACAATGAGGAGTTATTCAACTGTCAATTCGCCACACATAGCAGGGGAAAAGTAATGCACATGTGACATTTGAATGTTCAGTGACATCCCATGGCAACAGCCAGACATCCATATCCACAGACAACACCACGGTCACCACATGACACACTAATCAGGTCTGGGACAGGGAAATGGATACAATGAGGACCTGCAGGAAGGCAGGAAGTGGTGGAAAGGGAAAACGCCCATGAGTAGGTATAGCTAGAAGTTTGCCTTATAGTCAAGGTCCATGAAGTGCAGAGACGGAGAGTGGATTGGGTGATGTAAACAAGGTCCACTGAGCCAAAAGAGGGTGAGGGGAGTGGCCCCATGGAGTGGTCTCAGAGTGTGGAAGTGTAGGAGGGAGCAGGCATCACAATGGGTTGGCTCTCTGTGTCACAGGATTTGAGTCACTGTGGATGTTGTCTGTGAACACTTATGCAACTTCACTCTGGGAACACCGCAAGGTGCATTGACAGACAGCTGTGATATGAATCGTGACAAGTAAATCCATAGGAGCAGGTGACAAATGGAACATGCAACTCTGCATGGCATGGCGTGAAAGTTAAACTTTGTCTGCATTCACCAGTGTAGCAGTGCGGAGTGAAATGCAGCAAGAATGTAGCACTCAGCAGTACATGTAGGTGTCACATTCTGCACATGTACCGGGGTAGTACCCTGTGGGCGATTTGTCTTGTCACACAGATATGTGCCACAAATGGCAGCCGCATGGGGTACTCCTAGTATGATAGCCATTTGACATGAGTCTGTAAAGCTTTACCCAGTGCTGTCTACAAATGCAGCCAGATGTGCCATTACACAAATGATGTGGCTGATGCATGACTGGCAAAACACATGAGGCGCAATGATGGACACTCATCTGATGTGTCCTCATAATTCTCAAGGCCTCCCACGCCTTGCAACTGCTCAAGGAGGATGAATTGGCTTGTGGCCTCCTCATGCAGTGTCAGCTGCTCCTCCTATGCTGGTCCCCCTCCGGTCATCAGTGCAGAGGGCAGGTTGGCACTCAACCTCTGCTTGTTGCGCTGGGTGAGATAATTCCAGCGCTTCTGAACCTGTTCAGAATTGTGCATCTCCAGCCCTAAGGCATTTATCAGTTCCATGACACGCAGCGCATGCACCAAACGTGCGGCAGTATGTGCGTTCCCCGCATGCAGGCACATGTCACGATGGTGATTGGTCACGTAGTCAACGAGGACCATCAGTGAAGTTCTTCTCCCTCTGTGGGCCAGTGTCCTGTACTATGTCTTGGGGTTGAGCCTCTTCATGCTGTGCAGGGTGTCCCTTCCTGCCATGAGTGGCACAGGTTGTTGGAGCTGCCCCTGTCTGCCTGGAACCACGTTGACATCCAGGTGCCGTGCCACCTATGGACTGAGACTTGCCATGTCCTCCTGGGGCTGGGGTAGATGTCTCCACACATCAACCCGACTATCTGGAGCTGGGACAGATGTCTTCACACCATGCCCCCAACCCCCTGGGGCTGGGCAGGTGTCTCCACATCACATCCCTGACCTCATGTGGCTGGCGCAGATGTTTTACCACCACATCCCCCACCCTGACCCCGTCTGCCCCCTTTTCCTCTTGGGGCCTTTCCACTCATGTCACAGGTGTAAGGGATGAATGGAAGGCACACCAAGTTATTGTCCTGGGCAATATGAGTCAGGGAACAGTCCATGTGATGTACGACGTAGATGTGTGGTCCAGCAAGGCTCAAATCTACCCCAAAAGGGAAAAAAACAGTATGCAATATGCTGTGGCACCCTGAAATAAAACAAATTGCATATGCTGTTCCCAGAAAGCTTCCGATAACTGAAAAAGTGGTATGCAGTGCCACCCCAAACACAAAAACTGCATATGTGGTAACTGGAAAGCTTCTGAAAACTGAATAAGCAGTACGCAATATGCAATGGTACCCAGATATATAAAAATGTGCATACGTGACACACATTGTATGCCTCAGAAAGTACACAAAAACATGTGCGTATGCAGAGAAGCGAACACCGCCCCAAAGAAAAATGGGTATGTAATATCTGAAGGTAATGATTTCGTAGAAAAAGAACATACAACTTTGTAACTCTGCCAGATCATAACCTTCACACGTACAACTATTGATGCGCATTGCATGACTTATTATATGGTGTCATTGCCGTGAGCCGCATATGGGTGTCACGTAGATGGGCAATGTCAGCGCTCCCAGGTGGTAACTTACACGTTAAGGGTCTTTATTCTGCTATCGGCTACTGCCAGTGATCAAAGTGTACGAAAAGAAGTAGTGGAACTATTTTCCCTGTTTGCCTGGCCCCCGCTCTGCACAAGCCCCATTTCCACCCCACTCCCGTGTCCAACCCAAACCACCAAACAAGCACACCTGCTGTTTAAGGGAATGTTCAGTGAAGTGCATTAAAGGGCAAGTTTCAACTTCTTCCTACACTTTTATTTTAAAACTAAACCAGTCCGGAATGTTTTTTTTTTAAATAAAAGTATAGGAACAGTAAAACCTAAAACAAAAAAGCAGAGGAGCACCGCTCCCACCGCTCCTGCCCTCTTCGACCAATGGATACAATATGCACATGACTGTTCCGCGGGCCTAAACTGCTGATGATTTTGCCTCCTATGGCCCTGCTGTGCCTCATTCTGTCATATAGTGCTGCTGCCTACTTGAGAGTGGTTGCCTGCCTACAACCTGCACTGTCTTGGTGTGCAAGCTGCCCCACTTTTGCCTGGACTCCTATATTGGCCCTGCAACCACCTCTTCTGTACTTTGCGTAGAGATGAATAGAGTGCTGAGTGATTGTTTAGTGGGATGATAGGTGGCGTTGGGAAGGTTGTAAGAGTAAGTTTCTGTACAGGTGTGATGGGTGTGGGTTAGTGAGTAAGGGAGTGGTGGTGTGATTGAATAAGTAGGGACATTATAATGTTTTGAGGAAGACATTTGGTGTAATAATTGGTGGTGTTTACCTGGGAACAGAAACAGTGTTAATGTTGCAATATAATGTGTAAGAGTGAAATTAATGTTGTTAACTCGAGAAGAATACTCTAGGTTAATATAGAGAGAAAGTACATTGTTACAATTAGAAAGATACACATGTTATATTAATTTACTTACGTTGTAGGATGTGAAGAGTGTTCTTTTTTCTGTAGCTCTCTTTGGCAATGTTCTTCTTTACTTTAATTGTAAATGAATGTTAGTGGGTATGTGTGGTAATGGTGAAGTACTTTTAGTAAGCAAGGTTGTTATTTATGAAGGTAGAGTTGTTGGGAAAAAGAGTTAATAAAGTTATGTTACGGGTGGTGTACAAAAGTGTATTAACTATGTTGTTAAAACAATTAGAGTATGAGTAGTGCTGTTTGGCACATGAGAAGGAACAGGGCAAAAATGGGTGTGAGAAAAAAGTGCATAACTAGGTTATTTTGTGCTGCTGATTTTAATAGAAGTGCTATGTTTGTGGTATAATGTATTTGTAATGTGTTGCAGTGTTTTTAAAGAACATGGAAGCTTTGACCTGGTGGTAATTCAATGGTGGATTGCTGTTGCAGCAGTGTTTGGTGTGTTATAGTAGAGGATGGGAAAGAATAGTACTTTATATGTAAGGTGAAGTGTTATATACAGATACTTTGGCGGTATACACATGAGTGAGCAGGTGGATACTTGGTGGCAGTGTAAGGGATGTAATGAGTGAGATTGGAGAGTATGACATCTATATGTTATGAAAAATAGAAAATGCTGACCGTTTTAAAAATGTTTCTTTTTAGGAGCATTTTCTTGAAAGTTAAAAAATGTATATGTGCATTTATAGCAGCACTTTGTGTAACTTTTTTCTAAAAAGAAAAATAGGTGGACAAGATTTGTAGTACATTATTAGGTGGCAGTTGCTGTGTGGAAGTTTAATATGTTGGCAGTACATGTATACCTACCAACATGATCCATTCCAATATGTAGGTGCTCCTGCATGGTGGTGGCTCAAGTTATGGTTGCTAAGCTTACCATAAATGGCGAAATTCAAGGGTATTTCAGTTTATTTGTAACCATAAAGTCTATTTAACAAAGTTTTTTCACTGAATTTCATAGGTTTCTATTAGTGCAACTTAACCATAACTTCCCTTTAACAAAGTTTTTTCACTGAATATGTATATATCAATGTTGTATATGAACTATTTAAAAGCATACTTTCCTAGTATATCAGAATTTTATTAGTAGTAAAGCTGTTATATATCTCCCACTTTTCTAGCTACTGATTCAAATAAATTCAAAGCAGTTTTAATCAAAGCAATAACAGTTTCAAATACCTAGGAGCGATTATGGACAGCTCAGAAAAAGAAACCGCCATGCAGGCAGAACTTTATTCAAAGATCAAAAAACTAGCTGCCCAAGCTAAAGTCATCGATGGCAAATTCGGAAAATTCTCCCTGGTTCCAACAATCAATTTCTATAAAATGAAGGTGGTGCCGTCAGTCACATATGGCGTTGAAGCAATTCCCACGATACCAACACAACTATGGCCAAAGTTAGAGGCACTGTTTTGGCGCACAGTGCTGCACCTACCAAATTCAACACCAGGGCCAGCCATCAGACGAGAACTAAGTCTGCTATCACTAGAGTGCTCTGCAATTCCATTATGCTGTACAGAAAATGTCGAATGGCCCACGGCAATTAAGTTTTTAAGTTGTTAAAATGGGAAATGGACAGCAGAAACTGTAACATGCTAAATACCTGGCAAGATCAAAATCAAGCGGTTTTAAATAATATCGCGTCAAACGAGGAAGAACTCATAACCAACCCATGCAAAATTTTAAGGAAAATAAAAGACAATGATTGGGCCTCCACGATAGACAATGCCGCAAAACTAAAACTCACTCTACATCTACCTAGCAACACCTTAAAAAGAAATGAGTTGCAAAACTATGTAAATCAATGTCCAAGCAGACAGGCACGAAACTTAATTTTACGAGCATGGCTGAATTTATTCAAAACAAATGAGATTCTGCACATTCGAGGACAGACATCAACTAATGGCTGCCGCTTTTGTAAACACGATCCTTACCCATCAAAAGAAACTCTAAGGCCCTTGATCATGATTTGTCCAGCCACAACTGCCATCAGGCAACAATATCTATCACAAATGGCAGGCTTTGACATCTTGGCCGAAGCAGACACATGGTGGTGCCGATTAATAGGAGGTGAGAAAACTACATGGCAAATTGCATTGGCCAAAATTATCGAATATATTGAGACCAAACTACTAAATGACAAAGGTGTTCACCAAGCAGATAATTAGTCTCTAATCCAATGCATTCAGTTGAACTGAAATGCAACGTCGAAGCCTGTTATGGCCTCCAGAAAACTGTGCAAAAGAATCAAAGTCCTGTTCTGCGATGATTGTCTGATGAAATGCTGAAAGAAATAATGTATTGTAAAATCTAATTTTGATAAAACAATAAAAAAAAATAACAGTTTCTATCATTAGCAAATTTATTTACACACAATTTATTGACCTTGGTAAGTGAAGGGCTCAATTGCTCACTAGCGGGATTCAGATTTGTGTCCTGCAGACTGATCGTGGATGTTTAAGGTTGATGCAGATTGCGGTGGTAGAAGAAGAGGAAGTTGAAGTGTGTCAACATCCCCCATATATCACACCACAGTCAACTGTTCATATCCTGGGGGAGCCCCTGAGCCCTTTCTTTGTACCACCATCAATGGAGCAGCTGGTATGAGTTAAGGTCTGTGGTTTTTAACCCCTTCCTCTATTCATAATTACAGATGACTCTGATTTATGGAATTATTTGCACTGAAAATAAAGAACTTGTACACCAAACTGCGTGCAAATCCATGTTTGTCGATTCATGGAACCAAATGCGCAGGTCTTTCTTGAGACTCGCATTGAGTTTGCGCAGGCACAGCATATCTGTGCAAGTCAATGAGCACCTTGCCTAAGACTCCACGCACAGTGTGGGCCGGGCCTGAGCCTTGACCAAAATAGCGGGAGGAATATGCAGAATGAGGAAGAACGCGCACAATTGTGGACGTGTTGAGGGACGGTACACTAGGAACTTGGAACGTCGGGTTGCAAAAAAGTACACACAAATCCCAGAACCCATACACCACATGATAGCAGGCGTTATCATCAACCAGCATTCAACGTGCATAGGAACAAATGCGTATAAAGCACGCAATACACACCAAACAAATATCTTCAGCCACGATGACTCCAGCAGCACTCAGAGCCATTATGCACGGAAACCCCAGGATAAGGAGGATGCCCAGGGCCCGGATCTTTACAACACGCACAATACTTTTTGGGGTGCCTGATGATAAGGTCTATGGCAGGTACAGGTTCCCCCCATATATTCCTAGAGCTTGTCAGGGAGTGGGAAGATGGCCTAACATCACCAACCATCTGCTCCCAGGCCCTTACCACGCTAGAAAAAGGGCTGACTGCACTCCATTGCAGTAGTTGGTGGGATATCAAGGGCCACTGAGTCACGCTGTCTACACCAGGTGCTGTCCTGTATAACAGCACATGCATGTATGCACAGGCACAAATACATGCCCCAAATGCAGCGAAAAGGTAGACAGTCATGCAGGATTTCTATGCAGTGGCATGCTTCCCCCGTGTACCAGGTGCAATAGACTGCACACATGTTGCGCTGCTGCCACCCCGATTGATAGAGCACATCTAGCTGAACAGAAAGCACTGGCTGTCCATCAATGTGCAGGAAGTGTGTGAAGCCAAATGAGTCATCATGGAAGTCTATGCTAATTACCCGGACAGCACACATGACAGCTACCTCTTCTGCATGTGACCTAAGCACCAGGCCCTGGGATCTGGAAAAAATAGCAACGCATGGCTCATTGGTGAGTATGAACGCACATGCACATGCATGTATGTCACACAATGATCAATAGATCCCACCAATAAATGACAATGGCAACCATGTACAAATTTACAGAGGACAGTGCCTACCCGCTGACTACCTTTAGGATGACCCCTATCAGGAACCCCACAACACCAGCTCGGGTGCTGTAAAATACTGAACATGGAGCCACTAGGGGCATAGTGGAGTGCACTTTTGGTGTGCTAAAGTCACGGTTCTGCTCCCATGACCGCTCTGGTGGGGTGTTGCTATATGCACCACCAGTAGTCTGTAGAATCATTGTGGCTGCATGTGTCATGCAAAATGTAGCCACACGGCACAATGTACCAGTGGACATGCATGTGGGACACCTGCCACACGCATCAACACCACCCTTGCCTATGTCGGGCCAAAGGGCACGTGGAGAGGCTGCATGCAGACAGCTGGTGCAATCGTACTTCACAGAAATACCAGCCCCTGTGGAGTACACACAGTGAGGCCACCGCCCAGGCGCCATTTAAAGATGAATTGGGGTCTATCCCCCATGCACACAACACCCTGAGTGTCAAATCTTAAAGGGATGAAAGGGAATCGACCCCCTCTCCCAAACCACAGAAGCTGAATAGATGGACCCTCCCACAATGTTTGGCACGGGCACCTGATATTAATAACACAGGTAACCACGTGACGGCCAATGGGGGGAAGACAGAGTTAGGGAAAGGGTGTGGACAGATAAGGGGAGGGTGGGGAAGAAAGAACATGCATATACATAACACTCAAAACCTATTGAAAATATATACTGCTAAGCCTGACCTCCAAAGCGTGATCATTTCTACTAATACATAACTCCTGCCTGAAAGCATAACCTTTGCATCATAGTAAATGCTTACTCAGTTTAAACAAACATGAAGGCACATAGTTTTAACTAACATGAAACATGATGTAGCACACAACACCAGACATAAAGCGTACATGGACCAAAATGCAAGTCATGGTTTTGACAGCAAGCTGTATGGCACAAACAAGGACATTTCCCTGACGCTGCTCACCACTGCGGCCTGGGCTTCTCAAGCAGCATACCTCCGACATCCCGATCTGCCCAGAATCTCATCACACGCAAACACCGTGACCGCCCATGCTGCACAATCCTTAATTATCTGCACCAGTGCATGGGTGGCCAGCAGTTTAATAGGCCCATAATGACTTCCAGCTAGCTCGCCGTGCGGCAACACACAGAACTACATGTTGGCCCACATGCTGCTGGGAAATGTTGTTCCTTGCCTATTTCTAGCAATTGATGCACCTTCTCTTACCCCAATCCCAATTCCTGACAGTAGCTCCTCTCCCAGGGCTCTTCCCAAGACCTGCTTTATCAGGATGGTGCAAATGAAATTGTGTCACCAATCGGGGTACATGAACAGAACTGGCCAGTTCCCAAGAACAGTCCTCAGGACCATAACCGGACCATTGAATTAAATACCATAACATCTGCTGTTTCCGTCTTGAATCCAGTATTCTTTTAACCTTGTATTCCATCTGACACTCCTTGGTGATGGCTGGAGGCCTCTGCACTCGCGTCCCGGGAACTGAGGGTTTAAGCAAAGACACATGGAATACTGGGTGTATCTTTAAAGTTGTAGCTAATCGTAATTTAACAGCTACTGTAGACACACACTTCACAATCTCATATGGTCCCATAAACTTGGGCACATATTTACGGGTTCCTACCAAGGGCAAACTGTGTGTGGATAACCATACTTTGTCTCCCATCTTTTACTGGGGAGCTTTGTGTCTTTTCTTGTCTGCATGCTTCTTCTAATTCTCTTTGGCTTGTTCTAGATTGGCTCGTGCCTTCTGTCTGATGGTCATAAGCAATTGTTTTCTCTCTTGTAACACGGGAATGGATTCAACCTCCGGTAAATGCTACGGCAACATATTTTGCACGTGCCCATATAAGCATTTGTTAGGTGCCATTCCTAATGAGGCATGCTCCGTATTGTTATACGTGAATTCTGCTGGCCACAACACTTGTACCCATGAGTTCATGCCATCATGCAAATAACAACGCAAATACTGTTCCAGAGTCTGATTGAAGCGCTCAGTTTGTCCATCAGTCTGGGGATGATAGCTTGTAGATAGAGCACAATCGATTCCTAACACCCGACAGAAGGCGTGCCAAAACTTAGAGGTAAACTGGGGACCCCTATCAGATACAATGCTTCGAGGTAACCCATGTAGTTTGGCATGTTGCAAAAATAATTGCGCCAGTTTCCCAGCTCCTGGAATTCCTTTGCAGGGTACAAAATGAGCTTGTTTGGACAAATAGTCTACCACTACCCAAATAGTATCATACTGCTCATCAGGAGGCAAATCAGTAATGAAGTCCATAGAAATATGAGTCCACACCTTCTCAGGAGTAGGTAGTGGATAAAGCAGCCCTGCTTTTCTTGCATGATCTGTCTTACTGTGTATACAAGTATCACATCTCTAAATGTATTTAATAGTATCCTGTCTCAAGCTTGGCCACCAAAAGTACCTCTCCAACATGTCTTGTGTCTTTTTACTACTGGAATGACCGGCCAATGGCAAATTATGGCACCAATACATAGCCTTCCCTTGCAAATCCTGAGCAGGCAAGTATAACTTCCCTGCATAATAAGGGAGACCATCACAGAAAGTTTCTAATGGGTCGTCCATTCCCCAATTCAACCTTTCCTGTCTTCTCATCTCTTGCTTCACCTGTCTCAACAATCTTTTCGTAACTGCTACTACCACCTTTTCTGCAGAAAGGATTGCTTTGACCTATGTCACTGTATTTTCTAAATGTTGCTGTCTCGACCAGTGTCAGCTTTCCCATTTCTCTTTCCTGGTCTAAAAGTTACCAAAAAGTCAAACTCATTAAAGTATTGAGACCAACGTAGTTGCCTTGGGTTTAGAGTATGTGCTCTTCTAAAGTACTGAAGGTTCTTATGATCAGTCATTACCATCACCTGATGCTTAGCCCCCAACAAATAATGCCTCCATTCCAAAAAAGCTACTCTAATGGCTAACAGCTCTTTATCCGTAATAGAGTAGTTTTTCTCACAACTAGTGAGTTTACGGGAATAGAAAGCCACTGGGTGCCAAATCCCCTCCTCATCTTTTTGAGACAACACTGCCCCCACTGCTACATTGGATGCAGCTGTTTCCAGTTGAAAAGGTTTTTCAAGGTCTGTATGTCACAATAGCTGAGGT
Source organism: Ambystoma mexicanum (assembly GCF_040938575.1). Taxonomy (NCBI): domain Eukaryota; kingdom Metazoa; phylum Chordata; class Amphibia; order Caudata; family Ambystomatidae; genus Ambystoma; species Ambystoma mexicanum. The sequence continues at coordinate 1,394,666,685 of NC_090935.1, read as the reverse complement.
GAATGCCTCTTTCAACTCTTGAAAGGCCCCTTCCGCTTCCGGATTCCAACAAAACCCAGTTGACTTCCTTAACAACTTTGTTATGGGAGTAACAATTTGTGAAAAATGTGAAATAAACCGTCTATAAAAGTTGACAAATCCCAAAAAAGACTGAATATCTTTGATACATTGACTCGCTGACCATTCAGTGAACATGTACCTTTTTCTCGTCAATTACTATACCCGTAGGAGTCAATATGAATCCAAGAAAATCCACCTGCGCAGTGTGGAATGCACATTTTTCCTAATTTACATACAACTAATAATCTTGCAACGTCTGCAGAACTGCCCTAAAATGTCCTATATGTTGATCTTCTGAAGAAGAATAAATCAGGATGTCATCGATGTATACAATGACAAATACATCATAGGAACTCACTCTCCACTTCCTGCATAAAATACTGGAACGCTGCAAGCACATTACACAACCCAAAAGGCATAACTAAATATTCAAACATTCCAAATTTGCTTCTGAAAGCAGTCTTCCATTCATCCCCTTCTTTTACTCGAATCAAATGATATGCCCCTCTTAAGTCCAGTTTTGTATGTACCACTGCTGCCTTCACCTGATCCAATAATAATGAAATTAGAGGCAAGGGATTTCTATTCTTCACTGTCACTTTGTTCAAGGCCCAATAGTCAATGCAGGTTCCAAGCGTTTCTTCCTTCTTTGGGACAAAAAACAAAGGTGACGATAATGGAGAAGTGGAATGTCTAATGAAACCCTTTTCTAACATGTCATCCAAATATTCTCGTAAATGTTGATTTTCTGTTTCAGTTAGTGCATAGATCCTGCTACAAGGTAATTTGGCCCGAGGTTCTAACTCAATCACATAGTCATACGATTAATGGGGAGGCAACATTTCTGCTCCCCCTTTGTCAAAAACTCTGGCAAAATCACCATACTGGTCTGGAATACGTGGCACCACAGCTACCACCACTTGTGGTTCTGATATCTGATTTGCCAAGAACAAGGCAGCACCCATTTCTTCCTCCATGTGACTCCCACACTCCGACTTGTCCAAAAGTACTTCCCATCTGACCCAATCAATACTTGGATTATGCTGTACTAACCAAGGCATACCTAAAATGAGTCCAAACTATGGTGCCACTATAAAATCAAACACAATTTCCTCCACATGCCCTGATCCACACCTCATCTGGATTGGTTGAGTCTGTTGACAAACGGGCCCAGAAATTAAGGATGACCCATCCACTGACTGCACCCCTTCCACCTGTGATGTGTCCCTCAAAGAAAAAACACAACCCTTTAGCCAAACTGATGTTAATGAAATTTCCTGTGGCCCCTGAGTCCACCATAGCCAACACCATCTGTTTAGCACATGCAAAAAATAACATCACCAAGATGTACAAATGTGAATTCCTGTAACCTGCCGTATTCTCTACCCAACTTTGGAACCCCCCTTAGGCCGGCCCAATCCTTTTCCCGACTCCCCCTTGCTTCCATCACCTCTTGCCACCTTCTTCGGAGGATTTGGACATGTCAGGATATAATGTCCTGGTTGCCCAGAATACAAACACAGGTAATTAGCCTTAGGCTGCTCTTTCTCTGCTGCCGACAAAGGACCCCTTACTCCTCCGATCTGCATAGGTTCTCCATCTCCACTTCTGCCTCCCCTACCCTTATCCACTCGTGCAAAGGGTACCACCTCTGGTCTCTTCTTATCCCCCTTGCGTTCATTCATACAATGGTCTAATCTCAAGGCTAAGCCAATCATAGCCATACAAGAACTAGGTTGAGGTCCTACTTGAGCAATAGCATCTTTCATTTCCTCTCTCAACCCTTGATAAAACGAAACGGTCTGTTTATTCTCCAGCCAATCCGTCTCTAAAACCAGTCTATTAAACTGGGTCACATATGATACCAAATTGCGTGTTCCTTGTCTCAACGCCCACAATTGTTTGTCTTGTGCCAAAGAAATTTTTCTACGGTTGAACAATCTTCCAAATTTTGTCAAAAACCCATCCCAATTGTATAAGAAGGAATCATCTTTTTGCACCAGAGGCATCGCCCAAACTGCACCATCCCTCGTTAAGTATGAAATTTCAAATGCTGTCCTGGCCTGGATTGTTTCATAAGCAGTGGGTTTGCACAAGAAATGTAATCTACATTGCGTAAAAAAACATCATATTTTTCTTCGGATCACCTACAAACCTTTCTGGTGCCGCTAACGGCACACTACTAGGGGGTTGCACAATCACTGTGGAAGGCCTTCCTGCAGTGATCCCTGTAGATGACCCAGCACCCTCCAAGGGGTGCCTTGCGCTACTAACTCTTGCACCTGAGCCTTAAGTGTACCTGATTCCTGTCTTGCGTGGGCTAATTCAAGTTGAATCTCTTGCAAAGCCTTTAACACTTCCGCTTAAGAGGGAGGATTCGACTCCATTTGGCCTGGGTGGTTCAAATAACCCTAAATCGGGGATGGATAATTCTGTTAAATATTAAAGGGATGAAAGGTTATCGATCCCCTCTCCCGAACCACAGAAGTCAAATAGATCGACCCTCACACCGTGGTTGGCACGGGCACCTGGACATTAATAACACAGGCAACCACGTTGCAGCCAATGGGGGTTCAACTGAGTTAGGGAAAGGGTGTGGACAGATAAGGGGAAAGTGGGGAAGAAAGAATATGCATATACATAAAACTCAAAACCTATTGAAAACCTATACTCCTAAACTGACCTCCAAAGCTTGATAATTTCTACTAATACATAACTCCTGCCTCACTGCATAACCTTTGCATCATAGTAAATGCTTACTCACCTTAAACAAACATGAAGGCACATAGTTTTAACTAACATGAAACATGATGTAGCACAACACCAGACATAAAGCGTATATGGACCAAAATGCAACGCATGGTTTTGACAGCAAGCTGTATGGCACAAACATGGGAATTTCCCTGGGGTGAAGAAACAAGACGCATGGCCCCTTGGGCTAGCAAAAGCATCAAACAACGATTACATGTAGAAGCGCTCTTCTTAACTTGACTAGAGGAGCCACCTCTATCTGGCATGTAGTATTCTGAATTACGTGTCCTTAATGTTCTAAAGCAACACTAATGACGTGCTCCCATTCTCATGTGCGTGTGTATTCCAAAAGGTATTCACATCATACCCCGCAAATGAACGTGTCCTTAACATTTCTCATTAACACAGAAAGCTGGTTTGCAAACCCACAAGGCATGAGTTCTACTGAACGCTCTCGCCAACATAATATGCGAAAAGCATGTGTCTCTTAAGACTTTCCCAATTTGCTTATCACAAGGCTAGAGATTGTAGACTTCATGCAGCACTCATACACCGTTTCCTATAAAGCTTGCAGGGATACGTGAACACTGCTCAACAATATAATGAATGCTCTGCACTTATGTGAGTGTCCGGGTGCCTCGTGAGAGCACCCGGACTCCATGAAATGACGCTGGGTTGCCGCCTGGGCCGACTCTGCTCACTACTGCATCCCGGGCTTCTCAAGCAGCATACCTCCAATGTCCCGATCTGCCCAGAATTTCCTCACACGCAACCGCTGTGACCGCCTGTGCTGCACAATCCTTAATTATCCGCACCAGTGCACGGGCAGCTGGCGGTTTAATAGGCCCATAATGACTTCCTGATAGCTCGCCGCGCGGCAACACACAGAACTACATGTAGGCCCACATGCTGCTGCGAAATGTAGTTCCTTGCCTATTTCTTACAATTGTTGTGTCTTCAGCCGGCCAAGTGGCACAGTGAATAGAGGGCTCGCTTTGACATCCGTGCAGAGCCTGCTAACACAGGTTCGAATCCCAGCAGGGCCAAACTCAGCCTTTCATCCTTCCGAGGTTGATAAATGGGCACCACACACCGTGGGTAATAATAAGCAGTGCTCAGATACCTGAGGGTTTGTAGCACTATATAAATGCCAAATTATTATTATTATTCTCTTGCCCCAAACCCAATTCCTGACACTGAGAATGTACCACTGGTAGTGCAAAAATGTGTGTGTCCATTACACATAAAACAACATGCACAGAGGCCCCGGAAGAAACTTGTAATTGGAAGTATACCACTACCACTTTGTGAAGTGTGGAGTGAAATCATTCAAGAGGATCAACAACAGTACAAATGCCAAAAATATAAGAACAATTAAAAACATGTTGAAAATGAATAATGTATGAATTAGGCAACAATCAATATTAGCACCCAGCAATTCATGGCCACCAGAGCTGCAATACCACCAATTCACACAATCCAAAAACAATCTGATTACAGTCCTGTGTGACAATGTGTACTACAGGCACAAACATACCCATGTAGCTGTGAGCGTGATGTTAGGATTGTACATCTGACATACATATTGGGAATATGGGTACATTGCCGCCCAAATCAAAACAACCGCTGAATAAGAAAACATTTGTAAATTACCAAAAGTTTTTTTCACACCGCATTTACAGAGGCACAAAATAGTGATGCAATCACACATGACAACAGCCTGTGACTCATGGCTCAATATGTATTGCAATGCTGAAATAAACACTGGCATAGCAACTTGCACCAACAGTGTCCATATAGTGAAACCAAAAGCACACACCACAAGCAACAAAGTCCCTGACCACTGTCACATGGACAACAACTGTACTGCATGTAGACATCAAACCACACAAACCAGACCACAAGTAGGAATTCATAGTACAATATAGATGCTAAGAAACTCAGAAGAGGACAGTCCTGGACCCACAATGTGTGTTACACAACATGAACATGTTCATTGGCCAACCCAATCCCTGACAAGCACTATGCTCACAATACACAATCACATCAAAGCAGTCATGTTGAATCTTAAGATACAAGTGCACTGCAAGAGAAATGCACATCTTACCTCATCCCATCTGAGACATCAGCAGCTGTACTGTGCAGTCCTCCTAAATACTGCTGGGCTGTAAACCAACACGTGCACAATTGCAGTGCCCTATGTATGCATCCAGGATGCACTCCCTCCACAATTGCTGCATCCATCATTCCATGAAAAATGGATCTGCAGAGAAATACAAATCAATGTGAGGGCAGGCAAAACATCCATGCACCCAAACATACAGTAACATGTGCCCCGCTGAGTGACCTACAACAAATGCATACAATAGCTCACCAGCCACTCATCACCATGTGCCCTGGCACACATGCAGCCACACCCGCCCACCTCACGCCATTGAAACAATTACCATCCCCACAGTGACACCTTATCTACCCATCCCCACAGTGACAACTTACCCACCCATCCCCACAGTGACACCTTACGCACCCACAACATTTACACTGCCCCCTCGAGTGTCATGCAGTGAAGGAAAGACTATGTCAGACTTATCCAGCACAACACTGAGAGGACCCTAAAAAGAGACCACGTAGAGGAAGGAAACCCAGGAGCACCTTCATAGTATTCTACATGCCATGATACCCCATACCATAATCAATGTGGCAGTGGGACAATGCAGCAAACACTGTCAGGGTAACAGATGATGAACAGTCCAATAAGAAGCAAAACAAAAATCTCACCAATTTCCCCGAAGACAGGATATTGCAGAAGGCACAACTTTACAGAGGCAGCTGCCAGACTGGAAACCAGGGCACCAAGTCAACTGGCCCGAAAACACAAACAGACATGACATAACAATGAGTGGAGGGGGTACAGTCGTTATTTACGAGGGACCTCAGGCAGAGTAGCTGGGACGCACCTGTTATTTGCGTGGAAACTCGTGCAGAGTAGCTAGGGTGCAGCCGTTACTAACGTGGGACCTTCCGCAGAGTAGCTGGGGTGCACGTTATTTACGTTGGACCTTGCACAGAGTAGCTGCGGTGCAGCAGTTACTTACATGGGACCTCACACAGAGTAGTTGGGATGCAGCTGTTAATTATGTGGGAACTCACATAGAGTAGCTGGGTGCATCTGTTATTTATATGGAAATTCACGCAGAGTAGCTAGGGTGCAGCCGTTACTAACGTGGGACCTTGCGCAGAGTAGCTGGGGTGCAGCCATTACTTACTTGGGACCTTGCACAGAGTAGCTGGTGTGCAGCCATTACTTACGTGGGACCTCATACAGAGTAGATGGGGTGCAGCCGTTTCTTATGTATATCCTCATGCAGAGTAGCTAGAGTGCAGCCATTACTAACGTGGGACCTTCCGCAGCGAAGCTGGGGTGCAGCATTACTTACATGGGACTTCACACAGAGTAGTTGAGGTGCAGCTGTTAATTATGTGGGAACTCGCACAGAGTAGCTGAGGTGCAGCTGTTACTAACGTGGGACCTTGCGCAGAGTAGCTGGGGTGCAGCCATTACTTACGTGGGCCCTTGTGCAGAGTAGCTGGTGTGCAGCCGTTACTTACGTATATCCTCATGCAGAGTAGCTGGGGTGCAGCTGTTACTTAACATGGAACCTCACGCAGAGTAGCTATGGTGCTGGATGTTGTATCGGAGGTGGACACAGAGCATTGCAGAAAGGTTGGTCTTCGGCTATGTTTTTGGTTTGCATGGCTGCGTATTGTGGGCAATCCTCGTGCAGCTCGATTCGCTTTACGTGTCTGCTAAAAATGCGCTTTTGGATCCATGAATATTCAGAGCGTGCAGATTTACTTATGCACACAGGCTCGCGCAGTGTCATTCACAGCACGCAGCCTTTGTGGGCTTAAAGTGCACTTTTCCATGAATCAGGCCCGCGTGTTGGGAAATCTGGTTTCTGTGGCGTCTTTCAGAAACTGGAAGATTCTGTACAGAACTTGGAAATTAGGCTGTGTTTGACTTTGTTTAGCTTCTTTATGCTTTTTGGAAGTCACTGTAATTCAAGCAGAGCTCCTTTTGTACCATAAAAATGCTCATGAACTTGCCATTTTGTTTTACATTGCTTTATAACACATTAGGAAACATTTTCATCATTATTTTTCTTTTCGTTGAGCACGATTTAGTTAGCATCTTAGTACTTTGTAGAATAGTGTCTAATCCTTGTGCTTGGTGTTTGTTTGGTTTTCCTCCTTGGTCTCATTGGTTGTAATGCTGGTTGTCCAGCTACTTTTTGTCCAAGTGTGTTGTGAAGTTGTTGCAAGTACTGACTATAAACATTTGTTTGGCCATTCCACAACATTTGTTTGGCCATTCCACACTGTGCATGTTCTTTGTTTCAAAAAGCACATATACAGCTACAAAGTGTTGAAGTTGGATCAGTGCCTCTCACTTTTTATGCTTGTAGCAATGATAATTTTATCACGCTAAGCATGCGGAAAACTTGTGTACCGTTGTAAAAAGTCTGGGGATAATTTTTGAAATCCCCATAAATAGCATTGAGGAGACCGCCTATTGTTGCATGTACGTGAAAAAAGGGCCCCCACCTTATAATGTTGCATGTATTACAACGCATATTATGACATGTTACAAATAACGTCACTACATTTTCTAAATTGTAAAATTGAATATGTTATGAACAATCTATGAATTGTGCCTACAATATTTTCTTTACTGAATTTGTGTTTTTCCTTTTACATTAAGAGTCCAGGTTTGGCCTTATGAAGAAGAGGGGAACTTCCTCGAAACGTGTCGCTTTTTAATTTGGACTCAACTTTTCCTCAATTTGAGCTTCATCTATTGTTTCCTATTTGTTTCTATGCACTGTAAATAATTTCTCTCTGAACTATAATTCTTGCTGAAAATAATATAGCTTGGCTATAAATATATATTTGTTTATCTCACACTTCTGTGTCTGACCAGATTTGTTAGAAACAAAAATATGTACAATGCCTTTAACTCAATTTGAATGGATAATCTGCCACTCAAGAATTGCGCCACACTAGTTAATTCAAAAGCTTCAAAAAAAACATCCTTTATTCCTTATTTGCCCTTTAATTCTTGTTAACACGTGTTTCGGCTACTCAAGAGCCTTTCTCAAAACAAAACAGGGCTTGATAGGGTACACATCATATTGTATTCGCATAATTGTTTTACAATGTTCATAAATTTGTACCCAAAAAAGTTTGGGCAAAAAAGAGGGTTATGTCATATTAATACACATGTATTTTAAAAAATAGATAATAAATAATACATAATTTACAATTGCATTACACCGCAATACATATAGTTAAATCAATATGTACATCCAAGTCACAATAAATGCAAAACAACAAAAATTATAAAAGGGCAATGAAAAAGTAGAAAAACAAAATAATAAAGGTAAAATAACAAACAGAGAAGCAAAGAAAATATTGTTTTAGAATAATTAATCATAAATAAGTCCAACATTTTTTATATTTATGGTTTCAATATTAGATACAAGTTCCCATTTGTATTTCTTGTATATTGGTTCTATCATATGTTATAATCTACAGTATTATTCCCTCTAGTGGATTATAGTAAATCTCCATTCGACACACAGTAATAAATGCACGTGTGAGTGCAGTAAATGGATAAGTAAAGATTTCTTACCCGTCTTATTCCATAAGTCCCGGGTAATTCCCTAAAGTAAAAATAATGCAGAAAAAATATTTCCAATCTAATTGTTATTAGCACACACAAATCTAATCTATTAATTCCCAAAAAGTTTAATTTAAACTCAGCCTTTCATATGACCATATATATATCCCTCCACTTTAAAGTCCTGTGCACCTACTTTGTCGCTCAGCACACCTTGAATTATAATCAGTTTCGGTTTATCATTATGTGGTCCTATTTTGTTACTCAACACACCTTGAATTATAATCAATTTCGGTTTATCCTTAATTGGTTAAACATTCTCCTCGTTAGCAAACCGTCCCCGGTCTAAATGGACTCCCATATGGGTACTAGGGACGCCCGACTGCGGGCGTGCAAAAACGTCTCTTTCCCCTCGTTCGGAGACCCACCGCTGTTAGCTTACCTTCTGCTTAGTAACAATCCGTCTCCTCGCGTCGGCCTCGAACAGTAATGAGCCGTCGCGGGGATCCACCATGCAATGTATAGCATCACCATGGTTACACGAATCCTCCTTCTTCTCTTTCTAACATCGTTTCACAGAGCGGCCATATTGGAAAGGTTAAAAGACACGCACATCATCCATTCACTTTGTCATTGTTTGTATCATGATGATGTGTCGTATTCCCCAATCACCCATTCACATGTTAAATATTTATAATTATATTTCTAATTGGACATCGACCCTCGATTATAGGGCAATTTAGAAAGAATTATATGAAATGAAATTTTTGATTAATCCAATTGGTGTTCCAACTGTGTTTGTGTCGAATGTTATTGACCACTATCCACCCTTACATAACACTATTTCTCATCTCTGTCGGGACCTCCCCGATGATCTAAATAAATGTATTTATACGTATTCATGTCAATCTTGATACAAATAATTGTTATTGAAAAGACTCGGTATTACAAAATACCCTTACATACATTATTATGTATCATTATATATATGTTACATATGAGATCAACTTTTCAAAAAATAGAGAAGTCCATCCATTGCAGTACCCATTGTTACCTTCTACCAGATTAAAGGTATCATACCCAAATAATGTCCTTTCATTTCATGATATGTATGAGCATTCAAAATCAGAGAAAATGTCCCATCTCATTGTCATGGTTGAGACCAAACTCAATCGATCTAAATTTACATATCAATCTGACTTCCATCTGTCTTAGTCTCTCCTCTAGGTTTCCACCTCTTTTCCCCATTTGTATCTTCTGCAGTCCAATAAACCTCAAAGATTTTTTGTCTTCCATTTGATGTTTGAGCTGCCAATGTTGTGCCAGCGGTAATGTTGCATCCTGGCTTCCGATAGTTGAAAAATGTTCTCTTATACGAAACCTAGTTTCCCTAATCGTACTCCCAATATAGATCATCTTGCATGGACATATTATCGCACATATTGTGTATTTTGAGCGACAATTTATATTTTCTTTGATTTTCATTTTCGTCCCTCTTGAGTCCACAAATTCCATCGTCATATCATGTGCGAAATCACACATGGTACATGTGCCACATTTTCGGAAACCTGACATCTTTCGATCCAACCATGTTCTGCTAGGTTCAGGTTTCACATCTGGTAGAAGAGAAGGGCTCAAGGTCATTTTCAAAGTTTTAGCCTTCCGATATGTCATTCTTGGTCTTTCTCCAATATAACCCGTTAGGTGAGAATCAAGTTGTAGAAGATGCCAATTTTTATTTAAAATTTTCTTCAGTACTGCAATATTAGAGCTGTATGTTGTGATAAAATTAATCATCATGTGCTCAGTATTATTCCTTTTTTCTTTGGGCATCAGAGTCTGCTCCCAGGTTAATTTGGCTACCTTTTGTTTTGCTGCTCCAATGCATTTCCTCGAATAACCTCTCTGTTCAAAGCGGTCAAGCAGTAATTCACATTCTGTCTTAAAATCATTAGTGTTTGTACAGTTTCTACGCGCTCTGATAAATTCCCCTTTCGGGACATTCCATTTTACCGGTTTGTGGTGGCAGCTATCGGCATGAAGAGTTGAGTTCACCTCCGTTTCTTTGCGAAAAGTTTGTGTTGCCAATCTATTGTTCTGTACAAAAATGGTCAGATCCAGAAAATGTATGGACATCTCGTCATCATGGCCTACAAATTCAATGCCCAGATCATTTTTGTACAGAACAATAGATTGGCAACACGAACTTTTCGCAAAGAAACGGAGGTGAACTCAACTCTTCATGCCGATAGCTGCCACCACAAACCGGTAAAATGGAATGTCCCGAAAGGGGAATTTATCAGAGTGCGTAGAAACTGTACAAACACTAATGATTTTAAGACAGAATGTGAATTACTGCTGGACCGCTTTGAACAGAGAGGTTATTCGAGGAAATGCATTGGAGCAGCAAAACAAAAGGTAGCCAAATTAACCTGGGAGCAGACTCTGATGCCCAAAGAAAAAAGGAATAATACTGAGCACATGATGATTAATTTTATCACAACATACAGCTCTAATATTGCAGTACTGAAGAAAATTTTAAATAAAAATTGGCATCTTCTACAACTTGATTCTCACCTAACGGGTTATATTGGAGAAAGACCAAGAATGACATATCGGAAGGCTAAAACTTTGAAAATGACCTTGAGCCCTTCTCTTCTACCAGATGTGAAACCTGAACCTAGCAGAACATGGTTGGATCGAAAGATGTCAGGTTTCCGAAAATGTGGCACATGTACCATGTGTGATTTCGCACATAATATGACGATGGAATTTGTGGACTCAAGAGGGACGAAAATGAAAATCAAAGAAAATATAAATTGTCGCTCAAAATACACAATATATGCGATCATATGTCCATGCAAGATGATCTATATTGGGAGTACGATTAGGGAAACTAGGTTTCGCATAAGAGAACATTTTTCAACTATCGGAAGCCAGGATGCAACATTACCGCTGGCACAACATTGGCAGCTCAAACATCAAATGGAAGACAAAAAATCTTTGAGGTTTATTGGACTGCAGAAGATACAAATGGGGAAAAGAGGTGGAAACCTAGAGGAGAGACTAAGACAGATGGAAGCCAGATTGATATGTAAATTTAGATCGATTGAGTTTGGTCTCAACCATGACAATGAGATGGGACATTTTCTCTGATTTTGAATGCTCATACATATCATGAAATGAAAGGACATTATTTGGGTATGATACCTTTAATCTGGTAGAAGGTAACAATGGGTACTGCAATGGATGGACTTCTCTATTTTTTGAAAAGTTGATCTCATATGTAACATATATATAATGATACATAATAATGTATGTAAGGGTATTTTGTAATACCGAGTCTTTTCAATAACAATTATTTGTATCAAGATTGACATGAATACGTATAAATACATTTATTTAGATCATCGGGGAGGTCCCGACAGAGATGAGAAATAGTGTTATGTAAGGGTGGATAGTGGTCAATAACATTCGACACAAACACAGTTGGAACACCAATTGGATTAATCAAAAATTTCATTTCATATAATTCTTTCTAAATTGCCCTATAATCGAGGGTCGATGTCCAATTAGAAATATAATTATAAATATTTAACATGTGAATGGGTGATTGGGGAATACGACACATCATCATGATACAAACAATGACAAAGTGAATGGATGATGTGCGTGTCTTTTAACCTTTCCAATATGGCCGCTCTGTGAAACGATGTTAGAAAGAAGAAGGAGGACTCGTGTAACCATGGTGATGCTATACATTGCATGGTGGATCCCCGCGACGGCTCATTACTGTTCGAGGCCGACGCGAGGAGACGGATTGTTACTAAGCAGAAGGTAAGCTAACAGCGGTGGGTCTCCGAACGAGGGGAAAGAGACGTTTTTGCACGCCCGCAGTCGGGCGTCCCTAGTACCCATATGGGAGTCCATTTAGACCGGGGACGGTTTGCTAACGAGGAGAATGTTTAACCAATTAAGGATAAACCGAAATTGATTATAATTCAAGGTGTGTTGAGTAACAAAATAGGACCACATAATGAAAAACCGAAACTGATTATAATTCAAGGTGTGCTGAGCGACAAAGTAGGTGCACAGGACTTTAAAGTGGAGGGATATATTCATGGTCATATGAAAGGCTGAGTTTAAATTAAACTTTTTGGGAATTAATAGATTAGATTTGTGTGTGCTAATAACAATTAGATTGGAAATATTTTTTCTGCATTATTTTTACTTTAGGGAATTACCCGGGACTTATGGAATAAGACGGGTAAGAAATCTTTACTTATCCATTTACTGCACTCACACGTGCATTTATTACTGTGTGTCGAATGGAGATTTACTATAATCCACTAGAGGGAATAATACTGTAGATTATAACATATGATAGAACCAATATACAAGAAATACAAATGGGAACTTGTATCTAATATTAAAACCATAAATATAAAAAAAATTGGACTTATTTATGATTAATTATTCTAAAACAATATTTTCTTTGTTTCTCTGTTTGTTATTTTACCTTTATTATTTTGTTTTTCTACTTTTTCATTGCCCTTTTATAATTTTTGTTGTTTTGCATTTATTGTGACTTGGATGTACATATTGATTTAACTATATGTATTGCGGTGTAATGCAATTGTAAATTATGTATTATTTATTATCTATTTTTTAAAATACATGTGTATTAATATGACATAACCCTCTTTTTTGCCCAAACTTTTTTGGGTACAAATTTATGAACATTGTAAAACAATTATGCGAATAGAATATGATGTGTACCCTATCAAGCCCTGTTTTGTTTTGAGAAAGGCTCTTGAGTAGCCGAAACACGTGTTAACAAGAATTAAAGGGCAAATAAGGAATAAAGGATGTTTTTTTTTAAGCTTTTGAATTAACTAGTGTGGCGCAATTCTTGAGTGGCAGATTATCCATTTATATTAGTAACCAAGGAGGTAGGGGATTGGTTCCTCCAACAAATGCCACATAGGATGCGACACGGCTAAAAGGCTAAATCAAACCCATCTAGGTCGCCAACAGGAGAGGTTGTACCGACAAATATCCCAAAACACTAATTTATAACTCAATTTGAACAACTCTATTGGATTAATCCAAACATTTGAAAGTGTGCAGGGGATGGGAGGGTTCCCAAGTTGAATCCTCTTTCTTTTTACTGTTTATTGTCGGGGTCTTGTGCCATGACCCCAGTTCCTCCCCCGCACCTAAAAATGTATTTAAAATAATCCTCAAATTTCTTTACTAAACCTACTTACCATAGGTGTGCACTTCTATCTAAACCCTTTGCTTTATAGGAAATCCAGACATAATTAGTACATGCAAAGCAGGAGACTAGTACGCTTAAGACACAAGTCAGTGGGTTAATTAGTCAGAGAACACCATTGTAGAACAGTGCCTTGGGAGTGGCCTCTGGGTCTGCATCACACACTCCCACATTGGTAGTTCAGCAGCCACTAGGGGTACCTTCAACACCACCTAAAAGGCTCTCCGGAGATCCATGTAAATATGTTACCTTTTTGATTCACTGCCAGTTGCTCTTCCGGTGTAAGCCACAGCTTTTGAGGAAACACAAGCAAGAATGGCATTTGTTATTTCATATTTGTCAGTAGTTGCCGTGGCCTGGGCTATACATTTAGTGCAGAAAGACGATCCCTTACTGTACAACCAGAATCCATTTATGAAGGAATTTGGGTGGATATTTGAATGAATTGCATGCATTAAGACAAGGGTCCAAGGACTTAGTGACATATGTGACCCAATTCAATAGATTGGTAGTGGAGACAGATTGGCCTCAGCCTAAGCAAGCAGTCATTTTTTATCAGGGCGAATTAAAGGATGCAAATGCACATGTGGAGCTGCAGCCTGAATCATGCAGTGCTCTCGTTGACCTAGCTTTGCGACTCAACTAGAGAATTAGTGATGCATTTGTTCTAAGACTGTCATGTGGGTTGGGGGCTTCTCTGTGGATGGTTGGGATACACTCATCACTTGTGCAGTCGTAATTCAGTAGGTGTGTCCCTCCCAATGCATTGCCACCCATCTAAGCACATCAGCTACCAGTGGATGCTCTCTTGTCATGGTGCTCATCTGCCAATCAAATGTTTCATCTTCACATGTGAGTTTTTTAAAGTCTGGCTGTATACATCATCCATCTCCTTGGCTCACACACTCTCAGACATACTTCACATCACCCGAACACACGCCTGTTCAACTTGTGTTAGTTGCAGGGGTTTTTACTGCTATGCTTTCCTACCTTCCTACCTGACTCCCACCATTCATGTTTTACATGCTACTATGCGCACAGATTACATGTGACTCTGTCCTATCAGTGATGTTTTGGACTTGTGTCCTCCTAGGTCATTCATCTACAGCACTTTGAGGCCATTGCAATGGCAAATAGGCACAATGATATGTCGCATTGCATTACATTGTTTTACTAAGTTGCATGTAGATGGTGAGTTCACTGTGTAGCTGCTGCTACATTCTGCTGTCCTGTTGCTGTGCAACTGGTTGTGATGTACAAGGGAGTTCTGTGATAAGCTATGAACATGGATTCTGCATCAGTGCCCTCAGTTGTTCTTGGTAGGGGTGGATATGTGGCCTTTGTGCTTCATGTTGGAGACAGGCCAGTGGCGTTGAGGTAAGTTGTTGGTCAACCTTGGACTGTTAGGGGTGTTATGTGGCAGGGCCAGGCTGGGGTAGTGTCAGAGGTGAGGGGCTGGTGGGTGGTGTCAGGTGTCAGGCTGTCTGGGGTGTTGTCGGAGGTGAGGGGCAGCTAATGGGAGGTGTCAGTACCTGGGGGCTGCATGGGGTGGTGTCAGAGGTGAGAGGGACTGGTGGGTGGTGTCAGGATCTCAGAGGCTGCCTAGTGGTGGTGTTGGAGGTATGGGGGGCTGGTGGGTTGTGTCAGGGCTGGTTGGGGTGGTGTCAGAGGTGAGGGAGGCTGGTGTGTGGTGTCAGGACTGTCTGGAGGTGGTGTCAGAGGTGAGGGGGGCTTGTGGGTCGTGTCAGGACCTGGGGGCTGCCTGGGGGTGGTGTTGGATGTGAGGGGGGCTGGTGGGTGGTGTCAGGACCTGGGGGCTGCCTGTGGGTGGTGTCAGAGGTGAGGGGGGCTGGTGGGTGGTGTCAGGACCTGAGCGGCTGCCTTGGGGTGGTGTCAAAGGTGAGCGGGGTGGGTGGGTGGTGTCAGGACCTGAGGTGCTGCCTGGGGGTGGTATCGGATGTGAGGGAGCTGGTGGGTGGTGTCTGGGCTTTAGGAGGTAGCTGTGCAGTAGGGGTATATACCAGCAGTTTGGGTGCATTGGGATTAGGGTGGAGAGTTCACATTTTTGCACTTGTGTAGCCGTTAGATACGAGGGACCTCACGCACAATCACATAGGTGCAGCCGTTGTTTACGTGGGTCCTTGCACAGAATCACGGGAGCGCAGCCATTACTTATGTGGGACCTCACACAAATTGGCTGGGGTGCCGCCATTACTTACGGGGACCCCGTGCAGAATTGCAGGGGTGCAACCGTTACTTATATGGAACCTCACGCAGAATTGCAGGGGTGAAGCCATTACTTACGTGGGCCCTTGCACAGAATCACGGGGGTGCAGCTGTTACTTATGTGGGATCTCACACAGATTGGCTGGGGTGCTGCCGTTACTTACGGGGGGCCTTGTGCAGAATCACAGGGGTGCAACCATTACTTATGTAGAACCTTGTGCAGAATCAAAGGGGTGCAGCTGTTACTTACGCAGAATCTCACACAGATTTGCAGGGGTGCAGCCATTTCTTACGGGGGACCTCACGCAGTGTCGCCGGGGTGCTGGATGTTGGGTCAGAGGAGGACACAGAGCTTTGCGGAAAGGTTGGTCTGTGGCTGTGGTTTTAGTTTGCAGAGGGGCGTGTTGTGGGCGTTCCTCAAACAGCTCGGCTTTGTTTGCTGATCGGGTTGCTTTGCGATTTGGATTCCATGAACATGCAGACCACGCATTGGAAACTTTGCACATAGGGCCACGCAGAGTCATTTTCTGTGCAAGGACTTTGCGGAAGCAATGCAGATTTTCAGTGAATTGGGCTCTTAGTCTCAATCACTTGCCCTTACCCTTTGACCTTTCTCTCTCTCTCTGCTTGACACTTCCCAGCCTCCTTCAAATCTGCAACTATATTACCATACGGAAGAAAACCTCTGCTGACCCAAGTGTTCCAGCAAACCATCATCCAGATTCTCTCTTTCCCCATGATTCCAAAGTAATTGAGTTGTTCGTCTTTGACCAGATCACTAAGTATCTTCAGGATAATGAACGTTGAGATCCACTTTAATCTGGCTTCCATATTAAAAACTATACTGAGACTGTAATAATGCATGTCTCCAACGTTCTCACTAATGCTCACCTTTCCAAACTCTATGTTATACTCATGCTTTTGGAACTTCCTGCCGCTTTTAAGACTATCAACCACTCCTATCTTCTCCTCACTGTCCAGGACCTTGAGTTCTGCAAATCTGCTCATGCTTGGCTCACCTGCTGCCTGGAGGGTGAATCCTTGAAAATATCTTGGAACTCGCAGATCTCTGCCCCCCCCTCGCTCCTTTTTGGTGTCCCACATGGATCAGTCTTTGATCCCCTGCTCTTCACCCTCTATATTGCTGACCTAGGATGACTTATCTCATCGTTTGGCTTTCACTATCTCCTTATTGCTCATGACACTCAAATATGTTTCTCCTTTATCGCCTTCACATCAGCCATCTCAGAACAGACCACAAACTGACTTACTGCAATTCTTCAACAGATGCTCTCTGCTGCTTCAGGCTGGGCTCTTCAAAAACAAGAACTCATCTTTCTCCCAGATTCCAATGTCATCCCTACCCTACCCTCTTCTATCTCCTTCCCACCAGACTTTATTGCTCCCAGGCGTATCCTCTTTGATAGTGACCTACGACTGCAGCGATTCATCACTACCACTGCATTCAGAAAAGGTATCCTTTTCTTACTAACCACTCTACAAAAACTCTAATATCCACCCTTGTGCTCAGCAAATTATGTTACTGGTCAAGCCTACTACTTGGCATTCCTCTCTACTCCTTCCTCCAAATAGTAAAAGTCCTGAACTTTGCTACCTACTCTCTCTACAACCTACCCAGATCCTTCCGACTTCTACCTACTGACAGCATGCTGGTTGGCTCTTCATGTACAGCCACTCTCTTTACAAGTTTCCTGCCCTAAAATGCAAAGCTATCAATGGTCTTGCTCCTCAGTACCTGTCTGGTTGTATCTCAGTTATCTCACTATATAGGTCCCTGCGATACTGCTGTGCACGTAACGGCACTGTATCATATCCTGCCTGTGCCTCCTCTCACTTCCGCTCTTTCTCCCTACGTGCCCCACCCCACTGGAACTCACAGCCCATAACAATGTGCCTCTTCAAAATCTTGGCTTAAACTTCACTTATTGGCTAAACGGGGTGCTCCCCCTGCCCTCTCCTCCATCCTCCCTACCTGACCCCACCACTGCCTCCAGTTACACTTAATTTTTTAATTTTGTACATTAAATTACTGCTCCTCTTTACTTTGAAGTACTTGCCCTATTACCTCTGTGAGTAACCTTTTTTTCTTCTATACATTTTGTTTTGTTTTGTCCCTGGTTTATGTCCTAATTGTTTAACCCACGATAAACTGGCTTGCTACTTGTTCTCAAGCCTATGCTATTGTACTGGCACATTTCATGGGAATTCCACCACCATCCGTAAATGTGTTATTGTAAGCCATTTCTGATCACAGTTGATATTCCAGTTCTTCAAATAAATATAACTATAAATAAAAAAAAACAGTCTGTACTTGAAATGTAGAAGTATGGCACGCTTCAATTGGAATTCTACACTACTAACGGAACAGCACCAGCTCGTCTAAGCAGGCCTGCCAGAAATGTAAATGTAATAGAACAAAGACAGAACCTCCACCAACTTCAAAGGAATCAGTGAGTATATTTAACAGAATAACACTGTTTGATTACCAAACAGCATAACGAATCCCACTTTATGGGCAGATTCATAGGTTCAAAGGTAAACAACATATTCAGTCAGTCAGTATTCAGGAGAAAAAAGAAACATATTGACCCACTAAGTAAAAAAATAAACGAGCGTGGAAATGCACGTCATGAGCAAGAGTCATCACTGAATGTATGCATTTTTCAAAAACTAAACAAATAAATAAAAATAAACATGAAATAAAAAAGAATGTATGAATTTTCAGAAAACTGCATTCATTGCATTCGTAAATGTACTTATGCTTAGGGGCACGGCAGAAAAAGAAAAGATAGCAAAAGGGCTGGGATCCGTTATGGCCTGTTGAAATAACCTGCAATGAATTTACTGGAAGTTTAGGGCAATCAACATGCTAAACCATGACTGCCTTATACGTTCTCCGCAGTTTGTGATGGGTATTCCTCAGGGATGTGAAATGCTCAAGGCTGGTGATGAATCCGCATTCTGGTTTTCCACTCTGCAGATCTGAAAGGGGGCATGCTGGCACTCCTGAAGAACAGTGTGGATATTCTGAGCATGTCCTTCAAGAGGGCATGGCAGTCACTTCACAGGAATTCCAACATATTTTTCAACAGCGCTATTTTTTTTTTGGATCCAGAAATACTGTATCTTCTCAGCAGGACGTCTGTTGCTAAAGTTTTAATTATATGTAACAGCAGTTTTATCGCAGGGCTGATGCGCTGTTACATTGGGCATACCAGGCATTTGCAGGAGAGCTGCTTTACTTTTAATAACCCAGCAAGGGCCCTTTATTTCACTTCAGCATTGAGGACAATGGCCTCATTGTGTGTTTGGCTGTAATTCAGCAGGAAATACACCAAATTACCACCAAACTCAATTACCATTACCACCACTTGGTCCCGTGGAGTTACCACAGGATTATAAGTGATGGCAATTACTCATTTTTGGAGCCCAAAGGACTCCATGGGGATTTTGAAGGGTTTACCGCCGGGAGAATTACTGCGCTGTAAATCCACTGATTTTGGGAGATAAAGTGGAGGATTTACTTGCAGCAACAAGCTGGAGGTGATTCCACCACGTTTCCTCTGACAATGGTGGATTTACAGCACGCTAATACCGCTGGTGGTAAATCCACCAAAAAGTATAATTTGCTGGTGCCGGAAAAGTAGCAGTAACGGAATTACTGCCACTTTTTTCCCACACCGTCATCCCTGTAATGAGGCCCAATATTAATGATTTAATGGCTGTAGAGTTTGGATGGGCCTCTTATTCCTGCCCCCCAAACTCCTTGAGCAGCTACTGTACGTGGACGGGTATAGTACTTGAGACAGACTTTTGACATATTGTTCCTCTTGTTCTCCTATGATGACTATTTTTACCACAAATGTAGGCACTATTTTGGCACCAAAATGTCTCTGAGATACTAATAATACAGCCAGCTGAGCTGCTGTCAATCATTTCACCACTAGGCGTCTCACTGCCGTTCGACATGTGTCCTCATTATTACACAGTCATGCCCTATCCACAAGGCACAGGAGCACACTGTTTACAAACACATACTCGCTCGTGCATTTCATAGAGAGAGCACTGAGTGACAAGGGGTTAGAGCACACGCCTGGGAAATTGAAAAGCCATGAATGGTGGTTTTAAGGTCATCACTGATTCTGGCCCATACCATTTTAAACATAGTTATTTGTTTATCTCGGCCATTTGAAGAGATAAAAATAAGGCCACCATTGCAGTGAAGCTCTATGTATTGAATGCATTGTTTCTGAGTATCAATGCTTACTGTGGAGTAAGTACTTAAAACATAATGAGAAGATATTGTTTGGTTGTTGGTAGACCGAGGGAAATGGCTGAGCCCATGAAAGGTCACCCTCATTCCCAAATCATTCAATGACTCAGTTAAATCCCTCTAAGTTGACTACTACTCAATCTTTTCATGTTTATTTTTAAACATAGACACATTTAACACTGTATTCTCTATAATGTTAACTTGGCGGACAGCACTATTGTTAGGGAGATACCATTGTGTAACTATGAGGGGCGCTTTATTTTATGGTTCACTCAATGCCGAGTTACTGATCGTGGGACTCCCCACGCGCATCAGCAAGCTGACCACTGCATCCTCCTCGTTCTCCATAGAGGGCACGGCCATCCCGGGCCACAAACAAGTCAAAACCCTAGGGGTCTTCTTAGACGCTGAACTGAACATTTATAAGCACATCAATGCCCTGGAGTCCTCTACTGAGAAACTCATCTCCATGAGCATACACTTTCTGTCCCCACCTAACTGTCTCATGCTTTCAAGAGCTATTATTATCAGCAAACCTGACTATTGCAACGCTTTCCTCATGGGCACCTCTGTAGCCAATCTGTTCACGCTGCAACTCCTCCAAAACATAGCTCTTTCTTGCAGGCCTGGGTCTGCGCCGGTACAACCACATCCCGGCCTCCAGGCAGGAAGTCCACTGGCTAACTATTAAAGTGCATCTTGAGTTCAAAACTCTGAAACTGGCTCGCCGCTGCATTTACAATGATGCCCCCATGTACGTGAACAAGAGCATATCTCAGTAACACCATTCACATGCTCTCGGCTCTTCCAACAGCATTGCTCTTATGATCCCTTGCTTCAAAAGGTCTAAGCTTCGCTGTTACTGCCCCTTCACTCTGGAACTCTCCACCACCAAGCATCAGAGATGAACGCTTCTATGCTACCTCCAGGAAGTTATTGCAAACCTCGTTTTTCAATCAATATGAATAATGACTTTT
This sequence comes from Ambystoma mexicanum, assembly GCF_040938575.1. NCBI lineage: Eukaryota > Metazoa > Chordata > Amphibia > Caudata > Ambystomatidae > Ambystoma > Ambystoma mexicanum. The sequence goes on along the minus strand of NC_090935.1, from coordinate 1,394,645,419 downwards.
TCACTCTCTATCTGCTACCTCCTGCTTCTGCCATGCCAGCCCCATCTGATTTTACCATGTGTTTTTAACCTATATATACTGTACAAATGCTGTGATACTCTTGGGTTTGTGTGATTCAAAATGGTTGGAAATAAATAAATAAATACATGCTTATGCGCTAATTTGAAGTATTAACATTCTCTATAAATAGTATTTATTGTAATAAAACGCTGCCAGTATATTTATATGCTTTTTAGATGCCTGAACTAATGTGATTTAATTGGCAATGGGTATTCTACGTTTGCATTTCATTCGGTGCAAATGCTGAGTAGCAGTCTCATTCAAGTTTCTTTCTTGCCTTGTGGTCTACACCGCTCACCCCACACATCTCGGCACTTAGACAGGGATGTCTCCTTTGCAATTTCAGTCACTGGCAGGTGCATGCTACATTTACCTTGCGTCACCAGCCTTGAAGGTGGAGTGATAGCTTGGTCAGCAAAACCGTATGATGACCGCATAGAGCTTGTAATGTCAGTTGATGCCCCAGCACACCATTGTGTGCAGCACATGAATCACACACAAGACTTCAATTCTCCACCAAGTGATTTATGGGACATGTAGTCTTGGGACACTTCAATTGTGTATGATAAGTTCTGCATTAGCGGACTGGTCTTGTTTATGGTGACATCGAGTAATGTTGTAAACTAATTATTCTTTGTTTTGCTCTGTTTTCATCTCTGCAAACACTAGTGCAACCCCCATATCGCCCTATCTCCATTACTCCCTTCCTGGGTGAACTCTTGGAGAAGTCGGTCATCTCCCAACTGGTTCACCACACTCAATCTGTTGGTTATTTCCACAACCACCAGTCTGGCTTTATAACAGCCAGAGGCACGGAAACTGCTCTCCTGAACACCCATGCAGACTTTCAATGAACTCTCGATTCCAACTCTCCCTCCGTTCCCATCCTTCTCGATCTTTCCTCTGCCTTTGATATGGTCAATCATGCCACCCTTATAAATCGGTTCTGTGATACCCTTGGCATTACAGACCTGGCCCCGCACTGTTTGACCTCCTTCCCATCTGACTGACCTTCCCAGGTTCAACTGGGCCCTTTCGTCTCCTCCACCACACTCTCCACCTGCGGTGTCCCTCAGGGCTCTATCTTCTTCCCGTGGCTCTTCAACATCTACCTTGCCCCTCTGGCTACTTGATCTCCAACTTCTATCACTTCCATTATTATGCAGATGACACACATTTCCCTCTTCAAGCTTCCCTCCACTTCCTCTTCTTCTTTCTCTCTTAATCCTCACTGTCTGACAGATATTCAGGCATGGTGTGCTGCTAACAATCTCTGCCTTAATGTAAGTAAGACTGAGATCCTTCTCATCTCATTGGGACCCCTGCTCCCTCCTTTCCTCCTACTCTCTGGCCGCCCTCCAAGGGTCCCTTCCCCTCACCCTTTTGTGAGGCTAAAAACCATGGTGCCATCTTCTACTCCTCTCTCTCCTTCTCTCCTCACATCACTGACTTTGCCAAGAAGGCCCACTTTCAGCTGCACCTCCTCAGAGTCATTCTCCCTTTCCTCACCTTCCCCCAGAAACTCAATGTCTCCAGAGAGTTCGTCCTCTCTAAGCTGGAATACTGCAACAGCCTCTTCCTCAATCTACCTTAATACTCCCTTTGCCCCTTCAACTAATCTACAATAGGACTGCAATACTTATCCTTGGCTTCAAGCCAAGGCCCCGCATCTCTCCAGCCCTAAAATCCCTCAACTGGCTCCCGGCGGCTGTGAGGATCAGGTTCAAGACCCTCTGGATCATCCAGAAGGCTTTCTGGGGCCTGGGACCTCGCTACATCCAACTCCCTAAATACCTCCCTGCTAGAGCCCTTCGGTCTTCTAGCTCCAACTCTCTGCAGATTAGACACTTTTCCAAGCAGAGGATGGGGGTTAGATCTCTGTCTTCGGCAGGAGCCTCCCTCTGGAATGGCCTCCCTGCCCCGCTCAGACGTGGACTGAATCTCCTTAAGTTACAGAAGCTTCTCAAGACCCTCCTTTTCTCTTCTTCCTTCCTTCTCCCCCTCCCATGCTTATACCCCCTCTGCTGCATTGACTGGCTGCCTGGTCCCTTCTGAGTCCCACGGGGCACCAGGCCCTCCTCGCCCAGACTACCCCTGCACCGCTACCTCCCTGACCACCCCCCTCCCTAACCTGCACTTGCCCTTATGGGCCCCCTTCCCCTGACTAGCCTGGCGGGGTGTGTATCCCTATTGAGCCTGGTCCACCCCTGTCCTCGCACTTAGCATGTGGTCCTCAATCTCTGAACTCACTGCATCCCCTCAGCACTTGCCCACCTGACCTCCCCTCAGCACTTGCCTAGCTCCTGGGGCCCTCTTCTTCCCCTCCTCCTCCCCACCTGCTCTTGTATGCTATCACTCTGCCCTGCACTTACCTCCCAACCTAACATTAACCCTTCCGCCATGACCGGCACTCCTCCCACTGCTTTCCCCCCTGCACTTCTTGTTACTGAACTTGCACGACCCAAATGACAAAAGACCTTGTAGGACCGTTATTGTTGTTCTTCCCTGCCCCACCCCCTTCCGTTTTTTGTCTTGTGGCGCCTTCAAATAACATTTGCTCTATAGGTGCTTTATAAATACCCAATACATAAATAAAATAAATGCCCAGTCATTCAGCTACAAGAGAGTAAAATGGTGCAGTAGAGGGCACCGCTTCATGGCATCCACTACTGTCATGAGGTTATGCTCCCCTAACTGATGGTCATCTGGCAATTGACACTAGTTGCCTGCATAACACATCAAACAGCTCCTTTATGCCTACCCAAATTGTACCACATGCCCATGGCTACAGCCAACACCACCAACAAGCTGTGATCATGGTGGTGAGGAAAACAAGGTCCTGCTGGAAGACAATGCCATTGGTCAAGCATGCACTGAGGTTCATGAGGTAGGGTGACTTACAGTTTATTTGTCCAGTGTGTCTAGCCACAAGCAGGAAAACAAAGCCATTCCCTCCATGTTCTTCCCACTGTGGAGGGTGCTAAGGAAGAGGTGTGAATGACATATGACCTGCGTATATTAGGCCTAGTCAGACCAAACCTCTGTTCGATGCCCGTCTGCATTGCTGTAATCCCAAATGCATACATTAGGACTAGTTAACCCACACCTCTCTTCCCTGTGTGCCTGCATTGCTGTAATCCCAAATGCATGCTTTAGGACTAATCAAACCACACCTCTGCTCCATGCGTGTCTACATTGCTGTATCCCCCAGTGAGAAAAGCTTCTTTGGTTTACCCACTTCATTGGTGTCTTGTAGATGTAACATATCACATTTCCTTCCAACCCACTCACAGCCTTCCTCTATGGCATGCAAAAGTAGACGAAACGAATGACACACCTCTCACAGGGAGGGATGATGATCCACTACAGTGCTGCTTCAGTAAGTATTCTGTCTCACTGGCAGCACTTGGGAGTGTAGCCATTTAATTTTCAAACTGTCCCCTTCTACTATAGTATCTGCTAATTTATGCTGTTGTTGGGATTTTGCATCTGACCACAGAAGAAGCCTTGCAGTTCCCCAGATTGACCAACTGACACTCATTGAGATGAGAAAGAAATACTGAGGAAGACAGGGACAGGATCCTTACCCATAGTTAACATACTCGCCCTGATCGTGAAGGCTTGCCATGTCAGACACAGAGAGGTGGGGCAACGGTTGTAATGGTGCTTGAGGTTGTGATATGGACCACAAATATTTCACATGGTCTCCCTGCTATGCAACATCTATAACTGCAAATATTTCTCATGGTCCCCTTGCTATGCAATCACTGCAACAGCAAATATTTTGCAGGTACTACCCAATACAGTTTCTTAGGATCTGTTGATATGAAATAGCTGCAACTGAAAATATTTTTCACTGCACCATTGCTACCATTTTTCTGTGTCTCCCTGCTATGTACAGCTGCAACTGAAAATATATCTGAGAGTAAACATCCTACTCTTTTCCAGGAGCCCCCAGTCTCTATTTTTCAAGTTCTCCCTAATAATATTTGTCAAGGTCTAACTGTTACATTCGAGCTACAACCACACATATTTCTTATGGTCTATCAGCTACTATATTTTTGTGGCCTCAGTGGGCCATTAATGGCCAATTCAATTCTGCCCCAAATGCAGTAGTTAATGTCTTTAGCAATCTCACATGTTGTGCTGGGGCAACAGGTATATTTGATGAAGTAGGGCCTGTGGTTGTGCGCCCTCTCATCAAGGAGAATTTGCTTCAAAACAAAGACGGATGCACAACAGGGGCCCAGGAGCGAATGTCTTGTTACTGTCTATGATGGCCTTCATGGTGCAGGAAGAAAAGATGATGGTTTGTGTTAGGCAGAATCACCTGCAGTACCCTTTGGGAACACTGCATGCAATTATGACTACAAGTGTAAGCACAATTTCATCTTTGGTACAAGCCTGTACTACACAGTAAAATGGTAGGGATGGCTGAGCAGCCAGACTTATCTCAAGAGTTTAAGTGAGCAGTAGAACAAGTTACGCAAAGCACCAACAAATACAGTGATTCAAATATACACTTACTCCAGGTTTTTTGGTAAAAGAATATACATTTATTTACTCAGTCAGTTGGAAAACATTACTCTAGCATAAGCAGCTCAATATCACACACTAATACACCACACAAATCCAACCAGTAAGTAAATGAACAAGTTTAGCTCCAAAATGAAGTGGGAGCAAAATGGCACTTCAGATACTTAATAAAGGAGGGAAAAGACAGGGTTATAAGAATAGACAGCCCAAATACATTCATAGGCAGGGCAAATGGTTTCAGTTAAATAAAACCAGCAATTCTTCTCAACAGGCCTGGGCCAAAGTCAATGGTTCAGAGTCTTTTGTATAGGATAGCACAGTTCTGGTATTTAACGGTTAAGTCCTTGCCACAGATTTTTAAAGGATTTGGCTAGGCGAAAAATGTTTAGGGAAGGACAAGCCTTCGTAGTTGAGGAATGTTTCACTCACTTTCTCGATGGCGAAAAGATTTCCGGACTGCGTTTGCACAGTACTGTGTCAATGAAGAAAGCTGTAGCTGAGCCAGTTGTTCCTGGTAGTTCGAATAGATCTCGCTGTTCCTGAGCTTCAGTCGTGGGGACAAGAAGGAGGACGTCGGGAGGTTCCTGCACTGCCCAGGGAAGAGGCCAAAAGCTGTAGCTAGACGACGGTTTAAGGTGTGAGTGCCTTAAAGTCCACAAGCTGGTTTCCTTCCCTCTGGCTATCCGGTTTTCAACAGCACTCTGATGAAAATTCGTCCAGAATAGGACCGTATCCAGGTGGCTTGCGAGTTGGTTGTTCCCACCATACTCAAGGAAAGAAGCTAACCTTGAAGGGCTTCTTTGTCGTCGGAGTTTCGGGCAATTCGGACCTGCAGCAAGGCTTCACCGATTCGTCCAGGAGTTGCAGCAGTCCTCTTCCTTCCTGTCCTCTTTGGTTCTTTCGTTCCAGTTGTCGACTCTGCTTTCCAATTCACAGAGACCTGCTTTTAAACAGTTTTCCCACATTCATTCCAACCTGGCTGTCACTCACACAGCAGGGTGGCTGTCCTTGCCGGACAGCCAGCCGTCCAATCACGCCAGAGTGCATTCAGGTCTCCTAGGAGACTAAGCACAGGGAGTTTCTGGCACCTCCCTCACATCCTGTCCACCCCAGACACCCTGGCACCAGAGGAGGGCTTCAGCACAGAAGCCCACCAAAGGCCAACGAACAAAGGCACCAAACCTGTTTTGGCGCACATAGACAAACACAAGAAGGACCTTTCCTAAAAGAAATGGTGAAAAAGATGACAAGAGTCTGTTTTTACAGATAGGTCTTGGGCGCCATATTAAAAAACATGGCTTCCCCGATTTTTAGCTACCGTTGTTAGCGGTCGGAAACAATCACGGTAGTTGATCTAAACCACTGCCACCAGCCTTTAAAGTAGGAAAGGGTAACATTTTACTGTTACATGAATGTTTTGACTAAGGGGAAGCTAGGCAACCCCTCCAGCACTCTATAGTGAGATAGGGTGTGCTGGGTCAGTAAATTTAAAGAGACTAGTAAAGTCCATTTAACTTTACAGGCTCTGGGAGACGGTAGTCAGTCCCAGAGAAGGTATTTAAACCTTGGGGAGTCTGAAAGACAAACCTGTGTCACTGCACTGAAAGTGTTGTGTGACACACAGAAAAAGATGATGCCTATGGAGTTGTGTTTAAACTCCATAACCAAAGAACACAAAAGTAAAACACACAAAATGAAATGTCAAAGCCCCAAAATATAGCAAAAGCAATATAGCAATATAGCAAAAGCGCTGGAGGGCTCTAAGGTAGAGGGAATTTAGCACTTGTGTGAGAATTCTCCCTAACAGTTTGGCAGCCGATGTTTCGTAAGACGACAGGAGCAGGTTAATTCAGGTGGAAGCAGAAAAAGGGTAGAGGGTATGCGGTATGAGGATTCAAAGGGACTTCAGGGGTGAGTGTAGAAAGATGGAGCTGGGGACAGTGGGGGACAATGGCACCCAATGAGTAGGCAGCCAGCAGTTCCATCTGAATGCAGGATTTCACAGTCTGTTGGCGCCTGGCATTGTTGTGGGGGTTGGCCGGCTGACTCTCCAGCACGGCACCGGTGCTAATGCTTTTATTACAAAAGGTACGCCTTGACTTTTGAACAGGGAAATCAAACTATGCACATGAATTGGTCCCAACTCATGTATAAATGTGTAGATGACAAACTAACATAGTCAACACTCTGCTTATGTTTTGCTATCTACTTGACTTTTTCCCTCTCCATAATTTTCCTCATCTTCATCTGCCTAGCCCCTTCTTCTTTCTGATCATTCAGCCTGCCTGATGGACTGTGACCTGCACGCTCCTAAATTAACACTCTTCCACGGATCCGCCATTTTGAATTGTGCATCTGCCCGTCTCTTTCTCTCTATTGCCACTTTCCCGCTTCACTCCCCCTTTATTTCTATGCTGCCAGCGCCTCATTACTTTTAACTTAAAAATGTGCATCTTGTAAGCATTTGAAAAAATAAAGATAATTAAAGGATCTTTTTTCGGCATTTGCTCTGTGAAGCCAGACATCGCCTCCTTCGGCCAACATCCAACATGATCCAAAGGCCTCAGGACTACTTCACTCCCTTCCGGTCAAGGATTGGGCCACGTCGCCCATAACAGACCACTACATGCAAAGCATTTCTCTACCAATAAACCTGAGCCCAGAAAAATAAGGGCACAACGCAGCAACTGGTTGTAATGATGAAATGTACCATACTGGCCTAGAAAGTGGCTTTAATTATGGCGTCTGTGCATTTTACAAAACACCTAAATAAATAGAGGAATGAAGGACTTTTAAAGTAATTTTTATGTACGTAATGTTTTGGAAGTGCAGCTGCTTAAAGTGGATTTCATCAAAGAAATGATGGGGAGAATGAATTTAAATGACCGTACACGAACCATGATTCGATAATGAGTCGTACACGAAGTATACATGTCCACACTAAATGTAACAAGACACATGTGGGTGGCCATGAACCTATCCCAGGTTATTGTCAAATGACAAACATATGTCCTGCAGGAGCGAGGGCTTCAGAGAATTGAACTCAGGCGGCCAGCTTTCAAAAGCCCTCATCACACAGCTAAGAAAAGCCGAGGCACAATGAAAGAAATATTGGCTTGTTTCCTGAAAGGTTCTTGCTATTTTCTGCAGCTGGATGAAAAAAGGTTTTTGGAGAAAGGCTTAAAATGTCAAACCCTGGCTTAAGGATGTGAAACATTCCGCGGCCCCACATGCCGCTTGAGTTAAGGACATACCCATTTAATACGCTTGCTGACAAGAGTAATCTAAACACCGCGAGCACTTAAGCAAACTGGATAAGAAATGGAGAAACGCGTGCTCGCGAGGGCGGCCATTGAAACAGAGGGCTATAGAAAGCACTGTCAAGTGCAATTTATTAGATGGAGTTCGTTTCAACTAGTTACCAGGTTATTGCATCTAAAAGGATTTCCTGTCACGAATAGCTGAGCCTCGGTAAAACCCAGCCTGCAACTAGTGCAGCTGCAGTAAGCTATTAATTCAGCGGTGATGACACTGCAGCCACTGTGCTCAGGTGACGCACATAAATCTCCCTTACAACCGTTTCCAAAATATGAATTTCATATACAAAGAAAGAAAGCTGGTCAGGCAAGCATTGCTTGGCAGATAAACACCTTCAGTTTGACCCGGAAGCATACCTCACTTTTCAAAGAAAATAATTGCCTGAACTGTATATTCAAGGAAAACACTATGCAAAACCCCTGAAATTCAGGTAAAGCCACCTTAACTTTGCACATCACAGATCATATCACTGATGACGTCACTGTTATATCAATGACAAGTGTGTTTTACCAGTGGGTGGTTACCAAGATGGGCTATGCAGGCTGGTTCTAGAACAAGCCCTGTGAAGTGGATACATTCTGGAATGTGCATCTTTGTAGGATGTTCATACTCAAGCTTTGTCAGTTGATGCTGAGCAGCTGGAGGTGTTGGGGGTCTTTTACCATGTAACTTATGTGGACAACTGTACAATAAACTCTACATATATCCTACCTGGTGTGGTCTGTGGCACAACAATGGCGACGAGGATGGGATGCTGAGGCAGGACTGGCGCCCGGACTGCAATCCACAGGCCCCCAACGCCGTGCTCAGAAGGAGGCTGCCGCTTTTCTTCTCCTGGATTGTGAAGGTGACTGCAGGAGGTAGTTGGTGACACCCAATGTGGCTGGTGCTGGATGTCCACCCATTTTTGAGGAAATATTCCTAAATTGGGCTTGCTGTGTGCGAGGGGCGTCGCTTTGAAGTACTGCGTTCCCTCCGGCTATAGTACGCCTCCCGCGGCGCTCTGAGGGAGTCAGCTGTGTGCCTCTTGGAGGAAAGAGGAAGGAGGATTTTACTTCCCTTTTGAAGAGAAGCCTTGCCAGCCCCGGTGCCCCGTGTGCACGCCTTGCTTTGGGGCCGTGATCGCTATCCGGCTGCAATTCGGAGGTGCTTGGTGCGAACTGCCGCTCGCTGTGAAGCCGCGATGGCTAGTCGCAATCAGTCCGGAAAAGCTCCGCCTGCAGCTCCACGTGTGTGCCCTAGTCACGTGTGGGAGGCCGGCAGCTACAACAAGGAAGTGCGATCGCGTATGAGTGGGCGAGGGCGGCGATCGGGACAATACGCTGCCTCCACGCATGCACGCACGGGCAGATCAGGTGAACGTGATCAGATCGAGAGCCAGGAAGCGCTCTTGGTTCGAAGCAGGGCAATCTAGTGTTTCGTTCACCCGCCCAGGGCCCAGCTGGGAAGGCGGTGTGAATGCGGAGCACTATCCTTCATTGTGGAACACTGTGAGACACGTTCCTGCGTTACGTTTGCTCATATCTGAGAGCACAGGTGAGATTGCTCATTAAAGGAGCTCCTAAGGTGACACTGCAAGGCACTTTAGAGGAGTGAATTTCCTTATTCTTTTTCTACTTTCTCTTCTGTTGGTATACTTTCACTATTGTAACTGAGGCTGTGACTCTCCAATACTCATTTGGCACTGTATTTGTTGTGGAGGAACTCATAAGCCAACGCTTAAACCAGCAGTGACTGTTGCTTGACTAAACTGCACGCCATTTGTCCACATCTCCCATATGTCCTGGAAGGCGAGTGAATTGTAGTATCTGCAGGAAATGGGGCCATTTTGAAAATTGTTGTAAGAATTATCGGATTGGGGGTGGAAAAGGGACCTTGCTAATAGAAGAGTATGAAGGTATGTCATCTGAGGGAGGTGATATGTCTGAGAATGAAATTGTTACTGTACACATGGTTCGATGCACAGGTTCTGATGAATGCGAACATCCCTCTGCTTGGATAGAAGTGAATGGGTGTCGTGTTAAAATGTTAGCAGACTCTTGCTCAAAAATCACGTTGATATCTAGGATGGTATTTGAGAATGTAATAGGTGGGTCTTTGAAACATTTGTTGCCTTCTGACAAGATGCCTGGTGGGTATAATGGAGACAAAATAGATATTCTGGGATGTTGTGTTGCTGAATTCAAATTTAAAGGTAGTGTGACATATGGAAACATTTATGTTACTAGAAAAGGAGAAATGTTGCTTGGATGGAGGGAACAGAGGGCGTTAGCTATTAAATTGGATCCCAATAGTGAGGGGCAAGTACTCAATGTGGTGAATACCCCAGGGCCGAGTAGGAACAATTCTAACAGTCAGGAGATAATTGTGAAATATCCTGCGGTCTTTAAAAAAAAGGTAGGATGCCTCAAAGGGATGGTACATAAAATTGTTGTAAAAGAGGGAAGTAGACCCGTGGCTGCGAAGCTCAGACCATTACCGTTATCGATGCGGAGGGCTGTACGTGAGGAACTAGTGAAACTGGAAAAAGAGGGCATCATTGAACTTGTGAAGGCAGTGGAGTGGATTTCTCCGGTGGTAGTGGTGAAGAAAGGCAATGGGGATTTGAGAGTGTGTATCGATTTAAGAGAACTCAATCGGTGTGTTGTGGCTGATCGCCACCCACTTCCCAACATGGGAGAAATGTTGAGTAGGATTGGGAATGCAAAATTCTCTGCTAAACTTGACATGGCAAGTGCTTATCATCAGATCAATTTGGATGAAGAATCTTGCAACCTGACTGCATTCATTACTTATGAAGGTATATACCAGTTTCGGCGCATGCCTTTTGGATTAATATCTGCATCCTCTGTGTTTCAAAAGGTCACGGACAAGTTGTTAAAGGATGTCAATTAAATATGCTGTTTCCAAGACAACGTTCTCATATGTGGAAATAATGAGGAAGAATTGCAGGGGAGGCTTGACATGGTCTTAGGAATTTTTAAGGCAAGAGGTATAACTTTGAGGGGAGAAAAGTGTGTTTTTATGACTGAGACTGTTGAATATCTGGGACACGAGATATATCAACAAGGTCTAAAACCAAGAAGGGATTTAGTAGATTCCATCATAAATACCCAACCACCGAAGAATAAAGCGGAATTGAGGTTGTTTCTTGGTACCATTGAATTTTACCATCACTTTGTTGAGAATTATGCTGACTGTGTGACGAGTTTAAGGGCATTGTTAAGAAAGGGGGTTGATTTTGATTGGAACAGGGAGTGTGAGAGTGAGTTTGAGGAGATTAAAAGGAAGGTAGATATGACAAAACTTTTGGCAATGTTTGACACTAGGAAGAAAACTATTGTGTCGATTGATGCCAGTGACACAGGTATAGGAGTAGTGATGTTGCAACCCGATATTGATGGCATAGAGTTGGTAGTAATGCATGCCTCATGCATGTTGAAAGGAGCAGAACTTAATTATTCTGTTCTGGTAAAAGAAGCCTTAGCGTGCCACTGGGGTATAGAGAAACTGAAAAACTTTGTGTGGGGTCAGGATTTCACGTTAAGAACGGATCACAAGCCACTTAAGTCTATTTATTAGAGTAAAGGCCTTGACAAAGTTTCTAGGAGAGTTGCATGTTGGGTGACAAGATTACAGTGCCACAAATTCAATATAGAGGTGGTAGGTGATAAGGAGAATGTACAGGCGGATCATGCTTCTAGGGTGAAGGTGGAAAACGGTGAAAATGAGGGAGGAAGCAAAATGTGCAATGAAACTGACATGGTTTTTGTCACTGTGGAAGGTATTATACAAAAGCAAGAATGGATTTGAGTACTAGAATCCGAGGAAATGTGGAAACGTATTGTGAACTTTGTGAAAGATGGGTGGCTTTAGAAAAGATTACTGTGTGGTGAGGAGAGATCATTATGGGAGGTGAGGGTTGAACATTCAGTAAAGGAGGGTTTGTTGTATCGATGGGATAAATTGGTGGTTCCAGGAAGTTTAAGAGAAAGGTTGATAAAATCCGCCTATCAAGGTCACATAGGCGTATGTAAGACCAAAGAAGTTTTAAAAGTGGATTACTGGTGGCCTGGAATTGATTGTGAGATTGAAAGAGTGGTTGCTGCATGTACGGATTGTGTCAAATCGGGAAAGAATTTAATGGTGGTATCCCTGCCAATGGGTAGGTCGAATACACCTGAGGCAGTGTGGCAGAATATGGCAATGGATGTTTTAGGTCCGGTTGACATGGGAGTGGGTCGTGGCAGGTTTATCCTTGTCTTGGTTGATGCCTTCTCGAGGTGGACTAAGTTCAAGATCATGAGAGAGGTGACATGTCAATCTATTGTAGAATTTTTGGAATGTGTTTTTGAGAGGGAAGGCCTGCCTAGGAGCATTCTCACGGACAATGGTCCTCACTTTATGGGGAAGCTGTTCCAAGATTATCTTGTTAAGTGTGGGATCGGCCACAAAAAGACTCCTTTGTATTATCCCCAAGCAAATGGCATGGTTGGAAGAGTTAATCGATGTGTCATGGAAGCTATTCGAGGACCGAATGTGTGTGGCCAGGACAAGAGAGTGGCGGTGAGGGAAAGATTGTATGCATTGCGAATGGCTCCTGGTCTTGAAATGGGGATAAGCTCATTTGAACTCATGAGAGGAAGAAGAGCGAGCACTCTGGTGTCGCCAGCATGGATAGGCAGAGCAAGGGAGACGGATGTGGTGGTGGATGATGTGAGAAGGAGGATGGTTGACCGCAAGGACAAGTGGGTAAAGAAAATCAATGAAAAGCATCCAAGAAAGCGAACTGTTGTTGAAGTTGGAGATTGGGTTCGGATAAGAAGAGCTGTTATTTCAAAGAAAGGAGAGCCTATTTTTAGCGAGCCTGTTAGGGTTGTGCGAGTTTTCAGAAATAGAGTTGCGAAGATAAAGAGATAGGTTTGTATTATCATGTTTTGAAGTATGCACATGTTTAGTATATATCTGCATTTTCTTCCCACTATTACTGTTTTGTGTTGTGTTCAGTTTATGAATAAAGAATATGTTCAGTTTTTTTTTTTCATATAAGGGGGGGGTGTTATATCAATGACAAGTGTGGTTTACCAGTGGGTGGTTACCAAGATGGGCTATGCAGGCTGGTTCTAGAACAAGCCCTGTGAAGTGGATACATTCTGGAATGTGCATCTTTGTAGGATGTTGATACTCAAGCTTTGTCAGTTGATGCTGAGCAGCTGGAGGTGTTGGGGGTCTTTTACCATGTAATTTATGTGGACAACTGTACAATAAACTCTACATATATCCTACCTGGTGTGGTCTGTGGGACAACAGTCACTAACTGTATCTTGTATGAGAACACTGATGACATTACAAATCACATCACTGATGACAACACTAATTACATTGTATATAACTGATTACATCGATAATGGAATTAGACGTAACATAATTTATAAGTTAGCTCATGAAAACTTTGATTACCTTAATAACAATTTAGGCCTTGGACTGGGCCATGACAATGGCTGGGGTCACTGGCTAGAACCAAAATCCATAGCTAGTGCTTGGTTAGTGTTCAAAAATACCAATGTGCATGGTTAAAAGCCATGCCTAGTAGCCCATCACTGTCTTAAAATATACAGTGGGCAACATTGAAAGCTGTAGTCAGTGGCCATGGCTAAAGGCCATAGCTACTCCCCATTAATATGTTAGAATATACATTTGGCACAAACCCAAGGCCGCGGCCACTGGCTAGTATTGTGTTGAAGACCATGGCAAGTGGGTGGTTAGTGTATACAATAAACAGTGGGCACGGCCGAAGGCCATCACTTATTGCATTTTATTATTTCAAAATATACAGTGGACATGGCCAAAAGATGCACAAACTGCTCAAGGTCAAAGGCCATGGCTAGTGGCCCATTTATATGTTAGAATATATAGCGGGCCCAGCCAAAGTTTGTGGCCATTGCCAACTAGTACTTCATAAGTACTATGCTTTTAACAAGTGTACTGTGTGCAATGTGCGCAGTTCCTGTGTTTCTTTGCATAATCATTGGGTCTGTGGGGGGAAAAAAATCCATGCTGGATTAAAAAGAAAAACTCAGAATTTCTTTGCTGCTATGATGTACAATGAATTACAGTAACGTTTGCAGTGGTTATAGCAATTTTGAAGGTGTGCTCTTGAAGTAGGAGGAGATGCAATGGTTTACGATTTCTGGTCTATACATGTCGGTAGTATGGGTGGTGTTGTATAGCAGTTGGTGTTTTATAAATGTTTACCTGCTTCCTTTTTGTAGCACTGTTTCTTTATGCATTTGGTTGTTGCTGGTCTTTTGCAAGTGTTGTGCCATTGTACTGTGCTACTGCAGAATTGTGAGGGTATTTACGTACCTTTTGGCGTACTGTAACTGGTCATACTTTTGAAGTGTTTGAGGATATGTTTATCGCACAATGGTTGTTGAAGATTGAGTTGGATTGTTTTAATGCTGTAAGTAACATTGTAGTATTGTGGTTGCAGTTAGATACCAGGTGGCATATTCTAACTGTTTTCAGCGTCCCATTCCTATAGGGTACGTTTACAAGCTCCTGCATTCCTGTTACTACTTTCACATTTGTGTACAGTCAGATGTGGTGGTGTACCATTATGGGTTTACGTAGTGATAGTTGCATATGTATTGCATTTGTATGAGTATTCTTAGACAGGTGGTGACTCATTTGCGTACATCCTGGTTTCAGAGGTTACTGAGGATAGGTTTGAACCATCATACTTAGTACTTTCCCTTTAACGTATGATGTGGGAAATACTGCTAGTGTTCTTTCTGTACACATATTGTTCGTCTGAGTGTACTCATTGGGTTCATTGGAAATAAAATTGTCCAACACACACTTTAATGCATTTCTTGAATACTTGCTGTATGCTAAGTTGCATTAGGTTCACAGTGTGGAAGGTAATTCTTTTTTTGTGCACTTGCACATGTACTGGTGGGTGCTGGGGAGTAGGGTACAGCAGGTCTGTACATCAGTGACTACATTTTGTCTTCAAGAATATTAAGTAGGCATTTGGAAGATTTGCAGGTAATTTCTGCTTTGGAATGATGGAAGAATCATTGCATTCCCACCATGACAATTGTTTTCTAATGTATGCGGTATAGTAGAAGGTTTTCTTGCCAAGTGATACCTGCCCATCTGTGAAGGCAATCAGTTTGCAGTTGTTTTCGGTTCCATCTGCTTTGTATCTTAAGAGCATTACAAATACATATTGACTATTGGAGTATATATGTAGCTTCCAACGATTATCAGAATTGCGCGACATACACAATATGCTATGGTTGGCATTTTGCACCAGTTGCTGAAATGGAATAGAGTCACAGTTAGGCATTGATACATACACAAAGCATTCGCAAGGGACTTGTTCCTGCATGATGTGGTTGCAGAGACTGCCTGTGTGTTTCCAGTTGTAGGGAATCTGAAAGATTTCATTTATGAGTATGTTTTTCCTTTCTAGTATTTTTAGTAAGTGTTAGGGAGCATTCTCATTAATGTGCTAATTTCCCTTACCTTTTGAGACCCCCAGCAACTTTGCTGGATTTCTAGGACTTTAATTTTTACCTGGAAAGAGTTTGAGCCTTTTTTCCCAATCTTTCATGTATTTTGATGTGTGTTTTACTTTTGTGTTCTTTGGATATGGAGTTTTAGACAACTCCATAGGCATCATCTTTTTCTTGTGTGTCACACAGCACCCCCTCAGTGCAGTGACACAGGGATGTCTTTTAGATTTCCCAAGGTTTAAATACCTTCTCTGGGCCTGACTACCGTCTCCCAGTGAATATAAAGTTAAATTGACTTTACTAGTCTGTTTAAATTGTTAGACTCAGCCCACACTGCCTTACAGCAGAGAGCTGGAGGGAATACCTAGTGCTCCCTATGCCTAGAAAAATCATGTAGCCCTCAAAAGCTACCCTTTCCTCTCAAAATTGCTGGTGGCAGTGGTATTATCATGATTTCCCTGACCGCGACCCGTTTAAATGCTCCGGTAGCTGAAATCCACCAGAGCCATGTTTTTCAAGATGGCATCTAAGCCCTCTCTGTAAAAAGCGGGTTCCGATAGACTTTTTTTCCCCATTTTTTTTTTGAAAGGTCCTTCTAGTGTTTGTCTCTGCACGCCAAACCAGGTTTGGTCCCTTTGTTCATTTACCTTTGGCGGGCTTCAGTGCTGAAGCACCCCTCTGGCGCCTGAGTGTCTGGGGTGGACGCGATGTAAGGGAGGTGCCAGAAACTCCCTGTGCTTAGTCTCCTAGGTGACCTGAATGCACTCTGGTGTGATTTGCTAGCTGACTGTCCAGGAAGGACAGCCACCCTGCTGTGTTGAGGCGTTTTCAATGACAATTTCTTATGATTAATTAGGCTGCATTTGGTAAGTTTCACCAGGCTGCCTTCACAACTTTCCACTCTGTATCTACCTTTTTTCTCATCTGGTTTAATGTTATTTTGTATGAGAAGATTTGGGCTATCTGGTACAGGCACATGGCTTCTAAAGTAATACTCCTGTTCAGGTAGTATGTGTCCAATAAGTTGTTCTTCAACATGTCCTAGCTGTTGGTATCGTTTTGGCTATTGTTTGTATATCTTTGAACGATTCCAGTACTCTTTTTCTGGATGCAGCAGGACCAAGGCTTAGCCATGCTTTGTTTTCAGATCTCTCATATAAGGCGGTGACGGTTAAACGGTCTGCAGCTTCGTAACAGTCACATTCTCTATGGGATAGTATTTTTATGCCAAAGCTGTACAATTTTTGTGCCAGTGTTTTGTCAGATGATATGTCATCCCAGAGGTCTTTGAGCTCTGTTTTCTCTGCTTTGTTTAAGTA
Organism: Ambystoma mexicanum; assembly: GCF_040938575.1. Taxonomy (NCBI): domain Eukaryota; kingdom Metazoa; phylum Chordata; class Amphibia; order Caudata; family Ambystomatidae; genus Ambystoma; species Ambystoma mexicanum. The sequence continues at coordinate 1,394,628,663 of NC_090935.1, read as the reverse complement.
GGCTGTGACATATCGTGCAACTGCAGTGGAATTGTCTGCAATGTACTGCACATCAACATTAGCATACCATAGGAGGGCTATTATTGCATTGTAATCATTGATGTGCTTTGATGCTTTTCTCCTTTTTATGTAATATGTGTTCTTAGGCGATTTCCCTTTCACACTGTGTCGAACCGAAGACATGAAGCTGTTTACTTGCCTGTTGCCGAAACTGCTCTAGGGAAACCAAAGCGGCATTTGGTGTAGTATTTGCCTCTGTTCTTATATTTGCGTCGACAATACACACTTGTGTCTTTGGAACTGCAAAATGTGTGCGTGTAGGTCACTATGTGTACTTTCTGAAGGGATTTCGCAAGTGACATATTTGTGAATGAACTGCAAAACAGTTTCATCACTCTCCTCACCAAATTTAGGAGCATTTTTATCCACAAAAGCATGTGGATGTGTAGTGCTCCTCTGGCTTGATATTATTTTCTCCAAAAAGTGTTCCACTTCTCTGAGGGGTGGAAGTGCTTTATTGCAAATGAAGTGCAGCATGGCAAGGAAGCAGTGATGGAAGTACTGTGAAACATTTACAGGAACAAGAGAGCAAATTCTCCTGGTGTTTTCATGCCTACACTTGTTTTATTTTTGTTTGCTATGCGTAGGAAAGTGTGCAAGTCTTTCCATGCATACTCTGCACATCTTAAAGTGACAAACCATGTGGGTAGGCCAAGGTTGTGGAGCATACACGGTACATCCACATGCCGTCGAACCAGTACTCTTTTGTACCACGCATGTTTGCCAAGAGATTTGTAATACTTGACTCTAAAACTTTGTCCTTGTCTTGCACCTTTTTAAGTAGCTGTGTAGCGGACATGTTTTGAAAATGGGACCCTGTTTTCAATGTGTGGGCAACCCCATAACATAGCGTTACCAGTTGACTTTCAAAGATGAGGTGGAATATGTACTCCACACTCTGTCTAAATCTAGGGTCTTTACAATACATATTTAAAAAGAGGTATTCTGATGCTGTTATTTGTGTGCATCTTTAATCAAATCTTCCACCTTTTCCAGCTGGGAAGAATAGAGGAAAGGCTTGTGCTTCTACACTTGTTTCCCCATATACTGATTGGCACACCTTTGGCTTTCCGCATTTGATATGTTTCTAGTGCATTCTCTTTGGTTCTTTGGAGTGCAGTGGATGAATTGTATAGTGATCTAAAATATTGGAGGCTGCAGTAGGATCTAGACATTGAAAATGGCCAGTTGTTGAGGAGTCCTGAATTATTTCAGTGGTTCCTCGCAGGTTTTCTTCAATGTTTATTTTCTTGTAGTATTCATTGTTTTTTTAAGGTATTGAAAGGCTTTCCTAACTTTGCTTAAGTCCACTAGTTGCTGCCAAATTATTTTGTCTTTTTTATGTATACCATTTACCAGGATAATCAAAGATTCTTGTAGTGGCCTTTGCACTGGTAGAGTGTCTACATTTTCTTTCAGATCTAATGGTAAATAATCTACTTTCCACAAATACCTCTCAGTTATTCAGTGGGGGACAATTTTGTAGTTTTCGGTTGAAGGCGTATTATTGCTTGAAATGGGTGGACTGTTTGGATTATAATGCTCTCATACAAATTAAGCAGCCGTAGTGCATTTGGTAATGGAAATACTTCAAAATTATTACTGATCACCCGTGAAGGCATTTGGTATTGTCCAGTTTTGCAGTGCAGTATGTGCACAGTTTGGAGGTGTTAGTAATTTCGTATTTGTTTTCAGCTATAAGATACAGAGCTAATTGAAACCATTGGTATTCCTCCTTGTCTTCTATTTTCTGCACTATATCTATAGCACATCACACACATACTTGGTTTGGCATTTCAGAAGATGTGCTTTTGAACCTTTGTATTTCTTTTTTGTTTGTGTGACATAAAAAGTTGACATCTCCAATGTTGTCAGTACTGTTGTCTAAAAATGCTGCAGTTTGTAAGTGCTCTTCAGTTCCACAATATTTCCTTTGTATGTGCTCTATTTCTTCAAGCACTTGTTTGGCTGTACTGTGTAGGAGAATATCATTTAAGTGTTGCTGTGATAAAGCTGGACTTTTTGCAAAGTACAGTTTATAAACTAGATTTCTGACAATTGAATGGTGGGTTGCTAAAATTTTGATACAGTGGAAGGTGCTTTTGCAAGCAGGTCCAGAAATACAGGCTAGGGAATGTCCTCGTATTCCTGTGTAGTTGTGCACTGGACAGGAGTCCATAGTTTGTAGTATTTAAATGTTTCTTTTCTCGTTGCCTTTCACATAGTGAATGAGGAACTGCTGCAAAGATTTGAGTAAGCATTGGCGAACGTTACACATTGATGTGCAAGGCCATTTGTAGGTCAGGCGTGTTGGTTTGGTAGAATGGGGAGTGACATCTAAGTTTGATGGGAATATTTCTGAAAGCAGTGTTTCTTCTTCCATTATGGTATTGTGTATCTTTTCATACCCTCGTCCACTCCGATGTAAGGAAATTTGGTTTGTTTGGTCTTGTTTGTATGATTCTTCATTGAAATATGGCTCTGTGTTGGTGGTTTGACTCCACTCACCTGTATGGATGTGGCCAAAGGTATCTATGCTGATATTGCGTTTGTTTCAAAGTACTGCTTGTAGTTTACCAATTAATGTTATTAGTGGTTTCATTCTGTTTAAAATTACTATAAACAATTCCGTTTAACGATTATTGCAATGTCTACAAGAGCTTCCAGGATTATATTTCTACGGTAAACTTTGAGGTTTGAGCATGATTTCTCCCCTCTATTTATAAGGTTCTGAAGAACTCTGTGGTGGAACATTTTTTGTAAAATAATTGTTTTGGAATCCTTGCTTGTAGTTACAATACCATTTGTACATACTCTGTTGGCAGTAGTGCAAGTTGCACTCTTTTCAGTGCTTTCTTTTCAGTGTCACATTTTGACAGATGAATTACACTTTCTTTACTGGTACAGGAATCCGTTTTGCTTAATGACTGTATTAGCTAATCTCGTTCAAGTTTCTGCAGAAGTTCTGCTTGCAGTGGATAGCTACTTTCTATGCTTTTAGGTTGCATGGCTCTATTTCTGCGTTGCTTTCTACGGAGTTGCAGTTTGGTAGGCATTCGGAAATATGTACAGACTGCAAAGCAGAATGTTTTTGTGTGTGCATTTGCATATACTTTTCAACAGATATATGCTTGCTACATGAGTGGAGCCATTGTTTATGTTCTTTAATTCCCCTATGTGCATTTATGAATTAGTATTGTTGTCAATGCACACATAAGTTAGTTTCTTTTTGTAAGTAATGTTGCAATCTATAAAGTGTGAAAGGTAAGTGGCAGGAAAAAGTTGTTATGCATGCAATGTATGCACTTGGCTTAGTTTGGTGGAATACGCTGACTGATCCTTTTCTGAGGGATTTTTACAAATTTCATAGGAGTTGCGTTAATGGGGGAATGCATCGTAAAAATGAAGGAATGAAAGTGCAGAGTAACTGTTTGCATATAACAATGACTGCTATGGGCAAATGCCAACTTTGCCAGCACCTACCACTGTATGAGCCATTACATGGTAGGCGATAGGAGAAATAATAGTATGCATTTTCAGTACGTTATGGAGATTCAGTGTCAGCATCCTATTGTTGCGACTGACTTATAACACAGTTGCAAAAGTACTGTACAAAAAGTAGTGTTACCTGCAGGGTGTGGTGATGGGTGGCGATGCCAATGAATGTGGATGCAGAACTTGTAGATTGTTTTACAGTACTTTCCAGTGCAGTTGCTTTTGATTGACAGGGCACTTGACCTCTGCATGTTTGATGGTTAGTATTGCCTGATCAACAGAGTTGATAGCAGTAAATGCAGAAATCTTGGATGTAATTGGTCGATGCGTGTTTGATCGTTTAACAGTAGCCAATGAGGGAGTGCTGGAAAAAGACTACTGGAAAGAGAAGAAGAACTGCCCCTGTTTTACTGGGACACAGCCTCTTGGTAGTTGGGAAAGCACACGTGCTGCATGCTGTCCTTCTGAATATGCTTGCCATGTTTTTCTGTCCCATGACAACCTTATGTAACGTTTGTCAGTGTAGCTGATATTTTTTTCTTCCCCCTGTTGAAAATAGCTTTGTGTTCCACAATGCAAAATGTAGTTTGCAAAAGCTTGTACAATAATGTAAGGAGGAAGAGCAGAGAGCAATCCTCAACAAATACCAAACAAAAAGGTGTTTCTTTACATGTCACTTTCGATAAAACAAAAAACACTTTTCACCACTACCAAAAAAGAGGGGATTCTCTATCCTGCTTCAAATGTGTTTGCACACCCACCCACAAAGGGCAATATGTTTGCGAAAGTCGTGGCTTTTGGAGGTACGCACATGCTACATCTGTGTCTTTTCAGGGAGGCTGGCATGGAAATGGGACTGTGCAGGAGTTAGGATTGGTCAATAGGATTTCTTGGGTGTGGTGTGTAACAGCAGATTGTGCCAGAAGGTGTGTTTGCAAATAGGACTGCACATGGCTACGGGCATGGGTGTGCTGTTTATTAGGTAGACTATATGGCTTTTGGGAGACTCTTGGATACATTGGTTAAAAGTTTACTGACTGCACCCCTTGGGTTCTATAATGTCAATGTGGGATTAAGTGGCTGCATGTCAGCCTCTCTGTGCCAGTTTGGTGATGCTCGATCATCCAGACATTATTATTGTTCATTGTGGATAGAACAGTTTAGGACATGTTAGCGGCATCTCACTGCAGTTTGCGATGAAGGAGACATTTTGCCAACTCATGGCAATGTTTCCAAAGTCACACATCATTTTTTCTCACATTGTTCAGAGACAGATGTGGGTGCGTTCTTCCTTGTGTGGGCCACAAATGGAGAAAGCACAGCGCAATTTGAACAAGGATGTTTGCACCTTTTTGTGAGACGTTGGCATGTTCTCCTTCCACAATGATAAAATTACGTTTCATAGTAGCAACATTGTAGCCACAATTTTCTTTCAGATGGAGTTCATCTGACTGATGCTGACAATGAGCTGTTTCTGCGTAATATCCAAAATGCAGTGCAGCGCTTCCTGCAATCATTTACCCTGTGAGTGTTCACCACTTCTAACCTTACAAACGCAAACAGCACAAAAAGGCTCTTTTCAGAGCCACCAATTAGTTTTGGGAATGTGTACAATGTTTTTGCTAGAGTCGCACCACCCATTGTTCACCACTGTGTACGCAGCGCTTATAGGCTACGGGACTGCCTGGATGCTTTTATTGAAATTCTATTTTTAAACAGTGCTAGGTGGCTCTGAAATAGCCTGTTAGTCTCCCCCCACCTCCTTTCTGGTTGTGTTGCATTTTTCCTGTTGTTCTAAGACACGCCACAGAAGGAAAGGAATGGAAGCGAGGTTTGGCAAAGGGTACCAACCACAGGGATAAGAAACTGCAAGTGGAGAGAAGACATTATTGAGTGAACTTTACTTGAGTAGGCGGCACTCTTTGTCATGCTCCCGTACCGAAGCCTCAAAAGCACTTCAAAGTTGTTCCCTCCTGCACAGTACTGCATTGCAATACATGCACAATACAGTGACCTTTGAAAGGTACAGGTCTGCTGCGGTGCGTATGGTCTGCAAGGCTGGTTTCGGGATGCGCTGGCCCCCTCGAGTGTCCCTAGTGGTGGCAGGAGCAGATACGGAGAACTCTGCAGAGGAAATTAACCTACTGCCTTGTTCGGAGGGGACAACCCTCTGAACAGCTGCTTTGTGGTTCAATTTCAGGTGCCGCCTAATGGAGGTGGTGCCGTAGCAGTACAAGCCAGGTTTTCCGCAACTGAGTACTATGTTGCACTCAGTGCATTTCACCTGGTTAGCACGAGATTTGGGTACATCTCCAAGGGTGGTAAATAGTTTCCACACCCACAACTCACTCTGGCTGCAGGCAATGGGGAATCACTCTACTTCATCCTCGTTTCCTTTTACATTATCACACCTGTTCCCTTGTTCAGGCCCTTCAGAGGGAGGTGGTTGTGGTGGTGGTGAGGGTGTGAGTGCTGCTGAGTTAGAGGTAGTAGCAGCAGCTCTAGAGGCCATTACTTGGAAAGGTTGTTTCGCTACACAGAATTGGTCAAAAAGCAATTTCTGCATGAAGCAATGTGAATCGTTGCTCTGTTCTGGAAAGCCAAACACAGATTGCAGTGCAGCTGTGGGGTTGTGGAGCATGTGCAACCGGAAAGGTGCCCTACATCTTTCCCAAAAATAAGTAGATGCAGAAGGGAGAGTGGAGGACCTCTGTACGGGTGGACTTTCATAGTAACACTGCATACATTGCAGCAAATAGTACTTTTTCGATGTGCACAGGCCCGGGTTGTGTCTGCTAAATAAGGACCTATGCGCAGCATGGTTCTGTTCCCATGGTGAAGTCCCCATCATTGTTCTCCATTGGGATGGCTGTCCGCGGGATGCAGAGTGGCCAGAATATTTTGTGCCCATGTGCATAGATGTCCTACGGATACCCTTGGGATCCCCGGACTACTTAAAAGTACGGCACACGTGCCCCGAACATTTTGAAACAAGCTGGGTGTGTGAACGGTACAGTAGTGGGATTTTCACATGCAAAGGTACCCGCAGGATGTGGGTGAGCGATTCCACCTACTAAAAGTACATCACACGGTTATTCACATATCTTGGCCAGTGCCGGTGTTACCAGGTGTCAGAGGAAGAGATACGCATGTGCGAAGTTGTGCGACCGACAAAAGTACGGTCCTACAACTACTTACAGGCGGTTCTGTAGATGCAGACATGCGGCACGTAGTGGCATCCTACAGATGTTTCCATTGTGATTGCACATAGGCCAGCCAGGTGCGGCGGAAATAGGACTCTACCATTTTCCTCTTTTGCAATCACCCCCGCCAGTACTGTGCCCCTCAGAATTATAGTGGACTTGTTAAAACAAAGGAGAAGGCACATATAGATTCAGCAACAATTTACATATCAACCTTCATTTCCACACATTTATAGGCACTATTAGGAAAGGGAAGAGGGACCAGAAACGGATACATATACCGGGGATTTTGGCATTGCTAATTGGTCGTGCAGGGAGGAAGGGATTGAGGTCTCCTCGAAGTGTCTCTCATGACACAAAATTAGCGGGGATGGTAGGCTAAAAAATGGGGAAGGGGGCATGTGCAGGTGGGGCATTGGTATCTTATTTTCCCCATAATATGTCCTTGTATGAAATCTTTCAAGGCGGCAAAATTGTTCAGCAATTCATCCATTTTGGCGGCCAGGCGGTCCAGTTTGCTAATTACAGTGTTTCCTTCAGTTCCTATGCCCGTATGTTGCTGTGGAAGAGGTGCCGCTTGTGGTGTACTCCTTTTTATTCTGGTATGTTCTGTTAAAGAAAAAGAAATGTGCTTGGTATACATGAAGTAGTGCATTGCAATTGTGTTACTTTTCACACTGCGTTCCCTACCTATGGGGTTAATCTGGTGACTAATTTCGTCATGTGGGAACATCTCTTCCAGCCATCCTAGGGTGCTTGTGCTTGCAGTAATTCTTTTACTTTTCACATTGCGGTGCACACCAATGGGGTTATCGTCCTCACTCATTCCGTTGTGTGGGAAATTCTCTTCCAGCTATTCCAGGGTGGTTGTCATTGCTGTGCACAAAAAGAAAACATCATGCTTTCCTACTATTGCACACTGCAGGACCTGTGCAATTATAAGGTAAACTTTGGTGCACTTACCATGTTGCAGTGACGTTCTGCTCTCCGTAGTTCGCAGGCCTATCTCTGCCTCTTTGTTCTTTGTTCCTATGAAAAGCAGCTGTGCGGTACAATTGTTGAAGGCAGACGTTACTTATCTTGTTGGCGCATTCCATTATGCTGCATACCCTATGTGTTTGCACTGTTTGTTTCAAAAGTGCAAAGTTTGTACACCTACTGCATTTTCCCTTCCAATGCACGTACCTGCTGCTGTTTGTATATATTTCTTGTCTTTGCTGCATGGTACCACTATGTACGACCACCACTCCATTTCTCGGCAGGGTGGACGCCACCCGATGTCCGCGAACAGACGCACTGTTCAGAACCAATGTGGCTATTAGTATGGAGCTACAGGTTTCAGTATACTGTACAGTACATCTATACAAACTAAGAGTATCCTGGTAAAAAGCTGTGAAATTCAGTGAAAAAAACGTTGTTAAAGGAAAGTTATGGTTAAGTTGCGCTACTAAAACCGTATGCCTTTACCTATAAAAAAGTATGATAAAGGAACGTTATAGTTAAAGTGCCCTACTAAAAACCTAGAAATGTGCGGACAAAAAACATTGTTAAAGGGACATTATGGTTACGTTGCGCTACTAAAAACCTATCACCTTTACTATAAAAACTATGCTAAAGGAATGTACTGGTCACAGTGTCCTCCTATAAACCTATGAAATTCTCTGACAAAAAACATTGTTAAAGGGACGTTATGGTTCAGGTGCCCTAAGAAAAATCAATCAACTTCAGTGCCACAACTATTTGAAAGGGACATTTGGTAGCAGGCGTGTAGTTATGGTTAAGTTGCTAAACCCATAGGCAGACCACTTTTTCGGCGGCTTATAACTTCGCCTCCCCTGGAGGAATCCTCACCAAACTTTGCAAAAAAAAGTATATTGCCCTCTCAGAATCTTTTCGCAAGTTTGGTGAGATTTCATGCACGGGGGGTGAGTTTTAGGAGGGGTCAACATTTTTTTTTTTTTGAATAGACTGAATGTACAAAAACTTTGCGCATGGCTACAGCCAAACGGCTGGACGGATTTTCACCAAATGTGCGGCAAGAGCGGCGGCTTGGTTCTGAAAACGTGCTTTTGTGTGTTTGGTAGAAATCCGACCAGTACTTTTGTTTCAAAGAACTAAAATGTACTTCTAAAAAAAATTGTGATATCTGGCTCCTCTGCGCGAACCCATTTCCCTGTTTGCTGTGCGGACAAACGTTTCATTGGCTCGGAGTACGCTGTGATGTTGGCGAACTTTGGACACGGCCGGTGGTTGGCTGGAGCGAAGCGTGCTGTGCGTCAAAGTTTTTGGGAAACGCCACCATGGTGTACCAGAGGACAGTGCGGTGCCTAAAGGGACTGACAAACATAATGTATGGCATGTGATGGTGGGAAGAAGGGATGGAAAGGGTGGGGGAGAGAGAAGCAGAAAATATGATATATTTGTTTAGGTCAAAGAAGATGGTGGTGTGCGAGTGGTGTACGCGAGCACTGGAGCAATTTTGCAGCACCGGAAGGGGTTGCAAAAAATGGTTTGCAGGACGGGGTGGGTGAAGGAGGGGATGAAAAGGTCGGTGGAGGGAAAAGTGGAAGATATGATGCATTTGTTCAGGTCGAAGAAGATGGTGGAGTGCGAGAGGTGTACGCAAGCAATGCGCCAATTTGCAGGTAGCTCCTCAGGTGACAACCTTCTGCGGCGACTGCATGGACGCTCCATTGGGAAGGCGGACTGCATTACAGATGATGCAAAGAAATGGACAATGTTTTGTGCTGTTGCGTAGGGGTGCCAGTGCTTATGTTGACTTTGTGGGTTTACATTGTGTTATGGCGGTGGGTTTGTGGTACGTTTGTGAAGTATGGTACGTGGCCAAATGTTCCAATGCATGCCTGCATTGCCCTGTAGTGGTTGTGGGCAAAGCCTAGGCTTTTGGGTGCATGGGCGAAGGCCATAGGGCTTGGGCACCACCCCCACAATGCAATGCCTCCATGCATGGGAGAGCAGTGAGACAATTTGCGGGTAGCTCAGTAGGCGACAACCTTCTGTGCCGACTGCGTGGATGCTCCCTTGGGAATTGCAGATGATGTAAAGAAAGTGAGAATGGGTGACATTGCCAATTGGAAGGATTTTTTACCATCACAGTTTTGCGATATGGACCATTCACGCAGCTACTCACATATCCTTCATTGGCGGGTAGCTGTACAGGTGACTATCATTCTTTGGTTAGTGCAGGCAGACTCCATTGAGGATGGGGAGTGAATTGGAGAAAATATGAGAATATTTCCAGTCGGTGTATTATGTTGTGTTGTGCCTGCAAAGCCCCTACTGTCTTGTGTGCATGGCTAGGGCCCTTGGAGCAAACAGTCTGGCCATTGGTTGGAATTAAGTTTGAAAATGGCTTGTTTGGGTCTGTTACTATACCCATACGTATTTGTAGTCCAGAAAGCTATGTGGCCACATGTTCCCATGCATGGCTCTGGTGCCTTCTAGTGGGTTTATGCAAGAAATAGCCTCTTGGGTGCATGGGCAGAGGCCGTAGGACTTTATTGGTTCCCATTGTGTTGTGGCGGTGGGTAGGGGTATCGGTGGCAGTGGTACATTTGTCAAGTATGGTATGTGGCGCCATATTCCCATGCATGCCTCCATTGCCTTGTAGTGGTTGTGGGCAAGGTCTAGGCTTTTGGGTGCATAGGCGGAAGCCGTAGGCCTACGCATGTACCCAAGTGGCTAGGGATTCTCCACAGCCTTGCTTGACATTGCCACATGGAAGGCTTTTTTTTCCTTTACAGTTTTGCGATATGGACCTTTTACGCAGCTACTCACATATACTTCATTGGCAGATAGCTGCACAGGTGACTATCCTTTTTTGGTGAGTGCAGGCAGCCTCCATTGGGGATGGGGAGGGATTTGGAGACAATATGAGGAGATTTCCAGTCGGTGTACTATGTTGTGTTGTGCCTGCAAAGCCCCTACCTGTAGTCAGGAAAGCTAAGTGGCCACATGTTCCCATGCATGGCTTTGTTACGTTCTAGTCGATGTGTCCAAGGACTTGGGCACAATCCTGGCAGCAGAATGCAGCCATGTATGGGACTACTGTGATATTGGTATGTGGATTGCACACATATGTATAAAGATCACATTGGATAAGTTATTATAACCATACCTTCTTACATCCCACAGACTTTTAAATATGTAAGCACGTTTGTAGATTCATTGTGGAAGACATATTAGAGTTCATATAGCAGCAGTGGGGAGACATGCCACTATTTGCCTTTGGAATGGTGTGGCCGTGAACAGAGCCTTGCTTCAGTGAGTGCAGGAAGACATTGGAACATGCATGGGAGCACTGTCATAATGGTATCTCGAGTGCACACATATGTATACAGTGTGCATTTCATTTGCCTGCGCTAACTTCTGTAAGTTATTATAACCATACCTTGTTGCATCCCACACACTTTTCAATATGTGAATGTCCTAAGGTACTTGCCTTTGTAAAATCATTGTGGAGGACATGTTAGACTTGTTACAACAGCATTCGTGAGATATGCCACCATTTGCGTTTGGAATGTTGTGGCCGTGAACAGAGGCTTGCTTCAAGGAGTGTACTAAGACAGTGGGACGTGAAAGAATGTTTTTACTGTCGCACTTTTGTGCCTCGGGCCATGTACGCAGCTACAGACATATAATTCATTGTCGGGCAGCTGCACAAACGATTACCTTCCGAGCCCATTAGGGAGGGGGAGAGTATTGCAGGGGATATCAGGATATTTCCATTCAGTGTATTATGTTGTGTTGGGAGTGGCTAGCCTCGTGTGAACGGCTAGGGCCCTTTGAAATAACAGTCTGGACACTGGTTGGAAGTAGGTTTCAGAATGTTGCCTTCTTGGTATCCGTTCCTGTAGTGATATGTAACTTCAGCGTACACTCTTGGAAATATGCACGTCTCATGTGGATGCTGACCATTAGAGAATAGTTGTGGAGGACATTTTGCAGTTGGTACACCACCAAAGGTGGCGTGAAGTGCGTGCACTTGCATATGGTGTACGTAATTGGACTTTTTTGCTGTTCACGGACTGACATGCCACCATTTATGTTTGGTATGGTGTGCCCCTGATAATACCCTGTGCTTTGAGAGTGAAGGAAGATATTGCGACATGGCACAAGTTGCTAAGCATTACACATTTAAAGTATGGATAATCTACAGACCGACCCATATACATTTGCACCGGTCAAAATCATCAATGCTGTTAAATCCTGCCATATACAGGACAGCAGGCCATCTGACTGTTAGCTTTCCTTTGTGTACTTGTTGAGATGGCCAACAAACGCGGTTGGTGTTCCTATTGTGTGCATTTGTAATGTGTGCATTGCTTCCATTACCTATACATGTGAGCGGCATACACCATCGCAACAGTCACTGGCATAGCTGACTTTAGTAGTAGAGAGTCGTTGCTCACAGCATGCACTCCAGGTATTTCTGTTACGTGTGTGACAAGCGTAGCACACTCTGTCATGTGAGCACCTAGCTCTGGAAAGGAACAACATAAACAAAAGAAAAAGTAGACATGCGCACACAGAGCGTACGGTTCCAGAAAATTCTCATACTTTACCCGCAACACTGTCAATTGTTGCAAGTGCTTTATTTTGTTACAGAATGTTCACGGGAATGTGTAAGGTGCCTGCAATCACAGCTCTTTTATTTTGCAAAAAAAATCCTGTGTGCAATGCCGTCTGTGCACGTCTGTACTTCTTTTGTCATCTAACAAAGTGGAAAAAAGAGTACTTTGTGGTCCTTGGTGGGCCGTGTGGAAGAACACATTTTCTTGGCAAGGTAGACAAGGTAGCTGCTGTTGCCTCTAGAATGCCTTACATAATGAATGTTTGCAGGTTGGTTCTTATTGCCAGAACCGCAAATGGACATACAGGCCCATATCGGTTGGCCCAGATAACGACAGAAAACACATCACTTATGGTAATCTTGCAATGCTTGGTCCACCACCCATCTGTTGGAATGTGGAAGTAGTGGCATGCACAGTAAGGTGCAAGGTAGCTGAGAAGAAAGACAAATAAGAATAGATGTAAGTAGCTGTAATTATTGGCAGCGTAGACAACAAGAGTTTGCGGGAAGGATGTCGTAATAGGTCGCTGCTTCATGGACCATGTAGTGTGTGTTATTGAGTAGCGTTATATGTTAACAGACTGCTGTGCTCTCTGTTTTGTAGGTGATACTGTCCTTGCATGGCTCCACACAAGCAAAATGTCTTTGAAACTTTGCCACTAGACGCTCCTTTCATATGTTCTTTTTTACAGAAAAAGGCAGTGCTAGCGAGTGTTGTTAGACCCACGGCATAATGTCTCTTTGTGTGTCCAAAGTTAAAAAATAAAAAAAACAACCCTTACATGGGTCCCAAGGGATTGCAGGAGCTGGTTTGCTGAAAAATGCAACATTGAAATGTGAGCTGTTGATGTTTGTGTTCCGGTTGACTGCTACGTGCACCTGTGCCCATTATTACTTTCCACACAATGAGGGTGCGTAGAATTGGTAATTGTTTGAACGGGCATAGTGAGGGAAAAACAGGGAATGTAGCATTGCACTAGTGAGCATAAGGTGTGCTGTTTCACTGCACGAATTGCGTTCCCTTTTCATCCTGTTCTTTATGTCTGCATCGCTGGGCTGGCGAAGAATGGCAACAAAAGGAAGTACAATTACAGTTGCAGTTTACGGGGAATGGTGTAGACATTGCACTGTAACGGCGCATGATTTCGGCCATCACAAACCTCTGTACAATGCACACAGAGAAAGTGTATGATAAAGTAAGTTTATAATTATGCATACAGAACTGCAGCTTAATACATTTTAATCGTAATACACATGTGCTGTAAAGTTGTACTTACATAACTTCGTCAAATGCCATGCTTGTATTGGGTGGGCGACAAATTGCAGTGTACAGCATATGGAATCATTGCAGATTACCTTTGGAGCAATGAGCAGAGCAACTGCACTGTAAGTTATGTATCTTTTTTTTCTACAATTCCATTCAATGCCTGCACTTGGAGCTAATCATGCTTCCCACTCAAGGCTGTTTAACACTGAGCATTTGTCCTGTTGAAGTAGAGGTATGTTAGGTTTCGGTTTCCAAAGAGGATGCTGGAAAAAAAAGGATTCAGACGGCACCGTGTTTCAATTGTACCATGCATTTCCGAATGTTGGTAATGTCATTACGGTGAAGTTAGTATGACTTATAAGTAGAGATGATGTTGCCGTACACATGCTGCCCTGAATGCAAACATGCCAATAAACATTAAATGTGCTTTTACAGTCCCTAAGGAACATTTACATGTGCAGTGTGTTACGGGGCAACAGTGGACAATGGCAGACTGTGTGTGCGCTGCCTCAGCATACGTGGGTGGCTGGGCCATCGTACGCAGTTTGGTGTCTTGCAGCATGAACATGTTTCGGGCTGTTGTTGATCAAAGAAAAGGAATTACTGCAAATGTCTTTCAAACATTGTAAGGAGGTTATGGTGTTCACATGGTGTTTTCATTTTACAATAAGAAAGGGACACAGAAGTAAAAAAATGTAAGGCATAACGCAGTGTTTGAAATATGGCTGCCGAGCTATGTACCTGCTGCAGGAAAATCTGTGTTGTAGAGTGCATGGCTGGAGCCCCTATACTATACTGGGTGTAGTCAAGCAAGTATGGCGTAGGCACAAGCGTAGGAACAAGCTGTGTAGTGTAATATAGGTATGCATTGCAAATTGTGGCATTGCTATGTGCATTGAAGAATTAAGTGCGCACATTGCACTCTGGACATTGTAGAGAAGTATGATACCAATAATTGCATACTTACTGTTTGGATTTGGATTGTTTGGATTTGGGAGGGCCTGTGCTGTTTTTGTGTATGGAATGTGAAACATTGTAGTATTTGTTGCTGCATTATCTGTGGGGAAAGAGAACAGAACATGTTAGAGCAGGTATTTTGTTACTTTGCAGTCCACTATATTACACAGCCCGCGGTAGCAGCAGTGTATTTATGGTTAAGTTGCTAAACCCTTAAGAAGACCACTTTTCCAGCGGTTTATAACTTTGCTCCCCCTGGAGGAATCCTTGCCAAACTTTGCACAAAAAGTATATGGGCTGCTATGGATTGCAAGTTTGGTGAGGTTTCGTGCAGGGGGGTGAAAGTTATAGGGGGGTCTCAAAAAATGTTTTTTTCTATAGACTGAATGGGCAAAAAATGTGCGCACAGAAACAGCCTGAACGGCTGGATGGATTTTCACCAAATTTGCAGCTGGAGCGGCGGCTCGGTTCGGAAAGCGTGCTTTTGTGTGTTTGGTGGAAATCCAAACAGTACTTTTTTTGCAAAGAACTGAAATGCATGTCTCAAAAAATTAGTGACATCTAGCTCCGCTCCACTGACCCATTTCCCTGTTTGATCTGCGGACAGAAGTCTCATTGGCTTGTAGTACGGCGTGATGTCGGTGACCTTTGGACACGGCTGGTGGTTGGCTGGAGGGAAGCGTATTATACGTCAACATTTTTGGGAAACTCTGCCATGGTGTATCAGAGGATAGTGTTGTGGTGTGTGCCAAGCCTCTAAGGCATTGTGTGCATGTCTGGGGCTCTTGTACGTAACACTGTGCCCACTAAAATTAGTCATACCTGGCTCCACTCCGGTGTTCCATTTCCCTGTTAGCCAAACAGTCAAAAGTTTGATTGCACTGCAGTGTGCAGTGTGTGATGTGCGTCATATGTTACGTTTTTAATAATGCCGGCATGTTGTATCCGAGGACAATGCAGAGGCGAAAGGGTCTGTAAAACAAACTTTACTGCATCTGGTGGTGGGAAGAAGGGATTAAAAGGGTGGGGGAGAGAGAAGTGGTTCATCTGATATATCTCATTAGAAAAAGACGGTGATGTGCCAGCGGTATCCGTGCCTACTATGCCAATTTGCGGTTACCAACAGGCAACAACCTTGTGTGGTGATTGCAGGCAGCCTTCTTTATGGAATGACAGCTTCAGCAGCGATTGCTTTCTGTGGTGAGTGGAGGAAGGCTGAATTGCAGCGGGGAATGCTTTCCACATGACAGGAACATTTAAACGTAGCGTGTACCATGGTGTGTTGTGTGTGGTAAGTCCCCTGTCCCTTCAATGCATGGCTGGAGCCCTTGCATGGAAAAGTATGTCCACTGGTTGAAATGATATGTAAACTGGTTGCAAGTAGCTTTCACATTGTTGCTTTTAGTCTGTGGTTTGGCTGCATTGCATACATGGTTGGTCCCATGGGTTTGGTGATCGTTAGAACATCTTACAGTTGTCAGTGCATGGCTGGAGATACTGCAGTGAGCAGTGCTGCTGCGTGTTCAATGGGTGTAGTGTTGGAATACTGTCCGTATAGAAGAGGGTATGGTTGAAGTGGATGCAATATATGCTTGGGTAATCTGCATTGTGCAGATTAGTAAGTGTTGTACTGCACTCTACACTATTGCTTGTATGCACCTACTTCTTACAGTTGTCGCTGCATGGGTGGAGGTGATGCAGTGAGCAGTCCTGCAGTGTGTCCACTGGGTGCAGTATTGGTATAGTGTCTATATAGAAGAGGGTACAAGTCAACTGGTTCTTATATGTGCTTGGGTAGTCTGCATTGTGCATATTAGTAAGTGTTGTAGTGCACTACGCAGTATTGGTTCTATGCACTTCCTAGAGTGTTGTGAGCAGGACCAATATTGTTAGGATTTTGTTGTTTGGTTGCCAGTAATACAATGCTTTGTGAATGTAAATCGGTAGCAGTGCCAAACACAGTGGTATGTTTGTGGATTATGGTCATTGGGGAAAAACTGATTACCCCCCTTTCCAATGCCCAAAAGTTTGAGAGAGACAAGTGTTTACAAACTTAAACAAATACAGTTTGTTGTTGTGCTATGTAGAACCCAATACATGGGAGAAGAATCAAATAACAATTTATTGTATATTATATATGATTAAAAACGTCTTTTCCAAGCGAGCATTAAAGACCCAATCCCCTAACCAGTTTCATACTTCTTCCCCCCAATAGGTAAGGGAGGGGGAACAGAGGGGAGACAGAGACAACAAACCTAATAGACCAGGTGTCTCTCAGATCGCCCATGTGCATGGAGAAAGGGGGGAGAAAGTGCATTCCATGGGAAGAAGAAAAAATGACAATAAGTAATAATACAGCCCGATGGTAGCAAGGATACGTGCAGACATCAGGTGGTGGTGGAACTGTTAAGGATACAAGTAACAGTCCCCAAGTGCAGGGTTTTCCAGAAAAGCCAGTGCAGCGGTGCGACTGTTCGGGAGTAGGTGGTCTGGGGCCCAGATCAGAGGGTGGCCAGGTAACCAGTGCAGAATCAGTTTCAGCCAGGAAGTCAGCAGGGAGATGAGGACAAAAAGCAGAGTGAAAGAGAACGTTTTTGAGGTGCTTCTGGATTCGACAATGTTTCTTCTCAAGTTTCAGGGAGGCTAATGGAGAGGGAGGCCCCAGCCGAAGAAAGAGATCTACCACCAACTGGTTGCTTGCAGAAGCAAGTGAACTTGAGGGAGTTGGAGGTGGATGAGGGAAGAGCTGGCACATGGAGATATTTAGGAAGTTAGAGTTGCAGGTATTGCAGGTCCAGGGCCCAGAAGGCCTTTTGCATAATGCAGAGGATTTTGACCTTAGTGGAGACATTTCATTCCCGAGAGATACGATCCCTGGACTTGAAGCCAAGTACAAGGCGTGCAGTCCTCTTCTGGAGTTGCAGAGGGCGGAGAGTAGAAGCAGGCAGAGTTAGAACAAGGCTGCTGCAATAGTCCAGCCTAAAGAGAACCACAGCTGTGGAGACAGTGAGATTTTCGGAACTTGCTTTAGGTTGGTAACATACATTCAGTGCTGGTTTTGGTACCATAATTTTACAATTTATGTAGGAGATGGGTTAGTGGGGAAAAAAGTTGTAGTATTGTCAAAAGGAAAGAAGAGAGTTCCTGTTTTGATATTACAATATCAAAACCAGCTGCCTTCACCTTTGGCCCTCCCTACCACCCAGTCCTGGAACATGACACCCCTGGCCCTCCTCCTTACAAGCTCTCACCTGCCACACACCTACAGCCTCCTCCTGCCCAGCTACCCTCCACCCTCTTCATAATCTCCTGTGACATCTACTAGCCCTCCCCCTCACAGGCACTCACCCACCACATACCATACAGTCCCTCCTACTTGACCCCCCCCCCCCTCGACTCCCCTTCCACTCAGGTCCAGCAAGTATCACACTTAGCTACTCCCCACTGCTCAGCCCCAGCTACCAAACATCTTCCCCTCCGTCCTTCAACCCAGACCCAGTAAGCTCTGCACTTACCTTCCTCCCACTGCCCAACCCCTGCTGCTAATCCTCTTCCCCTTCCCCACCCAAGCGTGTCCATAGATTGCTGACTCTACTAGAAGCTGCTACACTGGTCCCCGCTCTCGCCATCACTCAACATCGGACCATCATGGCTCCACGTATCTCTAATTTCTCTGCTATGCGATCCGCCAAATCGCCTATTCACCACCCTCTCTTCCCTTCCCCCTCTCTCACTCTCCCCACCTTCTCCTCTCCCTCCTATTCTCCTTTTCCCTCCTCATGCCCAGTCCCCTCTTCTATCCCCAACCACAGTCCTCCTCTCACACACCCACCCACTCTCACCGTCCTAATATTCTTTACCCCCCACTGCTCATCACCCCAACCTCATGAACATGGCGCTATGGAACGCCAGATCCATCTGCAACAAGACCGCAGCAGTTCTCGACATATTCTTTCGCCTCAACCTTCATTTCCTATGTCTGACTGAAACCTGGATCCCCCCTCATAACACTTCTTTCCCTGCTTCCCTAACCACCTCCTCATCCTCCTTCTCTCATATCTCTCGTACTTCTGGCCATTGTGGAGGCATTGGACTCCTCTACCCCCCAAATACCTTTCCTCCACCTCCTCACCATCTCTTCCTTCTTTCCCTTCCTTTGAATTTCTCTACAAATCCTTCTCCTCTCCTCACTCCATTTCCTTTCTAATCATCTATCGTCCCCCTGGTCCTCTTTCTTCCTTCTATGAAGATCTTGATCACCTCCTCTCGCTCATCTCTCCCTCCCCCTCTCCTCTAACTGTACTTGGTGACTTTAATCTTCACCTCCCCTCACCCCCTCATTCCTCTCCCCTCTTCTCCATCCTCGACTCCTACCTCCTTTCTCGCCTTCCTTCTTCCCCCAGTCATTCCTCTGGCTCCACACTTGACCTCATCTTCAACTCTTCCTACCCCTCTTCACCAGTCTCTACTCTTCCTGTCTATCTTTCCGACCATGCCTTACTCTCCTTCTCTCTTTCTCCTACCCCACACTCCTCCTCTACTAGGCCTTCCTCTCCCATATTCTCACTGCGTGACCTTCGCAACTTTGATCCTTCCCTCTTTATTGACACTTGCTCTTCCTCTCTCCCCTCTCTCCATGACTTCTCTTTATTGTCAGCGAATGATGCTCTATCCTCTCTTTCCTCTTCTATCTCCACTTCCCTTGATCAACTTTACCCCCTTTCTCTTTTCCGCCCAACCCAAAAACCCGTTCAACCTTGGCTCACTCCTCAACTCCTCTCAATGCGGTGCCTTCTCAAATGTCTAGAGAGACTCTGGCTCAAAACCCCCTCGCTCTCCAACCAAACCTCCTATTTCTCTTACCACGCTCTCTTCGACTCTTGTCTTGCCTCGGCTAAAGGCTCCTATTACTCTAACCTTCTCCACTACCGCCCTCCCACCCTCGCCGTATCTTCCAAACTCTCTCTCCTCTGCTCCTCTCCCCTCCCACTCCTGATCCCTCCTCCTCTTCCAAACTTTCTCCCTCTGACTTCGCTAACTTCTTTTCCTCCAAGATTCTTACCCTTCGTCAAAAAATCAACTACTCCTCGGACTTCCCCTCTTCTCCTCTCCCCCCTCATCCTGCATGTCCAACTTCTCACCTATCTCCCCTTCTGAAATCTCCACCCTCCTCTCCAAAGCCCACCCCACCTCCGCCCCAACCGACCCTCTCCCATCCTTTCTCATCCCTAAGATCTACCCTCTTCTTATCCGCTATCTTACTTCCTTCTTCAACATCTGTCTTTCCTCAGCTACCTTTCCCCCTGCTTTCAAACATGCCACGATCTTCCCTATTCTGAAAAAACCATCTGCCAATCCCCTTCTCACCTCTAACTTCCGACCTATCTCTCTTCTTCCATTCCTCTCCAAGCTTCTCGAGCGCCTCGCCTACTCTCAGCTCTCGTCCTTTGTCACCAATCCCTCTCTCCTACCCCCCTCCCAATCTGGCTTCCGCCCTAAACACTCTCCTGAAACTGCTCTCACCTATATCCTTAACTCCCTCCTCTCTGCTAGGCACTCTAAGCAATCCTCTATTCTTATTCTCCTCGACCTCTCCGCTGCTTTTGACACGATCGATCATCCCATTCTGCCCCACAATCTTTCCTCCTTTGGGTTCAAAGGCTCTGTTCTCAACTAGCTATCTTCTTACCTCTCCTCCCGCTCCTTTACTGTTTCTTGGGATGGCCGGTCCTCTCCATCCTAACCTCTTGAATATGGCATACCTCAAGGTTCGGTGCTTGGACCTTTCCTCTTTTCCCTTTACACCTCCCTCCTAGCCCCTGTAATCTCCTCGTCTGGCATTTCCCACCACTTCTATGACGACACTCAACTCTTCCTCTCTTTCTCCTCTTTCTCAACTGACCTCCACCTAAAACTTTCTTCCTGCCTTACTGCCATAAAGAACTGGATGTCTTCCCGCTTTCTCTCCCTTAACACTGACAAGACTGAAGTCTTATTCTTTCCCTCAAACTCTGTTCCTTCTCCCTCTCCTCCGCCTTTCATTCACTTTCCACCCTCCAATCTCCCTATCTCTCTCCTTGCCCGTAATTTAGGCATTCACTTTGACTCCTCTCTCTCTTTCTCCCACCATATCTCGCTCACTTCTCGCACCTGTCGCTACCACCTATTCAACATTCGCAAAGTCCACCCCTCTCTCAACTTCCATGCTACCAAACTTTTAATCTCCTCCCTTATCTTCTCCCGCCTATTCTACTGCTCTTCCTTATTATTTGGTATACCTACTTCTCATCTCGCCCCCCTCAAATTCATCTACCACTCTGCTGTTTGTACTCTCTGTCTCCTTACCACCCGTGACTGCATCACTACTTCCCTCTCCTCTCTTGGATGGCTTCCATTTCACTCTCAACTCAAATTTCACTTCCTCTGCCTTGTTTTTAAATCACTCCATGGTCTTACTCCCCCTTATCTCTCCTCCCTCATCTCTTTCTACTCCCCCTCCCGTTCCCTTCAGTCTGCTGACCATTTCCTTCTCACTGTACCTCTGTCCCCTTGTGCCCCCTCCCGTTTCTGCTCCTTCCAACTCCTAGCCCCCATGCACTGGAACTCCCTACCTCTTACAATCTGCTCTACCCCCACCTTCTCCTCATTCCGCACCTCACTTAAATCTCTCCTTCTCCACTCCCCTCCTTGAAACCCCTTCCCCTTCATGACTCCGCTCCCTCCCTTATCCTTCCCCTTGACTATTTCCCTCCCCTCCCCCACCTCCCCACTCGCTCGCTTCCCCTCCCCTCCTCCTACCCCTTCACCCGTCCCCTCCCTACCCAGTTCCACTCCCACTCTACTACTTTCCCTATTCCCTTCAGTTAATTGCTCTTCTTGCTGTTTTGTTGACTGATTCATATTGTAACTTTGCTTCGACTGTTATATTGTTTACGTTTATGTTTTATGTATTAAGTTGTTCACTTGTACAGCGCTTTGGTGTAAAGCGCGTTATAAACCAATAAATACAAATACAAATACAAATAAATACAAATACAATGGGTAATATGGGTAAATGGAAACATTGCAAGCATATACAATTGAAGTTCCACTTGATGGTAGTGGATGGGAGAACATTAAGCTTTTTAAGAACGTAATGGATGCTCAGTGGCAGATACCATGCGCACAGGAGCAATAAACATATTGCAGAACAAGTATTCATGCCTCCACTTTGTGGTGATGGGTGTTCAGTCTTGCATTCTTTAACTGAACTTTCTACTGGACTTGCTTTCCAATGACACAACACTTGAAGGCTGAGTGTGCAATGGTACATAGGAAGTGTTGTACAGAAGTGATAGTGTTAGAATGCTAACGTCTTGGATGTCATTGGTGGATGTGTGTGTGACTATTTAACAGTATCCAATGAGGAAGTGATGGACAAAAAATAGTGGAAAGGGAATAAGGACTGCTAGTGCTTTAATGGGGCGCAGCCCTCGTGGTACTTGTGGAAGTGCATGTGCCACATTCTGCACTTCTCAGCCTGCTGGCCAATGGAAATGGGACTGTGGGCATTGTCCAATCAGGTGCTCACAGGAAAGGGCTGCAATATTTGTTTTCATTACTCTGTGTAATGAGGCTGGCAGAGATGGAGGGACGCACAGTTTTCACCGTGGGTGATGCCTTTGTGCTAGATCTGTTCCAGTATGCCGTCGAAAAGAGGCTTTTATGGCAATGGTGTTAATTTCAATTTGGTGGGAGTGGAGGCATTGTGGTGCGGTGTAGATGCCTGCGGTTTCGGCATTTTGCTTACAAAATGTCGACAAGTGGCCAATTTCGCAACTGTACATGTTGTGATTGTGCACTATGGAGCCTTGCATTTGGGTTCCATGGCTTCTTCACGTGTGTACCATCAACTGAAGAAGTTGATGTAAGCAGTGAAGTGCATTTTTCCCACTGCAAAGGTGCTTTTCACATGTATACCACCAAGAATAGTATGGGACTATTCCAATGAATGTTGTCGCCAGCCAGAGGTCGGAAGGGGTCTTATCAGCAGAAGCATGTGTGACTTCTTGAGTACTGCTGGGATGTTCTCCTGTGAGAATGACAACATTGGGTCTCGATATGTGCACCTTTTCAAGGCAAATGGCATTTCTTTGACGACAAGTGGCAATGATATTTTGTTTTACAATCTACAGGTTGCACTGAACACGCTACTGTAAAAATGTGAGGCAAACTACAACAAATGTATAAAATCCCGAAAAAAGGTGTTTCTATGGAAGCAGCTTTAAAAAAAAAGGGCTCTTTTCAGAGACAGCACTACAAACAAAATCCCCTACCCTGGTTGAAATGTATTCCCCCACTGCCTCGCACATAGCAAGATAAGTCTGAGTTAGTTGCAAGGTTGCACGTTTCACATCCGGACCTTTTGCAGATGGCGGCCATAGGAATAGCCTTGTGGAGGCTACAGGATTGCTCAATAAGTTTTCTGGGTGTGGTTTATAAGGAGAGACTGTGGTACACAGTGCATTTGCCGGCAAAACTGCAGAAGGTGCGGTTATGGCTGGGTGTTTCACGAGCCGCAGCGTATAGGTTTTGGGGGAGTTCTGAATACATTGATTGAAAGTGAATGGAAAACACTGTGCAGTGGCTGCTCATTTTGGATTCTATCATGTGGATTTGTACAGGTATGGAGTACCTGCAATGAAGTGACTGATTTTGGTTTGTCTTTGTGCGACTTTGGTGACGCACGATCATCCCAACATTATTGTTCTTCATTGTGGAGGGAAAAGTTCACAATATGTTACTGGGGTTTCAGTGCTGTTTGCGATGAAGGAGGCACTTGCCCAGGTCATGCGTATGTTCCCGATCTCGTGCATACGTTTTTATCGCATTACGCAGACACAGATGTGGTGGCTGCATTATTTTTCATTTGGTCCAGAAATGGAGAAAGCGCCGTACATTGAGAAGAAGTCTATTTGTGCCTTTTCACGACATGTGACATTACTTCCATAAGGGGAGTATGACGTTTCACAGCACAAAGGTTTTTTTTGCACAAATAGCGTTCATCTCACTATTCCTGCCATTCTGATTTTTGCACAACCTATCCAAAATGCATTGCTGCCCTTCTTGGAAGTACAGGAAGATTTTTTGTAGTAGTTGTTGCGCACTTAAACGCTTCCAAACATCCAGTGATCCGGTAAAAAACTATTTTTACAGACAGCCCTTTCTACCCGACTCCACTACAGGGTTTTCCACCGATCCACGCCTGCCTTTATGTAGCGCACATTCTGTGGAGCCTATACGATGCCCGGTGCGCCCTGCAGCCGTTCATTGGCATTGCCATTTTTCACCTCTGAAAAAAGCTTTTTTCATTGAACTTTTATCCTTTTCCAGTTGGTTTCTATTTATTTTCGTATTGTAACACACCACACAGGAGGAAAGGAATGGAAGGGCCGGAATGGAAGGGGCACCACCTAAAGGGATAACATAGGGCACATGCAGAGAGAGGGCAATGTTGGGTGGCCTTCACTTAAATAGGCGGCAGTCATTGTCATGCTCCCGGATCGACCCTTCAAAAGGACTTCCAAGTAGCTTCCCTCTGTAGAGTAGCACATCGCAGTACATGCACAATACAATGCCTTTTGCCAGGTAAGGGTCTGCAGCGCAGCATAGGGTCTGCAAGGGTGTTTTAAGGATCTGCTGCCCTACAGGAGTGCCCCTGTTGTTGGCAGGAGCAGATGTGGACAAAGCTGTACATGAATTTAACCTACTGCATTGTTGAAAGGGCAGTACCCTGCCCACTGGTGCCTTGTGTTTCGATTGCAGTTCTCGTCACATGCAGTACGGACACTTCATGGTACGGCATTAGCCATAGGACACCAATTCACAGAGAAGAATACATTCTGAAATAAAAGAATGATTACAACAAGAAGAAACACACCTTCATTACGTGGAGCAGGAAGATAATTATTCAGCGCGCCCTATGCGGCTGCAGTACTTTTCAAACCACCAATGATATCCTTTGCGATCCGAAGAATCTGCTGTTTGCTTACTTGTCTTTACATGCACTTGTATGTGATTGACCAAGCCGCACCAGCTTTGCCATTTTGCAGACTTACTACAGACTGTCACACGTGCAGTTAAATGTTTTCTCCAACTCTACGACCCACTGGCGAATCCTTGACACTTTCTGTTACGGTACTCACTGCAAAGGAGGTGTGTCTGTTTCACGTGTCATGGAAAGGCAAGCTGCACATCAATCAAATTAATGCAACATTTACCATGCCCAGCATACACTGGAAATTGCTGTTCCTTGTTTCCAGTGGGCCTCATACAGCCAGGCGTGCTGGAGCCATAAATTGGTAGGTTTGCAAAGCAAACCACGTAGTCGCCAGGACTGCCTGAAATGCGGTAGCCCACAATATGAATCAGTAGGGCTGGTGACAGGGGCGGTGTTACCGGCACACAGAGGATGCCCAATTCATGTGCCTAGCTGTGGAATGGACAGACATGCACTCCCATAACTAATTAAAAGTGCATTAGAAGATGCGCCCATGCGGCCAGTACTGGAGTCCTACGGATACCTGCATTGGGAATGCACATACGCTGGCCAGGTGCAGTCTATCTAGGAAACCTCCATATTGCTTATCTGCAGCCACCTCGAACAGTAATGTGCCCCACAGTCTAACCATGCAATGTTAACACAAAGAGAAAAACAACTCACACACTCACAAACACATAACATGTACACCTCTCATTTCTAAGATATACCGACACTATTAGGAAAGAGAAGGGGTAGCACAAATGGATACATACACATGGGAATTTGGGCTTTCAAAAAGTTTGTCAAGTATTCTGTGAAAAAACATTGTTAACGGGGGCGTTATGGTTCAATTCCACTACCAAAAACCTATCACCTTTACAGAACACACTATGCTAAAGCAACGTTCTGGTTACAGGACCCTACTAAAAACCTGTGAAACTCACTACCAAAAAACATTGTTAAAGGGACGTTTTGGTTAAGTTGCACTACTAAAAACATATCACCTTTACTGAAAACAATACGCTACAGCAATGTTCTGGTTACAGTGCCCTCATAAAAACCTATGAAATTCACTAACAAAAAACCTTGTTAAAGGGACGTTATGATTAAGTTGCACTACTAAAAACCTATCCCCTTTACTGAAAAAAATATACTAACGGATGGTTCTGGTTATAGTGCGCTACTAAAAACCTATCAAATTCACTTACAAACAACATTGTTACAGGGACGTTATGGTTCTGTTGCCCTAACAAAAACCTATGAAATTCAGTGCAACAGGTAAATGAAAGGAACATTATACTTACTTTGCACTAATAACAACCTATCCATATTATGGTTAAAAGTAAAACCGAAAAACGATTCCTCACCAAACTTTGCAAAAAAAGTATATGGCTCACTCTGAAAGTTTGGTGAGGTTTGGTCCAGAGGAGGCAAAGTTATAGCGGGGTCCCACATTTTCTTTTTTTCCCATAGACTGAATGGCGAAAAATTTCCGTCAAGCTTACAGCCCAGACCGATGTACGGATTTTCACCAACTTTGCGGCAGGAGTGGTGGCTTGGTCCCAAAAGCGTGCTTTTGTAAATTTGGTGAAAATCCATCCAGTACTTTTTTTAAAATGACCAAAAAGTGGGTCTCAAAAAAATAGTAATATCTATGTCCGCTCCGCGGACACACTTCCCTGTTCGCTCACGCGTACAGGACACCGATTGGATAATCGGCTTGCCTCATGTCCGCGGACACACAACATGTTCGCTGATTGGTTGGAGTGAAGAGTGAGGTGCGTCAGAGTTTTGGAAACACCCGCCATCTTGAATTCGCGGACAGTGGCCGGTGTACGCCAACATCGCAATAAAAAAACATTAAAAAACACAACATTGCATTTGTCAAACTTATCAAATAATCTCTGGGGAGGTGAGTGGTGAGGAGGATGGGATGGAATATGGCTGCAAGAAGCAATAAAATTTGTGTTTTTTGCCGCAAAAGTCCACGAACGCTTCGGATATTCGTGAACAGTCCTGTGAAGTTCACAGACACCTCTTCATTACAGGGTTGGTGAAAAGCAGTTCTTGGATGGCTTATAACTTTGGCGTCACTTAATGAAACTGCATGAAATTAAGCAATTATATTCCTGCCTTGATTCCAGATGTGTATGCAAAGTTTGGTGGGATTCTGTCAAGATGGAGCAAAATTATAAATGAGGTGCCATTTGACAAATCTACACTTAATTAGGCAAACTGATAATACATATAAATATAAATGGTTTTGCGAAGTTTGGTGGGATTTTGTTAAGAGAGGGCAAAATTAGAGGGGGGCTCCCAAAATAATGTAATGGCTTATAAATGAGGTGCAATTTGACAAATCTACACAAAGGTTTGCAAAAAGATTATAGATCTAGATATAAATGTTTTCGTAAAGTCTGAATGGATTTTGTCAAGTGGGGGCTAGGTTATATGACGATTGTGCATACATTTGACACTTTTGAAAAAATAAAACATGGTGGATTTCTAGCAAACCTGTGTAAGGAGCATTGAGAAGGACCTGAAAGCATGGTTTGCAAATGTGCCTGTGTTTTATTTTTTGACAAGTGTCATAATGTAGGTACAAAAAATAGTGATATACCTTTGGTGACTGAGGTGTAGCTTGTGGTCATGGGCAGTGGTCAGATTGTGCGGGTGATGGAATAAGGTCAGGATCCGGACAATCTGGCTACTGCAAATTAATAAGGGGGTCCTGGGAGTCCTTCTGCCAGACATTAGTCCTGGTTACGAGAGACTTACCCAGAGTGTTTAGCTCACTATCTTTCACAGAGAAGAAATGTCCCAAACATATCAGTCTTTGTCCTGCCCTGGGTCAGTCCAGCACCGAAATGCTAGGCAATTCTCCTCTGAACAAGAGTACCAACAGAAACCCCAGACACGTGTTTCGGGCTGATTGGGCCTCATCAGTAGGGTGGATCTGTGCCTCTCTAAGAATAGTGAGCAAGGGGTCCACGTCTGGATTCCCCTAGTAACTTAGGGTGAGACCCAAAATTACTTAAATATGCAAATTAATAAGGGGGTCCTGGGAGTCCCTCTGCCAGACATTAGTCCTGGTTACGAGAGACTTACCCAGAGTCTTTAGCTCACTATTTTTCACAGAGAAGAAATGTCCCAAACATATCAGTCTTTGTCCTGCCCTGGGGCAGTCCAGCACCGAAATGCTAGGCAATTCTCCACTGAAGAAGAGTGCCAACAGCATTCCCAGACACGTGTTTCAGTCTGGCTGGACCTCATCAGTAGGGTGGATCTGTCAGAGAGACTCCCAGGACCCCCCCTTGTCAATTTGCATATTTAAGTAACTTTGGGTCTAACCGTAAATTACTAGGGGAATCCAGACGTGGACCCCTTGCTCACTATTCTTAGAGAGGCACCCAATGATGTTACAGCATAAAGCATGTAATCTTGTTATTAAATCAAATGTAGAAAAAATAAGTATACTTAATTGATGAATCAAGCAGATGTGATCACAAATATAGCAAAAATTGCATCAATAACAATGTACATACATATAAAGCAGCCCACTCCCCCATATTAGCAATTCAATGGTATAAGAATAACAATTATTCAAAGTTAAAACCATCAAAGCATATAAAGGATAAAACCAGAACCGCAATATGTATATTAAAACTGCAAAGATAATAATAAAACCTCATCAAATATATCCACCAGTTGAACTGTTCCCATTCATAAAACATGGAGAAGCCAGCCGGAATTATATATATATATATATATATGATAGGTGTGGTAGGATAGGTTGGTAGAGTGAGAGGTTGTAGAACGGTGGAGAGTTTGGTAAATGATAGATTGTAATTGGGGAGTGTTGTGTGGTATACGTTTGTTTATGTGATGTGAATATGTGTTAAAGTGTTTGTAGTGGTATGGGTTGCAGAGTGGGGGTGTTAGTGAACAAGGGAGTCATGGTGTTATTGAATAAGGAGGAATCTTGTGCTGTATTCAAAAACAGTGTGGTTGCTGCAATGGAATGAGTAAGTGTGTAATACAGTATTGTATGGTATATTTTAGGATAAAGAACAGTATACATATGTTATTACAATTATTATGATATACATGGTACATTAATATACTCACTTTGTAGAAATGGAAGTGGTTTCTTTCTTCTGTAAGTTTATTTGGTCATCTTTTTTTCTATAAATGTAAAAGAAAGGTATTTCTAACAAGTGATAATTGTGCACCTGTGTAAGTCATAGCAATTATTAAAGCCATTATTAAAGCACTAAATAAAGTTGTGTGATGGCTCCTGGAGTGAAGTATGTTTAAGGGAAAGATGTATAATATAGTGGCATTGGAAGATGTGGTTTTGTTTTGAGAGAAGGAATGTTAGTTTTAGTTTACCTATAGCCATCTGTAAGCTAAATGTGTCACATTAGAGTACACATAAAGATAAATGGTACGTGAAAAGGGACACTCAGCTACTATCTGTTGATTGGTTATTTGTCCACCCATTGATTGTGTACGACCATGGTAATCATTATGGTAATTGCCACACAATTGATGCCCTTGCCAGCCAAAAACACCTTGTAATTGAACCTGTTTCAGTTTGCTTTAATGAAGCATTAACATCAAGGTTTCTTGTTAAGTGGGTGTTAGTGTTTTTTTAGAACAGTTTTTGGTGAGTTAATTTTTGTGTTGGTGCTCTAAAGTGGTGTGACTTCAGAAAGTGTTTTTCTTTTTTAAAATTAAATGTGCATTTGGTCTACATTAAACCTTATCACAATAGATTATACAACATGATGAAATCCATACAATAAAATTAAATAAATTTAAATGAATTCAACTGTCTCAGAATAGAATAAAATGCTAAATCTTGGATTAGCTACATAGTAATATATCTTCACTTTAAACTTTTGATCTTGCATCAGATCATAAATCTGTGCATTTATTAAACAGAGCACTAATAGCAATCTCATCCCACTACTCATAATATCACTACAGGTTCCTAACACCACCCATTGCTTATTGCATTTTGAAAGTAAATTCTGAGTTAGTAAGTGCTTTAGCATCTCTTCTTTGGATTGTATGTTACAGAATTTGCATAGACTATCGGGCTGGTAGGGTACTTATTTGTGCTAATAGTGCCTCAGTTGGCCATACATTAAAATGCAGCCTCATAATAAGCGATCAATATTTCTGATCAGGAAATTTACAAATGTATGTTTGGTGTTTGATGCAAAGATTTTAACACAAAATTGCCAGATTTAAAGGCTTTGGACTTAATATATTTGTCATATAGCAAAATCCAATCACAGTTTCTGAGTTTTTTTTTTTAGCCAACTCAGGTTGTTCTTTAAGGAGTAAGAGATCTATTTCAGCAATTTCCATTATGTTCTTACATTGGTCGCTCCAGCTTTCTAAGGATTTATTATGTTCATTCATCAAAGCGTTAGCTAAAACTGGTAATAATGTTGTGCATCACTGTCTGCCAATAAACATTTTCTGTATAGAGTAAGTACTTGCCAATTTACCATTGTCTGTATTGAAATTAGTCCTAATTTAAATCTGATTATTTCGATCAATTATTTCGATCAGGAAGTTTTTGTGTAAGCACAGAAGTGATTTGCAATATATACCTTCGATCATATTTCAATCAGGATGAATAGCATGAGATTATGTTTGCGCACCGTATGTAATTATGAGCACACATTTCTGTTTATAAAATGATATTATAAGCATGCATGAGTATTTTTATTCTGTATGAGTTTTGCCTGTGAGGTTAGCATTGCCATGCTGTAACTGATTTCTTTTTTGTAAGCCAGATCTTTGATATTATTATTTATATTTAAACCCAGATATTTGTATTCTTGGACTTGGTCGAGAGACACATTACCAATGGTCCATTTATATTGTGTTCTGTTATGTTTACTACTCAATATTTTTACAGTATTTGATTTTTTTATATTGATAACAAGTACATTTTTTGTTGCATACAGTTGCAGCGCAGAAAGCTTTCTTTGGAGTCCTATTGGGATTAGGTCAGCTATGACTACATTATCTGCGTATAGTAACCACAGTATCGGATGGTCTCCCACTTTAGGTGGGAAGCATCTGACTCCATCCCAAGTCATGTTAATATCTCTTATATAAAAGTTGAATAGGGTGGCAGCCAAGATACAACCTTGCTTCAAACCTCTATACGTTGGTATTGGCTTAGATAAGAGACCCTGTTGGTTCAGCCTTATTTGGATAGATGTTCCTGAATAGAATTGATTGATTAAGTCTAGCAGGTAGCGAGGGCAGTCAGATTCTTACATTTTCTGCCATAGTCACTCTCTTGGTATACCATCAAAGGCTTATCTAAAGTCGATGAATGCTATGTACACAGGTAGTTTGCTTGCAATAAATTGGTGTTTGATGGCATTTAAAATAAATAAACTTACAGTGGTTCCAAGCCCAGCAAAAAATCAAGATTGGGATGTGTCTATTGTCTATATTTTGTTTATCCACTTTAACAGATCTCTTAAAATGAGGCGTGCAAATATTTTACCTGGTATATTCAGTACAGCAAGAGGGCGGATCAAGACCATTACCCTTTTTGAATATAGGAATAATTAACAATCTCTTCCAAGTGATAGGTATTATTCCAGATTTTACTATTTTGTTAAAGATCTTAAAAAAAATATCCGCCCAATAACTAGGATTGGCTTTCAAAGTAAAATGTGTTAGTCCATCTGGCCCTGGGGTTCCGGATGTGCTTAGTTATCTATTAATAGTATGTTGTCTGTTTGGTCGAACATAAACTGGCCATATTGTACTTTAGCATGTTCAGAGGACAGCGGTTGATTAGCTGGTTTGATAAACATTTCTGAAAAGTGAGTTAACCATGTCACCTCACTTATTACATTAAGGAGATGTGATAATGTTAGATTGGTATTAGGCATCTTTAGCAATTTCCATACTTCACCACTAGACTTAGTAGGAATTGCTTTCAGCATGTGCTCTGCATCTGTTTGATGTTTTAGATACTTATGTTGTTTGATGCAGATTTTGTATTTTGTGTGAATCTGCCTAATCAAATCCCACATTCCAGGGCCCTTACTGGAAATGATATGTTTTATCTCCTTACGCATATTTTCTCTCATTATTTGAATGATAATATAAAAGGCATATTTATGTGTAATTCTTGGACAAATCAATGTTGTTTGCTGTTCTCTAAATATATGGAAGATCTCATACTCAATGTTATCAATGTTCTTATTAGTATCAACTTGAATATAATTTGCTAACTTCAGCAATTTCAATGGATTCCATTTTATACGGTTATGGGCCTCATTTAGCTCAATATGTGGTTTATTAGTTCCACTATTGTTTTGTTTCATAGGTTTAAATTTGATCTCCAATAGGCTATGATCACTAAATGTCGTTACCACTCTAAACTTTCTATTTTTTCAATATGATCGTATGAAATGAATATATAATCTGTAGTAGAGGCAGATACATTTCTATGTCACATAGTGGCGGCAGGAAAGTCACCTTCAAGTAATACATTTAGCATAATAAAATTACGATCTTGCATGATATTTAGCCACCGTGTTGCACACAATGATCACTTAGATTAGTTGGTAGATATATATTTAATATTTAGATCACCTACTATTAGTATAAGTGACAAGGTGTCATTAATCATTATCAAGTCTAGCATGGAGCAAATAAAATGTAGGAACACATCATCAATGGTGGCTAAAGGGTTCCAATACAAATTAAGGATCGCTGCGTTAGAGCCCAAGGGATGCGACTCATCTAGGAAAGATAATTTATTCAATTGTATGCCAGGATGAGGGGACGACTTTGGGGTGAATTTATGGAACATAGATAGTTTAATTGCAATAATCATACCTGCTGAGGGTCTTCCTTTTTGTTCTTCATTTGCAGGTATCCAACGGATTTCATATCCTGGCCAGATAGGTTGTGTTGTTATCCAGTTTTCCCGTCAATACCACAGTTAACAGATTTTGGTATTAGCAAAGCTTGAATGGGGTCGGCATCAATATCTGCAGTAATAATAGCCATCGTATTTTGGACCCTCGAAGCCTCAATTAACAGGGTTGGGTCATACACATCAGGGAGAGTAGAGGTGGCCATACGAACAGGCATCTGTTGGTTTAAATGATGCAGCATAATATTTCTCCAGCAACCCAATCGACTTTGGTTGACAGTAAATCGATGGTTTTAGTATGCTCGTCCATTTTTTGTCTAGGCTGTCATATATTTTTAATAAAGTGTGAATGCATGTTTTCATAGCATTTAAAGCTATTTCAAAGGCAATCAGGGGATGTTGGAAGCCGAACGATGATCTAGCTGAGTGCATCACAAATGATATTTGAAACGATACCGATGAGTTGAGTGAGGAGTCAATGGACTCAGGGTAAAGAATTGTGGAAAGAGATAAATTCAGTGATGGTCTCTTAGGTTCCTGTCTAGACTGACAGTTTGAGGGTCTTCTCTTAAATTCGGGTGCAGTCATGGGTGGGTGCATTACCGATTTTAATTTTGGAGGGTCAGCAGTTTGTATATCCGAGTATGGAGTTTGATTAACAGATTCCATTTGAGTGTGACAATTAAGCAAATTGGCTACAGCCCGAGAATATAGTAATGGATGTTCACTGGCGATCGCATGATGCACCATTGGAGTAGTTTTATTTAGTATTGGAGTAGAGTTCATAGGTAATTGAATCAAGTTCTTCCGTGACGACAAAGAGTCAGCCATGATATTCACTCCTTGCTCGACTGATGGAGGCAGGAAAGAGTCTGTAATTATTATCGCATTGGTATTTCTAGATTGGTCAGTCATTGGAGCCATCACTTGGGAGCAAGAGGGTCAGTTTATCAAGTTTGACATTATTTGTTTTCTTATTTTCCCATAAAATTATTTTCTTAAAGAACTATGGGCCTCATTATGGCTTTGGCGGTAGCCATGCCGCTATTGGCGGCATGGCTGCCTCCAAAACCGGGTCCGGATTCCCTGAATGGGCAAATACCGGGCCATTCCGAGTTTGGAGGGCCCGTTAATTCCTCCCTCAGGGAACCCGGGCCCGGACCTTCCCCATTCCCATTCGAGCCCCCATAAGGAATGGGTGCAGGAAGCTAACAATGGGCCGATTACGACCAGCCCATTGTTAGCTCCCTCGTCCCCTCACAGGACCGGTAAGGACGCACAGGCGTCCTTACCGGGTCCTGCGAGGGGACCTCGTAATCAGGTGGAATGGCTTTAACGGGCCCGTATCCATTTGCGGCACCCGTTAACCCATTCCGCCAGGGTCGTAATGAGGCCCAATGTCTTTTAGTGAAGTGGTGTTATAAGAACGTATTGGTGAAGGCAGCAGTTTTGGCCTATGTTTAAGTAGAGGCCATTTTATAGGCACTGTGTTGTGTCTTGCCTTTCCCTGCACTCTGCCCTGTATGTATGTAATGCTAGAAGTGGCTGACATGGAATGTTTTGAGTGAGATTATCTTCTGAATGGTTTTGAGTGTGTCAGTGGAAGATAGGTTGACTGAGACAGAAAGCCGGTGGATTTTATCCCCATGTAACTCACCTGATGTTCCCTAAATGTATTCATATGCCTTGTACCTGAGACTGGAACTTCAGTAAAGATATTTCCTGTTCCTACACCAGTCTCATTGTCATCTCTGGCTAAGACCTCGTTATTACACACTGCTATCAAATGGACATGTACTTGCACAATTTTGCACCTGCTCACATCATGTGCCACTTGAAGGGAAGGTAATATAATAGGTCTGCTGCCATTTTTTATTTTGTAAAAGGTGAAAATATAGGTTCTACTGTACTTTGATAATGGATTTCTGTTTATTATTCATTAGGATAGTTTCTAAATTACAAAAGTACATATGTTTAAAGTACTAATTGGTGCTGCAGTGAAGTATGTTTTGCAACACTAGACATTATTTGTTGTTTAAGTTATATTAATAAAAAATGTGGTACAAAAATACTTTTGAAAATGAAAGAAAACCTGTAGTATGTAGATTGTGGAATGTAGATGTTGAATCTGCAAATGGAAATCTATAAAATGTGTCTCTGTACATTGTGATACAGAAGGATCTAAATCACAGCACAAATGCACTCTTAGAGTTGAAGGATACATCTGGACTATTGAACTGAGGATTAGATGTAGACTTTTTTGATGTGATTGGTGCATGGGTGTGTGACTGTATCCAATCAGAGTTTGTTACAGAGATACAGGTAAAAAGGGAGGAATAGCTGCCCTTTGTTTTGATGCCCATGGTCATCATCGACTGTTCAGCAATGCTATCCTTTCCCTTTTGTCATGCCATGCATGGAAAGAGGACTGCAGAGGCCGTAGACATCTGTCGGGATGCTCAGCCAATCAGCCTTTCTATTTGTGAAGGAGGAGTTGAAATGCATAGGAGGACAGGGTACCAAGTACTTCATTTCTTGTTTGAATTGTTGAAAGCATGGACATGAACAATAAGACTGTTTGGATGTTAGGAGATTAGAGCCTTCATTTGGTGCAGATATATGCAGATCAGCTTGGCATCTCTGATAATCTTGGATTAGAAAAAGTGGAGGTGGAATGGCATGGGGTTTGTGGAATGAAATGGAGTCAATCATTAACATGCGTGAAGACATGGTGAATTTGAAACATCGAGAAATTATTATAGTGTATATAGTGTATTGTGGAGGCAATAGTTTAGGGTATGTAACTTGAATATCTTTGCAATTTGCCAATGGGGTATACTTTTAGAAGGCTAATGAAAATGTTTCCACACACAGTTTATTTTTTCACAAATTACTCAAAGACAAATGTGGAAGAGATCAAACTTGTTTTGTCCACATTTTTAAAAAGCAATGTGGAATGTCAATAAATCTGTATGTGCCTTCTTACAGGATGTAGGAATGGCATCTTTTGAAATTGATAATATACGACATGATAGCGTGAACATTTTGTCAACAGATCCAGTATATCTAACAGATGTTGGAAATTACCTTTTTCTTTCTAACATTCCGAACTCAGTGAAACAGTTTTTTTTTTTTTTTAAATAAATGAAAAAGAAAGAAGAAGAGTATGCATTAAAACATTTCTTTGTAGATATAGATATGTTCCATATGGATATACAGTTAGTACATATGGTACACATAGATATTAAGAAGAAAGGCTTTTTAAGAGCCAACAAGTAAGGAAATAAGTCATAGAGTGAAGTTGAAAACCCTTTTTTCATTGTATTGTCCACAGACATATTCTCGATCTGCAGACTTCCCCTAGAGCAGAAAAGTAGAGGATGCAGTGGTGTTTGGTAGTGGAATGTGAATGAGTGCTGTACAAGCCTTGAGTATGGCTGAAACACCTCCTAATCGCATTACACATTATGCTTCATAGTTTGTATGGCACTGAAAAGGGGATGGGACAGAAACATATTTTTGTCACCTTTTGTTCTTCTCTGCTATATAAATGTTCCAGTATTTGCATTAGCATATAATTTAAAGCTAATCAAAATATTGTAGATTCTTGTAGAATCTAACTTTTTTTAAGCATAAATGTTAATTAGGTGGAGTCTACAAGACTAAACAATTTACTTCATTACTTCATTTTATTTTAAGCTTTGCAAGGTGGTTCCCCATACAACCTTTTTTTTCTTGTACCTTTTTCAAATGTTGGGGTGTGGACGA
The DNA here is from genome assembly GCF_040938575.1 of Ambystoma mexicanum. Taxonomy (NCBI): domain Eukaryota; kingdom Metazoa; phylum Chordata; class Amphibia; order Caudata; family Ambystomatidae; genus Ambystoma; species Ambystoma mexicanum. The sequence goes on along the minus strand of NC_090935.1, from coordinate 1,394,592,369 downwards.
GTGTCTGGGAGGCTGCACACCATGTCGATCCTGTGCTGCCTGGAGAGAGCTACATGCACAGGAGTAGTCTTTTTCCTCTTTTCACTAAATCTCACCCCTCCTGCTAATGCCCGCCTACATCAACATTCAGCAGAGCGTAGCGGAGTGTGGACAAGCGTTTGGTGTCTGGAGGATGGAGCCGGACTGGCTGGCAGACATTGAGGATTCGAAGTAAGTCCTGGAGTTATTGGGGTTGACCCTCTAAACTTATTTGCCCCTTTGATAGTAAAACTGATTAGTATCTTGTTCAACCAACTGCCTCTCATTCCTGTGAGTGTATTGCCACATGGGGGTGAAACGGATGGCAATAGGAAGGCACAGATTGTGCTCGGACTTCTCACCCTGTGGAGAGGGCGAATGTGATCCCACCCTTCCGGCAACTAATGTGGCAACCTATTGTCCCCCCGGGTTGTAGGCCAATGAGTGCACAAAGCTGACTAGCACTCGGGACATTGTCAGCACCAAGCCTGCATTGGCGCAGTCACCACAGGGATGTCCCCAGAGCACTGTCAGACTGAATGCATCTAAATCTCTGATGTCTCTAAAAGCACTTCCCCTTGCCATATCCTCAGGCACTGTGGCCAATCAATTTACAAACTATTACCGCCTGCAAAGCCAAATCATTACACAAGCAAGTGCTTCCCTGGGCACCAACATTACAGGGAACGTATGTCAGCTGTACACTGTTTGGTTTAAAAAAAACATTGAGTTGGTGGTAAATGTCCTGATTACACTAGGGGCGGACCTTTTAAATGAGATGGCCAGTATCTCCCCCATCCCGAATTGTGACACATGGAGACTCGACCAGGGGTGGGAACAGAAGCTCAAGTCAATTTCCTGTTGCCCAAGTAAGGGAAGCCAGCGTTATTGACCTGTTACCCGACCCTGAATTTGAGGTGGATGATAAGCCCTTCTCCACTGACGATGTCCCCAGTTTCTCTATTGACTGTTCTCAGGAGTTCTTTGCTTCATCAGTGGATCACCAATCCTTCAGTCCAAAGAAGGGACGTGAGCCTGAGTCTAAGCCTGAGTCAATAACAGATCAGTCCAATGGGAGTACATTGAATCCAGTTACTGAGGCAAGCACATCATCAGAAACAATGTTCACTATTCTTGAAGCTCTCTTGACGGACCGGACCCACAAATATGAAGCTACTGCCACCAAACTGGACTCTGTGTGCAACAAATTTCATACGTTAGTGCACCCATCAAACAAATTACTTCCTACCTACTAGGAAGACAAGTGACAAGCATCAGCAAAGAAGTGGGGAGCATCCAGAATTTGCTGACATCTGTCCCGGTTGGGTCGCAGGAGGAGAAGTGTGCTTCCACAAAGGCGAATGCTCATCTGGTAGGAAAGACGACCAATGTATCAGCCGATGCATCCTGGTTCGCACAACTGAAGAAAAGGGCCCCAAAACAATGGTTAAATCAGGCCCTGATGTATGAGCAACTTGCAGATAAAAAAAGGAGAGTGTTAATCGTGGTAGATTCCACACTGAAGGAAAACCAGAGTCTGAAAAAGGCTCCAATGTGCAACAATGCCTTTTCCTGCTGCACTATCAGAGAGGCGAGGTAGGAGCTGGGGGAAGGGCTACAGAACTCCTCTCAACATTGTCCCATAAATGCCACATTGGATGATTAAAAGAAGAACCAAAGGATCCGTCCCTGGCCAAGGAATCACTCAACACCCTCAAAATGCGATGCAGAGCGTGCTTCTGCAGGTGGCAGGGAGTGTGGTGACCTGCCCTTAGTGGGTGCCCTACCCGCCATGTCCAAGGGGGATAGAACGGATGAGGTCTTGGTCTGCAATGTAGAATCCCTGACTGAGATCTCGCTGACCACTACAACTGGAGCAGCACCAGATAAAGTTCTTAAGGAGGCATTAGGCCGTGGAGGTCCTGGAGAGGACAAACGGACGAACATCAACGCGCCACAGCTGACGTCATTGGTGAAAGCTCTGCAGATCAAGAGCTTATTTTCTGGGAGAACATGTTGTTCTTGAATCAATTCAAAGTAATGTCGCTTTTGCATGCAGCACTGCCTCTCTGCTCTATAAACAGTGGAGATATTAAGATGGTGGACATGTGTGAGGACCCTCTCTATGTAACATCTGATGTCTATTTTTCTTACCCCAGCAACCGTGTTACATCATGGAGTTCCAGCAATAGATTCACAACTTGGGTTACGATTGCTCCATCCTACACCTTGCTAGTCCAACAGGGTTAAAATACCCTAAGAAATCTCATGATACTGCATCCCCGACATGCTCCAGGGGCGGGCTGGAGAAGAAGCATGAGGGCAGTTGGTAGGATTGTCCTATCTGGCCAATTGTCCAGGGTAGTGCCGAGGCAGCGGTACAGGGCCCGGATTCTGACAAATCCATTGGGCTTGGTTAGAGTCCCTAGCCAAAACCAGAGGGATGTCTCATTCCTAACGAGGGTCAGTTGCCGATTTACCTGATGCTGAGCTGGAACACTAGGGGCCACAACCATCTGTTCCAGGGTGACGGACTATTTGACTATATAGATGGCCCAAATGTAGTATTACTACATGAAACCTGGCTAACTGACCCTCTGGTGGTAGATGGGTGGAACTTTATGCATAAACCTGCAAGCAAGGGCTCACGAGGAAGGCCTGAGGGCAGACTGGCAATAGGGGTGAAGTGACCAACAGCGATTGAGGAACTCCCAGTATCCTCCCCTAATATCCTTGCTGTCAGTGTAATCCACACACAAACTTTGGACAAGGTGACCTCACGAGAATTATTCTGGATAAATGTCTATGTTCCTCCTTATGCCAGGGATGGGAAGAACATGATTAAATAAATTGAAACATTTTTGAGGGGCCTGAACACAGGGGCCCCAGTAATACCATGTGGAGACTTTAACCCATTAATACCTCTGTTTCTAAAGCTAGACACTGTAGTTACCTCCTCCAGCCCCATCTTTGGCCAGTTTGGCTACACCCAGCGGGCAAGTCAGTGGGGGACAGGATGGGCTTGCCTACTATCCTCCTATGGGCTCAGCACGATTAATGGGGCTTATCCCTCTGATGATCCACCTAACTTCACCAGTGTTGCAGTAGATTGGACTATATGCTGATGGGAATTCAGCTGACCTAGTGGAGGATATGTGCAGTTACCATTGCCCTAAGAGCAATTGGTCCTAAGCAGCTTGAACAAAGATCATGCTGCATTTTAGAGGATTTTGAACCACAGGGATTTTAATACCCACACCCTAAATGGAGTCAGTGAGGCTGACTGGATCAGGTACATCGGCCTGACCTTGGGAGGTGAGGAGCAGAACACCTCCTGGGGGCTGCCTACAGAGAACAGCTGGTCCTATGTGAGATTGGAGGTAGTTATTGAGTTTGTAATCTGTTCCATCAAGGCGTCCAAAGCCCCGGGCCCTGACGGAATTTGCAGCAATGTCGTCAAGGCGGACCCTCGATCCTGGGCGGCTGCTCTACACTCCCTCTTCAGGTATATTGAGGCACTCCAGTGAATCCTGTTTTCTTGGCAGGACAGCATCACAGTGCCTGTTCGAAAAAAGGACGTCACAACAACCCTAAGAACTATCGCATGCTAGCGATGCTAGACATCCCGGGTAAAATCTTTGCAAGAATACTGCTGGAGGAACTGACACTATGGGAAGAACAGCGAGGCATAATTCCTATATTTGAAACAGTTTTTCAGAAGAAATCCAACACCAGCATCAACACTCTGCCCCAAACTATGGAAATCGAGCAACCATGTATGGTGAGGAGGGTCCCTGTCTATGTTGCTTTAATTGACCTGAGCACAGCGTTGGACACCGGTGATCGCAATAGACTTTGGAAGAAATTAGAATTGCTCAACATACCAGCTGACCTGCTGAAGATGCTCATGCTCCTCTACTCTGATATGAGGGTGAAGGTTAGAGTAGATCAATCTGGAGGGTGCACAGCCTGGACTCCTACCTTAAAAGGCCTGAAGAAGGGTTGCACCCTAGCTCCTATCTTGTATAATTTATACAGAGCTGATGTGGGGACAGCCCTGAATAACCCCTCTGCCATCCCACCAAAATTAGGCTTCACACAGCTCCAATGGCTCGGCTATGCAGACGACCTGGCCATTCTGGACCTGACACCGGTTGGGCTACAAAATTTCCTGCTTAGCTTAAAAAAGTAATTGGACGATAACTCATTGAGCATTAACATCACCAATTCCAAAATAATGGTATTTGAACCTCCTGCGAAAAAAATGAGATCAAAATCTTCCTGGAATTTGACGGGCGTCCAGGTGCAGGTGGTAAAATCCTATAAATATCTGAGAATCCTCCCAGACCCCAATCTGAATGGGGCTTCTCAGATGGACCATGTGAAGCTGAAGAGCAACATCTCCTTTAGAGGTATTTGCTCACACTCTAAAAAGGGGGAGGTTATTCTGCGGGTGCTATACTACATCTTTATCAGGCCAAAGTGGCACCGTTGATTACTTACGGCATTGAATACTGGGAGTGATCCAAAACCAAGGAACTGGTGGGCCTGCTCAAGAGTCAACTACGCACCGCCTTTGAGTGCTTAAGACTTGAATATGGCCTCCTGACAGTCAACCAGAAAGTGACATTAGCCTATTTAAGATCCTACTGGAAGATGTTTAATGCACCCACTGGTGGCTTTCTGAATCTCATCCTGGAGGCATATATTCAGCGCTACAAATGCACAGCATGCATTTTAGTGGCAAACATGTGCAAAGTGTCAGGCTCCTGATTTAGAAGAGCACCAGAGGGTATCTTGGAAGGATCCCTAAACCATTTCAAATCTGTGATGAAAGCCATCATCTCCAAAAAAGGCAAAGAACAGGCAATTGTCAACCTTAGTTCAAAAAGCAATACCAGGGAGTTTGGGCACTATGTCCTAAAAAGATGCCATTCCCCTCCCTACATTGCGGAATATCTGAGGAATTACTTGATCTGGGACTACCGCAAAATGAAATGTTATGTGGTAAAGTCCAAAGAAAATGAAGGAGCATGGCAAAAGATCTCCAAACAAGACAGAGTGTGCCGGCTCTGTGGGGTCGGAGCGTTGGATCCCGCCAGACACTTATTATGTGGCTGTGACGAATTAACCAATCTAAGATGGAAGGTGGGGAAAGCAATTGGCTGGGAGTTGCCTTTGTCAGGGGAGGATCAATGGGATTGTTTCATGAAGGGCAATGCCCGTGCATGCATTACAAATTTTACTTTACTTTGGAGGGGAATTGTGAAAATTATGGAGTTTGTAACCGAATAAAGTAAGTGCATTTTATATGTAGTGGATAGGTGAGTTGTCATGTAAGGATGTATGTATTTGTGAAAAGTTGAACAAACTTTAACACAATAAAAAAAACATTTTTAAATGTTATGCTGTTTTGGAGGCAGATGGAGGTAAGCAAGGCTGGTAGAGGAGTGAAGGGGCACCAACCACTGTAAGGACGACGGGACAGGTGTACAAGGAAAGGTGTAGAACCTGCTTTAAGCAATAAAGGTAGGGGGCAATCCTTTTCATGGGTCTTTAAAGCAGCCTCAAATGCTCTTCGGAATTGCTCCCCATTGCAGATAAGTGTGTTGTGTCACAGTGTAAACATAAGACTGTTGACCATGAAAGGTCTGTGTCAACAGCCTCCTGTATGACCTGTGAGGCAGCAGGAGGAATCATCTGCCCCACTGAGGTCGAATGAGTAGTGGCAGAAGTGGCTGATGAAGGTGTAGTAGTAGAGGTACCTCTAAATCCTGATAAAGGAACATCAGTGCAGTTGGATGAAATGTCTGAGTGTGGGGACACATGGAGGTAGTTTCTAAGGAGTACTGCCCCTTTTGACTGCTACTGAGTGTGAGTCCACACTCACTACAGTGAACACAGGCAGCCTGATTCTTTGGCACTCCTCCCACGGTGGTAAAATACCACCAAACCCATGACTCCTTCCGACCGTCTACACATTATCTACTATATCTTCCTCTTCCTCCTGCAGCTCATCTGCTGCAGTACCCCTGTTCCTTGCCCAGGTCCTCCGGGTGGTGGTGGCCGCTGAGGAGGAGGGATGGCCATAACAGATGCCATATTCAAATGTAGGTTTCTCCTGCAACTCCCAAAAATAAGGTCCTCTCAGTACATTGGCCAGATTGAGAATGACAAAAAAAATGGCTGGGTCCGTTTGGAGGAACTGTCCATGGCCTTTCCTTCTGCCTGTGGACTTCAGGGTCTAGAAAAGGCCTTTAAAAGTTGGAAAAAGTGTACAGAATAACTAAGAATGCTATTGTCAGTTATGGAAGGGTACAGTTTTAACTTCAGAGTTGCTAGCGTGATTGTAACTTGAATTTCAAGATGTCTGCTAAGCACGGACATCAAACACAGGCAAGTCATTGCGCCTCTCTGGCATAGTCAAATTATGACATTCACGAGCGTCCTCGACTGCGTCATGCATTCGTGAACTTTGGAGGTTAAAAAAGTATGTTAAAAGTTGTAAATAGTTCAGAGAACAAGAAAGAATACTACTAACAAATGAGGAAGGGCAATGTTTCAACTTCAGACTTGGTTGAGTGGACAAAAATGAACATGTCTAAAAAATGGCCCATCCTCTTATTTCCTCCTTCTCTTAGTTAACAATTGCCATTGAAGTTGATAATCTGATGATTGAGTCTTAAAACATGGTTACTCAGAGGCAGAGTTAGATGGCTAAATGCATGCCTGAACATGTTGTTCTGGCAGAACAGAAGTGCAGACACTCTGCAAGTGTTCATGTGGTGTTCTCAAAAGCTCAGAAGATCCTGCACTTCCTCTTTGATGTATTTGACAAAGATTTTTCAGTATCTACTCTTTGTGTCCATCTGGTGGACATGAAGATATTTAGGCATCCCTGGGGTTGGATTTTTGATATTGTACCATTTGCTGCTCAAATATCGTAAAATCCTATTTTCTCCAGATCTCCCTGTTTTCCTTCTGGGTTTTTTCCATGGTCTTTAGGGCCTTACAAGAAGTTTCTTTGAGCCCTTTCATGGATGACATATCCCTGAAATCCCTTTCTTTAAAGGGTTCTCATTTTGTTGACAATAGGCAAACTTGTGATTTGATGCTGTTTCTTTTACTTTAGTCTTTTTTCAGCTCTTCCTCTTCCTTTTTACCAAGGATGTTTCCCACATTTTCTCCTGATGATTGTCACTTGGCACTTCAGGATTCTGTCAGGGCAGTATGTATTTACTTGCAGCTCACTGTACCATTCAAAGAGAAAATGATTCGCTATTTGTCTCTCTTTGGGCCAGACCATAAGGGTCAAAAGCCTTCAACTCCATCTCTCTGAACAATGATGGGCGATACTGTCCTGTCATATGGTGCTCCACCACCATACTGAGGCTCGGGGTCCTATTTTTTAAATTCTCTTCATTATCCCTACTTAGCCCATGTATTTTCCGTTTGATGTACCGAGTCTTCAAAAAGCCAAGCTGCCATTTTGAAATCAGCTGTATGAGTTCTGTAAATCCTGTACCTCATGAAACTTCATGCTGAGCAGCTACTGGCATCTGCGATGTGGGCTGATGGTTATGAGTGTAGCCCGCAGAATCTTCTCTCTCTCTGAGTGCTGGTTTCTCTGTACTGTTCGGAAAACTCCAATAAATGTGGTCACTTATCTGACCAATGCATTTATCCAGTGACTTCAAAACTATTAGAAGACTGTCACTGAGCACAGAACAAATATATATATATGTTCAACCAGATAATATGAAATGTTCAGATAATGGCATTCATGATCCGGTGCTGTAAGTAATTGAAACCACACATCAAATTGTGAAAAATGTCTTCATTGTATTGTAAGGTAATAGCTGATTACCTTACAATACAATGAAGACATTTTGTACTGTGAACCATTGAGTGGAGGGTTCACCTTTAGAAAGACTCCTGCAGCCGGAAGCAATTCTATGCATTCCAATCACTCAACGAACTCAAAGGCTGGTGAATAGCGCACAATTCTAAGTATCTTTCACACTCGACCAAATATTTCCTTGATGGTCTTCACTATGTTGAGGATTCTCTTGTTCATCCGAGCTCAGGGACATCCAGGGTCAAGCTTCACAAGTGGACTTCTCCTTCTGTCTGCTCTTGGATGTCTGCTACCTCTGCAAACATAATCCAGGGATGTCCTCACCACAGACTGCCGCTATCTACATTTGTGAGTATAGCCTGTTTAATCATCTCCCCATTGTCAGTCTCCCTCATATGTTCAGGAACTGCAATGGTACTGGCCAATTCCCCTTGCCAGCATCTTTATTGTGGGCCCCACCGTGGGTGCGGACACCCTTCCACTAAGCATCTTCCAAGTGGTATTTTCTCTGGCTAGTGCGCCCCTCAAACTCAAATCTCCCTGTGGTCTTCTCTATGGTTGTAGTTTTCTCCTGTTAATTCTAATCTGCATTGCCCACAGATACACTGGCCAAGCATATATCTCCTACATTTTTACAAGGATGATCATGCTCCATAAAAGGGTGTATCCCAAAGTTCCATGTGTAGGGGACAGAACTCTGGGACCACTCGCCTAGGAAGTAGGTGATGTGGGTGATGAAATAATGCAGTGGGGTGAGGGTTGTGATACACAAGTAGCACTGTGGAAGGGCCTTGCTAGTCACTAGAATGCTTCAGATTTCAAACAAGGGATAGCTCCTATGACTCATATGACTATGCCAAACTCATTTTCCATTTTAAATTATGTGATTTACACAAAGTGCCTGTCTTTTGGGTGAGTAAACCACAATACTATAGGAGTGTCAAAGGGAAGAGGCGTCTCAGACCAATTGAGATTATTGCGAAGTAATGTAGGCATTCCCAACATTTGATTTGTTATGTAAGTGAGAGTATGCCCCTCCCAGACAAATTTCCCAGTTCCATGCTGTTAGGAAAGATTTCATAATTGTATGTAATTTTCCCTCCATGTGTCAACCCCCAAACTTTTTGCTGCTGTTTTAAACCCTGATCTAGACTTTGCCAGAGAAGCACAGCCCTCAGCTACACTCCCCTGGGCTTCACTCACTTTTTATGTGGAAACTGACATGCCCTTAAGACAGTCAGTACTGGGAGACTTTGTTTCCCTTAGTCCTTTTCCTCCTGTTGCAGCTTTTGTGCAACATGTAACAAGGGTGGAATGTAACTTACTTTACAGCACCCTTGGGTCTCTAGTCATTCGAAAGGCCCTAGAAACTCTCGCTGGACTTGTTATGAACTGTGCAGATGTGTCATAGACAGGACTAGTGGCAGCTATCGTTTTCATGTATTTTTAACCCTTATCTTGCCATGTTAACCGCGCTTACCGGGCTTGGCACGAATAGGTGGCCTGGCCCCAAAATGGCGATGCCACAAGGTTCTTTGTCCTGTCCTTTGGCCATCTTGCCCCTTCACCTCCCCCAGGTCGAGCCGACCCGGGGCAGTCTTTATTTGGTCATGCACTTTCCCGCGAAACCCAAAGTTTTGCGGGCTTCTGCATGCCTGGGGTGCGCCTCCAGGATGTGGGCTGGGATGCCTGGTCCCAATACACATCCTGGGTGCCAGAGAGTCTGGAGTGTCCTGAATGCCTGGGACCACTGTGGTCCGTGATTGGTCCACGTATGGTGTGCCTGTTTGTGAGCAGATCTCCCATTGGGTCCTCTCCTTTTTGGCGCGAAGGGAGCTTTGGATAAGAGGAGGCTGGAAACACCACTACCATGTCGATCTCCTGAGTTCACACAAACAAAGGATAGGAGCCAAGTATCCTGCAACAAGAAGCTGAGTCGAGGAACCGCTGGTGATCTGCTGGAAGGTTTGGCACCCTGAGCCCGCTGTCGTCCCGAGGGACCCCTCTGCATCTGATCGTCCTAGAAGGTCTGCGAAGACGCTTTGACCCATTGGAATAGTGGGATCAACTACTGTCGGCACCTTCAACAAACCCTGCAAGTAAGCCTCTTCGGAAGTGTCCCTGGGCCAACCAGTGGTCTGACCAGCTTACACAGGACGTTTGCTCTGATACCGCTGCTCTTTCGAGGAGGCCCTCGAAACTTGGTATACTGCTTGCTCTGTGTCCATGGCACCCTCACACCGAATTTCGTACACTTGGCATTCCCAGGTCTGAAGTGAGACGAGTGCGCCCAGACCAGAGTAAACGCGGTTACCATGTTGCCTTGCTGTGGCAACGACCTGTTCAAGTTCACTGCATTTGTGACCCACTTACCCCTGAAGCCTGCTGCAGTGGAATTGGGCCGATTCCTCCTCCGGGAGCGGAGAAATCGCCACTGTCCCATTTGGGAATCTCCGCTCTATCTCTGAGTCTACACAGTGTCGAGAGGTCCTGATTGTCGCAATCGAACCTGCCAGCGAAGTGGACTGTACTGGTGAAGTTTGGGTCTGCCTGCGTCGGGGACCAGTGAGTAATCCTTACCCCAACCGGTGGCCCCTAGCGCAGGAGCCCATTTTTACACACAAAGTGGCCCCCGAGGTCCCGTTTCCTTTCCACAGCTATTGCGAAATAGCGACTCCATCCCGCACTCTTAAAATGCCTCTACACTCAGGTGGAGGTCCTATTTGAATAGTGGGAGCTTGTTCTTCATCGCCTCATCCACCTTCCTGAGCTGTTAGCGACCCTTGAAGAGACCCTATTTTGTCCATTGGCACAAACCCATGCATGTACTATTGAGCATAAGGCTCCTCTCTTCGTAGGACTTGGACTGCCTCTTAGTTAGGTGTATTTCTGATGTCGAACTGGGTCTAAAGATTACCTGCACTACCTGTTTTCCTCCCCATTTAGGTGGTCCACATATTTCATGCTTATAATCCCTTAGACCCCTATGGTCTTGTATATATATTGTATTGGTTGTGATGTATTGGTTTAGTTTAGTATTACTGTGATTCTTTGCTATGGTCTATGTTACAAAGGCCTTGTAATAAATGTGTCTTTTAATTTTTATTATAACACCTGTCTGGAGTAATTTGTAAGTGTCCGTGCTTGGTGTGCTCATTGAGGTCTTTCAGTCACCCTCACCCCTCCTGAGACTTAGTCTTGACCGCCTGCCATAGCTACCCTGATTGGTCTGGCTTGTCCAGAGGTTACCCTGTTTCAAGAAACTAGGTTGGCCTTCTGAATCTCTGCCCCTCCTGCTCAGAGTTCAGAAATCCTTCTTAACACATGCATGACCTGCTTTTTGCTTCCAATTGAATGATGGAACTTGTAGTTTTGTTTTTCGCATTGCAAGGGTGAGCCTACAATTCCCAGCATGGAGTGCAAAAACCAAAAACAAGACTGGCTCAAATATTCCGCATTGAACTGGAAAACTTGGCAGCTATGTATGGCCCTGCCCAGCAGAGGCCCCAGTATGCCTCGGTAGGTCCCCGTCTCTCCCCAGATGACAAAGCTCTGTCGGGCCATGAACAGAAATCCATGATGGCTAGGGGAGCTGCCCCTGCCCCTGAATGCCTGCCTCCCCCTTTCACTGGCCACCCCCCTGCCCAGCAGAGGACCCAGCATGTGCTGGCAAGGGCCCTGCCCTCCCACGAGGGAAAAGCACTAGCTCAGGCTGTCTACAGGATGGGGGTGTAGTCCCCTACCTTGGCCGCCTGGCTCGCATGGGGGGTTGATCTTCCACCTGCCGAGCAATGATCCTGGAGTGCCCCAGACAGGGTCCCCATCCCACCCTGGAGAGAAAAGCTCTATCAATCCCCGGCCAGAGCTCCAGGACAGCTGGGGATGTTTCCCCCTTCCTTGGGTGCCTTCCACACATATGGGTTGACCATTCCACCTGCCAAGCAGCAGTCCCAGGAAAACCCAGTGAGGTCCCCATCCTTCCCTGGAGGGAAAGGTTCTATTGCTCACTGGCCAGAACTCCAGGATAGCTAGGGGTGCTACCCCCTCTTGGGCACCTGCCTTGCGCATGGATCGACCATCTCCCTGCTCAACAGCAGTCCCATAATGCCCCAGAGGGGTCTGCATCTCTCCCTGGAGAAATAAGCTCTAACATGCGCTGGCCAGAGCTCCAGGATAGCTGGAGGTGCTGCCCCCTTCCTTGGGCATCTTCCTCACATGTAGGTCAACAGTATGCCCCGCAGCGATCCCGGGGGGTGGCAGCAGAGTCCCCATCCCCTTCTGGAGGGAAAAGCTCTAATGCACCCCAGCCAGAGCTCCAGGATGGCCCGGGGTGCTGCCCCCTCACTTGGGCACCTGCCATGCACATAGGCTGAATGTGCCCCTGCCCAGTGTTGGTCCTGGGCATGCCAGCGGAGTCTCCATTCCCCCCTGGAAGGGAAACCTCTAACATACCCCCTGTCAGAGCTACAGGACAGACAGGGGTGCTGCCCCTCCCTTGAGCACCTGCCTCGCATGTGGGTCAACCATCCACCTGCCCAGTGGTGGACCTGGTTGCCATAGCAGGGTCAAGCACCATCCCTGAAGAGAAAAGTTGCATCGCTCACTGGCCAGAGTTCCAGGAACGTCCGGGGGTGCTGCCCCCTCCCTTGGGCACCTGGCTTGCATGTGGGTTGACCATCCCCCTGCCCTGCCAATGTCCCTGGGGGCCTGCATTCCCTTTGCCAGGGAGCCAGGAGCCATTCCTGCCTGGGCCCATAGAATGCATTGCACTCCCAGATGGCTTGTCTCCAAGCCTGGCCATCTGGTAGTTAGCCAAAGGAATGAATGGAAGGGCCAGATGGCTGGCCTGCTCTAGAATCCTGGATGGGCTCTAATTTGATATTTGTTTCTGGTTGGGTGTATAAGGAGGCTGGCCACTTTTCCACAGAAATCCTTCTCTGTCACCCAGGTTACATAGATTAGAAGAAAGCTTAGTCACTTTCATCTGGATTACTGTACACAATGTATATGGGTCCTGTCTGCACTCCACTTGTTTCCAACTGCCCAACCTGGGCTCCATGACGAAACCAGTGCACACCCCAAGCTGGCCAAAGTCTGCTCCCCTTGAGTCCCCATACCTCCCTGTTGGGAACACCTCTAGCGTGCCTTGGCCAGAGCTCCAGGACAGCCGTGGTTGATGCCCCTCTCTTGGTTGCCTTCCTCGCACGTGGGTTTGACCTTCCCTCTGCTTATCTGAGGTGCTGGGGAACACTGGTGAGGTCTCTGTCGTTCCCTGGAGGGAAAAACTCTAATGCACCCCAGCCCGAGCTCTAGGATGGTCAGGCATGCTGGCCCCTCACTTGGGCCCCAGACTTGCATGTGTGTTCACTGCCCCCATGCCCAGCGGCGGTCCTATGATGCCCTGGTAGGGTCCCCATCCCCCCCTGGAGGGAAAAGCTCTATCGCTACCCGACCAGATCTCCAGGATGGTCCAGGGTGCTGCCCCCTCTATTGGGCACCTGCCTTGCATCTGGGCTGACTGTCCCCCTGCCCAGCGGAAGTCACTGCTCATCCTGGGGGCCTGCCTTTCATTTGCCAGGGTGCCAGGTGCCCTCCCAGCCGAGCCCGGCCATCTGGTAGTTGGCCATAGAAATGAATGGCAGGACCAGATGACCGGCCTGCTCTGGAGGTCTGGATAGGCACCAACTTGACATTTGTCTCCAGCTGGGACTATAAGGATGCTGGACACTTTTGCCCAGACTGCCCCCTCTGTCTCCCATGATATAAAGATTACAAGAAAGCTTAGTCACCTTCCCCTGGATTACTGTGAACAGTGTGTATGGGTCCTGTCTACACTGCACTTGGTTCTTGCTGCTCCCACCCGTCTCTGTGGTGAAACCACAAAACCCCCAAAACAAGCAAGGGCTGTACCCCATGCGATGTCCCAGTAGAGCTTGGCCTGCTGGGGCCGCTCTGCTGGCCCACAGCAGGGGAAAAAAGGCACCTTTGGTGCTCTTCTGAGAGGCCAACATTTTTCCAGGCAGCAGGTTGCTTGGCTGACAAGATAACCTCTGCTGATTTACATGCAGACAGCAGGGCAGCCAGTCCGGACATCTCCCTACAAACCATGGGATCAATTTGGCACACTTGATCCATCTAGGGTTGGACTGCTTGGCCAGCCTTGGCCGTTGTTTCAAGCAATCACTTTTCACCCGCTTTGGGAAAGTATTGACTCGAGGGAATGCCCCCTTTGTGAGGGGCCCTTTACGTGGGTGGCACTCCCTTCCAGGCAGAGTGAAGGCAGAGCGGCCCTGCAGCTCCCTAGTTGTCAGATAAAAGTGGACAGGCTCCGGTGGTGGGCCCTGTAAGCCATACTGTTGCCCCTTCTCCACCGAGCACATTTCTTCAGTACTTCAAAACAACCATTCCATGGGGTGCCAACCCCCTATCATGGGGTGCCAACCCCCTGGTGGTAACACGTGGTGAATCACCTCCAGCTTTAAGTTGTGCCTGGGCCCAGCCTCTCCCCTTTAACCCCCCCCGCTGCGGCAGAGCAGGTGCTGATGTGGTTGGCCACTCCACCCACCACATGCTGAGGCTTGGTTCATGCAGACCACTGATAGTGTGAAGGCTGGTCTGAGATGGACATGTGTCTCCCCCCATTGCACCCCTCCAGTGGGTATGGCTATCTGGTTGATCCTGACAGTAGCATATGCTTGCCTCAAAGATTAAGCCATGCACGGCTGGTACAGTGAAGTTACAAATGGCTCATTAAATCAGCTATGGTTCCTTTGATCTCTCCATCTGTTAATTGGATAACTGTGGTAATTCTAGGCCTAATACATGCCAACAAGTGCTGACCTCCTGCGATGCGTGCATTTATCAGACGAAGACCAATCTGGGTTTGCCCGTCCTCTTTGGTGACTCTAGATAACCTTGGCAGATCACACATCGCTGTAACAGCGACGATACATTCAGATGTCTGCGCTATCAACTTTCGATGGTACTTTCTTTGGATACAATAGTGACCATGGGTAATGGGGTATCAGAGTTGGAATCCAGAGAAGGAGCCTGATAAGCTTTTATCACATTCAAGGAAGGCAGCAGGTGTGCAAATTATCCACTTCTAACTTGGGGAGGTAGTGATGAAAAATAACAATACAGGAATCTTTCGAGGCCCTGTAGTTGGAATGAGTACACCTTACATCCTTTAATGAGGATCCATTGGAGGGCACGTCTAGTTCCACTAGCCATGGTAATTCCAGCTCCAATAGTATATATGAAAGCTGCTGCAGTTAAAAAGTATGTAGTTGTATCTTGGGATAGAGCTGGTGGTCCACTGCGAGGTGAGTTGCTGCCTGATCAGCCCCTGCCTCTTCGCAATCCCCTTGATGCTCTTGACTGTTCTATTTTGTTGTTTTTCAGAACTGCAGCCATGATTAAGATGGACAGCAGTGCGCATTTCTTCCATGGTGGTGCAGCATGACCGGCCCCGGTCAGCTGGGAAGGCCATGTTGGACAGGTAGCTCTCCGCTCGGGTGGATAGTGTTACAGGCCCCTTTCTGCAGTTTTGCTGTCTGCAGGGTCAACAGAGATTGACCGCTGCCACACCCTCCTCTGGCAACCGTACCAGCCCCTCTCAGGGGTCGGAGCACCCTGCTCCTGGTGCGACTGTCGTGCACTATCCTCAGTGCACCCCAACCGCATCACGCTGCTGGGCAGGGAGGCCCATGAATGGCACCAGGGATCTGCAGTGATGTCGGTTACCCACCTGCCCCATCTTGAAACATGGACCAAGGAGTGTAAAAAGTGCGCAAGTCAGAGGGCCAAACAAAACCCTGTGGAGTAATGAAGGAGAGGGCCAGCACAGCATTGAGGTGGGCCCACCACTGGCCCATCTCGTCCGCTCTGTCAGGGAGGTGGAGCATGATCATGTGTGATAGGACCCAAAATATGTTGAACAATACCTGGGCTGGGCGAAGCCAGTGGAAATGCTGGTTGAAGTCTGTATCAGTCCTGACACACAAATCGGTCGTCCTACCTGGGTATAGAGGTGAAAGACTAATTAAATCATCTAGTAGTTGGTTCCCTCTGAAGCTTCTTCTCAGATTTTCTGGTGCTTGGAAACCCTCGTTTTTTGCTTGTAATGCGAATGATTAGAGGTCTTAGGGCAAAATCAATCTCAACATATTCTCAAACTTTAAATGGGCAAGAAGCCTGCGTTTGCTGGCATGAAGCCTGGCATCGAATGTGAGTAGGAGGGCTGTTGCAGTGCATGTGCCGCGGCTGCAGGTCTTAGTGGTTGTAGCTAATATTCAAACAAGAACTTTGATGACTGAAGTGGAGAAGGGTTCCTTATGAACAGCAGTTGAATATGGGTCAGTCGGTCCTAAGAGATAGGCAAGCCCCATTCGGAAGGGACAGGCGATGGCCTCCATTGGTCTCAGCCGATAGAAAGGGAGTTGGGTTCAGATCCCCAATCCCAGAGTGGCAGAGACAGGCGCCCTTGTGGTTTCCAGTGCGGTAACGCAAATGATCTCAGAAAAGCCAGCGTGAGCCCCGGAGTGAGTTATTTTTTCTTTGTGAAGAGCAGGGCACCTTAGAACAGGTTCACCCTGAGATAGGGGCCCAAGCCTTGGAAATCATTGCGGTTCCCACGGCATCCGGTAAGCTGTCACTTGTCCTTTAAAATTTCTGGGGGAGATGGTGTAAATCTCATGCCTGGATACACCCATATCCTCAGTGAGTCTCCAAGGTGAGCAGCCTCTGGCATGTTGGAACAATGTAGGTAAGGGAAGTTGGCAAGTCAGATCTGTAACTTCAGGATAAGGATTGGCTCTAAGGGATGGGCCATTCAGGCTACAGTGCGAAACAAGGAATGGCATGTGCCACATCTGGACAAGGTCCCTTCCCTCCCAGGTGCCAGTGCCAACTCTGCACGTGAGCCAGGTCCTTCCTGTGGATCACCCGAGCTGCAGTGCTCACAATTCTCTGTTCCCCACATGGGTTTCTAGGCTGGCGTTCGGCCGACACCTAGCAGCTGACTTGGAACTGGTGGCACCAGGTCGATCTTACTTTTTAATTAAAACAAAGCACTGCAAAGGCCCACTGCAGTTGTTGACACAATATGGTTTCTTCCCAGTGCTGTGAATGTCAAAGTGAAGAAATTCAATCAAGTGAGGGTAAACGGCGGGAGTAACTATGACTCTTGTAAGGCAGCCAAATGCCTTGTCATTTAATTAGTGACACGTATGATTGCATGAACAAGATTCCCACTGTCCCCACCTATTATCTAGCGAAACCACAGGCAATGGCCGGGCTTGGCAGAGTCCAGAGGGAAAGGAGACCCTGTTAAGCTTAGCTTACTGTGAAGGGACATGTTACAATAGATGTAGGATAAGCGGCAGGCCCTCAGGCCGCCACTTAAATACCGCTACTCTTATTGTTTTCTTACCCGGTGAGGCAGGGGACGAACCCTGTGGTGCCCTTGCTTCTGCCTCCAAGCGCTCTGCTCCAGGGACAGTGGCAGGTGGAGTGTTTGACTGGGGCAGTACACATATCAAACGATAATGCAGGTGTCCTAAGGCAAGCTCAGGGAGGACAGTATACTCCATAGCAGAAAGGTAAACGCTTGCTTGATCTTGATTTTATAAATACAAACTGTGAAAGTGGGGCCTCCTGATCCTTCTGAATTTTTGGGCTTCAAGCAGGTTTCAGAAAAGTTACCACATGATAACTGGTTTGTGGTGGCTGAGTGAGGCCACTTTTAAATCCTTCAATGTCGGCTCTTCCTGTCATTGTGAAGCAGAATTCACCAAGCGTTGGATTGTTCACCCACTAATAGGGAACATGAGCTGGGTTTAAACTGTTATGAGAAAGGTTAGTTTTACCCTACTGATGTG
Source organism: Ambystoma mexicanum (assembly GCF_040938575.1). Taxonomy (NCBI): domain Eukaryota; kingdom Metazoa; phylum Chordata; class Amphibia; order Caudata; family Ambystomatidae; genus Ambystoma; species Ambystoma mexicanum. The sequence goes on along the minus strand of NC_090935.1, from coordinate 1,394,574,612 downwards.
GTGTTGTTGGAATAGTAATTCTGCTCAGTACGCGAGGAACCGCAGGTTCAGACATTTGGTGTATGTGCTTGGCTGAAGATCCAATCGGGCAAATCTACCATCTGGGGGATTATGACTGAACGCATCAAAGTCAGAATACCCCTAAACTGTAACGATACTGCAGCACTGCATAGCTTCAGTTGGCCTAGGATAGCTGTCCTCTGAGCTGTTGCACAGAGCCGCTTCCCTCAGGACTCAAGTGTAGACAGAAGGGGGACACCTCTCTCATCCATAGTGCCCCACATGTTTGTGTGGAACCTGTTAGGAAATATTTCTCTTTACTGCACCTTTCCTTCCATCTTTATGGAACCCCCAAACTTTTTGCTTTTAACCTGACCTGAACATTTTGCAGCGCAGTGAAGCCTTAAGCTTCACTTCACTGGCCTTTGCTCATATGTTATGGGGAAACTGATCTGTCCTCCAGGCTGTCAGTACTGGGAAACCTTGTTTCCCTTAGTCGTAGCACTGTGTTACTACTTTTGGTTACTTTTGTATCACTTATGGTAACTTGTTATCACTGTGCACAGCATCTTACACTGCAGTTCAATGGGGTGCATTTTTGTTTTGCCCTAGACTAACACTTGGTGGACGTTTGGTTACTCTAGGTGTGCTAAAAGGATAGGCTGGTGGCAGCAGTGACTTTTCCCCACTTTTTAGGGATTTTCGTTTTCGCTTTACTGCATGCACGTTTGGCTACTAACTGTGTACACTAGTCACACATGGCTGTGCCACAAGATTTTTCACCTGTTCTTTTGCCATCTTGTCTTCTAGCCTTTTTCCTGGCCTGAAAGGCTAGGAAAATCCCTATAAAGACTTCCAGTGCCCGGGAAGGAGCTTTTGGAGGGCTACCTGGGGGGCTGTGTGTGTTCGCTGGTAGGATGTGGGTTGGGTCTGTCTGACTTCTATCCACAAACTGGTTTCAATGTGTCTGAGTGGTATGCATGAATGTTCCCGCCAATGGTTCTGATTGGACCACTGCTGGTGTGTGTGTGTGTGTGTGTGGGGGGGCTAGTCCTGCTATTGGCTAGTGAGGGTTTCAGCTCTTACCTGGCTTTTAGGATAAGAAGAGGATATGATTAATATGTTACACATGTTTCATTGTTTCATTACCATGAAGGGTCAATTAAAAGGCATTAGCCAGGCCCACACCTGGCTAAATGTAATCAAATAATCATAACTCAAAGGGTGTGCTGTCACTTTCTGCAGACAGAACATAAATTCAATGGGCTGCACTAATTTGTATTTATTTATTTATTAATTTATATACAGGGGGAACCATGTTCTTTTTATTCCAAAAGAATGTACAATAGATACGAAATCAGATTTGATCGAAAGCAGTGAGCTTCTTACAATGGGATGAGTTTGAGTGACATTCTGACCAGGTTGCGCACGGGAGTAAATGGAACAGTCACTGGGGACAATTCTTGGGTGGACATACATTAATTAAGCACAACCAACATTAGACTTTTTTAAGTGCAGGTAGACATTACGGCCAGTTGTGTTAGGGATGTGACCATGATGAGGTAGGTTAGAGGGCAAGGGAAACATTTGAGCTAGATAGCAGATAGGAGGTATGTTAAGAGGGTAACTTTGAGGCAAGGAGGTAGGCTTTCGGTTTTATTTTGAACACATCTGTGTGGACTGTTTCCTGGGGGAAGAAAATTCCATGCAAGTGGAGCAAGAAGAGAGAAAGGGCAGATTTGAGACTAAGCACAGGGAGGGTGATGTGCCAGTAGGCTTGTAGAGTTGGATAGAGGAGGATAGATAGTACCATGGAGAGATCTGTGATCCAGGAGAAGACATTTCGATCTGGCCCTGTTTTTCACATCAGTCATCTAGACTGGTCGCGGTCAAAGGAAGTAGGTGTGAAGTGAGGGAGTAAATAGAGAGTTCTAGTAGGAAAGTTAAGGATCTTGTCCCGAGGACAGAGCACATAGTTGGGGAGACCAAAGAGAATGCTGGCACAGTAGCCTAGCTTAGAGTAGACAAGAGTGGTTAAGAGATGCTTGGCAGTGTTGAAAGGAAGGAGGTGATATTTAGGAGGGTGAGGCAAGCTGCCATTGCAGTTTTGGAGATGAGAGTAGAGAAGGCGTGAGAAGTGTGATAGATGAGGCTGAGGTTTTCAGCTGAAGAAGAGTAGGAGAGAGTGTCAGGTAGGATCTGTATAGGCAGTTTAAGCGATGAGAGAGTGTATTTGGCAGTGAAGAACAGAACCTCTGTTTTGGTAGAATTAAACCTCAGAGCATACAAAGCCATTCATATTTAATGGCAGAGAGAGAATTAAAAATTTTGATAGGGAGATCAGAGGAGAGTTCAGGAAAAGAGAAGAAGGTGTGAGTGTCATCCGTGAAGAGTTGATATGAGAACTCAAAGGTGGAGATTAGTGCCCCATGTATTCCAATGTAAACGGTCAAAAAAGACTGTGGGCCTCATTACACGGTAGGCGGAGGACCAAGGTGCTATTAGCACCTTGGTCCATGCCGGTAAAATACCGGCACCGCCTTGGTGGAAAGGGGAATTACCGCCCTATTCCAAGGTTGGCGGGGCGGTAATTCCCCCTTCCCCCATTGCCCTTCCCCATTCCCATTTTTGCCCCATAGGGCTTTATGGGAATGGGGAAGGCGCTAATTACAGTGCCGCAAATTGCGGTACCGTAATTAGCACCCTGGTCCCTTTGCGGGTTGGTTTTTAACGTCTGCTAAACAGCAGGCGTTAAAGTACCTACCCGCAAAGGGACCTCGTAGTAAGGCGGTAAGGGTTAACGGTCACCGGTACCATTACCGGCGACCGTTAACCCTTACCGCCTTCTGTGTAATGAGGCCCTGTGACTACACACTCATCTGTACACACACTCTGTTCGCAAATACGCCGATGACACTCGACTAATTCTAAAACTAATGAACCCAAATCCCAACTCGCGACTTGACCTGGCCTCCTGCCTCCTCGACATAGAACTCTAGATGACCCAAAGCCACCTCTTGTTAAACCCTTCCAAAACGGAAATCATGGTATGTGGCAACTCCGAGCTTCTTCCGCAACCACTACCCTGGCCATCCGCCATGGGCAGCTCGCGAACCCCTGCAACTCAGTGAAAAATCTTGGGTGCATCCTTGACTCGGACCTAACACTCTCGCGCCAAGTCAACAACGTCTCAAAATCCTGCCACTACCACCTTAAAACCCTAAGGCGCATCTTTCCTTATCTCTCCTTTCCTAACAGACTCTCTGCGGTCCAATCAATCGTTATGTCAAGACTGGACTACGCAAACCCCCTATATCTCGGAATCCACGCATACCAACTGAATAAACTCCAAAGGGCACAAAACGTGGCAGCCAAATTCCTACTTGCGCTCGGCCCAAGAGACCACATCTCTCCAGCCCTTAAGACGCTGCACTGGCTTCCAGTAGCCCGAAGGGTGACTTTCAAAACCTTATGCATCTCTCATCGAGCACTGCATAAAACCGGACCTCAATATCTTCAAGACAAACTAAAACCCTATCACCCCCTCGCACCCTAAAATCAAGCTCAGCCGGCCTCCTAGTCATTCCTAAGACAAACTCAGTCAGTTTAGGCGGATCAGCATTCTCAGCCTTGGCCCCCATCCTGTGGCACTCACTCCCACCCCACATCCCCCAAACTGAGGATTTAACAGCTTTCCGCAAACTGCTGAAAACCTGGCTCTTCCCCTAAAAGCCAACCAGTAAACAAACTGACCCAAACCGACAATCAGCATCCCAATGACACCAACCCAACAAAATACCTGAGGCGAGAAATTGACAGTTAATGAACCCGAATATAAACTAGAACGACAAACAGAATTAAACGAGTAATATAGATCAAAATAGTGAAGCGAATAATAAGAATAAATCACAGGGAAACGGTAATGAGATGTAAACTACTGAAAGGCACTTAATGCACAAAGAGGGAACGAAATGAATGGCGTTGATGAAATAGTTAGAATAGATGAAGCGTGTTGAACAGACAAATGCACTGAGTGAAAGAATGCATGAGCAGAAGAAATTATGACTATATAGACAGAATAAGTGTGTAAATTGAACGAGTATGTAGATCGGATGAAGGTATAGAATGGATGAACATGCTAAGCAGATGAGCGTCTGGAGTAATTGGGTGTGAAGAGCGGACGAGCATGTATGACGGATGTGTGCATAATTACAGAGAAGCTAATGTAGATCTGATGAATGTACAGAACGTATGGACGTGTAAAGTGAGGGAGCGTGTAGACCACGGGAGCGTGTAGAGTAGGGAGCCTGTGGAGTCGGAGGAGTGTAAAATGGGGGAGCGTGTAGAGTGAGGGAGCGTGTAGACTGAGTGAGCGTGTAGAGTGAGGGAGCGTGTATTGTGAGGGAGCGTGTAGAGTGAAGGAGCATGTGGAGTGGTGGAGTGTGTGGAGTGGAGGAGTGTGTAGAGCGGAGGAGTATGTAGAGCGGAGGAGTGTGTAGAGCGGAGGAGTGTGTAGAGGTGGAGGAGTGTGTAGAGGCGGAGGAGTGTGTAGTGCCGAAGGGTATGTAAAGCCGAAGGGTATGTAGAGCGGAAGAGTATGTAGAGCGCAAAGTATGTAGAGCGGAAGAGTATGTAGGGCGGAAGCGTATGTAGGGCGGAAGAGTATGTAGGGCGGAAGAGTTGTAAGGGCGGAAGAGTGTATGAGTGAGTGAATGAGTGGGGGGAGCGGATGAGTTGAATGTGTGGAAAGCATGAGTGAATTGAGCAGATGAATACATAGAACGATGAGTGCATACAATGGAGAAGTGACGAGAGCTGATGAGTGCGGCAACAGATGAGTGCAAGTGAGCGGGTGAGTGCGGGGAGTGTGTGAGTGCCAGGAACGCGTGAGTGCGGGAGTGCATGCATGGGGCAGGCAGGAGCACGCGGGGTGGTCTGGAGTGCATGAGTGCGTCGAGCAGACCGGAGTGTAGCACAGACGGGGACGCATGGAATGAATAAAAGTACATAGAAAAGACTGGAGCGCATAGAACTGCATAGACGTACATAGTATGGTTTGGAATGCAGGGAACATTTGAAAGAGCATGTAACACACCATAATCACACCCCACGCTTACTCTCTTCTTTACACCACCACTCAACTAGAACACAGTGATACTATGACACCATTCGGGATAACTGTTCTCACACTAACATCTCCCGCTCACTCCCCATCATTCTAAGTAAACACTGCTGGTTACACCCCCCCAGCCAGGCGTTCCCCCCAGGCCTAACGCAGCCACGGTCGATCTGGATAAATCCTGCCAGAACGAACACATACCCCTGATCTCAACCATCACACCTACCGCTAAGAAGCAGCTTTTTCACGAATACCACACCAGCTGCACACATACCTGGTGCTCACACGCGCTGTTGACTCTCCCTACTCTCTCTACTGACCTGAACTTCGGTTCCCAAGGGCGTTCAACCTACCAGCGCCTTCAGACCATACCAATGGTATATAAGGCGCTATATAAATGCAAAATAACATAACATAACATACAGAGTGTCTCACAGACACTGGCATACACTCTACACTCACAAACATCACACCTAATTTCACAAATCAATCCATTTACCTAAAGCACAGGCAGTTTCCTCTGCAACTCCAGCATGTCACAAAATGGCATCATGCTGCTCCACGCACTGTTGTAGACATTTCCTTTTGATATTGTATGATATGGTATGGCATTTATAACACACCTATATACAAGTGTTTCAAAGTGCAGCGAGGCAAGGGAGGGGGAACAAAGGGAAGACAGAGACAACACTCTTACTAGGTCAGGTGACATTGAGATCGCGCAAGTGCAGGGGAGGGGGAGGGGAAAAGTGTGAGGAGAAAGGGGAGGGGGCAGTGCAGCACATGGGATCAACAGTAAAAATAAATAAAAACAATAAATAAAAAGTGTGGCCATCTGGTGGCAAGTGCAAGGGTAAGTGCAGACATCAAGTGTCAAGTGCTGGTAGGGGACTGTAGGGATACAGAAATAGCCCCAAGTACATGGGTTGCCAGGGGGGCAGTAAAGGTGTGGAACTGGGGGCGAGGGGACCTGGGCCCAAGATCAGAGGGTAGACAGGTGACCAGTGCTGTTTCAGTTTCAGCAGGGGAGAGTAAGAGAGAAAGCAGAAGCAAAGAGGAAGGTCTTGAGGTGCTTCCGGAACCAGAGATGGTTCTCCTCAAGCTTCAGAGAGGCAAGGAGGCTGTTCCAGAGGGAGGCCCCATCCGAGGAAAGAGATCTGCCACAAACCCGTTGCTTGGAGAAGCGACTGACCATGAGGGAGTTGGAGGCGGATGAGCGAAGAGCTCGAGAAGGGAGATATTTACAAAGAGAGGGTTGAAGGTATTGAGGCCCCAGGCCCCAGAAGGCCTTGTGGACAATTCAAAGGATTTTGAACGTAATCCTTGCATCCACTGGGAGCCAGTGCAGGGATTTCTGTCCTGGAGAGATACGATCCCTGGGCTTGAGGCCAAGGACAAGTCTCGCAGTCATGATTTGAATGAGTTGTAGAGGGTGGAGAGTAGAGGCAGGTAGATTTAGAAAGAGGCAGTTGCAGTAATCCAGCGTAGAGAGAACCAGAGCTCTGGAGACAGTGAGCTTCTGGGGGAAGGAGAGGAAAGGAAGAATATCTCTGAGGAGGTGCAGCTGGTAGTGTGACTTCTTAGAGACGTCAGAGATGAGAGGAGAGAAGGAGAGTATGGAGTCGAAGATCGCCCCTAGGTTTTTAGCCTCACAGGTGGGAGCAGGAAGAGGGCCAAGACAGGCAGCCAGAGAGAGGAAGGATAGGAGGGAGCAGGTGCTGATCAGGAGAATCTCAGTCTTACTGGCATTAAGGTAAGATCATTGGAGGCACAGCTCTCCTGGATGGTTTATAGTGAAAAGACCGAAAAAAATATCGAAAAAAAAGGTTGAACCAAAAAATCTCAAAAAAAAAAATCTGATTTCTTTTCAATATGTTTTTTTTCGAAATAACATCAACCCCCCTTTTTTCATTTTTTTTATTTTACCCCTTTTTTTTACTTACCTGACCCCAAAAATACATATAAATAAATAAATAAAAAATTCAATTTTTTATTTCGAGATTTTATTTTCGATATTTTTGTCATTCGATATTTTTTTTCGGCCTTTTGACTGACCACCCTCCTTGTATTTTTGAATTTTCAGTCTTTGACCTATGTCGGGATATTCCGGTATGTAAATGTAACAATTGTTTTGAACATTAGAGCTTTGATAACGGATGCATGTCACGAATTAGCTGGCCCCGATGAAGGATTTTCAATCCGAAATGCATTGGCCATAACAAGAGCTACTTTTGGGTCCAGAAAGCATCTGTACCACGAATAGAAACATATTGGTTAACAACAATGAAATCACCCATTAAAACAACTCAAGTGTCTTTTCAAGCCAAATAAGGAACTTTTTTGAACTATAACGAATTGAACATACACCACATGTCATGGTTTTAGGGAGTGCAGCCCGCACCGCCGGCTTCACAGCCAAGGTCTTTTTACTGTTTCATTTGGAGTGCTATTCCACCGAGGCACCTTTATAGCGGGTTTGCGCCCCATTCATTAGGATTCAAATATTGACTAAGAACAGTAGGAGTTAGTTACCTAAATATAGGCAGTGCCCACTCACCTCGACTCAGCCCTTATCACTTTTTATCCGTGGAATTATTTTGAGTTTGAGCATGCCACAGAAGTGATGTCTTACGAGGATATTGAGCATATTACAGACAATCGCACAACAACTTTAGGCTTTTCAGCTGAGGAGGCAGATGCCATATTGGGCCTAATTAAAGAGACTTCAAGAACCACAACCTCTAATGACCCACAAAGCAAAATAAAACAATTGGAATGCTCGAAAATTGATCAATGTGAAATGAAATGCGGTCACGCTAGGTCAGTATTATAAGGAATAGAGGATCCCAAGGGGACTAAGGATACCATTAAGACCCACATTGTGTAAGGAGAGCAAAGATTTTGTTGAGAAATGGGAGCAAATCCTCAACAAATGCTCCCTAGATTTAATATTACTAACTATTAAAGAACTTTCAGGGAATATAGAACTAGAAAAAGAAATCACAACTTTTTCCACGGAGATTACTGATATTACAAACACAGAATCTTTTACTGAGATACTTGATGACATTAATGCCAAACTAGAAGAGTATGAATGAAATCTGGAAGCCTGGAAAATAAGAAAATTCTGACGAGATACGTATGATTATCTTAACAACGAAGTGTATACATGGGTAGATAAGTATCAATACCAAGGCCCAAGACCAACCAACCCCACCACAGATAATACTAGTTCTGAATCAGACGGTCCCGAACAAGGGAGGAACCTTGCAGAAGGCAACACAGTAGCCAGTACCTCAGGAACTAATATAAGTCCAACTGCACCCTCAACCACAGCACCAGCAAGTTTTTTAGGACAAAAAGGAAGAGGACAAGGTGAGGCAAAAGGAAGACATCGAGGCATTGTCACGACCCTCCCCCAAAACCCCCTCTGGCAAACCCATTGGCCAGGTGGAGTCAGGACTCGGGCCTCAAGAGCCTGGAATCCTCTTCAAAAGCCCTCATGGGGGCAGTCCTGGCGCCTATGGCGCCAGGCTCATACACCATGAAAAACAATGTGCTTGGGAAGTACTTTTATTGTATTGTCAGCCAACATGGAGGCATCCAGATAGCTTGGTTCCTAAGAACCAAGCTATGCGGTATAGTGTTTTGGGTGTGGTAGCCTAGGGACCACTTTACCTGGACTATTTTGTTGGGGCTATTTAAACCACACCCGAGCAAACAACATGCTTCGCGTTACTTTGCAGCTTGCAACGTGACGCTCATTGTGTCCAGCTATTCCCTCAAACCTCAGAGAAGCAGAACCTGCAAGGAGACAAAAGGAACATAATTAGCAGCAGCATCTTACCTGCAGTCTTCATCTTTAAACACTCACAGCTATTGAGAACAGCTTCCTCGAGTCTGCACGCCTCCCGGACAGAGCGACCTGAGGGAGGAAGATGGAGGCAACATTTAAGAAAGCAGTAGAGACATTTACAAATTATGAACTGCTCAAAAGGCTTACCTGGCTGGTCGCCTCTCGGCTGGCACCACTCCGGACACTCCACTTGCGCTGAAGAACACTGCAACCTACAAGGAAGGAAAACATAGGTTAGCAAAGGCAAGACTTCGCAGCGCTGCGCATAGCACTTACTTACCGCATCATAGCGCTCTTAATGCGCCATCATTTACCAGCGGGGCTCAACCAAGCCAGTTCGCCGCGCTCAAGCTCTGCATACCTAAGGGAGAAAAAAAAAGACATTTTTAAACAAAGAAAGGCATGCAGGATAGCAACAAAACTAAAGAACAGCAATAAGACCTACCTGAACAATATCAAACGGGCCGGCGTCAGAGAAGTAAAAGGACCGTACTCGCCCAAGAAAGACAACTCGCCCTTGCAAAGATGGCAGGACGGAGGGCATGCCTAATTCTACCACAAGGTGAGGAGAGGGCGCCAGAGGGACTGAAATCATACGGGGGTGGAGGGAGGATACTTACCCCAGTCGATCAGTCTTGAACACAGTCCTCCTGTATTTTCAAGCAGAACCTTCCCCGCAGACCACATCAGGGCAAAGCTGAGAAGCATACCAGCGAGTAACCTGGCTGGGTGGCATCCCTGTGGATACCAGGTGAGCGTAACAGGCATGTTGACCCGATTTCAAACCAATCGGAACTAGTCGTTAATCTTTCAAGTAGAACACTATTGCAACAAGAAATAAAGACATTGGAGAATGGACTCAAATTCGTACCGATTTATAGTTCGAACAGATTTAATACCCGAGTCGAACTATATAAATTGATTCACAAACTCAAATTGAAAACGTTTTTCTCTGAAACTTCAACATCAACACACACACCAGCTGAAACCACCGAATATATTGAGATCACACCAAAAAGTACATTTAACACACCCATCAGTGTTCCAACCATCGACATTTTTCAAAAAATGGTTCTCAATGACCTGAAGAAAGTTCAATTTAGTCACCCAAGAATCACAATTTGAACAGGGGTGAACTTTCATTAATCAAAATCTTTTTTCAGATGAAACAATAACAATCAGACCAGCAGACAAAGGAGGGGCAATCGTCATCCAAGACACTGTACTATATCATCAGGAATGTATTTGCCAACTGTCTGACAACAACACATATGTTGGATTTAGCCACAATCCCATTAGGCAAATCAAAAAAGAACTAGAATCTATATTAGATTTGTCAATGGAGAATGAGTGGATCCCATCAAAACCAGAACATATGTATTGACTCCGTATCCCAAAATGCCACATCTATATACATTCCCTAAGATTCACAAAAGCTTGAACAATCCCCCAGGGAGACCCATCATTGCAGCTACCGGCAGTATACTCCCACCCTTAGGAACCTACATAGACCTCTTTTTGCAACCGATCATTCAGAATACTTCAACATATGTCAAAGATACAACACATTTTCTTCAGATTCTCAGAGAAATCAAGTTATCAGAGAAAGACATATTGTTTACTATTGACGTAGTAAACCTATATACAAGCATCCCTCACGATCTTGGCAGTCGACACTTTACTACTACAAGCAGGCCATATAGGAGCAAATAAAGAATTCCTAATGATCCTTCTAAATTTCATTTCACAATATTCTTTTTTCGAATACCATCAGAAATATTACTCGCAGAAATCAGGGACCGCAATGGGTGCCACAATGGCACCTGCATACGCCAATTGCTTTATATACCAGTTCGAAATGACACACATCTTGGAGAACCAACGATGGAAAGGATGTATAAAAAGATGGGTCCGCTATATCGATGACATTTTTGGATATGGACTGGAACCAAGCAGGAATTGGAAGAATTTTTGATGTATCTGAACAGTATCGACAGCAGGATCCAATTTACTTTAGAAATTGTTAATCTGAACATACACTATCTGGATGTGGAAATGTTCATTAAAGGTGAAACAATAGACACCACTTTGTATTCCAAACCAACAGATCGTAACAATTTACTTCACCATTTGAGTTTTCATTCCCCAAGTATTTTACGGAACCTTCCTTATGGGCAAATGTTAAGAATTAAAAGGATTATCAGTGATCAAGAAGACTGCGAGAATCAATTGGATATACTACAAGAAAAGCTTAAACTAAGAAGTTATCCACAAACTGACCTACCAGCAGCCCGAGTCAAGACTAACACAAAAGAATGTGACCAGCTATTGACAAAGAAATCTGGTCAAAAGAATCCTGAACTAGTGTTTGTGAGTAAATATTCAATCCAAAGCAGGAAGATTAAAGACATAATCAAAAACAGATGGAGCATCCAGACTAGTGATGAAAGAATCAAAAACGTATTCCCACAGCCTCTGGTATTTGCTTACCAAAAAAGCAGTAGTCTACGCAACTTACTAGTCAATACACAAGGAAGACCAGCAAACAGCATTTCAGATTAACACCCAGGAACATACCCCTGCATGAGTTGCGGGAACTGCAACAACGTCATTAAAGGCAATACTGTATCACATTCCAACACAGGGGAGAAAATGAAGTTGAAATATCACGCGACCTGTTTATCAGAGAATGTAGTCTACGCAATTAAGTGCCCTTGTGGAATATTCTATGCAGGCGAGACATCAAGAAAGATAAGAGTATGTCTCAACGAGCACAAGTCATGTATAAGAAATGACAACCAAACATTGGCAGTGGTAAGACATTTTAAAGAGAATATACATTCTATTAACCAATTGCGTTTTCAGGTTTTAGAAGTAATATCCACAAAAGGATACAACAGAGACACAAATAGACTTAGGGCACACCAAGAAGCATTTTGGATTGGCAGATTAGATGCCCTCATTCCCGGCGGGATGAACGAAGAACTTGATCTGAGCTGCTTCCAATAATGCACTAGCTCCGGTGACCACCATACCTATTGTGTCCCGTTTGAACAGACTAAACTCCATATGGATAGAAATAGTTCTGTTTCTCATACACACATGATGCCATACCAAGTACCATTAATTTCAGTTCCACGACTAATAGATACATTTTTGTCAGTTTGTCCGTGTTGTTGACTGTTGCAGTTTATATGTGATATTTTGGTATATAAGCAAATCACTTGTTTCACACCCTTTATATGGTGTTCTTCATACACTTATTCGATGATCTATAGATCAGTCCAACGATCTAAGCTTTCTCTTTCCTTTGTTCTATTACATTAAAAATGGGTTTAAGAACAGGTCCCGTCTAAACCTTTACTACAAGTTCTGCAGAATGTTTGTTTACTTACATTCCTAGCAATAATGTATCTATTACTAAATAGCGTAATAACATGTTCCATATACCATGGAGAGTGGGAGATATCACGCATACATGGAGTCATAATTTTCAACTTACCCAGTGGAGTTTATTTGCAGGCTATGACATCATTTGCATGAATGACTGCAATTATTTGCTGCAAGAAGTGTATTAATTCATATCGAGCTTGAGCTAGTATTGTATGGTAATGAGAGCTTATCACGTGTGTTAATCAGAACATAGTGGAATCTATCTCGCTTCACACAGTGATAGTACTTATTGAAATGAGTCACATTAACGATGCAACAGTAAAGTCATCGGAACATATACTGTAAGTAAACACCACATGATGGCGTCACGATCTTGTAAAACCGGCTAGAGGTGTATGCAGCAAAATGGTAAAATATTGTGTATACATACGATATGAACTCTCGGCTAATTGTTAGCAAGGAACAGCTTTTCGAATGTTTGATTATTTAGCACAATTACAAACCAGATCGGTAACTTTCCAGGTTTGAGCATGACAAATAGAATACAACACTCCAATATGGCTGTCGTACGCACGCATAGGCGTGGTTGCCTAGGCTACCGCTAACATAAACAGAACGAGATCGGGCCGCGTTTACACGCTGAAAGCCACTCGCACACATTATTGTGAAAAGGTAAGAGCAGCATATTAGATAACAGTCGAGACAAGTCTATGTCACAAGAGCAGTATAGCAGTGTCAGTACTTATTTCATTTATTTTTTATCAGGACAATGCGCACCATTCACAGCGTTACCATAGTGGCAGTATGAGACCGTTCCTCCACCTGTGACTCCACTGGTAAAAATACACGTATTCTTTCGTGTAGATACAGTTTGGGAATATGAGGTGGCACTGGCAGACAATATACTGACACGTGTATGCAACATTATTAATTTTTCTAGCATGTACGCTGTAAGAAGCACAGGCAGGTCAGTGACATTACATTTGTAAAAACCAGATTTCTTAATGACATATGAGCACTAGTTGCAATGCTATTTGCTGACTTGAAGCTTACAGTTTTCCTTCTGTTTCTTTAACTTTTTTAACTGCATTTCACATGTGCTTGGATCATCGGATATGCATGTAACGTATGCATCAACCACATTTACTATTTGAAATGCAATAAAACGCTTTGTATTCGACTGGGAACTCTTCAATGGTTACCCTGTGAACTGACTAATGTGAATTACGGTATTGGATGGCTTTTTTTGTCCATATGATGCTTTCTTTTCTTTTCTTTATTTTCATGGTTGGAACTAGTATTTCATTTTATTTATGATTTGTTTTCATCATTTTTGTATTTTTGAATTTTCAATCTTTTGACCTATGACAGGATATTCTGGTATGTAAATGTAACAATTGTTTTGAACATTAGAGCTTTGATAACGGATGCATGTCACAAATTAGCTGGCCCTGATGAAGGATTTTCAATCCGAAATGCATTGGCCATAATAAGAGCTACTTTTGGGTCCAGAAAGCATCTGTACCACAAATTTAAATATATTGGTTAACAACATAAAAATCACCCATTAAAGCAACTCAAGTGTCTTTTCAAGCCAAATAAGGATTTTTTTTTAACTATAACAAATTGAACATACACCACACGTTGTGGTTTTAGGGAGTGCAGCCCGCACCACTGGCTTCACAGACAAGGTATTTTTTCTCAGTTTCAGGAGGAGAAGAGATTGCAGAAGGGAGCCTGCAAATGAGCTGAGTGTCATCCGCATAGCACTGAAAGTTGGGGCAGAGAGAGGCAATGCGGTGGACAAGAAGTTCCAGGTATTGGTTGAACAGCCAGGAAGAGAGGTTAGACCCCTGGGAACACTACAGGTAGAGAGAGGGATAGAGGAGATGAAGGACCCAAGTTGGACCTGGTAGGGTCGATCGGAGAGGAAAGAGGTCAGCCAAGCCAGGGCCTGATCAGTGATACCCAGGTTATCACCGAGACGGTTGAGCAGGATGGCATGGTTGACCATGTCAAACGCAGAAGATAGATCAAGTAAGATGAGGACACAGGGGGTATTGTATTTGAGGTTGTTTGGGATGTTCAGGAGAGCAGTTTCCGTGCTTCGGGCAGCTCTGAAGCCAGACTGATGGTCATGGGGAATGTGGTTATCACTAGAATGTCAACCCTGCCTAGGAGGGGAGTGTCTTAACACAGGAGTTCACACCCCCCTCTACCGTCTTTTGCAAAGGCTAGGAGTATGATCTGCAGTTTGACTCTACCCTGGGACTGTGTGAGAGGTAGGATAGTGGGAATGGCCAACATTTTGCTTTTGTTCAGGGGCGCTTCAGTTTTAACTACCCAGGCTACTATTTGTCCCTGGTTTGTGGATCATTAATACACATGCTAGGGAAAAACTTGTGCTGAGCATGTGTGCTGGGATTGGTTCAACAGACATCCACAGCACACATGCCAACTACAGAGATACAATGTACAGAAGTGAGGTCCTTCTATCACTCACTGGTATCCTGCCTCTTACAGTGGAACTCAAAGAAGTTGGGCACCGGCCCTTCTGCTACAAGATCTTTCATTGGCTTTTGAAGGCACGCCCACAAACACTCATCATGCCAGAATAAATACAACCCGCCAGGGAAGAAAGGCCAAAAGATTCTTGCAATGATAACAAGTTTTAATCACACACAAAATAGGTATGCCAGAAAACAACTCAAGAATGTTCTGCCGAAAAATGGTGCAAGCAGAATGTTGTCAGGAAACAAATCGTAATCAGTGACATAAACATATACAGTAACCTTATACATGGTCTGCCTGCTCTATAGTAGATGCCAGGACATTGGCCCCAGCCACGTCCGTCCGTCTTCCATCACGTGGGGTCTGCTGGGCTCATCATCTCCAAGAAACCAAGGTCGAGTTTTCAATTAGTTACCATGTAAGACAATGCTATTCTATCATTATGGTGTGCACCTGGGAGGCTCAGGGACTGGCACAGGGGAGGCTTAAGTTCAAGCTGACCCACACATTCTTCACTCATTCGGTATCGCACTATCCGCACCCAAGGCTTCCACCCTTGCTTTGGACTATAATGTATTCCACCCTATACCTTGTCATTATGAAATAAGGTGGAATGGTAGTTTTCTTTTAGATCATTTATGGCCAGTGGATTTATAGTTGGTGCTCTGGGGTCACTTACTATCATGGAATTCAGGGGTCTTGGACTGTGACAGTTGTGGGTGCCATAACTCATCTTTGGCTTGGTGGGATGTCGGAGGCCTGCTTGGGCCTGGCTGTGATGAACGTGCACTCTGAGTCATCTGGTACTGTCTTGTGGCCTTGTAGGGCACATCCCGTCTCAGGATAACACGCTTTGGCAACAGTTGTGGAACAAAGGAGAGATTCTATGGAGGCTAACAGCGTGGGTCTATCTATCATCTGCGCTTGGGCCTATTCAGGTTTCTTCGTTAGGTTTGTGGTCTATGTCTACCGCGCAGCCACGTATGCCCAAATGTTACTACCATGGCTACAAAATGGCACCTATTTATATGTGTGCACTAAGTCTAAGCATCTACATTATGCATAGTATTGTGTTTGTGCGGGTTCTCTTAATACGCCCCCCTGGCACATCACACGTACATTTATGGGATTCGCATTACTCTAAAGTGCACAAGGGGGTGGGGTAGGTTCATCTCCTTCCCAACATTCCCCCCTTTGTTACTTCTACAGTAACACATTCCTCAACATTTACTTTCCCATCTCAGGCCTCATATGGTGGGGTTTCCTTTATTGGCATCCAAGCTCTACATACTGACCACAGACTTTCTCCTGCTTGTGCATATTCTTTGGGTGTGAATGTCATATGAATGCATTCCCCATCTCCTTCTAGGTTGATCCATATTTCCTCATAGTTTTCATGGTCAGGGGGTGGGACAATGATGGTGTGGTATAGGTGGTCCACTTCATCTCCATAGGGGATAGGGACCATCCGAGGGATGAGGTGATCGGTTTGTATTTCAGTCTCTTTTGTATTGCAGGGTACTTTTGAAACACCAATTGATACCATCACCATTGCGCTACTAGGCACGGCTTTGGCACAACACCGGAGTCCCATTTGACAGGTGCAAAAGATGACCAAGATGAAAACTATGACTAGTACAAGTATCTTAACAATCACTCCTAAGCAAGAAGCAGATAAAGAGAAGGCCAGATCAAACCAGTCTCCTCCCTGTATTCCTCCTTCTTTCTTCATGCAAACTCCTAATCCATGCACTGCTGCTATTATATGAGATAGTGACCCATTCTTTGCGTCTTCTGGAGGCTCGAATGTGCAGCAAGAATCGCCAATCTTTCAGCAAACACCTCCTTCCATCACTGTCAGAATGTCAAACACATACCTATTCTGCATTGTGATCAGTCTTAGTGCTCTTAATTCAACCTTTATGAAGTTGAATCCCTGTTTAGTATCATTCGGCAGCTGGAACAGTTCCCATTACACAATTTGCAGCCACTTGGCGTTTGTTTCTACTTGTACACCGTGTCGCAGGAGTGAAGTAAAGAATGTCTATGCTGAACTTCAAAGTCAGTATTCATATGGGATCTCGGCGAGCATTTCAGATGAGTCTTTGGATAAGTAGTTTAACCTCTTTGTTCTTTTCAGTTTCTCATACTTCCCCCTTCCAGGTATAATGCGGAACTCAGGCGATGGTAGTGGGTTTTGTTCTTCGAATGTTGGTGGAACAGTTGGGGCGGTATCTGGCGAACAATAGCCCCTCCATGATGGTGGCAGGTGCAAGTATGCTTGTTGGCCACAGACCCAATAATAGCCCATCACTGCCACTGTGCCCCTTTTCAAGTCTGGAATCAACAATGTTCTGTTACATCATCCGTTGGATCCAATGAAGAGAGCTCCTTCGCTGTGTAAGCAGAGTTCATAAGTCTCCTCTCTGTACACTTTCATTGGCTTTTCCATTGCCACAATCCATGTCAATTTTGTAATGTGCTCTCTCCATATTTGTGCACAGGTTCTTTCCACTAAAGCCAGTACTACTTCTTTGTACCCCCGAAGTCCTTCCTTTGCTTCTTGCCATTTGTTGTTTATGTTTTTCAATCCATCAATTACTAAATATGGTTGCTGTATGTTGTAGGCAATTGAGGTTTCTTGGGTTGTCATTGCATTGCAGGAGGTCAGGATCGCCAAGCTCTAGTCACACGCTGTGTGCCTGGAAGGTGCCTTTTATTCCACATAGTGCAAGATGAACCAGGCATTGTCCCTCTGTAATTGGAACTTCCTGTGGTACTAAAATCTTGGGTGCTCCCGATTGCGTGCAATATTAATGAGCATACATAGCAGCTGCCATTGGTTGGTTGTCTTCCTACCCCACTCATGTCAGTTTAACAGCTATTGGATAGCTCAAGGTGTCTAATATCTTCAATAGCATCCAGGCCTAGGCCATGGTATGATATGATATGATATGGCATTTATGACGCGCCTATACACAAGTGTTTCGAGGCGCGACGAGGCAAGGGAGGGGAAACAGAGGGAAGACAGACAACGATCTTATTAGGTCAGGTGTCATTCAGATCGTGCAAGTGCATGGGAAGGGAATATGTATCATATTTGGGCCTATGTGCTTGCCTTCTCATTCTATCATGCCTTAATATATATCTTTTTGTTAGTGTACTACTGCTTACATTGCTACTGGTATTTGTATTGCAGAAAATGTTTCTCAAAATTGTAGGAAATAGGCTTTCAGGACACCCCTTTGCCTCAAAACCCACAATATTGTCTAGTGCCTTCTGCACTTCTTTGGGCAGGCCCTGTTCAACAATGAAGTCGAAAAAGGGTATTGATTGATCCCATGCATTACACATTTCTGCTCTGCACATCTCCTGAACTTTAAGAATTAATTGAGCAGCGTCTTCATCATCACCCATTGCATGATAGACTGTAAATCGGATGTGTCAAGAAATGCACTCTGCAGCGCATCCCATATTTTCGCTCAAATTTTATTAAAGGATGCCCCATCATGTGCATCATTTTCCAGAGTTACTCCCAGATACCCTGCTTTTCCCCATACATCGGCAGCTTGATTTTAAACTATACATAACTGTAATTGTTTTTTTATCCAATATGGATTTTTTTTCCAATTAACCAATGATTATTTAATGGCAAGACAATAATGGAAATGTCTACAATACCTTTATGACCAAAGCATTGGACTCAGTAGCACCACTTAAACTGTGCAAAAGCAAACCCAGAGCGCACTTGCACTCATGGTTTACGCCTCATCTGAAATAACTGAGAGCTGAAAAAATTAAGTTAGAAGTCACCTCTAGACACTCACCCACAGCAGAAAACAAAACAAACTTAGTTAACTGTATTGCCCTCTATGAAAAAGAAATAATACTAACTAAACAGGAAACATACAATAACAGGATTCACAAGGCTGGTTCCAGTTCAAAGGATCTCTTATTATCTTAAGAGAGTTATAAGCTCCCACACCGCAGACAGATGACTGCATAAAAAATAAATTATGGTGTACCAACATCCAAAATGCCGTAATGAACAAAATTACCCTTCTACAGAAAAAAGATTGCTGATAAAAAAAGCCACCCTTCCAACTTCAGACAATTTGGTTGCCCCAACAGAGTCGGTCTCTAAATCTACCCAAAGTTTCAGTTTCTCTAAAGTCTCTATCCTTGAGGTTGAAAACAATATTATTTCCCACAAAACATCAGGGAGATAGCGGCCCAGCACAATTAATTAAGGATGCCGCTAGAAACTTAGCCCCCTTTATTTGCAAACTAATTAATGCCTCATTTTCATCAGGGACTGTCCCTAGTAACTCAAAAGAATCAAGGGTACTTCCTCTTCTAAAAAAACACTCCATGGATCCCACCATCCTGACCAACTACAGGCTGATTTCTACTGTACCATATCTCCTCAAAATACTTGATGAAATGGCTTATATCCAGACACAGGAGTACCTTGAGACGAACCACTTACTAGGTGTCCGTCAATCAGGCTTCAGGCCACAACAAGGCAACAAAACGTAAACATCTCTATTAGACTTAAAGACCCAAATGGACTTCCTCAAAGACAATGGGAAAACAGCCCCTTTACTTCTCCTTGATCACTCGGCCGCTTTTGAGTTGGTTGACCACAAAGTATTGTGTCAACACCTTGCCACTTCTGCCTACTTTTCAATTGATGCAATCATGTGGATTAAATCCTTCCTGAACAACAGGACCATGAGAGCCTTCTCTTCCTCTGATTCCGTCGCCCCCATTCCAATTACCTGCGGCGTGCCACAAGGCTCATGTGTTTCGCCAACAATGTACAATATTTTCACAAAGCCATTGTTTGACAAGTTAGACCATCTGGGTGTCACCTACACAAATTATGCATATGACACCCAGATCCTCCTTCCACTCACTGACGATTACAGTAAGGACATGGCCTTAGTGAACAAAATGTATCTAATCATTCAGGCGTGGATGGCGTCCCACGGCCTCTGCCTTAATGATGATAAATCTCTTAATAGTTGGCTCAGCACCTAATCTGGGCAAACTTAACTCAAATTACTCATTGTTCAATATCGATGGAAACATGATGAAAGTGGCACAGAAGGTCAAAATACTAGGCTTTTACCTTGACTCGACTCTCACACTAAACAAGTAAGTGCCATGTCAGCTTCTACAGCTTATACTTGTAAACTGATCAGAGCCCGTAAACCCTTTCTTTCTAAAGAAAGTTGCTTGATCCTACCAAGGGCCCTTATTTTGTCCAAGCTGGACTATTGCAATTTACTTTACTTAGGAGCCAACAATTGCATTGTCAAGAAAGTCGAGATCTTACAAAATAATGCGCTCAGATCAGCTTGTGGTATCCCTTGGAGAGAGACCATTTCAAATGTAAGGAGACACAATAAATAGCTCTCTACCAATGACAAAATCACCCTCAAATTGCTCTCCCTCACACACAAATGCCTAAATGGCGCTCAGAAAAAATAGTCAGGAAATCTTCTACCCGCCCAACGAGAACAGCTCATTCTTCTCAATTGGTTGTGCCAAGATTCAAACTAAAAAAAGTGGGGGGAAGTAGCTTCCCGGTCATGGCGGCACAACTCTGGAACAACCTTACTCCAGCATTGAGAGGGGTTCAACCCTTCTTGAATTTCAGGCCTAGCATCAGAAATTGGCTTGTTTCCAAAGACACTTGACTTAACCATAACCACTCACGTACACCTATCTCTATGACATTGTCACCTCATTAATGACCCTTTTGATTTTTATGCTCTTACCTGTTCTTTCCTCCTTCCTTGTGTACACACCCACATACAACCCACCTCTATGTATACCCGTCTGTAACATTCTTGTACATACTATGTTTCTTTACTTACACCCAACCCTCTGTAATGTAATCATCCTTGTAACATTTTTGTAATTACTATGCTTATCTTGTACTTATCTAACTTTGCAACTTGCTACATCAACTGTAATAATGTAACTAAGCCTAATGTATACCTGTCTTCATGTGCAATGGCGCCCAGATACCCTCGGGTTTGGTGCGCTTTGCAAATCAATAAACAAACAAACAACAGCAGTGTGTCATACACTAATGAAGATAGGGTCCCTGGAATGGACCACTGGATCCCACTAAGCATGACAGCCTGAAGATCCAGAAATGCAAGATGCCAGTCACTGTTCGGCCAGCCCCCAGGAGGGCCAGTGACTTCTACATATGCAAATAAATATTCTCTCAGACTCTCAGACAACCATTTAAACCTTATCCAGCTGATATCTTCATGGATACAGGTGCCACAACACTGCAACAGGTTGACTAAGATCTCATTAGAGAAATCACAACATATTAACAATAGCCACGAAGCAAACTTGCATCCCTGCATGAAGTTACACGACACACACGTGCACACACGTGTGCACACACGAAGAACATGCTTACACAGTTCTGTAGATAGAGGACAGATACATATACATACGGTCAGAAGCCTTTCCTTTTCATTAGCAAAACGCAGAAATGCAGAAATGCTAGAAAACAAGATATTCAGAGCAAGCTTGCAACCACTTATTGAAACTAACCATATGGAACTACAGGGTCGTATAAGGAACCTGGAATAACCAAGTACCACTAACCCATAGGGAATATAATACAATATAGACATATAGAAAGCATAGTATAACTATAGTAGAATTACATGAAGCCACAGGCCTCGGAATAAGGGAGGAAGGAAAATAGATTTTGCAGCACACTGTCCAGGGCTGGTGCTCGCAGCCAAGGTCAGAGATGAGCAGAACATTCCTGGCTCCAGAGACCTGCAAAATAGCAGAATAAATCCTCACTAATTGCTGACAGAAAAGCTAAGTTTTTCAGTCTTTACCCACGTGATCCGGCTCAGCCAAACAATGGCCAATTACCCCTGGCCAGAAGAGGAACAGTTCCCAGCAACCCAGACAAGAACTAATATGTGTGTTGTTTTACAACATTGCAACCTGCAGAAAATAAACCTCAAGTTCGACCAAATCCCCCATTCGGTAGCGGTGGCAGCAGGGGTGTCCCCCACAAATCCGGGGGTGGATGGCAAAGGGCAATGTCCAATAGGAATCCTGCGACCCTGTTACAAATTAATAGGTAGTTTTTGGGGAAGGGTCAGGCAAAACCACCTGACATTCAAGGGCCAGTGAGCTAGCCTCTATATGTGCCGTCTATAGGCACTACCACCGCAGCAACCAAATAGTGTAAGCTCTTAGGTTTTTGGGGAAGAGCCCCAACTTGTGATGACACATACCAAAACAAAAACCTGACACAGGCTCAGGCGCTGTGATTGCTGGAGAATTATTTCCTGTATGATCCCTGTCTGTTATGGGAAATAAACAACAGTTCTAACTTGCCCTTGGCTGAGTCCTCAGTCTTTTACCTTGGAGAGTACGTTGGGCGAGGGTACTCTGTTGAATGGCGTTTGTGTAGCACGAACCCCAGTCCTCTGGTATACCTATACACTAATGTTGCACCAAACATAGTACTTAGAATGTACTGTTTATGAGGTCCTAAAAAATGTATATGGAAAATTGTATACAACTACAGCTTTTAAACAAACGTGCTTAACAAATTGTACTATTTTTTCCACAGAAAATAAACCTGAGATTCCAGCTTCATAACATTATAAAACTATGTAACCATAGTTAGTATAATCAAATATATATTCTATGAGCACAATCCTCCATTGTACTACAGTCATAAATACCACACACACTTCAATTACATCATTCCTCCAAATTACAAACACGTTGTACTCCCACTACATTACCTATAATTACTATACACACATATTACTAATATGGTGATTCTGGCCATACTCCTACTACATTACCTATAATTTGTCACTAATAACTCTCCTTAATCCTGGTCTGACCATCACCTCCTCTCCTTCTCCCTCGAAGCTTCGAGCCCCATCACCAGCATAGCGCTAGCCGCAGCCATCCCCACGAGAAGCAAGAAAAATATCACAGTGGAAAAACTGATTCCTCTTATCCTCCCAACGCTTAACCAACTCCCCGCTTCCAACCCCTACGACCTCGTAGAAGGTTATAACAATACCATGCGCACAGCCTTAGAAGCCATTGCACCACTAAAATTGAGAAAATGCAAACTGAAAAAGCACCTCAACCAATGGTAATCCAGCTATCTTAAAGCGCTTCGATTGGAAAAACGCAATTTGGAACAAGCGTGGAGACAGTCTCCCACAGACCACAACAAGTTAATGCTCAATAAAATAACGTCCAATTACAAAAATAAATCATAGCTGTCAAACAAGAATCCTATAACCAGAGAATTGCACAATCCAACTCCAGTTGTTTACAATCATCAAAGAACTGGAAACACTGGTGCTAATTCCAGATACCTGTGTGAAGGACAAACAATGGTGCACTAGTGTCCAAAATGCATTAAACAACAAAGTCACAGGTCTTCAAACCAAAATTAAAAACAAGAAAGACTCCCTTACCAAATCAATCAACCCCACTAACACCTCCCTGAGACCCTCGCCCCCATACCCCACACCCAACACCGCTCGCTTCAGCTTCTCCAAAGTCTCTACTCTCGAAGTGGAAAAAATCATTCTCAGCCTTAAACCATCCAAATGTAAGGTGACCTCTGCCCCCCACAAATCATTAAAGATGCAGCAAGAGACCTCTCACCATTCATCACCAGACTCATCAACGCCTCCTTCTCCTCAGGAACAGTCCCCGGTAACCTCAAAGAGTCTTGGGTCCTCCCCCTCCTTAAAAACCCTCCCTTGACCCTTCCATTCCTACCAATTATAGACCCATTACCACCGTCCCATTCTTGCTCAAGATACTAGACAAGACAGCATACCAGCAAATCCAAAAATACCTTGAAACAAACCACCTCCTAGGTATTCGACAATCAGGCTTCAGAACCCAACATGGGACTGAAACGGCCCTCATTGACCTGAAAGCCCAAATAGACACCCTTAGAGACAACGGGAAAACCGCATTACTGCTCTTACTAGACCTCTCCGCGGCATTTGATCTAGTTGACCACAAAATCCTATGTAATCATTTAAACTCAGCAGCCCACTTCTCCCAGGAAGCCATTGGCTGGATCAAGTCATTCCTCATCAACAGATCCATGTGTGTCTTCTCCACCTCTGCCGCTGCCGACCCCATCCCCATCACATGCAGAGTGCCACAGGGCTCCTGCGTTTCCCCTACTCTGTACAACGTGTTCACGAAGCCCCTGTTTGATGATCTAGATGGCCTGGGTATCACCTACACCAACTACGCTGATGATACACAGATCCTCATCCCGCTGACGGGAGATTACAACCAGGATTTGGCCTTGGTGGACAAGGTGTACCTCATCATTCATGCATGGATGGCTTTGCACAGTCTATGCCTGAATGATGACAAGACTGAACTCATCATCCTTGGTTCCACCTCAAACCTAACCAAACTAGACCACAATTACACCAACTTCATCATAGACGGGAACCCGATCAAGGTAGCCAAAGAAGTGAAAACTTTAGGAATATATCTCGACTCCTCCCTAACCTTCCACAAACAGTTCAGCTCTCTGGCATCCTCCACGGCCTACACATGTAAGCTTATAAGAGCAGCCAAACCCTTCTTATCCACCCAGAGCTGCATTACACTAGCTAGAGCCCTGGTATTATCTAAGCTGGACTATTGTAATGCCCTCTACGTGGGAGCCAGCAAGCAAGTCACCAACAAAATTCAGACGCTACAAAACAACGCTCTCAGAGCAGCGCTCAGCATTCCCAGGAGAGAACACATCTCCAACATCAGGAAATCCCATAACTGGCTCAACACCTCAGACAAAATCCTGCTTAAAGTAGCCTCTCTAACTCACAAATGCCTGAACAACGCTGCCCCACACTACCTAGTAGACAGAATATGCAAATATACCCCCAACAGACCTACCAGAACTTCCAACGCAAACCTGCTCATAGTTTCCAGGTTCAAACGCACCAATATGGGTGGCAACAGCTTCCAGGTGAAAGCATCCCAACACTGGAACACCCTACCACCATCCCTCAGGATACCCCAAACCTATACACACTTTAGACGCAACTATATCCAGTGGATAAAGAACAAGGACCACTAATACTTCTAACCCACCACACTGTAAACCACAACCAAAACACCTCATTGGCTAATCCCCTCAGGCCCCTTTCCATGCCAGGCAACCTTAAAAGACCCAGATGTGGCACGTGCCATCTGCGGACTACCACAGTGTCCACGGACACAGCAGCCAGTCAAAGCGGTGTGGCTGGAAATTAAACACAATTTAAGTTATTGCATCTCTAGTAGTGGCTCTGAAAAGAACTGTTTTGGGGGTTTGTTAACAAACACCTTTTTTCTCCTTTTTTGCTTTTACGTACAGTAGTACTGAACACTCTACATCTTCCATTACAGTTTCCTTACAGGAACTTCTTCAATGCATTCCTAAGATTGTAAAGAAAAATTGCAAAGGATTGTAAAGGGATAAGCCTGCAGCAGTGAAAAGGGTGCTGCTTAACTGTTGGGCTGTCTGGCGTTTCGTTATTCTCTCTGCTGTGTTTCACTTTGTTCCATTGAAATTCATGGAGTCCACCACAAGCGTGCTAATACTGCTCCTGTGTCTTTAGTGGTTGTTTATCCACCCTTCCAGGAAGTGAGGCAGCAGGAACAGGATAAAAACCTAGCTCAGCCGCCCTTGCGACGATAAGCCTGTAGCAGTAAAAAGGGCCATTCTCAACTGTTGGGCTGTCTTGCATTTCGTTATTCTCTCTGCTTCATTTCACTTTGTTCCATTGAACTGCATGTAGTCCACCACAAGCATGCTAATACGGCTCCTGTGTCTTTAAGGGTTGTGTACCCGCCCTGCCAGGATGTCAGGAAGCAGGAACAGGATAAAACCTAGCCCCAGTGCCCTCACAGTGATAAGCTGGCAGCAGTGAAAAGGGTGCTGCTTAACTGTTGGGCTGCCTGGCGTTTCATTAATCTCTCTGCTTCGTTTAACTTTGTTCCATTGAACTGCACAAAATCCACCACAACCATGCTAATACTGCTCCTGTGTCTTTAAGGGTTGTGTACCTGCCGTGCCATGAAGTGAGGAAGCAGGAACAGGATAAAAACCTGGCCCCGCCGGCCTCGCAGTGAAAACGGTGCTGCTTAACTGGAAATAAATGATGCTTCACATAATAATATAGATGACCTCAGCATCATTGTGTATGCCGATCAGGCAATTGCATGAAGTAATTTGGGACATATGCAGAGCAAATCCAATAGTGTTATTCAGCAGACATGTGATGCTTCATATATGGGATCTCCATCTGAACTCACCAATTTTATTGACAAATATACAGAGAAACAGAATTGGTTACAGAGAGGGGACTTCTGCCGGAAGTTGCAAAAGATAATCCCGACGATGCAAAAATGCATCAAACTCTAAAGGAAGCTGATGAAAGGATCATACTTACTCAACCGACGGTTTCTGCTTTAAATATGGTTTTAAATTCCTTTGTCAACCTATATGACAACATCTGGGCAGAAGTTCGATCTCACACTGAACTTCTCACAGAAATATAAACAAGATTAGAAGATTTGGAAGGTCTAGACGGTCTGGTGAAGCAGATGAGGGAGGTTGAATCATCCACCACTAATACTATGGCAGCTGTTCTCCTTCTCAACTCTATATCAGAAGTCGAGTTAGGTGGACAGGCGGTAATAATGGTGGAGCCCGACAATGCTAATATGGTAAACTCAGATCCCATTAAGGGAAGAGAGGTGACGGGACATGATATTCCCTGCCCGATACCACTTATATGGGTTCCCGAACATGATAAAAATAAGGAAATACATCATGGGAAATGGATAAATAATGAGACTATATTTAGGCAAAGGGATAAGATCAATCACAATAAGGAGACCTTGTTTATCGATCTGACTTAAGATGAAACAACCTCCAAAAGAAAGATTATGGTTGGCAAAAGACACAAGCAGCAAATTAGGAAAACGAAAAATAAAAAGAAGGTCAAAAAATTGAACTTTATAACATGTAAATACCTAAGAAATTTGACCATACCAGAAACACTACAATGTAAAGGGAGAAGAATTCAAAAAAGTGGGGCAATTGGCCCTAACATATTGGAAGTAATTAATCATGTGGAAAAGGACAACTCTAAGGAACGAGGGAATGCTGTAGAGACAAACAGACTGCCTGTCTCTGCTGCCACCACCCTTCCAGGGACTACTGTAAAAGAAAAAATACTACCCCTTTAAGGGTAGATACAGGAATTCAGACAGAGCAATTGCCGTTACTGGAAGTGCTGTGGTAACTACAGGGATGTTAGCAAATGCATATCCAGGGGATGATCTAAGTCACCACATACCCAATAGAGTTCTCAGTGATATAGATTGTACCAATAAAGAGGATGGAAATCAGAAACTCGAGGCAATTATAAATCGCAATCTGACGGCTCCTTTGTCTGAGCCGACTGCCCAGGCCATTCAGATGGCCCCAGAGATTAAGAGCCCAACTTTTGTTAATATTGCATCAGCAAGACGACTATTACAAGATCTATATAGTCAAGAGAAATATCAGGCTGAAGGACCCTTGAAACAACTAGGGCCAAATTTAGGGATAAATGACGGCAGCTTCAAGTTCCCAGTACATTACCAGACGAGACATGCGATAGAGGCGCACATGAGAGGTAGCATACTGTTTATGGGGGGGGGCCCAATTTGAACCAAACATTTTTATGTGAATTATATGCGCCCAAGTTTCCAGAGAGTTTAGGGATGGGGGCTACTAAATCTAGACCCTTCAGGACACAAGATAGAAAAGCCGCAGAATATAAGGAGAGGTACAATTCTAAGGAGGGCCAGGGGCCCCGAAGGCCAAGATCATGATATGAATGAACTAAAGGGGAATGATGAGGGGTCTCGTGGGAAGATGTTGAACAACTTGACATCATGCAGATAATACATTTCTGGGAGACGACATCCCAGTCTGTCTCAATCGAGGCAACGTCCTGAACATTTTCTGCCAGATTCCATCTTCAACTCTGCTGTCTACCTGTGAACCAGATAGGATTTTGTTTTCAATTAAAGGTAGCTCTGATACAAGTAATGTTCTCTTTAAGTCTCGGGTGGTATTTAATCTGGTAATAGGGGACATTGAAGGCTTGAGAGAACTGGGCTTTGAAATTAAGACTTTGAAGATGGACCATAATCAAATTAAGGGACAAAAAGTAATGGAATAAGGGGAATCTGACAATGGCGCATCAACCAGAAAGTAATATCCGGGATCAACAGAGGCATCTTCAGAGAGGGAAGTTTAAAGAAATGCAAGGTTTGGCCCAAATTACCTCAGCCTTGTGGAATTAATGATAATATGAGAAGTCTATTTCCATGATTGATCAATCACAAATAGTTCACTTGAAGTGTTTCTCATGGAACACCAGGAGGAATATGCATTTATTTACGAACATCGACTCAACGCTTATGCTGAAAGATAATAACTGCATTGTCCTACAAGAAACATGGCTGCTGGTGGAACCATTTGTAGATGGCTTCGAAATAATCACATAACTAGCAAAATCTAGTAAGGGAGGAAGGACATCAGTAGTGCTTATTATTGGATCAAACCTACTCTGGGTCTTTCTACATCGGTGATTACTGGTCTCCCTTTGGGAATTGGAAGGTGTCCTCCAAGGAAGGATTGATGGATATTCTACTGATCAATGTTTATTGGCATCTAGGGTTAGCACCACCTGAGGTATTCTTAGAAAAGATCACGGAAATAGTATTAGACTGGAAATCAGCAACTAAATATGGCAAAGTGATCCTTGAAGGGGATCTAAATTCAGACTGCCTTATCTCTTCTGATGCAGGCTATAAGGACTTGGGAGATGAAATGTTGGACCTACCAGACAGGGGACAGAAATTCCAATGGGGTAGAGTGTGGAATCTCTCCCTTGAATCCGTGGGCATAGTGTGCCTTAATGGAACACTGGACCAGACTCAGCCTAATCCACCAACATGGGAGGGGGGAGTGAGCACATCAACAATTGACTATATTTTTGTGAATGAGTCTCTTGCCAAACTAACGTCTGTTTTTTCTGTGAATCCAAATACATGGAGTGATCACAGTACTTTGAAAGTCCATTTATTTCTCCCTCTTAATACGATACTTAAAGGCGGGGGAAGAAATCTGAAAACCCTGGGACAAGGTAGAGGAGTCAAATGGTCAGCAGGCAATATCGAAGTCCTCAATGATGAACTTGTAGATAGCCTGAATAATACCTCATGTCTTTGGAAACAAGAGGTTTTTAATGATCCAGAATTCAATACTTTTTTTGAGGGATCTTTATTGAAGGGCGCAACATAAATTAAGAATGGGAACCTAAAAAAGAAACCATACACACACCTATGATGATAGTGTGGCTAAAGAAAAGTCTCATATGCTTAAGATGCTTAGAGAGGTACGCAAATCTAATAGTTGCCAACTAGAAAAGAATTCTAGGATTACAAATATCAGGCAGAAGTGCAAGAACTTTTGCATCTCCAAAAAGGCTATTATGTTGCAAAAAGATGCCTAAACAATGCTAGGTATTCTGGTAAAAAGAGACCTAAGGGCCTTTTGGGGACTTATTAATTCTCAAGATATACCGCTTGTGATAGATCAATTGAATGGAGTTTTGGAGGAACAGTGGATTACATTTTTCTCAGAACTATATGGAAATTGGCTGGATTGGTCCCTATTAAAAATTGAAGGGATTTGCTAGGACGCACTGGGACCCTGATATTAAATTTGAGGAGATATTCAAATTAATCAAGA
This sequence comes from Ambystoma mexicanum, assembly GCF_040938575.1. NCBI lineage: Eukaryota > Metazoa > Chordata > Amphibia > Caudata > Ambystomatidae > Ambystoma > Ambystoma mexicanum. Next base: position 1,394,544,864 of record NC_090935.1, on the reverse strand, counting down.
GAGCGAAGAACTTGTGAACTGCAGGCCCCAATGGGCTGACAAACAACAGATTGAAATAAATGCCAGCAGTGTGGGCCCAAATCCTGACAATGTTATTCAAAAACGTTGTAAGAAGTGGCATGATACCAACTATCTGGCAGACAGCCCATATAATAGCCATCTTTAAGAGAGGTGACCGGAATGCAGCCAAGAATTATAGGCCAATAGCACTGATAGACGCAGATTGTCAAATATTTAGGTCTCTGTTGCTATTGCATGTGAATGAATGGGTGGAGAAGACACACATCCTAAATATATACCAGACTGGGTTTAGAGTAGGGCACTCAACAAATCTTAATGGGCTGGTCGTGAAAGCCCTCCAAGATTCAGCCTGGGGAAAATTTGGTGGGAATCTATATGTCGCCTCCATCGACTTATCAATTGCATTTGACTCTGTTATCAGATCACAACTCTGGCCCAAACTTGCCGACTGAGATATCCGCAATGGCTGAGAATTCGGGGATACATGTCCGCTTGAACTTAGATGGCAATTTGTCTGGAAGGATTAAAACTAGGGTAGGAGTTAGACAGGGTTGCTCTTTGGCACATTATCTATTTAACCTCTATGTTACGGATGTTGGAGAATATTTCAAAGAGGCAGGATGGGTAAGTGGAAAATTGTGGGAAATAAGGATATTTTGGTTAGCATATGCTGACGATTCCCTACTTTTTGATCAAACTAGGGTGGGTTTACAGCGCCGGATTGATAAATTCACAGAATTTGTGGAAATCAATGGTTTAAAACTAAACCCCAGTAAGACCCGTATCCTGGCAGTCTCAAAGGAAGAAAGGGAAAAAAATGATGCTGGAATATAGGAGACCAACCTATTGAAAGTGCACAGAAAATTATATACTTAGGGTTTCCAATTATGGCGCAACCATCAAATTCTGGGCTTCATATTTTTCTTAAACAGAAGGTCATACCGCTGATAACTCAGATTTTCAAGTTGGAACGGAAATTCGGAAGTTTCTCTCTATAACCAGCTGTTGATTTCTATGAGGGAAAATAGTTCCAAAAGTGATCTATGGAATGAAGCTCCATATTTTCTGGAATTGCAGAACTTCTGGGAATCTATCAAAGGAGTAATTTGGAGGAACATTTTGAAATTACCCAATAATATTCCAATGTGGGCAATCCTATTTGAATTGGGCCTCTTGTACCTGAAAGCCAGAACTCTGTGGTGGATGATGGCTCTATTCAGTACCCTTCTAAACCCGATAAGCAAAACCCTCTCCTTAGGGAAATTAGTCTCTACCCAGGGATATACAACTGGGAACACATATCTATGTACTCTCAGAGACTTCTGTGATTAAACCCTATAAGATGTGTCCACTGATAGGGAGACGCTTCTGAATAACCCAGAAAAAGTTAAAAAGCTCATATATGAGAATGACTGGATCAGTACAATGGAAAGATTCCACAGCTATCCTTCTCTTGCCCATCTTATATATAAACATAGGAAAAGAGGGAAGCTTTCCTTTATGATGACACAGTTCCTGAATCGTTATTATCACTCCCTCCTTCTTAAACTAAGGTGGAATATTTTACCAACTAAAGTAGTAATGAAGAGAAGGAAGCTAGTTAAGGATACAAATACCTTGAGTAGATTCTGCCATAAAATAGGGGTTTTGGAAACCAGCCACCATCTTCTCTTGATTGCACTGAGTTAAAAGAAAAAAGATGTCTATATATGGAGAAATTTGCCACTTTGGGCATTATGGGGCAAGATTATTATATTTGCTCCAGATGCCCATCAATTCTTAATACGGTGGAAGGATTGGCAGTTGCAGGCTTTATTAAATCTTTAGATCTTTTTATGGATTCCTCTCCGTTTGAGAGAGATTCTTAATTTAGGAATCTGACATTACTGTTGAGATTTGGTAAACAAAAGTACTTTGTCTCCCTTTTTTCCCCTTTTTCTTTTCTTTTTCTTTTTGTCTTTCCTTTGCAGTTCCTACTTGGCTTTTTTAAGTAATTTTGAACAAAGAAGGTTCAGGTTGATTACATTTTGACAATTTTGATAGTTTGCATGTGTTGAATTTGAGTAATGAGGCAATGGATTTTATGCAAATGGTTTTAACAATTGTTCCCTTTTGAATTGCATATTTGTAAGATGTGTTATTGATTGTATTGTACTACTGATGAATTTTGTGTATTTATTGTAAAGATTTCATGTGTAAACCATATAAAAATAAAAAATAAAAATTAATAAAAAATTGCATTTCCGACATCTGTGAAGTGAACTTCATCCGAACAAAAATAATTCACACCATGAAAACTCATATTATCATTCTCAAAAGATGACAGTCCTGCAGCATATCCAAAAGCAGATACACCTTTATTCACAATTTGTCCTGATTCTTCAATTTGAGGAGTGAAAAACTTTGCTGGACATCTCCATATTTCTGAAAAAATAATCTGGGCAGCAGGAAACAGTTGCATTAGGATTTTAAAGAAATCCTTTGATGCAACTTGCAAAGACACTGGAGTCACAAACCCCAAATTGTCCCCTTCACAATGCACAATCACAATGTCTGGACATTTAAAGTGAGCCCTACACTCACAGAATGAAAGCAAGCTTGCCCAGTTTAATCCACAAACTGCATGCCAGAAAACCTCCTCTTCTGCCAATCCAATATGTCCAAGGATGCCATGATTATCATTATGATTTAGTCTCTACAATGTCCTGCTTCTCAGAGAGCAGCATTGTAGAGCTGAACCTGTCACACTCTCTGAGTTTACACATCAATGCAAAACAAGAAATGTTCTTCTCATGAAGAGTCAACATGACTTCAGGCGCAGTGCAACATGCATGAAACATGTGAGAAATCAATGGGCCTCATTACCGCATTCTGGGTCCGGGTTCCCGAAATAGGGACTTACCGGGTCATTCCAACCTTGGAGGACCCGGTAAGTCCCCATTCCGGGAACCATTCCCCATTCCCATTTGAGCCCCCATAGCGCTCAATGGGAATGGGAATGGAGCTAATAACGGTACCGCAATTTGCTTAGCTCTGAAGTCCCTTAACGGGTCCCTTCCATAATGTCTGGTAAAACCAGGTGTTAAGGAAGGGACCCGCTAAGGGACCTCGGAATAGGGTGGTAAGGGATTACCGGCACCGGTGTCCTTACCGGTGTCGGTAGTCCCTTACCACCTACCTCGTAATGAGGCCCAATTTCTCTTTTAAGACTGTTTTCCTATTCTCCTCAAGGATCCCAATACGAATCGTGTTAAGCATTTCTGCACACACCAAGTCGGATGATTGCCTCATACTAATGGTAAGTTCCTGGAATTGAAAACAATTCCAAATATTGCCATTACCAATGCTACCTATAGGTTTTTGACTATCCCAAGATTGCAGCATCCTAAAGACTGGTTGACCTTTCACAGGATTTAATTGTAACAATTCTCCAAAAACAAGGACATTTTTAACACCAAACAATGCAGATCGACTCATTCCCAAGCTTCATTAGGATGTATAAAATGTTGGCCAATTCCATTATGATATATTTTTAGTTGGCCCGTAAATAGTAGTCCATACTTGATGAAGAGAGTCCACAGCAATTTTTTGAGATTGTCTGGCCCATTGTACTTCTCTGGTTTAATCTAGGAACAGTGCAATTCTGGACCCGTTAAAGTGAGGGGTCCCATGGTGCGGGACATTTGGAGCAACGCATGATGATCGCTGTAATTTAAAAGTCTTGTAATCACAGTGTGAGGGTTGGACCCTGGTATGGGTCTCCCAGTAGGCATTTGGTGAGCCCTGTCGACCGAGAAGAAGTTTGAAAGTTTTTTGGGAGCCACTAAATCCAGCAGCCACTGTTCTAAAAAGAACTCCATACTGGATCCTTCAGATTTTTTGGGGAGTCTGAGTATGTGAATTTTATTTCAACTGAAACCACCTTCCCCATCCTCAATCCAACTCTCCATCATCCAGACCCTTTGTAACACTGTCTTCAGTTGGGTTCCCATCCCTGTCATAACATCTTTGGTATCTGCGATTTGGTGCTCTGCCTCGACCCATCCACGAGGTCAGCTTATGAAGATCATGCCATAGCAAGGATACCTCTGAACTGAGCCCATCTATTTTCCCTTCCATCGAGGACCAGGAGCCAGCAATGGCAGCCATCACATCCTGGAGGGAAATTTTTTCCTCGTCTGGGGCACCTCCGTTTTGTGCGTTCTGAGTAGTGGGGACACTGGCACTAGTGACGCTATTAGTGGCAAATTGGTGCATCTTTCTTTGAGTCGACTTCTTCTTGATTTTATCCTTGACCATAGTGCTTTTTAGTGGCTAGATGGGGACTGCTTGTCACAGAACTAGCAATGTGCAGTGAGGTGTGGGCATTCTCAGCACACATCTCTGCCCCTAGGGCACGCTCTCATTTGACCCACTCTCACCGATATCTGCTGCAGTTCCACCCCCACGCCCAGTGTAAGGTGGTCAGAGGCCTTTCTCGGGAGTTGCACACCTTCGGGCTGTTTAATAATCAGCCACCCTCGCTTGGCAGCAACGAGGTCTGCTCCAGGGGAGGATTTCACCGGGGAGGGGGCCAGTTGCTGTGGTGGCTTTCCTCAGCCTGCCAGAGTCACTCACAAACCAGGGTATGCAGCAATGTGGTACCAGCCTGGATCACTTGTGACCCCTCAGTTAGAATTTCCCTTGGATTCCCCACAGCTTCACTGTGTCAGACTCTGAGACCTTCCTCCAAGTGCAGTCACTCTCTGGTTACCAGAGCCCTGCAGCAGCCACATAGCACCAACAGTTAGCAGGCCTCCCAGGTCATTGGGACCATCCCACCTCCTCCTCTAGTCACTGGGCCCGGGGGTTCTGTTCAGTACTCGATGGCCACTTGTCCACGCTGTGTATGCAGAATGAGGATCGGGGAATAGCCCGTGGTCCAGTATGGTTATGAGGTGCAGGAAGAGCGCAGCTTGGCCAGCCGCCTGCCGCCCCCACCTGCAATGCTACGGTACCGGTGTCAAGCAGGCTCTGCACTGCACCACGTCACTGGCAAAGTAGTAAGATGGGGTCCCCCAGCCCTCCGCAGCATTCTGTGTAGCACTGTCGGGGCCGGGTGCTCGCAGCTTGAGCCACGGGCTGTATAGCGGTGCAAGTTCCCCGCTTATATGCAAGTGTAAAGGGGATGCCTGTGGCCATACAGTACCCAGATGTTTTCAATCACCTCTTCAGTTGCAGCCTCTAGAGGCAGGAGAAAGCCAGCCCTGCTCACAAGATGGCGGCTGCTGGGGACAGACTGTCACCATCCCATGGATCGGGACCACAGAGAGCTGAAATGTTACTCCTGATCAAAGCCGGGCAAGGGGGAAAGTGTCCACTCCTCACTTGTACCAGAGCTATCATACAATCTCCCCGGGTACCAGGATAAGTGCTAAGGAATACTAAGGACTATGCAGAGTGGAGTTGTCTCGCGTCTGCATCCACTTTTCGCCTGCTGGAAGTCCCCTGTCCCCCCCTCTTCAAGATTGCCAATTCTATTGTGGGATGCCTACTCTACATCTGCATGATCTAGCCATATGTCCTATTTTTCCACAATCACAAAGAATGAGAACACAGTACGCACACCAAGTTTTAACAAATGTTTCTACAGGGTTAGTAGATATTTAGTGAGGTGCAGAGGAGAAAGACACTGCCTTGACACTAGGCAATGGTACAAAACAAGGAAAAGGAAGTGTCCACGGGCTGTGGATCACTCGCGTCCCCTGCACACTCAGGTTATTGCCAGTGGCAATCAATTGTTCAAAATGTTTCTCTTATACTCTTGAGGATCTGTTTCAGTACTCCATTTCTGGTCTGAACCTCTTACACAGCAAAGAGGAATAACTTAGAGTTGACTTAGAGTAACTGGCTAATTAGCCATCAACTGGGGTTATCTCAATCTGCACTTTGGTAATAGTCATTTACACGCTTTCTTAATCTGTAGAGGTAATAATTATGCAGTCACTTGGTTATTGATTTCAGTAGAAAAATACAATTTATTAATACATGCCAGTCTATATTCAGCAATATTACCAATTGTTGATCATCATATAGTGTCATGTCTTCAATCACAAAATATATGCATTTTAGGTACAGTAGAGGCCTAACTACTGTTCCAAATAGCTCAACGCGTTTCGGGAAGTAATTTTCCCTTCTTCAGGAGCAAAATATTCTATGTTAATAACTTTCAAACTTCATGTTTTCATAATCTGGGTTCTTCCGGACAATCTGTTTCCCTCTAGAGAGAAAATCACAGAAAATACTTTTAGTCTATTGTTCTCCAATTGCAATGTGCATGAATACTTTGTCATTTTTACATTTTTTACAAATCAAATGTGTCTCTACCTCTCATTGGTGCCCCTTCAGTGTATCTCCGGCTGGAGTAGTCAGTAATCAGGGTGGGTGACCCCTCTAGTATAGTGATTTGGTCCCAGGTAGAGGCTGGAGCTGAAGATTTCTATAGAAAAGGATATGGGTCCGTATTAAAGTTTTACAAAATGTCTTCAAGGCTGAGTAATTCTCAGTTATTACTATTAGAGTCTTGTTTAGGTAAAAAAGTGAGTCACTCACCCCTTCATGCGAGTGAGGTCAAGGTATGCAGTGGTCAGTCCAGTACCCAAAATGGTGGGGGAAGGTGAGTTTGTCAGAGCAGGCGTTACCTGTAGTTAAAAAGCGAAGCTGGGTCAACCCTCATCCTGTCCACACAATGTGGAAGTTAAATCAAAGAAAATCCTCTAACCTTATATATTTTGTTCGGCTTCTTACCTCTCAGTTGCAGGTAAGTGTTCCGGGAAGGAGTCCGCGAATGCAAAGGAGCGCGGAGATTCCGTTGTTATTACCTAGACGCGGCGTCAGTGCATGTCAGCACGATGACGTCAGATGTAAACATCCAACGTCATCACGCCGCGCGCGTCATCATTCCAAATCTCTGCTAGGGATATAGGGCTGGAAACTGAGTATACAATTTCATGCAATCAATGTCAGGGCCAACTTGGATGATGGTTTGAATCAGTCAGGTATGGAATACCTTACATGGAAAGATGCTACAGACTTTTGAGTGCAGTGATAGTATATTTAGGATATTGAGGAGTATGTCGAACGGGGCACCTCTGCTCACAGTCGCACTAAGTTCATCCGTTGTCATGACAGTACATTTATTTGTGGATACCATGGTTGTATTATAATCATATGATTCAGTCTCAGTGTCTTCCAAGCACAGGCAAAAAGGCTATGAGATACTGAAGTGCATTACATAATGCTGTCCTTAGACTATATTTATCCGAAATTTGCATGGCAGATAAATTAAATATTACATACATGGATCCTTAGAGTTGTGCTAGTCATTGTAATCATGTTTGTGAATAAACACTAAGAATTAAAGAACCTGATGAGTCTACAGCCTGATAGTGTAATGTTTCTGAGTCATTATTGGTATGGTGTAGTAGGGATGTTTAAACAGTATGATCATTCAATGTCGGTCTATACCCAATGGGATTAAGGCCTGATCAATGCTGTCTGGTAAAAATGTTAAGACATTTTCGTCGAAGTGGTAGATACATTTATGCATCCACCATTAGTGTTTCTGCTCATAGGAACGCTCCTAGGTGGAAATCTTCGTTCATTCCATACGGGCACATGCTGTCCAATTTATCTATCCAGTACAGCTCGCGTTGGTACATCTTTTTTGCGTGGTTGCCTCCTTTTGGTGTTCTATGTACCACCTCCAAGATTTGATATCTCAGTTGGGCTACTGTGTGTTTTTTCTCACTGAAGTGTCTTGCAACTGGCGATCGTTCATTCTTAGTACAAATGTTGCTTTTGTGTTCGTTGCATCTCTCCTTCATCTTTCGTTTGGTCTGACCGACGTAATAAATGCCGCATGGGCAACTCAAGGCATAGATTATAGATTTGGTATCACAGGTTGCAAAGTGTTGAAGTTTAATTTTGTCACCTGTTCGAGGATGCCTCACATAGTCTCCTTTTGTGATGTTTGTTGCAGTTATTGCAGTATAGGCATGCAAAGGTGCCTTATTTTTTAGTATATAGTACCCTTTGTCGTTGATCTTGAATACGTTCTGCCCTCACCAATCGCTCTCTAAAGTTCTTCCCTCTTTTATAGGCGATTAGGGGTGGTTCTGGGAAAAGCTCCTTCAGGTGTGGATCTAGTTGTATTATCCTCCATTTCTTTCTGATTAGCCGAGTAATTTGATGGCTTTGGCTAGAGTATTTCAAAGAATATAAGAATGGAATCTCTTTTTTCTCTGGTGTTTTCTTCAGTAGGTCTTCGCTTGATATGAGGGTGGATCTTGTTTTAGCTGCCAGTATCACATTTTCCGGGTATCCTCTCCGAGTATTTGGACTCCATTTTCTCCATTTCACCATTAGTGTGGCATCCACAGATGTTATTCTTTTGGCCCGGAGGAATTGGCTATACGGCTAATAATTCCTTAGGTGTTTAGGATGTGAACTTCTATAGTGTAGGCTGTTGTTGCCATCAGTGGGTTTGGTGAATAGATTAGTAATGATAACTCCTTCAACCAGTTCCAATTCCACATCTAGGTAATGAATTTTAGGTGTCCCAATTTCCATTGTAAACTTTATCCTCTCATTGACTGAGTTAATGTACTGCAGGAATCTTTCAAGTTGTATCCTGTCTCCTCTCCAAATTACAAAAACATCATCGATGTATCTCATCCAGCATACCAGTTTGGGCCCCCATTCTTCGTGGCTGGTAATATGTTGTAATTCTAGGTGATTCATGAACAAATTTGCATAGGCCGGGGCCATAGCCAAGCCCATCGAGGTGCCTGAGGCTTGTAGGTAAAACTGGTTGTTGAATCTGAAGAAGTTGTTGTGTAGAATGATTTTGGCCAGTTGTCGTATGGGATAGAAGTGTACAAACTTTGTACATCCAGAGTTACTAGAATGTCATTACTTTGTAGATTCTGTATATCATGTATAATGTTCAGGAAATGGGTGGTGTCTCGAAGGTAGATGTTAGTCTTCTGTACTATTGGTTGTAGAACCTGATCTACATAAATTGCTAGCGGGTCAAAAACACGCTCCGTTCCGCTACTATTGGTCTTAATGGTGGTTTGGTGAGTTGTTTGTGAATTTTGGGGAGTCCGTAGAATACAGGAGTGATAGGATGAGTTTTGAGTAGATATGTCTTTGTTTTAAAGGTAATCCAGTCATTCTCAAGAGCTTTCTCCAATGTTGATTCAATCATAGTAAGTATTCTTGGAGTAGGATCTTCATCAAGGGGTACATAGGTGTCCCTATCGTTCAGAAGTGCGAGACATTGGGTATTGTAAAAGGTGGTATCCATGATTACAATAGCTCCTCCCTTATCTTCAGGTTTGAGAGTCAAGGTGTTGTCCTCCGATAAATCTTTGATGATTTTGCTCTGGTGTTTTCTGATGTTGTATTTCTTTATTTTAATGTAGTCAATTCTTTTCAATTGATTCAACATCTGTGTTTCAAATAGCTTTAAAGTTGTATTTTGTATAAGAGGGTCAAATGTCCTTTTAGGCTTAATCTCCAAGAATTCAGAAGTAATTGGATGTTCCACCGGTGGTTGAGTTGAAAAGAAAACATTTAACCTCATTTTTCTCAACAGCCTGTACAAATTTACACGTTCCTCCAAGTGAGTGGTGTTTTGGGTTGGTGTAAAGGAAAGGCCCAAGTTCAATACTTCCAATTGACTTTGTGTCAGTTGTTTAGATGAAATATTCACTACTAGGGGTTGGGTTGTTTGTTCCTTGGTCTTAGGTTTTTTAATACCTCTTCTGGTGGTCTTTTGTCTAAAAAAGACTGTGGAACTGTAGATGATGTTGTAGCTTCTCGAGAATTATGTAGAATCCCACCCCTCGGGTTAGGAGTTGGTGGCTGGGTTCCTGTTTTCTCTGCTCCTCTGGTTCTTTCTTCCCCACTTGAAGGAATCACACTACTGACCTCACTTGTATTTTGTCTCGAGGATTCTGGTTGTGGCCTGTTTGGACGTTGTGGTCTGGTGTTTTGGTAAAATTCTTGCCACGAGTATACAATATCTTGGGAGTAATCCAACGTATCCCGTCTGAATTTCCAGACTTTACGTTGCTCAATTTCTTTTTTATATTGTGTTAATGATGAGTTGATGTCCTCGAGGATTGCTCGCTTGTTTTGAATGTGCTGAGTTGTTCAATTAGTTCACTTATCTCTGAGTCTAATTTTGTAACTGATTTTGACAGCTCCTCGATGGTTAGTAGTGTAAGATCAAGGGAACATTTGTTCAAGATTTGTTCCCATTTCTTCACAAACTCTGGTACTTCCTTGCACAAAGTGGGTTTAAGATAGACCCTTAGTCCCCTGAGTAATATTGTGCCAATGTCGTGGCATGCCTTTTTTGGGAGATTTCCCTTCGTATCAACTTTTCCAAGTGGAATATTATTTGTTCTTGATTGGTAGCTGCCGGAGTTGTAGTTTCTATATCTTTAATTAGACTTAGAATACGGTTAGCTTCTTCTTCGTTAAAGCCAAATGTTGCGGCATGTTTATCGGTGATAGCATTAATTTTAGAAAATGACATATTTTAGTCAATGTATGCACAGTATGCACACCAAGTTTTAACAAATGTTTCTACAGGGTTAGTATATATTTAGTGAGGTGCAGAGGAGAAAAACACTGCCTTGACACTAGGCAATGGTACAAAACAAGGAAAAGGAAGTGTCCACGGGCTGTGGATCACTCGCGTCCCCTGCACACTCAGGTTATTGCCAGTGGCAATCAATTGTTCAAAATGTTTCTCTAATACTCATGAGGATCTGTTTCAGTACTCCATTTCTGGTCTGAACTGCTTACACAGCAAAGAGGAATAACATAGAGTTAACTTAGAGTAACTGGCTAATTAGCCATCAACTGGGGTTATCTCAATCTGCACTTTGGTAATAGTCATTTACACGCTTTCTTAATCTGTAGAGGTAATAATTATGCAGTCACTTGGTTATTGATTTCAGTAGAAAAATACAATTTATTAATACATGCTAGTCTATATTCAGCAATATTACCAATTGTTGATCATCATATAGTGTCATTTCTTCAATCACAAAATATATGCATTTTAGGTACTGTAGAGGCCTAACTACTGTTCCAAATAGCTCAATGTGTTTCGGGAAGTAATTTTACCTTCTTCAGGAGCAAATATTCTATGTTAATAACTTTCAAACTTCATGTTTTCATAATCTGGGTTCTTCCGGACAATCTGTTTCCCTCTAGAGAGAAAATCACAGAGAATACTTTTAGTCTATTGTTCTCCAATTGCAATGTGCATGAATACCCATATCCTGTCCACACAATGTGGAAGTTAAATCAGAGGAAATCCTCTAACCTTATATATTTTGTTAGGCTTCTTACCTCTCAGTTGCAGGTAAGTGTTCCGGGAAGGAGTCCGCGAATGCAAAGGAGCGTGGACATCCCATTGTTATTACCTAGACGCGGCGTCGGTGCACGTTAGCGCGATGACGTCAGATGTAAACATCTGACGTCATCACACCGCGTGCGCGTCATCACTCCAAATCTCTACTAGGGGGATATGGCAATTGTATGGAAGGGCGGGAAGGGCGAGGCAGGACCAAAAAACAAGGGAAGTCGAAAAGGCAAGATTGGAACAGGGGCGGATCAAGGATCCAAGCGTAGCAGAGAATCAGGAACAAACCGCGTTAAGACGCGATCTGTTTCTGAACTCGAACACTATTTAAAGCACTCGGCATGAAACCAAGGCTTGGAGCGCAGGCCGACCCAGGCATGCGCCATGGCCGAGCGGGGACAGGAACGAGGCTTGGAACACAAGCCAGTTCCGCCGATCACAGCCACACGCGGCGCAAGCGTTTGCTTCCGATTATGAATCGGAAGCATGACCACTAAACGGGGGGCATGAACATTACCCACTGGTTCCCAAGTGCGGTCACAGGCTGGATAACCCTTCCAATCTACAAGAAATTGTAACTTTTCCCGGAGATAGCGGGAATCACATATTTCCTGGACCTCAAATTCAGGTGTACCCTCAATATCAATTGCAGTGGGTCGAGAGCAGGATCGACCATTGGGATCAGGCAGGTAAGCCTTCAGCAAGGAAACATGAAAAACGGGATGAACCTGCCAAGATGCTGGTAACGCCAGCCGAAAGGCCACCGGGGACACCTCTTTAGTTATGCGAAAAGGACCAAGGAATCTGGGAGCCAATTTCAGAGGTAGGTTCCGGGCAGGCAAATATTTGGAAGATAACCATACCAAATTCCCCAACCGAAATGGAGGCTTAAGACTCCGATGTTTATCGACTGTCTTCTTCATGTTCTCCCGTGCTTGAACCAGGGTACCAGCAGCTCGATGGTGAAGACTTTGAATATCGGAGACCAGACGATCAGCTGAAGTAACAATACTGGGTTGAATAGGAGGAAGAGGCAGCAACCTGGGGTGAAGACCAGAGGAACAGAAAAAGGGACTCAATCCAGTTGCAGAGTGAACAGAATTGTTGTACGCCACTTCGGCCAAAGCAAGATGCAACATCCAGTCAGATTGGGAAGCATTGGTGAAACAGTGCAGATACTGCTCCAAGGTCTGATTTGTTCTTTCGGTCTGTCCATTGGTATGTGGATGATGACCAGAACTGAGAGCCCGATGGATACCTAAAAGTTGGCAAAGCTGACTCCAAAATGATAAAACAAACTTGGAACCCTGGTCAGATATTATCTTTTCAGGTAATCCATGTAAGCGAAAGATGTTATGAAGAAAGCCATCTGAACAGCTGTAGGAATCTTCTCAAAAGGAATGAAGCGAGCTCATTTGGTGAAACAGTGTACAACAACCATGATACAAGTGTGACCTTCGGAGTGCGGAAGGTCCACAATAAAGTCTGTGGCAATTGTGTGTCAAGGATATGGTGGTATTTCTGTAGGTTGCAGCATGCCAAAAGGTCTCTTGCGCGGGGGTCTTGACCTGGGCACAGATGGGGCAGCATTCAACATAACGCTTGACTTGGGTAGCCCATCCTGGCCACCAAAATTGCCGGGCAATGAGTTCTTGTGTTGACCGAATGCCACAGTGACCCCCTATCTTAGAATCATTCAAACCCTGCAATATAGTTTTACGGAGGACCTCCGTGGGCAGGTACAATCTATTCCGGAAAAAGAGCAGGCTGTCCTTTTCTCTCACTTGAGGGCGTCTCACCAATGTAGACTGTCTGGGATCGGTCATGCTTTCTTGAGCAACTTTCTGTAGATAGGGTATGAGAGCCAGGAGGAAATGTCTTGAAGCTATCACAGGCTGATTCCGACCCTCTTGTTCAATGTCATCCTCCAAGGAATGAGATAATGCATATGCTTTCACATTTCTAGTGTTGGGAATGTAGGTGATGTTGAAATCATAGTGTGAAAAGAAGAAGGCACACCGAGCCTATCGAGAGGTTCTACACTGAAGAGAACTCAGGAATTGTAGATTACGATGGTCCGTGCGTACCTCCACAGGAAACCGGCCCCCCAGAAGATGATGTTGCCATTCTTCAAAGGTGGCCTTAATGGCCAGGAGTTCTTTTTCTATAACCGGATAATTCCGCTCACTAGCTGTAAGTGTCCTGTAATAGTATGCCATAGGGAATTCCATCTCCAATCTTGGGTCATTCTGTAGCAAAACGGCACCAACTGGAAAATCTGAAGCATCTGCTTTCACAATAAATGGCCTATCGTCCTGAGGATGATGCAGTATTGGAGAAGTACTGAAAGCCTCCTTAAATTGCTCAAAAGAGGCTGCAGCTTTCGGCCCCCAGACAAAGGGTTTCTTAGTACTGGTCAAACTAGATAGAGGGGCGGTCAGCTTAGAAAAGGATAAAATGAAGCAGTGGTAAAAATTGATGAATCCAAGGAAACGCTGAAAAGATCTCAGATCACTGGGAGGTCTCCATTCCAGGATGGCACAATTCTTAGCAGGATCCATATGTATGCCTGAAGCACTGATTACATATCCAAGGAATTCAATATGGTCTTGATGAAAAAGACACTTCTCAGCCTTGGCATATAAGTTGTTCTAATGTAACCGTCTGAGAACCTCCTTAACATGAGTTATGTGTTCCTTGAAATCTCTGGAAAATACCAAAATGTCATCCAAATACACCCGGACAGATATCCCAATTAAATCAGCGAAAATATGGTCCATGAGTCGTTGGAAGACTGCAGGGGCATTGCACAACCCAAAGGGCATGACTCGATATTCGTAGTGCCCTGATGGTGTCTTGAATGCCGTCTTCCATTCACCGCCGGGTTTTATGCGCACCAGATGATAGGCCCCTCTAAGATCGAACTTGGTGAATACTCGTGCATTATGCAATGATTCCACTATAGTCCGTATCAGGGGAAGCGGATAACGATCCTTCCTGGGGATGTCATTCAGCTGCCTGTAATCGACGCATGGCTGCAGGGTACCCTCTTTCTTCTTGACAAAGAATAAAGGAAATCTCGCAGGTGAATTGGAAGGCATAATATACCCTTTCTGGAGACATTCCCCTAGATACTCTTGTAACACCTCCTTTTCATGTGTAGTTAGGGAATACACCTTCCCATGTGGTATCACAGAGTCTGGTAACAAATCAATGGAGCAATTAAAGGTTCTGTAAGGAGGAAATGGAATGTCCTTTGGTTCGGAAAAGACTTCTTGAAACTCGGAATACTCAGGTGGTATAGAGGAAACTGAGTAAAGGCGAGACATGCCATTTCCATCAGTCTGAGTAGAGATAGACAATGTCATCGAAGAAGACTCAGTGCTACAGCACTCCTGTACACAACAGTCTGAACAAAACACTAGTGTCCGAGTCACCCAATTGATGTTTGGATTATGATGTAACAACCAGGGTAAACCCAAGATTTGTGTGCTTGTTAATCCTATTCTTTGAGAAATATGTCCATATATCCTTCGCCCATGGTCTGCTCGTTAAACTCCCTTTGTGATTTTCCTTTATCTCTCCAAATAGCATTGATCCTAGGCCAAGCTATTCCTCTATTATTCAAGGGAAAACAAGTTTTTCATCATCTTTTCACTTTAAGATCCTTGTATTTTGAGGTAGCTGGATTGATTAACATAACACGTCATCCATCTTCTTCTAATGGTCGTCCTAAATGATGAAACCTCTCATAAGCAAGCTCCTATACGTTCTTTCTACCTTGACTGTCAATGTATTTACAGTTATTGATTAATAAGTAACTTTATTCTTCTTTGTGTTCATAATTATTGTATCATAGGGTACATGTTTCTCTTAGTGCTTCAATTACATTGTTATTCTTAAGTATTTTCATTTCGTTTCAACATAGCTCCTTACATCTTCTTTATGACATTCTTTCACTGTTGACAGACTTTGTTTTAACGTACATCCATTCTGTTCCTGGCTACATTTCGACAGCTTGTCAAAGTACATCCTTCTTTTCCTCCACTATGCCAGCTTGCAGGTACACACTGAAGGGTTGTCTGAGTGCATTTCGTTTCTCATATACTTGACATGGTACAGGAATATTGCAAGGATTTAGGCATGGGTTCTCCATCATGGCTCTTCGTCTTTCATCCCAATATGATGATCGCAAGGTGGTGGGTTCTAGGAAGAAGACAGGTACCTCCTCCTCTACAAAAGCTTTCTTAAACTTTCACTAAACTAGAAAAGTGGTGCTTCAGTCTAAGAAATGCTAGATTTATAAAGGGAAAACGTGCGCAGTGGAGTTTAACGGCACACCAAAGGTGCCATATTTTAACAACTGTTTTTGTTGTGCTAAACCAGTGCTGTTGGGAGGAGAATCCCCTCCATCTGGCTGCCTTGCATTCTTGATGGTTGCTAGGGCTGTTGCCAAGCCATAAATCAGGCACATACAAAAGCTGAGGCTTTAATTTCTCTTCATCAGAATATCGTGTTTGTAAGTAAAGTGTTGCTCCTTCATGGAGGAACACTTTCTTATCTTTGCACGCACCTGGGAATTGGCCTCTTAGTGAGATCATGTTTTCGATCACCCATTATTGTGTAATTGGTTTGAATTCTTTATTCCATTACTTTTTGGTACTGGAAATAATTCAGATACCAAGCACACATGGAAAATACTAATTGCAATATTTCTCAGACAGGTAACTAATTTATTGTGTGGCTCACAGACTAAACTCATGCTCAGGATTAAAAAAAAACAAAAAACAGAATGCCTCTCCAGGCATATAGACAGGAAACATGTCGATAGATATTTCCATATTCCTGCAGTTATGTTGAATTGCCAGCAGGAGGCTCACGCTCTAAGAAGCTGCGGGTGTGAATGTACAAATGTGCACATTTAGTTTGACTAAAGCATAATTCTTTTGTGAATGCATGCTCATCTGCAGGGCTAATGACGTAAAACACACCATATCATTACTTAATAGCAGTTTGCCTGGGAGACTGAAACTTAATTTACAAGTAATTTAGGAGGCATTGTTCTTTTTACACATTAGATAAACAGTGTTGCCCTTAGGATATGATGATTTTTGAGAGATTACATATTAGATTGTATACAATTGTTCTATAACTACTAATGATATGTGTACATTATTTTAAAAAAATACTGGCCCGTATACTTGAGCACAGATGCTAAAATTGGAATCGCAATCGAGCTACATTTTCACAGTGCTCCTGGCCTGGAGCATGACAAGAGTCATGTTGAGCTTACATTTAAAAGCAGTAAGCTGAAATCTTAATAAGACTTGGGGCCTGATTTACAAACATGTTTTCAATGGGACCTTCCCATGCTAATACATGTTTGTAAATCAGGTCGATGACGTCTCCCGCTGGTAGACAGTTCAATGAAAACCTTTAGGACACGTGTTTACTGGTGAGCTTGTTTTCTTGGGACTGGCAAAGACGTGCTGTGAGGTTTACAAAAAAAATAATCCAAATACATATTCATTTTGAAGACATGGGGCCTCATTACAAGGTTGGCGCTCTGGTAACAACGATACCGGTGAGGCAAAACCGGCATCGTTTACCGGACCGGGCAATTATGACCTGCAATGCCGGTTTCCCTGGCATCGACAGGGACCCGCTGTGACCGTGCACCTCTGCATTTGAGATGCAGGAGCTGGAGGACATGCCTGCACTGCTACTCCTTGAGCAGACAGTACATCAGGGATTACAGAGGAGACGTGAGGAGGAGAAGGAGCATGAGACTGGCCAAGCAAATACCACCAGTGCAGGCAGTGGTTCCCCGCAGGCAGCCAGCAATCCCTAGCATAAGAGCCAGTCCATTCGACTTAACCCCAGCACAGATCCACACCCTGTACCGCCTGGACAGGGACACCATCACTACCATTGTGGATCTAATACATGACAACTTGGTCAGTCTGATCAACATCCGCACCGCCATCCCCTCTCTGCTGAAGGTGGTGTGTGTGCTCCACTTCCTGACAACAGGAACCTACCAGCACACAGTGGGGCAGCTGCATGGCATCTCACAACCATGTTTTACTGGTGTGATAAAGCAAGTGCTGGATGCACTCCTAAAGCACGCAAGTGCCTACATATCCCTACCATGGACAGCATATGAGGTGAATGACACCAAAATTGCATTTCATGCACTCGCAGGCATGCCCAATGTCATTGGTGCCCTCGACTGCACCCACGTGGAGTTGGTAGTCTGGCATGCTGTGGAGGTGGTGTACCGCAATTGGAAGCTATACCACTCCATCAATGTGCAGATGATGTGTGACACAAGCAAGATGATAACACATTGCTGGGCCAGATTCCCAGGATCCACAGATGATGCAATGGTGCTCCGGAACTCCTTGCTTCTTTGCTACATGGAACAACATGCTGCACGACGTGCCTGGCTGCTGGGTAAGTCTGATCACAAGGCCATGGGGGTCTTTTTGGGGCGGGGGGTGACATGCATATGCAACCTGTCTGCTTACCTGGCAATGTTTGTTTTTTTGGGTGTATGGACACTGTACTTGGTGGCAAACACTGTGTCTTTGTGCATTCCAACTTGATGTATGACACTGACAATAGATGCAGACGTACCATGGCTGTGCCTCATTGTGCAAGTGTCAGATACAATTCAGCACCCACCCCTGGACATTTCCACTGGACATCATCAGACCGCAGCCCCAGATACCACAATGCACCATCCTGCAGTCACAAAGCCAAATACACATGAGCGTATCAAAAGACCTTATAGGTCATGCATTCATGACTGGGCAAGACAAAATGCCACTCATGGGAACCCCCATCACTGCCCCTCCCCGACAGTAACACCACATAACACCATGCACATAAAGGCAAACTCAAAAATACCATGCAACAAGGTTTGGAAGATGGAATCCTTCAAGTGGTTTGTGCGGTAACAATCCACAGTACTTAAGTACCAGCATGCCAGTCAACACCAAGCCACATCCAAAGAACTTATCCCTACATTGGCGGACCATACCAACAACCACATTGTGCCATTCTCACATGTGTGAGGATGTTGAGGGACATGTGCATGGCGTCATCAATCATTAATAAGCATGATTGCCAAAACCACCTGTAACATGTTGGACATCAGCCAAATGCATCAAATATTTCCCAACATGCATATGGTAACATCCTCTGCCACACACCTCTCACATGTGAGTACATCATGGACCTTTGCCCCTCATCTAGGTGAGTGGTGAATGGGATGTCAATGCCCCTAAGTCGTGTACGTCACCCATGTCCCCCACCATGGATTGCCAAATAGTACACATTCCTGATATTTGCGCAGATGCGTTGTCAATAGCTGCCGTTGAAGACCCACTGCATATGAATATGAACAAAGTATATCCTGTACACAAATGGAATAGAATATATACTCACACACATGCATGATTGTGCTCCCGTGCAGGTGATGCTGGCGATACCCTGAAGCTGTGGCTCCTCACCCCTGTCCGTAATCCGCAGAACAGGCACGAGGAGGACTACAATTGTGCTCATACACACACTTGTGTGCTGAAAGAGCAAACCTTTGGCCTGCTGAAGGCACAGTTTTGCTGCCTCAGCAGGTTGGGTGGCGCACTCATCTATGGGCCTTAGAAGGTGGGAAAGATCATATTGGTATGTGCCATGCTGCACACATGTGCATCCGGCGCAACGTACCACTGCCACCTGATATGGACCAGCCAACACCGGGTGAGGATGAAGATGATGAGAGAAGAAGATGCTGCACATCGGCCAGGTCACATGAGGGACGTGCTGTCCACCAATCATTGATTTCCCATTATTTTTGATGCACTGGGATAGACACGCACTCAATAAGCAATGTCCAGTCATGTGATTTTTTTGACAGAACAGGTGTATTGATCTGGTGAAACTATTTACATGAATGAACTCTCCACCTGCAGTACGTCAAAGTCTATATACCCTCCACCCCCTAACAGCCCCACACACCCACATCCCCCACCCCCTAACAGCCTCACACACCCACGCCCCCCACACCCCAACAGCACGACACACCCGTAGCTCAATATGTCTTAAAATGGACTGCAAACCAACACGTCCAAGGGTCCCCAGCTACTGCTGCCCCCTTTTTG
This sequence comes from Ambystoma mexicanum, assembly GCF_040938575.1. Taxonomy (NCBI): domain Eukaryota; kingdom Metazoa; phylum Chordata; class Amphibia; order Caudata; family Ambystomatidae; genus Ambystoma; species Ambystoma mexicanum. Next base: position 1,394,525,253 of record NC_090935.1, on the reverse strand, counting down.
ATGGATGGGTTTGCATTTCTGGATGGGGTATGCTGCGCAGGGACCTGCGCACAGGGCTATTTTGTGTGGAGCTTGCAGGCGTGGTGCTCGTTGATGTAGTTGGTTGTGGTTCTGGTGCGGCATGTTGTTGGCCATGCGGTCAAGAGTCTGTGCAACAGATGTGAAGCCCTCATGGACCCGCTTTGCAACACGGTTGATGGCACGGATGATGGCCACAATGTTGTCTCTGTAGGCCTTGCGTGTTGCCTCCCCATCAGCCAAATACTGCCTTACCATATAGTGCATTGATTTTTGTCTCCGCTCCATGCGGGTCAACCGTCCCGCTAGGTCCCTGATTGATGTGCGTCCGGATGGTTGCATTGTGCTTGCTTTGTGATTGAGGTGTCTAGATTCCATTAAGAGGCAGTTGAAGAGAAGTCAGCCTGGGTGATGGGACCCAGTGGTTCGCTCTCTACCATCTTGAAAAGACTAATAATAAAGCTTAACTGAAGTAACCTACCTGAGTGTCCAAGGAGGCTGCTTTGTTACAGTAAGCAAGAACCTGTGACACTAATTTAGGATTGCACCAGGCAGACCAAGGACAGCAACACCTACAGAACACTTTTTAAGAATGGGCCACAGCTATTCGATGCAGGTAAAACCTAATGTTGTAACATACTATTACAGTTGCTTTTAGGGTCAGTGGAACACAGAGTAAGGTAAGCAATAACTTTCTAACTTATTTTAGGCTGGCCCAAGGCAGACCAAGGCAAGTGAAACCCATGTACTTTTTAAAGGAGCTATCAGCAACTTAAAGGTATGTGTAAACCTGAGACTGTTTTAGAATCTGTATAAAACAGAACGGGAAAAGCAAAACCCAGTTGGTGAACTTACACACTAATATTCTGAAAGAAATAGATAAGTGAATCCAACAGAATTACTTTTTGGGAAGAAGCACAACCAATTCATAGGTGAGTAAAATGACCTTACATATACTTTTCAGAATGGCCGAACACATTGAAGGTAATTAAGAACTTTTGTAACTGCTCATTCTCAGAGTTACAGTTAGCAACCAACTCTTTTGCAAGTAAGTACACTTTTAAACACATGTTCTCTTTTCTAGGCAACAGGCCCAATCCTTAGAATGTCTTTCCCTTATTCTTGGAGCATGAGTGTGCTCAGTGGCAGAAGGGGGGGAGGGTCACTAGGTCTCTAGTGCCCAACAGGCAGTTTAGGATAGGCACAAAAGTAGCAAAAGTCAGAATTCCTAAGGAAGACTGTTCAAACAGGTATTACACTTTAGAGAGGTTGAAAGGGTGCTGGGACTTCTGAGATGACACTCTAGCAGTGGCCCTGGGTAAACTGGATGAGAGGACTCCCAATAACAAGAAACAACCCAAAGCTACACAGGAATCACAAAGGCTTAAGGTAAGTAAATACCCCAGCCAACACAGTACCTCAGCACAGATGAAGAGTTGCAGCAGGGGTGACTTCAGGATCTGCAGCCGAAACCCTGGGTGATGGATTCCTTTGTCATGAAGAGAGTAGACAGGACTTTGGAAAGGATTTTGCAGCATGGATCGATGGGGAAGGCTGCAGGAAAGAGTTTCTTTGTGGCTGGATCTGGCTCTGTGGTTTTGAGGCTCTTTTCAGGCACCAGAAGAAGACAGAATATCACTGATCGGATTTGCATGCCTAGTCTGGTCCAGCACTCTGCTGAGGCGGATTAAAGCACTGGAATCAAGTCTTTGGAGGTTGTGCAGGATGCCGCCAAAGTTTCAGCTCAATTCGGAATTTGGAAGACCATGCACCGCATGACAGCTTGATGTCCCAGGATATTGGGGTATTGCAGCCATGCAAGGTCACAACACGGTGTGGGATAGCTCAAAATGCAGGTCTTCTTGAATCTAGTGGATCTCACAGGATATGGGTCAGGTTGTCATTTTCGGAGTCCCCAGGTTGCTAGGAACGAAGAGTAACAGCAGGCTCTGGTTACACAGCAGGCTCTCTAGTCACTGGAAATCATCTTAGCAGCGATTGATTCATCTTCCTCTTCGGGTTCAGGTCCAGTGTTTGACTACCTCTTCAGCTTCCAGGGTCAGACTTTTTTGCAGGAACCCATACAATCAAACAGGCATGCAACATTCACACCTGGGGCGTCGGCAGTCCTTTCAGAACATCCAGCCTCCCAGTTGGAACTGAATTCTCCCAGGCAGGCTGGAAGACAAAGGGCTGCAGAGTTTTGGACTCCTGTCTCGCTTCCTGCCTTCACAGACACTTTGGAGACTGGGCTGTCTTGACCGATGTCTCCCACCGAAGATTAAAATCAGAACTTTCCCACCCTGAAGGGCAGGGGTAAGACGAAGAAGGGACAAGGGGCACGAAAATGGTAAAAAGAAGACAGGGGCACTTTGGTAAAATGTAACCCTGTAACAATAAAAAGGTATATACCAAAAGTTGTCAAAGAGGATGAAATTAAAAGAAAACTATGGAGAGTCTTATAAATGGCACCCATAAAGAGAACAAAAGGAAATGTGAGTGTGGAAAAAAAGGTTCCCACTTACTGATGTATTGGTAACAATAATCTACCAGTCCAGCAAAAAGTTCTGCGGTTCTCACAAGTGAGGTTGATTTAGCACTAAAGTTAAAATCGCACCTAGCAAGCAGTCAGTGGAAGACTGTTAATCCATGATGAGGTTCAAATCAACAATTTGATCACAGATAACTAGGAATCAGCATACCCTGGCCCTCTAGATGTTTTGGACTACAACTCGTACCAGAACTAGCCAGCATTATCAATCGTGATGGATCCTGGGAGTACTAGTCCAAAACATCAGGCGAGCCACACTTTGCAGAACCCTGCACTATAGTGTACCTGTCAACAATATTCATAGATTTTACTTTATTTATCATCCAAAATGGACACATTATCCACACCCCTTAACACTATTTTGGCCCAATGTATCTATGATACTATTGAGATGCGGTTTATCATTTTGCCACTATGTGACACCTTGCCATTCAATTGAGGTCAGAGCATAACGATACATGGAGAAACTTTCATTTGCCATTCTGGTGCATAATTAAAGCTTACGAAGTGGTGCACTCTTTGTGTCTCTTGTCACTCCGTCCCATACTTTACCTCACCACTGTCGAATCACTTTCTATACTCTGGAATTCTCCAACCTCTTCTCTACTCTTGCAGAAAAGCAGCAGAGTCATAGCTAATGAACTTTAATCCTTCCCCTTCAGTAATGACCTTTGAAGGCCCCATAGCTATTGGACACTGTTGGCCAGAGACCATAGACTTTGCCCCAAGCCTATGGCACTGGGTGCTATCAGGTTAGGTCATTTTCTTTGGTGTTCAATGAAAGTGAGCACTAATATTGCTTCCATTGTTCTTCCCCTGCCTCCAAAGATATTGCAGATGCCATGGTTGCCAATGGTCACCACTGATTTCCAGTCTGCTTGCTGACGGATGTTTGGCAATTGCTCTCACCCAGCATTTATTGTCACACATGGGGTGGATTTCAATTTGGGATTAAGGAAGCAGTCTGAACCACAGGAAAATTTCTGAGTGGGTGAACCTGCATGACAATATTTCCATGCATGCACAATAGAATATTACAATGTGGTCATTTATAGACTTCAGTTAGATTTGTTTTCTGGAGTGGCTGCACCTACAGTACTTTATTTCTGTATTTATAACATTGAACATGAAAAGACGATAACTATCAAGTTGTTTGTGATCAGCAGCTGTGCTTTCGAGTACACAGACAGTATTGTGTCAAACATGATAATGCCATTTGTTTATAAACTTTTATTGAGTAATCAATTATAAACAACAGATACAAGAAACACATTTAAGCTGACTATTCAGCCAAAGATATTTTCCTTACAAGTCTGATTACAATTATATATATATATATATATATATATATAGATGCCAATGAAGCAAGGTAATGAAAAGACAATTGGTAAGTACAACGGGAAGGAATTAGTTGTGTTTCCTTTATATAATCAGTCTCAAACAACTTTGTCAACAATAACTCTCCCTCCAGGCTCAGTATGGACATTTGATAGCGCCAAAACACAAACAATCATTTTAATGAAGCTGCCCCATAGTAGGTCATAATCCTACACGTTTTTTGCTTTGGCATACAGTGTTTTTACATACCATGTTAGCTGTATCCATACACCCTTTTCTTTTCTTTTTCTTTCTTTCTTTCTTTCTTTCTTTCTTTCTTTCTTTCTTTCTTTCTTTCTTTCTTTCTTTCTTTCTTTCTTTCTTTCTTTCTTTCCTTCTTTCTTTCTTTCTCTTTCTCTCTTTTTTTGCATTGCTAGTAAACATGATGCTTCAAAGTGAGTAGGTTGAAAGGAAGGCAGCAGATACATGGAAGCATACATTCAAGGCTTTAGAAATTCTTTGCACGGTAGAACATTCTGGACTTGGTAAAGATTACACAAGGCAAAGAGGAGTACAAAATAGGTGTGCTGTTGTGTAGAGTGCTTAAAGTTCAACCCTTGTCCTTACTGGTTAGGGAATGTTTATTTAAATCGAAGGATTTTCAATGTTTTTCAAAATCTGAGATGGTCTGAATTCAGTTTAAGTTCTTGTGAGAGGTAACATTCTATATTGATTCCCCAACACTGTTCTTTCAATTCACTTTCCCAAACCTGGTTCAATTGAACAGATTTGGGACCAGTTTTTTGGTAGTGCTAGATGTCAGGATTCTTTTCAGGGTATATTGGTGAACCGGTCCAAAGGGTACTAAGGCCCAATGTTCCCTATTGCCTGCAGAGAGTCTTAAACTTAATTGGCTCTTTGCTGGGTAGCCCATGGAGAGATTGCAGTGCTCCCATGAACTTATCTTGTTTTGCATGGCCAACATTTGATTAGTCTCTATTTAAGGGATGCCTAACAAGAGACTATTGCAGTAATGCAGTTTAGAGTGGACCAGGGCTGGGTCCATTTTTTATTGTGTTGTGTAATGTTCAGTGCTGGGCACCCCTTATTTATAAGATTCAAATGAAATCGACAGGTCTTCAGTACTGGTGAAATGTGATTGGAGGAGGACAGGCACCCACTGTTGGATGGCTATCTTCCACAATCTCAGAATTCTGTTTGTGTTGCAAGTAAGAGCATTGCACTGACCTTGCCTGACATTATTAAAAATAGCTAATTTGACAAAACACAAACACAAATAAAAATAATACAACATTAAACAGAACTGAAAGCTTTTTGATGAAGCTAAAGCTTACTGTCAATGTTTGTAATGGCAACTCTACCCCTACAACTAATATCATGTGTTTCTAAGACATAACTGCAGAAATGTGGTAGTCAACAAAAACATTCAAACATATGTGTCTTTGTGACCTTGTACCTCACAAGACCAATGAGCTACATAATTAGAGGTGAGGATGAAGAGCAACTTCTCTGCAGACCAGTAGTTACAAATAATAACCCCCTGCATAGTTACCCCAATGTTAAAATGACATCCTCTCCTTTATATACTCCGGCAGATATTCTCCCAGAAGTCATTATTATGTCTCCACGGAAAGTCTGTTCCCCAATATCATCAACCACATCTCTCATACCATCTGGTGCCTGCATTGAAGACAAAACTGTTGCACCCTAACCCTAGATACGCTTGGGCACATAATCCTGTAAACTTAATGACCGGTATTTTCACACTTCCAAGCTATGCAGTTTATACTTCAACTTCAGATATTCAAATACATTCACATGATTCCCGCACCAGACATGAACCACCAATAATTTCAGATGAGATCCAGTGCTTCTGATACAGTTGTTTATTCTGAATTGTGATTGCAGGGTTACCCAACAACAACACTTAGGAATGTAAAAGATAATTACCTCTAGCATTGACGTCCACTATTTCCACGTTTTCCCTGTAGCCCATACTGTCAGAAGTACCCCATGTGTCCAAGTTGCAAGTCCATAGTCAGGAATGCATTGCATCCTCCTGATCACATTCCACCCACTCTTGTGCATTCCAATTTCTCATGCAGCATAAATATCCTGTGGTAATTGCTCATAATGTAGAACAACCCCCTTGTTTGCATTATCTTGCTGCAGAACAGGCTGCCCAAATCTCTTCATTTGACCTCTCAAAGAAAGTATCTCAACAAGCGCTGTGTTGATTGATTTTAGATCGTAGGAAAAGATAGCAGGTTGAAATAACCCCTCCCATATGGAATCTCTGATATTGATTAGGTACCCCTTTGGATAAATCCTGCCTACCTGGTGATGCAGAACAGGAGGCGGAGTCGGAACAATGTCTCTCGTGCTGCATGGCTGCAAGGTCTCACGTTCGGTATAGTAACATGAGCAGCGCATGGGTTAAAGAATCACTTAAGATCCCACGGCGTGGAGGTCTGATGTGGTTCGCGAAGGCAAGTGGGAAAACAAAAGGAAGAGGTATTGGCCAACAGGATATTTCAAATATTCTTGATCATTTTAAAACCTAGATATGCCACCCACATAGCACTCTAATTCAATGTCAAGCCCTGGAAGTGAATCCCGAAGCATGTCTTTTGTAAAATATTATCTGATTAAATGTAATGCTCTCCATTAAATAATACTATCTCCAAATGTTATTGTCCACTGAAATATCAAGTATATAATAATAAACAGATAGAGCAAAATAATAGACAAACGACCAATGTGCACGTTTTATTGAAAACCAAAATCATGTAATTTAAAATGTGTCTCTAAATTTGTGCAGCCATGTTGCATGGGAACATCTCTCCGTGAAGGCCTACTGGAAGATAATTATTCAAATATTTCACTTCTATACATAACAAGCAAAGTGAACATTGTCTTCATGAAATATTCTGTAAATATATATTAAGTGTACATAGCTTTACGTCTGGGATGGTACATATAGGAAGAGCAGCAGGGTTTGTGAAATGCATGGGGAAGAATTAAGTATGTATTTCATTTTAAAAGCAGTGTTATGTATTTATTTCTTCTCAGGGTAAGACCTCAGAAACACCTTGAGCTTTGGTTCCATGCGCACAAATACACAAACTAGACTGAACCCATGGGCATCTTTTACATTATGCTCTTCTTGCTTGGCTCGATGACCTTTACATATTAATTGGCTTTGGCTGGAAGGCCTGGTAAAGTAGAATCTATTGTGTTCCATTGACCTCGGGTCACTAAGTGTATCAGGCCATGAAATATTAAAAGCATTCCATAAGCGTATATGACCTTTCAAAGCCAGCCCTAAAGGCCCCTACATCTTTTCATTATATGTCACATGAGAGCCATCAAATAAAAAAGGAAATGGCTTCAGAAGAGTGGGATCTATCTCCCACTTCCGTGAGTACAGGTAACATTTAAAATTAATTTACATCTGTTTAATTGAATAACATGCCACTACTTCTGGGGATGGCAGTCATGGTTGAATTGCCTAGGGCATGAGGCTCACCTATGATCCCTGGCCCGCCAACCAATTGCACCTACCATGTAACCTAGTTCAGTGTACACTGTACTCTCATAATGTGACCAATGGCCAGTGCTCATGGCCTGCAGCCTTGGCCAGTCTCTAAAATGCATGGGGCATGGGATTTGGCCATACCGCATCCCCCAATAAGCAAATCAGAGTACAAATTTGTCCATGCTCAGGGCCAGGCCCACTGCCCAGACACAAAAGTTGCATCACAATTTGTTGTGATTACATTTTGAAACTTTGTAAAAAATAAAGCACAGGGCACATTTACAAAACCATGCTTTTAGGTCCTTGCTGATGCTCCTCTTGCAAGTTTTCTGCAATCCCACCCAGAACTTCGGGCTGTAGCCACAAGCAGACTTTTATTTCCCAATCAAACCTATCCCAATTTCAAAAAACTTTACCACATAGCCGATCGTTGTGGCCATGCCCACTTTAACCCCATTGCCGGTCCCTCGTGGTCATGGCCACTAGCCAGACAATCAGTCACCAACGGTATATCACAATTTTTTGTACCTACATTAAAACACTTTCCAAAAAATGAACATGGACACATTGGCAAAACCATGCTTTCGGGTCCTTGTCAATGCTCCTTGCATGAGTTTGCTGCAAATCCGTCCATGTTTTATTTTTTGAAAAATGTCAAAATGTATGTACAAATAATAGGCAAATAACTTAGCTCCCACTTGACAAAATCCATTTGCGCTTTGAACAGACATTTAAGGTTGGGTCTATAATCTTTTTGCAAACCTTTATGCAAATTCGTCAAATGGCATCAAAGTTACAACCCATCTAAAAATGTTGAGACCCCCCTAATTTTGCCTTCTCTTGAGCAATCACACCAAACTTTGCAAAAACATCCAAATGTGTGTTTAGAATCATTTTGCAAACATGTGTGCAGCTTCATCAAATGGCACCAAATGTCTAAGCCTTTCAACTATTTTGGGACCCCCTTTTGGTGGAACAGCACGAGACTTTGCAGAACTATCTATCTGGGGTTGCATCTAAAATGATATTCCAAAGTTTCCTACAGTTTCATTGAGTGGTGCCAAAGTTAGAAGCCATCCAAAAACAACTTTTCACCTACCCTGTAATGTAGAAATGTGCATGGATGTCCTCAAACTTTGGTCAAGTTCGCAAACGTCTGAGATGTTTGCAGACTTTGTAGAGTAAAAAACACCTTATTTTGGGCTTTTTACGTCCATATCCCATCCCATCCTCATCACCTTTCACCTCCACAGAGATTGTTTATTTAGTTTGACAAGTGTAATGTGTTTTTTATATGTTTTTTACTGCAACATTCGTGAACTACGAGTGGGAATCTGCGAATCCAACATGGCATCCATTTCAAAAGTTTTGACACACCTGGGGGGGCGCTGTTGCACATGTAGAAGATGGCCGCCTAAACCCGTCGCTCCTCCATCACCTCAAGATCCTGCGCTTGAAGATCCGTTCATAGGCCGTCTAGAGCGCTGCGGGCCGCGAGTGGGCAGAGTCTATGCTGGAGGCCCGCGCCCGGTCCTGCTGTCCGGCCTGGTCTCTTCATAAGTTGGTGGTTGGAGGCGCCTGTCGACCCTGTGGAAGCCCCAGCTTTAATATGCCCCCAGCGCCGACCTGCTTGACACTCGCCTCCCCTTGATCCCGGAGTATCGTGGCCTCTACCCACGCAAAGACCCGCAGGTGGCGGAGCTGGACAAACAAGTAAATGGCCAACGAGAGGTGGGAGGGTGGATGCGGTGTCCCTGTCCTGCTGTGTTTCATCACATTAAGCGCATTTTTACGCTGGATGCCCTGGAAAACATTTCATTAAGATCTGCTAACCTGTGGCTGTGGACCTCCTAGTCCCTTCCAACCTCTGTTTGGGCCCGTAAACACACATGAGGCCGATTGGAACATACCGGGCAGCTCTACGTGCTCGCCTCAATTTGGATTGAGGTGGAGCCTCGCCGCCGCCATATTGTGGCTACACAGCCCTTCTTGATATGCCCTGCAGGTCTGGCCGAACCTCGTGGTTCTCCTTTACGGATCCTGACACTTGGAGGGGCGCTGACCCCAGCCCACGGTCCGAGGTTGGACCCTCCTGAGCTCTTTGTGAATACTCAATATTCACACGCGACTCACCGTGGACATGGGGGAACCAAGTAAGTCGAACACTGCCAAGACCCACGCTGGCAGGAAGAATGGCCCTATGGACACTTTTACCAACATGGCCAGTCACGCTGTGGCAGTGGACACGCATCCGGATGAGGGTGCTCAGGGTGAGCAAGATGTGGCGGACAGAGAAGATAAATTGACCACACTAGTACAAAACGGATTCCTTGCAGTGAACACTAAGCTGGACGAAATAGTTGCCACTATCGGCTCCTTGAGAGCCAGAATAGACAAGGAAAGTGCACGTGTCACAGAGACGGAGAGTAGGATAAGTGTGAATGAAGATACCATTGCCCACCACAGTCGAGATATATCCTACATCAGAGACACGATGAACAAACTACAGAGCAAATGTGAAGACCTCGAATCCAGGTCGAGGAGGAACAATGTCCGATTGGTCGGAATGGCGGAAACCTTCGGCAGGGGCCAGATGGAGAAACATGTGGAGGAACTTTTCAAAACCCTGTTCGGGCCCGAATCGCTCTCTGAACATTTCCTGGTGGAGAGGGCGCATCGTACTCTAGCACCAATACCCAAACCAGAAGCCCCTCCACGTACAATCATTGCCCACCTACTGAATTACAGAGACAGGGATACAATCCTTCGGTTGGAACGTGAGGCCGGTACATTGCAATATGAGGGGAACCGTATACATGTATACCCAGATTTTCTCTGCCTCTGTTCAGGCAAATAGGCGCTCTTATGAATCGGTTAAGAAACTCCTTAGAGCACGACAGATCCCGTACGCCTTGAAGTTCCCAGCCAAAATGAGAATATACCATGCAGGAAGAGCACACTTTTTTGAAAACCCGTCTGAAGCCCAATCTTACATTGAGTCCTCTATTCCCCTCCCTCCAAGGGGGGGACGACCTGCGCCGAACAACGGACCCCGGCCGGCAGACTAAGACTTGAACATTCTACGGATCCGGTTGCAACTGGTGGGGGCCCAACTTCAGGGCCCTGGGTAAATTGATACAAAAGATGGCCATCTTCTGTAATTGGTGATGGATGTGAGCCGGCGATGGCGGTCATGTGAGGCAACATGACTACCTCAGGAATTATCCACAAGTTAAGGGATAGACATCGTCAAGTTGGGGGAGACGATGAGGGTGGTGGTCGGGATGGGGAGTTTGGATTGAGTTGTTGTAAATGCGATATCCCATGTTGTGAATTGGGTAAGTCCCCCCACAGTATGGCACCTTGCCCTGTGAGGACTACCGGGGGATCTGGTTATAGTTTATTGGTTAAACAAGTGGTCTGTGAGATTCTGACACAGCTCATGCTATTTGAAGGATACATCCAAGAGGTTGGAGATGCTATTCGAACATTTCTACGTAAGACTTGGACCACGCATTAAGGGTTAAACTGCTGTCATGGAATGTAAGGGGTCGGAACAATCGGTCAAAGACTAAAAAGGTTGGAAATTATATTGTCAGACATGGCATTCAAATTGTTATGTTGCAAGAAACACATACGGTTGATACTGGCAATGAGTGCATGCTTCCCAGCTGGGGCAAATCCAGGTTTTGTACAAATTACTCATCTCAGTCCAGGGTTGTCGCCACGCTCATACATCCAAATCTGGGATTTTGCCCCGATGGCCATAAGTTAGATCCCCTTGGTAGATATGCTCTGGTGTGGGGCTCGATTGCGGGTCAGCGGATGCTACTGGTAAATACATATGGCCTGAACATAGATGACCCTGCATTTTATACTAATATATACCAACTGCTATCTGCCATTGATATTCCCATTATAGTCTGGGGTGGTGACTTCATCATCGCTATGGACCCCAAACTGGACAGATCCAGCACGATTGTTAGAGCACCAAGTAGGGCTGTTCTAACCTTGCGACATGTCCTTTCGCAGCTCTCCCTCGATGACGCCTGGCGAGTGATGCACCCCAAAGGGAAGGCCTACACATACTACTCTACGGTCCACGATTCCGAGTCAAGAATTGATTATTGTTTTGTTTCCCCAACTATGCTTGCTGTAACAAAGTCGTGTGAGATACTTCCTCGTACACTGTCTGACCACGCCCCGATAACACTTGAGGTTGCAATTCAAAACTGCCCTAGATCTCCCAGAAGATGGAGGATGCCTGGGGGGTTGCTGAGTGACCCTGGGATGGTGGAGGGGTTACACACCGAAATTGCAGAGTTCCTCGAAATCAATGTGGGCTCGGTTGATAGATGTACCACGGTATGGGAATCCTTTAAGGTCTGGGCTAGGGGGACGCTTCTATCCAAATTTGTGGGTCTTCTGAAAGCGGTTAGGGCTGACCTTACCCAAACTGAGAACGAGTTTGGGAAACTTGAGGACGAGTACGCTCGTACACATGATAAGGCCATACTAGCTGGAATATAACAAAACCTCCAGGAATTTGGCAGACTAGCTGCTAGGGAAGTACAATATATGGCAGCCCCGGTCCAAGCCTGTAAATATGGGGAAGGTAACAAAGCGGGTAGGACACTGTCTAAATTACTGAAACAGGACAGGCACCCTGACCGAATTACTAATATACAAAAGCCTGGTGGTGAGGTTGTGCTGAATGAGAGTGGGATAAATGCTGAGTTTGCAAAATTTTACCAACAACTGTATAGTAACAGAGACACTAAGACGATCACGGAAATCAGGGCAAATTTGGTTATGCTGACAATACCGAAACTCCTTGAAGAGACCCGCCTGGCAATGGACCAACCTCTCACTACTGACGAGCTCACTGAGGCGATTAAGGACTTGGCATCCAATAAAGCCCCAGGGCTAGACGGCCTGGGAGCCGAGTTTTACAAGGAGTTTAGTGCAGAATTTGTTCCATTGTTAATGCAGGTTTGGGAGGAATCCCTCCAATGCAAAATACTGCCCCGTCCATGAGAGAGGCCCTTATAACTGTTCTCCCCAAACCGCGCCGCCTCCCCCAGGACATGTCGTCATATAGGCCACTATCTCTGATCAACACAGATGCTAAGATATTCGCCAAAGTACTGGCCAGCAGGCTTCTGCCAGCAGTTCCTACACTTGTACACCACGACCAGAATGGGTTTATCCCCACTAGATCTACAGCTCTTAACCTCTGTAGGCTCTTTGGTATTATGGCCCAAATAGACCCGGGCAGAAACGCTGTGGCCGTATTATTAGACGTGGAAAAGGCCTTCGATTCTGTGTCATGGGCCTACTTGCTGGCAGTGCTCGAGGCATTTGGTGTTGGCCCGAACTTCGTAGTTATGTGAAATTACTCTACACGGAACCTGGGGCGCGGGTATTGACCAACCAGTCAATTTCAGATTTGTTCTTATTGGGAAGGGGCACCAGGCAAGGCTGCCCATTCTCGCCCATACTGTTTGCCTTGACAATAGAGCCAATGGCTATAGTGATCCGACTGCAACATTCTAACAGGGGCATCAACCTTAAGGGGCTACCCAGCTTATCTCGCTATATGCGGACGACACGCTTTTATATATTCGTGAACCGGAAAACAACTTGGCACCCATTATGGCTGAGATTCAAGAGTTCACTGCACATTCGGGATACTCCATAAACAGAGACAAGTCTGAGGTTTTCCCCCTCACACCGACAACCAGCAGTCCCGACTCCTTGTGTGGTTTGAAGTGGTCTGGGGTGTCCATACGATATCCAGGGATACTTGTCTCACGTGGGAAACACACGTTGTACATAGACAACTACAATGCCACACTGCAGGCCTTGAAGACCAAGTTGCTGTTATGGGACCGCTTGCCAATGTCTCTGCATGGTAGGATAGCAGTCCTAAAAATGATAGTGCTGCCCAAATTGCTATACTTATTCGTGAACATCCCAATATGGCCGGGGAGACTCTTCTTTAATAACCTCAAATCCATGGCGACGACCTTTCTTTGGAATGGGAAGACTCCAAGAATAGGGTGGGAAAACTGACTGAACCGTACTCCACAGGCGGCTTAGCAGCACCCAACTTTTAATTTTACTATTATGTGTCCCAGGCCCAGTTTTCGAAATATTGGTATTCCATGGATGAGGGTCCCCTGCATGTGGAGGTAGAGGAGCTCACCACTTCCCCCACAAACATACAGTCCGTAATCTTTGATGCAAACTACAGGGACTCATGCGACTTCAATCCAGTGAGCTGTACAATTGACGCATGCAAGGCTATATTTAAAAGACTGGGAGTACTGGCCCCATACAACCCCGAGGTTTCCCTCTGGAACTACCCTGACATGACACCAACACATGACACCAGCCTACGAGAGGCCTGGGATCCCATGGGAGAAATGAGACTGGGAGATATGTTTATAGATGGGAAGTTTGTGACCCTTCAGCTGATCATGGAGGCTCTTGATGGGGGCCCTCTTAGGACACTACAGTACTATCGTATGAGATGGGCCTTCCAGAAATGCTGGGCGTCCTTCCCTGATGAACCCCCTACTCACCCATGCGTACAGATGATAACAGCGGGCGTCCAACTGGGGGTGTCCAGTCTATACAATGCAATACAGGCACACACTCCCTCGACCAACCTGATCAAAGGTAAATGGGAGAGTGACCTCCAAATCCCCATAGACAATAGGACCTGGGAAAGGTACTGTTCCCTTACCGAGAGGGTTTCCATGAACGCTGGGCTATGCCTTATACAATTCAAAATTACAAACAGATTGCATTACATTCCGGCCAAGATAGCAAAGTTTGTTCCAGACAGTCCAGGCAAATGTCCCAAATGTAATGCCGATCAGGCTGGTTCATTCCACATGTACTGGGGCTGTCCGGTGGTGATGGCTTCTGGAGGGAGGTGGCAGAGTTCCTTGAGGAGGTTATACAAATCCCCCCGGCACTGACCCCCCAGAAATATTTATTCGGAGATATAGGCAAGTGCTCTGAAAAAAACAGAAGATTGTTTAATGTCTCGTGCGCAGTTGCCAAAAAATGTATACTACAACAATGGAAAAGTGCTGCGCCACCCACTGTAAAGCAGTTCCTCCGGGAATTGACATACGTGAATGAGGCTGAAGAACAATTAGTCCTCCCCCGCCTATCGGCTAGTAGACCTAAAGATATTTGGGGACCCTTCAGAATGTTTCTATGTGATATGATCTCCGATGAAGATGAATCTATGTAAGCGTACCACCTTGATGAGATGTATATCTGTACCGATTTTCTTTTTGTCATGTTTATTTCTAGCTTTAAGGCAAAGCTGTAGCTGTGTTATGTATCTTCTGGACCACTAATAAAAAAGAGTGTTAAAAAAAAAAAGTTTTGACACACCTCACATTTTTTATTGACCAATCAGCATGTGCGCTTGATGTCCACGAACATTATGCAGCTCTCTGATTGTTCCACAGGTGTCTGCGGACACTAAACCAGAAAATGAGCCACAGACCGGAAGCAGATATGACTAATTCTGTTTGACCTACTTTTCGGCCATTTTACAAAAAATGACTGGATGGATTTACACCAAATTTCCAAAAACATGCTTTCTGGGATCAAGCCGCTGCTCCTTTGTTGTAAACACGTCCAGCCGTTTGAGTTGTAGTCGTAAGCATAATCATTTTCCCATTATTCTGTCAGGATTTTAAACGTTTTTGGCCCCCCTATAACTTTTCCCCCCTTGACCAGACCTCACCAAACTCTGCATAATTAGTCAGAGTTTCCCATATACTTTCTTTGCAAAGTTTGGTGAGGATTTGTCAAACAGCACCAAATGTATAACCCACCCAAAAAGAGTTTGCTCCTTGCAGTGGACTAGG
Source organism: Ambystoma mexicanum (assembly GCF_040938575.1). Lineage (NCBI taxonomy): Eukaryota > Metazoa > Chordata > Amphibia > Caudata > Ambystomatidae > Ambystoma > Ambystoma mexicanum. The sequence goes on along the minus strand of NC_090935.1, from coordinate 1,394,509,910 downwards.
AAAGGTGGTTGGTTTCACCCCATCATTTCCTAGAAAATAATGTCTATTTAAACAACCAACATCATTTTTCAAAGTCACAGAACTAGTAGGATTCTCTATGAGGGGAATTCTTAAAATGAATGTTTTGATTCATCTTCCATTTCAAGTTTATAATCCTGTTCTTTTCTGACACTTTAATACACGAAAAAGTTTTTGCGTTCCAAAGTGAAAGCGTCTACCTGGTTGTCATTTTTATATATTTCAACAGGTGAATCTGAGTAATTTCCCAAATTCTTGTCCATGGTGCTGATGTCAAACCAGGTTGCTCAGACTTCTATATTCTTGCCACACAACGTGTCACTTTTATATTATTTGTAATTTTGGCCAAAAGTCCATCTGGCCTCCAACAACAGTCCTCCACTTTTTCAACCATATGCGGGAAGAAATCCCTAACAATTAATGTGTCTAAAACCAAATGATATGTCAGTCTGCAGGCCGTAGTCACCACCCCTCTCCGAAATTCCATTTATACAACCTTTTATTAGACTCTGAAGAGACCTTCCAATATTTAGGAATTACCTTATCCAGTTTCCTGAAATGGGCCAGGCAGATTGATAAGAGCAGACTAACAGCTCCAAGGCAAGATGGTGCCATGGCATGTTTTTCATCTCGCTTTGGGGTAAAAACACTCTCAAATGCCATGGAGGTGTACAATGTTCAAGCTATTCCAGCAATTACTTTGGCAGCAGAGCTATGGGGCCATGCACCCTACTCCAAAATACAGATTTCAGAGAATACATTCTTGAAACCACTAATGGAACTTACCGTGTTCCTTCTGCACCTGTAGCACTAGAATTAGGCTTAACTGAGGGAAAATATGAAATCCTGTTGAAACCGTTGGTATACTGGTTACAAATATGGAATCAAAGTACATTGTCTTCCTGTAGAGAGGGTGTCCTTGACATACTACAGTCCAATGGAGGAAACTCCCTCCCTTGATTGAAATATGTTAAGCATAGGCTTTTGACTCTGGGTCTTGAAGCTCTGTGGATAGAACCCACCAAACTTGATGCATCATCCAAACATATCCTAAAAAAATTTTTTAAAGTATGGGTCTTGAACGATAAGGTACATATATGTTACTCTCACCACGTGTCATCAAACTATATGTCAGTAAAAATGCAACTAGGCATGGAACCCTACCTTGTCTCTCCTGCTCCTAGACGAGTGAAATCTTCATACACGAAATGTTGTCAGAGTATTCTGCCATTTGCTATGTTTAAAGCCCATTGGGGAACCGGCGCTGCAACTAATTCACCTTTATGCAAATCACATAATGAAGACAAAATGCATTTTTTAATTGAATGTCCCATATAAGAAGCTGCCAGACCTAAGTGGCTGAAGCCGATCTTTAATCTACACTGCTTTAGAACCTGAAATGAAGCTGTTAAATTAATGAAATCTAGTATAGCTCTCCCAGTGTTCTTTGAAGTATCATCATTTTAAAACTAGCGCTTTCTGTGGGAGGAAGCAATTTGAGAAAGGAATGCTGCTTAAAATTAGTCATTCCTAATCTCCAATATGGATTTTTGGTTATCAAACAGTCTAATTAACAATAATCTATTTCATAGTACTTTCTTAGGGAATTTCTGCATTAAATATGCACTGTATTAGTTTAAAAATTGTATGCGATAAACTGTCGAATTTTATTAAACATTGCCATTGTAGTAGAAAGAATTGTGACTTTGGATGACTGCTGTGTAATTATGTTATTTTTATCATTGCACCTAGTATTTTGATCTGTAACTGTGAATTTTGTGTTTTTGTGTTGAACGTTTTAATTGTGTGTTTTTATGGTGTTAACCGAAACAAAGCCTAGTTTGATTGAATGATTGACAAGAATGTTATTTCTTTCATATTAGACATGATAGATTGCTAGTACATTTACATAATTTAATTATTTTTCCCATACAACAGAAATGTTTCTTCTGATGTATGTGTTATTTAAAACAGAGAATGAAGTATTTAATTTTGAGTGTATAAAGATGTTAGAGGATCTTATCTTTGCCTAAGAATAGTTATCTATTTGAATATATATTTATATATCTATATTACTTGGCCACGGTAGTCGCCATGTAGTTATGGTTAAGTTGCTGTTTCCATAGGAAGAGCACTTTTTGGGTGGCTTTTAACTTCGCTCTCCCTGGACGGATCCTCACCAAACTTTGCAAAAAAAGTATTTGAGTCACTCTGAATTATTTTGTAAAGTTTGGTGAGGATTTGTCCAGGGGGGAAAAGTTATAGGGGGGGGTCCCAAAACTTTTTTTTTCCCATAGACTGAATGGGAAAAAAAATTTGCTCGCGCCTACAGCCCAAACCGCTGGACGGATTTCCACCAAATATGGACCAGGAGCAGCGGCTTGGTCCCGAAAGCGTGTTTTTGCAAATTTGGTGAAAATCCGTCCAGTAGTTTTTTTTAAAAATGACCAAAAAGTAGGTCAAAAAAAATTAGTGATATCTGTGTTCGGTTCGCGGACACACTTCCCTGTTCGCTCCGCGGACAGTGTCCTGATTGGCCAATCGTCTTGCGTGATGTTCGCGGACATGCAAGGTGTTCGCTGATTGGACGGCGTGGAGCGTGAAGCGCGTCAGATTTTTCGGTAGCGCCCGCCATCTTGGTTTCGCGGACAGCGCGGTGAAACTTTGTTCAAAATGTGTATTTTGTAGAGTTTGTTGGTGTGTAGGAGTGTTTGGGGAGGGTGGGAGTGTATGAGATAGGATGAAAGTTGTGTTTTTTATGTGTTAGACGTTATTTTTGTGTTCGATTTGTTTGCTGACATCACAGGTGTTCTGAAATGTTCTAAATAAACTGACTAGGGGGTGTTCTAAGGTCTCAATATGTGTCAGTTTTGTTCGCAAGTGAAACTGTTCTAAGAACACTCGCGGTGTCCGGGGAGTGTTCGTAGGGGGTGTCCTGAGGACGCTGTCCGTATTGTTCTCTGTCAAGTTGAATGTGTCCTAAGAACACTCGCGGTGTCCTGAAATGTTTGCAAATAAACAAAATGGGGGTGTTCTGAAGACACTTCTAAGAACACTCGCGGTGTCCGGGGAGTGTTCGTAGGGGGTGTCCTGAGGACGCTGTCCGTATTGTTCTCTGTCAAGTTGAATGTGTCCTAAGAACACTCGCGGTGTCCTGAAATGTTCGCAAATAAACAAGATGGTGGTGTTCTGAAGACGCTTCTAAGAACACTCACGGTGTCCGGGGAGTGTTCGTAGGGGGTGTCCTGAGGACGCTGTCCGTATTGTTCTCTGTCAAGTTGAATGTGTCCTAAGAACACTCGCGGTGTCCTCAAATGTTCGCAAATAAACAAGATGGTGGTATTCTGAAGAAGCTTCTAAGAACACTCCTGGTGTCCTGGAATGTTCGTAGGGGGTGTCCTGAGGACGCTGTCCGTATTGTTCTCTGTCAAGTTGAATGTGTCCATAGAACACTCGCAGTGTCCTGAAATGTTCGCAAATAAACAAGATGGTGGTGTTCAGAAGACGCTTCTAAGAACACTCGCGGTGTCCGGGGAGTGTTCGTAGGGGGTGTCCTCAGGACGCTGTCCGTATTGTTCTCTGTCAAGTTGAATGTGTTCTAAGAACACCCGCGGTGTCCTGAAATGTTCGCAAATAAACAAAATGGGGGAGTTCTGAAGACGTTTTTGAGAACACTACTGGTGTCCCGGAATGTTCGTAGGGGGTGTCGTTAGGACGCTGTCCGTATTGTTCGTTGTTAAGTTGAAAGTGTTCTAAGAACTATTGCGTTGTTCTGAAATGTTCATAGGGGGTGTCCTAAAAACGGTGCCCGTATTGTTCGCTGGCAAGTTCAAAGTGTTCTAAGAACACTCACATTGTTCGCGGACATTAAAAGTTTCCCATAGATCATAGTTGAAATGTTTGACTCTATGGATGTGATATGCTGCGGTGGTTGTTGCCAGGGCATAGAGTCTTGGGTGCATGGCCACTTGACCGCAGCATATCACATTCATATTTGCTTATAACTTTGGGTGAAAGACAAATGTATAAGGAACAAAGGTATTAGATACTATGGATGTGATATGCTGCTATGGTTGTCATTATTATTGTATACTTACTGTTTGGTCTAGTAATGGGAGTCCATGTTTTTCTTCTTCATTTCTGTGATAAAAGAAAATAGCATGTTAGTATTAGTATTTTGTAATGACTTATTACATTTTCGACCCTCATATTTAGTAGAGTACAAATCAGAGTACTGTGCAATTTCCTCAGTTTCTGTATTTGTTGCTAAAATCATTGGGTCTGTGGGAGAAAACAAAATCCATGTTGGATTAAAAAAAAACCTTTTTTCTGTTGTGCTACAGTTTATTTGTTTGTTTGTTTTCAGTGTTCACTTGTTGTTTCTGGCTAATGCTGCTTTGTTGTATTTTTTTTGGAGCTGTAACAGATTCTTCATTTGTTTTGATATTATAAAATTTTGGAGCAGTTAGATACCAATTGGTGTATTCTAACTGTCTATTTTTTTAATATATATTAGTGGTTTTGATTTATCTATTTGGATATTGTTAAATTTTGGGACAGTGAGATACCAATTGGCGTATTCTAACTGTGTATCTTTTGGTCTAATTTAGTGGTATTCATTTATCTGATTAGTTGTAGAATCTATGAGCAGTTAGAAAGGTTTTGGAGTATTCTAACAGTTTATTTTTTTTAACACAAATTTACTTAGAGGTTTAAATACAGTTTATTTATCAAATTTTGGTTTTAAGAACATCAAATAAGCGTTTGTAAGATTTGCTGGTAATCTCTGCTTTAGAGTAATGGTACTATCATTACATTCAAACCATCCACATTTCTTTTTTATATATGCAGTGTAGTGCCCTGAATTGGTTGTGGCTCCTGCGTGGTAGATTATACCTATTGTTGTGAAGGTTTTCTTACCAAGTGATATTTGACCATGTGTGAATCCAGTCAGCTTGCAGTTGTTTTTGGTACCATCTGCATTGTAACGTAGAAGCATTAGTATTACGTATTTACTATGTGTTTGTATTACTAACGTGGAGCGATTATCTGAATTGCAGGTAGAGCATAATCTACCATGGTTTGCATTTTGTACAAGTTGCTGAAATGGAATGGATTCACAATTTGATATTGATATATATATGAAGCGTTTATTGAGGATTTCTTCTTGTGTCACATTTTTGCAGAGAGTGCATGTATGTTTCCACATGTATGAAATCTGAAAGATTTCATTTATAGGTATGTTTTTGTTTTCCAGTACTTGTAATAAGTGCATTAGAAATTCTTGTGGATCTTGCTGTGAGTTTATAGTGAATTTCACCATTCCAGCACAGTAGTCCAATTGTCATCTTATTCCAAAAACACTATATGTGTTGTCAGGATTGTTTGCTGCATTTCTGTGAAGTACTAACATTTGCAAACACAATGGGTCTGTACTGTGTAAGTAAATGTTGTCAACAATTGGTGGTAATTGAAATAGAATATTCATTGCTACATTTGCATAGCAACTTACACCAACTATATTTCAGAATTTCAATGGTCCAGGTAGTTCTGTATCTAACTGCTTTTTTTGGAGTTTGTCTTCCTTCTTTAAAGAAGTAGCTGGTTTACTTTCTCTAATTGATTCTTTTTTGTTTGTGGTACTTGATGAAGTATTAGTTTCTTTTAATCTCTTTGGAGGATTTGCAGTGACGCCCTGTTGCATTTCTGTTTGATTTAGTTTTCTTTTACAACGTTTTAGTTTTTGTGGAACAGAATATGTGTTTAGATGGGGAGTGTATAGTGAGCGAAGTCTATTATATTCTAAAATGCAAGGAATATCAGCGTTTACTTTACTTGCATCAAAGTTGATTAGAAATAGACCGTCAAGTGTACGTAAGCGTGATAGTGCTACGTAGCTCATGCCTTCTTTAAAGACTGTGTTACCAATATCTATCATTGCTTTGTCTAGGGTAAGACCTTGTGATTTATGAATTGTGACTGCGTATGCAAGAGTTAGAGAAAAATATTCTCTGCGTACATTCATATCTTTGAAGAGAAGGAATCTAGCTGTTGAGCGTCCTATCCGTTTTACTTCTGAAAGTTTGTCAAAGAGTATATTGACAAACTGAATTTTGTTGTCACGTGGGTATGTTTGAAAGCCAACAACTGTACCCAGTGCTCCATTAACTAGTCCTTGGTCCACGTCAAGGTTATGTTTAAGCATTACTCTGCAATTTAAGGATAATTTTAACATCTTTTCTAAGCCTGCTGTGTTTGAGATTGATTTTTCTAAATTATTTAGTCTTGTTGTGGCTTGGTCACACATGGGTAGTGTCATACCATGTACATCTAGTTTGTCTGTGGCGCTAATTTCCTTTATTGGTTGCATTTCTTTACTTAACATTATTTAATTGAATTTGAGACAGCTTGCAAGAGTTGGCATTAAGGCCATACAATTGACATTTTTGTGGGCTAATTGTTCCATAACATCTGTAGCACATGCATTATCGCCATAAAGTACATTAATGTGCCGGGTTTTCAATGTTGCTTCTGCTTCTTTAGAAAGTATACCAACTCTCAAACTTTTTAAAATGTTGGCATAAGTTAGATCTGCAGATTGGTGCATGTTTTCTGTTAATTCTCTGTATTGGAAATGTTTCCAAAGGTTGACATTTCCAATGCTGCCAACAGTTTTACGGCAGAGTTTGTGCCCTAATGTTTTAAAAAACATTAATGTTTTAAAAATAGGTTCACCTTTTACTGGTGTTAATTGAAGCAGATCTCCAAAAACAATAATGTGTTTTCCTGCAAAGAGCTCTTCATAGTCTGTTTTGAGTACTTCTTGTAATCTGAGGTGAATCAAAGCTAACATCAGGTTGCTCACTTCATCTATTAGTAGCATTTTCATTTGTTTCAATACTCTGCGTAATTCCATTGCAGCTTCTGCAGAAAGTTTGTAATAGTCTAATTTGTTCTGGTGTTCTACTGGTAATAGTAGTAATCGGTGTAATGTAACACCACCTATGTTGTAGGCAGCTAAACCTGTGGGGGCAGTGACAACAGCTGACAGTTTGTTGTTTGTCAATTGTTGAAGGAACTTACTAATGATTTTGATTAGGAATGTTTTGCCAGAACAGCTTCACCACTGACGTAAAGTAGTATAGGTTTATAATTATGGCAGGAACATTCTTTATTTTCATGTTTTACACCATGTGCAATTTGTTTTGTTACTTCTTGAAAAATGCTACTTTGCTCATTGTTTAGTTTTGATTGTAGTATAGTTAAGTCTTCCTTATCTTCATACTGACACATGGTGTTTTCTACTTCTATCATAGCTAATTCTGCCTCATTTGTTATTAGTGGTTCTCCCAGTGGTTTTTGGCTTCCTGTTACAGAAGGTTGACTACTGTCAGGAGTATCCTTATCTAGTTGGGCTTGGAGTTCTTCTTCATGTTGCTGTTCATTGTGCAACATTGTTTTGTACTGTGTAAAGTTTACATCAGTTATAGTGCTTTCATTTGCTTTGAAAGCATCCTCATATGAGTCATAGTTATCTAGTAATTGTTCTTCTTTTCTCCATGGTTTGAAGAGTTGTAGCAGGGACATGTAATATACTTCTTTATGTTGAGGAGTCTTCAATGACAACTTGATATGATTAATTAAATTTGGTTTAGTGAGTTTAACTAAGCTGCCTTCACAGTCTGTCACTCTATATTTACCTTTTTTTTCATCAGGTTTCATATTATTTTTGTATGTGTAGTTTTGGGCTATTTGGTATAGACACATGTTTTCCAAAGTATCACTTCTGTTTGGGTAGTATGTGTCCAATAAATTGTTTTTTAAAATGGCTTGGCTATTGGGATCATGTTTGGCTATTGTTTCTATATCTTCATATGATTTTAGAACTCTTTTTCTAGATTTAGCTGGACCAAGACTTAGCCATACTATATTTTCAGATTTACCATACAATGAAGTACCAGTTAAACGATCAGCTGCTTCATAAGATCCACATTCTCCATGGGTGAGCATTTTTATGCCCAAGCTGTATAATTTCTGAGATACTGTTTTATCTGATGACAGGTCATTCCAGAGGTCTTGGAGCTCTGTCTTTTCTGCTTTAGTTAAGTATGCTGTGACATATCGTGCAACTTCAGTAGAATTGTCTGCAATGTACTGCACATCTATGTTTGCATTCCATAAGTAGGCAATGATTGCATTATAATCATTGATATATTTTTCTTCTTCTTTTCTTTTTATGTAATATGTATTTTTAGGTGACTTACCTTTAACACTATGTCTAACTGAAGACATAAGGTTGTTTACTTGACCTGTATTTGTAACTGGTCTAGGGAAACCAAATAGGCATTTGGTGTAGTATTTGCCTTTGTTTTTGTATTTGTGACGACAATATTTTCCACATTTGTGTCTTTGAAATTGTAAAATTTGTGCACGAAGATCACTATTTGTGGCTTCTGATGGAATTTCACAAGTGACATATTTTTCAATAAACTGTAAAACAGTGGCATCACTGTCTTGACCAAATTTAGGAGCATCTTTAATCCATAAAAGCATGTGGATATGTGGTGCTCCTCTGGCTTGGTATTCTTTTCTCCAAAAGAAGTGTTGCACTTCTCCACGGGGAGGAACAGTTTTATTACAAATAAAATGTAGCATAGCAATGAAGCGATGGGGAAAATATCTTGAAACATTAACAGGATCCAAAGTACAAAGTTCTCCAGGTGTTAGAATATCTATGTTTGTTTTGTTTTTATTTGATATGCGTAGGAAATCATGTAAATCTTCCCATGCATATTCTGCACAACTTAATGTAACAAACCAAGTGGGTGGGCCAAGGTTTCTGATCATACAACGTACATCTCCATGACGTCGAAACCAGTACTCTTTAGTACCACGCATATTTGCTAATAGATTTGTAATATTTGATTGTAAAACCTCATCCTTTTGTTGCATTTTCTCTAATAATTGTGTAGCTGTCGTATTTTGAAAGTGTGATCCTGATTTTAATATGTGTGCAACTCCGTAACATAAAGTTGCTAGTTCACTTTCAAAGAGTAGGTGGAATATGTATTCCACATTTTGTCTTAATCTGGGATCTTCAGAATACATCCGTGATGAGCGGTATTCTGAAGCTGATATTTGAATAGGTCTATCATCATACCTTCCTCCTTTGCCAGTAGGAAAGAGTAGAGGAAAAGCACGTGCTTCTATACTTTTTTCCCATATACTGATTGGCGATCCTTTTGTTTGACGCATTTGGTAAGTTTCCAGTACATCTTGTACGGTGTCATTACAGTGCAAAGGATAAATTGTATAATGGTCTAAAGTATTTGATATTGTAGCAGGATCTAGTAGCTCAAATTGACCAGCTTCTTGTGTTTCTTGAATTATTTCAGTTGTATCTTTCAAGGTTTCTTCAATATTAATTTCTTTGTAATATTCATTATTCTCTTTAAGGTATTGGAAGGCTTGTCTAACTTTATATAAATCTACCAGCTGTTGCCATATTTTTTTGTCTTTTGTAGGTACTCCATTTACTAATATAATTAAAGATTGCTGCATTGGACGTTGCACTCCTAGAGTATGCACATTTTCTTTTAGATTTAATGGTAAATAAACTACTCTTCCACGAATGCCTTTTACCAATTCAGAGGGAGGTAATTTTGCTGTTTTTGGTTGAAGGCGTATTATTGCTTGAAATGGGTGTACTGTTTGAATTATGATGCTCTCATATAAATTACGTTGTTGTAGAGGTTTTGGTACTGGGTATAATTCCAAATTATTTGTGATAGAACGTGAAGGAGTTTGGTTGTTGTTTTGTAGTGCAATAACTGCAAAGTATTAAGGGCTCAGTTATTTCATATTTTTTTTCTGCTACAAGGTAGAGAGTTAATTCAAACCATTTAGAATCTTCATTGTCTTCTATTTTGTATGATAGGTCCACAGTTTTTGTGTTACTTTTATAAAAAATTCTACGGCAACATACAAATACATGGTTTGGTACTTCAGCTGATGTACTTTTAAATGTTAGTATTTCTTTTTTGTATGTGTTTAGCAAAAGGTTGCCATGTGTAGAATTGTTGCTTAATTGGTTTAAAGCTATTTCATTCTGTAAATGGCTTTCACTTCCAAAATTTTTTTTCTGGATATAGTGAATTTCTTCAAGTAGGTCTTTTGCTGTACCATGTAGAAGGATGTTATTTAACTTTGCTAGTGCTAAAGTAGGACTTTTAGCATAGTACAGTTTATAGACTAGATTTCTTATAGTTGAATGATGTGTTGATATCCTTTTGATATCATGGAAAGTGGTTTTACAAGTAGGTCCTGTAATGCAGGCCAATGAATGTCCTTGTAGTCCTGTGTACTTGCGCACTGGACAGGTATCTATATTTTGCAGTAATTTAATTTTGATTTTGTCTTTGCTTTTTACATATTTATTGAGGAAATGGCGTAACGATTTGAAACATTGTTTGGGAATGTTACACATTGACGTGCATGGCCATTTGTACACTAGACGTTCTGATTCAGTTGAATGGAGGGGTAATTCTAAGTTTTCAGTGCATATTTTTGTAAGAAGTACTTCTTGTTCCATTATGGTATTATTCATTTTTTTCATAACCTCGACCACTTCTATGTATGGCAATTGTATTAGTTTGCTTTTGTTTGTACGCTTCCTCATTAAAATATGGTTCTGTGCTTGTAGTGTGATTCCATTCACCTCCGCTGATACTTAAGAAGTTCTTTCTGTTGATATTTCGCTTATTGAGAAGTCTTTTTTGTAATTTAGTTATTAGTTTTGTTAGTGGTTTCATTTTGTTTAGCAGTAAAATAAATAAATTTCTTTTGAGAAGAATTGCACTGTCCATCAATGCTTCTAAGAATAATTTCCTACGATAGGTTTTAAGCTTTGAACCTGATTTCTCTCCTGTTTTTATAAGATTTTGAAGGACTTTGTGACGGTATATTTTGGCTAAAATACTTTTCTTGGTATGCTTACTTTGCACTATATTAAAATTTGAAGAAGTAGTTTTATCTGTACTGATAGCTGATTTTCTGTTAATTGCTTCTTGGTTTGTTTTACATTTTGATAGAGGAAGCGAAGTTGTTGTACTTGAAACTTCTTGTGTTTCACTAAATGATTGTATTAGCTGTTTTGTTTCAACCTTTTTTACAAATTCTGCTAGAGATGGATGCTGATGTTGGACACCTTTATTTTCATTTGCTCTACTTTTGCGTTGCTTTCTACGGACTTGCCTTTTGGTAGGCATTCTTTAGGGTCTGTTGAAAAAATAAAGAAGATATGGGTTGGGGTGTTCTGGAATGTATGTGTGCTGTGTGCATGAGTGTTTGCGTAAGATGATAAAGATGTATGTAATGGTGTGTGATTATGCATTGGGAACTAAAACTAGTAGGGATAGGTATTCTTGTATTTATGTGTTACTAAACTGGGGTTCAGATGACAAAAAAAAAGTAAGCTAGTGGTGTGGAAAAGTACAAATAGTAAATCTAATGTAAACAATTAAAACAGTTGTTTGTTCTATAATATGCAAATTGTAGTGGTTCAGTCGGGTAATTTGTGTGTCCAAAAATAGAAATTTGTGGGCCATTCTGGCTGTAAATCGCTGTTTAAGACATGGACATTTTTGTACAAAATGGTACAAAATCTCTATTATTAGAAACCGAAATAGCTCATATTAATGTTATAGTATATTTGATTAATAATACAAATATTATGGTGATATTTTACTTACTTTTTTTTTTAAATTAACAGGTAACTTCTTAGTTTTTCTTTCTACTTCGAATTCGGCTGCTTCTTTTCAGGAAACTGGTCATCACTGCAATTGTAAAAGCTTCAAATTAGTAACTTTGTTTGTATATAGCACTGTTTTTAATTTAGATATTGATTTTTTTAATTGAAATCCTCAGTGCCTTCTGTAAAACCATTAAACTAATTTATTTACATAAGATACAGTGCATCAGTTCACTACATATGATATGTTCTTAATGAACAAATTGTATTGAATGACTAACTGTAGCAAAAAAAAAATATCTTTATTATGTCTTGTGAAATTTATAATATATTAGTGAATACCACTATTTCTGTAAGTAAAATGTTCTAGGTAATAGCGCCTCAATGTCATGTCTAATTTAAAGTAATTAAGTAAATATATAAATAAAAACAAAAAATATGAAATTGTATAAGTATTTTTATAAAGGTTTAAACATAGATTGTGTTTGCATGCAATTTTGTTTGAATATATGTAGTCTATATATTTCATTTAAAAAATGTTAGTTTAAGATAATTTGAGTGTGTGTGTATAAAGAAAGTAAAAAGTATAAAGGTTTATAAGTGATAGTTGATTTTAGGAAATTGAAAAAAGTACAGTAAATTCATTTTACAGATTTTACAAGGTAAAAGTCTGTTTGCAAATGTGTTCATCTACTATACAGAAAATATGCATACCTGAAGTTTGTGTTCATGCATATGCATATGCATGGAGCTGCAAGTAGAAATCTTGAAGACTTGTACAGTATTTCTGCTAGATGCTGCTTGCCAATGATATGACACTTGTACTCAGAGAGATTCAGAGTACATTTGCAGTGCTGATCTATGCTGATGCAGTTAGATGTAGAGGTCTTGAATGTGATTGGTGCATGGTCATGTGATTTTTGAGGTACATCCAATGAGGGAATGGCAGAGAGAGTGTAGTGGAAATGGTAGAAGGGCTGTTCATGTTACGAAATGTCCGCGGACATGGCGGTAGTTCGCGGACATCGGGAGTTACATCCGGGGATTTTTGGGTTCAGAAGACATGCAAATGAGAATAAGCACTGAAAGGGATTGGTCAGGAAAGCTTGGTGGGTGTGTTGTGCCAGGAGAGATTTTCTCAGATACTCTTTTTGCTGAGAGAACAAAAGATAGCTATGGCTGTGTGTTTCAGAAAACAGATTGTTTGGATTTTAGGAGATTTGTGGATACATTGGTTGAAGGTGCATGTAGAAAGCTGTGGAGTAGCTGTAGATCTTGGATTCCCACATGTGGAAGTACACTGGCATGGAGTACGTGGAATGAAGTGGTTGGACTTGCTACCTCTCTGTGCTACTTTGGAGACAGAGCAACATCCAGACATAATTGTAATTCATTGTGGAGGGAACAGTTTAGGACATGTGACTGGAATTGTTTTGCAATTTGCTATGAAAGAAGGACTTGGGAAGGTTATGGACATGTTTCCTAATTCTCAAGTGATATTTTCACGGATTGCGCAGAGGCAAATATGGCTTCGTTCTTCTTCATTTGGTCCACAAATGGAAAAAGCAAGGCGCAATGTTAATAAGGCTGTTTGTGGCTTTCTAAGAGATTTTGGCATGTCTTCTTTTCACAATGAAAATATTATGTTTTGTAGTACATACATTTTTCGCAGAGATGGAGTCCATCTTACTTATGCTGGCAATCAGATTTTTCTGAGAAATGTACAAAATGCATTGCGACCTTTTTTGGAATTACAACAACGATTTTGAAGTAGATGTTAAGCATTTACAATTTTTGACTTACAAACACCACCCAAAGGCTCTTTTCAGAGCCACCACTTCTTTCCAGAGAAAATTACAATGTTTGTGATGGAGTAGCAACCCAATTTTTTTAATGTTCGCGAACTGTCCGCGGACTTCTAAAAAATACAAAGAGCCCTGCTTCATTTATTTTCACTTCTATTTTTTAACTGGGAAAGGCGGCTCTGAAAAGAGCCTTATTTTTTTTTTATTTTTGTAATTTTGTATTTTTTTTGGTTTTTCAGACACGACGCAATAGGAGAGGAGGGTAAATGAGGGTAAAGGGGGGACACCAACCACAGGGATAAGAAAGGGCGAACTGAGAGAGGAAGATGTAGAGTGGGTTTTATTTGGGTAGTGAGCAGGTCTTCTCGTGCTCTGAGACGATAGTCTCAAAAGCACTCCGAAGTTGCTCCCCCCTGCAGAGTACTGTGTCACAGTACATACATACAACTGTGACCCTCGAAAGGTAAGGGTCATCAGCATTCTGTATGGCCTGTGAGGCAGCTTGAGAAAGACGCTGTCCCACAGAGGTGGTCCTTGTGGTGACAGGATCAGAAACAGAGGATGAAGTAGAGGAAATCAACCTGCTGTGTTCTTCGCAAGGTACAACCCTGTGAATAGCCCCAGAGTGAAATGACCTCAGGTGTCGCTTCATAGTATTGGTCCCAAAGCTGTACTTACCGTGCTTCCCGCGACTGAGTATCAGTTTGCACTCATTGCAGGTAACACGGTTCGCACGAGCCTTAGGACCATTCCCATGAATGGTAAATAACCGCCACACCCAAGACTCACGCCTAGTGCGGGTAGTAGGGATTTCCTCTACCTCATTCTCATCATCCTCTTCTTCCTCCTCCGCATCCTCACTCCTGTTCCCCTCTTCAGGCCCTTGGGGAGGTGGTGGTGGTGGAGGGGGTGGGGGTGGTGCTGAAGCAGGTGCAGCACCAAGTGGCAGTTCAGTAGCCAAGGATGCCATCTCGATGATGGTGTAGTCTGCAGGTGGCAGCAAAAATCACTGTGTTCTGAAGAATAGCCAGAAACACAATGGCAATAAGCTCTTGGGTGTGGTCTTTTATAGGGGTACTTGTGCACGGTCCGCGGACATGCGCACTGTCCGCGGACAGATCGAACACAAAAAAAGGATCGGAAAGTTTCAAAAGGTATATAGAAACTCAAGATTGCTATGTGGGACTTGTGCCATGGTGAGATTTTATTGAAAAATATTATGGATTAACTGAAAATGTACTTTTAAATTGTTCGGGGACACGAACAGTGTCCGCATTTCAGGACACACGATGAGCGTGGGCGCGGTCATATGATCCGTTTGCGAACTAGTCCGCGAAGGAAGCGCCTGTCCGCAGGACACCAAGTGCACAGAGATTGGTTAGCGCATGTGCATTGATGTCCTACGGACACTGTTTGGGTTCTGAAGTAATTAAAAGTGCGTCACACGTGAAACGAACATTTCAGGACACAGCGTGTGTTCTTAGAACAGTTCAAACTTGGTACCGAACAGTAAGGACAGATATAGTGTTCTTCAGGACACGTGTAATTTAGTTTATGTACGAACATTTCAGGACACCAATTGTGTTCTTAGAACAGTTTCAATTGGGTAGCGAACACTACGAACAGGTATAGTGTTCTTCAGAACACCTCCATTTTCGTTTACGTACGAACATTTCAGGACACCAATAGCGTTCTTAGAACAGTTTGAACTTGCTAGCGAACAGTACCGGACAGGTATAGTGTTCTTTAGGACACTTTAATTTTTGTTTGTTTATAAACAATTCAGGACACCGCATGTGTTCTTATTACAGTTTCATGTTGCTAGCGAACACTACGAACAGTTGTACTGTTGTTCAGGACACATCATTTTAGTTTATTTACGAACATTTCAGGACACCAATTGTGTTCTTAGGGCAGTTTTAAGTTGATAGCGAACATTACGGACAGATATAGTGTTCTTTAGAACACTTTAATTTTTGTTTCTTTACGAACATTTCAGGACACCACGTGTGTTCTTAGAACAGTTTCAACTTGCTAGCGAACAGTACGAACAGGTGTGGTGTTCTTCAGGACACCTCCATTTTCGTTTATGTACGAACATTTCAGAACACTCGCACTAACCGCGGACACTTTTATTGTTTTAAAAAAAAAAAAAACGGAAACTATTCACAATACAATATAAAAATTAAACTTTATTTAACATATATTAATAATTTATGACAGAGAAGGTGAGGCAGAAACAGAAACAAAAACAGGAGAATTTGGGGTTTCAACATGATTGGTATTAGGTGAAGAAGGGATGGAAATCTCATCAAAACATTTTGGATTATGGAGAGTGTTTGGGGATAATTGACTGGGATATGGTGAGGAGGGACAAGTACATGTGGGGCAATTGTACGAGGTTTTTGGTTTGAAATGATTTTCTACAAAAGTTTTTAAATTATTAAAATTAGCCAACAATACATCCATTTTTTCTTCTATATTGTGAAGACTGTTATCCATAACAGGGTTTGCTGAAGTTTTTTCTATTCTGGTATGCTCTGTACAAAAAAATAATATATATGTTAAATGTATATAAAAAAAATAAAACATAAATGGTTTATATTATAAAGTGTTTACCATTAGTTTCACTATCTTGTGACATTTCTTCATGTGGGAAATTGTCCTCTAGCCATTCCAGAGTACTAGACATTTCTGTGAGAAAAAAAAAAGATAATATATTTTTAATCTAATACAGAAAGTTTATAAATATATGAGTAAAATGAAGTACACTTACAGGCCGATTCATGGAATAATTAGCGCGGCGCAAGTGGGCAAAAACGTGCGATTTGCAGTGGAATAGCGAAAATCGCAGTGCAATTGCGAAAATCGCACGAAAAGCAGCGCACGTCGATTCATGGAAGGCCGTGCGAGAGAAAACCAGCGGATGTGCGATAAAAAAGTGCGCGGCGCATGTTGGCGGACAGGCCATCTAACAGCGTGCGCCAGGTCACAGCGAAAATCGCACAGGCCACAGCGAAATACGCACATAGCGCGGCGCACGCAACAAAAGTAGGCGGAACACGGGCGTAACACTCGGAATGGGGAACAACTTGCCAAAACGTGGGCGTCATGGGGGAAGTACAGGGCACAAGTGCGCGGAACACCCACACGCTCGCCTACAACACGTATTCATGGAATAGAATAGGGGAAAAAAGCGCACGCTCAAACCAGCGCACAGGCACAAACACGACCGCCACAAGAAAGCAGGCGGTAGCGTCTCTGCGGCTGTAAGAAATGTGCGCCAAAAGGTGCACCAACAAATAGCACCTATATACTGCCATGATGAATGTCCCATACTGTGGCCCTCCAGGAAAAATGACGTGCAAAGGGGTACCCACAAACACGGACATCCGCTGACAAAAAATACGTGTGCATGTATACTGGGGTGCGCGGGAAGTCTAACACGCGATTTCAGCAGGGTACGTGCATCACAGGGGTTCGCGTGAAGTTTCACACGCGATCGGGCCTGGGGGAGCGGGCTACGTGTATTACAGGGGTTCGCGTGAAGTTCCTCACGCGATCGGGCCTGGGGGAGCGGGCTACGTGTATTACAGGGGTTCGCGTGAAGTTCCTCACGCGATCGGGCCTGGGGGAGCGGGCTACGTGTATTACAGGGGTTCGCGTGAAGTTCCTCACGCGATCGGGCCTGGGGGAGCGGGCTACGTGTATTCCAGGGGTGCGCGGGAAGATCCAGGGGTGCGCGGGAAGTTCCACACGCGAATAGCCTGGGGGCGCGTGTATTACAGGGGTGCGCGGGAAGTTCCACACGCGAATAGCCTGGGCGCGTGTATTTCAGGGGTGCGCGGGAAGTTCCACACGCGAATAGCCTGGGCGCGTGTATTTCAGGGGTGCGCGGGAAGTTCCACACGCGAATAGCCTGGGCGTGTGTATTTCAGGGGTGCGCGGGAAGTTCCACACGCGAATAGCCTGGGCGCGTGTATTACAGGGGTGCGCGGGAAGTTCCACACGCGAATAGCCTGGGCGCGTGTATTTCAGGGGTGCGCGGGAAGTTCCACACGCGAATAGCCTGGGGGCGCGTGTATTTCAGGGGTGCGCGGGAAGTTCCACACGAGAATAGCCTGGGCGCGTGTATTACAGGGGTGCGCGGGAAGTTCCACACGCGAATAGCCTGGGTGCGTGTATTTCAGGGGTGCGCGGGAAGTTCCACACGCGAATAGCCTGGGCGCGTGTATTTCAGGGGTGCGCGGGAAGTTCCACACGCGAATAGCCTGGGCGCGTGTATTTCAGGGGTGCGCGGGAAGTTCCACACGCGAATAGCCTGGGGGCGCGTGTATTACAGGGGTGCGCGGGAAGTTCCACACGCGAATAGCCTGGGCGCGTGTATTTCAGGGGTGCGCGGGAAGTTCCACACGCGAATAGCCTGGGCGCGTGTATTTCAGGGGTGCGCGGGAAGTTCCACACGCGAATAGCCTGGGCGCGTGTATTTCAGGGGTGCGCGGGAAGTTCCACACGCGAATAGCCTGGGCGCGTGTATTTCAGGGGTGCGCGGGAAGTTCCACACGCGAATAGCCTGGGCGCATGTATTTCAGGGGTGTGCGGGAAGTTCCACACGCGAATAGCCTCGGCGCGTGTATATCAGGGGTGCGCGGGAAGTTCCACATGTGATTTGACAGTGTGGGTCCTCCCAGGTGTACCCTGTACACCCTCCACGGCCCCTGCAGGCAGCCCACACCACAGGGGACTACCCTGCATCCCTGGTCATGTCCCGCAGGCAGCCCACCCACCATGGGCATGCCCCCCAGCAAAGGCACATGTCTCCTTGAACTAATGAACACCAACTCATGTCCCCTTGCACCCCCACCCCCCAGCACTGTGGGGCACCTGCCAGCAGGCCCCCACCCATGTCCAACTCATGTCCCCCACCACCCCCACCCCCCAGCACTGTGGGGCACCTGCCAGCAGGCCCCCACCCATGTCCAACTCATGTCTCCCACCACCCCCACCCCCCAGCCACCAGGGTCATCCTCCACCAGGCCCCCACTCATGTCTCCCACCACCCCCAAACCCCAGCCACCAGGGGCACCCTCCACCAGGCCCCCACTCATGTCACCCACCACCCCCACACCCCAGCAGTGCAGGGTCACCCTCCACCAGGCCCCCACTCATGTCTACCACCACCCCCACCCCCCAGCCACCAGGGTCAGCCTCCACCAGGCCCCCACTCATGTCTCCCACCACCCCCACCCCCCAGCCACCAGGGTCAGCCTCCACCAGGCCCCCACTCATGTCTACCACCACCCCCACCCCCCAGCCACCAGGGGCACCCTCCACCAGGCCCCCACTCATGTCTCCCACCACCCCCAAACCCCAGCAGTGCAGGGTCACCCTCCACCAGGCCCCCACTCATGTCACCCACCACCCCCACCCCCCAGCCACCGGGGGCACCCTCCACCAGGCCCCCACTCATGTCTCCCACCACCCCCACCCCCCAGCCACCAGGGGCACCCTCCACCAGGCCCCCACTCATGTCTCCCACCACCCCCAAACCCCAGCCACCAGGGGCACCCTCCACCAGGCCCCCACTCATGTCACCCACCACCCCCACACCCCAGCAGTGCAGGGTCACCCTCCACCAGGCCCCCACTCATGTCTACCACCACCCCCACCCCCCAGCCACCAGGGTCAGCCTCCACCAGGCCCCCACTCATGTCTCCCACCACCCCCACCCCCCAGCAACCAGGGTCAGCCTCCACCAGGCCCCCACTCATGTCTACCACCACCCCCACCCCCCAGCCACCAGGGTCAGCCTCCACCAGGCCCCCACTCATGTCTCCCACCACCCCCACACCCCAGCAGTGCAGGGTCACCCTCCACCATGCCCCCACTCATGTCACCCACCACCCCCACACCCCAGCAGTGCAGGGTCACCCTCCACCAGGCCCCGACTCATGTCACCCACCACCCCCACCCCCCAGCCACCAGGGGCACCCTCCACCAGGCCCCCACTCATGTCTCCCACCACCCCCAAACCCCAGCAGTGCAGGGTCACCCTCCAC
The DNA here is from genome assembly GCF_040938575.1 of Ambystoma mexicanum. Taxonomy (NCBI): domain Eukaryota; kingdom Metazoa; phylum Chordata; class Amphibia; order Caudata; family Ambystomatidae; genus Ambystoma; species Ambystoma mexicanum. Next base: position 1,394,490,279 of record NC_090935.1, on the reverse strand, counting down.
CAGGCCCCCACTCATGTCTCCCACCACCCCCACCCCCCAGCCACCAGGGGCACCCTCCACCAGGCCCCCACTCATGTCTCCCATCACCCCACACCCCAGCAGTGCAGGGTCACCCTCCACCAGGCCCCCACTCATGTCACCCACCACCCCCACACCCCAGCAGTGCAGGGTCACCCTCCACCAGGCCCCGACTCATGTCACCCACCACCCCCACCCCCCAGCCACCAGGGGCACCCTCCACCAGGCCCCCACTCATGTCTCCCACCACCCCCAAACCCCAGCAGTGCAGGGTCACCCTCCACCAGGCCCCCACTCATGTCTCCCACCACCCCCACCCCCCAGCCACCAGGGGCACCCTCCACCAGGCCCCCACTCATGTCTCCCATCACCCCCACACAACAGCAGTGCAGGGTCACCCTCCACCAGGCCCCCACTCATGTCACCCACCACCCCCACACCCCAGCAGTGCAGGGTCACCCTCCACCAGGCCCCGACTCATGTCACCCACCACCCCCACCCCCCAGCCACCAGGGGCACCCTCCACCAGGCCCCCACTCATGTCTCCCACCACCCCAAACCCCAGCAGTGCAGGGTCACCCTCCACCAGGCCCCCACTCATGTCTCCCACCACCCCCACCCCCCAGCCACCAGGGGCACCCTCCACCAGGCCCCCACTCATGTCTCCCATCACCCCCACACCCCAGCAGTGCAGGGTCACCCTCCACCAGGCCCCCACTCATGTCTCCCACCACCCCCAAGCCACCAGGGGCACCCTCCACCAGGCCCCCACTCATGTTACCCACCACCCCCACCCCCCAGCCACCAGGGGCACCCTCCACCAGGCCCCCACTCATGTCTCCCACCCCCCCCAAACCCCAGCAGTGCAGGGTCACCCTCCACCAGGCCCCCACTCATGTCACCCACCACCCCCACCCCCCAGCCACCAGGGGCACCCTCCACCAGGCCCCCACTCATGTCTCCCACCACCCCCACCCCCCAGCCACCAGGGGCACCCTCCACCAGGCCCCCACTCATGTCTCCCACCACCCCCACCCCCCAGCCACCAGGGGCACCCTCCACCAGGCCCCCACTCATGTCACCCACCACCCCCACACCCCAGCAGTGCAGGGTCACCCTCCACCAGGCCCCCACTCATGTCACCCACCACCCCCACCCCCCAGCCACCAGGGGCACCATCCACCAGGCCCCCACTCATGTCTACCACCACCCCCACCCCCCAGCCACCAGGGTCAGCCTCCACCAGGCCCCCACTCATGTCTCCCACCACCCCCACCCCCCAGCCACCAGGGGCACCCTCCACCAGGCCCCCACTCATGTCTACCACCACCCCCACCCCCCAGCCACCAGGGTCAGCCTCCACCAGGCCCCCACTCATGTTTCCCACCACCCCCACACCCCAGCAGTGCAGGGTCACCCTCCACCAGGCCCCCACTCATGTCACCCACCACCCCCACACCCCAGCAGTGCAGGGTCACCCTCCACCAGGCCCCGACTCATGTCACCCACCACCCCCACCCCCCAGCCACCAGGGGCACCCTCCACCAGGCCCCCACTCATGTCTCCCACCACCCCCAAACCCCAGCAGTGCAGGGTCACCCTCCACCAGGCCCCCACTCATGTCTCCCACCACCCCCACCCCCCAGCCACCAGGGGCACCCTCCACCAGGCCCCCACTCATGTCTCCCACCACCCCCACCCCCCAGCCACCAGGGGCACCCTCCACCAGGCCCCCACTCATGTCTCCCACCACCCCCAAACCCCAGCCACCAGGGGCACCCTCCACCAGGCCCCCACTCATGTCACCCACCACCCCCACACCCCAGCAGTGCAGGGTCACCCTCCACCAGGCCCCCACTCATGTCTCCCACCACCCCCACCCCCCCAGCACTGTGGGGCACCTGCCAGCAGGCCCCCACCCATGTCCAATCCATGCCCCCCTGCACCTGGGTCCCAACATTCCCCAATCATGTCCGTAATGCCCATCCTCCCCTGCCAAAAGGCCCAACCAACTATCACACCCACCCACATATCAAAGGCAATTACATGTTACACCCCCAATTTAAATAATGCAATTGAACACATGTCTGACACACACAATGGCTGCAAGTGAATGACAAAACACCCAACATGACATGCCTGAAAGCAATGAGATGATATGACACATTGAAGATTAAAAAAATAATATGTATTTAACAGCAAGTAGAATGGAAATGAAATAAGAAAAAACACAAAGCAAATCAAACAAAACAAGATGAATGTCCAAGAAAATAATCTGAAAAATTAAAATAAGCCAATGAAGAAGATCATCCTGGGTCCATGAGCCCTTCCAAATTAAACCGAACTATGACTACTAACTAAAAAGTGAACTATATACAAAAAAGTGGTGCATTGTCCAATCGCAACCAAAAAAAAATCAAAAAAACAAAGGAAACCTAACCCTAACTATACAACTATATACAAAGGCAGCGGGCTATTCGGACGGCTCACTGGTTGTTGTCATGGGCCAGGGCATCATCGAACTCCTGGTCAATGGCTTGGAGGCGGGCATGTTCCCTGGCCCCGAGGTCCCGCAGGGATAACGCAGTGTCAAGCTCAAACTCCCTGCGAAGACCCTCGAGGCACTCAGCCCGCCTCAGCGCCCTCCGCATGGAGTCCTCCGCCCTGACCATCGTGAGCCGTTCCTCCTCTGCCCGCTGCCGCTCCGCACCTATCCGCTGGCACAACCGCTCCCACACGGAAGCCACTCCCATTCCAGGGTTCTCCTGCCCTCCGGCCGATGCCTGCACCCCTGATGTTGATGGCCCCGAGCCATGATGCCTCCCACGTTGAGCCTGCTGCTGCCTCCGACGCAACTGCCTGTGCCAGCACGACGGCATCCAGGCTGATGGAAACCACCGACGCCGTCGTGCACGTGCCCTGCCCGATGATGCCGTCACATCCTCCATCTGCTGGGGTCCAGTTGCTCTGGTGTCCACCCCTGCTGGATCTCTGACTCCCGACTGTGGCAGGGATGGGATCCCCACCGAGCTGGCTGCATTGGTCGGGGCAGGTCTACAGGGGGCCCTGGTGGCATCTGGGCTGGAAGACGGCAAGGAGAACGACTGGTGGATAGCCTGCACAGAGGAGGAGAGGGCCGCCACATTGGCCAACACATGCAGGAAACCCCCGAACATGGCCGATCCCAATTGGGCCACGTCGGCACGGTGCACTTCGTGATGACGTGTGTGCTCCTCCCGGGAAGCACGCACGGCATCACGAATCACAGCCGTGCGCATCGCGACCCCAATCAGGACCTTCTCCGCACGGCCAGGGGTTCCCACGTCCGCAGGTGGAGGGGAGTCAGGTGACATGGACATCCCCTCTACCTGCGGACAGGCCTGGGATGGGGCATCCCTGCTGGTGCATGGTGGTGCACTCACAGGGTCAGGGACAGCGACATGCACAGGCCCCTCCACGGTGACCTGTGCTGCCTCCTGCCCCTGGCCCTGGACTGCACCACTTGCACCAGCAGGGATGCCCCCACCAGGCCCCATGTGTGCCCCAGTGGCGGCCTCCTCCTCCTCTGTGCAAACCACCAACCTGGATGGCTCCTCACCGTCTCCCACCGTAGCAGGCCCCTGTGGGGGCTCACCCACCCCTTCCGCTGCAGCCGTGGGGGCATCCCCGCCTCCTTGCTCCACAGCGCCGTCTCCGCCCTCTTCTTCACTAGCCGCTGCGTAGAGGGAGACAAAGAACACAAGCATCAGGGCACTGTACAATGGTCCCCTAGACAGGAAGCAATAGCAGATGAGCACCACAGTCAAAGTACACTTCCATCATGTCCCTCCACAACACATGGGTCAGTCCAGGCAAAACACACACAGTAACAGGCATGGTGCATGCCATGGACATTTCCATGCATGTCCAATGGACTCTTGAAACATTCAATGATATGTAACTCACATGCATCATGGCTCATGCCCATCACATGCACACACTTCACCTCAGTCACATCCATCTGGCCCCAAACACACCAAACACAGCGGATACAAGGGTAATTTGGCTGCTTTACTGAATCTCTGCATTGTCACACACATGTGTCATGCATCCATGGCATGCACAAGTCACAGACACGCAGGTCAGGCACACAGACATGGCTACCATATATGTACCTGGCATCAGCACTCATCCCTCACCCCCACCCATGTCCAGGTACAGAGACTGGCATGCTCTCATGTTCAAAATCTGAATAGGGCTCCCCATGCGGCATTTCAACACATGCAACAACCATGTGCATCACACATCACTGGTCGCACATGCATTACCATGATGTCCCTGCACACATACATGCATACATGGCCTATGGCACACATACAGGCAAGTATCATAGAACCAGCACACCGCAACATGCCCTGTCTCACACAGTAATGCATGGACACTTACCGCTCAACTCCAGACGGGCCTCCCTCTCAAGGATCTGGGCGTGGAGCGCTGGGCGTACGCGTTCCAGGACCCTCATCTGGATGGAACTCATGCGGCCCCGGCCCCCCTCCACGAGGCGCCGGGCCTTCACAAGGGTCCTGGACCTCAAGTCCTCCCAGCGCTTCTTGATCTTCAGGACGTCGCGGGTTGCCACCCCCTCCGCGTTGATGGCAACCACACAGTCGGCCCAGATCCTCTGCCGTCCTTCCTTGCTGGCGCGGGACGATCCAAAGAGGGCATCATACTGCCCCAGGACATGCTCCACCAGGACACCAACTTCGGTGACAGTGAAGCTGGTGCCCCTCTGCCCCTCTGGCCTGGGGTTGCCACTGGTGCCAGATGTGGAAGTGCCCGACATGGCAACCCCAGAGGCAGGTGTGGGTGGGCAACTGGGTCCTGGGGCTGGGCTGTGGAGCGATGTAATCCCAGTCGGGAGTCTTCAGTTCCAGCAGGGGTGGACACAGCAACTGGACCCCTGCAGATGGCTGATGTGCAGGCACCAAATGGCAGGGCACGGTGGCAGCAGGCAGGCAGGCAGGCAGCAGCAGATGGCACGTGGGAGGCTGCTCGGACACTGGGGGGCAGTAACTCGGCCTTCTGGGCAGGAGCGTGGTCTTCCGTGTGTTTTCGCGTGGCCAGCTTGATACGGAGTGATTTGGCACGTGAAAATCCTGCACGTCAGCGTGAAATCCGAGGAAAGGCCCTTAGCGCGTAAGCGCGTCAGCACGCATACGCGATTCTATTGGACCAGAGTTCCTCAGCGCGTAAGCGCGTCTGTGACGTGACCCGCACGGGTGTTCCCCACTCAGCACGTGATGACGGGGCACACGTGGAGATACTGCACGTCAGAGTGTCATCGCGTGTAATTGGACAAAAGTGCGCGTACACGCGATTGGCCTATGTACGTGTATTTAATGGGTGCGCGGCCACTTACACACGCAAGTACGTCAGCGAACCTGTATCCCGTGGTGCGTGTGAATTTCCACACGCTATTGGACTGGGAACTGGATTCCAGGGGTGCGCGGGTCACACGCTGTATCCCGTGGTGCGTGTGAATTTCCACACGCTATTGGACTGGGAACTGGATTCCAGGGGTGCGCGGGTCACACGCTGTATCCCGTGGTGCGTGTGAATTTCCACACGCTATTGGACTGGGAACTGGATTCCAGGGGTGCGCGGGTCACACGCTGTATCCCGTGGTGCGTGTGAATTTCCACACGCTATTGGACTGGGAACTGGATTCCAGGGGTGCGCGGGTCACACGCTCGCCTAGAACACGCGCAAAGCATAACATTGCGGACTTTAACAATAACAAGCTCAGACGCCAGGATGAACATACCGTTCCTAGCAGCAGTGGCAGTGGGCTACCAAAGGAGGAGGAGGAGGATAGTCAGGGCCAGAATATTCACACCCAGAACCAGCCTTTTCGGGATGCCTGATGACCAGGTGTATGGGAGGTACAGGTTTCCACCACACATCATACTGGACCTGGTGAGTGAGTGGGAGGATGACCTCACATCACCCACCCTGTGCTCCCAAGCACTCAGCCCCCTGGAGAAGGTCCTCAATGTACTGCACTTCTTAGCCACTGGATCATTTCAGCGGACAAGTGCCATAGTGGGTGGGGTGTCACAGGCCACCCAGTCACGCTGCCTACACCAGGTCTTGAACATCATGACTGCACGCCCATCAGTCCGCAGGCACATATACCTGCCCAGAACACCTGCAGAAAGGCATGCTGCCGCCCTGGATTTTTACGCTGTGGCACGATTCCCCAAAGTGCTAGGTGCCATCGACTGCACCCATGTGGCTCTACGTCCCCCCAGGGCATCTGAGCACATCTATAGGAACCGCAAGCACTGGCATTCCATCAACGTGCAGGTAGCATGTAATGCCAAGGGAATCATCACCTCAGTATATGCCAACTATCCCGGCTCCACCCACGACAGCTTCATTTACCGAATGTCCACCCTAAGCCGGGACCTAGAAGCTGGGCGGCATGGCGATACATGGCTGCTTGGTGAGTATGTATGCCACTGCACATGCATGCATGTTGGATACTGAGCAAGGTCACAACCCCACCAATGATACCAATCACCACCTCCACAGGGGACAGTGCCTACCCTCTCAGCCCCCACATGATGACGCCAATTCGGAACCCCACCACGCCACCCCAGGTAAGATATAACACAGCCCACATTACAACCAGGGGCATAGTGGAGCGCACATTCGGAGTGCTAAAGTCACGCTTTCGCTCCCTTGACCGTTCTGGCGGGCAGCTGTTATACGCTCCCCCAGTAGTGTGCAGGATCATAGTGGCAGCATGTGTCCTGCACAACGTTGCAACACGCCGGGGCCTGGCCGTGGACATGGTGGTGGCCCCACATCCCCAACCACATGCACAGCCGCTGCGCATGGGAGGGGAAAGGGCACGGGGGGAGGCAGCCCGTACACAGCTAGTGGCTAATTACTTCACATAGAAATCACACCCCTGTGGAGTGCACACTGCCCTGGCACATTCCATCTGACAATCAATGATGACTCAACCTGACACTGATCCTGAATGTCTGGAGAATGAACCGGGAATACCATGTCAGCCTGAGATTGTTCACCTGGAAGTGTCACAATGTGTGCATCCCTACCCACACAGACACCACCAATGCAGTTTTGTGAAGTTACACATTGAAGCAGCTAAAATGAATACCCACTTGCAAAATGCAACAAGAGGACAGTGCCATGTCAGCCAACCCAACCCCAGCACTGCCACACGACACACCGTGCCATGTCATGCTAATTGCAGGTAAACAAAGTAATCCCCACAACATGACATCAGTCTCACTATGTACAGTGGCACTATTAGAAACCTGCAACACCTGAAATGCTCACAGCAATGCCGGACCAACAACATACTTGAGCACGTAGTACCATTAACATGACATCACAAATGTTACATATTAGTAGTCTCACCACCTGGAAATGCCTGCACTCCCACCACTACCAACTGTGCAGTGTTTTCGCCATGTAGAGTTGTAGGTGCACTGCTGCCAACATGGTCCCCATCTCCAGACTAGAGGTCCTTGTGTGGACATGAGGAAGGGACCTGCAAATTGGGAGGTAGACACAGTACATGCAGTGTACAACACAACAGCAATATGCACTATGAATGTATACACAGTATTGACTACAGACTGGCCACACAGCTCATGGGAGTCCAACGTCACTGTGTAATTCACTGTCACTTGGGCACACCCTTTGCAAGCCCATGGAAACGGGAAGCAGGAGGGGTGTGTGTGACTCAAACCCAAGCATCTGAACCAAATACATTACAAGCCTGCATGTGCCTAGCCACAATGCAGCGTATGCCCACAGGAACCACAGAAGCCAACAGATTGAAGCCAACAGATCGTCCCAAAAAAATTGGGAATAAAAGAAATCAAAATAAAAATAAAAATAAGAAACAATCAAAAATGGCCATTGATGGGCCCGGGGGGGTTGGGGAGGCCACCCAGGAGGTCCGAGGACAGGATGCACACCAGAACCCACCTGCGTGGATCCTGGGAAGATAAAACACCTCCATGGGCTCATGGCCCACACGGCTACCCTATTGTGGGAGTATCACTGCTGTCGCTATTATCACCCTGTGCAGCTGCATCCGGAGGTGGTTGCACTATGGGAGGCAGCCCATGCAAGGCCCTAGTCTGCTCCTCCATGGCTGCAAGCATGCGGGTGTGGTAGGTCTGGTTCTGGAGGATGAGTGTGCGGAGGTCCCCATGCAACAACTCACGGGATGCCCGGACCTCCGCCCTCGTTGCCTGCATCTCAGCTGAGAGCGTACGGGTGAGACGCTCCAGCTGCTGTTCTGTCCTTTGGTGTGTTGAAGCCTCAAGCTCAACAAGAGTCGTCCTGAGGTGAAGGAGCTCCTGCCTCAGGGCTTCCCTGTGGCCCTGGGACTCAATGGAGATGGCCTCCTGCAGAGTTGCCAGAGCCGCCCGCCTGTCCCTGTTGGACCCCAACATGTCCTCCCTGTGTGACTGGCAGATGGAGTCGGTTGCCTGCTCTAGTCGCTCCATCAGCCTTTCTGGGGGGACAATGGAAGTGGCCACCCTATCCATGGCCTGAGCCATCATCTCGGATGATGCAGCCTGTTGGGTAGCCATACCGTAAATGGATTGCTCCCATGCGGTATTGCCGGGTGGCGTACGGCCACCACGTCGGCGGGCACCACACCTGTCTGGGGCAAGGCGAACTGCGCCTTGCTGTGCCGGCACTGCCTGAGGCTGCAGGACTGCATTCCCCCTCTGATCTGCTGGCCCAGGAACAGGATCAGATGTCGCGGAGTGTGACCCTGCATCCGTAACCACCGAAGGCGTAGCTGCCAACACTGACATCCCCATGGAGGGTACTGACCCTGGTGCAGGTGGGTGAGACAGAACAGAATCCCTCCCTGGAACACTCACCTGCGACGGCACGTAGGTCTCATCCGAATCAACACCTGAGTACAGCTCGGGGGAGGTGCAGCCAGAGACACCCCTTGAGAGCACGACCTGCAGCACTTGTGGGTTCTCCCCCACCACCACACCACGTCCCTCACTGGTGGTTGGTCGGCCCTGGGACACCTCCTGGGTCTGCACCATCTCCACAACCCCAGCAGTATCAGGTGCGTCTTCCCCTGCAAAGACATGAAAACAAAGAAATGGAAACAGGCATTAGCACCATGGCACACATTGAGGGCTGAGAAGCAAGAGAACCAGTACTTGATTGACACATGTCCCACATGACTAAAACCCTCCCATGCATGCACTCTCACTGCGTATGAAGTGCAGGCAAATGGCACACACTGATGACACCAAGATGGAAGATGAACACATTTTCTGCATGCTGCCTGGCAGTGGCATCACACATTGGCCTGTGATTGGCAGGTGAAACACACATGCCATCACACAGATGGCATGTACCATTGCTATTGAGTGAAGATGGAGAGGAGGGCAGCACCTATTCATTCAGTCCAGTTCCCGCATGTAATTGCTTTTCTAATTCTAACAGGTCAGATTTTTCACCTGGAGCTGCCAGTCTGAAATGGTCAAATTGCACAGGGACATGTGTGTACAAATGATATCCAGGTAACAAAGTCACTCCACTTTACCATACCCATGTCAGACATGTGACTAGTGGACAGCGACATGCCTAGTGAAAGTGGTGGAATGCAAACAAACTGACTGAATGAACAGTGAAAAAGAAGCAAATATGTTGTGTCAAGGTGACACTTCAAGGGCAACTGGCGTGCAGTTGTGCTAGATGTCTACTGTTGGCAGAAGGGATACTGCTATGGCCAAATGCAGCTGCGCAGGAAGGATTGCATGAAGCACATGGCTGACCCATACGACTCAGGCGCACACACTCTCACCTGGCACCCGAACAGAAGCCCTCACACACACACCATGCACATGGATGACACACACATGCATGTGCACTCACCGGACAATGCCTCGTAATCAGCCAGATCTCCCACGCCTTGGATCTGTTCCTCCGTGACGTAGGTCCCAGCGACTGACTCATGTGGAGTGAGTTCCATGTCTACTACTGGAGACCCACCTCCAGTCACTAGAGTTGCGGCATGACTTGAGGCCAGCTTACTCTTTGCCCTGCGCTTTAGGTCATTCCAGCGCTTATAGCAATCATTGGCTGTGCGCCTCACGATTCCAAGGGCACTTACGATGTCCGCAACGGTCTGCCAGTGTGCCTGGCGTTGTGCAGGTGTGGTCTTGGATCCTGCAACAATGACCATCTCGTTGTCATGTCCGGACACATACTCAACAAGTGCATTCAGTTCGTCATCCGTGAAGCTGGGCTTCCTGGACGGCCCGGACTGTGTAGCCGTGTCTGGGGCATCAGCCTGTGCCGGACGAGCACTCTTCCTCTTCCGCTTGGAAGGTGGTGGTGATCCTGAGTGTCCTGCGCCGCTCTGGACACTAGGGGCAGGAGCCCTGGTGGACTCTGTATCAGGAGTGTGGGATTGCACACTCAGCATGGGAGTTGGTGCAGGCATTGGCTCTAGTGTGATGGTGTCAGGGGGAATGTCAGCAGCATGGACTAGGACTGACACTGTCCTGGCTGGGTGTGTGAGGGCTGGGGTGGATGGAGCCGCAGCTGCCCCTGCAGCCTCTCCGCCCTGCCTCCTTGGTGCAGCAGATGACCTTGCTGCCCCAGATCCACGTGGCATGATGGCATCAACGTGCACCAGCGCACGTGTCGTAGCCCTGCTGACCTGGAAGTCAGCCATGGAGTCAGCCAGGTCTGGTGCCACAATGGGCTGGTCCAACAAGGGCTGAGCATGGATGGTGTCAGCCACATCAGCCTCAATGGGAGGGGGGGAATGGGGGGGGATTGTGGGTGCCCGTGACTGGTCCTCCACACATGGGGGGACAGGCTCACCCTGCAAGTTACGACCACGTCCCCTACCGGATCCACCACGGCCACCACTTGTGGCTCTTCCACCTTTGCCACCCTTACGGAATCCTCGCCTCCCAGCCATGGCACTGATGTTAATGTGCGTATGGGAGTGGATGTAGACCATTGTCCTGGGCAATTGGGGGTCAAAGGGGTTGGGTACCAGATGGTAATTGTACCCTAGTGCTCTAGCAAGGCTGAATGTAACCCCTGGGGAAAGATGACAGGTCACGCAACGCACAGGAGGCCCAAAAAAGGGAGATGACGTGCACGCAACCCCTCCTAGACCACGTGTGCAGAAAGAAAAACCTGCACTACGCTGTGGCACCCAGTAACACAAGAATGAATGTATGCGTGTCACACGCAGCCTAGAATGACCTCTGAAGGGGTAGGCTACACACGGGGCAAGCACAGATGTTAGATACGTGCATGACTCACCGTCTGCCTGGTAAACGAGCGTGTAAAAGGAGCACGTTTGGTTGGCAACACCCCCGCCAAAAGAAGATTTGTCCGCTGTCTGAGGAGACAGGACAACAGTAGAAGGGAACACTGTTTGAGGGAACAGGCCCAGGTAAACCAGTAAAAGAGAAAAAAGAGAAAAAGCTGTCAGAGGTAACAGGGAATACGAACTTGAAACGCTGTGAAGTAAATCGCGTGTGAAACGACAAGAAGTACAGAATTCACCCACTCGCTCTCCACGAAAAGCACGTACAAGGAAAACGTGTTCTACACGTACCTTTTATACAGGCCCACACGTCCAGCGTCACTTACGCGGCGTGTACGCGCTAGGGCCATTTCCACCTATTCATGCTTTGTCACTTCTGCGTGTAGGGCCATTTCCACCAATTACACGCTTTGTCACTTCTGCGTGTAGGGCCATTTCCACCAATCACACGCTTTGTCACTTCTGCGTGTAGGGCCATTTCCACCAATCACACGCTTTGTCACTTCTGCGTGTAGGGCCATTTCCACCAATCACACACAATTACACTCCGACGTGCAGTCTTTCCACGTGTGCTCTGTCATCACATGCTGTGTGGGAAACACCTGTGCGGGTCACGTCACAGACGCGCTTACGCGCTGAGGGCCTTTCCTCAGTTTTCACGCTGACGTGCAGGATTTTCACGTGCAAAATCACTCCCTACCAAGCTGGCCACGCGTATGCACACGGAATACCACGCTCCTGCCCGGAAGGCTGAACTACTGCCCCCCAGAGCCCGAGCACTCCCACCTGCTGCTGCCTGACTGCCTGCTGCCCCTGCACTGCTGGGGGGTGGGGGTGGTGGGTGACATGAGTGGGGGCCTGGTGGAGGGTGACCCTGGTGGCTGGGGGGTGGGGGTGGTGGGAGACATGAGTGGGGGCCTGGTGGAGGGTACCCCTGGTGGCTGGGGGGTGGGGGTGGTGGGTGACATGAGTGGGGGCCTGGTGGAGGGTGACCCTGCACTGCTGGGGTGTGGAGGTGGTGGGTGACATGAGTGGGGGCCTGGTGGAGGGTGACCCTGCACTGCTGGGGTGTGGGGGTGGTGGGAGACATGAGTGGGGGCCTGGTGGAGGGTGACCCTGGTGGCTGGGGGGTGGGGGTGGTGGGAGACATGAGTGGGGGCCTGGTGGAGGGTGCCCCTGGTGGCTGGGGGGTGGGGGTGGTGGGTGACATGAGTGGGGGCCTGGTGGAGGGTGACCCTGCACTGCTGGGGTTTGGGGGTGGTGGGAGACATGAGTGGGGGCCTGGTGGGGGCTGCCCCTGGTGACTGGGGGGGTGGGGGTGATAGGGGACATGAGTGGGGGCCTGGTGGGGGCTGCCCCTGCACTGCTGCGGGGTGGGGGTGGTGGGAGACATGGGTGGGGGCCTGGTGGAGGCTGCCCCTGGTGGCTGGGGGGTGGGGGTGGTGGGAGACATGAGTGGGGGCCTGGTGGAGGGTGCCCCTGGTGGCTGGGGGTGGGGGTGGTGGGTGACATGAGTGGGGGCCTGGTGGAGGGTGACCCTGCACTGCTGGGGTTTGGGGGTGGTGGGAGACATGAGTGGGGGCCTGGTGGGGGCTGCCCCTGGTGACTGGGGGGGTGGGGGTGATAGGGGACATGAGTGGGGGCCTGGTGGGGGCTGCCCCTGCACTGCTGCGGGGTGGGGGTGGTGGGAGACATGGGTGGGGGCCTGGTGGAGGCTGCCCCTGGTGGCTGGGGGGTGGGGGTGGTGGGAGACATGAGTGGGGGCCTGGTGGAGGCTGCCCATGGTGGCTGGGGGGTGGGGGTGGTGGGAGACATGGGTGGGGGCCTGGTGGAGGCTGCCCCTGCACTGCTGGGGGGTGGGGGTGGTGGGAGACATGAGTGGGGGCCTGGTGGAGGGTGACCCTGGTGGCTGGGGGGTGGGGGTGGTGGGAGACATGAGTGGGGGCCTGGTGGAGGGTGCCCCTGGTGGCTGGGGGGTGGGGCTGGTGGGTGACATGAGCAGGTGTGCAGGGTAGTCCCCTGTTTTGTGGGCTGCCTGCAGGGGCCGTGGAGGGTGTACAGGGAACACCTGTGAGGACCCACCCAGCCTAATCGCGTGTGTAACTTCCCACGCACCCCTGTAATACTCATACCAAGCCAAATCGCGTGTGAGAATTCCCGCGCACCTCTGAAATACACGTACCCTGCTGAAGTCGCGTGTAAAACTTCCCGCGCACCCCTGAAATGCATGCGCCCAGGCTATTCGCATGTGGAACTTCCCGCGCACCCCTGAAATACACGCGCCCAGGCTATTCGCGAGTGGAACTTCCCGCGCACCCATGAAATACACGCGCCAAGGCTATTCGCGAGTGGGACATCCCGCGCACCCCTGAAATACACGTAGCACGCTGGGAGACATGAGTGGGGGCCTGGTGGAGGGTGCCCCTGGTGGCGGGGGGGGTGGGGGTGATAGGGGACATGAGTGTGGGCCTGGTGGAGGATGCCCCTGCACTGCTGGGGGGTGGGGGTGGTGGGTGACATGGGTTGGGGCCTGCTGGCAGGTGCCCCACAGTGCTGGGGGGTGGGGGTGGTGGTAGACATGAGTCGGGCATGAGTGGGGGCCTGGTGGAGGCTGCCCCTGCACTGCTGGGGGGTGGGGGTGGTAGGAGACATGGGTGGGGCCTGGTGGTGGGTGCCCCTGGTGGCTGGGGGGTGGGGGTGCAGGGGGACATGAGCAGGTGTGCAGGGTAGTCCCCTGTTTTGTGGGCTGCCTGCAGGGGCCGTGGAGGGTGTACAGGGAACACCTGTGAGGACCCACCCAGCCTAATCGCGTGTGATAATTCCCACGCACCCCTGTAATACACGTACCCAGCAAATTGGCGTGTGATAATTCCCACGCACCCCTGTAATTCACGTACCCTGCCAAATCGTGTGTGATAATTCCCGCATACCACTGTATTACACGTGCCCTGGCTAATCGCATGTAAGACTTCCCGCGTACCCCTGTAATACACGTTCCCTGGACAATCGCGTGTTGAACTTCCCCCGTACCCCTGTAATACACGTTCCCTGGACAATCGCGTGTTGAACTTCCCGCGTACCCCTGTAATTCACGTTCCCTGGACTATCGCGTGTTGAACTTCCCGCGTACCCCTGTAATACACGTTCCCTGGACTATCGCGTGTTGAACTTCCCGCATACCCCTGTAATACACGTTCCCTGGACTATCGCGTGTTGAACTTCCCGCGTACCCCTGTAATACACGTTCCCTGGACTATCGCGTGTTGAACTTCCCGCGCACCCCTGAAATACACGTACCCTGGCACCCTGGCTAATCGCGTGTATAACTTCACGCGTACCCCTGATATGCAGGGGTACGCGTGAAGTTATACACGCGTTCCTTGTTTGGCAGCCCTGTAAACTGGTCCAGGGTTAGCGCAGCCCTTTGCGATGATTTAGCGATTTTGATGGCTTTTCCTTGCGCGAGGGCGTTCTTGGGGGCGTTACTGGCGCTGCTGCAGGGTCGCTGCGATACTCTGCGCCACGGCTGGTTTGGGAGCCTAAAATCCATGAATACGCTGTGCGCGGAAATCGGTTTTAGCGCACGTGCCTGGCGCAGACAATCGCACGCGGACACTCTGCGCCAGCCGCTTGCGACACTTTTCTGCGAAATTCTATGAATTACCCTGTCTGTATTTCAGGTAAGATAAGTCCTATGTATTCAGTGGGTCTGGTCTTGTTCTCAGATCTGTTGTGTCTGTTAGGTAATTATGTTGGAAGCCAATTTATATTCTTGTGGTATATTCCATTTCAGAACATATTGTATTTAAATGAATGGTTAGTGTGTTACATATATGGGTTACATTTCTTATGTATTACTATATATAATGTGTTTGTGTGCTGCTTCTTGAATGTGTTAAATGTTCCTATATTATGATATAACAATCAAACATACCCCACCACCCCTCCCCCACAGTTTTTAGGTAGTGGTACTGTTCTCCGAACATGTCCACGAACATTAAATAAGTTTGCGGACATCAAGTTCATAAGAAGAGATCTAGTCAGTTCCATATGACATGTATATAAAGTCAAAGTCATTATTGTTAAGTTGTGCTACTAAAAAACTATGAAATTCAGTGAAAAAACTTTGTTAAAGGGACGTTATGGTTAAGTTGTGCTACTAAAAACCTATGAAATTCAGTGAAAAAAACTTTGTTAAAGGGACGTTATGGTTAAGTTGCGCTACTAAAAACCTATGAAATTCAGTGAAAAAACTTTGTTAAAGGGACGTTATGGTTCCAAGTAAAACCGAAAAACCCTTGAAATTCGCCAGTTATGGTAAGCTAAGCAACCATAACTCGCGCCACCACCGTGCACTGCTAAGACTAACACCCAGGACATCAAAGATGACATCACAAATGTCATTGATGACATCACTGATGACATCACATGTGTATATACTTCTCATGAAATATGTGTAGAAGGGATTCTTATTATGTTGCGAAAAAAGTGTCAAGAATCATTGCAAGAAATATACCCTAATAAGTGCAATGAACAATGCATTGATATAAATAGCATCCTATTATGGGGTTCTATCTAGTGTACTAAGCTACTCATACAGAAACATAACATTGTGTGCAGCGTACAAGATGAAGGTATGATATTCGTAATGTTAATATGTTGAATAATGAAATGATAATTGTTTTCTTAATAGATTTTTGTGTACTGTGAAATATGTAATAAGTAGCTAATAAAACCCATGTATTACATAATTGCATTACTATAGACAAAACACAAAGACACAAGAACACATACCAATATGGGTATATACAGGGAAAGTGAAGTTAGCAAAAAAGCACAAGTAGTAGCAGAAACAATTCATAACTTAACTGATTAGTTTCATGCAAATAAATGATTGCTCTGTTTCAAAGCTGCTATTTACCCTATGTATATGTATCACTTGATGTGATTGGACCCTAAGGAAAGTAGTGTGAGTACAATGTATACAAATATGACCATATACAGGGAAAGTACAGCCATAAAAAAACAACAGAACTATCAGAAAGTGCTCACAAGTCTAGTGATTATCTTTATGCACAAAAAGGATTGCTGTCTTTCAAGCTTGTGTTTTCCCATGTGTATATGTTTCATATGATGTGACTGTACTCTAAGGGAATTACTGTAAGAAGCTACTAGAAGGATATGTCTACAAATAAAATATTTTTTTTAGTTTCTGACTGTTACTGAAGAAAACCATGTGGCCTAGATATGTCAGCAAAAGAAAAAATAGTGAGCCAGACATGTGATGTCATCAGTGATGTCATCAATGACATTTGTGATGTCATCTTTGATGTCCTGGGTGTTAGTCTTAGCAGTGCACGGTGGTGGCGCGAGTTATGGTTGCTTAGCTTACCATAACTGGCGAATTTCAAGGGTTTTTCGGTTTTACTTGGAACCATAACGTCCCTTTAACAAAGTTTTTTCACTGAATTTCAAAGGTTTTTAGTAGCGCAACTTAACCATAACGTCCCTTTAACAAAGTTTTTTTCACTGAATTTCATAGGTTTTTAGTAGCGCAACTTAACCATAACATCCCTTTAACAAAGTTTTTTCACTGAATACATATATATATATATATATATATTATATATTTGTATTTGTATTTTATTAAATTTATATACCACTTTAATCCAAAGTGCTTTACATAAGAACTAGAAGAAATACAACAAGAATTAGATGGTAATTGAATCACAACTCGAAAACACTATAAGGAACAATTTACATTATTGCTGAGGTGAGGAGGGAGTGGAGAGGGACATAGGGTGACAATAGCCACCCTATAGTTAAGGTGAGCCGGACTCCCATAGGAACCCCTCACAATTCTATTGTTAATAACTTTAATAACTGAATAGGGACGCGTGTCCCCCTCACCTCTGAATGCAAGGTTTCATAAAGATACGCTGATACTAATTCCGAATTCATTTTGCAATAGAGAAGCAAGGTCAATTTTTGCCAAAGTACACAGCCCAAACCGCTGAATGGATTTGGACAAAGTCCAAAACAACTTGGGCACGAAGTGTTTACTCAAGAACCATGCATGGTTTGGGGTTACTCCGTGCAATAGTTATCTAAATATTTGATGGAGAAGTGGGTGCCCCCTTCTCAAAAATGGTTTGTTATATCTCCCATGGTGCATTGCAAGATCATGGTTTTCAGAAATGAAAAAGCCACCATCTTGTTTTTCTGTTGATGCCACAGATTTTCGAGGTTATAGCTGAGGATATTGGAGAATGAAACACAGGAAAAAAGTTATTTGCAGGTCGAAAAACATGGACATGCCATCAGGGTATAGGCGTGGGTGGCTAGAGGGCACCAAGTGAAATTTGTGAGTTGGACGGGGTCTAGGGACTGAGTTTACAACACAAATCTTTCTGTAGACTCGGCTCTAGCCGCAAATAGCCGACATTTCAATCAAACTGCATCACAGAAACAGGGTGTTTTGTGCCGGGAAAGGGAGAGGGCATGGGAGGTGAAGAGGCTATCTCGGGACTGGGGGGAGCTGGCACAGGTGAGAGGGGCACTTGGTGAGGGCAGGATAACATTTTTTTAGCAGTTTTTCCAATATATGCAAGCTATATTCAAGGAGATAAAGGACTACCAATAGGCAAAGATATGTGTAGTTCAGTACCCATGGTTACAGTTTTCTTTTTTAAATATATTTGTACAGTTATAGTGACAGGGGTGAAAAATCACTGGTCAGTGACACAATTGCCATCCTAGTCTCCCATCCATGCAGTCACAGGACAGACCCAGCCTAGTGAGGAAGGGGCCAGCCTCCTCAGGCTATGTTGCCATATAAATGAGCCAAACTTTCAAGACTGCGGGTTTGTCCCTACAGTAACTGGGACAAACCCTTCTTAGCATTAAAGCGAGGAAGGGGTCAGCACCGTAGGGGTATGTCGCCTAATAAATGTGCTGACTTTACAAGACCGCTTAGAGAAACCTGGCCTTAGGGGGCTGGATCCTTCCTCGCTTTGAAACTAAGCAGGGTCAGTCACGGTTACTGCATGGATGGGAGATAGTCCACAGTCCTGAATGCCATGTGTTGTCCTAGTTTTAAACATCTCATAACAAACAGCATCCACATTTTGAAACCGTGCTACTGTCAGTCCTTGTAAGTTTTGCACTTTTGTTTGCCTTTTGCTGAACTGCATTATGGCATTTGCAGTCTGCCAGTTAAGAGGGGCAAGGGTGAATAATGCCACAGTTGTACACTTTTTGCTTAACATAGCTCAATAAGGATTTATATATTTGAGTGACACTATGGAATGAGTACTTTTCAAGTTATCTTTATAAAGGACAGTATTGTTGAAAACCAAACATGAGGGTGAGGAGAGGAAATTATGAGCTGGTATGTAAGTCATGAGTTTTTGACCACGATGTGGCGAGAGAGTTTGCAATCCTAGACACTGGTGCAATTGTTTTCCCCTGATTGTGGCTGGTTTTCAGGGTAGCAGTAAAGGATATATGTGGGTGGACAGGGTAACTGTATTTCAGAGGGCGGCGCAACTCCTTGGTTTTTTTTTTTTAGGTTGGCCAGCTTGCTCAAGTATTTTACTCAGGTTTGTCATTTTCGCAGAGCAGATGCTTACCCACAAGACCACAAGCACTTGTTTTGTATTGGGATTTTGTTTACCAGGGAATTTTTGCATGACTGATTGCTGGGTTTAAAAAGGCGAGTAACTTTTATACTTTGCCAGCATATTTATTGGAACATTTCCTCTCTCAGGTTATTTTTCTGGTGTTCATTACTATTTTTTAAATGCTATTTTGTCTTGCGCACTTTCTTCTAAGGAGCTCAAATGAACTACATTTGCATATTTCACTTTAAGATATATGTTCACTTACTGTGCATATATTCACAGGTCGCAGCTTTTGATGTTCCCTATAGTTACAGAAAGTACCTGGGCATATGTGATTCTTGCAGCCAATCATTTTTTTCCATTTCCGTGCTGCTTAAATGTGGTTAGCTGGGGTTGTGTGTCACAACAGTCACCAAGAGAGCGGCCATAAAACATGGGGCTTGGAACATGCTGCTTATCCAAAGTGTGTGGTCCGTGGCAAATAATGTAATCTCACTGCGCATTGCCTAAACACATTGTTCTCAAAGCCTGCAATCTTTCATACATAACAATACCACTGTCAAAATAGGACAAAATCAGTTTGTGATTGATGAACGATGGGTTGTAAGTGTTTACAAATATAGAGTGGCCGTGCCCACAGCCATGGCTGATGGACATGGCTAGTGGTTTGGTAGTGTTCGGCCATGCCCGCCAGCCATGTCCAAAGGCCATGGCTATTGCTCTGGTGGCGTTTTAATATGGACAGTGGGCACCATGGCGAAGACCACGCTGGTGGTCTGGAAGCATTCTAAAAATCTATGGAATATCAAAACCCTTGAAATTCAATGAAAAATCTTTAGTTGCAGGGACATTAAGGTGAGCAATACATTGTCAGAAAACATTTGCAAATCATTGAAAAAACTTTAGTTACACTGATGTTAAGGTGAGAATTTAACACAACAAAACCTGTGAAATTCAGCTAAAGGCACCTTAACTTTGCACCCCCTTTGCGCAGCCTATGACCACAATGACGACATAAAAGATCACATCACTGATTGCATCATTTGTGATGTTATCTTTGATGTCCTGGGTGTTAGTCTTAGCAGTGCACAGAGGTGGCGCGCGATATGGTTGCTTAGCGTACCATAACTGGCAAATTTCTGGGGGTTTTCACTTTTACTGTAACCATAATGTCCCTTTAACAACGTTTTTTCAGTGAATTTCATAGGTTTTTGTTAATGTAACTTGACTATAACGTCCCTTTAACAAAGTTTATTCAGTGAATTTCATGGCTTTTTTGTTAATGCAACTTAACCATAACGTCCCTTTAACAATGTTTTTTAGTGAATTTCATAGGTTTTTGCTGCTGCACCTTTAATCTGCTACAAGTTCATTATATTATACTCCCCCGCAATGTGGCACGTATGGAGTACACATACAGCACAGTAGTCCGTGGACACAGTAGAACATTTACAAAGCCCAGAATCAAAGGGGAGACCCAAAAAATGTGTGCCCATCAACCAACAAACAGATGTACATAAAATCATAACTAATGTTTACGACACGCAAATATACCTTTTTGTACAAACACTTACTTTAAAAAATACGAAATATTTTTTCATTTAGCACACATTACAATGGAATGCACCAACCACAAACCCTAACTGTACACTTCAAATAATCTCCTCAGTAGAACTCTGCATACAGATTGGGAAACACCAGGTGCTTATTGGGGAACACATTATCACTAAATAGTAAGTGTATTGTATGCATTTCTCTATTATTGGCTTTCATTATATAAACATGTGTTATAAGACAGAAGCACTTTTTTTCACAGAAATAGCAAACACACTTGACTGATTAGAGGAGATCTTCCCAAAACAAGAAATGAGTGAGGATAACATCTGTAATGGTACACAATACATATTGTAATGTAAACAAATAATGTCATTGGTACACACCTTACTAAAATATGTGTTTCTGTTTTGCTTACAGTACATAGATTTCATGAAGAACTCATGCCCCAATTTAATTATACACAATCCCATGAATAGCAAACTATCCTCAACTGTAAATAAATAAATTATGAACTTGTCTAAAAAATTGGATGAACTAAGTAATGATTTTAAAAAACATTTACAGTATGTGAAAAATCATGTCATTAAAAATGTTCCCTATCACTGTCCTTCTTGCACCTGTCGCCCTTGTGAAATTCTGAACATTTTAATCAAAGATGCTTTGATGGAACCTCATTCCCTTCCTCCCATCACCCCTCATGATTATTGTACAAAAACTCCTAATTCTCCCATTTATGTTTCCCATTCCGATACCCCATCACCTTTCTTGAATATATTTTTAGACTATAAATGTATTGTATGTTGTGTGATATTTCTTTTTTTTAAACTCCCATTATGAGTCAGCGAACACTTCAACTGTCCATGGTGTCTGCACTCAATATGGAGGTGCGATGTCTGGGAATGTCCGTTTTTTGCATGACATACTTTTAATTAGTCCACGGATGCCGGGCCTGTTCTACGGACACCCAGCGCATGCGCCCTTCGATTCCCACACGATGGATGTCCGCGGATATCATCATGTGACCGCACCCATGTGGCATGACTGATGTGTCCGTGAACAGTGTCTGTGACCGTGAGCGGTTTAAAAATGAATTTTCCACCAATCTAGGGTGTTTCAACCTGGAACATTACCCTTGCACAGGTCCCCGACCAATTCTTGAATGATCTGGCAATTTTTTACAACTTTTCAAGGTGAATTTGTTACTCAGTAGTCTGTGGAAAGCATGACTGTCCGCAGACGGTTCCTCTTAAGGGACCGACCTATTACTTTTCCTCATTTTTAATCTGGCTATCCAGGAGACAGCAACTGGGTGTGGCCATTTTTTACAACCGGTGGAAATGTCCCGATGGCTTGTGCAAGCAAGGTTCGATGCACTGAGTGCAGTTGTGGGAAACCTGGCTTGTATTCCTACTTCCATGAAGTGCCACAACAAATCTAACTAGCCAACTGCTCTGAGAATGGCCATACCTTTCTCAGTAAAGAGTAGGTTGGCGTCCTCCACCCAATCATCTTCAACTGCTCCTGTTACCATAAAGGATACTCTTTTGGGGCAGAGGATCGCAGCAAGCAGTGGCTTCACAGGTCATACAGAATGCTGTTGACCCTTACCTTTCGAAGGTCACAGTGCTGTATTTGTACTGTGAAGCACCGATCTGTAAGGGGGAGCAGTTTCAGAGTACTTTCGAGGCTGCGGTCACGGAACACTAGAAACACTACCCCACTTTAAATGTAGGCCCACACAAAACTTCCTCTGTCCACCTGCCCCTCTGTCTCTGTGGTTGATGCCCATTCCCTCCTTTCCATCCCCCGGTTTACCTTGCCTCTCCAAGAGGAAAGCAACAACAAAAATAGAAAATCAAAAAAACACAACAAACAAATATTCCTTTAGGGGTCACCTATTGCAGTTAAAAAATAGAAGTGAGAAAAAAGACACAGGCCCCTGCGCAGCCTGCATAGTCCAGAGAGCACGGTAGTCCGCAGACCTCTTCAAAATGACAGGCGTGCGGTGGGGCAATTCAAATCATTTTAATTGTTTTGTGTTCAAAATAGTGTCTCTTAAAAAAAACTTTTTTGTGATTTTGGCTTTTTTTATTATTTTTAAACTCGTTTTATAACCTGAACTAAGAAATACTTTAATGAATTTAATTATTTATGAGTTTTTCCACAAAAATCTGATTACCCACATCAGTTAGATCGACTCAATCTCTCCGAAAAATGTTGGCAATATCAAATTTACTGTTCTCATTATGAAACAATGTCATGCCAAAATCTCTCAGAAAAGCACACACAGTTTTATTGATGTTGCGCCTAGCTTTTTCCATTTGCAGACCAAATAACTTGAGCGCATACACATCTGTCTCTGGGCAATACGTGAAAAAATAATTTTTGAATTAGGTAACATTTCCTTCTACTTTCCAAATGTCTCCTTCATTGCAAACTGCAAGGAAATTCCAGTCATGTACCCCAAACAGTTCCTCCACAATGAACAATAATAATGTCCAGATATTTTGATTCAACCATATTTGAATAAAATGGGAGCAAGTCCACACACATCATGCATCACACTCCATAGCACAACACTTCCAATTCAGAGAACCCAAGATTTTCAGCCAATCCACGGTGCTCATCATAACCTTCAACCAATAGAGCCAAGAGTCCATCATAATCCACACAAGACATTGCCATGGTCATTTTCAATCCTCTCACAACCCCTACTAACAATACTCCTGCTACCCTCTCTTCCTGTACACCACACCCAGGAAACCTGATTGGATGTTCCCCCGATGTTCACAGACACCACAGCTGTCCATGGTCTCCGCAGTCCCCTTTCCATGCCAGGCATCCTTAAAATACCAGATGTCGCATGTGCCGCCGCGGTCTACCACGGAGTACGTGGATGTCGTGGCCACGCAAAGGTGTTGGAGGAAATTAAACACAATTTCAGTTATTTATTCTTTAGTGGTAGCTCTGTGGAGTTTGTTGACAAACAGCTTTTTTTCCCTTTTGTTTCCTCACGTATACTAGCACTGTACACTCTACAAATTTATTACAGGAACTTTTTTTTAATGAATTCCTTACATTGTAAAGGAAAATTGCATTTCAAACATTTGTGAAATGAACTCCATCTTCGCCAAAAAGAATCACACAATCAGACCTTATATTACCATTCTCAAAAGATGATATTCCTGCAGCATATAAAAAAGCAGATACAGCTTTATTGACAAGCTGCCTTGATTCTTCCATTTGTGGACAAAAAATGTTTGTTGGACATCTCCACGTTTGCCTCAGATTTATTTCAGAAAAAATAATCTTGGCAGCAGGCAACAGTTCCAATACACTTTTAAAGAAATCCTTCAGGGCAACCTACAAAGACACTGGAGTCACAAACCCCAAACTGTCCCCTCCACAATGCATAATTGCAGTATCTGGACATTTAAAGTGAGCAATATTCTGACAGAATGAAAACAAGCTTGCCCAGTTTAAGCCACAAACTGCATGCCACAAAACTTCCACTTCTGCAAATCCAATACTTCGAAAGATGCCCTGGTTTTCAGCATACACCTTCAAAGACTGAATTGAAGAGTCCCCAAAAATGCACACACTGTGCCTTCTCAAAAACTTAGCCATAGTCATTTCCAGTGATCTCACAACTGCTCCAAACAAAACTCCTGCTTCCTGTATACCACACTGAGCAAACCTAATTGGCTGATCCCCACAGTCCCCTTTCCATGCCAAGCATTCTCAACAGACCCGGATGTGGCACATGCCATCAGCAGACTACACATGGGCAGCCCGTCTACCCTTTCCATTTCCAAGTTATCAACACTCCCTCATTGGCTGCTTTCAAAGAGTCACACATCCACCCACCAATCAGATCCAAAACCTCTACAGCTAACCCAGTCATGTCAGTTAATTACTTCAATATGTTGGCAGTGCACACATACATCCCAACACCACCCATTCCAATCTGTAGGTGTTCCTCAAGTCTTATCAAGTCTTCATTTTTTCCTTTGCATTCTGTCACTTCCAATTCCACTTCTCTGATTATAAAACTCAAAATACAAGTCCCAGAATACACACCAAAAAACAGGACTAGACTTGAACATTCAAACTGTGATATGTATATGAAATAAACACATAAAATGCTGTCCGTTTCAAAATATTTCTTTTTGGAAGCATAAACGCATATGTGCATTTATAGCAGCACTGTGTCACTTTTACATAAACCATTGTGATGTAATTTTTCTTGTCATGGGTGTTAGTGTTAGCAGTGCACAGTGGTGGTGTAAGTTATGGTTGCTTAGCTTACCATAACTGGCGAATTTCTGGGGGTTTTCGGTTTTACCTGTAACCATAACTTCCCTCTAGCAACGTTTGTCCATTGAATTGCATACGTTTTTGCTAGTGCAACTTAACCATAAAGTCCGTCTAGCAACTTTTTTAGTGAGTGAATTGCATAGGGTTTTAGTAGGGCACTGTAACCAGAACGTTCCTTTAGCACAGTTTTTTTCATAAAGGTGATAGGTTTTTAGTAGCACAACTTAACCATAACGTCCCTTTAACAATGTTTTTTTCAATGAATTTGATATGTTTTTAGTAGGCAACTTAACCATAACGTCCCTTTAACAATGTTTTTTGTTAGAGAATTTTCATAGGTTTTTAGTAGGGTACAGTAACAGGAACATTGCTTTAGCATAGTGTTGGCAGTAAATGTGATATGTTTGTAGTACCGCACCTTCACCATAACGTCCCCTTAAGAACGTTTTGTCAGTGATAGCTTGTCCGCCGTCCTCATGAACTTGCGGAAAGGCCAGATTCCCCTGTGTATGTATCCATTTGTGCTACCCCGTCCCTTGCTTAATAGTGTTGGTGCATCTGACGAATGAAATGTGTGCATGTTAAGTGTTGGTGAGACTGTGCGTGGTGTTTCTTTTTGTGTTAACATAGCATAGTGATTTTGTGCCACAAATTATTAGCCTAGATAGCTGCAGATAAGCAACGTGGAAGTGTCCTATGCAGATTGCACCAGGCGGGCATATCTGGAATCACAATGCAGATATCCATAGGACTACAGTACTGGCCGCATGGCCTCAAGTGCGGAAGAACTTTTAATTGTTTGTGGGAGTGCACACCTATCCATTGTACAACTATGTCCATGCCTAGGGCATTCTCTGTGTGCTGGTAAGAACGTCCCTGTCGACAGCCCTACAGATTCATACGGCAGTCTACCACATTTCAAGTACCCTCCATGACTACATAGGTTGCTGTGCAATCCTTCCACTTGGTCCTTGCACCACGGCTGCCTGTATGAGGCCCACTTGAAAACAAGTAACAGCAACATGTCACAATAGTTTGATTGATGTGCTGCTTGCCTTTCCATGATTCGTGAAACAGACACACCATGTCTGCACTGAGCATTGTGCCGGAAAGTGGGAAGGGTTGGCCTGCGGGTTGTACAGTTGGAAGTAACGTTTAACTGCAGGTGTGACAGTTTGTAGTGAGTCTGCAAAATAGCAAAGCTGTTGCGGTTTGGTCACCAACATAACAGTGCATGTTTCTAACAGAAGTACATAAGCAGCACATTCAATATTACTGTTGCTTAAAACAGTAGTGTAGCTGGATGGGTCACGCTTAAGAATTACCTTCATCCTGCTCATATTGAAGCTGCGTTTCTTCTTGTTATAAGCATTCTTCTATTTGATAAATCAGTCATGTCTGTGCATCCTAGTCTTGCGGCTAATAGCGTACCATGAAGTGTCCATACCGCATGTGACGAGAACAGCAATGCAAGTATAAGAGGCCAGGGCCAGGGTACTACTCTGCTAAAAATGCAGTAGGGTAATTTCATGTACAGCTTTGTCTACATAGGCTGTGGCCCACAACACAGACACTCCTGTACGGCACTGGAACTTTATAACACCCTTGTAGAACATACGCTATGTAAGGACCCTTACCTGCAAAAAGGGCATTGTACTGTATATGTACTGCTACGCAGTACTCTACAGAGGGAAGTTATTTTGAAGTGATATGATATGATATGATATGATTTGACATTTGTAACGCGCCTATACACAAGTGTTTCAAGGCGTGACGAGGCGGGGGGGCAAGGGGAGACAGACAACGATCCTACTAGGCCAGGTGTCATTCAAATCGCACAAGTGCAAAAATAGCTTGGGTATACCCTGTCCGGGAACATGTCAATGAGTGGCATCTATTGAAGTGAGGGCCACTCAACATTTTCCTCTCTCTGCACGTCCCTTATGGTATCCCTGTAGTTGCTGGCCCTTCCATACCGGCCTTTGCCTTTCGTTCCTTCGGTGGCATGTGCTACAAGACCAAAAGAAATAGAAATGCACTGGAAAAGGAAAAAAGGTAAGTAAACAAAGCTCCTTTCAGAGTTGAACAATGGAAGTGGCAATAAATGGAGGCAGGGTGTTGCGCATCGTATACCCTCCACAGGTTGTGCGCTACATAAAAGGAGCCGGGGTACTGTGGAAAACACTGCAGTGGATTCTGGTTCAAAAGCCTCACTGTTAAAAGAGATTGTTGTACATGTGACAGTGTGCAACACCTACCACAAACATTCTTCCTATACTTTCAAAAAGGGCAGCAATGCAATTTATGTAGGACATGCTGAATCGGCAATGCAGCAATGTTAAGAGGGATGTAATTTGTGGAGAAAAATCTTTGTGCTGTGAAATGTCACATTCCCATTTGTAAAGTACAACATTGGCAGAAGTTGTAAAAAGGCACAAATACATTTCTTAGCAATGTAATGCGCTTTCTCCATTTACGGACCGAATTAAAAATAACACGGCAACATGGGTGTCTGCTTAGTGGCATAAAAATGTATGCAGGTGATCTCAAACAGACGCATGACCTGGCCAAGTGCCTCCATCAGAGCAAACGGCACTACAAATTGTGTTGCATGGTCTGCAATTATCCCTCCACAATGAAGAACAATAATATGGTTGTGATTGCGAGTCACCAAAGTGTCACAAAGACAAACCAATATCAATCACTTCATTGTAGGTACTTCATACGAGTACAAATCCACATAATACAATCCACAATGACCTGCCACTACACACTGTCTTCCATTCACTGTCAATCAATGTATTTACAACTCCCCCACCAAGCATACGCTGTGGCTCATGCAACACACATCCATAAGTGCACCCTCTGCATTTCGCTCAACAAATACACTGTGTACCACAGTCTATGTGTGCCATCCACACACAGAAACCTTATTTACCAATCCTGTGTCCTTCACAGGCCCAATGGTATGGCTGCCATCTGCAAAAGGGTTGTATTTCACACGTACAACCCTGCAAGTGCCGCTATGTCCACAGACTTTTCAAACTGTGCGTGCGTGGGAGTGGGAGAATACATTTCAACCAGGGTAGAGGTCCTTATCCATAGTGAAGGCTCTGAAAAGAGCCTTTTTTGTTATTTTTTTTTACGGTGCTTCCTTAGAAACACATTTTATTTGCAATTTTTTATAAGTATTTTTCTGTTTATTACTTGAGCTTACATGCTTACAGTAAGGGCTTCAGTGTAGCCTATATATTGGAAAAAAAAATATGATTGCCACTGGTCGACAAAGAAATTCCATTAGCATTGAAAAGGTGTACATATTGAGACACAATGCTGTCGTTATTACAGGAGAACATCCCAGTAGCATTCGAAGTCGCACATGCTTCAGTTGATTGGAACCCTTCTGACCTCTGGCTGGTGACAACAATCATTCGAATAGTCCCATTCGATTTGTGGTGGGAAACTTGGGAAAAAGCACCTTGGCAATGCGAAAAATGCACTTCAGTGCTTTTATTAACTTCTTGAGTTGACGGTACAAGGCATGGAACTCAAATGGACCACTCCATAATGCACAACCACAGCATACACAGTTGCAAAAGTGCCCAGTTGTCGACATTCTCCAATGTGACCACCAAAATTGCGCACATCGCCACAGCACCACAAAGCGTCCACTGCTTCCAAGTCAAAATCACAATGAAAGCCTTTTTCAACTGCATAGTGGAACAGATCTTCCACAAACTCATCACCGACTACCAACACAATGTGTCTGTCCATGTCTGCCTACCACCTTCACTGCACACAGTAATGGAACAAATTGTTGACCCCCTTTCCTATGATACACACCCTGAGCACCTGATTGGACAAATCTCACAATCCCATTTCCATTGGACAGCTTGATGAGAAGGGTACAATGTGGCATGTGCGCTTTTCCAAAAACCACTACGGCCGTGCCCCAGCAATGCAGGAGTAGTCCTTCTTCCCTTTGCACTACTGTTTCTCCACCACTACCTCATTCGCTACTATTCAATAGTGACACATACATCCACCAATCGCATCCAAGCCGCCATCATGTACCCGGGTCACTCCTGTACAACACTTCACTTGTACCGTTACACATTCACACTGCAAGTGTCGTGCCTTTTCAAAGCACGTTCCCTACAAAGTTCAGTAAAAGTATGCACAATTTCATCATCCGCATACATCCACATGCCCATCTACAATGTGGCACATGCAATCCTGACAGTACCACAGAATCCGCTAACTTTTCTTCATATTGAGGAGTGGGTGTGAAGGGTGTGGGGGAAGCAATTTCAAGCACGGTAGGGGATTGGATCTTCCAGCGTGGGTGTGAAAATGATTTTGTGTCTGTTTTTTTTTTGTCACGTGCTTGGGAGCAAATTTCTTTTTTTTTCTTTTCTTTATAACCTTTCTGTTTGCCTCTCCTCACATTTTTACCAAATTCTATGCAACACTTCTTGCACATTGTAAAAGAAAACGGCATTGCCAATGGCACTCAAATAAATGCCATTTCTGCAAAACCACTGGAGATTTTGTAATGTCATGATCTCATAGTTGATGGCGAACATCCTAGCAGTTTGCATAAATACGCACATTCTTCTGTTTACAACACACCTTCCGACATGTGGCTGTGGACAAATTACACTGGCATGGTTTCATACTTCTCATGGTGTTATACATGAATAGACGACCTTGGCAGTAGGAAATATCTGCATCACTGCATTCAGCAACCTCTTCAGGGAACGGATTAAACACCCACATGACATGTAACCCAAATGTATACTTCCATAGTGCACCATGACAAAATCAACGTTCGTAACGGAGGTCACATATCTGCAAGGTGAACCGTTCCTCCGAAACTGCAAGCATACTGACAGCTCCAGAGAGCGTCCACTCCTTCCAACCCAAAATTACCAGCAACGCCGCTTTTCACACAACACCTATGCAAATGGCACACACAGCTATCCCCGACGATAAGCACTGTGCATCTCTCCATCTCTACCAACCTCATGACAGAGTAATGGCCAACAAAGATACCGCCCCTTCCTATCAACCACACCCTAAACACCTGATTGCCTAATTCCCACAGTCCCATTTGCATGCCCACCATGCTCATAATGGCAGGATGCGGCATGTGCGCTTTTGCAGCTACAGCGAGGGCCACGTCCTAGTAAATGAGACACAATACATTTTCCCTTTCCACTGGCATTTTTCCAGCACTCCCTCATTGGGTGCTGCGAAAGTTACACACACCCATGCACCAACCACACACAAACGCTCTGCATTGCACACTAGCATTTCTGTACACCATTCCATACTTACCCTTCCTCACTCTCAATACACATCGCGTTTCACACCAGAACCTCCTGTTAAACCACCCACAAGTTCAGCAACCACAAAGATCATGCGCGTCACCCAGCACACCTTTGGCCATGCACACATCAGTGTAGGCCTTGCCCACAACCACCACAGCACTATGGATCCATGCATGCGACCATGTGCACAGCTAACATTATCCACAAACGTAACATACGTAGCAGCACTTCCACCCAACTCCCCCACACCATAAAACAGCCATCCACCAAAATGGATCACTGTTAGCACACTCCACTAACACAACTATCACCTCAACCATGAAACGCACAATACATGCTTTTTAACTCACTTGTGCTGCTGTTGCACGTGAACAATGTGCTCCACAACCATTTTCCAAAGATCACCACCCTCTAACTGATGCAGAGTCAAAAAGGCATTACTGCCGCGGGTATGCTGAAGCCATAGGCTCTTGGTTGGATGGCCTACGGCCCACGGCCTTCTGCCATGCACCCAATAGTCTAGGCATTCAACACAGCCACCGCAACTTAATTGTCAGCATGTCACCAACTACCACAATCCACATACACACCACTGCCAGCAGCACTCCTACCCAACCTGCGCACCACAATGGAGCCATGCAGGGAAAAATGCACAGTTACCATTATCTACAAACAAAGCACTATCTACGCAACCCTATGCACTTTCCTTCACCTACTATAATCTTGCCCACTCTCATTCACAAACTATTGTGTCACTTCCAACCTAACCACATAATGTTCACAACATTGGCCCTACTCCAACCACTTTGCACACACCAGACTATGCAAGCACTGCCCTCTACCTAATGCACAGTGAAACATGCATTGCTGCAGTGGGTGTACTGAAGCCCTAGACACTTGAGTGCATGGCCTACGGCCTACGGCCTTCGGTCTTGAACCCAACAGTCTAGTTCTTCAACACACCCAACACAACATAATGCATGTATGCAATCCACCATGTGCCCTACTACCGCAGACCACCAACATAGCACAGCCACCCGCCCTCCCACCCAACCTATGTCATGTGCAATTCACTCCCCTTCCCAAAATCACCTGCT
Source organism: Ambystoma mexicanum (assembly GCF_040938575.1). Taxonomy (NCBI): domain Eukaryota; kingdom Metazoa; phylum Chordata; class Amphibia; order Caudata; family Ambystomatidae; genus Ambystoma; species Ambystoma mexicanum. The sequence goes on along the minus strand of NC_090935.1, from coordinate 1,394,458,979 downwards.
GCCACTGCCATACTTACCCACATTCTGTGACCAAAAAGATGTAGGAGTTTTCACGTTTTAAAAAGAAATACACATAACAATGACATCAGGGGAAAATACCAAACATACACTGGTGGCACCATTGAAGCATTCTAAAATGTACAACCCATCAAACTGTGCAACATAAAATGCTGTTCAAATCTTACACATGTACATTTCTGCATGGTAAGTTAACACCAAATTAAATTACCTAACTTCACAGAAGGTAATCACACAGAGCTGGTAGGCAACCTTTGCCATGCACACATCACTGTAGGCCTTGCCCACAGCTGCAGTGGGTGTGCTGAAGCCCTAGACTCTTGAGTGCATGGCCTATGGCCTACGGCCTTCAGCCATGCACCCAATAGTCTAGTCCTTCATCACACCCAACACAACATAATGCATGCATGCAAGCCACCATGTGCCCTACTACCGCAGACCACCAACATAGCACAGCTACCGGCCCTCCCACCCAACCTATGTCATGTACAATTCACTCCCCTTCCCAAAATCACCCGCCACCACTGCCATACTTACCCACATTCCGTGACCAAAAAGATGTAGTTTTCACGTTTTAAAAAGAAATTTGCATAACTATGACATCACAGGAAAATACCAAATATACATTGATGGCACCATTGAAGCATTCTAGAATTTACAACCCATCAAACAGTGCAACATAAATGATGTTTAAATGTTACACATGTACATTTCTGCATGGTAAGTTAACACCAAATTAAATTAACTAACTTCGCAGAAGGTAATCACACAGAGCTGGTAGGACATGTTTCCCACTGCTCTTTAACAGCAGCCTAGCCAATACATATGTATTGCTGCAGTACAGCTTCACCACTGAATGACATGGAGACTGATACCCCCCACAGTCTGATAGGCAGATGCTGTGTGATGGTGGTACGCTCTGCCATTTACCTTCACTGGTGGTTCACCTAAAGGGGTCACGTACCTGTCAGGTCAATGGATTGGTCTGAGCTCAATCAATGTAATCACCTACCAGGCCACTGTACAGACAGACTCCTTAATGGGCCTCATTACAACTCAGGCGTTAAGGGTTAACGCCACCGTTAACCCTTAACGCCTGATTCTGATTTTAACGCCTGCTTTTAGCAGGCGTTAAAATCCATGACGCTAACCTGCCATGGTGCTAATTATGCCGCCGGCGTAATTAGCGCCTTCCCCACTCCCATTATGCCCTATGGGGCAAAAATGGGAATGGGGAAGGGAAAATGGGAAATGGGGATTTACCGCCCCACTCACCTTGGAATCCGCCATCCACCATGGTGTAAACGGAGTTTACACCATGGTGGTAAAGTTGGTGCACTTAGCACCAAGGTTGTAATGAGGCCCAATGTGTTCAGTGCTTTGTCCTGCTACCTGCCGTAGAGTCACATAAAGCACCTACCACCGTAAAAAACAGTACTATCTGTCACCCAAATCTGTAGGAGGTAGCACTGCTTAAAAAGCAGTAGCCTACTGCCAAAATCTGTAGGTTTGGCAACTCACCACGGGAACAGATCGCTGCACAAGCTATCGACCCTTACGACAGCTGCCTCCATTCAATACACAAGGCAGGCCTGTCGAGGTACCTGCCAATTGGTGCTATACGCATAAATACTGCAGACATACTTCCGTCTTCTTCCACCTGATTACATATGTCACATAAACCACTTCTCACTCCCCAACCTTTCCATCCCTTCTGACAGCCAACACATAGCATAAGGTATATTTTCTAGTCCATTTCGGTGCCGCACTGTCCTCCGATTCACCATGGTGGCGGTTCCCGAAAACTTTGATGCACAGAACGCTTCCCTCCAGCCAACCACCGGCCGCATCCAATGTTCGCCGACAACACGGCGTACCGCAGGCCAATGACACTTTGGTCCACAGAGCGAACAGGGAAATGGGTCAGCGGACCCAGATATCACTAATTTTTTTGGAACGTACATTTCAGTCCTTTGCAACAGAACTACTGGTCGGATTTCCACCACACACACAAAAGCACGCTTTCTGACCCAAGCCTCCACTCCTGCTGCAAAATTGGTGCAAATCCGGCCTGCCGTTCGGGCTGTAGCCGTGCGCAGTTTTTGCCCATTCAGTCTATGGAAACAAAACATTTTTGGGACCCCCCTATAACTTTTTCCCCCCCGGACGAAACCTCAACCAACTTGGCGATAACATTCAGAGCCGGCCATATACTTTTTTTGCAAAGTTTGGTGAGGATTCCTCCCGGGATAGCGAAGTTATAAACCAATGAAAAAGTGCTCTTCCTATGAGTTTAGCAACTTAACCATAACTACACGGCCGCTACCGCAGGACATGTAATATATATATGTTAAATATAGTGAACAAATGATAATAGGAATAGAGAGAAATATAAACATGTTTAATCCTTATTATCAGGAAAATGTTAAATGTACAGATTCAAATTCTCTAATGTGCTTATTATAAAAATAATACAGGAACATATTTTCTAAATGCTAAGTGTGTGTAAAGAACACATGTAAAACAAAGTACATGCGCGTATGTATTGTGATATATTATGTGTGGGTATTCTAAAAAAACATTAACACTACATAATTATGTTCTGCTCCTCCTCTACACCATACACATTTCTGAAAATGTTGCATGGCATGAATGGAAAGCGCTTATGCCCTCCATTCACATTGCTCCACAATCCAAAATCAGCTCCTTTGTCTTTTTCCCGCTTATCTGTTACACATGCCCTCCTCACACTACACTATATACAACTGGACCCACTCTCTATCACAATCAATATGTCACCTGTACTCTGCTCCAACTCTACCCTCAATTCATAAGCACTCCGCTCCATCATCCATCCTCCATCCTCCTCTGGTCTCCGAGTCTACCTGAACGCTTCTTGGGCTCAACCCTGCAACCCGCACTCTGGCTCCCTTTCAGTCCTACTAGTTACTGGTCTTCATGATTCATGTCCCTTTTCCATTGGTTTCAACACACACCTCACTCTGTGGTCCAATCTGTGCCTTTACCCCACCCGCCCACGCAAGGGACGGAGTTACAGAGGTTCAAAGCTTTAAAAACCCATCTTAGTTTGCCCTTTTTCAGACTGTTTGCAGGGTAGAAGCTGAGTGCTCAAGCTACTCGTTTTGCTTGCGATTTTCTTCCTGTGCTGGCGAGTTTTGCTGCCAATTCGGTTTGGAAGGATTTCTGCGTCTTTCCTGCTCCCCTGCCATCCCTTCTCATATTCTATTGCCCCGCCCTTCACCATGGGCACGTCTGTGATTAGTAGGTCAGGTGGTGGGTATCTCATCTCTGCCTGACTGGAGAAATCCCAGTTCATTCCATTTCTGTTCTGGATTTCGTTCCCCTAATTCCGATTCGAGTTTGCTTGGTGGTGCACATGTGCGTTTTGGAGACTGTTCATTTGAAAGAAACTAAAGAGACCTCTGTCGAGAATACTTGTTTGGAGGTATTGTGTGACTGAAGGACAAGGTGGTACTGTTGTCAACTTGCATGGGATGTGACGGGGTTTCATGTACTGGGACAATCCCCCCCCCAACAGCAGTCACCCTTTCTCAACTCTCATGCTGGACTTCCTTTGCATCTTGTACTCATTGTGGCCCTGAATCATGCTGTTCCCATCTTCATCTTGTATCCTGGCTTGCAACATTTTGTGTTACTACTGACTTCTGCAATTGTATTCACTCTCCCCTCTTGCTTCTCCACTCTTTTGACTGCTAACTCTGTTCTCTCCCCCTTTCCCTTCTCCCTTTTCTTTTCTCCTCCCCTTACTTTCTTCTATGCAATTACTCTACCAGAATTGTCCCTGGACCTATTATGATAGCAACCTCGTCTGTCTCCTGCCCAATGCCCTTACTGGTTTTTTCCTCCCCACACCCCCTCCAGCCAGAGGCGTTGCTAGGGGAGGGCTAAGGGGGATATAGCCCCTGGTCTTTTGGTTGTAGCCCCGGATAGAATCTCAGGAGCTACAACCAAAAGGCTAACTAGCCCCCAGTCCCAACAGTGCCGACATTAGCTTAGCCCAGGGTCTTTTCCAGACCTAGCAACACCCCTGCCTCCAGCACTATCGGAAATTTCGTCAGGCCTAGTATGATAGTCGCTTGCTTTGTTCCTCCCCTACCTTTCTGCACCCCTCTCCCTCACCTCTTGTTTTTCTCCGGCTCTACCAGAAATGTCGTCAAGCCTAGTACGGTAGTCGCCTGTCTGTTTCCATTTCCTTGCCACTCTCCCCCTCCCTTCCTTATCTATGTCTTAGCTCTTGCACTGTCTGAAATGTCGTCAGGCCGAGTACGATAGTTCATTTCACATCCTTACTGTTCATGGCCTGTAAGAATGTCATTGTATTTTCCCTTGTTCCCTCCCTTGCCTTGAAGCGTTTTGAAACACATTGTGTGTAGGTGCTATAGCAATAAACTATCATATCATATCATACCACACTTCTGGGAGGCTTCCCATCCGCGCCCCATGCCCCCCAACCCTCACTGTCAGGTCCATGACTCTGACCCTGTCACAAGGGCATGATGCTGTCCTTTAAGTACCTAAAGTGGAAGTATAAGCTGCTGGAAAGTAAGGCAATTATATGATATGATATAATATGACATTTATAACAAGCCTGTACACAAGTGTTTCTAGCCGCGATTAAATGACAGTTTGAACCATAGTGGGGCACCTAAAGGCGTTAATTTCTTTACACGATGTGTTTGTTTATTCGCGCAATGACTTGTACAAGTGGCTATGATGTTGTTTTGTTAGTTGGATTGTCTCATTTGTGTCCCCCTACGGCTATTCAACTGTGCCTAGCTCTCAGAGTAGTTTGCCTTTTAGTTTAGAATGCTTTCCGTCATTTTTGGAGTGGCACATTGTGAGTCGCTCGTTTTGCTGAACCTCACGAGCTCTGCACAAATTAACTGGCCGATTCATGGAATAATTAGCGCGGCGCAAGTGGCCAAAAACGTGCGATTTCCAGTGGAATAGCGAAAATCGCAGTGCAAGTGCGAAATTCGCACGAAAAGCAGCGCACATCGATTCATGGAAGGCCGTGCGCGAGAAAACCATCGGATGTGCGCTAAAAAGTGCGCGGCGCACGTTGGCGCACAGGCCATCTAACGGCGTGCGCCAGGTCACAGCGAAAATCGCACAGGCCACAGCGAAAATCGCACATAGCGCGGCGCACACAACAAAAGTAGGCGGAACACGGAGCGTAACACTCGGAATGGGGAACAACTTGCCAAAATGTGGGCGTCACGGGGGAAGTACAGGGTGCAAGTGCGCGGAACGCCCACACGCTCGCCTACAACACGTATTCATGAAATCGAATAGGGCAAAACAGCGCACGGTCAAACCAGCGCACAGGCACAAACACGACCGCCAAAACAAGGTTGGTTGGGTACGTGGAGTTCAGGGGTGCGCGGGAAATTTCACACGCGATTTGGCAGGGTACGTGTATTTCAGGGGTGCGCGGGAAGTTCCACACGTGATTTGGCCGGGTACGTACGCGGGAATTTCCACACGCGATTTGGCTGGGTACGTGGATTTCAGGGGTGCGCGGGAAGTTTCACACGCGATTTGGCAGGGTACGTGGATTTCAGGGGTGCGCGGGAAGTTCCACACGCGATTTCGCTGGGTACGTGGATTTCAGGGGTGCGCGGGAATTTCCACATGTGATTTGGCTGGGTACGTGGATTTCAGGGGTACGCGGGAAGTTTCACACGCGATTTGGCAGGGTACGTGGATTTCAGGGGTGCGCGGGAAGTTCCACACGCGATTTCGCTGGGTACGTGGATTTCAGGGGTGCGCGGGAAGTTCCACATGCGATTTGGCCAGGTACGTGGATTTCAGGGGTGCGCGGGAAGTTTCACACGCGATTTGGCTGGGTATGTGGATTCCAGGGGTGAACGGGAAGTTTCACACACGATTTGGCAGGGTACGTGGATTTCAGGGGTGCGCGGGAAGTTCCACATGCGATTTGGCCGGATACGTGCGCGGGAATTTCCACACGCGATTTGGCTGGGTACGTGGATTTCAGGGGTACGCGGGAAATTCTACACGCGATTTGGCTGGGTGCTCCCAGGTATTCCCTGTACACCCTCCACGGCCCCTGCAGGCAGCCGACACCACAGGGGACTACCCTGCACACCTGCTCATGTCACCCAGCACCCCCACCCCCAGCACTGTGGGGCACCCTCCACCAGGCCCCCACTCATGTCCCCCAGCACCCCCACCCCCCAGCACTGAGGGGCACCCTCCACCAGGCCCCCACTCATGTCTCCCACCCACCCCCACCCCACAGCACTGAGGGGCACCCTCCACCAGGCCCCCACTCATGTCTCCCACCCACCCCACCCCCCAGCACTGTGGGGCACCAGCCAGCAGGCCCCCACTCATGTCCCCCTGCACCCCCACCCCCCAGCACTGTGGGGCACCTGCCACCAGGCCCCCACTCATGTCCCCCAACACCCCCACCCCTCAGCACTGTGGGGCACCCTCCACCAGGACCCCACTCATGTCTCCCTGCACCCCCACCCCCCAGCACTGAGGGGCACCCTCCACAAGGCCCCCACTCATGTCTCCCACTCTCCACCCCCCCAGCACTGAGGGGCACCCTCCACCAGGCCCCCACTCATGTCTCCCACCCACCCCACCCCCCAGCACTGTGGGGCACCTGCCACCAGGCCCCCACTCATGTCCACCTGCACCCCCACCCCTCAGCACTGAGGGGCACCCTCCACCAGGCCCCCACTCATGCCTCCCTGCATCCCCACCCCCCAGCACTGTGGGCCACCCTCCACCAGGCCCCCACTCATGTCCCCTAGCACCCCCACCCCCCAGCAGTCATGGGGCACCCTCCACCAGGCCCCCACTCATGTCTCCCACTCTCCACCCCCCCAGCACTGAGGGGCACCCTCCACAGGGCCCCCACTCATGTCTCCCACCCACCCCACCCCCCAGCACTGTGGGGCACCTGCCACCAGGCCCCCACTCATGTCCACCTGCACCCCCACCCCCCAGCACTGAGGGGCACCCTCCACCAGGCCCCCACTCATGTCTCCCTGCACCCCCACCCCCCAGCACTGTGGGCCACCCTCCACCAGGCCCCCACTCATGTCTCCCACCCACCCCACCCCCCAGCACTGTGGGGCACCTACCACCAGGCCCCCACTCATGTCCACCTGCACCCCCACCCCTCAGCACTGAGGGGCACCCTCCACCAGGCCCCCACTCATGTCTCCCTGCATCACCACCCCCCAGCGCTGTGGGCCACCCTCCACCAGGCCCCCACTCATGTCCCCTAGCACCCCCACCCCCCAGCAGTCATGGGGCACCCTCCACCAGGCCCCCACTCATGTCTCCCACTCTCCACCCCCCCAGCACTGAGGGGCACCCTCCACAGGGCCCCCACTCATGTCTAACACCCACCCCACCCCCCAGCACTGTGGGGCACCTGCCACCAGGCCCCCACTCATGTCCACCTGCACCCCCACCCCCCAGCACTGAGGGGCACCCTCCACCAGGCCCCCACTCATGTCTCCCTGCACCCCCACCCCCCAGCACTGAGGGGCACCCTCCACCAGGCCCCCACTCATGTCTCCCTGCACCCCCACCCCCCAGCACTGTGGGCCACCCTCCACCAGGCCCCCACTCATGTCCCCTTGCACCCCCAGCCCCCAGCACTGTGGGCCACCCTCCACCAGGCCCCCACTCATGTCTCCCACCCACCCCACCCCCCAGCACTGTGGGGCACCTGCCAGCAGGCCCCCACACATTTCTCCCACCACCCCCACCCCCCAGCACTGTGGGGAACCTGCCAGCAGGCCCCCACTCATGTCCCCCTGCACCCCCACCCCCCAGCACTGTGGGGCACCTGCCACCAGGCCCCCACTCATATCCCCCAGCACCCCCACCCCCCAGCACTGAGGGGCACCTGCCAGCAGGCCCCCACACATTTCTCCCACCACCCCCACCCCCCAGCACTGTGGGGAACCTGCCAGCAGGCCCCCACTCATGTCCCCCTGCACCCCCACCCCCCAGCACTGTGGGGCACCTGCCACCAGGCCCCCACTCATATCCCCCAGCACCCCCACCCCCCAGCACTGAGGGGCACCCTCCACCAGGCCCCCACTCATGTCTCCCTGCACCCCCACCCCCCAGCACTGAGGGGCAGCCTCCACCAGGCCCCCACTCATGTCTCCCTGCACCCCACCCCCCAGCACTGTGGGCCACCCTCCACCAAGCCCCCACTCATGTCCCCTTGCACCCCCACCCCCCCAGCAGTCATGGGGCACCCTCCACCAGGCCCCCACTCATGTCTCCCACCCACCCCACCCCCCAGCACTGTGGGGCACCGGCCAGGAGGCCCCCACACATTTCTCCCACCACCCCCACCCCCCAGCACTGTGGGGCACCTGCCAGCAGGCCCCCACTCATGTCCCCCGGCACCCCCACCCCCCAGCACTGTGGGGCACCTGCCAGCAGGCCCCCACTCATGTCCCCAGCACCCCCACCCCCCAGCACTGAGGGGCACCCTCCACCAGGCCCCTACTCATGTCTCCCTGCACCCCCACCCCCCAGCACTGAGGGGCACCCTCCACCAGGCCCCCACCCATGTCTCCCACCCCCAACCGCCCCCAGCACTGAGGGGCACCCTCCACCAAGCCCCCACTCATGTCTCCCACCCACCCCACCCCCAGCACTGTGGGGCACCTGCCACCAGGCCCCCACTCATGTCCCCCAGCACCCCCACCCCCCAGCACTGAGGGGCACCCTCCACCAGGCCCCCACTCATGTCTCCCTGCACCCCCTCCCCCCAGCACTGTGGGCCACCCTCCACCAGGCCCCCACTCATGTCCCCTTGACCCCCAGCCCCCAGCACTGTGGGCCACCCTCCACCAGGCCCCCACTCATGTCCCCTTGCACACCCACCCCCCAGCAGTCATGGGGCACCCTCCACCAGGCCCCCACTCATGTTTCCCACCCACCCCACCCCCCAGCACTGTGGGGCACCTGTCAGCAGGCCCCCACACATTTCTCCCACCACCCCCACCCCCCAGCACTGTGGGGCACCTGCCAGCAGGCCCCCACTCATGTCCCCCTGCACCCCCACCCCCAGCACTGTGGGGCACCTGCCAGCAGGCCCCCACACATTTCTCCCACCACCCCCACCCCCCAGCACTGTGGGGCACCTGCCAGCAGGCCCCCACTCATGTCTCCCACCCCCCACCCCCACCAGCACTGAGGGGCACCCTCCACCAGGCCCCCACTCATGTCTCCCACCCACCCCCCAGCACTGTAGGGCACCTGCCAGCAGGCCCCCACTCATGGCCCCCAGCACCCCCACCCCCCAGCACTGAGGGGCATCCTCCACCAGGCCCCCACTCATGTCTCCCTGCACCCCCACCCCCCAGCGCTGTGGGCCACCCTCCACCAGGCCCCCACTCATGTCCCCTTGCACCCCCAGCCCCCAGCACTGTGGGCCACCCTCCACCAGGCCCCCACTCATGTCCCCTTGCACCCCCACCCCCCAGCAGTCATGGGGCACCCTCCACCAGGCCCCCACTCATGTCTCCCACCCGCCCCACCCCCCAGCACTGTGGGGCACCTGCCAGCAGACCCCCACACATTTCTCCCACCACCCCCACCCCCCAGCACTGTGGAGTACCTGCCAGCAGGCCCCCACTCATGTCCCCCTGCACCCCCACCCCCCAGCACTGTGGGGCACCTGCCAGCAGGCCCCCACACATTTCTCCCACCACCCCCACCCCCCAGCACTGTGGGGCACCTGCCAGCAGGCCGCCACTCATGTCTCCCACCCCCCACCCCCCCAGCACTGAGGGGCACCCTCCACCAGGCCCCCACTCATGTCTCCCACCCACCCTACCCCCCAGCACTGTGGGGCACCTGCCAGCAGGCCCCCACTCATGTCCCCCAGCACCCCCACCCCCCAGCACTGAGGGGCACCCTCCACCAGGCCCCCACTCATGTCTCCCACCCACCCCACCCCCAGCACTGTGGGGTACCTGCCAGCAGGCCCCCACACATTTCTCCCACCACCCCCACCCCCCAGCACTGTGGGGCACCTGCCAGCAGGCCCCCACTCATGTTTCCCACCCCCACCCCTCCAGCACTGAGGGGCACCCTCCACCAGGCCCCCACTCATGTCTCCCACCCACCCCACCCCCCAGCACTGTGGGGCACCTGCCAGCAGGCCCCCACACATTTCTACCACCACCCCCACCCCCAGCACTGTGGGGCACCTGCCAGCAGGCCCCCACTCATGTCTCCCACCCCCCACCCCCCCAGCACTGAGGGGCACCCTCCACCAGGACCCACTCATGTCTCCCACCCACCCCACCCCCCAGCACTGTGGGGCACCTGCCAGCAGGCCCCCACTCATGTCCCCCTGCACCCCCACCCCCCAGCACTGTGGGGCACCTGCCACCAGGCCCCCACTCATATCCCCCAGCACCTCCAGCACTGAGGGGCACCCTCCACCAGGCCCCCACTCATGTCTCCCTGTACCCCCACCCCCCAGCACTGAGGGGCACCCTCCACCTGGCCCCCACTCATGTCCCCCAGCACCCCCACCCCCCAGCACTGAGGGGCACCCTCCACCAGGCCCCCACTCATGTCCCCCTGCACCCCCACCCCCCAGCACTGTAGGCCACCCTCCACCAGGCCCCCACTCATGTCCCCTTGCACCCCCACCCCCCAGCACTGTGGGTCACCCTCTACCAGGCCCCCACTCATGTCCCCTTGCACCCCCACCCCCCAGCAGTCATGGGGCACCCTCCACCAGGCCCCCACTCGTGTCCCCATGCACCCAGGTCCTCACAATCCCCAATCATGTGCGTTATGGTCAGCCTCCACAGTCAAAAGGCCCTACCAAGTAACCCATTCACCCACATGGAAAAGGAAATTACATGTTACACCCCCAATGTTCATAAAGCAAATGAACCCATGTCCGTCACACACAATGGTTGCAATTGAATGGGAAAACACCCAACATGACATGCATGAAACCAATGAGATGATACCACACAGTGAAGTATGAAAACAAAATTGTATTAAAAAAATTGAATGCAAATGAAATGAAACAATCTACAATGGCAATAAAAAAAAGATAAGCTGCATGTCCGTCAAAAAAAATTAAAACTACAAATCCCAATTCAAAAAAATGTTGTCCAAAGTCACATTAAAAATAAAATCAATCCAAGAGAGAAAAATAAATGCAAAAACCATTGCTCCATGGTGAATAAATAAAAACTAAAAAAATAAAACAATCCAATGAAGAACTATGTACAAAACATCCAAGGGTCCATGAGCCCAACTGAACAAAGGAAACCTACAAAAAACCCTAACTAAAATGCAACTATATACAAAAAGTGGAGCAGTGTCCGTCTACTCCAAATCATAAGAAGAAACAAAGGAAACCTAAAACTAAAGAACTATATACAAAGGCGGCGGGCAAGTCCAGCGGCTCACTCCGTGGTGTTCCGGGCCAGGGCATCATCAAACTCCTCTTCGATGTCCCGGAGGCGGTCCTGTTCCATGGCCCCGAGGGTCCGCAGGGACGACGCCATCTCCTCCTCCAACCCCCTGCGGATTGCCTCGAGGCACTCGGCCCGCCTCAGGGCCCTCCGCATGGAGTTCTCCGCCCTGACCATCGTGAGCCGCGCCTCTTCCGCCCGCCGCCGCTCCGCACCTATCTGCTGGCCCAACCGCAGTCACACGGAAGACACTTCCCGTCCTGGGTCCTCCTGCCCTCCGGCCGATGCCTGCCCCTCCGATGTTGATGGCCCCGAGCCATGATGCCTCCCACGTTGACTCTGCTGCTGCCTCCGACGCAACCGCCTCTGCCAGCACAATGGCATCCAGGCTGATGGAATCCACCGACGCCGTCGTGCACGTGCCCTGCCTGATGATGCCGGCAGATCCTCCATCTGCTGGGGTACAGTTGCTGTGGTGTCCACCCCTGCTGGACCTCCGACTCCCGACTGTGGCAGGGATGGGATCCCCACCGAGCTGGCTGCATTGGTCAGGGAAGGTCCACAGGGGGCCCTGGTGGCATCTGGGCCGGAAGGCGGCAAGGAGAACGACCGGCGTATAGCCTCCACAGAGGAGGAGAGGGCCGCCAGATTGGCCGACACATGCAGGAAACCCCCGAACATGGAAGATCCCAATTGGGCCACGTCGGCACGGTGCTCTTCGTGATGAAGTGCGCGCTCCTCCCGTGAAACACGCACTTCATCACGAAATGCACCCACGCGCATCGCGACCCCAATCAGGACCTTCTCCATACGGCCAGGGGTCCCCTCGTCCGCAGGTGGAGGGGAGTCAGGTGACATGGACATCCCCTCTACCTGCGGAGGGGCCTGAGACGGGGCATCCCTGCTGGTGCATGGTGGTTCACTCACAGGGTCAGGGACAGCGACATGCACAGGCCCCTCCACGGTGACCTGTGCTGCCTCCTGCCCCTGGACTGCACCACTTGCACCAGCAGGGATGCCCCCACCAGGCCCCATGTGCGCCTCAGTGGCGGCCTCCTCCTCCTCTCTGGAAACCACCAACCTGGATGGCTCCTCACCGTCTTCCGCCGTAGCAGGCCCCTGTGGGGGCTCACCCACCCCTTTCGCTGCAGCCGTGGGGGCATCCCCGCCGCCTTGCTCCACAGCGCCGTCTCCGCCCTCTTCTTCACTACGTAGAGGGAGAAATAGAACACAAGCATCAGGGTACTGTCGGTGGTCCCCTAGACAGGAAGCAATAGCAGATGAGTACCACTGACAAAGTACACTTCCATCATGTCCCTCCACAACACATGGGTCAGTCCAGGCAAAACACACACAGTAACAGGCATGGTGCATGCCATGGACATTTCCATGCATGTCCAATGGACTCTTGAAACATACAATGATATGGAACTCACATGCATCATGGGTCATGTCTATCACATGCACACACTTCACCTCAGTCACATCCATCTGGCCTCATACACCCCAAACACAGCGGATACAAGGATAACTAGGCTGCATCAGTGAATCTGTACATTGTCACAGACATGTGTCATGCATCCATGGCATTCACAAGTCACAGACACGCAGGTCAGGCACACAGACATGGCTACCATATATGTACCTGGCATCAGCACCCATCCCTCACCCCCACCCATGTCAAGGAACAGAGACTGGCATGCTCTCATGTGTAAAATCTGCATAGGGCTCCCCATGTCGCATTTACACACATGCAACAACCATGTGGTTCACACATCACTGGTCGCACATGCATTACCATGATGTCCCTGCACACATATAAGCGTACATGGCCTATGTCACACATACAGGCAAGTATCAGACAACCAGCACACCGCAACATGCCCTGTCTCACACAGCAATGCTTGGCCACTTACCGCTCAACTCCAGACGGGTCTCCCTCTCAAGGATCTGGGCGTGGAGCGCTGGGCGTACGCGTTCCAGGACCCTCATCTGGATGGAACTCATGCGGCCCCGGCCCCCCTCCACGAGGTGCCGGGCCTTCACGAGGGTCCTGGACCTCAAGTCCTCCCAGCGCTTCTTGATCTTCTGGACGTTGCGGGTTGCCACACCCTCCGCGTTGATGGCAACCACACAGTCGGCCCAGATCCTCTCCCGTCCTTCCTTGCTGGCGCGGGACGATCCGAAGAGGGCATCATACTGTCCCAGGACATGCTCCACCAGTACACCAACTTCGGTGGCAGTGAAGCTAGTGCCCCTCTGCCCCTCTGGCCTGGGGTTGCCACTGGTGCCAGATGTCGAAGTGCCCGACATGGCAACCCCAGAGGCAGGAGTGGGTGGGCAACTGGGTCCTCGGGCTGGCCTGTGGAGCGATGTTATCCCAGTCAGGAGTCTTCTGGTCCAGCAGGGGTGGACACAGCAACTGGACCCCTGCAGATGGCTGATGTGCAGGCACCAAATGGCAGGGCACGGTGGCAGCAGGCAGGCAGGCAGGCAGCAGCAGATGGCACGTGGGAGGCTGCTCGGGGCACTGGGGGGCAGTAATTCGGCCTTCTGGGCAGGAGCGTGGTCTTCCATGTGTTTTCGCGTGGCCAGCTTGATACGGAGTCATTTGGCACGTGAAAATCCTGCACGTCAGCGTGAAATTCGAGGAAAGGCCCTTAGCGCGTAAGCGCGTCAGCACGCATACGCGATTCCATTGGACCAAAGGCCCTCAGCACGTAAGCGTGTCTGTGACGTGACCCGCACGGGTGTTTCCCTCATAGCACGTGATGACGGAGCACACGTGGAAAGACTGCACGTCAGAGTGTCATCACGTGTAATTGGACAAAAGTGCGCGTACACGCGATTGGCCTATGTACATGTATTTCAGGGGTGCGCGGGCACTTACACACGCGAGTACATCAGCGCACGTGTATTCCGGGGTGCACAGGAATTTCCACACGATATTGGCCTGGGTACGTGGATTTCAGGGGTGCGCAGGAAGTTTCACACGCTCGCCTACAACACGAGCAAAAAATGACGTCCTAATCCGGAAACACGTACGCCAGCAGGAAGCAGGCATACGTCGACCCGCGATGCATAAAATTGCGTGCAAAAAACTAACAAGCTCAGACGCCAGGATGAATATACCGTTCCTAGCAGCAGTGGCCGTGGGCTACCAAAGGAGGAGGAGGAGGATAGTCAGGGCCAGAATTTTCACACCCAGAACCAGCCTTTTTATGATGCCTGATGACCAGGTGTATGGGAGGTACAGGTTTCCACCACACAATACTGGACCTGGTGAGTGAGTGGGAGGATGACCTCACATCACCCACCCTGTGCTCCCAAGCACTCAGCCCCCTGGAGAAGGTCCTCAATGTACTGCACTTCTTAGCCACTGGATCATTTCAGCGGACAAGTGCCATAGTGGGTGGGGTGTCACAGGCCACGCAGTCACGCTGCCTACACCAGGTCTTGAACATCATCACTGCACGCCCATCAGTCCGCAGGCACATATACCTGCCCAGAACACCTGCAGAAAGGCATGCTGCCGCCCTGGATTTTTAGGTGTGGCACGATTCCCCAAAGTGCTAGGTGCCATCGACTGCACCCATGTGGCTCTACGTCCCCCCAGGGCATCTGAGCACATCTATAGGAACCGCAAGCACTGGCATTCCATCAACGTGCAGGTAGTATGTAATGCCCAGGGAATCATCACCTCAGTATATGCCAACTATCCCGGGTCCACCCACGACAGCTTCATTTACCGAATGTCCACCCTAAACCGGGACCTAGAAGCTGGGCGGCATGGCGATACATGGCTCCTTGGTGAGTATGAATGCCACTGCACATGCATGCATGTCAGATACTGAGCAAGGTCACAACCCCACCAATGATACCCATCACCACCTCCACAGGGGACAGTGCCTACCCTCTCAGCCCCCACATGATGACGCCAATTCGGAACCCCACCACGCCACCCAAGGTAAGATATAACACAGCCCACATTGCAACCCGGGGCATAGTGGAGCGCACATTCGGAGTGCGTAAGTCACGCTTTCGCTCCCTTGACCGTTCTGGCGGGCAGCTGTTATACGCTCCCCCAGTAGTGTGCAGGATCATAGTGGCAGCATGTGTCCTGCACAATGTTGCAACACGCCGGGGCCTGGCCGTGGACATGGTGGTGCCCCCACATCCCCAACCACATGCACGCCCGCTGCACATGGGAGGGGAAAGGGCACGGGGGTAGGCAGCCCGTACACAGCTAGTGGCTAATTACTTCACATAGAAATCACACCCCTGTGGAGTGCACACTGCCCTGGCACATACCATCTGACAATCAATGATGACTCAACCTGACAATGATCCTGAATGTCTGGAGAATCAACTGTCAAAACCATATCAGCCTGAGATTGTTCACCTGGAAGTGTTACAATGTGTGCATCCCTACCTACACAGACACCACCAATGCAGTTTCGTGAAAAGACACATTCATGCAGCTAAAATGAATACCCACTTGCAAAATGCAACATGAGGACAGTGCCATGTCACCCAACCCATCCCCAGCACCGCCACACGACACACCATGCCATGTCATGCTATGTGAGGGCAAACAAAGTAATCCCCACAACATGACACAAGTGTCACAAAGTACAGTGTCCCTAATTGAAACTCGTGACACCTGAAATGCTCACAGTAATGCAGGACCAACAACACACTTGAGCAGGTATTTAGCAATAACACTTATCAGCTACTGACCCTCAAAACTACCATTAACATGACATTACGAATGTAAGAAATTAGTAGTCTCACCACCTGGAAATGTCTGCACTCCCACCACTTCCAAAAGACAGTGTTGCCGCCATGTAGAGTTGTACATGCACTGCTGCCAACATGGACTCCATCTCCAAAGTAGAGGGCCTTGTGTAGACATGAGGAAAGGACCTGCAAATTAGGAGGTAGACATGGATGATGAGTTACACATCTATGCAACATGCAGTGTACAACACAACAGCAATATGCACTAGTTATGTATACACAGTATTGACTAGACTACCCACAAATGTAGTGGGAGTCCAACGTCACCGTGTAAGTCAATGTCACTTGGGGACACCCTTTGCAAGCCCATGGAAATGGGAAGCAGGAGGGGTGTGTGTCTCACAAACCCAAGCATCTAACCCAAAATCAGGACAAGCCTGCACGTGCCCAGCCACAATACAGCGGATGCCCACGGGAGCCACACAAGGCAACACACTGTAAAAAAAAAATGAAAAAAAAATATGAAAAAAAAAGAAAATCAAAAATGGCCATGAATGGGCCAGGGGGTGTGGGGGAGGCCACCCAGGAGGTCCGAGGTCAGGATGCACACCAGAACCCACCTGTGTGGATTCTGGGAAAAAAAAACACCTCCATGGGCTCGTGGCCGACACGGCTACCCTATTGTGAGAGAATCACTGTGGTCGCTCTCCTCAGACTCTGCAGCTGCATCAGGAGGTGGTGGCACTATGGGAGGCAGCCCACGCAAAGCCCTAGTCTGCTCCTCCATGGCAGCAAGCATGCGAGTGTGGAAGGTCTGGTTCTGGAGGATAATCGTGCGGAGGTCCCCATGCAACAACTCACGCGATGACCGGACCTCCGCCCGAGTTGCCTGCATCTCAGCTGAGAGCGTACGTGTGAGACGCTCCAGCTGCTCTTCTGTCCTTCTGTGTGTTGAAGCCTCAAGCTCAACAAGGGTCGTCCTGATCTGACTGAGTTCCACCCTCAGGGCTTCCCTGTGGCCCTGGGACTCTATGGAAAGGGCATCCTGCAGAGTCGCCAGTGCCGCCCGCCTGTCCCTGTTGGACGCCAACATGTCCTCCCTGTGTGACTGGCAGATGGAGTCTGTTGCCTGCTGCAGTCGCTCCATCAGCCTTTCTGGGGGGACAATGGAAGTGGCCACCCTATCCATGGCCTGAGCCATCATCTCTGATGATGCTGCCTGTTGGGTAGCCATACCGTATATGGATTGCTCCCATGCGGTATTGCCAGGTGGCGTACGGCCACCACGTCGGCGGGCATCACACCTGTCTGGGGCAAGGCGAACTGCGCCTTGCTGTGCCGGCACTGCCTGAGGCTGCAGGACTGCATTCCCCCTCTGATCTGCTGGCCCAGGAACAGGGTCAGATGTTGCGGAGTGTGACCTTGCATCCGTAACCACCAAAGGCGGACCTGCCAACACTGACATCCCCATTGAAGGTACTACCCCTGGTGCAGGTGGGTCGGACAGAAGAGAATCCCTCCCAGGAACACTCACCTGCGATGCCACATAGGTCTCATCATCCGAATCGACACCTGAATACAGCTCGGGAGAGGTGCACCCAGAGACACCCCTTGAGAGCACGACCTGCAGCAGTTGTGGGTTTTCACCCACCACCACAACACGTCCCTCACTGGTGGGCGGTCGGGCCTGAGACCCCTCCTGGGTCTGCACCATCTCCACAACCCCAGCTGTATCAAGTGCGTCATCCCCTGCAAAGACATGAAAGAAAAGAAATGGAAACAGGCATTAGCACTATGGCACACAATTAGGGCTGAGAAGCAACAGAACCAGTACTTGATTGACACATGTCCCACATGACTAAAACCCTCCCATGCATGCACCCTCACTGCGTATGAAGGGGAGGCAAATGGCACACATTGATGACACCAAGATGGAAGATCAACACATTTACTGCATGCTGTCTAGCAGTGGCACCACACATTGGCCTGTGATTGCCAGGTGAAATACACATGCCATCACACAGATGGCATGTACCATTGCTATTGAGTGAAGATGGAGAGGAGGGCAGCACTTATTCATTCAGTCCAGTTCCCTCATGTAATAGCTTTTCTAATTCAAACAGGTCTGATTTCTCACCTGGAGCTGCCAGTCCAAAATGGTCCTATTGCACAGGGACATGTCTAAACAAATGATATCCAGGTAACAAAGTCACTCCACTTTACCATAGCCATGTCAGACATGTGACTAGAGGACTGAGAAATGCCTAGTAAAAGTGGTGGAATGCAAACAATCTGCCTGAATGAACAGAGAAAAATAAGCAACAATGTTGTGGCAAGGTGACACTGGCGTGGTGTTGGGCTAGATGTCTACTGTGGGCAGAAGGGATACTGCTATGGCCAAATGCTGCTGCGCAGAATGTATTGGATGAAGCACATGGGTGACCCAAACAACTCAGCGCACACACCCTCACCTGGCACACAAACAGAAGCCCTCACACACACACCATGCACATGGATGACACACACATGCATGTGCACTCACCGGACAATGCCTCATAATCTGGCAGATCTCCCATGCCTTGGATCTGTTCCTCCGTGACGTAGGTCCCAGCGACTGACTCATGTGGAGTGAGTTCCATGTCTTCTACTGGAGACCCACCTCCAGTCACTAGAGTTGCAGCATGACTTGAGGCCAGCTTATTCTTTGCCCTGCGCTTTAGGTCATTCCAGCGCTTATAGCAATCATTGGCTGTGCGCCTCACGATTCCAAGGGCACTTACGATGTCCGCAACGGTCTGCCAGTGTGCCTGGCGTTGTGCAGGTGTGGTCTTGGATCCTGCAACAATGACCATTTTGTTATCATGTGCGGACACATACTCGACAAGTGCATTCAGTTCGGCATCCGTGAAGCTGGGCTTCCTCGACGGGCCGGACTGGGTAGCCGTGTCTGGGGCATCAGCCTGTGCCAGACGAGCACTCTTCCTCTTCCGCTTGGAAGGTGGTGGGGATCCGGAGTGTTCTACGCCGCTCTGGACACTAGGGGCAGGAGCCCTGGTGGACTCTGTATCAGGAGTGTGGGATTGCACACTCAGCATGGGAGTTGGTGCAGGCATTGGCTCAAGTGTAATGGTGTCAGGGGGAATGTCAGCAGGATGGACTAGGACCGACACTGACCTGGCTGGGTGTGTGAGAGCTGGGGTGGGTGGAGCCGCAGCTGCCCCTGCAGCCTCTCCACCCTGCCTACTTGGGGCAGCAGATGACCTTGCTGCCCCTGATCCACGTGGCCTGATGACATCAACGTGCACCAGCGCACGTGTCATAGGCCTGCTGACCTGGAAGTCAGCCATGGAGTCAGCCAGGTCTGGTGCCACAATGGGCTGGTCCAACAAGGGCTGAACATGGATGGTGTCTGCCACATCACCCTCAACCAGGGGGGGCGGGGGGGGGTTATGGGTGCCCTTGACTGGTCCTCCACACATGGGGGGACAGGGTCACCCTGCAAGTAACGACCACGTCCCCTACCAGATCCACCACGGCCACCACTTGTGGCTCGTCCACCTTTGCCACCCTTACGGATTCCTCGCCTCCCAACCATGGCACTGATGTTAATGTGCGTATGGGAGTGGCTGTAAACTATTGTCCTGGGCAATTGGGGGTCAAAGGGGTTGGGTACCAGATGTTAATCATACCCTAGTGCTCTAGCAAGGCTGAATGTGACCCCTGGGGAAAGATGACGGGTCACGCAACGCACAGGAAGCACAAAAAAGGGCGATAACGTTCACGCAACCCCTCCTAGACCACGTGTGTGGAAAAATAAACCTGCACTACGCTGTGGCACCCAGTAACACAAGAATGAACGTATGCGTGTCACACGCAGCCTAGAATGACCTCTGAAGGGGTAGGCTACACACGGGGCAAGCACAGATGTTAGATACGTGCGTGGCTCACCGTCTGCCAGGAAAAAGAGCGTGAAAAAGAAGCACGTGTGCGCGTTGGCAACACCCCCGCCAAAAGAAGAATTGTACGCTGTCTGAGGAGACAGGACAACAGTAGAAGGGAACGCTGTTTGAGGGAACAGGCCCAGGAAAACCAGAAAAAGAGAAAAAAGAGAAAAAGCTGTCAGAGGTAACAGGGAGTACGAACTTGAAATGCCGTGAAGTAAATCGCGTGTGAAAGTACAGATTTCACCCACTTGCTCTCCACGAAAAGCACGTACAAGGAAATGGTGTTCTACACGTACCTTTTATGCAGGCCCACACGTCCTGCGTCACTTCCGCGTGTACGCGCTAGGGCCATTTCCACCAATTACACGCTTTGTCACTTCCGCGTGTACGCGCTAGGGCCATTTCCACCAATTACACGCTTTGTCACTTCCGCGTGTACGCGCTAAGGCCATTTCCACCAATTACACGCTTTGACACTCGGACGTGTCTTTCATTTTTTTAACACGCAACATTTCAAACGTGCGCCATATTCAACGTGCACGTGACTTCATAGACGCGCATACGCTTGTGGCCTTTGGGCCAATGAATGTACAGACGTGTGCTGACGCGCTTACGCGCTAAGGGCCTTTCCTCCAATTACACGCAGACGTGCTGGATTTTCACGTGCAAAATCACTCCGTATCAAGCTGGCCACGCGTTCACACACAGAAGACCACGCTCCTGCCCAGAAGGCGGAATTACTGCCCCCCAGAGCCCTGAGCACGCTCCCACCTGCCATCTGCTGCTGCCTGACTTCCTGCTGCCCACGTGCCCTGCAATTTGCTGCCTGCACATCAGCCAGGGGTGCTGTTGCTGTGACCACCCCTGCTGGAACCGAAGACTCCCGACTGCTTTTCCATCGCTCCACAGCCCAGCCCCAGGACCCAGTTGCACACCCACTCCTGCCTCTGGGGTTGCCATGTCGGGCACTGCAACATCTGGCACCAGTGGCAACCCCCGGCCAAGGAGGCAGAGGGGCACCAGCTTCACTGCCACCGAAGTTGGTGTCCTGGTGGAGCATGTCCTGGGGCAGTATGATGCCCTCTTCGGAAGGTTGACGCCGACAAGGAAGGACGGACTCGGATCTGGATGGACATCGTGACTGCCATCAAGGCGGAGGAGGTGGCAGTCCGCGACTACGAACGTGTCAGGAAGCGCTGGGAGGACTTCAGGTCCAGGACCCTCAACAAGGCCCAGCGCCTCCTGAAGGCAGCGGATGCTAAGGGGCGCCGGGGCCACTTGTCGGAAGATCAGATGAGGGTCCTGGAACGCAAATCCCCAGCGCTCCACATCCAGGTCCTTGAGAGGCAGACCCGTCTGGAGTCGAGCGGTAAGTGTACATGCATACTGATTGTAAGCTGTGCGTGTGGTGGTGTGCCAGGAGTGTGCAGGTTGAACATGTATTTTTATGTGGGCAAGTGGGGGGGTGTACAGGGCCGTGAGGGTGACACATGCGAGGGGTCTCATGTGTGACACATGTATGGTGCTTGTGTGTGTGGGCTTGCATGGCACAGGATGTGGAGGAATGATTGTCAGGTGTGACATGGATGTCGATCGGAACACTGCGACAGTTGGCGGAGGTGTACACATGCATGCAAGTTTGGTGGTGTGTGTGCATGTGTAGTGCACTCCCTATGTTGCATATGATGTGTGGATGACCTTTGGCTGCTCATGCTGTTGTATGTGAATGGATGGTGCTGGCTGTTGCAATATGGCTGTGGTATGGCTCATGTGTGCAAGTTGAAATGACATGTGTGTTGGGGATTGTGATGCCATGTCTGAGGTTTACCAATGCCACTCTTGTATAACTGCCATGTGTGTATGAGTCCATTGTACAGTGCCCTGATGCCTGTGTTTTATTTCTCCCTGTCTGCAGCGTCAACTGATGAAGAGGGCGGAGAAGGTGCTGTGGAGCACAGTGGCAGGGGTCGCACCACAAGCCGGAGACGCAAGGCCCGGCTCCCCTCCCAGGTTCTGATCTCGTCGGGGAGTGAGGAGTCCAGTGCCATGTCCCAGGCCGCAGCTGCCGAGGGGAGGTCCAAGAGGCGGAGGTTGGAGTTGGACTCCTCGGCAGCAGAAGGGGCAGCTGGGACCCCACAGGGCCCAACGGAGGAAGATGGCACAGAGTCATCCAGGTTGGTGGGGGGTTTGGAGGAGGAGGAGGCCGTGCAAGCGACAGAGGCGGGGTCTGGAGGTGGGGATTCCACTGGTGCTAGTGGTGCAGTGCAGGATCAGCGACAGGAAGCAGCACAGGCCTCTGTGGAGGTGCCTGTGTGCAGTCCTGTCCCTGCTCCTGTCACTGCATCATCTTGCACCAGCGGGGATGCCTACCTCCAGACCCATTCTCAGGGAGGGGATTGGCTTACAACACATGGCCTTCCTGTCCCTGCGGATGTGGCTATCCTGCACCAGGTTGAGCCTGTCCAGGGTGGGGTGGCGTTGCGTCAACGGGCCATGCGAGCTGACCTGCAGTCTTTTCATGATGAGTCTGCACGTCTTCTCGCATGGCTCGTTGACCGCGTTGACCCACTGGGACAGCTCACCAGGGCTGGATTCCTCCGTTTCCTGGACCTTGTTCCGACCACCTCCTCCACAGAACCCCCTATGCCCCAGTCATCCTCCATGCCATCTTCCCACCCATGTGTCACCTGGGTGCCCTGTGGAGCTGCCTCTGACCATGCGGCCAGGCTGGTGGACAACAGATCCCCTGCCACAGTCAGGAGTCGGAGGTCCAGCATGGGTGGCCACATCAACGACTGCACCCCAGCTGGAGGAGGATGTGCAGGCACCATCGGACAGGGCACATGGACAGCAGCAGCTGCAGCAGCAGGAGGCTGTAGGTGGGAGCCACGATAGCTCGGGGCCTTCAACATCGGAGGGGCAGGCATCGGCCAGAGGGCAGGAGGACCCAGGACGGGAAGTGTCTTCCGTGTGGCAGCGGTTGGGCCACGCCATAGATGCGGAGCGGCGGCGGGCGGAAGAGGCGCGGCTCACGATGGTCAGGGCGGAGAACTCCATGCGGAAGGCCCTGAGGCGGGCCGAGTGCCTCGAGGCAATCCGCAGGGAGTTGGAGGTGAACATGTCGGCATCCCTGCGGACCCTCGGGCCATGGAACAGGACCGCCTCTGGGAAATAGACGAGGAGTTCGATGATGCCCTGGCCCAGAACACCACTGAGTGAGCCGCTGGACTGGCCCGCCACCATTGTATATAGTTATTTAGTGATAGGTTTCCTTTATTGTTTATTTTGATTTGGAGTTGACGGACACTGCTCCACCTTTTTGTATATAGTTCCATTGGACCCAGAATACTTTGTACATAGTTTGACTTTGCATTTGGATATTTATTTTACTATGAATATTTTTTTCCATGGAGCAATGGTTTTCTATTTCTTTTTTCCCTTCATTTACTTTTTATGGACTGGAACTTTGGGAGACATTTTTTTGGATTATCATTTATTGATTTTAATTTGAAAAGGGACAGCCAGCTTAATTTTCTTTTTTTTTCCTTGTGTATTTTGTTTAATTTTGATTGCCATTACTGTTGTTTTTAATACATTATTTTGATTTTTTCATTCTTCAATGTGTGGTTTCATCTCATTGTTTTCATGCATGTCATGATGTGGGTTTTCAGGTCACTTGCAACCATTGTGTGTGTGTGAGACACATGTGTTCATTTACATTGTTTCCATTGGAGTAGTATCATGGGCGCATGTAATACTTGGTTGTGTCTTTGGGCTGTGGTGGCTGGCCATGAGGCCCATGCTTGAGGATTGTCAGGGCGTGTGGGCAGGGGGACATGTGTGGGGGCCTGCTGGCAGGTGCCCCACAGTGCTGGGGGTGGGGGTGGTGGGAGAAATGTGTGGGGGCCTGCTGGCAGGTGCCCCACAGTGCTGGGGGTGGGGGTGGTGGGAGAAATGTGTGGGGGCCTGCTGGCAGGTGCCCCTGACTGCTGGGGGGTGCAGGGGAACATGAGTGGGGGCCTGGTGGAGGGTGCCCCATGACTGCTGGGGGGTGGGGGTGCAGGGGTACATGTGTGGGGGCCTGGTGGAGGGTGTCCCTGCACTGCTGGGGGGTGGGGGTGCAGGGGTACATGTGTGGGGGCCTGCTGGCAGGTGCCCCTGACTGCTGGGGGGTGCAGGGGAACATGAGTGGGGGCCTGGTGGATGGTGTCCCTGCACTGCTGGGGGGTGAGGGTGCAGGGGGACATGAGTGGGGGCCTGGTGGAGGGTGTCCCTGCACTGCTGGGGGGTGGGGGTGCAGGGGTACATGTGTGGGGGCCTGGTGGAGGGTGCCCCTCAGTGCTGGGGGGTGGGGGTGCAGGGAGACATGTGTGGGGTCCTGGTGGAGGGTGTCCCTGCACTGCTGGGGGGTGGGGGTGCAGGGGTACATGTGTGGGGGCCTGGTGGATGGTGTCCCTGCACTGCTGGGGGGTGAGGGTGCAGGGGTACATGTGTGGGGGCCTGGTAGAAGGTGCCCCATGACTGCTGAGGGTGGGGGTGCAGGGGGACATGAGTGGGGGCCTGGTGGAGGGTGCCCCATGACTGCTGGGGGGTGGGGGTGGTGGGAGAAATGTGTGGGGGCCTGCTGGCAGGTGCCCCACAGTGCTGGGGGGTGGGGGTGGTGGGAGAAATGTGTGGGGGCCTGCTGGGGGTGGTGGGAGAAATGTGTGGGGGCCTGCTGGCAGGTGCCCCACAGTGCTGGGGGGTGGGGGTGGTGGGAGAAATGTGTGGGGGCCTGCTGGCAGGTGCCCCTGACTGCTGGGGTTGGGGGTGGAGGGGAACATGAGTGGGGGCCTGGTGGAGGGTGCCCATGACTGCTGGGGGGTGGGGTGCAGGGGGACATGAGTGGGGACCTGGTGGAGGGTGCCCCTCAGTGCTGGGGGGTGGGGGTGCAGGGGGACATGTGTGGGGGCCTGGTGGAGGGTGCCCCATGACTGCTGGGGGGTGGGGGTGAAAGGGGACATGAGTGGGGGCCTGGTGGAGGGTGGCCCACAGTGCTGGGGGCTGGGGGTGCAAGGGGACATGAGTGGGGGCCTGGTGGAGGGTGGCCCTCAGTGCTGGGGGGTGGGGGTGCTGGGGGACATGAGTGGGGGCCTGGTGGAGGGTGTCCCTGCACTGCCGGGGGGTGGGGTAGGTGGGAGACATGAGTGGGGGCCTGGTGGAGGGTGCCCCATGACTGCTGGGGGGTGGGGGTGGTGGGAGAAATGTGTGGGGGCCTACTGGCAGTTGCCCCACAGTGCTGGGGGGTGGTGGGAGAAATGTGTGGGGGACTGCTGGCAGGTGCCCCTGACTGCTGGGGGGGTGTGGGTGCAGGGGAACATGAGTGGGGGCCTGGTGGAGGGTGCCCATGACTGCTGGGAGGTGGAGGTGCAGGGGGACATGAGTGGGGGCCTGGTGGAGGGTGCCCCTCATGCTGGGGGGTGGGGGTGCAGGGGGACATGTGTGGGGGCCTGCTGGCAGGTGCCCCTGACTGCTGGGGGGTGGGGGTGTAGGGGAACATGAGTGGGGGCCTGGTGGAGGGTGCCCATGACTGCTGGGGGGTGGGGGTGCAGGGGGACATGTGTGGGGGCCTGGTGGAGGGTGTCCCTGCACTGCTGGGGGGAGGGGTGGGTGGGAGACATGAGTGGGGGCCTGGTGGAGGGTGCCCCATGACTGCTGGGGGGTGGGGGTGGTGGGAGAAATGTGTGGAGGCCTGCTGGCAGGTGCCCCACAGTGCTGGGGGATGGGGGTGGTGGGAGAAATGTGTGGGGGCCTGCTGGCAGGTGCCCCTGACTGCTGGGGGGTGGGGGTGCAGGGGAACATGAGTGGGGGCCTGGTGGAGGGTGCCCATGACTGCTGGGGGTGGGGGTGCAGGGTGACATGTGTGGGGGCCTGGTGGAGGGTGCCCCTCATGCTGGGGGGTGGGGGTGCAGGGGGACATGTGTGGGGGCCTGCTGGCAGGTGCCCCTGACTGCTGGGGGGTGGGGGTGCAGGGGAACATGAGTGGGGGCCTGGTGGAGGGTGCCCATGACTGCTGGGGGGTGGGGTGCAGGGGGACATGTGTGGGGGCCTGGTGGAGGGTGTCCCTGCACTGCTGGGGGTTGGGGGTGCAGGGGTACACGTGTGAGGGCCTGGTGGAGGGTGCCCCATGACTGCTGGGGGGTGGGGGTGCAAGGGGACATGAGTGGGGGCCTGGTCGAGGGTGGCCCACAGTGCTGGGGGCTGGGGGTGCAAGGGGACATGACTGGGGGCCTGGTGGAGGGTGCCCCATGACTGCTGGGGGGTGGGGGTGCAGGGGGACATGAGTGGGGGCCTGGTGGAGGGTGACCCTCAGTGCTGGGGGTGGGGGTGCAGGAGGACATGCGTGGGGGCCTGGTGGAGGGTGTCCCTGCACTGCTGGGGGGTGGGGGTGCAGGGGTACATGTGTGGGGGCCTGGAGGAGGGTGCCCCATGACTGCTGGGGGGTGGGGGTGCAAGGGGACATGTGTGGGGGCCTGGTGGAGGGTGCCCCTCAGTGCTGGGGGGTGGGGGTGCAGGGGGACATGTGTGGGGGCCTGGTGGAGGGTATCCCTGCACTGCTGGGGGGTGGGGGTGCAGGGGTACATGTGTGGGGGCCTGGTGGAGGGTGCCCCATGACTGCTGGGGGTGGGCGTGCAAGGGGACATGAGTGGGGGCCTGGTGGAGGGTGCCCCACAGTGCTGGGGGGTGGGGTGGGTGGGAGACATGAGTGGGGGCCTGGTGGAGGGTGCCCCATGACTGCTGGTGGGTGGGGGTGCAAGGGGACATGAGTGGGGGCCTGGTGGAGGGTGGCCCACAGTGCTGGGGGCTGGGGGTGCAAGGGGACATGAGTGGGGGCCTGGTGGAGGGTGGCCCACAGTGCTGGGTGGTGGGGGTGGTGGGAGAAATGTGTGGGGGCCTGCTGGCAGGTGCCCCTGACTGCTGGGGGGTGGGGGTGCAGGGGAACATGAGTGGGGGCCTGGTGGAGGGTGCCCCATGACTGCTGGGGGGTGGGGGTGCAGGGGGACATGAGTGGGGGCCTGGTGGAGGGTGCCCCTCAGTGCTGGGGGGTAGGGGTGCAGGGGGACATGTGTCTGGACCTGCTGGCAGGTGCCCCTGACTGCTGGGGGGTGGGGGTGCAGGGGAACATGAGTGGGGGCCTGGTGGAGGGTGCCCATGACTGCTGGGGGGTGGGGTGGGTGGGAGACATGAGTGGGGGCCTGGTGGAGGGTGCCCCACAGTGCTGTGCGGTGGGGGTGGTGGGAGAAATGTGTGGGGGCCTGCTGGCAAGTGCCCCTTACTGCTGGGGGGTGGGGGTGCAGGGGAACATGAGTGGGGGCCTGGTGGAAGGTGCCCATGACTGCTGGGGGGTGGGGGTGCAGGGGGACATGAGTGGGGGCCTGGTGGAGGGTGCCCCTCAGTGCTGGGGGGTAGGGGTGCAGGGGGACATGTGTCTGGACCTGCTGGCAGGTGCCCCTGACTGCTGGGGGGTGGGGGTGCAGGGGAACATGAGTGGGGGCCTGGTGGAGGGTGCCCATGACTGCTGGGGGGTGGGGGTGCAGGGGGACATGAGTGGGGGCCTGGTGGAGGGTGCCCCTCAGTGCTGGGGGGTGGGGGTGCAGGGGGACATGAGTGGGGGCCTGGTGGAGGGTGTCCATGCACTGCTGGGGGTTGGGGGTGCAGGGGTACATGTGTGGGGTTCTGGTGGAGGGTGCCCCATGACTGCTGGGGGGTGGGGGTGCAAGGGGACATGAGTGGGGGCCTGGTGGAGGGTGCCCCACAGTGCTTGGGGGTGGGGTGGGTGGGAGACATGAGTGGGGGCCTGGTGGAGGGTGCCCCATGACTGCTGGGGGGTGGGGGTGCAGGGGAACATGTGTGGGGGCCTGGTGGAGGGTGTCCCTGCACTGCTGGGGGGTGGGGATGCAGGGGTACATGTGTGGGGGCCTGGTGGAGGGTGCCCCATGACTGCTAGGGGGTGGGGGTGCAAGGGGACATGAGTGGGGGCCTGGTGGAGGGTGCCCCACAGTGCTGAGGGGTGGGGGTGATGGGAGAAATGTGTGGGGGCATGCTGGCAGGTGCCCCACAGTGCTGGGGGGTGGGGGTGGTGGTAAAAATGTGTGGGGGCCTGCTGGCAGGTGCCCCTGACTGCTGGGGGGTGGGGGTGCAGGGGAACATGAGTGGGGGCCTGGTGGAGGGTGCCCCATGACTGCTGGGGGGTGGGGGTGCAAGGGGACATGAGTGGGGGCCTGGTGGAGGGTGTCCCTGCACTGCTGGGGGGTGGGGGTGCATGGGTACATGTGTGGGGGACTGGTGGAGGGTGCCCCATGACTGCTGGGGGTGGGGGTGCAAGGGGACATGAGTGGGGGCCTGGTGGAGGGTGCCCCACAGTGCTGAGGGGTGGGGTGGTGGGAGAAATGTGTGGGGGCCTGCTGGCAGGTGCCCCACAGTGCTGGGGGGTGGGGGTGGTGGGTAAAATGTGTGGGGGCCTGCTGGCAGGTGCCCCTGACTGCTGGGGGGTGGGGGTGCAGGGGAACATGAGTGGGGGCCTGGTGGAGGGTGCCCCATGACTGCTGGGGGGTGGGGGTGCAAGGGGACATGAGTGGGGGCCTGGTGGAGGGTGCCCCTCAGTGCTGGGGGGTGGGGGTGCAGGGGGACATGTGTGGGGGCCTGGTGGAGGGTGCCCCTTAGTGCTGGGGGTTGGGGGTGCAAGGGGACATGAGTGGGGGCCTGGTGGAGGGTGGCCCACAGTGCTGGGGGTGGGGGTGCTGGGGGACATGAGCAGGTGTGCAGGGTAGTCCCCTGTTTTGTGGGCTGCCTGCAGGGGCCGTGGAGGGTGTACAGGGAACACCTGTGAGGACCCACCCAGCCTAATCGCGTGTGATAATTCCCGCGCACCCCTGTAATACACCCCTGTAATACACGTACCCAGCCAAATTGCGTGTGATAATTCCCGTGCACCCCTGTAATACACGTACCCAGCCAAATCGCGTGTGATAATTCCCGCGCACCCCTGTAATACATGTACCCAGCCAAATCGCGTGTGATAATTCCCGCGTACCCCTGTAATACATGTACCCTGGCTAATCGCGTGTAAAACTTCACGCGTACCCCTGTAATACACGTACCCTGGCTAATCGCGTGTGAAACTTCCCGCGTACCCCTGTAATACACGTACCCTGCCTAATCGCGTGTAAAACTTCCCGCGTACCCCTGATATAAACGTTACCCACTTTGCGTTCCTTGTTTGGCAGCCCTGTTAACTGGTCCAGGGTTAGCGCAGCCCTTTGCGATGATTTAGCGAATTTGATGGCTTTTCCTTGCGCGAGGGCGTTCTTGGGGGCGTTACTGGCACTGCTGCAGGGTCGCTGCGATACTTTGCGCCACGGCTGGTTTGGGAGCCTAAAATCCGTGAATATGCTGTGCGCGGAAATCGGTTTTAGCGCACGCGCCTGGCGCAGACAATCGCAGGCGGACACTATTCCACTTGAGTGAGGGGCATGGGTGCTTGGGCCCCATCTCCTCTGTGCGGCAAGACGTCCTGCCCTATGCACTTGTGTGCTTAGACGAAATCGCTGGAGCTTGTTAAGTGCAGTTCAAGCGACATGGAGGCTCATGTTTCCATATCAAAGTGAACATGTAGGTAGCTCATAAACCCTCCATGAACCTATACATTGGAAAGAAAGAGACGTGGATGGGTGGAATGTGTAAAGCCTGCAGGAATACTCCAGCTCAAGGATTTGCAAATGATGAGATGAATCGTTGGAAGATGGTGGGTGATAGAGGTTGTGTTTTCACAAAGATCTACAAACCTTTTTCATGTATGAGATAGTGTTGTGTTTGGAAAAATGTATATTTGGTGCATGTGAAAAGGGCAGGTGATTCTAAAAAGTAAAAACACGGGGGCATTATCAGTAGAAATGCATATTTTCGCAGTTAATTCAGTTATGAATAGATGTCAGGAACATATGTCTAAGCGGGATACTTTTCCTAAATGCGTGACTGCCTACTATAGAAATGTGTGCCTTCGACACAATGCATTAAGTCGACAAATGAGGTTCAAAGTAGTTGCGACGTGCTCAATCCCGTATAAGGTATGGCTAGTCATATGTGTACATGCACGGTTCGTAATACATACCCATAAGCACTTTACATGTGATGTAAATAACGATTGTATATTTTTCTTGCTAGGCCCTGTCCCTAGCGTTCTTCCCTTGGAATCTGGTGATACAGAAAGATGGCAAGTATGGAAGGCGCAACCCCATAATTCTATTCATTGTAAGTCAAACAGCTGAAAAATCGTCACTTTACGGCACTGTGCCGGTGCAGTGTTGTACTATAAACAGAAGTCATTTGCCTCAGCAACAACTCAAATGGATAGCTTAGTAGGCATGCCATGTTCACTTCCTTTGGCACATGTTCCGCAAATGGCAAAATTCCTTGATTGATGTATAATAGAAAACTATCTTGTCTCAGGACTACAATGTATAGGAACGTAATTAATAAAGTACTGTCTTTATTCCTCTCCTCATTACTTCATATAAGCCTTGATGTCGGTGGCCTCCGGCGCGATATAAACTGACAAATAAATAAATAAATAAATGTCCACAATCAAAGTGAACTCATTCTTCTTCAACTAATATCCTCCTCCAATGACCAGTTCATGTTTTAAGTGACCCCCTAAGCAGGACAACTTAATCTTTAACTCGTCGACCTCTCACTATTGACTGGTTGAATGCCCTCAAAGTTCAAACATCCTACTTTGATTTCCATTACAGGGGGATGATGACCACGAATTTGAGTCACTGTCTACTAGCTTCCTCTTGTTAGACATTTTTATTTCAGTTTGTTTCTCAAATTTAGAAGTCTGTGGAATATTTAGGGGAAACAGTGGTGAAAGGAGGCTGTTCCCTAGGTATGCTTGGGAATAAGAAGAATTTTAAGAAACAGCCTATATTGCCAGGCATGTGTCATTCTCTGGGGATCGGCAGGAGCAGCGGATGGGTTATTCAACTGCCCCTGTGGTGAATGTATTTTTATAGAGGCTCTGTCTTGTTACTGATCTCAGATTCCCCTTCATGTAGCCACCAGCAGCAGTCTGTGATTGTTCACATCAGTATGGCTTCAGCAGGAGGTGGGAGAGCAGGGTCATATTCACCAGTCAGCGTGCAGAGGATGTTGGGACAAGGTCAACAGTGGCAGGTGCTGTTTGAGATCCACGGCTTGGGAAAAAGCCTGTGTGGAGGCTGAGGCATATGACAGCCCCTTTGAACTCAGATAGGAAATTAAGGCGCTTTCATGTGAAAATCTCATAAGCAAGATGGTATTAGGGAATGGAGTTTGTATTATCCCGACCCCAAAAATGCTTTCCCAAATACTCTGGGACTAGTATCATTTACTATTTTAATCTCCAAACCTATAACATTTGGGGAAAGTTTTTCATTTAGATCAGGGTGCAGAATGGAGTAAATGTCGCCCCTGGGTGACGTTTTGCTTAACAAGATGTTCACTAGATACCGAAGGGCGTCCATCTGAAAATCTCTTCAGAAGAAATTTAAAGCCAGTTGTTGGTGAAAAAGATTGACAAGGACAGTGATATGCTCATTCCATGGATGTTTGTGGCTTGCTGTAAAATGAAGTTACATGGATTAACCCCACTGGAATTTTACAAAGTCGAGAGTGTGAGTAGCACATTTGAAAACGTTTGCTCTCATTTTACGTTTGCCGGTATCTTGCCGGTGATTCCAGTGGGGTACCAGCAAACTGACCTACCATTTCCACCGCCTGATATCCTGTTATAATGGGGGTATTATAGGTGGCGGAATTGGTGGTAAATTCCCATTGCATGGAGCCTGATACTCCATGGAGGGGATTGCTGGTAATACCGGCACCGCTAATACCAGCATTTATTTGCCAGCAGAGGTCTGATTTACCTCCAGCTCTTGGCTGGAGGTAAATCAGGGACTCCCACCACCAAACTTGTAGTTTGGTGGGGCGGGAAAAAAGCTAGTAACAGAATGACTGGAACTTTTCCCAGAACTTTTCCTGCACCACCAAACCTATAATGAGGCCTGTTTCCCAGCATGCAGGCAGCCATGGTGGACTTTCTGGTTCTAACCATGATGGCCGAGGACATCTGAAGGTCTTTGATGGCATCCCTCCACCATACAATAAGAGGAAGCGGGTGGTTGTACCAGCAGTGGTCAAGATTATGCCCACATGAAAGTATGCATACTTGAGTTGTCTTGCCCAGGAGGTAGGCTGGAAGTACCAAGCAATCAATGCTACCTTGAAAGAGAAGCGGAAAAAAAGGCCAAGCTTCATTACGTAAAAAAGAAGACTGTGATGAAACTGAGGAAACAAACAGAGAAGAACGTTGAAAGTGAGATATCAAAGTACACAGATGTTTTGAATAATTATGGGATCCTTGTGTAATTGCAGAAAATGTCTCTCTACTCACAACTCTCTCACCCTTGTCAGGGCTATCATTGGTAGCAAATTGGACTACTGCAATGCCTTATTCTCAGACACCTTCTCAAAAAATCTCACCAAAATTCAACTAATTCAAAACAACGCCCTCCACGCTGTCTGTGGTCTGAAATGTTCGGATCACGTATCGCATGCCAGAGGGGAAGCTCATTGGCTGCCACTCAAAGACTGGTTTGTGTTTAAGATCCTCTCCATAACACACAGATGCATCCACAACGTTGCCCGGGACTTCCTCAGTCAACGCATCAACAAAAAACACCATGCCAGATATCTGCGCTCCTCTATCACCAAGCCACTAGCCATCCGAGATTCTCCAGGAAAAAAGCAGGGGAACCCAGCTTCACTGTCATTGCCCCTTCCCGATGGAATACCCTCCCCCTTCACTTCCAAGAAGAACCCTCCTACCCTATCTTCAGAACAGGACTCAAGACTTGTCTTTTCGACAAATAAGAACAACTGAAAATTAATAACTGTGCCTTGAAATTATTAACTGAACATGCCTTCACACTGACATTGAACCCCTTTCTTCCCACTAAGTTGTACCAGCGCTGTGATACTTATGGGTTTGAGCGCTGTCGATAAATTCTATACATAAATACATTTGTCTAGATGGAGGAAGGAATATAGAAAAGGCCAAGGAGTGGAATTTAGCAGTAGTCAGGCTTGCTGAGTACACACGTGGAGATCCAAGTATTTGTACAGCCTTTAATAAGAAAAGGATGCATTTTCCTAATGTTGAGGTGGTTAATACTAGCAGCAACAACAGTGGTTTTGATGAATTGCAGCAATTGTAGGTCACTATCAAAGAGGACGCCAAGTTTGCAAGGCTTGGGTGAGGGAGCAAGAAGGTCAGTTGGGAAGGAGATAGTAGAGGGAGGGAGGGATGCCTTTGGAAGCAGGGAGAAAGATGACTACCATTTATGAAGAGTTCAGCATGAGGCAGCGGTGAACCATCCATTGACAAATGGCAGTCAGACAGTTTGTAATCTCTTCCAAGATGGCCGAGGTGAAGGAACGAAAGGAGAACAATATTTCAGTGCCATCAGCAAAAAGGTGATCATGAAAGCCAAAGGCTGAGATAAGTCTTGCTAGGGCAGAGGTATAGAGAGTGAGCAGCAGAGTTCCAAGGACTGGTCCTTGGGGGATGCTAACAGGGGGAATGGTGGGGACAGATATGTGCATGCTCCAAGAGATTTCGAAGGTTTGACCTACCGGGTAGGTGGTGTTCCAGGCAGTAGAAGATTTGAAAAACCCCAGGTCCTAGAGAGCGAGGAGCAGGGAGGAATGGATGACAGTGAAGAAAGTGGAAGAAAGGTCCAAAAGAATGAATATAGAAGAGAGTTTAGGGTTGTGAGAATTATAAAGTTGGAGACATGCATGAGTGCAGTCTCTTTGGTTTACTTTGGAAGCAAGATTGAAGTGGATGTCGAAGGCCATTATCTGCAAGGTACTTAGTAGTGCAGTCAAAGACCACTTGCTCAAGGACTTTTGAATAAAGAGGAAGGAGAGAAACGGGGTGTTTGAGTCTGCACAAGGTTTCTTCAAAAGGGGTAAGACAGTGGCAGATTTGAAGGCGGCAGTGAAAAGCTCAGCAGAGAGAGAGAGATGTTAAAGAGCTCAGAGAGATATGGACAAGTGATTGAGACTTTGGGTATGGTTTACAAAAATGTTTGCACGCCTCTTAGTGACTTTGCGCACATATCAGCACACAGTTCATGGAACTGACTTTGTGTACCTTTCCCTGGCTTCGCGTGGGCCCATCACGTCTTTGTGTGAAGTCGAGTGCCATGCGCCAGACTCCACACAAAGTGTGGGACGGGCCTGCACAAGGAAATAAACAGGGGAAGTAACATGCATATTCCCCATTCCCCACGCAGAATGAGGAAGAACAAGGAATAACATGGGCATGTTGAGGAACGTCCCAAGCAAAGAAACCACACGCCCATTCAACCGCAAACATAACCGAATTAATGGATTTCACCACGCAAACTTCCTGAACTCACCGCCAACTGATACTACACGCAAAGTACAATGTGTTTACAACGTGCAAGCCTGCAGTGCACACCAATCCAACGTCGGTCAGCCACAATGAATGCAGGAATACTTGGAGCCATTGTAGTTGGGCACAGAAGGAGGAAGAGGCTGCAGAGACCCCACATTTTCCCAGATGCCAGAGACCAGGTGTATACAGCTGTATGCAAGGTACTGGTTCGGACCCAATGTCATATTAGAACTGGTCAGGGAGTGCAAAGGAGAACTTGTATCCCCCAACATATGTTCCCATGCCCTCACACCCCTGGAAAAGGTGCTGGCAGCACTCCATTTCATAGCCACATGCTCCTTCCAGAGTACCACAGCTATTGTTGGTGTCATATCTCAAGCCACACAATCCTGCTGTCTCCACCAGGTGTTGGCCTGCATAGCATCACGTGCAAGTGTGTGTAACAACACATAGATGGTGCTCACACTGCAAGAAAGGCAGATAGTGTGCCAGGAGATCTATATGGTAGCACACTTCCTACGTTTCTACGTGTGCTTGGAGTCATTGATTGTACACATATTGCGCTATGCCCCCACACCCCCTCCTGATTGACAGAGCCCATTTATCGCAACTGGAAGCAGGGGTATTCCGTCGACGCGCAGGTCATCCATGATGCAAAATGAGTCATCATGCAAGTCAACGCACATTTTTCCGGAAGCACACATGACAGTTACATCTACCGCCAGTCACCACTCTACCGCACCGTGGCATTAGGAAAGTTCAGCAACAGTTGGCTCCTAGGTGAGTATCAACTGTCATGCACATGCATGCACTCATGTGATACAATGAAGAACTGACAAAGGAAAATAAATGGTAATAACAGCAATCTACACATCTGGAGGGGACAGTGTCTACCCGCTATCAAGATTCCTGCTCATGCCATTCAGAAATCCAGCAACACCAGCTGAGGTAATATACAATGCAGCACATACAGCCACTAGGGGCATAGTGCACTGCACATTTAGGGTGATTAAGTCACATTACCGCTCACTTGACCACTCTGGTGGGGTATTGCTATATGCCCCACAAGTAGTATCCAAAATAATCCTGGCAGAATGTGTCCTGCACAATGTCACCATTCTGCGTGACATAGCTGTCGATATGCAGGAGGGACATCTCCCTCATCCATAAGCACCACCCTTGCCCTTGTTTGGCCAAAGGGCACAGTGAGAGGCTGCACGCAATCAAGATCATACAATTACTGTGCCCAGTTTACTGAGCTGGCCAGAAATGATGACTTATTTTTTTTTCAATCCCCGATTCTCAGTATATGTGGGGGATGGGGTACAGTAAATAATTAATGGTGGGGGAGTATGCAGGGTTTCAGGGAGTCTCCCCCACATGTATATTCTGTGAAAAGGGGGTAAAAAAAAGTGGTCAGCATTTTTGGCCGCCGCTGTAAACTGGGGGCAATAATCGCATAGATTCCACGCAATGAAGATTACACCTGCATACAGCACATGGAGTCTTGATTCTATTAAAGACACAGAGGCAACCATTATGCTTCAACTTCTTTATTCTACTCTTCAGCAGTTTTAACCAAATAACTGAAAATGCTATACAACACTTCAATTTCATGTTTTCACTTTTTTAAACTACATTTCCCTTTAACTCCACAGTCTTCTCAAGTCCTTCCTGTTACCTGACTCTGTCTGGCATCCATGTCCTGCCTCTATGCTCTTCCTCTTCTTTTAATGCTCTGAACAGATCTTGAAACAAGTCCCAACTGGAACGGCAAAGGAACTTTTTACCTGGCAAAAAACTGAACTTCCGTTCTTGAAACTCCGAACTGTCTTCTTGCAGTCCTTCTGTCAAAATGTTGCTGTGGCCTCGGATCTCAGCCCTTCGTCTTTCCTTCAAGAGGTGTTCTGGTCATCTCCTATGAAACAGACACATGACATTGTTAAGGGTGGGGCAGGTATCACCTACACGCTGGATAAAATATCTTTTCTGAATATACATTCTTATTTGTTATATGCAATGCCTGCTTTGGGAGGGATAGTAATGCTTGCCTCTGTGTCTTTAATAGAAACAAGACTACCTGCATCGTCTGCAGGGGTAATCTTCATTCTATGTCAAGACCGGTGGTAAGCATTATGCTTGTTCAAAGCTCCTCATTACTCCCTCTGCCCTTGATGTCACTGGCTTAAGGTAAAAGGTCTTAAAAGCACTATCGCTAGCCCTGTGTTCTGCTCTCAAAATCTTGTTCAGTGCTACTGCTGATGTATATGCTTTAGAAGCCATTGCTCCCCTCACTGAGTGCACCCCAAATCTTTCTAAGTTGATCATCACTAATTGCATAAATTTGTGCACCCACCGTGCTATGGTGGCCGGTGCCACTGCTTTATAAAGCTTTCTACGTGCATTCAGCGGCTGCGACTCGCCTGCGCTCACAGTTCTGCTGTCTGACTCTTGTATTCTTGGATACATACCGCTACGCATAGCTGTGGTTGGCTGGTGAAATAAGGTTACGAGATTGTGGATGAGTTTGTCCTAGTTCTTTTGCTAAGCATGAAGGTTATCTTGTTGGGTCTGTACAAGTTCTTATCTATGTCTAATGCTTTAACGTCTGAGACTCTCCCACACAACACCAAGCATAAGAGCATGGTTAGTTTGCCTGACAATTGCGATAGAGACAAGTGTCTGTTTGCTGGCCAGTGTTTAAGGAATGTTAGCAGTATGTTCATGTCCCACAACTGTGAGTATCTTGTTTCTGGTGGAACTTGAAATTGTGCTCCTCTCATCAACCCAGTCCCTGCTCGGTGATCTCCTAGCGCAACCTCATCTACCTGCTGATGTGCTACAGATATTGCTGATCTGTAGACTTCTATGGTCCTAAAGGATTTCCCTTCACCTAGTGAGGAGGCTAGGAAATTCAAGGTCGCTACTACAGGGGCAGCAAAGCAATGAAGATCTCTCACACTGCACCAGGTCATCCATTAACTCCAAGCTGCGTCGTAGCTCCTTCTCGTGGAGGAGGCCCATGATTCTGCCATGAGCTCTACAGCTTGTTTAGAAATGCTTGGTATTGCCCATCTTTGATGGATACCTTGCACGTCATAAGGGGCAGCGTCCCCTTCACTCTCAGAGGATGAAATGACACAGCTGGGTCCGTGAGCAGCTGCTCTACTGCTGGGAGGATCCGCGGAAAGTCCAAAGTCAGCTCCATCAGGTTTGGAAACCACACTTGCGATTTCCATATGGGTACCACAATTATTATCAACGCTTTCTACCTGTGAACTCAGCATCACAAATGACAGGCAAGCATAGTACAGTTTCCCTTGCCATTCTTGAATGAATGTGTCCGTCCCTAGAGCTGTCGGATCTGGTCTCCAGCTGAAGAACTTGTCCTTCTGAGTGTTCAGCCTGGAGGTGAACAGATCTGTGTGTAAGGGGCACCATATTCATTCTATTTGTTCAAAGACTTTTGTGTCGAGTCTCCAGTCACTGGTGTCTGTCAGGTGACAGGAGTTCCAGTCTGCTCTCATGTTGAGTGTTCCTGGTAGATACTCTGCTGTCACTGAGATCCCTGCTTGCAGGCAGTAGTGCCAGCAATATTTTGCTAGTTCTGCTATGAGTCTAAATTTTGTCCCACCTAGATGATTGATATATCTGACTGCTGAGATGGTGTCCATCTTCAACAGGATGCAGCAGTTTGCTTTGTCTTTCATAAAGGCCTTCATTGCGAACGGCCAGGTAGCAGTTCAAGACAGTTTATATATAGATGTAACTCGCTTGGCCTCCATTTCCTCCCTGTCTATAGGGTACCGCAGTGTGATCCGCAGCCTGCTCTGCTGGCGTCTGACTCCACGCCTAGTTCTGGATGGTCTCTGAAAATGGCACGACCATTCCATGCATCCATATTCTGCAACCACCATTGCAACTCTGTGTTTCCCTCGCGGTCTAGTGTAATCTATTGTGGTATCTTAGTCCTTGCTGTAGGTGTTTGATTTTTAACCTCTGCAGCGCTCTGTAATAGAGGGGCCCTGGGAAGATTGCCTGTATGGAAAGCACTAGCAGCCCTATGATCCTCACTGGATTTTGCATGGAAATGACATGTTTGTCGAGACATCATCTTATCTCATTCTTGATATCGCAGATCTTTCTCGTCAACAACTCTAGAGTCGCGTTCTTTGTGCCTACTACGAAACCTAAGATGACGTATTCAATTTCTCCTGGTTGATAAGGAAGCCTAGCGACCAGTTTGTCTGTAGGATCAGTTTCTCCCTGTTGTCCGCTAGTAGGAGGATATCATCCAGATATATGATTATGCAAATCCCTTTCTCTCTGATGGCTGCTGCTACTGGTCTCATGAGTTTTGTAAATGCCCATGGCGCTGAAGCGAGGCCGAAAGGCATTGTTTTGAATTGCCATAATTTCCCTTCCTGGTGGAACGCCAGAAAGGGTTGATAAGTGGTATCCATGGGAACTGTGAGGTAGATGTCCTTTAGATCTATCCTCACTAGCTAGTCCCCCTCCATTAGCGTGTCCCTCAGCTGATGGATGCCTACCATCTTGACATGTCTGTATGTCACCCAGCCGTTCAGTTCTTTCAAATTTATGACAGGTCTCACTTTCTCTTTTCTATGAACCAGGAACATATTGCTCACAAATGTGGGAGATTTAGTGCAGGGTTTGATGGCTCTCTTTTCTAGGAGTTTCTCTAGCTCGCTGTGAAGGAGTACTCTTTCTGTCTGGGCCATGTGAATGGGTCGAGGGTATTCCTCCTGTATGTGCTCTTGTATGAACTCTATCTTGAGCCCTAAGGTCGTCTGTAGTAACCAGGCATCGCTTGAAAGCATGCAGCAGTTCTGCCAGAACTGTCAAGTCCTCCCCCCTACTGGCAGGTAGGCACGGGCTCTCACTGGTGGTAGAAGTGTGTGATCTTCTGGCTCCTCTGCTCTTGCGTTCCCTGGGGAACCTCCCTCTGGTTGGGAAGAAGTAATCATGTTGCCCCCCTTCCCAGGAGTGCAATCTCTTCCCTTGTGGTCTTTGAGTGGACTGAAATCGACCGGCCACTCAACCTCGATAGCGGCCGGTCCCGCCAAAGACTCTACTTATGCCTTTTCCAGGGAGGTGTAGGTCCCCACAAATCTCCCCATTTCTTTCCCGGAAGCTTCTCCATAGTGTAAGCCTTGCACTGCTTCTCCAGCTTCATAATTGGCGATGACTTTTTGGAGGAGTCATTTTCTCCTATCCGAAGAGATTGCACAGTTGGCATTTCTAGTAGGCAGGCTGCTCTCTGCGCTCAACTGGCTAGTGTGTCTGCATCTATTTCCTTGCCATTGTCTCTAGCTCTTTCTGCTAGGTCTATTATTTTTGCTAATGGTCCCGAAAGTTCTACTTCCTTCTCCTGACAGCTTATCCAGGATCTATCCATGCCTTTTCAAAGGTCTTTGGAGGATTTGCTAGCATTTTGGGGTCGAGTTCGGGTGCTTCTGCTACTTTCCACGCAAGGTCTGAACGCAGGCAGTCTGCTCTCATTCTCAGCCTAGTGTCTTTAGCGCTTTTCTCATTCTCTGCACCATGTAAATTGACAGCCTGGGTGATGGCTTCCAGTCCGATGACTTAGGGTTTCTGATGAGATCAGGATTAAACATGTCTGCCAACTCTCCTTCATCATCCTCTAGATGCTTTTCTTTCAGGTGTCTCTTGGCACCCTTGGGTTCTACCCATTCTTCTGTTGGCTTGTTGTCCTCCACCTGCGAGGAGGCTGCATCTTCGGATGACTTTTCTGAGGAGTCCTCGATCTTATTGCCCATATTATCTTCCCATGGGGAAGGGATTAGGAGGCCTAGCACTGCTGTTCGCTCGAAGAATGCTTGCCTCAATGTATTGAAGGCGTCAGCTTCCTCTGGGTCTTTAGTAATTGCCCTGTGTTGTTGACCCGGTGTAGTCAGAGAGGATTCTCACTTCCGGGTCTTGTTACTCCCCTGAGGGTTCTGCCCTTCAGACAATTTTTTGGGTGTGCTTTTTTGTTATGCTTTGGTGCTCGACTGCCTCTAGCTTAGTAGGGATTCCAGAGTGGCTAGTCTCTCTTGTAGGGGTCTCACCCCTTCTGCCATAGCATCAACAAGAGAATTGCCCAGAACTTCATTGAAGCTGAGCGCCAGCTCTTGAGCTTGATCCTCTTCGCTCCAGTCTTGGTCTGGCATGGTTCTGGGTGTTGTGCCAAAGTACCTGTACACAGGTGTCAATTCCATGCCCACCAATCTGTCTGGTCTCTTTCTCGCATGGCTGGCACCCGTTGTGATTCAGGGGTTACCCTTTGTGAGGCTGTATTGCAGTTACCCTGAGTACTGCGTACATCGTGGTGAGGAAACACTTGGGCTGTCTCCTTCCTTTATTTAGTTCAGCTCCCTCTGTGAGCTGTGTTGCTTGTGTGAGGCTGTGACTTTTTGC
This sequence comes from Ambystoma mexicanum, assembly GCF_040938575.1. NCBI lineage: Eukaryota > Metazoa > Chordata > Amphibia > Caudata > Ambystomatidae > Ambystoma > Ambystoma mexicanum. The sequence continues at coordinate 1,394,417,832 of NC_090935.1, read as the reverse complement.
TTTGCCTAACGGAGGGGAAGCGTGTCTTGGCCGGCTCTGCTCACTATTTGAATGAGCCATGTCGCATAAGCGACTCAAGCGTGTCTGGCTCCTCCCCCCACGGGTGGGTGCTGCCGCGCTCCTCTGTCGCCAGGTGAGGTGAAGTAAGCTCCGGGTGTGCTTTGCATTAAACATGGGCCTCATTGCCTCTGGCAGCTCTTTCAGCTTCATGTTCCCAAACGAGGGATTTGCTGATGTTCCGCTGGTACAAACATTATGAAATGTTCACTAATGAGCTTGCACATGCACCGCACACTCTTTCTGCACTGCGCTCTGCATTACTGTGCTTTAGTCTGTCTACATGGCTATTTTCCCATACTACAACATTCTATTGTACAAGCGGGTACTTAATTTTAACTATCCTGAGAAGAACTAATCAATACATGTCAATTAAAAAAGAGTCAGTATGCTCTGCAGTAAGAATGGCACTTATCTTGCTGAAGAGCAGGAAAAGAAGATGAAGAGCATAGAGACAGAACATGGATGCTAGACAGAGACAGAAAATAGGAAGGACTACAGAAGACTGTGGAGTTAAAGGGATATGTAGTTTACAAAAACAAAATGAAAATGAAGTGTTGTATACCATTTTCAGTTATGTGGTTAAAACTGCTCAAGATTAGAATAACAAAGTTGAAGCATAATGATTGCCTACGGTCTTGACATAGAATCAGCTTGTGCAACCATTCTTCTCATGAAAATCAGCCACTGTGGAGAACACACAGTGAAGCCACATCCCTGGTGCCATTCATTGATGACTTATGGACTATCATACGTGCCCATAACAAAGCCCTGAGAAATGTGTGTCTGGGAGAAGCAAACTGTGCATGGCCGTAGCAATAAGATGAACTGCAACAATCACTGACACAGTCATAGCAACTGTAAACAACAGTGACCATATTGCACGCACCAAAGCACACAACACAAGAAACTAAATCCCTGACCACTGTCACATGGCCACCACCAACAATAGTGCACGCAGACCCACAACAACACACAGGAGAACACAAGTAGGAAGGCACAGCACAAAATGAAATCTGCAATACTTATGTCGCCAACCCTGGCCACCCTATGTGTGAATCACAACAATATACAGCTTCAGTGGCCACCACATTCCCTCGCAACAATTATGTCCACAATCCACATCTACATCATAATAGTCACCCAGAACGCACAAATTACAGGTTCACTACAAGAAAGATGCACAGCTCACCTTACACCTTTCCCCTTGTGAGACTGCTGCAGCTTCTCCCTGGAATGAATCTTTCCTCCCCTCGGTAGGCTCACAAACCAGCCTACTCTACTGACGTGTTGCGTGCAGGATTGACAACACTGTACTCCACAATACAAGCAAACATCTTCCCATGCAGAATGCCTCAGCATGAAAAAACAATACAGGATCAGAGCAGGGAACACATCCATGCACCCAATTACTCTTCAACATTTGCCCCCCTGAGTGACATGCAACAAATAGAAGCAAGAACTCGCCAGCCACCCATCACCATGTGTCCCTGCACCCATTCAACCAGACCTCCCCACCTCAGGTCAATGCAAGTAAAAAACCACACAGTGTGACACCTTCCCTATCCACAACATTTACACTGCATGCCCCCCTGAGTGCTATGCAGTGAAGGATCAGGTACCACTTACCCCTTGTTCTGGGGAGGGGACATTGTAAACACACTGATCCGGCTAGAGTCAGACGAATGCCAGTGAAAGGGCTGCTAAATGGTGATCACTGAGAGGTTGGAAACCCAGGATCCATTTGGGAGCAATCCCGATGCTGTGATGTGTCTGCCCCTGATTAACGTGGAATCAGGACAGTGCCTGGCAGGGGAGCCGATGTTGGAAAGTCCAAGGCAACTGAGTGCAAACATTTCATCAATTGTAGTGAAGATAGGATCCGGCAGAGGTCAGCTGGTCAAAGAGACAGCACTCATACAGGATGGCAGGGCACAGAGGCAACTGGCATAAAAGAGACAAGCAGACAAGAGAAAGGAATGAGAAACGGAGATCAAGGAGACTACCACACAAAAGAGAGCAGGGAACAGGCAAGAGGAATGGAAGACAGAACTCAGAGGGACTGGGCTGAAAGTGGACCAATGTCCGGGGAACGGAAGCGAGTGTTGAGGTGCACTGAGCTCAACAGGCAGCACCATATCTTCTGGTATACTGTGCATGGTACATGTCCCCATGGCAAACAACAACACCAGGCCAATGACGTGTGCCTGGTGTCTGTGGTGAACCTGGCATCCCCAAAATGCCCTGCAATGCTGTGCTGTGTGTGTGGATTTGTCTGGGGACAGCACCCCCCGAAAAGGACAGAAGTACCAGGAGTGGACTGCCAATGTAGGTAGACATGCCATGAAAAGCCGAGTGAATGGGATGCAGGCAAGAGACATGTAAAAATTACAAGCAATCACTCGCCAGACTCCCATCACCATGTCTCTCTACACCCATGCAGCCGGACCTGCGCTCCTCAGTCCAAGCAAAGTAAAATCACCCCACACAGTCCAGACTCTCTGCCACCAACAACACCACATCCTTTGCCACCCTGAGTGCCCTCAACTTACCTGCATATGCTACCCACCTGTCCCACATCCACAGCATCCCACCAGAAACAGCATTCTAAGCGTGCAAAGACGTGCATTGCATCAAAGTAAAGAAACTGGACAGCCTTGACGACTCCCGTATGGAACAAGGCAACTGCCACAGATCCCCCAGTGGCATCATCTGGAAGTACAAATAACAAAGCGTGAGCAACTATCAACCTTACAACAGCAAAACTTACTTTGAAATCACTGACAGTGAAGCAAACAGATTTCAAGCACAGCACGACATGCACTCTGGAAACAGGTGTCAGTCGTCCCTGGGATGCAGGTGCAAGTGGGGCCATTGATTGTAAGCTTACAAGCTCTAAACACTCACTATCAGGTGTCACATGTGCCTTTGGTTCACCCATGGATGCTGGGGAGGAAAGGGACAACAAGTGATGAGGTGAAGGTCTGGGGAATGAAAGTACAAGTTGGGGAGCTGATGTGAAGGATGACATAGGGCAAGATGGAGACAGGACACAAAGTGATGAATGTGCAGCTGTGGAATGGAGATAGAGGGAGAGGGACAGGGGAATCGTGGTGCAAGTAGGAGACTGGCAGGTGGAGAGTTGAGGAGAGAATGCTGGCCGTTACAGTAGGTGAGGATAGAGAGAATGTGGTCAAGCGAGGAAGATAGAGACAGAAAGACCCAGAAAAATGCTGCATGGTCTTTGAGGCTGAAGGCACATATATGGAAACATAGCACACGTTGGGGCGAGGAAGGAGAATTGTGGGTGAGGGAAAGGGAAGACCGAGAAACAAAGGGCACCTGTGAAAGTGCAATCCTCAGCTCTTCATCACAAAAAAACATGCTCAATCCACAATGACATGTAAACCAGAAAGAGACCCATGTCCACAACAAATATGTACCTTCAAACACATCTCCAGACCCTGCACCAACCACCAACCCTCCTGTCGGACACCACATCAAATGGACATGACAACAATACCCAGCTGTTGTCTCATCCTCCAAAAGAGCACACACCCTGGATGAGAAAGTCTGAGTAATTGTGCGGGATCATAGGGTCCACTGACAACACTTACATGGACAACAAATGAACAGAAGCAGGGGCAGTGGACAATGCACTACAATGCACCGCATGCATGTGCCCACAATGAACACACACACATGCAGTCACTCACAGTCCTGGATTTGAACAACAAGTAATGGAAAGAAAAGTCATGCATTAAAAACTGGTGGATTGCCCTTATTGGGGAACACAGGTAAGGTCTGTAAGGGGTAGACATGCGCATACCAGTACAACCCTAGATGCACCCAGTGTGCCAAACGTGTCCTGTGGAGTCAATAGAGACAAATGACCAATGACCAGAGGCAAGGCCATGAATAGGAGTAGCCGGGGACATGTAGACCTGACAATGGATGTGTGTGTAAAATGTGGAATTGTAGCAGGGCAGGTCATGTGAGCGGATAAGAGTGTGGAGTGGGCTCTGGCACAGGTAAAAGAGTAGTGTGGACACAGAGTACACCTGCAGGGCTCCATAGGACATATGGGGCGGGGGAGGAGAAGAGTGATAGTAAGAAGACATCATAATGGTCAGTGAGGCAGGTGGTGAACAACCAAAAACAAGAGCTGCACACAGAATTGAGGACTTAAATGAAGATATAGATTAAGCATGTGCCAAGTACTACCAATGGCTCAAGTGTAATAAGTGTTGCACATTCCCATAATTTGGCTGTCAGTTTTGGAAATGCAACCTGAAAAACAATGCACACACATTAATGTGCAGGGGTACATGCACACACATGCATGTGAACAAACATCTTCTCTGACATTCACCATGACTAAATGACTACACCTGCAGAAAGCAAATGTGTGAAAAGGCATGTAAAGATCGTGTGACCACTTATACAGGTATAACATGATAGACAGTGCTCACCCTTACCTACTGACAGAGCTGCCCTGATGTGATTCCCTCAACACATCCACCGGAAACTGTACCTCCACATTTGTGAATGGAGGGCCAGTGCCTGGCAGAGGGCATGGGGACTAGGAAGGTGAAAGGAAGCAGTGTGGACCTCCCATGAAGTGCTGTCACTGGATGAATCAGGATAACTGGAACAACACTGGACATTGTATATCGCCAGCCATAGTAGCAAATCTTGCATACTGCGCATATGTTTAAAAAGGCCATCAAACCATTGTCACCTGCACATATTATCCTGTTGTTATTGAGTTAACCATGAAGTTCACACCACTGTGCATGGCTGCTTCTCCAGTACTGCACTCATCATTCCCTTGAGAGGGCAACATCAGTTCTCTCAAGGTTGGAAACAAAATTAATAACAGTCCATTTTGGGCAAAACCACACAGCCTCCATCCTGTAAAGGGGTATGAAAAAGTAATAAGAATGTGGCCATCCCAATCAAGAGGTAAAAAAAAGAAAAATTCAGACCACACCGGTAAGGATCAAAACAAAAAAAGAATATCCATCCTGGACTGGGGGTCCAAGAATGCCCACCCTGGAGGGGACAAAGGGAGGGTGTGTGTCCGTATCCACATGAGTGGACCACAAAAATCAACAACACAAAATACATTTAAAAAAAACCTTCATGGGCTCATGGACATCATGGCAGAGGAGGTCGAGAAGACCTGGGTGTGCTGGGACCACCATCCTGCAGTGGATCCTCAGGTGGTTGAGGTGGTGGTGGTGGATCCAGTTCACGCAGTGCCAAGGCATGGCCTTCATTGGCCTGGGCCAGCCATGACACGGGTGCATGTAGCAGAACACCAAAGGTGGTGAGGTCACAATGTGCTTTATTTCACATGGCCACAGACTCTGTATGTGTGCTCACTCATGACGCATTAGGTTGCTGGGACAGTGTCTGCCTCAAGGCATATGAACAAGGGGATGTCCTGCCTTGTGGTATTTCAATCTTTGCAATTATTTAATGCAGAAACATTTGTGCCTTTGCATTGATCCAATAGGACAAGGCCATCTTTGTCTCATAGGTATGCAGCCTGAGCCTGGGAATACACATAGAAAACTGTAATATTTCTGCAGCTCTTTATTATTAGGCTGTTGAATTTTATTCTAGAAGTTAGTACATGTTCTAGATAAGAAAATCATCTGGCAGTGAGCCTGATCAAACGCAAAACATGAATGCTATTGTGAAGGCTCACAGTGTATTATGAGCACAGAATTGACCATAGAGCTGTTTGTCACTTTCAGCAGGGATGGTCAAAAACAGAAAATGGACCCAACGGGTCACTAGACACAAAGTTTGTGGTTGTAGCCACTATATGCAGCATTAATCAACAAACAAGCACTTAATAAGTTAAACATCATAAGCAAAATTACATATAATGTAATAGTGCATTGTGCCAACCGTGTTGGATTGTGTATTTGTTTGAGTCTGAGTCTCAATTGAGTAGGGGGACTCTAGGGAGGTAGGCCCGGCAGAAGGATAACCTATGAGTAGGTCACTCATGATGCATCAAGTTGCTAGGACAGTGTCTGCCTCAAGGCATCCATCTCCTTGAGGAGCTGTGCCCTTGTGGCTGAGAAATCTTCATGCAGTGAAGCCTTCAAGCACTCCATCCCACGGCGATTGGATCAAGGAGATGCAAGCATCTCATGCCTCAGGGCCTCTCTCTGTGCCTTTGCAGCTGCATGCAGGGACTCGCCTGTAGCACATGTGGATTTTCATGTCAAAGGACACCACAGACTCCACTGGTGGGCTGACGAACCACCTCCACTTTTTCCTCCTCATACTCTGTAGCCACTGCATCATTACCTGCACATGGACGGAGAACATTTTGAGTCATACGTTTCCTGATAAACATGCACATTTACATCAAAGTGCAGACTGACACAAAATGGCTGCACACCCATACATCTGACATCGTGAGTTGGCAGACTGTGAGCTGTAAGCCACAGATGTGTGGTGTTTGCTGACATGCAGCCACCCCATTTCCCCCAGGTCATGTCCATGCTTTTAGTGGACACATAGACATACAAATGTGGCATACACAATGACTGATGGGCCATGCAACAAGCATCTCATCACACAACCCAGGGAAAAGTAAGGCACATGGGGCATTGTTATGCTAAAGGCCAGCACATGGCATCAGTTAGCTGGCCAAATCGACAGATATTAAAAAGATTGAAATATGATGGACAATACCTGATTGCAAATTTGTACTTGATGAACATGTCATGTCTAATCCCACATGTAACTGCTCATCCATTACTCTCCTTTGCTACATATGATGCATGCCTGAGAAGCCAAACAGTGATGTCATTGCCAACGTGCTCCCGTGGATGCAATGGGACATGGCCTACATGCATTCCCTCACAAATCGGCATGCTCACCATCCACACAACATACCAACCACTGCCACATTTTTCCTAAATGTGACTCTGCACCCTGATCAGGCCAGCATGGTCCATTGCGTCATTGTGCAGACTGTAATACATGTACAATCAATGACCTGATATGTGTGCAGAAATGATGCGTGCGCTAGCCAATTCACAACCCTCTCAGTGAAGGCCTACCTGTGTTTTGCCAATATGTGACTACTTGTATGACTGTTACCGTCTGGTATGTCACATCAATGACAACACCAGGTGTACAGGCACTCTGTGCGTGTTATAACATGGCTGTGCATCCCTTGCTCTATGCTAAGCATAATAAATGGATATGCATTGTCAACTCATTGTGTGTGATGACAGTGCCATTCACATTATATTGTCATATGAATTGTCAGGCAATGACTGGCCATGAGTGAGTGATTGACAGTCATTGGCTTTCTCTTTGTATGACACTGTTATGTAACGGGCGCTGTCATCTCACCCAATATAAAGTAACACTGCACATTACGTGTGTCTGCTGTGCACAATATTCGTCCTTGCCTTGTGTGACTGCACAACTTGGTAGTCCCTTGCGACAGCTCTATGCCACTTGTACATTCAATAGTGCACTGGGAACGTTGAAATATGCATCTACGATGAGTGTACCATACTGAATCCACACTCAATCACATGGATCAATTACAGAATTCTCCTCAAATTCTCTACTCCATTATACAAACCCCCATTGCCACACCACCACAATATGTTATTGACTGGCTGCAGGTCAGCACTGAGTAGAGACCCTAATGCCAGCACTGTCAATAAAAGCATGGCCCTGCTCTTTTGGGCGTGATTCACCCATGAGGAATGCCTGATGGTGATAATGCTGTGTATGTGTGAATGTGGAACCCATACAACATACCATGAGCCACCTTTCGCATTCATACTGCTAAAGGTCATTTGTGGTCTGGGAGTAGTACGCAGCTGCATCAATCAATCCCTACATAAATGCAGCCCTTATAGGTAATTATGTTGGGGCATCAGTCCATGTCTATGAGCATCATCCCACAATGATGTTTCAGTATTCTTCACAGGGCATGCTTGGACTGGGAACCAGCGCCTCCTTATCTACAGATCTCATAACACAAGGAGCAACAGAGCCCACAGGCCACATTTGAATGGGGGATGTAGCTGCCATGTTATTGCAGGTTGAACAGATTTCACATGTCAGGACAAGAATGCACATCTCAGGTACTCAGACAGGCCAATGTTGGTAAGAGTGTCATCCACAATGATGTGTGGAAGAAGGCCTGTGTCTGTCATGCATCGACTGATGAACACATACATGCCGTTCATGTCAGACTGGTAATTCTATTATCAACTGGATTTGCATATTAAAAAATGGACCATGCACATATGCAATGCAGACAGGCACACTCATTGCCATTATTCATGCCCCTAACCTTTCACATGGGCTGTCTACAGACATTACAATTGGAGATTACCAAACTGGCCACATTGACATTATGACCCACCATCACCTGTTTTACACAATGTTTCATCCAATTTGTTGACCGTTGCAGTAAAAAAGTTAGGGCAGTTGTCTGTGGGCACTGATGCACTGGCAGACTGGTCACACCACAGTGTGTCATAGCAGGCAGCTTGCATATGCATTCTGACAAGGCATCCCGTAAGAGCCGGTGACAGTACAAACATGCAACTCAGCAGCATATGATGTGTTTGTTCAACATACATCGCATATACTTGATGTACAATGCAAAGAGAAAGGCCACAAGAATTTTGCAAAGAATGATACATATAGATGTTGAATGTGTTGGCGTGACACAGAGGTGTGCCCTGTGGGTGATGTGTGCTAGTCAGGGGTGCACATCATGGGGTCTTGCAATTTGCACATCATTTGGACATTGCAGCCCTGCACATAGGTACTGCCACAGCTGACAAGGCCAGCAGACAGTGATGTTTACTGTCACCCTGACATGAGCCACACATGTGAACCAAACAGCAACCTCCCAGAATGCAGGCCATGTGACAGAAGTCTACACGGTAGCAAACATGCATTGCCCAAGGATGTACTGCTACCCATATATGGGTAGGTCAACCATGATTGTCCACACATACAGTGCACACAAATGCCACTCAACAGATGTGTCCTCATAGCCCTCCGCAGCTCCAATGCCTTGCACCCGCTCATTGGTGATACATTGACTGGTGGCCTCTTCAATTAGAGTCAGCTGCTCCTCCTCTGGTGCCCCCTCCAGTGGCCAGTGCAGAGGCCAGGCTGAAACTCAACTTATGCTTGGTCCTACGCATGAGATCATTCATCCGCTTCTGGACCTGTTCAGCAGTGCGATTCTCCAGACCAAAGGCGTTGATGAGTCCTGTGCCAGGCTGCCAATGCACCATTCATTGTGCGGGTGTGTGGGTATTCCCCACTTGCTGGTATATCTCATGATGGCATCGGTAACATAGACAACGAGGATCTTTAGCTCCTCATCAGTGAAGCACCTCTTCCTCTGTGGACCCTTCTCCTTGGACATGTCTTGGGGTGGAACCTCTTCCTGCTCTGCAGGGTGTCCCTTCCTGGACCTAGTGACCATAGGCGGTGCAGCTTCACCTGTCTGCCTCTGACCACGTCCACTTCCAGGTGCCCGGTCACCTGTGGGCTGAGGCAAACCACATCCTCCTGGGGCTGGGGTATATGTGTCCTCACTACGTCCCCATCTACTCCATTTCCCTTTTGGGGCCTTTCCACTCATTTTGCTGATGTAATGGGTGAATCAAATGCACTAAATTTAGGAGGGAATCCCATAAGTACCACTTGGTGGCAGCTCTACCTTATAATTGCTAGTGAGACTTTATGTAAACAAGAGATAGAAAGCTCTAATTAACAGTTATCAACATTGAACACATGACTGTTCTGTAAATATTCCATTCGTAGTTTATTAAATCGTAAAAGATACATTTATAAAAACATCAACATTTTAAAACACTGCATTTGTAAAAAATATTCAAATCAAAAAGTTGTGACATACATCACTTTTTAAGCTCAGCACTGATCTTAATTGATCAGGAATTAATTTAGTTCAAGAGGTTCCAATTAGCGTCTCTTAAACGTATTCATCAAATTCTTGACAGATAGCTGTTCTTAATGGTAATAGACATAGACCATTGTCATTCTCAACATGTTTTAGTCCTCTGTAAATTGTTAGTGGGACCTTCGTCAGGAGTAATGTCACTATTAAATCTATAAAAACACGCACAATTACAAGATATACTGTTATTGTATATAGCCGGAAATTTCCTACAGCTTCTTGTAAACAACAGTGTAACTGTAGTATTCTTCTTACAGTGACCGTTGTAACTGTTGAAAAACAACAACAAACAAGAGAAAGTAAGCTTCAAATGCTTGATTCGATCTCTTTTAGATATTGACTTATCTAGAACATGCCAGCTGATAAATATACCTGGCCTATTCTGTGGAGAATTTAAAGAAGCAGCCTTGATTGTAGCAAGGGTTATCTTCTACTAGGTCGGAAAGTCTCTCAATTTGTAGAGATAGTTCACCTGCAAAAAAGATTTGCTTTTAAATTCCTGAGTATCTGGAACTCAAATGAATCAGGCAGAGGGGCACTTAAGCTCGTTTAACTTGTATTCTTGGATTAGCATTAAAAGTTTCTAAATGTCGACACAACAAGTTAGAAAAATCAGTACATGTGGCAAGTAAAAAGCAATCTCGGTTTTCCTTGTTCGTAAGCCCGTAAATATTAGATGAAGGAGTTCTTCAAAGTATTTGTCACGATCACTGGTGTGAGTATTCTACTGTCTGGGCACCTATCAGTAATTAGAGATAATGACCTTAATAAGTCATCAAATTAGGTTAGTGGTAACTTTATCGTATTGTCGGGGAGAAGCTGGATCCCCCCCCACCCCCAGGGCAGTGGGGGGCCAGCAGCCATATCCTCACCAGCTATGGGAGGCCCCAACACCTCCCATATGGCCCCCAGAAATGCAACAGAGTTCCAAGCAGGCAGCAACATGTTTCAAACTGCTTTATTTCTAAGCACAGAGAAGAGAAAAAAGCCAAAGAAAAGCATCGTGAGTTCAGGCGCCGTCTCCCCCGGGGCTGTCTTGCAAGTAAGTTTTATAATCACACTGCAGGCTGACCTCACAAAATTGGATCAGCTCCCAGAAACCTATCTCCTCCTGTTATTGGCTGCAGAGTGGTGGGTTACATATGTAGCACTTATAGAGAGCCTGATAATTGGATATTTACCTCCTGCGTCAGTGGGTTGATTTAGCTGTGCCAGCCCCCATTACCTAATCCTAATCATGTTGCAACGTGACTTTGTTCCCATAACTTTTAGCTGGACAAGCAGTTCGCACCTGGTTCTGGCTTGTTACAAATTATGTTTCAATGTTGTGCGTGTCCTTGAGAAAATGTCTTTCTTTCCCAGAAAGAAAAAAAAAAGCACACTGGGTTGCCGTGATTTACTCGCATTTGTGGATAATTAAAAAATGTCTGTCTGCAGAAAGTAGTTTTATCTTGAATTTGCGGCCTTGGCAAGTCGGACTTGTTTTGCGAGGAATGTTGATAAGGCTCCCGCAGCCAGTGTTCAGTGTTCAGTGAGTGAAATGAACTTAGCTGTAATTTTCCTGAAACATAGCTTTACACTGTGCATTTAGTCCATGTTAGTTCATATAGGCATTTGCAAGGCTTTAAACAGGGATTTTTGTGTTTGTAGATTCTGATATTGCAGCATTGATTCTAATGTAGCATAGAAGTTGCACTGTTGGTGAAGTGGGTGTGTTTCAGCATATTTGTCACCCATGGGTGCGCTGGGGTGCTTGGGGTGCGGGGGCATGGATTTGGTCTCCATTTTCCCTCTTCAGTCCCCCCTCTGGTCGACTTTGTCGACCACACCACCAAGCAACATTCACCTCCTTCCGGTCTGCATATCTTTGCCAATTCCTTGAAGTGTCCATAATTTTCTGCATTGTTGTTGATCAACAGTACATATAGGAGTGTTCCCCTTCTGTGTTCCACCACACTCACTCCCCTTCGTACTTCCTCTGATCACAGGGAGTGGCCACCTTTATTACTGCTGGAACCATGTTGCGCACCGCTATCTTAGTCCTGCTCTTCCTTTCACCATGTCTCTTATTTGCATTCCGATAACTTCTTCTGTTGTTCTTTTGCAATGTATCTCTATCTTGCACAATGGTGCTGTGCTCGGTACTCGTCCTTCCGTTATCACCTTCAAGCAACCAGGCAGTCATGATGTCATCCATCACCATGCAAGCACTAGCTAGTTCTTTGCTTTCTTTTTTCAGATACATTTTTTGCTGATCATTCTTTGGTATGCTGGTACTGCACCCACTCATCCTTCTGTCTCGCTCGAGAAGTAATTCCCCCCTCTTTTTACTTCTCTGTCTGTTTCTCTTCTTCCGTTGTTTTCCATCTAGGTGAATGTGTCACTCTCCACATCTTCCTTGGTCATCACCAACAAGGGCATGCTGGTGCGCTCCAATTAACACTCTCCTCCCCAATTCAGTGGTAGTTTCTCTTGACCTTTGGATGCATGTGGTCAATAGTAGTCCATAAGCAGTGATGTTCCTGCTCTCATCTCGCAACTTCTCTCAACCTTCTTGCATCCAGCATGATTGTCCACTTCTTGTCACTGTTGTGCTGGTAACATAACGTTGGTACCTTAACAGTATACGTCCTTCTTCAGTGACCATCTTTGCTCTTTTCTCTCACTCTGTTAGGCACTTATCATATTTTTGTCTCTTATTATTTTATTTGTTCTTCTCTCCTTTTGTTTTTCTTTCTTCTTTTATTATTTATTTATTTATTTATTTCCAATCTCAATGTTGCTGTTTTCCCTTGCAATCTTCTTCGCACCTTGTCATACATGGGCGTCGTGCTCTGCTGTAGTAATTTCTGTTGTAATCAATTCTCTTCCGGCATATGTTAAAGAACAGTCAGGACAGCTCTCTCCAGTGGTGTCCCTACCAATTTTGTACATGTGTGCATGTTGTTGGTCACTTCTGATATGTGTGTTATGTGTATGTTTTACTCCCCTTGTGTCTGCCTTTAACTCTCCTTACTTTAGCAGCAGCTTTTCCTTACCCACTGACGCCGTAACAGTTCCTGCTTAGGTTAGGGAATGTTAGCAGGGGATACAGCGGTAATGCTCATTATTACAAATAATTTTCAAAGTACCACCCCCATTATTTCGTTCATCATTAATAGTCCCATCGTGAAGGTAAAAGTCCTTATTTGCTTGCCCATAACCACTTACGCTGCTGGGTCCTTGCAGCTGATGAGATGATAAAGTTGCCCGCCTGAAAATCGCAAGAAAAGCGTTAATACGTTAGTACATGTTAGTAACATCAAGCTCCGCGAACTAAACAATCACTAAGGGCAAAATCAAACCTTCCCCTGGACATTTCGTGTTTTCTAAATTTCTCAATATGGGTAGGGAAAATCTTGGGCTGTTCATTCAATGGAAGCAAGGAAATATACTTCAGGGAAACATGCTCTAAGGGGTCTGAGGTTCTTGATAGGGTGGGCAATTGAGTGGGGAATGCTTCACAATGTTTTACTCAGTGGACCTCACAGTTTCTAATGGAAGATAACATTAAGGAAATTTCCTACACATTTCTAACAGCATACATACGCAACAACCTGCATGTGCGGGGAAAAGAGAACAAACAAAACAGTGTTACAGCTGTAGGTGCACAAAATGTAATATGAAACTCAATTAAACTTTGGAAATGCGTCTGTCAGTCCCTATTCTAGTTGCTAGTGTGCGTTGGACCATGGGATGGCCATGTTTCCCTAACTCGGGAGAGTTCGTGCTATTTTGTAGTTCATGAAAATCTCTTGCGTTGGCCCTGTTGATCGTTGCTCCCTCGTTGCCAGGGTGGCCACCGCTTTGTAGGGCTTGACGCCTTACACTTCTGACAAAGTCTGTCAGGAGGGGAAAATGTCCCACTGTAGTCCATAGCCATTGGGTGTTGGTTGTCCGTTGTCTTCAGGCCTGCCCTGGGTCCTTTGTATCTGGCGAGAAATGAAATGGAAGCGCTTGAGACCTGAGAATTTACATATTCTTCATTTTCTTGACCTAACCTCTCTGCACTACTCTCACATTATTCAGTGTCCTAGTGGGAGGAGCCAATGGTACACCTATGCACCATCCTGTCACCACCTGGTGGCGTTCAATGGCGGTCTGACTGTAAATTATTACACAATTCGGAATGTACCCAGAAAATGGGTAGGCACTTAATTTTTGTGAAGATACTCATTACACACTTGGATCATATATATGCAATTTGGGTGCTAGTGTACAAATGGGCCTTTGGATCCTTGTATTTACTGTGCTTTTGTTGTAAGCTGTTTATAGTGCGTGCCTTTGTCCCGTGGGGCATCGGGCACTGACAAGCTAAATAGGGAAACATCAGGGTGGTAAATTTGTCATATAGGGTGGCTGTGTTTCTAAATTAAGTGCACCATGTTACTTAGTTAAGATAATCGCAGGATTTTAAAATCTTTTTTATTTTTTATTTATTTATTTATTTATTTTTTCTATGGCTCCTCTCACACTTCTCAGGGCGTGCCTCGCAGTGAACTGCAGGCACTTTAAGCTGGTACTAACTGCAGGCACTTTAAGCTGGTACTAATGAAACCCGCTACCAATTTGCTCCCATTCTCTCTATCCCACCCCATGTCCACTTTTTAAACCTTACCTACTCTGTTAATTACTCATTTAGTCTAGTATTTTATTACTCCACTACTGTAATTACTGTTACATTTAAACAATATATATTTCTAATTACGGTTACATTTAAACAATATATATTTCTAATTACTGTTACATTTAAACAATATATATTTCTCCCCCCAATATCTGCTTTCAAATTTTAATACAACCATTATGCTCCAGTTCGTGCAGCAATGACCTCTTTCCCTATGTGTGTTGGCTAATGCATTTGTGCCAGTGTTATTTTCAAAAGCGCTAGTGGCAGTACCACTTGCACTGTTATTGTGTCGCCAAATTAATTCTGTTGGGAACATGGATCATCCACCCTTTACCCCTATTTCTCTCCTCCTGTGGTGAACTGTCAATGAAATGTAGTCCTCCCCCCTCAAGTGCACCTTCTTCCACCTTGTGTGTCTCATTTAATTGTTCTGTGTTAATTGTGTATTCATGAGCCCAGTCTCCTCACTGAAAGATGTGTGCTCAAAATGTAGCTAAATGTACTCTCTTGTGATGCGCTATCATTATGCACCCCCCTCTGTACCGTGCACCCCCATTATTCTTAAACAATCTTCCTTACTTTCAACATGTGTATGTCTGGTGTTTAACAAGTTATGTATTTCTCGGTTAATAAGGTGGTCATATCCACATTGCTCATGATGTCACAAATGTCTCTTCCCTAATGCATGGCCTAGTCGCCCCACTGTCACCCAGAAAAGAAAATGTTTTGATACCTATCACCACCCCTATGCAATTGTCCTCTGCATTATTGAGTGTGCGTGAGTGTGTGTGTCGGCGCGCGTCTCGCCCGCTCTGTCGGTGAAGCGGAGCATGAGTGTGTGTGGCAGAGTCCGTCAAATCAAGTTTGTCTTGGGCTGTCCTATTAGCGGTATAATGTCAATCTATGTCCTTTGAAACATTTGTTCCCCATCAGGAAGACCCCACCCAGTCATGTAACCGGTACCATTACTATTGTGTCAGTGTTCTGTATGGGTGCTGGCTGCTGTGCAGTGCCCCTGTGTTGTCATTCTAGTCAGTCCTGGGGTAGTGGTGCTGTCATTTGTTGTGTCTGTACATGTAGTGGTAACAGTAGTGGTTAGTACTCTGCGTTGGTGCTTGTGGTGTCTGCTGAAATGATCCCATCCTGCCCCATGTATCCTCCCCACATGGGCGGTTCATATTGTGGTGACTGTTGACACTGCTATTGTGATTCTTGTGCGTGTGTGTTGAAGCTGTTTTTAAATGCCCCTCCCATCGCATGCTTGAATGATTTATTTTGTGCCTACTTGTCCTCATCTGCCTTTCTCTGCCCCTGTGTCATCAAATATTACACTCGCGGAGGTTCAGAAAGGTGAATCCCCTCTTCCCTCTGCTCGTGTTTGTTCAACATCAGCTGACCCCTCCCATTTTCCTTTTCCTTCGTGCACACAGTTCAACTGTAGCCATGTGCTTTTAAAGCTATTCCCGTGTAAGTGCTGTGTATGTGTGTCCTTAGCTATTGCTGCACATGTGCTTTTAAAGCTATTCCCGTGTAAGTGCTGTGTATGTGTGTCCTTAGCTATTGCTGCACATGTGCTTTTAAAGCTATTCCCGTGTAAGTGCTGTGTATGTGTGTCCTTAGCGATTGCTGCACGCTTCTGGAGAAGCCGCCTATGAGCAGCCATGGTCTTTTTAATTTACCTTCAGTACTTTTGAATCTTTGCACACTATGTTTTACTGACTTATTTCAGCATGGAAGCTGTGTGCTACACAACAAGTGAAGGGGAGTCATTTCTGTATTGTGTGATACATTTTACCTCTATTCAATTCGAAAATTTCGGTAGTCCGCTGTTCAGGGAGCAAAAGTTAGAAAATAATTGAACATTTTTTCAACTTCTGTGAGCCTTCTTTGCTCCGCACCTTAGCCAGTGCACTCCACGTGCAATCCATCTTCACCAAACCATTGCCTTCTCCGGCACACTCCCACAATCTTGCGCATGTGTCTTCCACACACCGCCTCTTGGTCACCTATT
Organism: Ambystoma mexicanum; assembly: GCF_040938575.1. Lineage (NCBI taxonomy): Eukaryota > Metazoa > Chordata > Amphibia > Caudata > Ambystomatidae > Ambystoma > Ambystoma mexicanum. The sequence continues at coordinate 1,394,401,095 of NC_090935.1, read as the reverse complement.
CTCCAAATCCAAAACCACACCACTATCTCCTCACCATCAAAACTTTGTGTCCTTATGCATCAATCTGAAGGTGACGTCACCAAACTAAAAACACAATGCAAATGAAAAGACAAATGTGCATACACAGAAAAATAACCCATTTCTCCCAACCCCACAAAAAATCCCAAAATAAAACCCCACAATCCCCACAGCTGTCTTCCTGTCTCAACTGGAACAAGGTAAACCACAATAAACTCTTATAATTGAACTGCACACACCGCGTCGCCTAGTGCATGATACGCTCCTCACCAGGGGACCTTAACCAGCCAACTATCTTCCGCACTTCGGGAACAATCTAGCTACCTCCTGCGGGAAAACATCATCCACTCACTGAACTAAAACGCTCAATTAGCAGGGAACCTCATCTACTCATTGATCTATAACGTCAATTCATAGGAAATCCAGACCCCGTACATGAAATCACCATCCAGACCAATCAGCGCGGCAATCCTGTTCTAGACCAATCAGCGCGGCACTCCTGTTCTAGACCAATCAGCGCGGCACTCCTGTTCTATGTGTAGGGAGTCACTACCCCACCCAATATGCTCAAAAACACAAGAAGGGACCACTGCCACCACCCCAGTCCCAACTACAATTCACGTGCCGATCAATACCAATGCGCTGAATTTTGTGACAATGTACAATCACCCACCACCCAATTTACAATCCCTCCCTAAAAACAAAAAAAAAAAAAAAAAAATTAAAAAAAAACACTTTAACATTTCTACTTTAAACATTTCCCCCCCTCAGAGCCCATGTTGCTTGTTTACTTACATTTTCCTATGCTGCACTGGCAATTGCACCACTGCTGGACACTCCCTCAATGCGCTTCACCGGACCCCTTCTCCTGCAGGGCTCTCACCTGCCCTCAAGCGGGGTATTTCCAAGTGGCCCCCGAAGCCTTTAGCCGGTTACGCGTTTTTCCGGTGGTCTTCAGGTGCAGGCGAGGGTCTCACAGCTTCCTTGAGTCGGCGGCAGGGAGCTCAGTCCATCACAGGGCTTGCGCAGGCAGAGCTCAATCACTCATGTTACAATGAGCAATGAGCCTCACAGAGGGCACCAACTTGTCGGGGAGAAGCTGGATCCCCCCCCACCCCCAGGGCAGTGGGGGGCCAGCAGCCATATCCTCACCAGCTATGGGAGGCCCCAACACCTCCCATATGGCCCCCAGAAATGCAACAGAGTTCCAAGCAGGCAGCAACATGTTTCAAACTGCTTTATTTCTAAGCACAGAGAAGAGAAAAAAGCCAAAGAAAAGCATCGTGAGTTCAGGCGCCGTCTCCCCCGGGGCTGTCTTGCAAGTAAGTTTTATAATCACACTGCAGGCTGACCTCACAAAATTGGATCAGCTCCCAGAAACCTATCTCCTCCTGTTATTGGCTGCAGAGTGGTGGGTTACATATGTAGCACTTATAGAGAGCCTGATAATTGGATATTTACCTCCTGCGTCAGTGGGTTGATTTAGCTGTGCCAGCCCCCATTACCTAATCCTAATCATGTTGCAACGTGACTTTGTTCCCATAACTTTTAGCTGGACAAGCAGTTCGCACCTGGTTCTGGCTTGTTACAAATTATGTTTCAATGTTGTGCGTGTCCTTGAGAAAATGTCTTTCTTTCCCAGAAAGAAAAAAAAAAGCACACTGGGTTGCCGTGATTTACTCGCATTTGTGGATAATTAAAAAATGTCTGTCTGCAGAAAGTAGTTTTATCTTGAATTTGCGGCCTTGGCAAGTCGGACTTGTTTTGCGAGGAATGTTGATAAGGCTCCCGCAGCCAGTGTTCAGTGTTCAGTGAGTGAAATGAACTTAGCTGTAATTTTCCTGAAACATAGCTTTACACTGTGCATTTAGTCCATGTTAGTTCATATAGGCATTTGCAAGGCTTTAAACAGGGATTTTTGTGTTTGTAGATTCTGATATTGCAGCATTGATTCTAATGTAGCATAGAAGTTGCACTGTTGGTGAAGTGGGTGTGTTTCAGCATATTTGTCACCCATGGGTGCGCTGGGGTGCTTGGGGTGCGGGGGCATGGATTTGGTCTCCATTTTCCCTCTTCAGTATCATAATGAGGAAAGAGGAAGTCTTACCTCAATATAATATATCGTTGTATAGAAGGAGGGATATTAAGATTGTCAGGTTCGGTCTCTTGTAGCCGTTGGTCCTTTCCCTTTCAAATCTGTATGTAAACACAGTAACCCGTGGTCTTGTAAATCAAATTAAAATACCATGGTTGCTCGGTTTAAAATTTGTTTAGCGGGCACGTGTTGTGATTCCTAGTCCTCACTGAATCAATGTCCTTACCTTCGATATGAAGAGCGAACGCCAAGATCCGTGTTTATAAGTATGTTGAACTCGGCGCAAGTCCGTGTGTAGCCGATCACTTGTTTGATCTCGGGCGCCATCTTGTAAAGTCATTTTATGGGGGCCTGAGTCTTTTTTTAGTGTTAGTCATCGATCGGAATGGTCGTAATTGCAATAATTTAGCTCTAATCTTTGTATTTTGATTCGAACACTCAGGTATACCACGAGTGTTCATCAATTCCAAAACTCTATGTAGGCAAGACCATTCGCCCAATAAAAATGCGCATCTCTGAGCACCGATCATGCATAAGGAACATGGTAGCAGATAAACCCCTGGTGGAAAATTTCAACAAAGCAAAACACAAAGACACAGACCTTAGATGGTTTATACTGCAGAAGGTGACCGCAGCCAAACGGGGAGGGGACTTAAATAAGACCCTGACCCAGCTTGAGCAAAGATGGGTCCATAGACTAGATACAGTGCAAGCAGGACTCAACATTTCACTTGAGTGGAAGTGTTTCGTATAAACACAAACATGCTGCTCTTCCATTACATGTCCGCCCATGCCCAGATTAGATACAGAGGGCTCTGGGTCACAGACTATACTAGACCACATAGTAATTTGTTGCGATTCAGGGAGCGCCGACTTTTGGGCCACCAACATGTTAGGTTGCATTCTAGAGATGGACAACACGCACAGAATTCTGCTTACATACACTGTGGTTAGGAATGTAATACTATGTATTTTCATGTATTCAAACTATGCCTAGCCATATATGTCTAGTGAATTATGCTTACTCCTCCATAATGATATTTTTTGACTGCTACAGCACGATTGATTTGTCGCCATGACAAACGCTATCACCATTCGGTTTGTTCATGTATTCAAGCTATGCCTAGTCATATATGTCCAGTAAATTATGCTCATTCCTCTGGAAAGGTTTTTTACTGCTACAGCATGTCTGATTTGTTACCATGACAACTGTTATCACCATTCCGTCAGCAATTGGTTACTGAACCAATTACTGTATTTGTCCATGAATTCAAGCGATGTCTAGCCATATATGTCTAGTTGAATTATGCTTGTTGTTGTATAATGTTTTCTTGCTGTTACAGCACGTTTGATATGTTACCATGACAACCGTTATCAATTTACGTTTCTGGTTATTCCATAATCCCGTATGAGTACCCAACAGTCACCTGTTTCATTGCCACACTTTTTCCACACCTTTGTAGAGGATTGGGTTACCCCCAGGTGAAACGTGATATCCCGGCGCCATTAAACCATTCCAACATGGCCGCGGGTATATAATGATTTGCTGCTTAGCGACGGCGTCCATTACGCGGCCTATTTCGCTTTCTTTCTGTCTTGGAGTGACTCAGCAGTCCTTGCAAACCCCTGCACAACACAGCCTGCACGGAGCCCTGCTTGCGCTTTGCCGCCAGGTACGCTTACGGCGCTGTAATTTTTTGTCCACCTACATAATGGTTCTTGTATCAATAACATGGTACGGATTTAGTGAACTCTTGCAGGACTGTGTATCACACGAAATCCTCGCGGATCCCAGTCCTGCATGTAAGGTAAGATTTTGTTTCACTGATACAATAAGATGCACAATCACTCGGTGCCGCATGTGTTGTTTTGTCACACATGATTTTATCTAAGGAGACTAATACCTCCCCTTTTTTTGGTCTGGGAGCCCAGACTGACGGGCACACACACAAATAACTGGTGGAATTTCTTCCACCCAGGTAAGCTGTTTTCCTTCCATGATATTATATACATGGTACAGCCAACCATTAAGTTGACTTTTGAATCATTTCACTTGAACTCTCTCCTAAACAATATTCCCTCTCCCTGTCTACAGCACCCCCACACAGACCACGTCCTGATGAATGCCGTAATAGACACGAGGCCCATCTAGCCCCCTGAGACGGCAGAAACACCTTGGTGTAGACGCACCTCTTACCTACAGTGGAATATCACTGTTTATGTCAAGAATACTATGTTGTTTTCGTTTTGTTTTGTACTTGTTATTATGCTGTTCACTATGCTGTGATTACTACTGAATTGTCCTTGGTTCTGTCACACAAGCATTCACCGGCATCTCTGGTGTCTGCTCTCATGGTCTATATGTGTGGTATGGAAAGTAATGTTTGGTGAAAAGAAATGTTTACACATCAATCAATCCCATTCACGATGTATAATACAGTCCAAACAATATTTTGAGTAAAATACCATTACTTAAGTGTCTGTGTTTATTTATTTTAGACAACAGGGTACACAGGAGAGTGTGAAGGCGTTCCTTCCTTTGACCTGTTCAATTGTATCCGTGTTTATAAGTAGCCTTCCTGGACAGAATAGGTCCCCCTACAGGAGACCTAATTTAGAAATACAAAATTCCTGGAAAGCTTCAAAAAGGTGAAAAAAGCAGCATGCAATACGCAGAGGCACCCAAAAAACAAAAATGGAGTATGCGAAACCCAGAAAGCTTCCGAAAGATGAAAATAGCAGTACGCAATATGCAGAGGCCCCCTGAAACAAAAGAAATGCATACGCGACACACTGTAGGCCTAATAAGGGAAGAAGTACATGCTTGTATGCGCAGAGGCAACTTCCAAGAAGAAAACTGCGGTATGCGTTACCTGAAGAAAACGGATTGTGTGGCACCTCCAAATTTGTGCATACAAAACTCGGCCATCTTTGTACCATTGCACGCCCAACCAGTGAGGCCCAGCGCACCCCTTAAATAGCACCGTCATTGAAGTGAGCACATATCACCTAACGTATGCGCTGAAGGATTTTACTTTGTTTTTCCGCTGCCTCGGATGAGAGACGCGCACCAGAGATCCACCTGCCTGCGAGCCATTGCCTTTGCCTCCTCCCGCACTGAATTGCCTCACACACTCCATATCTGCTTTTGCCTGATTGAGTGTGAGTGCCTGCTTTCTGCCATCTGTGCTTCATTTTCCTGTACTCCTGTGTTGGCCCTGTGATCACCTCATCTGTACTTTGGGACATCCACCTCTCCCTAGCAACACCACCACAGCTCCACAGTACCTATACAGGACCCAGCGAATCCATACCCGCCCCGGGGGTTGCCATGTCGGGACCATTTACCGCTTCAGGAGAGAGTGGCTCCCCCATGTCAGCGACGCAGAGGGCTGCTAACTTCACCACCCCAAAGTTGGCATTCTGGTGGATCAGGTCCTGGGTGCCTATGATGCCCTCTTTAACCCTGAAACACAGCTGGGGTATGACGCACGTCAGCAGATATGGGATTACATCACAGCTGGCATCAATGCAGAGGGGGTTGCAGACCGTTTTATGAAAACCATCAGGAAGAGATGTAATCACCTCAAGGCCTGCAGCCATAAGAAGGGAGAGGCAATTCTCACCAAGGGCGCACCGTGGAGGTGTTCAATGCGGGCTGCAACCTCTTGTCACACAACCGGCCCTGGGTTCTTCAGAGGTTTTACGCAGACCTTCACTCCCAGATATGTGCGTGGAGAAGACGTCTGGACACTGCTGGTGAGTACCCATGAGGAGCACTGCTCTACAGTGTATGTGTAGCATGCATGATTGCAGGTGCCCCATTCTGTATACAGCTGGTATGAGACACAGCAGCATGCTGCCTCATGCCAATGCTGGGCATATGTGGTGGCAGACATTGTTTTTGTGACATGTTGAACTCGGGCACATGCTGTGTGTGATCATGGACCAAGTGCAGGGACAGTATGGATGCCAGCATGCTATGCTGTGGTCATGTGAGTGGCATTCATGAAGGACAACTCCATGTGTGGCGCAACTGCAAGTGACTCCATACACAAATATCTACTGAGTGACTTATGTGCATGGATGTCTGTGAATGTCAAGTTGGAGCATTCATGTCTTAGGGATGGGTATGTGATGTGACTTCCAACTGCATTTTATGCACAAGTTAACGTGTGTTAATTTATATATTCTTGCCCTCACGGCATAAGCAATTGTTCCTCAAATATGTGCGCCAGTCCATGTTGCGTGTTTGCAGTTCATGCTGTCACAATTGCATGTTGCTGACTGTAATTGGGTGTACAGGTGCCCAGGTGCTGTATCCAGGCCCAGGTGCAGTTCCCATACCCCTGCCTGCATATCATACTAGTGTCAGTTTGACATTGGATGTTTTTGGTTATGTGCTTGTGGACACATGACAATGTGCAGTGTTGATATGTGCGTGTGTCATGATTGTGATTCATCTTTGACACTACTCATGTGCCAGTAGTCATGCAGATTGCACGGATGTGCCCATTTGTGTGTGCATTGTGTCTGTGTCTGTATCTGTGTCAGTTGCTGGTTGACACATTCTGCATAATTGTACTGTTAATGTTGGGTATGCCACACATGCATAGACAATGATGAATGGTGTCAATGTCCTTTGTCCTATTTTCCACAGTTGCTGCAGCTCTTGAAGAGGGTGGAGACCTTGCTATGGAGCAGAAGGGCAGGGACCGGGCCATCAGACCCAGGCACACATCCCAGCCAGCCCCCATTGATACCACCTCTTCTGAGGGAGAGTTGCCTGGAGGGCCCAGTTCCATCAGGCAAAGCTGCAGGGGGTAAGCCCCAGGAGGTGGTTGAGGCATCCTTAGCGGCTGTGGGCTGCAGTGTGGGGACAGCGGGCAATCGAGGGTGGAAGGCTCTCAGGAGTCATCCATGGAGATGGAGGTGATGGTGGAGGAGTAGGCAACTGAAGGCTAGCGAGCAGCATCTGATTGGCGTATCCAGGAGGGTGTTCATGCCGCACCCCTTGGCCAGGGACGCGAGGATATGCAGTGCACAATGGAGGTTGCTGCACAACCTCCTGTGCCTAAACCATCTTCTGCACATGTCATGTGCCCGCCTTCGAAAATAGCCTTCCAAGACCAAGCCCCCCATTCGTGATGCTGTGTCAGCTACTCATGAGGATCTGGCTCACCATCACAAGTCAATGTGCCAAAACCTGGGCCAGCTGGCAAGAGCACTGCTCTTGGGTGGTCTCTGTGTGCTGGCACATTCAATTGCTCCCTCTTCCACTTCATCCTCTTTGTCCTAGTTGTCCTCTGGGGAGCTTTCATTTCATCACAACATCCTGTACACCAATCCCAGCCACACAGCCTGGTCTGGTGGTGAGTATGTTCCTGCCGCTGGTGGAAGTCCCACGTGTGACAGATGAGGTGGTCACTGTGCCTGGCCAGGCACCAACATAGGGACAGGCAGTGGATGGACAGCTGGCTCTTCAGGACAGTGCTGGTGCTGTGCACCCCTGACAGGTGTCATCCAGATGGCAGGGGTGCCTGCGCAGCTTGCACTCAGCCAGGTAGCAGCAGAAAAGGAGTGTACAGAGGCACTCCATGCAGGGCCAATCTACACCGAGGAAGCAATTGAGGCAGGACATGATTGGCATTTGGCTGGAGGAGAGTAGGGGGCTCTGCAATCTGATGAGCGTATGGACACATTTCAGTAGGCAGCTGATGGCAGAGAGGCAGCCGGCTAGGGAGGCAAGGATTGAAAGAGCCAGGGCAGAGTTGTCAGAGAGGTGAGAATTGAGGTGGGCTGCCATCCTGGAGAAAGCGTTCATGGACACGGAGGAGGAGGAGAGGAGGAAGAAGAAGGGCCTGCAAGACCTCCAGGAAAGAAGAAAGGCTCACCTCCAGGAGGAAGATGATGAATGTGACTCTGCCTTGGAGGACACTTTGAAGGACATGTAGGCCCACTGCCTGTGTACATAGTTCTTAGTGTTAGGTTTCATTTAGTATTTTGGTTTGCTTTCATCCCTGGACATTTCACCATTGCCATGTTTTGTTTTTGTTTTGTGCATTTCGTAATAACATTTTAGGTTTCATGATTACACAATTGCTGCTGTCTCTTTCTGTCTATGTGCAAAATTACTTTTACTATGTTTATGTAATGCATTTCAACTATGACTGTCACGTGGCTTGGAGACTCACTCTGTCTGTGTGTGCTGCACTCATCACTTGTGTATTCATTCTTTGGTAGTTATATCCCGCTCAAGGCATAGACCCCCTCCTGGACACATCTGCAGTCAACCACAACTTGGTCTCACATCATGCTGCACATCACCCACTGACATTCAGGATTCTGTGATTGTTTGTTATTTATGTTCATGTTTATTTACTTGATATAGCGCACGAAGGTACCCAAAGGCTTACGGGCGCTTAGAGAATGAACAACATAAATACAAACTAGAAAGGTAAGAACAGAAATAATACATTCAGTATGAGAGATTCAAAATTAATTCAGACAATTTCACCAAACTCAAAAGGGTATGAAAGGTCCGTAACTTAAGTGGTGGGTAAGTAAAAACAGAAAAGTGTACCCTAAACGTTCATCAGAGGACTAGATTACAACTCAAGGGCCCTCTGGGTAAATATTTACAACAGCTGAGAAATGCAGGTAGCGTACTGTCCCCACAACCCACTAAAACACAATCGCTGTTAGGTTGAGAGCACCAGTCACTCTGGTCCATTCTGCGCAGGATTTTTAAATCGGAGAGTCTAACCACACCAGGTCCAGTTCTCTGCCGCAACCAGGCAAGAACCTTATTGCGCAAACCTCTTTAGTCTCTTTTCCTTCTATTTTGTGAATGTTGGTTATAACAAAATTTCTTTGGTCCATGACGAAATCGTGCATATTAATGTCCTTTATTGTTGGCATTTGTGACTTTTTTAGGCGAATGTTCCATATGGGTAGAGACTCGCAATTAGCTTTCATCGTTGAGGGAGGATTGGCCGTTTCTTGGTCAGATTTCTGGTTAGAGGGCACTCAGAGAAGCATTGTATCCTGTGTATGGGGCAATGAGGAGAGCGCTATATCCTGTATTAGGCTCTTGGGGGGAAAATTGGGGGTTGTTATTTTCTTCCTGCTGTCTAAAATAAGCTTGATGGAATTAGGTGGCCTCTCGCTACAAACATCAGTTTGTACACTTGATCTCTAATCTCCTTACGAATACGGACTTGACAAGCATTGTTAACCTTTAATATCTGAGGGGGGGACTGGAAGACTAAACAGCTCAACTGTTTGTGCCGGAGTATTCACTTTAGGCGGTTGCATGTCCGCCACCCAGTCATTCAGGGCGTCAGCCAGAAGACCAAGGTCTAAAGGGTCCTTACATAGAATTAGCTCTTTGGCTATACTGGCCATAAGAGCAGACCATTGCGAGGGGTCGATGTGCTCAAATTGAGCTAAAATAGGCATGGCCCAACTTTGGGCAGTGTGGCCTTGGTTGTTACCAATGTGATTCATAAATTTTCCCAAGCATGGGGTGTTGACTGGGGTCAAAACTGGCACCATGGTCTCAACAGAGCTGGGTTTTTGTAGGCATTCTGGTGACACAAGTTCTAGGGGGCCAGTTTTAACGGTGGAACTACATGGTTCCTGGCTGGGCGTTTTTTTTGAGTAAGCAAGCTTTTTATTGTCAGGCATTATAGTGGCAGGAGGTCTATCACGCAATCTTAGTCTCCTGCGGGTACTAAGTGCCAAGACCTCCGAAACAAGGTCTCTGTTGGTCGGAGGGGAAGAGGCCACAAAGCCCTGAGAGGCCCCTTCAGACTGTTCCTGCTGTCTACTCAGCATGCCATCAATATTGCTATTCTTATTAGCGGACATGATGACCCCAAATTACACAGCCGGGGCTGGGCAAGCGAAATCAGCAAGAAATCAGCAAGATATGCAGCAACGGCAGATTAAACAATGCAAAAGCAATGGGAGCACCAGCCAGACGCTACACCTCTAGCTTGGTGCGGAACTATCCAGAAATTATGTCTGAATCCTAGGCGCTTACCGCGAGGGCTGACAAGGCTGGCAAGGCTGCCAAGTCAGCCCAGGGTGGCAAAGAGTCTTCCACTGACCCTCGCCGCCGAGTAACAGTGTGTCGGCTTCTTCAGTCCACTGCACTACGGGACCGCTGGAACCGCGAAGCCGCAGAGCTACGGAGCCCCCGAGGCAGCTGAGGCCACTGGAATCAATACGGCAACACGCCAGAGAGAGCGGGGAGCTTAGAGAAAGGTATCAAATGTCCCATCTACGTGGGCATCAAGCCGCACGGCCGCCTAGAGCTGCCACCGCCTCCGATTCTGCCTCCGATGTGATTCATGACTTATTTGGTCTGCCTGTGCACATTGTCTGTCTTCTTGACTCACCCACTCTCAGGCCGCCTTTACATCACCCAGCCACATGCCAGTTGGACTTGTGTCACTTGCAGGGGCTTTGTAAGCCCTGAATACCTACCTCACTGACTTCCATTATTCCTTTGTTTGGGCTACTATGCAGACACACGTTACATATGACTCAGTACTATATGTGATGTCTCAAACTTGGGGCCTCCATGGGCATTCACATACAGCACTTTAAGTCCATTGCAATGGCACATGAGCAGAATGATACGTTAATTGCATTGCATTTCAATAGTATGTCACTTGTACATGGTGAGGTCACAGTGTTGCTGTTGTGAAGTTATGCAGTCCTGTTGGTGTGCAGCTGAGCGTGATGTACAGGGGATCCTGTGATGAGCACTGGACATGGATTCTGTAGCAGTGCTACCAGTTGTTCAAGTTGTAGGTGGATATGTGGCCAGTGTACTTCATGTTTGCTACAGGCAGGTGTCGTTGCTGGGGATGAGGGGAGTGGGTGTAGTGTCAGGGTGCTGCCTGGGGGCAGTGTCAGAGACAGGGCGGGGAGGCTGATCGGTGGTGTGTGGAATTGTTGGGGCTGCCTGGGGCAGTGTCAGAGGCTAGGTGGGTTTATGGGTGGTATTAGTACTTGAGGGTGCTGCCTGGGTTGGTAGCAGAGGTGAGGGGGGCTGGTGGTTGGTGTCAGAACTTGAGGGGGCTACCTGGGGCTAGTGGCAGAAGTGAGGGGGATGGTGGGTGGTGTCAGTGCAAGAGGGGGCTGCTTTGATTTAGGGGTATCTGGCAGCAGTTTGAATGCCTTGGGAGTAAGGGGGATGCTCTGCAGTTTCGCATGGTTGCAGCCATTACTTACGGGAGACCTCGCACAATTTCACAGGGGTGTAGCTGTTACTTACAAGGGACCTTGTGCAGGTTTGCAGGTGTGCAGCCATTGCTTACGGGGGACAATGCGCAGTTATGCATGGGTGCAGCCATTACTTGTGGGGCACGTCACACAGTTTCAATGGGGTGCAGCCATTACTTACAGGGGAACTTGCACCGTTTCGACAGGGTGCAGCCATTACTTACAGGGGATCTCACACAGTTTCGACAGGGTGCAGCCTTGATTTACGGGATGCTGCATGTACTTTAGCATTGGTGCAGCCGTTGCTTACGGAGGACAACATCGCAGGGGTGTTGGATTGTAGGCCAGAGTTATTTTACACGCAGAGTACTTTGCGGGATCTATGCACTTTTTCTATAAATCGGGCCCTAAGTATTTTACCATTTGGGGAGCAAAAGGGTTAATAGGAGAACAAGGTGTGTTTGCACCTCAAAAGGATGGGTGCTAATTCAATAGGAGAGGTAGGGGAAAAGTAGTCAGGAGTAGACAAGGTGAGGGGAAGAGGTGGTGAGCGGAAAGAGGGATGGGGAGGGAGAGAGATGAGGGCTGAGGAAGTGTCCTGAATTATAGAGATTTAAGAGAACAAGTAATGAGCAAAACCCAGAGACATCCTTAACGGAAGGCAAATGGGGCACGTGCCCTGGGACCACCCATGAGCTGCCTGATTGAAAGCAGTCGCTGATAATTTTATAAACAAAATATAAAATAACACAAATCAGGATGTTCTATGTAGGCTGCTAAAGTGCTAAACCTACATCCAGGCTGTTGCTGACAAATACATTCTGCTCTGATCAATTAATACTGTCATGTTTTTTTTGTGTTCACTGTAGTACACACCGTTTGTCCATTCATGATCGATAGCACAACTCGTGTAGTATTTTTACCCTTCTGTGGGGAATATATTGATTATATGAAATACCAAAAGTTGAAATGCATATTGATAAATTCAAGTGCCATGATTGCAAAAAAGATAGAGCTGTTCGTTAAGCACTCATTACAGAGATTTGTGTTCATATGCCAGATCACAGTACCAAATGCCAGCAGGGAAGAGTCAGCCTTTTCTATGTCTGAAGTGGATAAACTTGAATGTATATATATCTTTGTGATAGTAACTTAGTGTGTGCTACACAGCACCATAACTACACCAGATAGCTCTAGTTATAAAAAGTAATATAGCATCCCCCAAATTAGGAGCATAGAGTGTTAGTAGGGAGAGGTGATTAGGTAGTCAAATTAGAGACACTGGAACTAGAGCGTTGAGGCTCATTTCCAGGCTTTGCCAGTGGACGAAACAGTGACAAATCATCTTATGTCACTGTGTAGTACTGTGTTGTCTTCCACAAAAAGCTTTGCCTTCTGACTTACTTATGGCATTGTTTAGCCTACTGCCTTATCTTTCTATTTCTGTGGCCCATTTGAGGGCAAGAGGTTCTGGACAAAAGAGGGACGAACAAATGTCTCAGGCCTTTGGTAAGCATGTTTTCAGGTTTGCTCATTTGTCTTCAACAGTCTGCTTTCTTATACAATTTCATTCGCCTAAAAAAGTCACAAATGCACATCATAAATAATAGTCGTCATTCCTGAGTGTTGGGTGAATGTAAAGCTTTAACATATAATTGAAAATCCCAGATAAAAGATTTTAATATTGTAGTGCTTATATACTTGCCTTTGTGATAGGGAAAATAAAGCTAGAATCTTTGTCCGTTTGAATAACATGTTTCTGTAAAGGTTTGTTTATAAATGTTGTCATGTTGGGATATTGTGTGATGTTTGGATTGCTCTTAAACCGATACAGTATTATTTTAGTTCATGAAAGTTAAACATTTACAAATAATTGCATCTTGCTCTATTGTAAGAGCTGGGAAGCAATGTGGTCAAGTTCAGAAATTACAGATTGGGCTGAAAGCTCAGCTTCACCTCTTAACCAACATGTGTGAGCCTGGGCAACTCATTTAATTGTGTCTTGCCTCAACTGTCAACATTGCCACTCAGTAAAAAGGGTTATTTAGTTCTAAGGGTTTGCTCTTCAAACATCTCACCTATGGTTTAACTGGCTACACTGTTACATTGCCCACCACAAAGATGTTTGTTTCTTTGCTGGCTAACAGCAATGCCACTTCAAACACATTGGTTCTAATTTGTAACCACAATCTACTATGCCCTCCTTGTACCCACCCGCATGAGCACTTTTACATTTAGTGAGATGTCTAATCTGAGCCTTCTCTCTATACTGGGGTAGGTGTGCACTTTTCACATAGCTACGTTTAAGTGCCCTGCATCCAAACTACACCTTTGTGCTGTCTACTACTTTTATATTGTGTGCTGGACCTATGCTTGAACCCAAGTAGTCTCATTGTGGACAGAAAAGGTTGCCTTTCAAATGTTGCTTCTTTATTATTCAGATTCCAGCAGGCCTGAAGAGTATATGGGTAGTTGGGTCCCATGCATATTTTCATTGCTTCAGGACAAGGATATCAAGCTGTGGGTTGTGAATGTGATGTGAGGAGGTGAAGGGGGGCGGGGGTCGACCAGAGATTCTTGTTCCTATAATGTCTTTGGTTCAGATGGGGGCCCCCAAAGCAATCTGTGCCCGGCCCCCACAATTCCTTAAGATGGCTCTGTCAAAGCCATTAGCAGAAAGGGAGGGTGTGATGGATTTTGGCTTGGCTAATGTGAACACATTTTGGAAGGTAGATGAAAATCTGCTGCTGGGGAAGATAAGGTTTGTGAAGTTGGAGGATTGGGCAGAGTCTAATGCAGAGGGCAGGTCAGCTAGGGAATTTCCGTAGGCTAGGAGAAGGTTAGGTGTCTGTAATTTGCACCAGCATCATAGGCAACAGGGCATGTTTGTTTTAAGAATTACAATTGCACTGGTGATTCAAGGTGAGGATGGGAAGGTGATAATGTGATATGGTGCAAACAGGATAGTGTTGGCCAAATGGTGTCCTAAGGGCATCATGAACGTCATATAAATCACCACCAATGGAAGAGGCATACATGGGGAAAGAGACAGGAGAGAGATCCTCACATCATCAAAGTAAGGATCAAGAGAGTCCTGCCTGAATTTAGTTTCATTCATTGAAGAGAGGAGATGAGGAGTAGAAGGTAGATGGACTGAGATATTAGAGTGAACAATTGAGTGTTCAGAGGGAGAGGAGTCAATCTAGAGGTCAGAGGAGGAGAGTGAATTAATCGGATGGACTCTAGTAGGCTAGCTTTGTAGAAAGTAGAGCGAGAGATCAGATAGGAGGGAGTTAACTTCAAGGCAGGTGATTGCAGAGGGCTTGGTGGAGTTAATGTGCCCTAGCATGACAATGGTAATGTCTGTAGGAAGTGACTCAAAGAGAAAGTTTAGGTCAGGAATTGAGAGGACCAGGGGCCAAGGCAGAACAGTGAGAAAAGTAGGAGGGATGAGATGAATAGTGACATATTCAAAAGAGGAAAAGTTGATGTTAGACTGTAGTAGGCCCCAGTGTCCAAGAGGAGCAGGTGTTGTGAAATAGGGAAGGGGGACAGATGAGGTTGGAGATTCTGGGAGAACAGAGCATCTTATTTGAGGATTGTGGGTGCAGGGTAGAAGTAGGAAGATGAGGAGGCCGGAAAGTGATGTAGAAGTTATACCAAGTTGAGGCTGCGGAATATGAGAGAAGCGAAGGAGAAGAGTGAGTAGAAGGACGAATGCAGCAAAATAAGGATGCATGATGAAGGGAAGAAGAAATAGGCGAGTGAAAAACAATGACGAAAGGGTGCCACTCGAAAAAAAAGGGTAGGTAGTTGAGTGGAAATAGAAGGTGTGGATGGTTGGCTAAGAAGAAGCATGTGTACGTTGTGAGTTGGGTTGGAACGGGATACAGATACTCAAAAGAGAGTTAACATGAACAAACCAGCAATGTTCCTTGGTCCTGTGAGGTACAGGAGATCTGTGGTGAATGGACATTCAATGGGTGGAAGGATCTCTATGGGCCTCATTACAACCCAGGCAAGGATCTCTATGGGCCTCATTACAACCCAGGCGGTGGACCATGGTGCTATTAGCACCATGGTCCATGCCGGAATCCGCTATGGTGAATGGCGGAATTACCGCCCCATTCCAAGGTTGGTGGGGCGGTAATTCCCCATTCACCATGGCCCCTTCCCCATTCCCATTTTTGGCCCATAGGGCTCAATGGGAATGGGGAAGGCGCTAATTATGGCACCGTAAATTACGGTGCCGTAATTAGCTCCTAGGTCCCTTTGCGGGTTGGTTTTTTAACGCCTGCTAAAAGCAGATGTTAAAGTGCAACCCGCAAAGGGACCTCGTAATCAGGCGTTAAGGGTTTAACGGCGCCGACACCTTTTATGGCGCCGTTAACCCCTTAACGGCTGGGTTGTAATGAGGCCCTATGTGTGGAATCAAAAGTCAGATAAAGGTCGAGCTTGGCAAATTTCTTGGCTTGAGCAAAGGTTATGATCCTAGGGCCTTTCCAACCCCAACAGGTCCAAACAAGGAGCTGCCCTTTGCTGCTTTTGGCTCTTGACTACAGATGTCCAGGGGAGACTGAATAAGGGAGGCAGTGCATCACATGTTCTTCTGGGGGCCACAGTGTTACAGATGACTTCCACAATTGCAGTTATAGTGCAGGTATAGTCCTTGGTGCTGTAGACCCATTGAGATCATGCAGGACAGGCAACTCTTTAGCTGCACAAAACAGTCCTATAGGAAACACGATAGCTTACAATAAACAGACAAGAATAAGGGCCTGATTCATGGAATATTTTGCGCAGTAAATAGGGACGTTGCTCACCAAAGCGTGTGCGAAACTCCATTTGTCGGTTCATGAAATCGTCTGCACAGCATTTTTCTGTACTTTGTGCAGACTTTACGCAGGCACAGCACGGCTCTGTGATCAGCTGAGTGCTTGCGCGAACCTCCATGCAGGGGGTGGGCATGACCGGCACAGGGACCGGAGTAGGGGGCAGAACACACAAGATGAGGATGAACAAGGGAAAAAGTGGGCGTTACGAGGGACGGGCCACAGGCAATCCATAACATGCTCACAAATGCGCACAACAAAGCATATACGTGGATGTGATCACGCAACATCTCGCCTGTGAAATACCCATGCAAAGTTCTCAATCTTTCCGCCACCTGAAGGCAGGCGAGCAAGCACTTGCATTTAGGATTCGCAGTGCAAAGGTGAGTTTGCATTAGGATTTATGGGTGCCTGCATGCAGGCGGGGTTCCGATCTGACTTAGGGGTGCGTGTACGTGGCGTAGCAGGGTGCAGGGATGGTTTATGGGGTTTTGCATGCAGTTTGACTGAAATATGACATGAATTACGGGAAGCAGTACGCATGTTCTCGGGGTGTCAATTTGCAGTTATGGGGGACCGACCCTGCGCAGGTTCGCTGAGGTGCTGGTTTGTTTTTGGGGGACCCCACGCAATATTCACAGGGGTATGTGTGTTCACGCCTGGGAAGGACGCAAAGGTGGGTGAATGTGGCTGTTTTGGCTTTGCGTGGGGGCGTGTCCACGGCGTTCCAGGCGCTACTTTTGGATAGGACTACTTTGCTGGAACAATTCCATGAATACATGAAGTGCGCAGATTTCCTTCTGCATGTACTTGATGTACAATGCAAAGAGATAGGCCACAAGAATGTTGCAAAGAATGATACATGTGAATATTGCATTTTTTGCCGTGACTCAGAGGTGTGCCCTGTGGGTGATATGTGCCTGTCAGGGGTGCATGTCATGAGGTCTTGCAATTTGCACGTAATTTGGAGACTGAAAACCTGCACGCAAGTACTGCCACAGCTGTAAAGGCTAGCAGAAAGTGATGTGTACTGTCACACTGACATGTGCTACACATGTGAACCTAACAGCAACCTCCCCGAATGCAGGCCATATGACAGAAGTCAACACGGTAGCAAACATGCATTGCCCAAGGATGGCTGACAACTGCAGCCAGCTGTACTGGTACCCACATATGGGTAGGTCAACCATGATTGTCCACACATACAATGCACTCAATTGCCACTCACCAGATGTGTCCTCATAGGCCTGCGCACCTCCAATGCCTTGCACCGCACATTGGTGATGAATTGACTGGTGGCCGCTTCAATTAGAATCAGCTGCACCTCCTCTGGTTCCACCCTCCAGTGCAGAGGTCAGGTCGATACTGAGCTTATGCTTGGTCCTACGCATGAGATCATTCATTTGCTTCTAGACCTGTTCAGCAGTGCGATTCTCCAGACCGAAGGCGATGATGAGTCCTGTGACATGCTGCCAATGCACCATTCATTGTGCGGGTGTGTGGATGTTCGTCACTGGCTGGTACATCGCATGATGGCATCGGTAACATAGTAAATGAGGATCTGGAGCTCCTCATCAGTGAAGCAGCTCTGCCTCTGCTGACCCTTCTCCTTTGCTGTGTCTTGGGGTGGAGACTCTTCCTGCTCTGAAGGGTGTCCCCACTTGGAACTAGTGGCCCTAAGTGGTGCGGCTTCACCTGTCTGCCTAGGACCACGTCCACGTCCACGTCCACGTCCAGGTGCCGGGTCACCTGTGGGCTGAGGCAAACCACGTCCTCCTGGGGCTGGGGCAAATGTTTCCTCACCACTCCCCATCTACTCCCTTTCCCTTTTGAGGCCTTTCCACTCATGTTGCTGATATAATGAGTGAATCGAATGCACACCAATATATTGTTCTGGGCAAAATGTGGAAGGGAACAGTCTATATGTGGTCCAGCAAGGCTCCATTGTACCCTAAAATCAAAGGTATGTGGTACACAATATGCATATGCACCCTAAAAACATAAATTGCATATGCAATATCCGGAAAACTTCCAAAAGGAGAAAAAAGCATTATGCGATACGTAGAGGCACCCCAAAAACAAAAATCGATTATGTGATTCACAGAAAGCTTCTGAAAGGTGAAAAAAGCAGTATGCAATACATGCTTGTATGCGCAGAGGCAACTTCCAAGAAGAAATATGCGGTATGCGTTACCTGATGAAAACGGATTGTGTGACACCCCCAAATTCGGGTCTGCAAAACTTGTCCATCTTTGTACCTTTGTGCGCGCAACCAGTGATGCCCCGTGCACCCCTTAAATAGCACAGATAAGTGAGCATGTATCACATAACTTACGTGCTGAAGCCCTTTACTCTGTTTTCGCCTTCCTCCGATGAAAGACGTGCACTAGAGATCCTCCTGCCTGTGAGCCATTGTCTTTGCCTCCTCCCGGCCTGAATTGCCTCACACATTCCGTATCTGCTGCTGCCTGATTGAGTGTGAGTTCCTGCCAGCACTGTCTTGGGGTGTCATCTGTCATGCATTTTCCTGTACTCCTGTATTGGCCGCGTGACCACCTCATCTGTACTTTGGGACTTCCACCTCTCCGTAGCAACACCACCACAGCTCCACAGTACCTATACAGGACCCAGCAAATCCATACCTGCCTCGCGGATTGCCATGTCAGGACCCTGGTCCTCTTTAGGAGAGAACGGCACCCCCCATGTTAGCGAGGCAGAGGGCTGTCAACTACTTCACCACCACCAATGTTGGCATTCTGGTGGATCAGGACCTGGGTGCCTATGAGGCCCTATTTAACCATGCAAAACAGCTGTGTTATGACACACGTCAGCAGATATGGGGTTACATCAGGCTGCCATCAATGCAGAGGGGGTGGCAGACTGTCCGATGAAAACCATCAGGAAGAGATGTGATGACCTCAAGGCCTGTAGCCATAAGAAGGGAGGGGCAGCCCTCACCACGGAGCCCACCGTCAAAGTGTTCAATGCGGGCTGCCACCTCTTGTCACACAACCAGCTCTGGGTACTTGAGAGGTTTTACCCAGACCTTCACTCCCAGATATCTGCATGGAGAAGACGGCTGGACACTGCTGGTGAGAACCCATGTGGAGCACGGCTCTACAGTGTATGTGTGGCATGCATGATTGCAGATGCCCCTTTCTTTATGCAGCAGGTGTGAGACACAGCGGCATGCTGCCTCATGCTAATGCTGGGCATATGTGGTGGCAGACATTGTTTTCTGGCATATGCATGGGTATTTGCAGAATTCCTCCTCAGTGACATGTTTAACTCGGGCACATGCTGTGTGTGATCATGGACCAAGTGCAGGGACAGTACGGATGCCGGCATGCTATGTTGTGGCCATGTGAGTGGCATTCATGAAGGACAACTCCATGTTTGGCGCAGCCGCAAATGACTCCAACCACACACATCCGCTGAGTGACACATGTGCATGGATGTCTCTGAATGTCAGGTTGAAGCATTCATGTCTTAGGGATGGGTATGTGATGTGACTTCGAACTGCATTTGATGCACAAGTTAACATGTGTTCATGCAATATGTGTATGCTAGCGCTCACGACATAAGCAATTGTTCCTCAGATATGTGCACCAGTACATGTTGCTTGTTTGCAGTTCAGGCTGTCACAGATGCATGTTGCTGACTGTAATTGGGTGGACAGGTGCCCAGGTGCAGTTCCCATGCCCGTGGCAGCATTTCATACTTGTGTCAATTTGGCATTGGTATGGTGGCATTGCATGTCCGTTTCTGGTTGACAGATTATGCATGATTGTACTGTTGATGTTGTGTATGCCACACATGCATTGACAATGATGACTGGTGTCAATGTCCTTTGTCCCATTTTCCACAGTTGCTACAGCTCATGAAGAGAGCGGATACATTTCTGTAGAGTGGAAGGGCAGGCAACGGGCCACCAGACCAAGGTGCACATCCCAGCCAGCCCCCATTGATACCACCTCTTCTGAGGGGAGTTGCCTGGGAGAGCACCAAATCCATAAGGCGGAGCTGCAAGGGGTAAGCGCCAGGAGGTGGTTGTGGTGGAGGCATCCTTAGCGCCTGTGGGCTATGGTGTGGGGACAGATGCAATTGAGGGAGGAAGGCTCTCAGGAGTCATCAATGGAGAAGGAGGTGGTGGTGGAGGAGGAGGCAACTGAAGGGCAGCACGCAGCATTTTGTGGGGGCATCCAGGAGGGTGTTCAGGCCACACACTTCAGCCAGGGACACGAGGATGTGCAGTGAACCATGAGGTTGCTGCACAACCTCCTGTGCCTGGTCCATCTGCTGCACATGTGTCCACCTTCATTGATGCCTCCAACCAGACCAAGCCCCCCATTTGTGATGCTGTGTCAGCTTTTCATGAGGAGCTGGATCACCATCACTAGTCAATGTGCCAAAACCTGGGCCAGCTGGCAAGAGCACTGCTCTCGGGTGGTCTCTGTGCACTGGCACATTTAATTGCACCCTCTTCCGCTTCCTCCTCTGTGTCCTAGTTGTCCTGCGGGGAGCTTTCCTTGCCACATTCCATCACGACCCCTTGTACACAAATCCCAGCCACACCTCCAAGTATGGTGGTGAGTACCTCCCTGTCTCTGGTGGAAGTTCCACGTGTGACAGATGGGGTTGTCACTGTGCCTGCCCAGGCACCAACACAGGGACAGGCAGTGGATGGGCAGCAGGCACTTCAGGACAGTGCTGGCGCTGTGCCCCCCTGACAGGTGTCATCCAGATGGCGGGGGTGCCTGCGCAACTTGCACTTAGCCAGGTAGCAGCAGAAAAGGCGTTTATGGAGGTACTCCATGCAGGGCCAATCTGAACAAAGAGGCAATTGAGGCAGGACATGATTGCCGTTTGGCAGGAGGAGAGTAGACGGCTCTGTAATCTGTTGTGCGTATGGACACATTTCAGTAGACAGCTGATGGTAGAGAGGCAGCCGGCTAGGGAGGCAAGGATTGAAGAGGCCAGGACAGAGGTGTCAAAGAGGTGGGCATTAAGGCGGGCTGCCATCCAGGAGGAAGCTTTCAAGGACGCGGAGGAGGATGATGGAGAGCCTGCAAGACCTCCAGGAAAGAACAAAGGCTCACCTCCAGGAGGAAGATGATGAATGTGACTCTGCCCTTTAGGAGGCTTTGAAGGACATGAAGGCCCACTTCCTGTGTACATAGTTCTTAGTATTAGGTTTCATTTTGCATTTTGTTTTCCTTTCATCCCTGGAAATTTCACCCTTGCCCATGTTTTGTTTTTGTTGTGTGTCTTTCGTAATAACATTTTAGGTTTCATGATTACACAATTGCTGCAGTCTCTTTTTGTCTATGTGCAAAATTAATTTTACTATGTTTTTGTAATGCATTTCAACTATTACTCTCACGTGGCTTGGAGACTACTGTGTCTTTGTGCCCTGCATTCATCACTTGTGTATTCATTCTTCGGTAGCTGTATCCCTCACAAGGCATAGACCCCCTCCTGCACACATCTTCAGTCAACCACAACTTGGTCTCACGTCATGCTGCACATCACCCACTGACATGCAGGATTGTGTGATTCTTTGTTATTTGTTCTGCCTGTGCACATTGTCCATCTTCTTTACTTACACACTCTCAGGTGGCCTTCATATCACCCAGCCACATGCCAGTTGGACTTGTGTCACTTGCAGGGGCTTTGCAAGCCCTGAATGCCTACCTCACTGACTTCCATTATTCCTTTGTATGAGTTACTATGCAGACACACGTTACATGCGACTGAGTACCATCTGTGATGTCTCAGACTTGGGGCCTCCATGGGCATTCACATACAGCTCTTTAAATCCATTGCAATGGCACATGGGCATAATGATACGTTCATTGCATTGCATTTCATTAGTATGCCACTTGTGGTGTGGTCACAGTGTTGCTGTTGTGAAGTTATGCAGTCTTGTTGTTGTGCAGCTGAGTGTAATGTACAGGGAGTCCTGTGATGAGCTCTTGACATGGATTCTGTAGCACTGCTACCAGTTGGTCAAGTTGTAGTTGGACGTGTGGCCAATGTACTTCATGTTTGCTACTGGCCGGTGTCGTTGAGGTGAGTTGTTCATCGATATTGCAGTAGTAGTTATGTCGATCGGCAGGGCCAGCCTGTGGGTGCTGGGAGATCCCAGGGGATGAGGGGAGTGGGTGTAGTGTCAGGGTGCTGACTGGGGGTAGTGTCAGAGGCAGGAGAAAGGGGTGGGTGGGTGGTGTGGGGAATTGTGGGGCCTCCTGGGGGTAGTGTCAGAGGTGTGGGGGCTGATGGGTGATGTCAGTTCTTGAGGGTACTGCCTGGGTGGTAGCAGAGGTGAGGGGGGCTGGTGGATGGTGTCAGAAATTGTGGGTGTCTGCCTGGGGTAGCAGCAGAGGTAAGGGGGCTGTTGGGTGGTGTCAGGACTTGATGGGGGTGCCTAGGGGTAGTGGCAGAGGTGAGGGGGTGGTGTGTGGTTTCAGGCAAGAGAGGGCTATGACATATTGGTATCTGGCAGCAGTTTGGATGCCTTGAGAGTATGGGGGACGCTCTGCAGTTTCGCTGGGGTGCAGCCATTACCTACGGGGGACCTTGCACAGTTATGCATGGGTTTAGCCATTACTTGTGGGGGACGTTACGCAATTTCAACGGGATGCAGTCATTACTTACAGTGGAACTTGTGTAGTTTCAACATGGTGAAGCCGTTTCTTACAGGGGACCTTGCACAGTTTCAACAGGGTGCAGCCTTGACTTACAGGGTGCTGCATGTACTTTAGCATTGGTGCAGCCGTTGCTTACGGAGGACAACGTCCAGTTTCACGGGGGTGCTGGATTGTAGGCCAGAGTTATTTTACATGTAGAGTACGTTTGAAGGATCTATGCACTTTTTCTATAAATCGGGCCCTAAGTATTTTACCATTTGGGGAGCAAAAGTGTTAATAGGAGAACACAGTGTGTTTGCACAGCAAAGGATCGGTGCTAATTCTATAGGAGAGGTAGGGGAAAAGTAGTCAGGAGTAGACAAGGTGATGAGAAGAGGTGGTAGCGTAAAGAGGGATGGGGAGGGAGAGAGATGAGGGCTGAGAAAGTGTCCTGAATTATAGAGATTTTAGAGAAAAAGTAATAAGCAAAGCCCAGATATATCCTTACGGGAAGGCAGAAGGGGCACGTTCCCTGGGACCCAACATGGGCATGCAAATGGCTGCCTGATTGAACGCAGTCGCTGACATTTATTTTAACAAAAATCTAAAATGACACAAATTAGGATGTTATGTGGTACTCTGCTAAAGCGCTAAATCTGCATCCAAGCTGTTGCTGACAAATACATTCTGCTCTGATCAATTAATGCTATCATGTTTTTTGTGTTCACTGTAGACATTCATATTGATACATTCAAGTGCCATGATTGCCCAGAAGATAGAGCTGTTCGTTAAGCACTCATTACAGAGATTTGTGTTCATATGCCAGATCACAGTACCATATGCCAGCAGGGAAGAGTCAGCCTTTTCTATGTCTGAGTTGGATAAACGTGCATGTATATATATATTTGTGATAGTAACCCTTAGTGTGTGATACACAGCAACATAACTGCACCAGATAGCCCAGCTATCCTAAGTAATATAGCATCAGTCTGGTGCAGGTCTAGTGCTTTCAGCCAAATGTGGGTTGTTAAGAATGGCAGCCACACCCCAATTAGGAGCATATAGTGTTAGAAGGGAGAGGTGATCAGGTAGTCAAATTAATCATCTTACGTCACTGTGTAGTACTGTGTTGTCTTCCACGAAAAGCTTTGCCTTCTGACTTAATTATGGCATTGTTTAGCCTACTGCCTTATCTTTCTATTTCTGTGGCCCATTTGAGGGGAAGAGGTTCTAGACAAAAGATGGACGACCAAATGTCTCAGGCCTCTGGTCAGCATGTTTTCAGGTTTGCTCATTTGTCTTAAACAGTCAACTTTCTTATACAATTTCAAAGGTACATCTGCACATCATAGATAATAGTCGTCATTCATGTGTGTTGGGTGAATGTAAAGCTTTAACATACAATCGAAAATCCCAGATAAAATATGTTATGCTCACATCAATTAATATTGTAGTGCTTATATACTTGCCTTTGTGATAGGGAAAATGAAGCTAGAATCTTTGTCCGTTTGAATAACATTGTTCTGTAAAGGTTTGTTTATAAATGTTGTCATGTTGGGATATTGTGTGATGTTTGGATTGCTCTTAAACTGATGCAGTATTATTTTAGTTCATGAAAGTTAAACATTTACAAATAATTGCACCTTGCTCTATTGTAAGAGCTGGGAAGCAATGTGGTCAAATTCAGAAATTACAGATT
The DNA here is from genome assembly GCF_040938575.1 of Ambystoma mexicanum. Classification (NCBI taxonomy): domain Eukaryota; kingdom Metazoa; phylum Chordata; class Amphibia; order Caudata; family Ambystomatidae; genus Ambystoma; species Ambystoma mexicanum. Next base: position 1,394,376,585 of record NC_090935.1, on the reverse strand, counting down.
GGGCTGAAACCTCAGCTTCACCTCTTAACCTGGGCAACTGTGAGCCTGGGCAACTCATTTAATTGTGTTTTGCCTCACCTGTCAACATTGCCACTCAGTAAAAAGGGTTATTTAGTTCTAAGGGTATGCTCTTCAAACATCTCACCCATGGTTTAACTGGCTACACTGTTACATTGCACACCACAAAGATGTTTGTTTCTTTGCTGGCTAACAGCAATGCCACTTCAAAAGCATTGGTTCTAATTTGTAACCACAATCTTGTATGCCCTCTTTGTACCCGCATGAGCACTTTTCCATTTAGTGAGATATCTAATCTGAGCCTTCTCTCTATACTGGGGTAGGTGTGCACTTTTCACATAGCTAAGATTAAGTGCCCTGCATCCAAACTACACCTTTGTGTTATCTACTACTTTTAAATTGTGTCCTGTAGCTATGCTTGAACCCAAGTAGTCTCATTGTGGACAGAAAATGTTGTCTTTCAAATGCTGCTTCTTTATTATTCAGATTCCAGCAGGCCTGAAGGGTATAAAGGTAGTGGGGACGCATGCATATTTTCATTGCTGCAAGAGGACAGAATATTAAGCTGTGGGTTGTGATCCTGATGCGAGGAGGTGAAGGGGAGTGGGGGTCGACCAGAGATTATTGATCCTGTAATTTCTTTGGTTCAGATGGGGGCCCCCCAAAGCACTTTGTACCCCGGGCCTCACCATTCCATATGATGCTGCTGGCTAAGCCATTAGCAGAAAGGGAGGGTGTAATAGATTTTTGCTATGCTGGTGTGAACACATTTTGGATGGTGGATGAAAATCTGCTCTGGGTGATTGCAAAGGAAGAAGATTAGGTTTGTGACGTTGGAGGATTTGGCAGAGTCTAATGCAGAGGGCAGGTCAGCTAGGGAATTTCCGTAGGCTAGGAGAAGGTTAGATGTCTGTAATTTGCACCAGCATCATAGGCAACAGGGCATGGTTGTTTTAACAGTTAACATTTCACTGCTGACCCAAGGTGAGGATGGGATGGTGATAATGTGACATCGTGCAATCAGGATAGTGTTAGCCAAATGGTGTCCTAAGGGCATAGTGAACGTCATCAAAATAACCACCAATGGAAGAGGCATACATGGGGAAAGAGACAGGAGAGAGATACTCACATCATCAAGGTAAGGGTCAAGAGAGTCCTGCCTGAATTACTGTTCCTTCATTGAAGAGAGGAGATGACGAGTAGAAGGTGGAGGGACGGAGATATTAGAGTGAACAGGTGAGTGTTCAGAGGGAGAAGAGTCAATGTGAGGTAAGAGGAGGAGAGTGAATTAATGGGATGGACTCTAGTAGGCTAGCTTTTAGAGAGGAGAGCGAGAGATCAGATAGGAGGGAGTTAACTTCAAGGCAGGTGGTTGTAGAGGGCTTGGGGGAGTTAAAGTGACCTAGCATGACAATGGTAATGTCTGCAGGAAGTGATTCAAAGAGAAAGTTTAGGTCAGGAGTTGAGAGGGCCAGGGGTCAAGGCAGACAGTGTGCAAAGTAGGAGGGATGAGTTGAATAGGTGCATATTCAAAAGAGGAAGAGTTGATGTTAGACGGGAGTAGGCCCCAGTGTCCAAGAGGAGCAGGTGTTCTGCAATAGGGAAGGAGGACAGATGAGGTGGGAGATTCTGGGAGAACAGAGCATCTTATTTGAGGATTGTGGGTGCAGGGTAGAAGGAGGAACATGAGGAGCCTGGATAGTTATGTAGAAGTTATACCAAGTTGAGGCTGAGGAGTATGATATGATATTTTGTTTGTATCTCGCTCGTACACAGGTGTTTCAGAGCGTGAATGAGAGAAGCAAAGGAGAAGAGTGAGTAGAAAGAAGAATGCAGCCAAATAAGGATGCATGATGATGGGTAGAAGAAATAGGTGAGTGAAGAACAATGAAGAAAGGGTGCCACTCGAAAAAAAAAGATAGGTGGTTGAGTGGAAATGGAAGGTGTGGATGGTTGGCTGAGAAGAAGCATGTGTACATTGTGAGTTGGGTGGGAACGGGATACAGATACTCAAAAGAGAGTTAATAGGCACAAACCAGCAATGTTCTTTGGTCCTGTGAGGTCACAGGAGCTCCGTGGTGAATGGACAGTCAATGGGTGGAAAAATCTCTATTTGAATCAAAAGTCAGATCTAGGTTGAGCTTGACAAATGTCCTTGTTTGAGCAAGGGTTATGATCCTAGGGCCTTTACAGCCCCAACAGGTCCAATCAAGCAACTGCCCTTAACTGCTTTTGGCACTTGACTGCAGATACCCAGGGTAGACTGAATAAGGGAGGCAGTGCATCACATGTCCCTGTCGGAATTGAAAGTATATTGTGCCTCCTATTGTGAAAAATATATTTAATATTGGCCTACGCCAAGCTGCTCGAAAGTTGCTTGTGAGAGAAATATGTGTTGAAAGGTCCTGACCTTTAATCCATGTAGGCCGCCATTTTAGGTCAAACCGCCATTTTAGGATTTGTAGTGGAAAAGTCACCCTGTGAGCTAAAATGGTGGGCGATGTCATTGCAAAATACAACATGGCCGCCTTGACCTCTGTACATCGCTAATGTGTAATCTGCCTGCAGGCTACTTGTTGAGGTCATGAACTGAGACCTTGTCCTACGTTGACCTATGTGTAAAGAGATTACTCGCGCAATGAAACCAATCTACGAGTATATATTAGGATAATGCATTTACATATTGAGCAAAGAACATCTGTCTTACTACATTGTATTTATGTTTAAGAAGACCTGCAATGCGAAACTTTAGAATACACAGTTAATGCATACACTTATTGTTACATGTATTAAAAACAAACCAGTTGCATGCGGTTATTTGAGACTTGGCACGAACCCTAGAATTGGTGATGTATAAAGTAGAATATTAACCCGAAGTAGGGCTGGACATAGTGCCCACAAAATGTATAAAAAGCAAATGCATTCTAATGTACAGCGTCTCTCACCGAACACACTGAACCATGCTGGAGTTCGTTGTGATGTACTGAGGGCCGATAGCTATCTGACTTGGCACTGTTTGTGTAATTGAATTCAGTAGAGAATAAAGTACTTTGTATGTTCCTTTGTAACCCGCGTTCGGCGTATTTCCTTTTGGGGTACTCAGCCTCGATGTTTTATTTCTGTTTTTACAGTTGGCACCCGAATAGGGACCCTCAAGATTGATGCCGGATTGTTGAAGGTTGACACACGCTATCGGACCGGGATCGGACGGTGTGACAAAAAGGAAGGGGCCCCTGGATGAGACCCGACACCTCAGTAGCGCTGCACGATCCGATCCTTGGACAATTAGCCTGTGGTCTGAGACGGCATCTTGACGAGGGTCCACTTATCGAGGTGGGCAGATTTGCCGAAATCACCATACACGAGGTAAGATTAGTTAGGCAAGATTCTTAGAAGTACCGATCGGTCCTCCTTAAGTTTGGTCAGGTGAGTCGTGACCCGACTCTTAATTTAACCCTGACAATTTGAATTTTAGCGCATTGTATCTGCAGACACAATTATTGACCAGGTAACACCAACAATTTGAGATATGCCTGGGAAATTGTCTACCTGCTTTAGGGCATTATTTCGCAGTGATAGACAATCTTTGGAATTTAGCCGTCCCGCACCACAGGAGGGGTCGCCAGAATGTACTATGTACTGTAAGCATGGCATTGGAAGTATAATATTTAATGATATTTGGCACAGACAAACCAGACATGCCTTTGAACTTCAGTGGCCAATCAATGGTAGTTTTGAGATCCCTCGCATTGAATATTTGGAGTCAGTGTTGTTAAAGAAAAAGGCTAAACCTGCAGCATTTGATATTTTGCAGAATTGGAAAAAAGAAGCATTGCAACAGCTTAAGAGTAGAGAGAAACATGCGTGCCGTCATAAAACGAATGCCGAAAAAGCGTTGTTATATGACCAGGATAAGCAGTCTGAGTCGGCTAAAAATATGGAAAGGGCTTTCTCGCTTGGTATTCAGAAAATGTATACTTCCAAAGATCTTCATGATTCTGATGAGTTTATTATAAAAATATTAAATGAACGAAGGCCTGGTGCTTCTGCGCCACCTCCGTATGTTCCTCTTCCCGCTGCTGTACCTTTTCCTGCTGTTATTCCTGCTCTTCCTACTCAACCTGTTGTTCCTACTCCACCGGCTTTTGTCCCTCCACCTGCTCCTCTGCCTCTTTTTATCGCACCAGTTATAGCTCCTCCATCGAATTTGCCTGCTCCCTCACTTCCAAGTGGTCTTGGGCCACTTGTAATCGATCGTGGTGCATGCAGAGTCAAAGGTTGTCACTCGCAGTACTGTACCACTGGAGAAGAAACGTGAGTTAATTGCATGGGCTAAGCATTGTATGAAGAAGGATGATCAGGCTAGTGTTTTTCCCACACTTTTTAATACGGATAATTTTCCTAAGAAAAATGTTTTTATTGAAGGTTTGGGGATTCAGTTATGTATAATGTGGGGAAGATTAAATAATGCGGATGTTCCGCAAGGGTTAAGGGATCTAAATACTTTAGCACTTTCCAGAGACACTGTGGAGAAGGTAAATAAGCATGTCGAGAGGTTATTTGAGTATAGAAAGGAGTTAGAAAGGATAAGGAATGAGGATGATGAAGAGGAAAGTATGTACGTACAGAAATGATTCCTTCCGTGTCGTAAACCGATATCGGAGGAAATGCGAATTTGTAAGAAAAATGCGATTAGATGGATTTCAGACATATCGATAACTCCAGTTGAGGTATATGACACGGATAGTCAATATACGTTCGAAATGCAGAGGAAAGTGATACAGGTAATGGTAGAGTACCTGCAGGATGAATGTGTAAAAAGGAAGATTAGTTGTCGCACAGAGTTATTGAACATTTATAAGAGAGCTTTTTCACTTGACACTTCTTCGACTGCTTTAGTGCTCGACTTGGCTCTGTTGATTAGTAAGCGTTCGGAGTTTCCTACATCTCAGTTGCCTATGAGAGAGGTTCCTCCGACATTTGTCCCGAAGGTTGAGGTTGTGGCCGATGCTGCAAATAATATAGTCGCGGTGAACATTCCTGCACATTATGTATCGCAGTTTGTTCACGTCCCGTTTTCACGACAGGAAGTGAACACCATTAGACAGTATATTCCTGAGATTAGGAAAAATCCGACAGGGTTCTATAAAGAGATGGAATCTGTTTTACAATCCTCAGTGTTCACCTTAGGTGACATTGATTTATTGTTTCCTGTACTCCTGCCCGTAGATTTATGGAAACAAGTTAGAACTATTGACGATGTACCCGGGTTGGGAGATACATGGGCGAATATAACTAGACTCGATGGGGAAAGGCCAGCTGGCGAAAGACCACAACAGGTGATATTAACTTTGCCTGATAGAATTATTGCTAAATTAAAAACCATAATTCCCGAAAAAAGAATTATTTAGGACAAGCTTACGGCCTGTGTCCAAGGAAAGTCTGAGGGTGCTACCGAGTTCTTTAATCAGTTCGAACAGGTATTTTCAGATTTCAGTGGACAAGACTTAGGCACAGAGTCTGGGAAAAGATTATTTGTGGACAAATTTGTACGTGGATTGCTGCCTGACATCCAGTCACAGATTATGTCCTCTGAGAGCGCTTGGCAGGCGAAATCGCAATCAGAAGTACTGCACATGGCTCAGTACTATGAGAATCGTGTCAATAATGAAAAAGATAGGATTGAAAAACAGAAAGGCGATTTAAAAACTAAGGTGCTATTGCAGAAAATTGTTAGAGGCCCCAGAGGGGGTAACTCTCAGGTTAGAGGTCAGTATGTCCCGCAGGGGAATGTGCCCTTGTGTCCTGTTAATATTAATCAATGTGCTTATTGTCATCGAGAGGGTCATTAGCGAGCACAATGCTCCGTCCTTCAACAGAGGTCGAATAATACATTTGGTAATGTGGGTAGGCGATCCAGAGGTCGCCCGGGTGTAGGGGGTCCTGGTAGAGGTCAGTTTACACAGGACCTTCAACAACCTTTTTCACAGGACAATCAGACTCCGAGTGCAGACACTAGGAATATATTCGATCATCCTTCCGCTGCATATTTATCTGAAGAGCTTCCTTTTGATAATATTCTGTTTCGTTAGGATTGCCCAAAGCAGGGTTTGGAACCTACACCTATTCCCGTCAATCAGAAAGGTCCCTACGTTGAAATGATGGTGGGAAATAGGAAACATCAGTTTATGATAGACACTGGAGCACAGAAGTGTTCCATTGATCGTTCGCGGGTTCCAAACATTCCACTGTCAGGGCAAACCAATGTTTCTGTAGGGTTTTCTGGTACACCAGTTGTTTGTCCAGTCTCTATGCCTGTACCTATTTCTTCGGGTCCCTTTACGGACCAGTGTCCTTTTCTATTGACTTCGGATTGCGGGGAGAACTTACTGGGGTTGAATTTGTTAAAAGAAATAAATGCAGTGATTTATTGTTCTTCTGATGGAGTGTGCTTGACTATTTCACCACAGCAATCTTCTGCCTCGCAATTTTTGACCATACCTTTGCCTCCAGAATTCATTGATGTATCAGAGAGTTTGTGGGCTGTCGACGACAATGATGTTGGTGTTTTACAGATTGAGCCTGTTAAGATAGTTTTGAAACATGGAATTGAGCTGCCACGCATTCCCCAGTATAAGATTTCGGTTGAGGGCGAGAGGGCTTTGAAATGTATTGTTTCTGATTTTGTGCATCGCGGTGTGATTGAAGAAATTTCAGGAAGTTTGTGTAATAGTCCGATTTTACCTGTGTACAAGAAAGGCGATAATGTAATCCCATTCTGTTTTATAATTGATTTACGTGCCATTAATAATGTTGTGGCACCGCAATTTCCAATTGTGCCTGATGTGACAACAATCCTAATCATGATTCCAGCTACAGCTACTTAGTTTAGTGTTGTGGACTTAAAGAATGCGTTCTTTAGTATTCCTATACACAAGGATAGTAGATATTTGTTTGCGTTCACCTTAGGGGGACGCTCGTTTACATTTATTTGTGCATCTCAAGGGTACACAGAGAGTCCTAGTATTTATAGTAGGGCTTTGAAAGAACAACTTGATACCCTTGAATTGCCCTCTACCTGTACTTTGCTTCCGTACATTGACGATTTGCTTCTGGCTGCTGACTCTGAGAGTGCCTGTAAGGAGAGCACTGTGTTACTACTTGTTCATCTAGCTAAGCATGGTCACAAAGCTCCACTTAAAAAATGTCAATATTGTTGTCAGGAGGTCGCCTATTTAGGCTATCTCCTGTCAAAGGGGGGAAGAAGATTGACACCTGAAAGAATAAAACACATTTCTGGCATGTCTGTCCCAAATACGCAGAAGGAAGTTAGGGCCTTAATAGGTATGACTTCTTACTGTAGGTTGTGGATCCCAAATGTTTCACTAGTGATAAAACCAATGCTGGCCTTGACGAAGAAGGACATTTCTTCGCCGTTGCCATGGACCTCGGAACACCAGCAATCGTTTGACTTGCTTAAGACGGCATTATGCTCTGCACCAGTTTTGGGCACACCAAACTATGAAAAGGCCTTCGTATTGTTTGTGCATGAATGTGATGGATGTGCTTTGGCTGTATTAACGCAGGAGCATGGAGGGAAGAATAGTCCGTGCGGTTACTATTCCTCCGCCCTTGATCCTGTAGAAGTGCGCTTTTCCAAGATGTTTGCGCGCTGTCGCTGCTGCTGCCGCGTCTGTAAAACAGAGTGAGGGAATGGTCCTAGGCCATGATCTGACCCTGATGGTGCCTCACTCTGTAGATGTTCTATTGAACCGAACTCAAACGCAACACCTCACTTCTGCACGGTTGACGAGATACAAATTGATCTTGTTTGCCCCTCACATTCAAATTAAGAAGTCTTGTGTCCTTAATCCGGCTGAACTCCTACCTTTCCCGCAAGATACTACTTGCAGCGATGAAGACTCACATGATTGTTTGTATACGACCGAACAAGAAACAAAGGGCAGGATTGATTTAAAAGATACTCCTTTGGATAATCCGCAAGGAGAGCTGTTTTGTGACGGCTCCTGCTTCAAACTTCCGGATGGTACATCCACAGCCGCTTACGCAATCACTACCTTGAGCACGGTTGTGGAAACTAAGAGAATTACGCATAATTCTGCACAGGCCGTAGAGATTATAGCATTAACCCGAGCTTGTGAACTTTCCGAAAGAGCTTGTAGTAAATATATATACCGATAGTCAGTATGCCTTTGGGGTGGTTCAGAACTTTAGGGGACTTTGGTCGGAAAGAGGGTTCCTAACCTCGCATGGCACCAAGATTCAACATGGCTCCCTAATAGTGCAACTACTCTCAGCACTTGCACTCCCTACTCAGTTAGCAGTTGTAAAATGCACAGCACATCAAAAGATTGTAGATAACATTGGAAAAGGAAATGCTTTTGCTGATCAAATAGCTAGACAAACTGCCACTGATCTCTTTACGGATATATATGTTTCTAGGGAGACTGAAAATGCTTATGTGATGGAAGAGGGCATGGGGTCTGTACGGGATATCCAAGCCGATGCCACATTAGAAGAAACCAAGAGGTGGGCTGAGGGGTTGGGAAAACTTGATGATGATGGGTGTTGGGTGGACACGGTTGATGGAAAATGGTTACTTCCTGATGCTTACGTGATGATGATGGTTGTAATGGCACACGGTCCTACGCATGTGTGTGCCCAACAGATGATGAAAATGTTAGAAAAAGTTTGGGTAAACGACAAAATTTAAAAAATTGCTCAGCATTATGTCCAGAACTGTATGATCTGCCTACAATATAATGTGGGAAAGGGGACAGCAACCCAGAGGGGAAGTTTTGGGCCACCCTCTGTCCTATTTGAAGTAATTCACTTTGATTTCATTGAAATGGAGCGATGCAACAATTTAAAATATGTCCTTGTAGTCATTTGTGCCTTTAGTAAGTGGGTTGAGGCTTTCCCTGTTAAAGATGCTACAGCCATGACCACTGCGAAAACTATGTTAAAGGAGTACTTTCCCCGGTTCAGTTTGCCGAGAGTTATCTGGTCGGACAATGGGCCACACTTTGTCGCCGCTGTAATCCTACAGATATGTACAGCGTTACAAATTGACAAACAGTTCCATTCGGCCAGACATCCTCAGAGCGCCAGACTAGTAGAAAGACACAACGGTATCATCAAGAACAAGCTTGTATGCCGGCACCAAACTAAAATGGCCGGACGCCTTACCGATCGTGCTACTAGCTATGCATACAACCCCTCAAATTAAGACTGGGCTCTCTCCATTTGACGTGGTAATGGGGAGACCTGCCAATATCTGGAATATTCCAAAATGCCGAAATTTGAAAAATATTGAAAATGTACTACTTTCAGATTATTGTAGCCAATTGACTAAAAACCTGTATTTGATTTACCACCAGGTATGAGAGGCCTTACCTGTACGATACAAAGGCCCGGGCCACGGCATACGACCAGGGAGCAGGGTGCTCGTTAAATCATGTGAGTGCACCTCCTGCCTCGCGCCTCACTGGCGTGGGCCATTCCAGGTCCTGTTGGTCACCCAGACTGCGGTGCAGGTAGCTGGGCGAAAGAATTGGATCCACGCATCACACATCAAGAAGCTTCCTCACCCTGTGCCACACGTTACAGAAGAAGCGGAACCCCTCGCTGATCCTGCAACTGAAGATCCCAAAGCAGTAAGCAGCACTGAGAGTGTGTCGGAGAATATCTCTAAGCTCAGGAGGCTTGGGGAAGCTGCCATTTTGTTTCCACACTCGCCGCAAATTTTGCACCCGGAAACGGCTGTTTCAAATTCAGCCCCCTCATTTGTCCCTGGCACGTTGCTTCCAACGGGAAGTGACAACACATTCTTTCTGGATCAATCAGTACCAGGAACAGCCAGATATCACTTGTGTCCGAGAAAATAGACATACGGCACGGTTCTGCTGTGCATCTGATAGACATACGGCACGGTTCTGCTATGCATCTGATAGACATACGGCACGGTTCGGCTGTGCATTCAAGGAAGGAAAGAATCATTGAGGGCTTGCTTTTGCCCAAATTTGAGAAAGGGGATTCTGTTGGCTAGGATTGTGAAAGGACACAGAAATCGCGGGGGGTCGCCAGCAACGAACATTGGGGTTTCCGTTTGAAGACTGCAATGCCTGCTACCGCCGCCACTCGTATTGGACTTGTGAATAAGGGGGTGACCAACCGGGACAATGGACAAAATGCCTGGGCCCCGAAACGTATTGCTGTATTTTTGTAATAATATTCAGTTTTATAATAGTCACTGTTGTAGGCCTTTGGTATCTTGCAGAAACTCATCCTTTAGAGTTTTTGCTAGCGATTAAAAATGTACCCACTGTCCCTACACCTTATGTACATTTGCATACTTTGTCTCCTAGAGATTCCAGCATAGACAAAGGTATCATAATAACACACTGTTACTTATCATGAACGCTACACATGCCATTTTTAATAGGTCCAACTGCTGGGTCTGTTCACATTTACCACAACATGGGGATAAAGGGCTAGGTTGGTATATTCATCCTTTACCGTTGACAACTGCTTGCTATGCTTCTCTTAGAGCACTGTTCTTTGGCAGATGGAATGATAGCGTCTCAGGGAACTTTGATGGCACCAATTTTTGAGAAACGTGTTTTGACTCCCCTGGGATGCTCTCTTTTTGCAAATAGGAGTAACTCAAATGTTGCTTCTATTAGGTCTTCTGATAGACTGTCTCGTCCCTTTCAATCTTTGATTTCCTTTAAAATGGCTCCGATAGGCTATAAGGATGCCATGCCTCCTTCTTACACTGTTAACCATAGCCCCGATTCAGTTTCTTTCTGCATACAGTGGAATGGCACTCGGTCAATGGGAGTTTTTAAAGGTTGTGCCAACGTTGCAAATTTGACTGGGGAAGACAGATCTTTGTATGTAGGCGAACCTGTCTATTTTGTTTGCGGTAATATAGCGTTTCCATGGTTGCCCAGGGATTGGCAGGGAACCTGTTATTTAGGGATCCTGTTACCTGGGGTGTTCATAGCAAGTACTATAGAAATTTCAAAGGCTCGTCCACGGCGGGACGAGAATGGTGACACCCCAGCACAAGTCTTGGGAGATATAGCAAAATCAATTGTGCCATTTTGGGGGCAGATAGCAAATTCAGAAGATACCAGGAGACTAGCAAGAGTACTGGAGAGAACCATCAACCGGACCACGGACATAGTCTACAATATGACATTAGAGCAGAAAGCAATAAGATTAGTAGCACTCCAAAATCAAATGGCATTAGATGTCATGTTAGCTGAGGGTGGTGGAGTATGCAAATTAGTGGGGTCTGCTTGCTGTGTTTTCGTACCAGATTCCTCCCCAACTATCTTCAATGCAATGCAGAATCTGCACGTCCTTAGTTCCGAAAGTGCATGTTCCCGAGGGATATTGGGATCTTGGCGCTTGGTTCTGGGACTTCTTGCGGTCTTGGGGTTGGAAGGTACTTTCGGCCTTATTAATTATTTTGGGAGTTCTGTTGTTCCTTTGTTGCTGTATTCAGTGTCTGCCTGGTATGTGTTCGATGCTAGGGGGATGTTGCGCACAAGCGATAAATTCGATAGGACATAAGGTGTATGTCTCAGATAAAACTTCCAAAGAATATGTGTTAAAGGAGATATTCATAAAAGACCTAATGGCAATAGATATTTCAGATAGTGATTCAGGGTACATGGATACTGATGCATGGAGTTATTCGCAAGGAGACCCAAAGTAGTTTTTAGCACTTGGCATAGGCCAAAAGGAGGGTTTGTAGGAATTGAAAGTGTATCGTGCCTCCTATTGTGAAAAATATATTTAATATTGGCCTACGCCAAGCTGCTCGAAAGTCGCTTGCGAGAGAAATCTGTGTTGCAAGGTCCTGACCTTTATTCCATGCAGGCCACCATTTTAGGTCAAATTGCCATTTGTAGTGGAAAAGTCACCCTCTGATCTAAAATGGTGGACGATGTCATTGCAAAATACAACATGGCCGTCTTGACCTCTGTACATCGCTAATGTGTAATCTGCCTGCAGGCTACTTGTTGAGGTCTTGAACTGAGACCTCGTCCTACGTTGACCTATATGTAAAGAGATTACTCGCGCAAAGAAACCAATGTACGAGTATATATTAGGATAATGTATTTACATATTGAACAAAGAACATCTGTCTTACTACATTGTATTTATGTTTAAGAAGACCTGCAATGCAAAACTTTAGAATACACAGTTAATGCATACGCTTATTGTTACATGTATTAAAAACAAACCAGTTGCATGCGGTTATTTGAGACTTGGCACGAACCCTACAATTGGTGACGTATAAAGTAGAATATTAACCCGAAGTAGGGCTGGACATAGTGCCCACAAAATGTATAAAAAGCGAATGCATTCTAATGTACAGCGTCTCTGGCTGAACACACTGAACCACGCTGGAGTTCGTTGTGTTGTACTGAGGGCTGATAGCTATCTGACTTTGCACTGTTTTTGTAATTGAATTCAGTAGAGAATAAAGTACTTTGTATGTTCCTTTGTAACCCGTGTTCGGTGTATTTCCTTTTGGGGTACTCAGCCTCGATATTTTATTTCTGTTTTCACATCCCTATGGGAGCCATTCACAGTGTTCCAGATGGCTTCCACAATTGTAGGTATTGTGCAGGTATAGTCTTTGGTGCTGTAGGGCCATTGAGATCATGCAGGACAGGCAATTTTTTAGCCGCACAAAACAGTCCTATAGGAAACACGGTAGCATACAATAAACAGACAAGAATTTAGTGCCCGATTCATGGAATATATTGTGTAGTAAATAGGGACGTTGCTCACCAAACTGGGTGCGAAACCTCGTTTGTCGATTAAAGGAATCGTCTGCACAGCATTTTTCAGTACTTTGTGCAGACTTCACACAGGCTCAGCACGGCTCTGCGATCAGCTGAGAGCTTGCGCGAGACTCCACGCAGGGGGTAGGATGTCCTGCACAGGGACCAGAGTACGGGGCAGAACACACAAAATGAGGATGAACAAGGGTAAAAGTGGCCGTTATGAGGGACTGGCCACAGACAGTCCATAGCATGCCCAAAAATGTGCACACAACAAAGCGTATACATGGATGTCATCACGCAACATCTCGCCTGTGAAATACCCATGCAAAGTTTTCGATCTTTCCGCCACCTGAAGGCAGGTGTACAAGCACTTGCGTATAGGATTCGCAGTCCAGAGGTGAGTTTGCATGTTGGATTTATGGGCACCTGCATGAAGGCGGGGTTCCAATCGTACTTACGGGTGCGTGTACGTGGCGTAGCAGTGTGCAGGGACGTTTTATGGGGTTTTGCACACAGTTTGAATGAAATATGACATAATTTACGGGAAACAGTATGCATGTTCTCGGGGTGTTAATTTAAAGTTACGGGGGACCGAACCTGCGCAGGTTCGCTGAGGTGCTGGTTTGGTTGTGGGGGACTCCATGCAGTTTTCACAGTGGTGTGTGTGTTCGCACCTGGGAAGGCCGGAAAGGTAGGTGAATGTGGCTGTTTTGGCTTTGCGTGGGGGCGTGTCGGGGGCGTTCCGACGCGACTTGGCCTTGGACCGTCTTCCGCCTTGATTTGAGGACGAGTCTAGTCTGTTGACCGTGTCCGTGATTGTGGTGGGTTGTTGTATATTTATTTTACCCAGGTTGTCCAGTTGGGATTCAACAGCAGCTTCCATTCTGGCTAGGGCTAATATTTCCTCCAGAGATCTTTGTTTTTGTAACAGTTGTTTTCTGAAGGATTGGGACAGACAGCCTGCTATTACTTGCGACCTTAGGGCTTCCTCATAAGAGTAGCAGTGAAACTCACAGTACTTTTGTTTGATGCGCAAGCACATAACGTAGTTGTCTAGTGACTCGACTTTATCTTATCGGGTGGAGTGAAAGATGTGACGCTCATAGTCTACATTGGTGTGCGGTGCAAAGTATTCTGACATTTTGCGGTGTACTTCCTGGTATGTCGCTGTATCCAAGTTGACCAGATCACCTGCGATGTCTCTCACCGCCGGACCTATGGCCGTGGATAGAGTGTATTTCAGCCTGTCATCCTCTGCCAGTCCTACTGCCTCCGCATAGAATTTGAAGTCTCTGAGCCATGTGGCCCACTGGGGCCCTAGATTCGTCGTGTTGCGCACGTTGAATGGGTTGGGCATGTGCATCACCTGTGCAGTGCCTCCCACTGCTGGTGTCGGGCTGGATTTCCTCCTGCAGCTCCATCCGTTCCTGAGGCTGTGGCCGTGGATGCTGATGATGAGGCCGTAGGTGCAGATGATGATGCCTGGTCTATCATGATGCAGGTCTGGTGGTGTGCCGCGTGGTGTGTTGGTGGAGCGACGCTACCTTCTGTGGCATGGGCAGGGTGTGGAGTATCTGCCTGAGCAAGCTCTTTCCTTTATATGGCACTTTCAGTCCTTTGATGGTGTGTCTCCCAGTAAATAGGGCCACTGCTACCTTGTCTGTTATATGTGGGATCTTCCACGTGGGTCAGGCACTTGTTGTGCTGTGGAATGCCTCTCCTGGTGTGATCCCAGGTGCTTTCGCTGTCTTTTCCCCACTTCCCTTGCTCCTCCCTCACGTGCCGTTCCATGTGGAGAGGGGTGAGGGGTTCTGTGGGCCGGGCCTTCACGCAGGCTCCAGTTCCTTGTTTGTGTGGGCCGGGCCTTCTCACAGCCTCCAGTTCCTTGTGGGCGAGTGGCACGTCCGCTGTGCTTTGGAGCGCTGCCTGTGCTCTTGCGTGTGCTGCGGGCGGAGCTGGCAGCCGTGAGCGCTCGTCGCAGCCCCAGGTAGTCACGTGCGGCAAGGCCTTGTATCTGCGCAGGCCGCTTTGCCGACTGAGTGAGGGGCGCCGACGCGCTTACCTGCCCGACAGCAGCCCTCGGCATGCATGGAGTTCAATCTTCGTCGCCAGTGTAAAGGAGGGGGAGCAGGGGCCTCCGGACTGCAGGCATTCACACGCATACGAATATAAAACAGGAGACGGAGCTTGTCTCAAACGTCGTCTCTTTATTTAAAACTGTGCCCTCAACTTCCGGCAACCCGGCCAGCCCCCTCCCTAACCAGCAACGTCACTTCCCTTGCAGGAACAGCCCGCAACGGCGGACTTCCCACACAACGATGTGGGCAGGCTGCCACTTAGGCCGTTACTCCACGGCCTGACAACTACTTTGCTGGAACAATTCCATGAATACGCGGAGTGCACAGATTTCCTTCTGCGGGCAGTCGTTCTTGGTGCGCAGGGTTTGCGGGATCTCTGTACACTTTTCCATGAATCAGGGCCTAAGACTTCATTATTAAAATGTGCACCAAAGGTCTTAATATTATAATGGAGTTTCTTGGGAATGGCAGTGAGCCTTGAATACAACAGTACATTGGAATGTGATGCTGGCATGCCATAATATCGAACTCTACAATGTTTGTTTTCCAAATGCTAATAATATGTATTACATTAACACAGAATACGAAGCAGCAGGCCTGCTCTCTTGCCCTAATCATTTTAATTTCCTACTTATATCCTGTGTTATTCACTAACCATGTCCTCACTATTGACACAGAAATGTCAAATGAAAATGTTCCTACTAGGATGACCTTTTTCAATTATTTAATGATTTTAATGTGGCAAGCAAACATTTACTTTAAAATTCACACCTCACTTCTTTCTGTAAGTGTTCTAGCATGTCCGTTCCCCTTGAAGTGCGCTAGGAGTGTCCCATGATATAGAGATGTTAATCTACTGCCCAAGTGCCTGCAACCAGCTTTGGTCACTTGCAAGGTGTTCACATAGTTTCCCGGAGGTGGTTTCTGTCTGTCCACGCTGAATAATGTCAATAGGCCATGATTAAGGCAGCATGGGATAATGGTTGTAATTAACAGCCTGAGGCACGACTGCCTCTACACCATTTAAAGGGCTCTGTTCTAGAGAGAACCTGACAGGTATTACTATGACACTCCAACCTGTGACTCTACCTGCTACCTGTACATATGCTTTCTCGGTGATGCCTGAATGCATGATCCCAGTGATGCATAACAAATCATCCCACAGATCAGCGCCAAGCTCAGGGAACTTTATGATGTTGGGTATCCTATTACAGAAATCCAGTGCCACTCTTAGGATTTCCCACACACAATCTGCCATGCATTACCACATCCGTGGAAAGCACAACCACACAAGAAGAAAACAATGAAATGTAAAGAAGTCTTGTACATCATGATTGCGCTATAGTTTGAGCCTGGAGCTTGAAATAATGTACTTTTGCCGTGCAGTTGTGGGAATAATTGAAACATTTGATAAATCAAAATGCACATTTTGCTTGCAAATATAAAAAAAAAAAAAATGTGCAGTCCCTCTACTGATAACAAACCTGGTTAAAATAACATGTTCTATGGGATATTTCTCACTCATGAGGGTCTTCAACCATGTTTTATCTCCCTGTACCTTTCAGAGACGACGTATATGATATGATGATATGATAAGGCATGTATAACGTGCCTATACACAAGTGTTTCAAGGCGCGACACGGCAAGGGAGGGGGAACAGAGGGAAGACAGAGACAACAATCCTACTAGGCCAAGTGTCATTCAGATCATATTACCATTTGCATATCAGTCTGGTCCCACCCACCACGGGAGTCCAGCTCTGAAATGCTAGGATGTTATCCTCTGAACAACAGATCACTAACAGAAACCCCAAACAGGTTGTAAGCGATATTCAATCAACACTACAGCTAAGTCAATGCCTAGTCTGGGATGCTGAGGAAAACCCTTATTGATGTATTTTTATATCCAGTTCAGTACTCTGGATGACAACCCTTGTATAACACCCCCCTCTTAGAATCCCCCCTTCCCACTGAGCCAAGAAGTAGGTTTGTTTTGCAAATTAAAAGGTTTATTTGAAAATGTAAACAATATATATATATATCACACTTCTATAAATAAATTGATAATGGATATTACACTTGAGCAGTAGTCAGCAATAGGTAACTTATGAATAGGAACAGAAGAATAAGGTGGGAAAGAATGCTTTATATGGTTCAAGGAAACACAAGGTGGAATAAAATGCAGTACAGAATAACTTGTTATGATTTTAGCAAAAGGTAATATGATCACTTTTTCTTTTGACAATTCACTCCCCCCCTATGCAATACAAGAAATGGAAGGAGAGCACACAGTCTTCAGGAATCCCAACAAATCACACTTTATAATGCAATACACAGTTCCAGTTCCCCCAGCAAGCTTAGAGAAAACAGGGATGAGTTTTAAACACAGGCAAATTACTCTAATGTGGTTTGCAAGGAAGTGAAAAGGTGCTAAAATTGCTTTTAATTCCATCTAAAGGTTCAGGGTAGGTGATGGCTACTTTATATTAGTTCAGGCTCACTTTAACAATACTATATGAATGATTAGCAGATTGCAAACGAATTTTAGCAAAGAGAAGCAAAAAACTGCTGATTTCTACAGATGAAGAAATCGGGCCAAATCGCAAATCGTGGTAAATTTCGCGAGTGCGTGTCTCGCGATTACGGAAAAAGTATAGGGGAAGGAAGTTGGTTCTAGGTTCGTTGGAAAGCCTAGATTCTAAGCTTTCGGATGAAAGTTAAATCTCGTTCCTAGCACAAACGGTTCCAGAGATACGGATGATTTAATAAAGGTAGATTTTCGGATTTAAAGTAAAACTCAAAATGACAGGTGACAGTTGCAGCTGCAGGTGACAGTTGTGCAGCTTTAAAAATGACAGATGACACGATTTCTAGGAGGCTGTTCTAATTAGGTTAAAATAGCTTGAATTATATTATTTTAACTAAGAGATTGGGTTCTGCACAGTTCTGGTGGATACTCACTCCTAATTTTGAAATGAATGGGCCTCGTCATGGATCTGGTCAACTGGACTGGACTTCGGTTCTCTCTGCTCGGCGGGTCAATCAGGCACCGGTTCTGCTCACAGTGGTCTGGGTCTCTCTGGATCTCTGGTCTGGTCTCTGGCAACTGTTCTTGGCAAAGAATTCAAACAGCTCGCCCGGCTGTGGAATAGTTTGCAAATGATTTTAAGGATGCTGAGAAGAGTTCCCAGTTTGTGGGTTTAGGCCCTTGCTTTAAGTTCTGAAGTAAAGTTCTGGTCTTTGGAGATTGATGGATGTGAAGTCTGGAGTCTCCCGGCAGAGCCTCCCACAGAAAATGGAATTGAATGTCTCTACCTGTCCCAGCAGTCTCTTTTTATGTGTTTTGGAAGTGGGTGTGTGCGTGGCATAACTGAGCCTGCCCCTCTCTTGATTTGATAGGTCAATAGATTCTTTGGTCCCTGATTTGGGAAGGGATAGTGTGTCAGAGTGATGTCATTTTTATGACCTGCAGAAATGACACTCCCCTGGTCAATGTGCACACAAATCTATTCCTGATCCAAATACATATTTCCCAGGTACACAGTTGTTTGACATCACATACACACATCATGTATTACTAAAGATAGTCCCTGTCCCGACTCTGGCGTTTCTAGGAGCTTGCATTCAAAAATGGCAACTTATTTTCAATTTTAGTGGGTTCTGCAACATGGGATTTTCATCAAAAATTATACAAAGGTACATTTCCCTTCCACATATATCCCAGTAACTTTCCATGTCTCTAGCTTAAACACATTGTCTACAATAATCATAATTAGTGGGGTTTTGCCCCAGAACATGGTACAAATTGGAGTTTGGACTCAAATCGTGAGGGCATTTTTCAAACTAAGACTCTCAAAGTTGTACATTCCTATCATTTGGTTACAATAAATTATCACTGTTTCTATAAACTATATATTTGTTGCAATTCAACTCCCCAAAGTGTTTGGGTCCGCCTCCAGGAGTCTGGGTGGGTCAGTGATCACATGTCTCTCCTCGCTGGCAGAGGTCTGTTGACAGGAAACACTCAAAATTAACATACCCCATTCAACAGAAAGAGCCTTTTGTGTGGGCTCCAGCAGGCTGCCTGGAAGTCTCTCCTCAATCAATCAACAGGGTCATGTGATATCCTGCCTCCTGGGGTGGGAATCTCTGAGGTGTTAAGGTTTCCCAGCCTCTTGGCCTCTGGGAACAGCAGGCGGCTAAGGTTTCCAATTAACCAACAAGCTTTGAAGTCCCTGCCCCTCTTGCAACTCCTAAATACAGTTTCCCTGTCAGAGTTTAGACCGCTAACGCCACCTTGGGGGAATTTGTCGGTACTGCAACCATTTTTGAGTTGTCTTGAATTACTGCATTTCAATAGAGTAGTCTTTTGCTTGATAGTATAGGGCCCTTGCTTAACATTGTTTTGATGGCATCCTTACAGTAGAGTGGTGATGTGGAACCCCCCACAAGAAGGTTGTATCTTTGGAGTGGTCTTGTGCCAACTGCGCAGTTCTCCTATTCTGGCGTGAATGTGGGCGGCGATAGCTCATCCCCACATCCACCCAGTCTATTGATTTAGTTTTTTCTGGGACAGAATAATGGGCGGCGACAGCTCATCCCCACATCTACCCAGTCTATTGATTCAACATGGGTCAAAACCCTTGACAAGGTGTTGTGGCCTTGTTGAGCCTCATCAACATAGTGAAAATGCCTCGCACAGTGAGCAAGGGATCCGCAATTTAGGATGAAACCCAAAGTCTTTAAAAAGAAAAATGTTGGAGCCCTTCTACTCAGAAGGAACATAGTTAACATAACATATAAACATATCCTAAAAAATACAAATATATGGGAGCCCCTCTGCTGAGCATGAACATGGTTAAAAGAGCCTCTTTCTATGGCTTAACACTCGGGAGGGTTTACAAACAAGTTTTAGCTCAATGTCCCCCATCCCGCCTGAGTGAGATACATCCTATAGAACAGGTTATTTGAACCTTGTTCATTCCCAGTAGAGGGGCTCTAATACCTTTGTACATTTTACATGCTAACATGTGCAGGTAAATGTGCAAACATTTGCTGATAGAGGAAACTGTCCACTTCCCTGACACCCCCACTAGGTCAGAGGACAACATTGAAAGCAATGAGATGTGTTGTGTGTCTAGCTGTAATATTACATTAGTGGAAGACTTTTGTATGTTCCCTTTTGGCAAGCCCTAGTCAGGGGGAATCACGTATATGATTGGGAATCATCTATGACTAAATGTATGTCCTTCCATGTTGTGGGATGTTTTTACCCATGCATCCAAGCCCTACCATCAAACTGTGCATTACTGGCATTGAAAACATCATGATGGCCAGAACTCCCCAGAGAGAGCACAGGAAAAACATGAAGAATAGGCTGCCACCCATTTTTGCCTATGTTGTGAGCACAGGAGGGCACTGCCTAAAACCACCATTGGGCTACACACACAGTAGCCTGAAACCATTGGGAATGGCAATGCTGATTGCCAAAAGCAACCCAGAACTGTGGGGAATTCATTTTCTTAATGTCAAAATGGATGCAATACTGGTGCTCACCACTATCAGAAAGCCGGCGTTTTAAAACCACCAGACTTTTGTGTAAAACTGAACAAATGAACCCAAACCAGGCCAAGGAAAGACTTGCTAAGAGGTGGATACAATGTAAAACTGTATTCTGAAATGACTTGAAGGAAGTAATTATTTAATGTATATATACAAAATAGCTGGGGATGTCAGCAGCTTAAGTGAATTTGGGTTTAAAGCCACTAAAATCGAAATGTTTAGAATAAATGAGTGACCTACTTGTGAGTGTCACATAGGTTGCAATTGTTTAAATGTCATAGTTTTGAACTTAGAATGAATCAGCATTCTAGCTGCATGTGCAAAAATTGTAAGTTGGATTTGAATGTAGAGAATGTAAAACTGGGAACTAAAGTGACATTTAGCTGACAACTACCCCCGACAGGAGTTGAACTGGCTCAACAACTCTTCACAGGCCTGGCTGCATCCTGCTGCCCCCACCAAAAGGAGGTGACACCTCTCTGATTGAATTAGGGGAGTGGTACCTGTGGACTACAGGAAACTAAAACAAAGCACTGTCCCTGGCTCAGGCAAATGTTATATTGGAGGGGTCGTAAAATGGCTTCCTCTTGGGAGAAACTGGGAGGGGCAGTGCCTGTGAGGGCAAGCTGAGCTTGGGGGAAGTGGATAAACCAGAAATTCCACCATGTGCTTTGGAAAACCACACCCCTTTGGGGCCAGAGCATGATTTTAAAAAGATGGATAATTCACAGTGCGGACTTGTTAAAATTATATAAATAACATCATCATTTTTGTGATTTTTCTGTGCACATTTTAAGAGGTGTTAGGACCCTGTGGTATGTTCTTGGGGATAGTAGCGGAAAAAAAGGTTGTTACTCCAAATGTATGCATGTTAAAAATCTGACACTTTATCATCTGATACCCATATCCTGGTGCACATTTGTGTAAAATCTGGAAAGGTTTAGAGGTCGTTATCTGGATGAAAAGGGGAGAATTCTGTCATAAGTGGACACAACATCGTACAAAGACAGGGATCAGATGGTTTGGTGCTACAGAAAATATGTTAACTGGACCTATAATATTAGAAAAATGGTACATAGATAAATATGTATTTGGATCAGAAATAGATTTGTGTGCAATTTGACAAGGGGAGGTTCCTCTGAACATAAAACCTACAGCATCACTCTGACACTTCATTTCTTTCCCCCAATCAAGGGAGAGAGGAAAGCTTGGCCAATGATAAGTGAGAGGGGCAGGCTTAGCTAGGCCCAGGCACACATCCATTTTCAAAACACATAAAAGGAACATTGAAACCCAGGTAGAGACATTCACTTTCCACTTTCTTGCGGGACGCTTTGCCGGGAGACTTCAGTCTTCACATCCAGAGATTCAGACTTCAAATCCATCAATCTCCAGAGACCAGAAATTAACTCCAGAATTTGTAGCAGAGAGGCCTGAATCCACAAGCTGAATCCTCTTCAGCAGGCCTCAAAACCAACCAAACTATTCAACAGCCGGGCGAGCTGTTTGAATTCTTTGCCAAGAACTTTTGCAAGAACCTGTAGCAGTATCCAGAAAGCAGTGCTGTATCCGAAACCAGAGAGAACCAGAGACCAGACGCTGTGAGCAGAACCGCCAGAAGTCCCTTTCAACCTGTTGACCAGATCCATGACGAGGCGCATTTCTGTCCAAAATCTAGTGTGAGTACCCAGCTAGCACTGTGCCAAAACCAATCTCTTAGTTTAAAAACATCTAATCCAAACTATTTTAGCCTATTAGAACTGCCTCCTAGAATCGTGTCATTCTGTCATCCTTAAAAATGAAAACTGTCATCTGTCATTCTGAGCTTTAAAATTTCAAATCCGAAAAACTACCTTTACTAAATCGGCCGTATCTCCGGAACCGTTTGTGCTAGCGAGCGAGTTTTAACTGTCATCTTAAAGCTAAGATTCTAGGCTTTCCAACAAGCCTAGAAACGACTTCCTACTCCTTATAGTGCCTCTGTAATCGCGCTCGACGCACGCGACTAAATTTGCCGCAATTTGACATTTTCCTTAATTTCAGCCACGTGTAAAAATATTTGTCTTTGCTTCCATCCCTGAAATCTGTTTTCAACCTAATAACCATCCCTGAATCATTGATAGGGCTGGCCTGAACTGATTCAAAGTATCTATCACCTACCCTGAACCTCCTATAGGGAATTAAAAGCATTTTTCGCATATTTTTCACTTCTTTGCATACCACATCCAAGTATATTGCCTGTGTTTCAAACTCCTACCTGTTTTCATCTAAGCTTGCTAGGGGGAAACTGAATTATATTTGATTGCATTCCTGAGAACTGTGTGCTTTTCTTCCATCTCTTTACATCTTTACATTGCATAAGGGGGGGGGGTGAATTGCTACCAGGGGGAAAAGTGATTGCATTGTTTTGGTTGAAATCATATCGTTTATTTTCTGTACTGCATTTTCATTCATCATTGCATTGTCCTTGAAGCCATAAAAGCATTCTCAGCTACTTTATCCTCTCTATATCAACTTCTAAGCCATTAAAAAGAGTGTGCCACTATAACATTATCCATTGTTGATCAACATCATATTCTCAAGTGTGATATCAAATATTAATTTACTATAAAAGTGTGATAGATATATATTGTTTAATTTTCAAATAAACCTTTTAAATTTGCAAAACAAACCTACTTCTTGGCTCAGCGGGGTCGGGGGGATTCTGAGAGAGGGGTGTTATATAAGGGTTGTCATCCAGAGTAAATGAACTGGACATAAAAATACATCAATAAGGGCTTCCATCAGCATCCCAGACTAGGCATTGACTTAGCTGTAGTGTTGAATTGAAGTTGCTTACAATGTGAATGACTTGGCTTATGTGAAAGTACCTGTGTACATACTGTACACTATACATGAAAGGAGTAGTGACTACTGCTTGTCTTGTAAGCACGACCACCATTGCTATAAGGTGACACACAGGTACATGATGAAAGTTTGGTAACCTCAGGCGACAATAGTGTACAATTCATTCCCTCGTTCTCTTCTTCTCGTTAATCAGCAGTGCAAGATCATAGATAAGTTACTGCAACATGACAATGAGATGACAGTCTTTCAATTAAAAGGCATTCTGTTTCATGATCACAGATTCTAAGTCAGCGCATAGTTGTAATCTACCGCACTCTTCGGGCACTGAGCTAGAAGGGGAGGATTGCAAAGTCAGTTATTGTTTCATGCTCTTACTGTCCCCATTCTACCTCACTTCACTTACCAACTCTACCTCACGCACTCTGCCTCATCCCACCCCCTCTGCCTCACCCCACACTGTATCACCTCAACCTTCCTAAGCACACTCAGCACCATTCTTCTCCCACCCTACCTCACTCCACTCACACATTCTACCTTATGCACTCTACCTCACATCACCCATCAATTCTTATTAAATGACTCTACCTCACCTTACTTCACCTCACTACACTTGCTTACTCTACTTCATCCGCTCTATCTCGACCCACTCTACCTCTGCTAACGCACCCACTCGACCTCACCCATATACACACTCTACCTCACCCACCAACTCTACCTCTGCCCCTCTACCTCCTGCCACACTCCCACTATGCCACACTACCGCACCCCGTTTTATCTTACCCCATTCCAACTCGACCCACTCTACCTCATCCACTTTGCATGATGCCACTCACCCATTTTATCTTATACACTCTACCTCACTCCACTCACCCACTCTACCTCACCCACACATACCTCACTCTACTCACCCAGTGTGCCTCACTGCACAAAATATCAGCCCACTCACCGAAGGCAGTGCACATTTCTTTTATTATAGCCATGCCTTGTTTTATACACAGGTTCTGCCATATGATCAGAGACATCGATAAGGAAAAGTGGGTCGCCCACATGAATGTATGGATAGAGACAATGCTATACTTTGTGGAGGTGCCTGTTTGCATACAAGACTACTATCACCCTCAGAATATTCAACAGAATGGCATTCAGGAGGAAATCACACTTTTCAAGCAAGCCTTCCTGTAGCATCAACTCAAAGTACATGTCCTGGACAACATCTCCAAGAAGAGCCCTGGACCCCTAATTTTTTTCGAGAGACCAAAGTATCATTTCTTTAAAGAGATCTTCATTTTGAAGGGGAAGTTGGTGTATGTGAGGAAGAAATATACAGATGTCACCCACAAAGGGTTAAATAGGCCACGAAACACTCCTCAGCAGATTTAGAACAGGGGCTTATTGAGTTTGTACTCCCCCAGAATCACCTGATCTAATTGATCCAGGAACAACTTAAGAGGTACATCAATGTGTGCCAAGATTACCAATAAGGAAGAAGTATTGGAGGGCATCTCAAACTTCCAGTGGCAGGTCGTCACCGCAGATACCTGTACAAGGAAGATAAAACACATTAAGACAGTGTAAATATGTACATGCCTGCAAATGCTCCTTCCCTAATATGCTGTTACTCAGTTACTTGGCTTTCATACTGTGCCAGCCAGTGACCCATTAGATACAGCAAAATAAATATGTAGATACTAGAAGTGCTATAAAAAATGTTAATGCAGGTGCAAGGACACAAGAGCAGCACAGTATGGTACAATGTTTAGAAAAGCAAGGAGTTGCCTTCTCAGTGTTAACTCAGGGAAGGAGGGTTGACAGCTTCTACTAGTGATGCGGGCCATGGAGAGGAGAACTGGGTAGGGTACAGGGAAACGGTTGACTACTTCAACTAGCATCGGGGCAAGGGGATGAGCAGTGGATGAAATACAGGGAGGAGGCTGATAGCTGCCACTGATATGGGTATTAAAGGGGAGAGCATCAGGCCAGGAGAAGGAGGGCTGCTATGGGTTCAACGTTTGTCTTCAAAATGTGTATATTTTATTCTTACAAAGCTGTGTTTGGGCCCTGTCATACCTGGTGTGCACAAAATTGAGGGTGGTGGTCCATCAAATGTTACTCTCTCACCACTGCTCACACTGCTGAAAAGTGACCACATGTTTAAACAGTATGCAGGCCAAATCACACTGGCAGTACCTAAAGATATTAGTAAACCCTTGCTCACCTTCTGCTGGAATGTTTCCCAGTGTGTAATCGGGACATGCAGATCAACATTCTTCTTCCTCAGAGCCATGAGGAGGGGACAAGGGACCTGTGGCACACGGGCATCAATGGGAAAGGCGGTGGAAGTTACTGGTGCCACAGAAGCTGGTTGCACCAGCAGGGTCACGGGTGAGAAGTAGTGGGTGCAAGGAGGAGGGTGGGTTATGAGAAGGTGGGAATGCAAAGGGGGATGGGCAGGTTAGGAGAAGGCTGGGATGCAATCATGTTGTCAGGTGGGCGGATCCCAAATCTACCTCGGGTCTCTCTTTCATAATTTCTATTTCATATGTGAGAGCTGGCACTCCAACTTTGCTCTGCACCAGCCTGTCCCCAACGACACTTAGTCGCTGCACTCTATGGACACGACCCTTGTATTACCTCTAGCTCAGAGAACATCTGATCCATACTTGATGTTGCATGTCTGAATCTCAGATGGCAAAGTTGTGGATTTGATAAATTTGGCAGTTTGGTTGGGTGGCGCTCCCACTCCATTGTACCATCTAGTGCCTCATTCCCTACCTTCCTCTGAAACTGCATATCTTCCTGGTATCTTCTTTTAAGTAGCATATTATGATACTATATTTGGGCATATCAACACATAGAGTAGCAGAGCACATTCTGGCAAAGACTTCCCCACACTAAAAGAGAAGGATGGAGGAAGACCATGAAACTGTCATCATCAGAGGTGAAACGGAACATATAGTACTGTAAAATAATGAACCCAGGTTGCATGAGGAAAATATTGAATTCCTGCATGACGGACGAAAGAGAGAGAAATAGAGAGAGAGGTGTGCTGGGTAAACTGCAATAGCTATGTTTTACAGTATTAGGACATGATAAAGACCGATTTTACTGTACCATTTTCAGGGCCACAAAGTTGAATGGTTCGGCTAATGTTTTGTTTCTGGATGCTCGCAAATGCTGACTTTTGGGGTATTCTATTTTTTTTCATATTATGATATTACAATCCTGCATGCTAACATATTTGAGCATATAAACAAATAGAGAAGCAGAGCATATTCTGGCCAAGACAGCCCTAAGAAGGGTAAATATGGAGAAATGTGACTAGATAGTATATTACTTACTTTGTTCAATATTGAGCACTGTGTCCTTCAATTCCACATTAGCAGTGTTGGCAGGCAGATTTTGGCAGTGCTTGAGTGTCAGGGCTCATTTTCAAGTCAGGGATAGGAGTGGTATTCTAAGATTCAGGCAATTACACTGGCAATTGTGTGCATTTACTTTACTTTACTTTTAATAAATAATAATAAAGAAGCATCCAAATCAAGACCATCAGATATCATTGAGCAAGGTTCAAGCAAACAGATGAGTTTCTAGTTTCTTCTTGAAGAGTTGTGTGGCATTTAAACACCTACGTTCCAATGGGAGATCATTCCAAGCTTTTGGGGCTGCGTCCTGAAATGCTCCTTTTGAGGCCTTCATATTCCTACACCTAGGGATAGCCAACTGATCTGAGTTACTAGATCTGAGGGTTCCTGTATGTGTTCTATCTTTCAAGAGAAAACCTGGAGATATGCTGGCATCTTGCCCTGTGCACATTTCTGAGTAATAAGCATTGTACTAAACTTGTATAATTTCTGAACAGTGATACATTCTAATGAATCTTGGGCTTCCGAACACACTCTGATCTTTGTTAGGCTGCAGGCAAATTCATATGCAAATAGTGGCATGCACAAGAGGTGGGCACCACCAAAGGTGAGATGCAAGCAGATGGGTGGGAGTTTGGGTTGAAATAAGGAATTCCTGTGTAGTACCCCTTCATTTTCTTTGTCTTTTGAGGCAAAGGAAGACTGTGCGTTCTTGCTGTATCTGTTCTCTTCTGTCTATTGTGGGTGCAGTGCATTGCATTGTGTTGCGGCCTACATGCCTGATGAAGGACAGGTGGGGCCAGAGTATAGCATACACCTGGCACGCACCTGCATCCCCCAGCAATCTTTCTCCTTCACAGCCACTGGAATTACTTTTTTCAAGATTCAACGCTACACCAAATTTGACCTGTTTGCAGATTGTGCATGCAGGTAGGTCATAGGATATGACTGTAGGCACGTTTACAGTGCATGAGACAGGATATGCTGCTACACACTTTACACTCATCAGTATAAAAACACAGTGTGTGTAACTTAAGATGTTGTGGATCCCAGCTGAGAAATCCCAAAACTGGGTACCTTTGCAAAAACTGGGAAGGTAAACCTGGGATTTGCAAATATGAAATGCTCATTAAGCACAAACACTATCATAGGTATGCAACCTGTATCCCTCTTTACATTTGGACTACTACTATCATGACCCCTTACCATTAACAATGTTGGTTCCGGCTGACTGGAGCTGTGCTCAAAAGAATTTGGAGAGGCACCTTTGTAGTTGCAAGAAAACCCCTCTCTCAGGCTACGGTATGGTTTCCGATGATTGTGGTATGCTATTCCTTTCTGATAATGTTGGGTTAGCAGCATATTTGCTATGCTTCAGGCATAAATCTGCCTTTACGAGCTACAATGATCATTTTGTCCTTAGATGCAACAAGTGCCTTCTCCTTGGGAGCAGAGTTCGCGCTAATCACTGATGTTTTGTTTTTCAACTTTTAATGTTGCATTGTTCATGGTAATAATGACCTGGCCCGAAAATGCATTTTTCAGTCTATACATGTTAAATGTTTAATGTTGTATTAAACATACATGTAAATGCATTTGCTGCCCTCCCCGCTTTAACATCGTCCAAATGCCCATTATGGAACTGCAGCAAATTCAATGTCTGTTGGGGGAGGGTGTGGCGGTAGGTTGATTTCATCTGTTACCAACATCTGATAGCAGCCACGTCTTGAGGGGAGGGGCAACGCCTTTGGTACTAGACCCACAATCACCTACTAAGTAGGGTCACATTGAAGTCAATGAGAGGGGATCATCTTAAAGACATGCAATCCAATATCACTGCCATAAGAGTAGTCTGAGGCAAAGAGGTGTGAGAATTCAAGTGTGTGTCGAGCAGCCTGGTAGGATAACACAAGGCAAGAGACAAACGGTATTTTCTGCCACCTCAGCCATTTTGTTATTAGGCTTAACGCACACGAGCAGTGTTTGCCAGCCAGGAATGTGGGTCTGTTTGGTGAGTGTATACTCAATGCTGCACAAACATGAAGTGCTGCAAAGCGATTACCTCTTAATCATTGGTTGCATTCCTCATTTGTTTCTGATTACAATGGGCCTCATTACGACCCCGGCGCTAAACCATGGTGCTATTAGCACCATGGTCCATGCCGGGGTCCGCCATGGTGAATGGCGGAATTACCGCCCCATTCCAAGATTGGCGGGGCGGTAATTCCCCATTCACCATGGGCCCTTCCCCATTCCCATTTTTGCCCCATAGGGCTCAATGGGAATGGGGAAGGCTCTAAGTACGGTACCGCAAATTGTGGCACCGTACTTAGCACCAAGGTCCCTTTGCGGCACCCTACTTTAACGCCTGCTAAAAGCAGGCGTTAAGGTCGGCTCCCGCAAAGGGAACTCGTGATCAGGCGTTAAGGGTTTAACGGCGCCGACACCTTTTACGGCGCCGTTAAACCCTTAACGCCAGAGTCGTAATGAGGCCCAATGTCAGTTTTTAGCTGAATTCATGTTCAGTTTCCAACGGAGTGCCTTGTGAGATAGTTTAAACACTGATGCATGCTTCTTCAGGCCTCATCCACATGGTGGTAGCTGTGAAGATGTGAGAGCATGTTCCTCGCGTGGCAGGGAGCTGGGTTAGATTCTCATCCATGCCACTTAGGAAGAGGCCTTCTTTTTAATATATTGTTTTTGTTTTGACATCATAAAACTATTAGAATAAAACATTAAGAAGACATCAATCTGTATAGTAAAAGTACATAAAACACATTAAAAAGCAGGGGAATTATCAAACAGTCTCCATGAATGACAACGAGCAAGCTAGTGATGGCATGAAACAGTGTCCCAAACAACTCTGCTTGGCTGTAGCCACACTAGCACCTATACAAAAAATATGTACAACGTATCCAACATTTATTCACAGGTTCAGGTACTGTAGAGAGGGTAAGATGTTTACCTTAACCTATTTCCAAGTAATTTGTAATAGCCTCTGTGGTGCCACTATTTGTGTATCATATGGTTATCAGGTTTGACAACTAACGGTCTGACCTCTCGATCTAGCCAAACAATGATATAAGGAGTTATCATGAATGCTTAGTGAATCCAAAATATCACCACATCTATGTTTGTGTTAATATGTTCTGAAGGGTGCCAAGATCGTATATGTTTTGAATTACACTTTAGGTATGTGACAGGCATGTCTGGCTAAACGATTTGTTAATATCCCCACGCTGTGGAACATAATTCCCCTGCATCTAACGCGGGCCATCTCACTGGTGGATTTTAAAAAGAAGCTCAAGACCTTTCTTTTCACGTCTTCATAGATTTTGCTTGTTTGCCCTGATTCTTGCTCTTTCTGCTCTGATTGTTTGGTCGTGTCTGTGTTTGTTTTTTGTGCGCCGCTTACAAGAATTAAAATAAATAAATAAATATCCATGGAATACGAGATGTTAACTTGCTGCTAGGAGCTAAGTTGAGATGTGTGCAACAGAGTGCAGAATGAGTGTGTGAATTTAGGATTGGTGAATTATTGATATATCAGACGTTAAAGGCTTCATATGTAAACCACATGCATTTTAGAGTGAGAGTGTTCATGAGGCGATGCAATGGACAGACTTAAAGAAACCACACTCTTATTTTAGCATATGACAGCTAAAGCATTCTCTTAGTTAGCATTAGGTATGTTGTACTCCATAGGTACAGGTTCCACAATAACTGGTCCAGCTCATCAGTGAGACATGATTTGGTAACACAAAGCAGTTCCAACTCATGCAACAGGATCAAGTCATGAATCAAAAGTGAATCTTTAACTGCCATGTGGATAATGGCTTCTGTAAATGAAACAGAACCGGGCAATGTATCATTTGTAATGGTAGATATGATAGGTTATTTATAACGAGTTTAGTAGCCAGAGGTTTCTAAGTGCAGATCCAGGGATCGAACCGTGTTGCTCCGTGTCATTTTGCTTCCAAGGCGGGCACGCTGCGCTGAGCTCTCCTCCCGAGTCATATCATATCTTAACTGTATTAAAGTCTCTACATTGGTGTCAGATGTCCTAGCTGTCCCCACCATCGGTCACCGCTGTAAGAGAGATAAGGCTGAGACAGGAGGCTGCCCTGGCACCGGAGACTACATGCCCATGTTCCCTAGCATGATGCAAGTAATATGCACGAGTCATGTGCCATGCCGGCCGACGTTGGAGCCGTAGGATAATAAACCAACAGTTGAAGCAACCAGCGCTGGACAAACTCTTCAGTGAGTCGCGCACCGGTTCTGTGTGTTGCTTGCTGTGCTTCTCTTTCCCTATTTACCCTGTCCCTCCTCGCTCCCATTGGCTGCCCGTTCCTTGTCCTAGTTGTTCTTTGCCCTGGCTCCTGTTTCCTGTTCTATATGCCTACTCTGGGATTCTTCCCTGTACCTTTGCCTGTGTGGAATGGTTTATGCTGAACTGACCCTGCCTGCGAAACCTGAAAAACCTGGCCCACTCGTGTATTCAAGCATCTTTGCTTGTGTGGACTGATTTATAGTGTACTTTACCTGTGAACCTTCATTTTTAGTTGTGCCCTCCTGCCACGCTGGAGTCCCCTGCGTTCAATGTTTTCTTTTGCGTCCTTTTGCCGTTCAGGGCATTCACCCCAGTTTCTCATTTCTCAGGATTCCAGAACTCTTCTATTGGTAAGTCTCCTGGTTACCTTGTCATTCTTATTGTGTTCTATTCATGCTGGTAGGCCCTGTGAACACTGGACACACGCGTTCCCTGACAATTGGCTTCCAAACAAAGAAAGAGTATAAGAAAGATCCTCCCTCGTGCTCGCCTTGAAAACAAGACGACATGGAGCACCACAGGTTCGATCCCCAGGTCCGCGCTTAGAAACCTCTGGGAATTAAGCACGTTATAAATAACTTATCATATCATAATACGCAAAGGATTTGCATAGTTTGCATTCCACGGCCTCCTCGAACCCCACTCCTTTTTTTCCACGCTCTTTTAGCCATATGATTCACAGTGTGCCTTCCTTAACATGTTGGCCACAGGCACTCAGATATATAAAACTAAAAGTGTCACCCCTCCCAAGTTCCCTTTCTTTCCACCCTAGGTCTGAACCTGATTTGTTGACGTTTTGTTGTGCACTGAATAAATATGTGTCCTGTGCTGTATATGGCGTGCATGGTTCCAGACACTCTGTTTCATTCCCACCCTTGCACCTGGCTCACATCTGTCCACCATCTTGCTGCAATGGAAAGTGCATGCAACTGATGGTGGTTCCAATAAGGTTCATCCAGCAATACTCCCAAAGACATTCACCGGCTTCGTATCTGCATCTTTGTATTCTAGATTCACTATGATCCTTCTCATCAGTAATAGTTAAACTGATCCCCGTAGTGGGACTAAAACCTATTAGGGCCTCATAATGAGATTGGTAGTAATGATATACATAGGTGACATTTAAAATTCTGTCTGTTTCTTCCACCCTCCGGTTTATTGACAGGGAGTTATTTAAAGCATGTTAAGGACTTTCTAGGAATAGGATATGTCGTAATTATCATCGGATTATGTGGTGTCATACCGCATACAATATACTCGAATTTTGACCTCCACAAAATAGTTGGAGGTAAAAATTAGAAACGGAACTCGAAAATACTTTCTTTAATTTGAGGGTTATATTAGATGAAGCGCATGCCTTACGTATAAGCGTGAAAGCTTTAGTGGGCAACCAGAGGATATGAAAGAGAGGGCATTTTAGATGCCCCTCTTCTCCCCACCTTTGCAATGTACTGCAGAGAAGGGTTAATGCTGGCCCATCTCTGCATTATTTTTTCATCGAACAGTATGGGTTAAACATAATTGCTAGAGAAACTGCATGTAGATTTTATGAATTAATGCACACTCTATTTCAGAAAATCCATACTTCTACTGCCCTACCAGTGGTCTCGTTATAATCAAGTGAACTCCTGCTGTTACTGCACTACATGCAGTGATCCTGTGAACATATCTGCAAACGTTATAGTGAGGCTCTTACTGCAGAAAAAGGTGGAAGAATAAAGGGGTTGATATAAGATTCCTGCAAGGATCCTACAGAAGGAGTATTGCAGGTGTCTTCAGCATGAATATCAATGTGGCTTGAAATAAATAAGAGCCATTTAGAATGTTCTC
The DNA here is from genome assembly GCF_040938575.1 of Ambystoma mexicanum. Lineage (NCBI taxonomy): Eukaryota > Metazoa > Chordata > Amphibia > Caudata > Ambystomatidae > Ambystoma > Ambystoma mexicanum. The sequence continues at coordinate 1,394,343,726 of NC_090935.1, read as the reverse complement.
ATAAACCACACTTGCAAAAAAGGTACCTGAGACTGTTCTCTGTAGGGCTTGGTGCCAGTGCCACATGACCATACAGAGCAACATAAGACAAGTTCTATTGGAAACTTGCCGTGACCGCTAATACTTGCAGGTTCACTGCCCTGTCTGCGTAACTTTGATTTGCTTTCCTAAGGGCATTGAAATCTATGCAACCGTGGGCTCCTGTGGCGTTTTACCACAGGGATAAATGCCGGCTCCCACACACTTGCGTTAAAACGAATCCCTATGGGTTTCACCTGATTCTTCAGGGGTTCAAATAGGCTAGATCCATTGGGATTTTAGCATCTTCGTGCACATCAAAATTAGAGGTGGTTGGATCTGATGGCACATTTTCATATCGGGGCGGGATATGATGTGGAGCACACTTTAGGCTCTGTGTCCCAACTGCATGCAGAAAATGAGGCACGGGCAACTTTGGGCGTTGTCCAAAGCAGCTCATAGAGTACTGCATCTTATTGCGCTGGTCACTGGGCCAATAGCAAAAGAAGGTCTATAGAGCATATGGGGTGGGGGAGGACAATGCATTAAATTAATATCACAAGGGCTGAGACTAGCTGTGTGAGAAGGCTGCTTGTGTCTTCATGGTGTTTCCGAACGGTACCAATGAAAGCAGAATTAGGCTTGCGCAACTCAAAACTCTGCTGAGATGGGGGAGACCTTGGACTAACCCCTGGGGTGAGCTGTACAATTAATCGATGAGGAGTGTTACATCTTTGTAGAAGGATTTCCGGATCTTGTGGCTCCACAATGTATGCACTGCTGTGTGCATTTTAGGACCAGAGAGCATCTGAATGAACCCTGGTGAGATAACTGAGAATGGTCTAGCTGAGGTGAAGATCAGATATCAAGAGAAATCAATGTAAAGACACCTGACAGTGGATGCATTCAGCTCCTCGCTCTAACTTCTTTGTTTTGGACCTAAGGGTGATTGGGAGTTTGAAGCATATTTGATGGTGAGGGGTGACACACTTTGACCACCTATCAGTTTCTGACTAATAGTACTGTAGCACTCTCTGGAAAGTCTAATATTCTAGTTCCAACTACTGCTTCTTAACTTTAATCAATATGTCCTGTACGGACTGTGGAATACTTGGCAGCTTGAAAATGAAAAAGTACATTAAACCCTGGAATCTGCTGTATTTCCATTCACAACAGGCTGTATATCGGTATATTCTATTCAAATAGCTTTCTTTTCTCTTTCTTTTTTCTTTTTTGTCACTGGTCTACCCCTCCAACCAATGCTAACTAGCCCCGGGGCACTACTTCCCTAGGGGACACTGGTGGGCCGCCTACTTAGGGTGAACAGATATGGAGAAGACATTGAACCTACTTAAATACTTCCAATATGCTACAAAATCCAGCAAAAAGAGAAAGAGGCTGAATTGGTGAACACCCAGTAGAGTGATTGTATACTAGTAATGCTCCATTCTCATCGGCGGCTCATGAAGAAAATATTTTTAAAAATGAAGAAAATATATAGAAGGGCACTCAATTGCTTTTCGGGCATCCCTTAAAAAAGGGTTGACCGGTTTCCGTAGTATTTTTATTTCTTTTGCCACTTTCCTCAGGACCCTGAAACTCTTATCTGTGCATTCTTTCAAGTCAGTGGCCAAAGTTGTTAAGTTGTAGGTCTCATTCTTCACACAGTTCACCTTTTAATTGATTGAACATCTTTGAATGGTTTTAGTTATCACCATTTTCCTTTTTTGGCAGCGTCCCATTTAATGTAAGCACGCTGAGTTGTATCGTACTGATGTGTTTCCTTGCTCACACAGTGAAACACACATTGAATGCGGAATCTGCTGTATTTCAACGGATTGAACATCTCTACTTGCTGAAGGTACAGCCTGGTTACAAAGGACACGATATGGTTTGGGGGTTGATGGCATATGTTATGAAATGAGTCGGCTAATTCTTTACATTGTTTCCATTAAACAGTTCACTTTTAGTGGCTGTGTGACAGTAAGCCAAGTAATCAAAAACAGAAGTACTCGTGTCAAACAGACTAACATATGCCTTATTTAAGCTGTGCATTCTTACAATCAGGGTAATAGCAAAAGGGAGAAAGGAGTCAGGCAAAAGGGATTTGACATTCATATGGGAAATTTCTCCACATTTAAAAGACTGTTCCCAATAACGAGTTCAATTGGTGCAAGCAATGGTGTAATGACTTTCATATATCAAAAGAGAAAGTAAATCCCTACCATAGGTAAAGGGTGGGTAAACACTATATACATCGTTTCAGAAACATTACTGTTTTGTTTTTAACATGCCATATCTAAATGTACAAGATAAAGTGCACAAAATGAATATTAGCTTTCTGAGTTCCAAGAATACTCAAGCATATTGCTGGAATGGTGGCTGCTCATTCTGTCAAAGGGAATATACCAAGCAGGGAAATGGCACGGGGAACCCATCAAAGACCATGCAGGGAGTTAACACATATCAGCATCACGGACGCAGGAACTAATACCAAATGCACACTGACACTCTGCTGTGTAAGACAAGGAGCTGGTTACGGAACTGAGATATGGCCTAAGCATTCAGACACTCCTCATGTCCTGTGATTAAGGGTCCTTCTGGTCATCGCCACATTGACCAGGGCATTCTATCCCTGTGTCCTCAAGACTAACCGAATCCCTAGGCCAAGCCACTGAGCTAATAACAAACACGCCAATAGTGCAGCACTACAACTCAAAGTATTCACCACTCAGTCACATGGAAAACCTGAACTGGATGTGATTGGGTCAGATATGTCACCTGGAAAAAGAAGAACTCCAGGACATTTCTCAAAAGGTCCATGAAGCCAAAGAACAACCCATGTAACATGACTGTGAGCCAAGTAGTCTGCGCTTTGCCCAAATATTTAGGAAATAAGGACTAAATCACTCATAACCCTTCTCTTCAAATAAAGGAATACCCGTGCCTATCTAAAGAAATGCAATAACAGATTTGGGGGCATGAACCCTGTGGTAGAAACCTGAGCATCTCAAGAAGATGCTTTACAGCCCCCAAGTAAACAAGCAGGGCGAATCCTCAACTCTCTCCCATTTGATACCCAAAGAGGAGCACAGCCCATGACTGGACCACAACCCGACACACTTAAACGACATTGCCGCTTCCTAAAACTGAGTAAGACCCTGGGAGGAGAGAGCTCAGGCCTCTCTCACAGTTGCAAGCATCATGGAGTCAGAGCCCCTTTCAGCATTCCCTCCACTGAAAACAATGGTGACACGCCCTTTTTGTGTATTTATGTATTTATATATTAATTTAGATTTAGAACACACGTTCAATCAAGCACAGTGCACAATTAAAAAAAGCAGTTATAAAGATTAAGAGTATTTTACAAAAATAGCAATATGAACCAAATTTCATTTCAATCGAGAAAACGCAAGTAGGCATGATTTAAGCAAAGAATGGAAATAGCGAGAGAGTAGAAGCAGAATGTGTAACTATGGAAAGGACATCCAGAAATGGGGGGGGAGGCTTACAGTGAAAAGACCGAACTCAAAGTGAACATAAGGAGGGTGAGGAACAGTCAAGAGAAGAAGAGAGCGAGTAGGAACATAAAACAAAATGTAAGAGAAAAGATAAGGGAACAACTGTGGATACATCTAAACACAATTCGTGGGAAGCAGAACTGGGAACAAGCAGGAAAAGGAAGCCATTTAGGTGAAGCCACGAATGAAGAAATATTTGAAAGCAGTGGAAGTAGGTAGACCAAGCGAACAGCAGAATTAAAACTATATTGAAGGGAAGCAAGAGCACAGACAGGACGACCAATAAGTAGAGAAGAAAAATAGCTGAAATTTGAAAAAACAGTTGGTATAAGTAAAGACTTTTAGAGACGTTATGAGGCTGATGGAGGCAGGAAAGAGCAAGAGTAAATATATGATTAGAAAAAGAAAGAGATGGGTCAAAGATAACACCTAAACTACAACCAGATAAAGAGAAAGAGGACGAGTGGGAAAGGAGATAGATGAAAGAGTAGAGCAGTCAAAAGGAGAGGAGGCAGAAAAAAGGGAGTCTTGTTTTAACAGAGATTAAGGTGACCAGAAGGAGAGAGCATCCAAAATATCATTGGACCTTCTGAGAAGAATGATTTCAGTAAGTCATAAAAGAAATAAAAAGAAAATTGATATTAGAGTCAAAAGCATACAACTGGCGCTGAAAACCAAAATATTGAATAGGACCGAAGACATGAAGAGGAAGTTTATAAAGACATAAAAAATAAGGGGTCAAGGACAGATCCTTCCAGAACCCCGTAAGGTACAGCTTGATAATTTCCCAGTCTATGAAATGGAGTATTTATGATTAGATTGGTAAAGGGGAAAACCAGGACAGTTGAACAGCAGAAAGGCCAAGACCAGAGAGGGAAGAACATAGAAGAGAGTGATCTGCCATGCCTAAGGCTGCAGTCAAATCAAGAAAAAATTAGAAGATGTGTTTACATGACGAGAAGAATTAGGAAGTTAGTGAGCATTATCAGAGGAGTAAGCAGGCTGGAGAGCAGAATGTAGAGGAGGAAGAAGTTAGATTTAAGTAAAAACACAACTTAGAGAAGGCAGCATGCTTCAAAATCATGTATAGAAAGGGAAGAAGAGAAATTGAGTGAAAATTTGCTGGGAGAGAGATATTAAGAGGAGGTTTGTTGAGAATTGAAAGAAGAGAAGCATATTTAAAGATGATGGGAAAGAACCAGAAGAGCAAGAGGAAGTGAAAAGGACAGTCAAGCAAGGAAGGACAAAATGGTGTACCAAAGAAATAAGAACCACATGGAGAGGGTCTAAAGGAGCCCCAGTAGAATTAGGCCGCTGGAACAAACAAGACAGTCATCAGAGAAAGGAGTAAAGCAGGACAAGAAGGGTGGAACAGAAGAAGGAGAAAAAGTTTAGGAAAGTCGAAAGAGGGGAAGCAGAAGAACTGAGCAGCAGTATGAAATTAACATTCTGATCAAATGGGAACATGAAAGGCTGTAACCATAAATAGCGGAAAACATCACATGTGGCAAAGCTAAACAAGGAGTCAAGAAGGAATAAGGATCACATAACAGAAATGAAAAAAATAAGAAACGATACGGCTGCAGGCAGGAGCACCATACCCAAAAACAACAGAAACCAATGAAGTATAAAAAAAACACTTCTGAGATTCTGCAATTTTGGAAGGAACAAGACCGAGATTAAAATTGGAAATAGGACTACTCTGCAATCACAGCAGCATCAGGAGACAGGGATTTGCTCAAAATCATTACTGGGCCAAAAACTAAAGCACACAGCAAAACTGTGCAGGTTGGGATACACTAGTACATGGCACATAGTGCTGCATCAAGAAAGAGAGTGCTATAGTGTATCTCTAAGAGACAAAAAATACCCCGGACAACAGCAAACCCTAAATTCAGTAAACTGTGGATCCAGCAACTATGAACTAGGAACAATAGTGTCAATGACAACAGGCTCAGTAACCAACTATGGAATGAAGAAATTGGAGGTTTCTGAAGATCACCAATGATCACCTGACTCATCTGTGTACATAGCAAACAAAGAGGTGTTGGCTGGAAGTTGGGAATTAACCATAAACCTCTGGAAATTGCTCTGGGCAACGCTCCAGATCATCATTATTCCAATGCCAAGCCATTACAGAAATGGCAAAGACCAAATTCAAATCAGGCTTGGTCCCACCCCCAAAGGTTCAATCCAGCCTGAACTGCTAAATCTCATCCCTTCTGCACGAGATCACAAGCAACCCTAGACATGTTTCCAAGCTGCACCTCACTGATGAGGCCCAACAAGGCCGAATCATTTCTGGGTTTGCTTGTCCTTCCATGCAGAGGGGACATGTCCTTGCAATCTGGGCTGGGCCACTGCATAGGTGGCAGTAACTGACTGATTTGCATGTGGCTGGACCCCTTTTACAATGGTGCAGATCTGCTAACAGACAGTGCTATTGAAGGTTGCCCAGAGCAGTGACAGTGGTTCAGATGTATTCAAACCCATGGGTGGCAGTACCTAACTGATTTGCATATGCCTGGACCCCTTTTGCAATGGTTTAGAGGTTCAAAAAAGGTGGTGTGGCAGGTTACCCAGAGCAATGCAAGTGGTTTAGGTGTATTTAAAACCTTCCACCCATACTTTTTTGGTTATATTTTGTCTCCCTGTGTGTGAGAGGATATGCAAGGACATGGGTCCCTTGCTTGCTGCACCATAGGGAAGCAAGCTGCACTTCACTGATGAGGTTCTACAGGGATAAAACATGTCTGGGGTTGTTTGTGTTTGCATGAAGTTGTCCTGGCCTAACCGTTTGGGCTGGGCTGTTCCAATTGGTGGCACTGCCTGACTGGTTTGCATACGGCTGGACTACTTTTGCAATGGCACAGCCAAACAAAAGAATTCTGGTGTGGCAGGTTGCCCAGAGCAGTGCCAGTGGTTCAGATGTATTCAAAACCTTCCCCATCCCTTTTTTGGTTATATCATGAGTGTAGATGCCAGCCAGAGGTGTTGCACTTCCTCGACCCATCTCTAACCTTCTAGGGTTGATACAAAAATGAATGCATTGGTTTCAAGAAAACACTGGGCCTGATTCACAAGGCCTGTTGTCTTTTGAATAATATATCATTCTGGCCGAGATCATTTAAAAATTGTTCAGGATTGAAACACTTTTCCATCTGTAATCCTAATGCTTTCAGAACAATATGGGCATATGCCATGACCTCCAGGAGACAGATCTAACACTGGAAAGGCATAGTGGTATGAGCACTTCGAAGCAGGTTTCATTGGTATCATAACTTGTGCATTTCAGTGTTTGTAAGTTATACATTGCACCAATAATATCCCTTTAATGCCAATGTTTAGCTTTTTAAAATGTAGGCTAAATACCAATTAACCATAATTACTCTACCCACAGTTTGTTATAGTGTTAGTATATCAGAGCAGCTGTTTATGTCATGGTAGTTAATTTTAGGGGCAGTGTTTCTGATTCTTTTGATATTAATTGTTACATAGGATCTCGCAACAACAGACAGTCAAAGGAGCACACGAATGAGAAAATCCTACAAATTCTGCATACTCGATTGTTGGCTCATATCCGGGATATACAATAGAGCTGGTGTCATCTTCAAATGCAAGAGATTACAGCAATAGGTAGGTGAGATAATATGTCTAAATAGAGATGTTATAGTTAAACTTGGGAATTCCGAAAAAGCACACAATAACACAGTCACACTGGCAAATATAGGCTCTCTTTGAAAGTTCTGCTGAGGCATCATATTCTCTTTTTCTGTGTCTCGAGTTTGTGTTTTTTCAGCTTCTTTGCGGAATAAAGTTTCCTCATGGGAATGGCCTGGCATTACGCTCATACAAGCATTTCGTGAGCTATAATTTCAACAAGATATTACAAGGTGTTATATTTGTGGATGATTTGCTACTTTGTTTATTTCTAATGCACTTGACACACTTATCCTCTTGAATGTACAGTAACATTGCTATTCGTTTCTCATTTTGCGAAAATAAACAACGCAATACAAGGTAAAGGTGTTTGCAGGAAATGTAATGAACCCAGAAACCACGTCTGCAAAATTGCATGGATTTAATTGCCAAACAGCATCTGTGGGAACAATAATAATTAATATGACTTGCAGTTATGCTCTAGGTAATTACTGTGGGAACTTGATGTATTGGTGACACTGCAAACATAGAAAAGGTCTATTCAGGATGGTTGTGTTAGTGTGGTTATGTGCAGTGATATTAATAATGAGAATGATTAATGTTATTGTCATCCTTATTCCACGTGGTCTTTCATACCATTGCAATACAATGGCTATGAGGTTACACCAAAGGAATTACTCAGACTGAAAATCAATGACTGAAGTAGGTATCAGGCAATGTGTAAAGGTTTGGGTTAGCTATTCTCCTATTGCCCTGCAACAATGTGGTTGTTCACTGTATCCGGTCTGGTTTTAGCTTGTCACTGAGACTGCCATAGACATAGGGCCTCATTATAAGGCTGGCGCTCCCGTAATGAAGGGTGCCGGTACGGGACTGGCCCCTTTCATTCCGGGAGCACCGATTACGAGCTTCCCACCACGGGACCCAGATCGCACGCCTGGTAAAACCAGGCGTGCTTTCCGGGTCCCGCGAGGGGAAGAGGGAGGCAATAACGGGCCAGATATAATCTGCCCAATATTGCCTCTCTCCCCATTCCCATTGAGCCCTATGGGTGCTCAAATGGGAATGGGGATGGGTTCTTGCAAGGAGGAATTACTGGGTCCTCCTATGTCGGAGTGACCCGGTAAGTCCCCATTGCAGGAACCCGGTAATGGAGCCCGGAACGGAGGGAGCCATGGAGCTAATAGCTCCATGGCTACTTCCATTCTCATAATGAAGCCCATAGAGTGTTTTGTGAGCCTTGATTTACTGAATTAATAATCTGTCTTCAATGTGATTGGTCGTTGAGTGCAGTCAATGGATCAGAGAGGTCAACCAAGCTTTCACAGCAGCTTGTGGGGTGTAATGCCTCTTTTGGGGGAGATACTGTAGGACCTAGCTGTCTACCTTGAGCGCTCCTATTTGTGGCAGAACCAGTAAGCTGACCCTGCTAGAAGGGGATGGGGACCCTTTGCAACTTGAGGTGTAAGATCTACCAAGGTGGAAGCCAGAGCTAGTCCTACCCCTGAGAAGCAAGGTGGCAGCTGGAAGGGGCCCAGTACCTGCCCTTTGTTTTGCTGCTGCTGGCTTGATACGTGTACCACCTTATCTTTCCCAATACCGCAATTGTTCAATGGTTGCAAGTCTTTCTCTGTTTCCCTGGGAAGATGCTTGTCATTGCAGGAGAAGAGCGAGACCCCGACCTGACATGGAAAGAGAGCGATATAACCCTCTAAGCAGTGGAACATTCAGCCATTGGAATAATCCAAGCTGCCTATACACACAGTGCTCCACCTACAACTACAGCCCGTAACCCTTTGTCGAGGGCTTCATGCTCCGGATTACAGAGTGTCATGGAACCACACAAACAAGATACTATGACATTGTTCCAGGCCATGGGGCATTCCAGTTGGTAATCCGGCAACCTGGATATGACGGGAATCATTTGTGTGAAGTTGAACAATAAGACTGTTGATGACTGTAGCATGTCACTTTTACTAAAACATGGCAGACCCAAGACTCAAAAGTGAGCCAGCGTATTTATGCCTTTACTCAACTTTAACACCTCCCTTGGGGTAAAGGAAGCCAGCGGTTGGTCCACGGAACCAGGTGAGGAAGGTAGCCAATGGAAGGGGAAGGGGAGACTATAAGGAGGAACGGGAAGCATGAAGGTGTGTTTCTTTCTGGTGAGATTGTGGAAGGACAAGGCAGAACCAGAGAGCAGGTGAAGAAAGGATAGTGGAGAAAAGAATCAAGAAGAATTATTGAAGGCGTGCACAAGGTAAGACATTGGTTATTGAGTGAAATTTGTACTGGTTTGTAGGTGTGCATGGAAGGGGTGACAGTGAGAGTGATATTTGAAGGATTACAAGGTAAGGTGACGAGCAGAGTGGCTAAGAAAGAAGGTTTGGGTGGAGTAGTAGTGTGGAGAGGGGGCAATAGTATAGTGACGAGAGGTAGTAGAGTGGAAAAATGGGTGGTAGTGTGAAGGGTGGGGTAGTAGTGTGAAGAGAGAGGAAGTAGTAGAGAGTAGAGTGGGAGATACAGTACAGAGGGGAGTAGTCAGAGAGTGTAAGATCAAAGGGTGGAGGCAAGTAACTGAGCTTATAGCCCTTTGATAGCGTGCATGCAATGGATGGAATGCACAATAAGTCTGACACCAAATAATCAAACCAACTCAGGAAGATGGCAAAGTTGAACATTTTGATATCAATTTTCTAAGCAGGGAGTTACAACGGGCATCAATTGACATTTGTTCGAGCTTCTCGGCTTCTTTCACATACAAACCCATTTTCATACTAAAAATTCATCATGCGTGACTTCATACTATGTGGTAAATGAGAAAAACCTACGAAGAGCTGCGTAGGCTTAAGGGGAACATCTAAATATACTTCTATAAGGGGTGGGATTATGATTGGACATTTAATGACATTTGGGCAATTTATGTCTACCTCTAAAATGTGTCATATTCAACACTATTAAGTACACAGTATATCATTGGCTCTCAAACTATAAGGCTCTTGATTACATGGCCCGCTACAATTGGTTGGCACGCTTATGCCATGTCTGGAACATTCGGTTCACTTAGCAGCATGTAAGCTAATACCCAGGTGCCAGGAGGTGGACTTGACTTTACCTCCCCACCCAATTAGCCCAACGTCTCTCACCACCCATGCCTTCTGCCATGAAAATTGTCTGTGAACTTGCTCTTGCAGTGTATTCTTGTCTGTAAGAATATAAGGGAGAGTGAACATGCACTGTCGCTTGTTCTAGAACTCCATGACCAACTCTTTCTCCATCCTTGGCCCACGTGACAGGAGACTATGATTTGGACCATTTTGCAGCATTTAAATGTCTTAAATTAATAAAACGTGGAACGCCTGGTGTTCTTTCTTTGCACCTTAACAAGGGATGATTCAGCTTCTCATGTTCACTGCCTTCAAGAATAGATAACTGACCTTGGCTGCCTTGACTTTGATACCAGGCCGAACAGCCTTGCCATTCGTATCCACGATCTCAGCTAATTCCTCCTGCAACACAGTTCTCAGCCCTTCTTTTCCATGGGTTCGGGCCTACTAAATTCATGACACTGACGTCCAGTTTCTATACAATGGCGGCTCTGACTGCAGTCTATTCACTACGTATAGCCAGCTTCTAAGATTACTTAGTCTACTTATGTTACAGCATCTGTACAGAATTGAATGGCATCACACACATGCAATCTTCTTTTTGTGTATGAAAGTTTACTTGATTCTTTACTTTGTCATTAGTATCTATAAGGTCCATGCATTCTCTTCAGCCAGTCTTTTACATGTGTCACTTTCGTCTCTTGTGACATCACCAGCTCCTCTTTCTCTAATTTTCATATTTCCTCAGGGAGTTCCTCCCTCAGATTGTCATCTCTTCGGGAATACATTTGATAGGGTTTTCGCAGTGGGTACCTTCTTTCGAATATTTGCCGTGTTATGGTCACAACTGCTGGTGTCAAGCATGGCACAATCTCAGGCTTCCAACATACAGGAGGTTGGGGGCGTGATTTCCTGCAGAGGCATTCAGCTGATCCTCTACATAACAGAGAAAGGAGAGAGCACCTTATGAGGGTGAGTAGGAAGTGATAAGGAGAGGCGCAGGAGGAGAATGGCGGACAACGAAGGAGGAGAACAGGGAGAGAGACAGGTAATTGCAAGTAGAGGAAAAGGAAAACATGGAAGTTAAAGACCACGTGGGACCTGAGTGTCTGAGAGGCACCTATCATTGTTGCAAAATACTTTGGGGATTCTAGGTTAGGGACAACTTAAATGGTTCCCGAAGGAAGTTACTGAGATAAGGCGTTTTCCTTTAGGCCATTACAATTAGTCAGATAGCTGGTAGATAATAGGTGTTACCAATCGCTAGTGACAATCGTGCAGTTGAGTAATGCCTAGCCTAAGGAGAGAGGAGCCGATCCTTAAGTTATCTAGAGTTGTATAGAGAGGGACACATCTTACGGATCCCCTTGAATAAATAAACACTCTGTCCCATTCCCACGTCTCTCTCTTGAGTAGATTGAGGTAATCTGTAATGTCTGGCAGGACCGAGAGCTGGAAACCTATCTCTTCACAGTGTGTCACTGCCGTTTTACTCAGCGTGCCCAGGAAGGAATTTAGGTGGGGGCCCTTGAGATTGGCTGCAACTAATGGCAAGAGTTTAGAGTCATCCGGGGCACAGTCTTAATGCACAGTAGAGTTTACAGAACTTGAGGGGCCAATGTGTCCGTAGGGACCATACACCCAGCTCCAATTTTAGGGCTTTGACCGGCACTGTGTTGGGGACGTTCAATATAGACCTTAATAACTGCCCCTCAAATTTGTACTATGTATTCTAAAATGCAGATGTTGAATCTGGAAATAGACATGTTGGAGAGTTTCACAGTCGTTTCTGATGTAAATGGCTGTGATTAGATATGTACTCTCAGAGTTGAAGTGTACATCTGAAGTGTTGAAATGAGATGACAGGGTTAGATGTAAAGTTTTTGGATGTGATTGGTGGATGGATGTGTGACTATTTGAAAGGAGCCAATGAGGGAGTGTTGAGAACAGGCAAGTGGAAAGGGTAGAAGGGCTTCCCCTGTGTTACAGGGTCCACGGACAATGCAGTAGCCCGTACTGTATCCGGGTCTTTCAAGGATGCCTGGAATGGAATGGGGACTGTAGGGGTTAGCCAATGATGTGTTCTGGTTGTGGTTTACAGGAACAGAGGGTATTAGCTGTTTTGATTGTTGCATGCAGTGAAGGTGACTATGGCTATGGCTTTGAGGAAGCAGAATGTGTGGATTTTGAGGAGATTCTTCAATTCAGTCATTGAAGGTGTATGCTGAAAATCATGGCATCTTTGGAAGTATTTGATTGGCAGAAGTGGACATTTTGTGGCATGCAGTTTGCATCTTAAACTGGGCAAGCTTGTTCTCATTCTGTGGTAGAAGGCTCACTTTAAATGTCCAGATATTGTAATTGTGCATTGTGGAGGGGGCAGTTTGGGGTATGAGACTCCAATGTATTTTCAGGTTGCCCTGAAGGATTTATTGAAAAGCCTAATGGAACTGTTTCCAAGCTGAAAACATATTTATTTCTGAAATGAATCAGAGGCAAACATGGAGATGTCCAAACATTTTCAGTCCACAAATGGAAGAATCAAGGCAGCTTGTCAATAAAGGTGCATCTGCTTTTTTATATGCTGCAGCAATGTCATCTTTTGAGAATGGCAATATAAGGTCTGATAATGTGAATTTATTGTGTGAAGATAGAGAACATTTAACCAATGTCGGAAATGTGATTTCTCTTTACAATGTTAGGAATGCATTGAAAAGGTTCCTGTAAGAAAATTCTAATGGAAGAAGTACAGTTTACAGTACTACTGTACATAAAAGAAAAACAATTAACAAAAAGGTGAATAAATAGCTGAAATTGTGTTTCATTTCCCCCCACCCCTTTGAGTGGCCACAACGTCTGTGGTAGTCCACGAATGGCAAGTGCCAGATCCAGCTCATTTGAGGGTGCATGGCATGGAAATGGGACTGTGGATACCGTGGACAGTCATGTTGTCAGCGGACATTGGGGGATCAACCAATCAGGTTTCCTGGGTGTGGTGTACAGAAAGAGAGGGTAGCAGAAGTTTAGCTTGCAGGAGTTTTGAGAGCAGTGAAAATGACTATGTCTTTGAGGAGGCAGAGTGTATGGATTTTAGGGACTCTTTGATCCATTGGCAGATGGTGTATGCTGAGCACTGTGGAGTGGCTGAAAAACCTTGGATTTTATGAATTTGAAGTGTTTTAGTACGGAGTGTGAGGAATGATGTGGCCTGACTTACTCCTGTTTTGCACAAATATGGTTCACTAAAACATCTAGACATTATTGTTGTTCTATGTGGAGGGAACAGTTTGGAATATGTTACCAGGATTTCGTTGCAATTTGCATTGAAGGATACATTTGGAAAGTTAAAGGAAATACTTCCAAATTCAAAAATTATTTCCGCCATTGCTCATAGACAAATGATGCTTGAGTTTATTATGTCTGCAAATCGAAAAAAAAAGCAAGGCACAATGTCAATAAAGCTGTGTGTGCTTTTTACGAGATGTTGGCATAACATCTTTTCATAGTGAGAACATAAAATCTGACATTGCCAACATTTTCCAGAGAGATAGAGTCCATCTAACTGATGTGGGTAATCAGATTTTTGTGGAAAACCTTCAAAATACTTTGAAGCAGTTTTTGTGAACATATAAAATATGGATTTAAGTATTATTTATTAGTTGAAACAAAGAAAATGAAAAAAACAGGAGAAAGAAATACAACTTTTGTGAAAGTTCAGTAAAATGTTCCTTAGTTCAGTTTATAAAACCAAACATTTTAAAAATATATAAAAGCCAAAAACACAAAAAAGTTTCTTTTAAGAGCAATCATTTTTTTAAATGTAAAACACAATTAAAATAATTGTAATTCTCCCACCCCATGCCTGGAATGTTTTCAGATGTTCGCGGACTACCATGCTGTCCACGGACTATGAAGGGTGCACATGGGCCTGTGAATTTTTATCTCACTTCTATTTTTTAACTGTGAAAGTAGCCCCTAAAGGAACCTTTTTGTATTTTTTTTGGTTTTGGATCTTTTTTGGGCTTTTTGTGTTTTTTTCCAGGAGAGGTAAGATAAGATGGGGGAGGGAAGGGAGGGAAGGCACACCAACCACATAGATGAAAGGGCAGGTGAACAGAGGAAGATGTTGGGTGGGCCTTAATCAAGGTAGGTGGCAGTGTTTCTCATGCTCCTTGACGGGGGCCTTGAAAGCACTCCGAAACTGCTCACCCCTACTGACTGGTGCTTTTCATGTACAAACATAGGACTGTGACTTTCGAAATGTAAGGGTCAACAGCATTTTGTATGGCCTGTGAAGCCACTGCTGCCATCCTCTGCCCCAAAGGAGTATATGTTGTGGTAACAGGAGCAGTTGAAGATGATGGGGTGGAGGATGCCAACCTACTCTTACCTGAGAAACGTATTGCCTTCATCAGAACATTCAGGCGGTTAGATTTGGTGTGGTGCCTAATGGAAGTTTTCCTGTAGGAATATAAGCCAGGTTTTACGCGACTGAGTACAACTGAGGACTCACTCTGAACAATGGAGATAGGGACTTCCACCACCTGATTCTCTTCTTACTCTTGATCCTCTTCTTCTGTATCTCCACGCCTGTTCCCCTGTCCAGGCCCTGCAGGTTGTTGAGTTGGTGGTGGGGTGATTGGGAAGCAGAGATGGCCATGGCAGATGCCATTGCAGCAGGTTTTCAAAAATCAGCAGAGCAGGTGTTTCCCAAATGCTCTTTCGTAGACAGCCAGATTGAGAATGAAGAAAGCTAATGAGTGGGTCCCTCCAGAGGAGCTGTCCACGGACTGTGTGACTGTCCGTGGAATACCTATCAAATGTAGGCCTTGAAAAGTTGCAAAAAGATGCCAGATCAATGAAGAATGGGTCTGGGAGCAGTGGAAGGGTAATGTTTCTGCTTGAAACACTCTACAACAGGCCTTCATTCCGCACGGGTGCGGTCACATGATGATGTCTGTGGCCATTCATGGGCATGACAGCTGCCTGCAGACAAACATCAGGTGGGAATCACAGGGCGCATGCGCTGGTTGTCCGTAGAACAGGCGTGATGTCCGAGGACTAATTAAAAGTGCATCACGCGAAACCAGACATGGCTGGACATCTCCCCTGTCCGGGGGCACCTCTATTTTGAGTACAGATGCCATGGACAGTCGCGGTGTCCGCGGACTAACAATGGGTCTTTTAAATAAAAAAATAATAATATCACACAATGATATAAAATATATTTATAGTATAAAAAAAATACATTTATTCATGAAAGGGGTTGGGTATCAGAATGGGAAACAAATAAGAGAATTAGAAATGTCTGTATGATAATGATGAGGGGATGAAGGGAGTGAGGTTTCATCAAAGCGTCTTTGATTTAAATTTTCTGAATATGATGGGGATGATTGCTGGGGAAAAGGGGAACAGATGCAAGAAGGACAGTGATAGGGAATGTGTTTAATGACATGATTTTTCACATATTGTAAAAGCTATTTAAAATAATTTATTAGTTCATGCAATTGTATACCATTAGAGATATCGTCACTCATTTCTTCTTTTCGGAAGTTCTCCTCTAACCATTCAAGTGTGTTTGCCATTTCTGTAAAAATGTTAAAAATTAGCTTTTTGTATATAATGCATGTTTACATAATGAATGATAATAATAATGAAATAAATACAGTGTACTTACTGTTTGGTGAGTTTTTTTTAGAGTAAGCGTTTGGTGTATTTTATTCTCTATGAGCATTTGTATTGAAGTGATAATATCAGGTGTACAGTTATTGTGTAAGCCTGGTGCATTCCATATTGTGTGTTATAAATAAAAAATAATTTGTACATTTTCAAATAATAATTTCTACAAAAAGGAAAATTTAGGTGCAGTAAATATAAATATAAATATAAATATGCAGTAAATCTGTTTGTGAGTTGATGGGCACAACATTTTCAGATATCCCCTCTGCTTCATGGCTGTTTGATTACTAACTGATGTCCGCGAGCTCCACAGATGCTACATTGATGCTGAATACAATATAAGGACTAATAGTAGATTAAGGGTGCACTGGTAAAAACCTATGAAATTCAGTGGAAAAAACTTTGTTAAAGGGATGTTAATGTTAAGTTGCACTAATAAAAACCTATGGAATTCAGTGAAAAAACATTCTTAAAGTTTTTTCAGTGATTCATCAATGACATTTGTGATGTTATCTTTGATGTCCTGGGTGATAGTATTAGCAGTGCACAGTGGTGGTGTGAGTTATGGCGACTTTCTAGGGGTTTTTGGTTTTACTTGTTACGATATCATCCATTTAAGAATGTTTTTTTCACTGAATTCCATAGGTTTTTATTAGTGCAACTTAACCATGGCGTCCCTTTGAGAACGTTTTTTTCACTGAATATTACATGGCCACAATAGTGGCCATGTAGTTATGGTTAAGTTGGTGTTTCCATAGGAAGAGCACTTTTTTGGGCGGCTGATAACTTCGCTCTCCTTGGACGAATCCTCACCAAACAAAAGTATATGTGTCACTCTGAATTTTTTTGCAAAGTTTGGTGAGGATTTGTCCAGAGGGGGCAAAGTTATAGGGGGGTCCCCAAACTTTTTTTTCCCATAGACTGAATGGGAAAAAGAATTTGCTTGTGTCTACAGCCCAAACCGCTGGATGGAATTTCACCAAATTTGGACCAGGAGCAGCGGCTTGGGCCCGAAAGCGTGCTTTTGCAAATTTGGTGAAAATCCGTCCAGTAGTTTTTTTTAAAATGACCAAAAAGTAGGTAAAAAAAATGAGTGATATCTGTGTTCGGTCCGCGGACACACTTCCCTGTTCACTCCGCGGACAGTGTCCTGATTGGCCAATCGGCTTGCGTGATGTCCGCGGACATGCGACGTGTTCACTGATTGGACGGCATGGAGCGTGAAGCGCGTCAGATTTACGGTAGCGCCCACCATCTTAGATTCGCGGACGTCTGCAGACAGCACAGTGAAACTTTCTTCATTTATTGTATTTAGTAGAGTGTGTTGGTGTGTAGGAGTGTTTGGGGAGGGTGGGAGTGTATGGTATCGGATGAAAGTTGTGTTTTTTGATGTGTTAGACGTTCTTTTTGTGTTTGATTTGTCTGCGGACATCACGGGTGTTCTGAAATGTTCTAAATAAACTGAATGGGGGGTGTTCTGAGGACTCAATATGTGTCCGTTTTGTTCTCAAGCAAGCTGAAACTGTTCTAAGAATACTCGCGTTGTCCTGAAATGTTCGCAAATAAACAAAATGGGGGTGTTCTGAAGACGTTTCTAAGAACACACGCGGTGTCCGGGGAACGTTCGTAGGGAGTGTCCTGAGGACGCTGTCCGTATTGTTCTCTGTCAAGTTGAATGTGTTCTAAGAACACTCGCGGTGTCCTGAAAGGTTCGCAAATAAACAAAATGGGGGTGTTCTGAAGACGTTTCTAAGAACACTCGCGGTGTCCGGGGAATGTTCGTAGGGGGTGTCCTGAGGACACTGTCCGTATTGTTCTCTGTCAAGTTGAATGTGTTCTAAGAACACTCGTGGTGTCCTGAAATGTTCGCAAATACACAAAATGGGGGTGTTCTGAAGACATTGTCGAACACTCGCTGTGTCCTGAAATGTTCCCAAATATGAATGGGGGTTGTGGCTGGCAATTTGAATGTGTTCTAAGAACACTCGCGGTGTTCTGAAATGTTCGCAAATAAACAAGATGGTGGTGTTCTGAAGACGCTTCTAAGAACACTCGCGGTGTCCTGAAATGTTCGCAAATAAACAAAATGGAGGTGTCCTGAGGACGCTGTCCGTATTGTTCTCTGTCAAGTTGAATGTCTTCTAAGAACACTCGCGGTGTCCTGAAATGTTCGCAAATAAACAAAATGGAGGTGTTCTGAAGACGTTCCTAAGAACACTCGCGCTGTCCTGGAATGTTCGTAGGGGGTGTCCTGAAGGCATAGTCCGTATTGTTCACTGGCAAGTTGAATGTGTTCTAAGAACACTCGCGGTGTTCTGAAATGTTCGCAAATAAACAAGATGGTGGTGTTCTGAAGACGCTTCTAAGAACACTCGCGGTGTCCTGAAATGTTCGCAAATAAACAAAATGGGGGTTTCCTGAGGACGCTGTCCGTATTGTTCTTTGTCAAGTTGAATGTGTTCTAAGAACTCTCGCGTTGTTCTGAAACGTTCGTAGGGGGTGTCCTGAAAATGCTGTTTGTATTGTTCGATGGCAAGTTGAATGTGTTCTTAGAACACTCGCGGTGTCCTGAAATTTTTACAAATAAACAAAATGAGGATGTCCTGAGGATGCTGTCCGTATTGTTTTTTGTCAAGTTGAATATGTTCTAAGAACTCTCACGTTGTTCTGAAATGTTCGTAGGGGTTGTCCTGAAGATGCTGTTCATATTGTTCGATGGCAAGTTGAATGTGTTCTTAGAACACTCGCGGTGTCCTAAAATGTTAAAAAATAAATGAAATGGGGGTGTTCTGAGGACACTGTCCGTATTGTTCGTTGTCAAGTTCAAAGTTTTCTAAGAACTATCGCGTTGTTCTGAAATGTTCGTAGGGGGTGTCCTGAAAACGCTGTCCGTATTGTTTGCTGGCAAGTTGAATGTCTTCTGAGAACACTCGCGGTGTCCTGAAATGTTCGCAAATAAACAAAATTGGGGTGTCCTGAGGACGCAGTCCGTATTGTTCTCTGTCAAGTTGAATGTGTTCTAAGAACACTCGCAGTGTCCTGAAATGTTCGCAAATAAATAAGATGGTGGTGTTCTGAAGACACTTCTAAGAAAACTCGCGTTGTCCTGAAATATTTGCAAATAAACAAAATGGGGGTGTCCTGAGGATGCTGTCCGTATTGTTCTCTGCCAAGTTGAATGTCTTCTAAGAACACTTGCGGTGTCCTGAAATGTTCGCAAATAAACAAAATGGGGGTGTTCTGAAGACGTTTCTAAGAACACTCACGGTGACCTGGAATGTTCGTAGGAGGTGTCCTGAAGGCTTAGTCCGTATTGTTCACTGGCAAGTTGAATGTGTTCTAAGAACACTCGCGGTGTCCTGAAATGTTCGCAAATAAACAAGATGGTGGTGTTCTGAAGACGTTTCTAAGAACACTCGCGGTGTCCTGAAATCTTTGCAAATAAACAAAATGGGGGTGTCCTGAGGACGCTGTGCATATTGTTCTTTGTCAAGTTGAATGTGTTCTAAGAACTCTCACGTTGTTCTGAAATGTTCGTAGGGGGTGTCCTGAAAATGCTGTTTGTATTGTTCGATGGCAAGTTGAATGTGTTCTTAGAACACTTGCGGTGTCCTGAAATGTTCGCAAATAAACAAAATGGGGGTGTTCTGAGGACACTGTCCGTATTGTTTGTTGTCAAGTTGAAAGTGTTCAAAGAACTATCGCGTTGTTCTGAAATGTTCATTGGGGGTGTCCTGAAAACGCTGTCCGTATTGTTCTCTGGCAAGCTGAATGTCTTCTAAGAACACTCGTGGTGTCCTGAAATGTTTGCAAATAAACAAAATGGGGGTGTTCTGAAGACATTTCTAAGAACACTCGTGGTGTCCTGGAATGTTCGTAAGGGGTGTCCTGAAGGCCCTGTCCGTATTGTTCACTGGCAAGTTGAATGTGTTCTAAGAACACTTGCGGTGTCCTGAAATGTTCGCAAATAAACAAAATGGGGGTGTTCTGAAGACGCTTCTAAGAACACTTGCGGTATCCTGAAATGTTCGCAAATAAAAAAAATGGGGGTGTCCTGAGGACGCTGTCCGTATTGTTCTCTGTCAAGTTGAATGTCTTCTAAGAATTCTCGCGGTGTCGTGAAATGTTCGCAAATAAACAAAATGGGGGTGTTCTGAAGACGTTTCTAAGAACACTCGCGGTGTCCTGGAATGTTCTAAAGGGGTGTCCTGAAGGCGTAGTCCGTATTGTTCACTGGCAAGTTGAATGTGTTCTAAGAACACTTGCGATGTCCTGAAATGTTCGCAAATAAACAAAATGGGGGTGTCCTGAGGACGCTGTCCGTATTGTTCTTTGTCAAGTTGAATGTGTTCTAAGAACTATCGCGTTGTTCTGAAATGTTCGTAGGGGGTGTCCTGAAGATGCTGTTCGTATTGTTCGATGGCAAGTTGAATGTGTTCTTAGAACACTCGCGGTGTCCTGAAATGTTTGCAAATAAACAAAATGGGGGTGTTCTGAGGACACTGTCCGTATTGTTCGTTGTCAAGTTGAAAGTGTTCTAAGAACTATCGTGTTGTTCTGAAATGTTCGTAGGGGGTGTCCTGAAAACGCTGTCCGTATTGTTCGCTGGCAAGTTGAAAGTGTTCTAAGAACACTCATAATGTCCGCGGACATTAAAAGTTTCCATAGACCATAGTTGAAATGTTTGACTCTATGGATGTGATATGCTGCAGTGGTTCATAGTTGAAATGTTTGACTCTATGGATGTGATATGCTGCGGTGGTTGTGTCCAGGGCATAGAGTCTTGGGTGCATGGCCGTTCGGCCATGCACCCAAGACTCTATGCCCTGGACACAACCACTGGAGCATATCACATTCATATTTGCTTATAACTTTGGGTGAAAAACAAATGTATAAGGAACAAAGGTCTTAGATACTGTGGATGTGATATGCTGCGATGGTTCTCCTTATTATTGTATACTTACTGTTTGGTCTAGTAACCGGAGTACATGTATTTCTTGTTAATTTCTGTGATAAAAGAAATTAGCATGTTAGTATTAGTATTTTGTAATGACTTATTACATTGTATAATCAACATACTTTGTTTTTTGGACCCTCATATTTAGCAGATTACAAATCAGAGTACTGTGAAATTTGCTCAGTTTCTGTATTTGTTGCTGAAATCATTGGGTCTGTGGGAGAAAAAAAAATCCATGTTGGATAAAAAAAAACCTTTTTCTGTTATGCTACAGTTTATTTGTTTGTTTGTTTTCAGTGTTCACTTGTTGTTTCTGGCTAATGCTTTATACTTTGGCTTGTTGCATTTTTTTGGAGCAGTAACATATTATTTATTTGTTTGGATATTATAACATTTTGGACCAGTTAGATACCAATTGGCATATTCTAACTGTCTATTTTTTTTATATATTTAGTGGTATTGATTTATCTATTTGGATATTGTTACATTTTGGGACAGTTAGATACCAATTGGCATATTCTAACTGTGTATTTTTGGTCTAATTTAGTGGTATTCATTTATCTGATTAGTTGTAGAATCTTTGAGCAGTTAGATAGCTTTTGGAGTATTCTAACAGTTTATATTTTTTTAACACAAGTTTACTTAGGGTTTAAATACAGTTTAGTTATCAAATGTTGGTTTTAAGAACATCAAATAAGCGTTTGTAAGATTTGCTGGTAATCTCTGCTTTAGAGTAATGGTACTATCATTACATTCAAACCATCCACATTTCTTTTTTATATATGCAGTGTAGTGCCCTGAATTGGTTGTGGCTCCTGCGCGGTAGATTATACATATTGTTGTGAAGGTTTTCTTACCAAGTGATATTTGACCATGTGTGAATGCAGTCAGCTTGCAGTTGTTTTTGGTACCATCTGCATTGTAACGTAGAAGCATTAGTATTATGTATTTACTATGTGTTTGTATTACTAACGTGGAGCGATTATCTGAATTGCAGGTAGAGCATAATCTACCATGGTTTGCATTTTGTACAAGTCTCTGAAATGGAATGGATTCACAATTTGGTATTGATATATATATATGAAGCGTTCATTGGGGATTTTTTCTTGTGTCACATTGTTGCAGAGAGTGCATGTATGTTTCCACATGTATGAAATCTGAAAGATTTCATTTATAGGTATGTTTTTGTTTTCCAGTACTTGTAGTAACTGCATTAGAAATTCTTGTGGATCTTCCTGTGATTTTATAGTGAATTTAAACATTCTAGCACAGTAGTCCAATTGTTGTCTTATTCCATAAACATTATACGTGTTGTCAGGATTGTTTGCTGCATTTTTGTGAAGTACTAACATTTGCAAACACAATGGGTCTGTACTGTGTAAGTAAATTTTGTCAACAATTGGTGATAATTGAAATAGAATATTCATTGCTAAGTTTGCGTAGCAACTTACAACAACTATATTTGAGAATTTAAAGGTCCAGGTAGTTCTGTATCTAACTGCTTTTTTTGGAGTTTGTCTTCCTTCTTTAAAGAAGTACTTGGTTTACTTTCCCTAATTGATTCTTTTTTGCTTGTGGTACTTGATGAAGTATTAGTTTCTTTTACTCTCTTTGGAGGATTTGCAGTGACATCCTGTTGCATTTCTGTTTAATTTATTTTTCTTTTATAACGTTTTACTTTTTGTGGAACAGAATATGTGTTTAGGTGGGGGGTGTATAGTGAGCGAAGTCTATTGTATTCTAAAATGCAAGGAATATCAGTGTTTATTTTACTTGCATCAAAGTTGATTAGAAATAGACCGTCAAGTGTACGTAAGCGTGATAAGGCTACGTAGGTCATGCCTTCTTTAAAGACTCTGTTACCAATATCTATCATTGCTTTGTCTAGGGTAAGACCTTGTGATTTATGAATCGTGACTGCGTATGCAAGAGTTAGAGAAAATTGTTCTCTACGTACATACATATCTTTGAAGAGAAGTAATCTAGCTCTTGAGCATCCTATCCTTTTTACTTCTGAAAGTTTGTCAAAGTGTATATTGACAGACTGAATTTTGTTGTTGCGTGGGTATGTTTGAAAGCCAACAACTGTACCCAGTGCTCCATTAACTAGTCCTTGGTCCACGTCAAGGTTACGTTTAAGCATTACTCTGCAATTTAAGGATAATTTTAATATCTTTTCTAAGCCTGCTGTGTTTGTGATTGATTTTTCTAAACTATTTAGTCTTGTTGTGGCTTGGTCACACATGGGTAGTGTCATACCATGTACATCTAGTTTGTCTGTGGCGCTAATTTCCATGATCGGTTGCATTTCTTTACTTAGCATGATTTCATTGAATTTGAAACAGCTTGCAAGAGTTGGCATTAAGGCCATACAATTGGCATTTTTGTGGTCTAATTGTTCCATAACATCTGTAGCACATGCATTATCGCCATAAAGTGCATTAATGTGCCGGGTTTTCAATATTGCTTCTGCTTCTTTAGAAAGTATACCAACTCTGATACTTTTAAAAATGTTGGCATAAGTGAGATCTGCAGATTGCCGCATGTTTTCTGTTAATTCTCTGTATTGGAAATGTTGCCAAAGGTTGACATTTCCAATGCTGCCAGCAGTTTTACGGCAGAGTTTGTGTCCTAATGTTTTAAAAATAGGCTCACCTTTTACTGGTGTTAATTGAAGCAGATCTCCAAAATCAATAATGTGTTTTCCTGCAAAGAGCTCTTCATTCTTTGAGTACTTCTTGTAATGTGAGGTGAATCAAAGCTAACATCAGGTTGGAGACCATGCTCACTTCATCTATTAGTAGCATTTTCATTTGTTTCAATACTGTGCGTAGTTCCATTGCAGCTTCTGCAGAAAGTTTGTAATAGTCTAATTTGTTCTGGTGTTCCACTGGTAATAGTAGTAATCGGTGTAATATAACACCACCTAATTTGTAGGCAGCTAAACCTGTGGGGGCAGTGACAACAGCTGACAGTTTGTTGTTTGTCAATTGTTGAAGGAACTTACTAATGATTTTGAATAGGAATGTTTTGCCAGAACCAGCTTCACCACTGACGTACAGTAGTATAGGTTTATAATTATGGCAGGAACATTCTTTATTTTCATGTTTTACACCATGTGCAATTTGTTTTGTTAATTCTTGAAAAATGCTACGTTGCTCATTGTTTAGTTTTGATTGTAGTATAGTTAAGTCTTCTTTATCGTCATACTGACACATGGTGTTTTCTACTTCTATCATAGCTAATTCTGCCTCATTTATTATTAGCGGTTCTCCCAGTGGGTCCTGGCTTCCTGTTACAGAAGATTGAATAGTGTCAGGAGTGTCCTTATCTAGTTGGGCTTGGAGTTCTTCTTCGTGTTGCTGTTCATTGTGCAACATTGTTTTGTACTGTGTAAAGTTTACATCAGGTATAGTGCTTTCATTTGCTTTGAAAGCATCCTCATATGAGTCATAGTTATCTAGTATTTGTTCTTCTTTTCTCCATGGTTTGAAGAGTTGTAGCAGGGACATGTAATATACTTCTTTATGTTGAGGAGTCTTTAATGACAATTTGATATGATTAATTAAATTTGGTTTAGTGAGTTTAACTAAGCTGCCTTCACAGTTTGTCACTCTATATTTACCTTTTTTCAACTGGTTTCATATTATTTTTGTATGTGTAGTTTTTGTGGTATGGACACATGTTTTCCAAAGGATTACTTCTGTTTGGGTAGTATGTGTCCAATAAATTGTTTTTTAAAATGTCTTGGCTGTTGGGATCACATTTGGCTATTGTTTCTATATCTTCATATGATTTTAGAACTCTTTTTCTAGATTTAGCTGGACCAAGACATAGCAATACTATATTTTCAGATTTACCATACAATGCAGTACCAGTTAAACGATCAGCTGCTTCACATGACCCACATTCTCTATGTGTGAGCATTTTTATGCCCAAGCTGTATAATTTCTGAGACACTGTTTTATCTGATGACAGGTCATTCCAGAGGTCTTGGAGCTCTGTCTTTTCTGCTTTAGTTAAGTATGCTGTTACATATCGTGCAACTGTAGTAGAATTGTCTGCAATGTACTGCACATCTATGTTTGCATTCCATAAGTGGGCAATGATTGAATTATAATCATTGATATATTTTTCTTCTTCTTTTCTTTTTATATAATATGTATTTTTAGGTGACTTACCTTTAGCACTATGTCTAACTGAAGACATGAGGTTGTTCACTTGACCTGTATTTGTAACTGGTCTAGGGAAACCAAATCGGCATTTGGTGTAGTATTTCCCTTTGTTTTTGTATTTGCGACGACAATATTTTCCACATTTGTGTCTTTGAAATTGTAAAATTTGTGCATGAAGATCACTATTTGTGGCTTCTGATGGAATTTCGCAAGTGACATATTTTTCAATAAACTGTAAAACAGTGGCATCACTGTCTTGACCAAATTTAGGAGCATCTTTAATCCATAAAAGCATGTGGATATGTAGTGCTCCTCTGGCTTGGTATTCCTTTCTCCAAAAGAAGTGTTGCACTTCTCCAAGGGGAGGAACAGTTTTATTACAAATAAAATGTAGCATAGCAATGAAGCGATGGTGAAAATATCTTGAAACATTAACAGGATCCAAAGAACAAAGTTCTCCAGGTGTTATTATATCTTTTGTTGTTTTGTTTTTATTTGATATGCTTAGGAAATCATGTAAATCTTCCCATGCATATTCTGCACAACTTAATGTAACAAACCAAGTGGGTGGGCCAAGGTTTCTGATCATACAACGTACATCTCCATGACGTTGAAACCAGTACTCTTTAGTACCACGCATATTTGCTAATAGATTTGTAATATTTGATTGTAAAACCTCATCCTTTTGTTGCCCTTTTTCTAATAATTGTGTAGCTGTCATATTTTGAAAGTGTGATCCTGATTTTAATATGTGTGCAACTCCGTAACATAAAGTTGCCAGTTCACTTTCAAAGAGTAGGTGTAATATGTATTCCACATTTTGTCTAAATCTGGGACCTTCAGAATACATCCGTAATGAGCGGTATTCTGAAGCTGATATTTGAATAGGTCTATCATCATACCTTCCTCCTTTGCCAGTAGGAAAGAGTAGAGGAAAATCATGTGCTTCTATACTTGTTTCCCATATTCTGATAGGCGATCCTTTTGTTTGACTCATTTGGTACGTTTCCAGTACATCTTCTATGGTGTCATTAGAGTGCAAAGGATGAATTGTATAATGGTCTAAAGTATTTGATATTGTAGCCGGATCTAGTAGCTCAAATTGACCAGCTTCTTGAGTTTCTTGAATTATTTCAGTTGTATCTTTCAAGTTTTCTTCAATATTAATTTCTTTGTAATATTCGTTATTCTCTTTAAGATATTGGAAGGCTTGTCTAACTTTATGTAAATCTACCAGCTGTTGCAATATTTTTTTGTCTTTTGTAGGTACTCCATTTATTAAGATAATTAAAGATTGCTGCATTGAACGTTGCACTCCTAGAGTATGCACATTTTCTTTTAGATCTAATGGTAAATAAACTACTTTTCCACTAATGCCTTTTACCAATTCAGAGGGAGGTAATTTTGCTGTTTTTGGTTGAAGGCATATTATTGCTTGAAATGGGTGTACTGTTTGAATTATGATGCTCTCATATAAATTAAGTTGTTGTATGGGGTTTTGGTAGATGTTCTGATTCAGTTGAATGGAGGGGTAATTCTAAGTTTTCAGGGCATATTTTTGTAAGAAGTACTTATTGTTCCATTATGGTATTATTCACTTTTTCATAACCTCGACCACTGCTATGTATGGCAATTGTATTTGTTTGCTTTTGTTTGTACGCTTCTTCATTAAAATATGGTTCTGTGCTCGTAGTGTGATTCCATTCACCTCCGCAGATACTTGAGAAGTTCTTTCTGTTGACATTTTGCTTATTGAGAAGTCTTTTTTGTAATTTAGTTATTAGTTTTGTTAGTGATTACATTTTGTTGAACAGTAAAATAAATATTTTTCTTTTGAGAAGAATTGCACTGTCCATCAACGCTTCTAAGATTAATTTCCTACGATAGGTTTTAAGCATTGAACCTGATTTCTCTCCTGTTTTTATAAGATTTTGAAGGACTTTGTGACAGTACATTTTGGCTAAAACACTTTTCTTGGTATGCTTTCTTTGCACTATATTAAAATTTAAAGAAGTAGTTTTATCTGTAGTGATAGCTGATTTTCTGTTAATTGTTTTTTGGTTTGTTTTACATTTTGATAGAGGAGGCAAAGTTTTTGTACTTGAAACTTCTTGTGTTTCACTAAATGACTGTATTAGCTGTTTTGTTTCAACTGTTTTTTACAAATTCTGCTAGAGATGGATGCTTATGTTGGACACTTTTATTTTCATTTGCTCTACTTCTGCGTTGCTTTCTACGGACTTGACATTTGGTAGGCGTTCTTTAGGGTCTGTTGAAAAAAATAAAGAAGGTATGGGTTGGGGTGTTCTGCAATGTATGTGTGCTGTGTGCATGAGTGTTTGAGTAAGATGATAAAGATGTATGTAATGGTGTGTGATTGTGCATTGGAAACTGCAACTAGTAGAGATGGGTATTATTGAATTTATGTGTTACTAAACTGGGGTTCAGATGACAAAAAAAAGTAAGCTAGTGGTGTGGAAAAGTACAAATAGTAAATCTAATGTATACAATTAAAAGAGTTGTTTGTTCTATAATATGAAAATTGCAGCAATTCAGTTGGGTAATTTGTGTGTCCAAAAATAGGAATTTGTGGGCCATTCTGGCTGTAAATCGCTGTTTAAGACATGGAGATTTTTGGACAAAATGGTACACAATCTCTATTTTTAGGCACATAAATAGCTTGTATTAACTTTACAGTATGTTTGAGTAATAATACAAATATTATGGTGATATTCTACTTACTTTTTTTCTTAAATTAACAGGTAACTTCTTAGTTCTTCTTTGTTCTTCGAATTCGGCTGCTTCTTTTCAGGAGACTGGTCTTCACTGCAATTGTAAAAGATTCAAATTAGTAACTTTGTTTGTATATAGCGCTGTTTTTAATTTAGATAATGATTTTTTTAATTGAAATCCTCAGCACCTTCTTCAAAACCATTAAACTAATTTATTTACATAAGATAGATTGCATAAGTTCAGTACATATGATATGTTCTTAATGAACAAATTGTATTGAATGACTAACTCTAGCAAAAAAAATATCTTTACTATGTCTTGTGAAATTTATAATATACCAGTGAATACCACTGTTTCTGTAACTAAGCTGTTCTAGGTAATAGCGCCTCAATGTCATGTCTAAGTTAAAGTTATTAAGTAAATAAATAAATAAAAACAAAAAAATATGAAATTGTATAAGTATTTTTTTAAAGATTTAAACATAGATTGTGCTTGCATTCAATTTTGTTTGAATATATGTAGTCTATATATTTTATTTAAAAATGTTTAGTTTAACATGATTTGAGTGTGTGTGTATAAAGAAAGTAAATAGTATGAAGGTTTATAAGTGATAGTTGATTCTAGGAAATTGAAAAAAATACAGTAATTTCATTTTACAGATTACACAAGCTAAAAGTCTGTTTGGAAATGTGCACATCTACTGTACAGAAAATATGCATACCTGAAGTTTGTGTTCATGCATATGGATATGCATGGAGCTGCAAGTAGAAATCTTGGAGACTTGTACAGTATTTCTGGTAGATGGTGCTTGCCAATGATATGACACTTGTACTCAGAGAGATTCACAGTACATTTGCAGTGCTAATCTATGATGATGCAGTTAGATGTAGAGGTCTTGCATGTGACTTCCTAGCTACATCTAATGAGGGAATGGCAGAGAGAGTGAAGTGGAAATGGTAGAAGGGCTGTTCATGTTACGATATGTCCGCGGACATGGCGGTAGTCGCGGACATCAAGAGTTACATCCGGGGAATTTTGGGTTCAGAAGTCATGCAAATGAGAATGAGTACTGAAAGGGATTGGTCAGGAAACTTTAGTGGGTGTGTTGTGCCAGAAGAGAGTTTCTCATATACTGTTTTTGCTGAGAGAACAACAGATAGCTATGTCTGTGTGTTTTAGGAAAAAGATTGTATGGATTTTGGGAGATTCATGGATATATTGGTTGAAGGTGCATGCAGAAAGCTGTGGAGTAGCTGTACATCTTGGAGTCCCACATGTGGAAGTACACTGGCATGGAGTACGTGGAATGAAGTGGTTGGACTTGCTACCTCTCTGTGTTACTTTGGAGACAGAGCAACATCCAGACATAATTGTAATTCATTGTGAAGGGAACAGTTTAGGAGATGTGACTGGAATTGTTTTGCAATTGGCTATGAAAGAAGGACTTGGGGAGGTGATGGACATGTTTCCTAATTCTCAAGTGATATTTTCACAGATTGCGTAGAGACAAATGTGGCTTCGTTCTTCTTCATTTGGTCCACAAATGCTAAAAGAAAGGCGCAATGTTAATAAAGCTGTGTGTGCCTTTCTCAAAGATTTTGGCATGTCTTCTTTTTACAATGAAAATATTCTGTTTCGTAGTACAAACATTTTTCGCAGAGATGGAGTCCATCTTACTTATGGTGGCAATCAGATTTTTCTGAGAAATGTACAAAATGCATTGCGACCTTTTTTGGAATTACAACATCCATTTTGAAGTAGGTGTTAAGCATTTATAATTTTTGACTTACAAACACCTCCCAAAGGCTCTTTTCAGAGCCACCACTTCCACCCAGAGAAAATTGCAATGTTTGTGATAGGGTAGCAACCCGATTTTTTAAATGTTCACGAACTGTCCGCGGACTTCTAAAAAATACAAAGGGCCCTGCTTCATTTATTTTCACTTCTATTTTTTAACTGTGAAAGGCGGCTCTGAAAAGAGCCTTATTTTTTTTGTTGATTTTTGATATTTTGTATTTTTTTGGTTTTTTATACATGACACACTAGGAGAGGAGAGGAAAGGAAGGTAAAGGGGGGGACACCAACCCCAGGGATAAGAAAGGGCGAGCTGAGAGAGGAAGATGTAGAATGGGTTTTTATTTGGGTAGTGAGCAGATCTTCTCGTGCTCTGAGACGATAGTCTCAAAAGCACTACGAAGTCGCTTCCCCCTACAGAGTACTGTGTCACAGTACATACATACAACTGTGACCCTCGAAAGGTAAGGGTCATCAGCATTCTGTATGGCCTGTGAGGCAGCTTGAGGAAGACGCTGTCCCACAGAGGTGGTCCTTGTGGTGACAGGATCAGAAACAGAGGATGAAGTAGAGGAAATCAACCTGCTACGTTCTTCGCAAGGTACAACCCTGCAAATAGCCCCATAGTGAAATGACCTCAAGTGTCGCTTCATAGTAGTGGTCCCAAAGCTGTACTTACCGTGCTTCCCGCGACTGAGTATCATTTTGCACTCATTGCAGGTAACAGGGTTCACACAAGCCTTAGGACCATTCCCATGAATGGTAAATAACCGCCACACCGAAGACTCACGCCTAGTGCAGGTAGTAGGGATTTCCTCTATCTCTTTCTCATCATCCTCTTCTTCCTCCTCTGCATCCTCACTCCTGTTCCCCTCTTCAGGCCCTTGGGGAGGTGGTAGTAGTGGAGGGGATGGGGGTGGTGCTGAAGCAGGTGCAGCACCAGGTGGCAGTAGTTCAGACATGGATGCCATCTCGATGATGGTGTAATCTGCAGGTGGCAGCAAAAATCGCTGTGTTCTGAAGAATAGCCAGAAACACAATGAGAATAAACTCTAGGGTGTGGTCTTTTATAGGGGTGCTTGTGCGCGGTCCACGGACATGCGCGCTGTCCGCGGACAGATCGAACACAAAAAAAAGTTCAAGAAGTTTCAAAAGGTATGTAGAAACTCAGGATTACTATGTGGGACTTGTGCCATGGTGAGATTTTATTGAAAAATGTTATGGATTAATTGAAAATGTACTTTTAAATTGTTCAGGGACACGAACAGTGTCCGCATTTAGAACACACGATCAGCGTGGGCGCGGTCATATGATCCGTTCACGAACAAGTCCGCAAAGGAAGCACATGTCCGCAGGACACCAAATGCACAGAGATTGGTTAGCGCATGCGCATTGATGTTCTACGGACACTGTTCGGGTTCTGAAGTAATTAAAAATGCGTCACACGTGAAACGAACATTTCAGGACACTGCGTGTGTTCTTAGAACAGTTTAAACTTGCTAGCGAACAGTAAGGACAGATATAGTGTTCTTCAGGACACGTCCAATTTTGTTCATGTACGAACATTTCAGGACACCAATTGTGTTCTTAGAACAGTTTCAACTTGCTAGCGAACAGTACGGACAGGTATAGTGTTCTTTAAGACACCTCCATTTTCGTTTAATTACGAACAATTCAGGACACCGCGTGTGTTCTTAGAATAGTTTCATCTTGCTAGCGAACACTACGAACAGGTATAATGTTCTTCAGGACACCTCCATTTTCGTTTACGTACGAACATTTCAGGACACCAATTGTGTTCTTAGAACAGTTTAAACTTGATAGCGAACACTACGGACAGATATAGTGTTCTTTAAGACACTTTAAAAGAAAGTTTACGAACATTTCAGGACACCGTGTGTGTTCTTAGAACAGTTTGAACTTGCTAGCGAACAGTATGAACAGGTATAGTGTTCTTCAGGACACTTCCATTTTCGTTTATTTACGAACATTTCAGAACAACTGCACTGTCCGCGGACACCTACATTGTTTTAAAAAAAAAAACTATTTACAACACAATATAAAAATTAAACTTTATTTAACATATATTAATAATGTATGACAAAGAAGGTGAGGCAGAAACAGAAACAAAAACAGGAGAATTAGGGGTTTTAACATGATTGTTATTAGGTGAAGAAGGGATGGAAGTCTCATCAAAATGTTTTGGGTTATGGAGAGGGTTTGGGGATAATTGACTGGGATATGGTGAGGAGGGACAAGTACATGTGGGGCAATGGTACGATGTTTTTGGTTTAAAATGATCTTCCACAAAAGTTTTCAAATTATTGAAATTAGTCAACAATAAATCCATGTTTTCTTCTATACTGTGAAAAGTGTTATCCATAACAGGTTTTTCTGAAGTATTTTCTATTTTGGTATGCTCTGTACAATAAAATATATATATATGTTAAATGTATACAAAATAATAAAAATTAAATGGTTTATATTATAAAGTGTTTACCATTAGTTTCACTATCTTGTGACATTTCTTCATGTGGGAAATGTTCCTCTAGCCATTCCAGAGTACTAGACATTTCTGTGAGGAAATGAGGAAAAAAAAAAGATAATATATTTTTTTATCTAATACAGAAAGTATATAAATATATGAATAATATTAAGTACACTTACTATTTCAGGTAAGATATGTCCTATGTACTCAGTGGGTCTGCTCTTGTTCTCAGTTCTGTCGTGTTTGTGAGGTAATTATGTTGGAAGCCAATTTATCTTCTTGTGGTATATTCCATTTTAGAACATAGTGCATTTAAATGAATGGTTAGTGTGTTGTATATATGGGTTACATTTCTTATGTATTAGTACATATAATGTGTTTGTGTGCTCCTTTTTGAATTTGTTAAATGTTCCTATGTTATGATATAAAAATCAAACATACCCCCCCAGAGTTTTTAGGTAGTGGTACTGTTCTTCGAACATGTCCGCGAACATTAAATGCGTTCGCGGACATCAAGTACAGTGGAAGAGATTCAGTCAGTTCCTTATGACATGTATATAAAGTCAAAGTCGTTGTTAAGTTGCACTACTAAAAACCTATGAAATTCAGTGAAAAAACTTTGTTTAAGGGATGTTATGGTTAAGTTGCGCTGCTAAAAACCTTTCAAATTCAGTGAAAAAACTTTGTTAAAGGGACGTTATGGTTAAGTTGCGCTGCTAAAAACCTTTCAAATTCAGTGAAAAAACTTTGTTAAAGGAACGTTATGGTTCCAAGTAAAACCGAAAAACCATTGAAATTCGCCAGTTATGGTAAGCTAAGCAACCATAATTCGTGCCACCACCGTGCACTGCTAAGCCTAACACCCAGGACATCAAAGATGACATCACAAATGTCATTGATGACATCACTGATGACATCACAAGTGCATTTACCTTTCATGAAAAGTCTGTGCAAGGGATTCTTAGTATAATGTTAATAAAAAAAGTGTAAAAGATTATTGGAATAAATATCAAGTGCTAATCAGTGTATTAAGCAATGCAGATATAAATAGCATTCTATTATGAAGTTCCATCCAGTATACTAAGGTACTCATGTAGAAACATAGGCATTGTGTGCAGCATACACGATGGAGGTGCAATATTCATAAGCTTGCCATGTTGAATAGTGAAATAATTACTGTTTTCATATTACAGTTTTGCGTACAGTGAAACTTGTGATAAGTAGGTAATAAAACCCACTTACTACATAATTGCATTATTATAGACAAATCACAAAGAGACAACACCACATACAAATATGAATATATACAAGGGAATTGAAGTAAGAAAAAAAAACAGCAATAGTAGCAGAAAGTGTTCATAACCTAACTGATTACCTTTATGCAGAGAAATGATTGCTCTGTTTCAAAGCTGTTACTTACCCTATCTATATATATCACATGATATGTCTGGACCCTAAGGAAAATAGTGTGAGTACAACATTTAGAAATATGAGTATATACAGGGGAAGTACAGTAATAAAAATCATCAAAACTAACAGAAAGTGCTGATAAATCTACTGATAATTTTAATGCACAAAAAGGATTGCTGTCTTTCAAGGTTGTGTCTTCCCCTATGTATATGTTTCATATGATTTGACTGGACCATAAGTGAATTATTGTAAGAACATACTTGAAGGATAAGTCTACAAATATAGTACATTTACAATTTTTTGTTCCTGACTGTTACTGAACAAAATCATGTGGCCTAGATATGTCAGGAAAGGAAAAAAAGGTGAGGTCAGACATGTGTTGTCATCAGTGATGTCATCAATGACATTTGTGATGTCATCTTTGATGTCCTGGGTGTTAGGCTTAGCAGTGCACGGTGGTGGCGCGAGTTATGGTTGCTTAGCTTACCATAACTGGCGAATTTCAAGGGTTTTTCGGTTTTAAAAATAACGTTCCTTTAACAACATTTTTTCACTGAATTTGAAAGGTTTTATAGCAGCGCAACTTAACCATAACGTCCCTTTAACAAAGTTTTTTCACTGAATATATATATGTATATATATACATATATATATATATATATTAATTGAAAAAACTTTGTTAAAGGGACGTTATGCTTCCAAGTAAAACCAAAAACCCCCTGAAATTCGCCAGTTATGGTAAGCTAAGCAACCATAACTCGCGCCACCACCGTGCACTTCCGATGATGTAAATAGTTTCACAGTAAAAAGAGCAATATTGTCATATTGTAAAGTGCACAGTGTAATTTTCTGACATTCTCTAAAATACTTCAATACATTAAAAAGATTTTTCTCTTGCAAGATAAAACACAGAGAACCAAATATCTTCCAATGTCACATACTAATGGTCTACCTCAAAAAAATACTTTTGCGATGGTATATTCCTATATTTGCTATCTATCCTATATTTACCACCCTTCAACTTAGTAATGTCGAACGATAGATAAAAGGAAAGGAGCCAAAACATACAAAAAATAGGGAATGCCACAATCCCAACACAGAACTGAGTTCATAATCGTACTATTGTCAGACAGGCAATTGTCAAAAAAATGTACACAAATACCACTGCTCAAATACTATGCTAAAATAGGTTAGTCATAAAAAAAGAGCCTGCTTATAACTTTACAAAATCGGTTCAAAATCTGAGTCAAATTAAAAGTCACCTATAAAGTGAAAGGTTAAAAGTGATAAGTAAAAAAAGGAAGAATGGAAACATACCAACAAGACAAACCTATAAGGTTACAGTTTCAGGTTATAAAAACATATGGGCTACTTGGGGTACTGTATCATATTCAGTGTAGTACTCATGTCCCCAAGAAGGTGTACAGCTCCTCATCAATGTTGTGACCCAGCGGTGTCTTGCTCTCAAAGTCTAAAATATATTTAGTCTCTTCTAGACAGAGTATTTTCTCGTTATCTCCACCTCTGGGACCTGGAATGACCTAATGTATGCCAAAAAACATAAAATAGGCTGGGTCGGCACTGTGCATTTCTGAAAAATGTTTAGCCATGGGGTAAGAATAGTCCGTGTTAATGATGGCTCTAACATGTTGCAAGATACGTACTTTCAACTTGCATTTTGTACTTCCCACATGCCATTTTAGACATGGGCACATCAAGGCATAAACCACCAGTTCCGATTTGCAAGTAATTTTACTGTTGATAAAAACCAGATGTTTCAATACAGGATGCTCATAACTTTTGCAATTCTTTGCATATTTGCAAATCTTACATCTGGTACACTTAAAGAAGCCAGCTCCTTTTGAGGAGAGCCAATTAGTGTTCAGCAGCCATGTAGCTTTTCACCAGCAAGTCTTTGATGGAGGCACTTTTACGATAGGTAATGTCGGGATAGTTATGTAGCATACCACCTATATCTTTGTCAGCTTTCAGTACTTTCCAGTACTTATTAACTATCTGTTTAATTATACTGGCATGGCTTCCAAATGTCAGAATTAGTCTGGTGGTGTTTTGCTCCTCTTCTTTTGCTAGGTCCTTCTCAGATGTTGTTAACATTTTATGTCTGTTCATTTCTCGGACCTTTAAATATGCCCTTTCGATTATTTTTTTTGGGTACTGCTGTTGTAGGAAGTTTTGAGCCGTTACCCTGCTGGCTAAGTCAAAATCCTCAATTTTGCTACAGTTACGTCTGATGCAGATAAACTCTCCATATGGAATGCTCCATAGAAGAGTCTTGGGATGGGCACTATTAGAGTGTAGTGGGATGTTAGCACCTGTGACTTTTCTGTAAAGACAGGACTACATTTTTTGCTCCTTTATCTTAACTTCCACATCCAAGAATATAATAGATGTGCGGCTGTGCTGTCCCATAAATTTGAGATTTAGATTGTTGATGTTAAGTACTTTAATAAAATCACACCACAGCTCTGCGGAGCCATGCCAAATTACAAACAAATCGTCGATGTAACGAAGCCACAACACCATTTTTTCACTGTACTTTTCATTGATTTCAGCCCATACTGTAGTTTTTTCCCAGTATCCCATCATTAGGTTCGCATATGATGGTGCGAAGGTCGTGCCCATTGCGGTTCCTTGCGTTTGATGGAAAATCTCATTGTTAAATATGAAAACATTGTTGTTTAAGCATATATCGATCATCTCCAAGATCATCTGAGAATGTTGTAGATGATTTAATGATCTTGTGTTAAAGAAGTATTGGCAGGCAGAAATCCAATCTTGATGTTTAATAGACGTGTAAAGGAACACAACGTCCATGGTTGCCAACAAATAAGTCGGTTCCCAAGGTAGTTCGTCGATTTTCAGTAAAAAATCCGTTGTGTCCCTAATATATGACGGTAGTGTGGTAACAAAGGTACAAAGCACTTCGTCTATAAACTGGGACATATTCTCCAAGAGTGACCCGCAAAGTGTCACAATGGGTCTGCCAGGTGGCTTGAGAGGGTTTTTATGAATCTTAGGGAGGAAGTAGATGGTCGGAGTTATTGAGTTCTTGGAAAATAGAAATTTCACCATTTCCTCCTCAAGACTGTCTGCCTTTTGCCATTTGGTTACGAAAGTCCATACATCATTTTCCAATTGCTTAATGGGATTGATCTTTAGTCGTTCATAACATTTTGCATCATTCAATTGTTTGTAAGCTTCGGTGATGTAGTCTTGTTTGTTCATGATGACTATGTTGCAACCCTTATCAGCTGGTTTTATGATATATTTATCAAGCTTCGCAATCTCTGTTAATACTTTCTTTTGTTTTTTCAACAGGTTGCTCTTGGGTTGTCTATGAGTTTTTCTTCTCTCTTCGTTCAATTCATCTATGACTACATTAGTGAAAGCTTCGATGTGACTGTTCTGGGCACTTAACGGGTTGAATTTGGATTTGCACCTTAGCTTACTGGTAGACGGCCAATCTGTGCAAATCCCCAATCTTTCCAAGTTAGTGTCAAACTCATTGTTTTCCATATGACTCTCCTGTTCTAGGTCATCTAGAATTATCAGGGTATCCATTTCCTCAATTGTGATTTCTGTACTTCCCTCCAAAATGTCTTTTGGCTGCTTCTTATATGTGGAAGTGGCAAAAAACTTCTTGAGTCGTAATTCACGAATAAATCTGTCCAAATCTATCCTGGTTTCCGCGTAGTTGAAACTGGCAAGTGGACAGAAATTCAACCCCAGTTTCAGAATTTGTTCCTCTTCTCTGGTAAGAACATGATCGGATAGATTAATGATCATTTGTGATGTCATCTTTGATGTCCTGGGTGTTAGTCTTAGAAGTGCATTCCTATGATGACATCACTGATGACATCACATG
Organism: Ambystoma mexicanum; assembly: GCF_040938575.1. Taxonomy (NCBI): domain Eukaryota; kingdom Metazoa; phylum Chordata; class Amphibia; order Caudata; family Ambystomatidae; genus Ambystoma; species Ambystoma mexicanum. The sequence goes on along the minus strand of NC_090935.1, from coordinate 1,394,306,298 downwards.
TGCATTTACCTTTCATGAAACGTCTGTACAAGGGATTCTTATTGTAATGTTAATAAAAAAGTGTCAAGGATCATTGGAATAAATATCAAGAGGTATGTAGTGCATTAAGTAATGTATTAATCCATATAGCATTGTATTATGAAGTTTTTTCCAGTATACTAAGGTACACATGTAGTAACATAGGCATAGTATGCAGCAGACATGATGAAGGTGTAATATTAATAATCTTGCCAGGCTAAATACTAAAATTATAAATGCTTTCTTATTAGAGTCTTGCATACTGTGAAACATTTATTAAGTACCTAATCAAACCCACGTACTACATTATTGCATTACTGCACACAAAACACAAACAGACAACAACACATACAAATAGAGCATATACAGGGAAAGTGAAGTAAACAAAAAAACAGCAGTATTACCCGACAATCGTCATAACCTAACTGATTATCTTCATGCTCAGAAATGATTTCTCTCCTTCAAAGCTACTACTTACCTATGTATAACTATCACATATTGTGACTAGACCCTAAAGAAATTAGTATAAGTGCAATGTGTACAAATATGAACATATCCAGGGAAAGTACAGTAATAAAAAACAACATAACTATAAAACAGTGTTGATAACTTTACTAATCATCTTCATACATAGAAAGCATTGCTGTCTTCCAAGACTGTCTTTTCCCCTTTGTATATGTTTCATATGCTTTGAGTGGACCCTAAGTGAATTACTGTAAGAACATATTTGAAGTATAAGTCTACAAATATAGTACTTTGTACTATAGTATAGTGAATTTTTAGTTCCCGACTGTTACTGGCCTAGATATATCAGTAAAGGAAAAAAGAGTGAGCCAGACATGTAATGTCATCAGTGATGTCATCTTTGATGTCCTGGGTGTTAGTCTTAGCAGTGCACGGTGGTGGTGTGAGTTATGGTTGCTTAGCTTACCGTAACTGGCGAATTTCAGGGGGTTTTCGGTTTTACTTGGAACCATAACGTCCCTTTAACAAAGTTTATTCACTGAATTTCATAGGTTATTAGTAGCACAACTTAACCATAATCTCCCCTTAACAAAGTTTTTTCACTGAATTTCATAGGTTTATAGTAGTGCAACTGAACCATAATGTCTATGAACATCTGACTTCATTGCAGACCTACCGGAGAGTGCCACATGACCATATGCTGGCGCGCATACGCACTTCACAATAAGATCTGTGCTCCACGGACAGTTTGGAACTGCATTTTCTACTGATCTAGGAACTTTCAACTTCAAAATTTCCCTTGCACAGCTCCAACACCTATTCCTACTCATCCATTAACAATCTAGTACACAGTACATACTTTTAGCAAAACTGCTATTTATCTTAATAAGGCATCAGCTAAGGTCATCCCTCCTCCCCAAGAGACACCACCACTACTGTAATGAAGGAGCATGAGAAACACTACCCCCTACCTCAGAAATAACACACGCGCAACATTTTCCCCTGTCCACCTGCCCCTCCATATTAGTGTTTGGTGCCTCTTCCCTCATTTCCCTCCCCACCTTTCATTCTAAGCTCTCCTGCCAAAAGAAATCCATCCAAAAACAAAATAAATGTTCCTTTACGAACCACCTTTCACAGTTAAAAAATAGAACTAAAAAAAACTGCATAGACCCCATCTACTTTATATTTCTCAGTAAAGTACATAGACTCAATAAGATTTTCCAACATTTCCATTTGCATTTTGTGTTATACTAATGAGCATATTGGGGCGTTCATCCTCCATTCCAGGGATTGGAACTGTGGATACCGGCCCAGCAGCCCAAGTTCTCAGCCCAAGCGAAGCGAGGGTGGATAACAAGGTCTCTGGACCATTATCTCCCCATTCTAGACCCTGAAATGTGGGATGAAGGCCATTAGCAGCCTAGGTTCCCAAAGCGGGAACCTGTGGTACTAAAAAAGAGGATTATTCGTGCTACACCAGGACGCCTGTGGCGTCCCAGTTTAGGAGGCAAATCCTTTTCCAAGATGGCCACCATAGAAAGGGAAGGTGGGGGTTCCATACAGGGCCCCTCTTCGCTTTCCATGGCAGCCTGCAGAAGGCAAAAAGAAAACCATGTGACCATATTACCATGAGTACATTTTTCTTCCCTTTCAAATCTATCCTAATTTTGAATAACTTTACCACAAAGCCAGTCCCAGGTGGACATGGCCACTTTAGTCCAATGTTTTGTCCCTTCTGGTCATGGCTAGTAGCCAGATTGTCCGCATCATGAACTTATTTCATGACCCGGACCTTCTGGCCACTGCTCATGGCCACAGACTACCCCTCAGTCACTAAAGCTATACCGCTATTTTTTTAACTACATTATGACACTTGTCAAATAATAAAACACTGCCACATTTGTAAAACCATGCTTGTAGATCCTTACCAATGCGCCTTACACAATTTTGCTGGAAATCCACCCACGTTTTATTTTTTCAAAAGTGTCAAATGAATGCACATACAATCGTCATATAAGCTACCTCCACTTCACAAAATACATTCAGACTTTACGAAAAAATGTATATCTAGATCTATAATCTTTTTGCAAACCTTTGTGTACATTTCTCAAATGGCACCACATTTATAAGCCTTTACATTATTTTAGCACCCCCCTCTAATTTTGCCCCCTCTGCATAAAATCCCACCAAACTTCGTAAACTCATTCGGAATCAGGTCAGAAATATCCCATCCCATCCTCATAACCCCTCACATCCCCAGAGATTATTTGATAAGTTTGACAAGTACAATGCTCAGAAAATATTATTGTCCCGAGGGTACGGACATGTATTTTTATACATACGCTGATCTATCGCACAAACATTTCCAATGCACCTTACCTGACTTTTCCTCTTTTATAAACATGAGAAATCTGGCAGCAGGGCGCGGTCATCTTGTGCTAATCTTATCCATTGCTGCATCAGCCTAAGGTAAACTGCCCTGACGTCACTAAATCATATGCCCGCCCCTGAGCCTCACATTACCAAACCTAGTGATATTATCCACCTTTCTTGGTGACGTTCCTCGTCAGCGTAGCCAAACGTGCCCATAATCACCTACGTGACGTGACGCAGAACCAGAAAATCAACACACATCGACTCACAACACAGCAAGTCACAATTTGGAATATTAAACCATACTTTAAAAGAAAACAACAACACTGTACAATTTGTAAAGTACTTTTATTTCACAATAAATGCTCAGAGAACCTCCGACTATTGACATATTCAATCAAATTGCAAATTTCTTTCTTCGCTCGCAATCCAAAATGTTTATCGTGAGGCACGTGTTGTTCTTTTTGCCTACACAAGGTGTTCATTTTCGGTAAAAGAAGCGCTTGTGTCGCACAGTGAATTCCAGTGCTTCTTCATCAACTTGGGGCTAGACCACCGTAAAGGATGTTATGTTGCTCCTAATCTCTGGTACAGTGTAAGGGCATATGGGCTGTTGGTGATTGTCCCAAAAAAGAGTCACTGTGATCCAGGTGTTCACAACTATGTTCAGCTGCCGGTTAAAAAAAACGTCAGTTGGCATCTGGAATCTATGACAATCACAGAATGGCAGGATGTACCTGTTTCAAAAACATAACAGAAATGTGTCTCACTAGCCCATCTTTATTACAATTTATCTATTGACTTATTAATTCGGCATAGAGTTTAAACTAACGATTAGTACAGACATGAAACAATTTCAACAGAGAGAAAACAACGTGGAAAGTGGTACACAATTCGAGATGGTCATACATGACATTTTAATGAAATATTAGCATTGAACCTGGGGGAACCAAGTGGTGATCTACATGCACCTCGATGCTGGACTCCCCATAAGCATGTTAAAAACACCACTACACACAAAGGTTGTACTTGCGTTTCATTGCAATATGCCACACAGAACAAACAAATAGAATGTAACCCAGAAATATTGTTTAGATAATAAGTTAATGCTCGTTCAGTTATACAATCGTCGAAAATCAAACTTACATTATATTCACCATTTCCATTCTCTTGGCGTAACTCAGACCGTAACGCACACTGCGTTCGCACCAACGATTCTTCATAAACTGAATTTACATGTTCCTTAGCCTAGTTTTGGAATGCATAACCTTATCATATCTTCATTATTACAAACCTCCTTTCATTCAATTCCTTTCGCAATGGTCCCTTTCTCTCAAGATCAAAAAACAATTGAAACTTATACTGTGTGTCCGATGCGTGGGCTTCGTTGGCTTGCAAGCAAAAAATTTGAAGCAGGTGACCTTCACTCAGAATTAAAATACATTCTTACTTTGCAACAACTTGCCTCACCACATCCATGAGAACTGTTATTCTGATCCACGTACATCAGGCACTGCAGGTGGCTGCCTGATGTGCAAGGCTCTAGGGGGCGCAAGTCTGACTCCATTATTATTTTAATTACATTTTAACACAGACATGAATAGCCCTTTATTTGCCACGCTCTGGGTGTAGCACCAGCACATCAATTTATAAACATCAAGCGTTTTAATTAAGAGTGTAAACTATCCTGAAATTGCTTCTATTTAATATTAATTAATATTGGGCCACCAATATAAACAATATAGGGGAACGGGCATTCGGAATGTAGTATTACTGTGTAATACTACAAGGTAAGGTTGGGGTTGCAGACTGCAGAAGCAACAATCTATGTTTACAAATCCACAATTTCATGATTATACATCTCCATCCCTTAAATACAATCTCTTTCGCCTGTACTTTAGGTACATATTGTGGAACACCTCCAAATGTACCGTGTAACTTTTGCGATAAATAAAACACCTGTTTTTTGCTTCTTGCAGCCATATCCCATCCCATCCTCATCACCCCTCACCTCCCCAGAGATTATTTGATAAGTTTGACAAGTGCAATGTTGTGTTTTTTTATTTGTTTTTACCGCGATGTCCGCGGACACCAAACACGGATTCAAGATGGCGGGCGCATCGAAACAATCCGACGCACCTCACGCTTCATCCCAAGTAATCAGCGAACACGTTATATGTCTGCGGACATGAAGCAAGCCGATCTCCCAATCGGTGTCCTGTCCGCGGAGCGAACAGGGAAGTGTGTCCGCGGAGCGGACAAAGATATCACACATTTTTTGTGACCTACTTTTTAGTCATTTTTAAAAAAACTACTGGACGGATTTTCACCAAATTTACAAAAGCATGCTTTCGGGACCAAGCCGCTGCTCCGGCTGCAAATTTGGTGAAAATCCGTCCAGCGGTTTGGGCTGAAGGCATGAGCAAAGTTTTTTCCCCATTCAGTCTATGGGGAAAAAAAAAGTTTTGGGACCCCGCTATAACTTTGCCCAAAATTCAGAGTGGGCCATACACTGTTTTTTCAAAGTTTGGTGAGGATTCGTCCAGGGGGAGCGAAGTTATAAGCCACCCAAAAAATGCTCTTCCTATGGGATTAGCAACTTAACCATAACTACACAGCCACTACCGTGTATATATATATTACACGGCCTGTGGTAGCGGGCAAGTACTTATGGTTAAGTTGCTCAACTCATAGGAAGAGCACATTTTTGGACGGCTTATAACTTTGCTCCCCCTGGATGAGGCCTTACCAAACTTTGCAAAAAAGGTATATGGCCTGCTCTAAATATTTTTGGCAAGTTTTCTGAGGTTTAGTCTGGGGGGGCAAAATTATAGGGGGGGTCCCAAAAATTATTTATATTCCATAAGCGCAATGGAAAAATAATGTGCTCACGCCTACAGCCCAAACCCATAACCTGGACAATCTGGCTATTGGCCATGACCGCGAGGGACAACAACTGGTGTTAAAGTGGCCATGTCTACCTAGGACCAGCTATTTGGTACAGTTATTCCAAAGTAAGATAAGTGTGGTAATATAGTCATAGGGTTATGTCTTCGCCTTCTGCAGGCTGCCATGGAAAGGGAAGAGGGGCTCTGTAAGGAGCCCTGCATTCTCTTTCCATGGTGGCCATCATAGAAAAGGATTTTTTTCTTTCCTGCGGTGTCCTGCTGTAGGAAAACAAATCAATTTTTTAGCGGCCCGGGTTCCCGCTTTGGGAACTAGGAGTTCTAAAGGCCCTTATCCCCCATTGTAGGGGCTGCAATGAAGGCTAGTGGTCCGGAGCCCTCGACATTTATTTATTTATAATGCACCGAAGTCTGCAGGCATCAGGGCACACACAGACACACTTCGCTTGGGCCGATAGCTTGGGTTGCCTGGACGTTATCCCCCGTTCCGGTCCTTCGAACGGGGGATGAACGTCACATTATTCCCAAGCATTACACAAAATGCTAATGGAAATGTTGGAAAAATGGATTGAGTGTATGTACTTTACTGAGAAACGTAAAGTAGATGAAGTCTATAAGAATTTTTTTTGTTCTATTTTTTAACTGTGAAAGGTGGTTCCTATATGGACCTTTCTTTGGTTGTTTTAAAAAAAATTAAGAAAAAAAATGTGCAGGAGAGGTTAGAATGTAAGTTGAGGAGGGAAATGAGAGAAGAGGCACCAAGCACTAATATGAAGGGGCGGGTGGACATGGTAAGATGTTGTGGGTGTTATACTTCTAAGGTAGTGTTCCCCATGCTCCTTGATTACAGCTTCAAACGCATGTCGAAATTGCTTCCCCCTGCAGAGTGGTGTGTTGCAGTATATACAGAGGACTGTTGTCTTCCGCAGATATGGATTAACAGCCTCTTTTATAGCTTGCAAGGTAGCTGGTGGGACTTTGTGTCCCACAGAAGTAGGATGTGTGGTTAAAGTATTGCTTGAGGAAGATGATGTGGAGGAAGACAGCCTACTACTTGCTAGGAAAGGAACAATCTTTCTGAGAGCATTGCAGTAGTTGAATTCGGTATGGCGTCACATTGAAGTGGTCCTTTATGAGTAATGTCCAGGTAGTCCAAGACTCAGTACAAAGCTGCCCTCGGTGCATTTCACTTTTGAAGTTTTAGCCTCTGGTACCTTCCCTACAGTGGTAAAGAACTGCCACATCCATGATTCTCTCTGGGTGCTAGAGGTAGGCACTTCCTCTACCTCATCTTCTTGATCCTCTTCATTGTCTTTGCACTTTTTTTTGTTGTGTGGGTCTTTCAGCTGGTGATGGTGGTGGCTCTCGGGGAGGAGGGATGGCAATAGATGATGCCATTTTTAAGATAAATAGCAGTTTTGCTACTATTCTTCCAGGTATGTGATTTGTGCTAGATTGTTAATGCATAATGAGTAAGAATAGGTGTAGGAGCTGTGCAAGGGTACATTTTGAGCTTCATCAGTAGAAAATGCAGTTCTGAACTGTCCTGTTCATGGACACGTCATCATGTCGCGCGCAAGCGCATGTTCACATGGCACTGTCCGGAAGGGTCTACAATGACGTCAGAGGTTCGCGGACATCGGCGGAAAAATAAACAGTGGAAAAAGTAGAGACGTGTTAAAAATTATGCTAGAAGTTGGGAAATTGCAGAGCTTTAAGCTGAAACGTTGTAAATTGGACAAAAAAATTGCTATATTGGGGTAAGTATGATATTAGTAAGTTGTAGGAAAATAGTATGCACTGGTAAAAACCCATGAAATTCTCTGAAAAAAACATTGTTAAAGAGACGTTATGGTTAAATTGCACCAATAAAAACCTATGAAATTCAATGAAAAACCTTTTTAAAGGGACTTTATCGTTAAATTGCCCTAATAAAAACCTATGAAATTCAATGAAAAAAACATTTTTAAAGGGACGTTATGGTTAAGTTGCACTAATAAAAACCTATGAAATTCAATGAAAAAACATTTTAAAGGGATGTTATGGTTACAACTAAAACCGAAAAACCTCAGAAATTTACCAATTATGGCTAAGCAACTATAACTCACGCCACCACCATGCACTGCTAAGACTAACACCCAAGACATCAAAGATGACATCACAAATGTCATTGATGACATCACTGATGACATCAAATGTGAAATGAACTTTGTTAATTGAATTAGCCTGAAGAAGCTTGTGATACGAGCAGAACGTGTGGTGTTTGCCACCCAGATGGGTGAGTGTTTTTATTCATCTGGTCTGCTTTTATGGTGAATGTATATTGTTTTCACCTTTTTTATGTGATTTATTTTTATTTGATGCACTCGTCATTTGAATAAAGTAACTGTGAACCCAACACAGCAAGGTCTTGAGTACTTTTATAAACAACCTCAACCCCTGGGATATATGTGTTTTTGTCATATTGCGGAGCCTAACCAGCACGTACACCAGAAAACCAGCTACAAGCATTACGCAGAGCGCTTTCTGGCAAAATTTTGTGTTTATATATATATATATGCTGCTTTATGCATTTGCACTTTAGTATGAAAGCTTTGCACTGAGTTTCGTCTACATTTGACGGTTCCATGTTAAAAGTATTGTATTGCATTTGCATTTTATCATGAAGTTGCATACGCTTTAAGGTGTACGCTGCTTTATGCATTCACAATTTAGTATACCAGCTTTGCACTGAGGCTCCATGCTAACTGTATTTTGTTGCATTTGCACCTTATCATGAAGCTGGTTACACTTTAAGAGCTCTCAGTTGTTCTCTGCATTGATTGTGTATTACTCTGCTCCTTTGCACTTTATTTTAAATGCTGCTTTTATGCACTTGCACTTTACTAGGTAGATTTTTGTACCCTAATCGTGCCAGACTTACATGTATATTTATATCTTTTGGCCCCGTCACCCTTATATGATTGCTATTTTGACTACTTGGTATTTTGCCCTTTTTCTTTTTACAGCAAAAAACCTCCTGTTATAGGTCCTTATTATCAGCTAACCAGTACATATTTGACAATTATTGCCTTGTGTAACCCACTTTGGGATCTACTGTGTGCTTTTATTTTCATATTTTGGTTATTGCTGCATTGTATTCATTTTGTATTGTAACCAGGCCTATAGACTTTGCTTGCTGTTTTTCATGCTGATATCACTCCAAGATGTCTGCTGTGCTCGTCACATATTCCTATGCTGAGCTCTATAAATAGTGACCATAATGAAAGAACTACCTTTGTTGATTTATGCTTTCTGAAAGTCCTGCCTCTATTGTTTGTTGTTGCTTTTAACTATTGAATAATAAACTCGTAATTATTTGATTTCCGAGTTTTTAATTTTTTGGTTTGGAAACTTTAGACATTCGTTCTCGCTCGGAGTGCGGTTTACCTCCTCCTTTCCTGCGTGCATATATATACATATATATATATATATATATTTTCACTAACAAAAACATTGTTAAAGGGATGTTAAGGTTAAGTTGCACTAGCAAAAACCTATGCAATTCAATGGAAAAACGTTGTTACAGGGTCGTTATGGTTACGGGTAAAACCGAGAAAAAAAAATGAAATTCGACAGTTATGGTAAGCTAAGCAACCATAATTCGTGCCACCAGTGTGCACTGCAAGGACTAACACCCATGACATCAAAGATGCCATCACAAATCTCATTCATGACATCACTGATGATTAAAAAAAAATTAAACCAGCTTCCACAGTAACAACTCTTTTTTCGGCTTTTATAATTGTTTTTATTTGTTGCACGGCACCTCGCATTCTTACAATAGCATCTTCAGTGCAGCCTGTAAATTGGAAAACCAAATGTCATTGCCACTGGGCAATAATGAAATGCCATTTCCATTGAGAAGGTGCACATATTGATAACCAATGTTGTCATTCTTACAGGAGTACATTCCAGCAGCATGCAAAAAGTTACACATGGTTCTGTTGATAAGACGCCTTCCCACCTCTGGCTGCCAACAACATTCATTGGAATAATTATATACGGGACTTGGTTGTATACATGAGAAAAGAACCTTCGCACTGGCAAAAATGTGCTGCACTTTTTTCATCATCTTTTTGAGTTGACAGTACACACTTGCACAAGCTATGGAACCCAAAAGCAATGCTCCATGGTGCACTACCACAACATGTATGGTACCTAAAGTGGCCCACGTCCACAGTCTGCAAATAAATGGTCAAAATTATGGACAGGGACACCGCACCACAATGCGTCCACTTTGTCCAAATTCAAAATGCCATTAAGGCCTCTTTCCACAGCATACTGGAGCAGATCTAGCACAAAGCGATCACCCTCTATGAAAACTGTGCGTCGTGCCATCTCTGCCAGCCACACTGCACACAGTAATAAAACCAAATATGGCCACCCTTTCCTGTGACGCACACTCTAACCACCTGATTGGACAATTGCAACAATCGCATTTCCATTTACCAGCATGTTCAAAAGCGCAGAATGTAGCACATGCACCTCGCAAAGTATTGTGAGAACCACGCCCCAGTAAATCACAGTCCTTCTTCCATTTCCACTATCCGTTTCCCACGACGCCCTTATTAGATATTGGTAAGTACTCACACACGCATCCACCAATGCCCTCCAAGACTTCGGGCCTCATTACGAGTCAGCCGGTCCGGAAATAACGGTGGCAGTAAACCCACCGCCACTGTTGTTTCCGTACCGGCTGATCTTGAGTTCTGCAGGTGGGAGGTGTCACTCCCGCCAGGTCTGACTTTGAGGGTTTAACACCACCTGCCTGCAGGCGGACGTGGAAACACCGGCACCATTACAGCATGGTGCCAGTGTTTCCACTTCCCCATTCCCAGGGAGTCCTATGGGGCTCCATGGGAATGGGGACTTACACAATTCTGCCTCCGGAATTCCCGGGTCACTGGGGTCATAATGCCCCGGTAATTCCGGGAATCACAGGGGCGGAATGGTAATACGAGACCGGCGGTAACCTGCCGGTTTTTCCGGCTAGGTTACCGCCTTACTCGTAATGAGGCCCTTCATCATCTTACAATCACAGTTCTCCACAAGACTTAATATGCACCGTTACAAAATCAGCCTGCAAGTGTGCTTTTATTGGGAAGCACGTCCAGTGGAAAGTTCAGTGAAACATGCACATTCATCCACATAAGCACCCATCACCACAAAACAAAGGTATGAAATTCTTTTTGGCAGTATGGTCAGAACTCTGTTATTAAGTGCCTCTGGGCACGATATCTGCCTCTAAGCGTCCACTACGTGTTTAAAACGCATACTGATGTTCCTCCCATCTCATACTATGAAGTGGCAATTTGTTGGTATGTGCTTGCAACGTTTTCATTCATCCATATCATACACTATATTAGCGAAACAGGAACTCTGTTCTTTCCTTCCCACAATGGTACGCAAATTGTTCCCCACTAACCCACCTACTACATACCTCGTAAAAAGAAGTCACTAAAGCCACCACTGAATGTATCTTAGCAACCTGCAGTCACTTCCAAAAGGTCCGTGTTTGCACGGGTGTCGTGCTTTGTATGTTGCACTATTGCCACACGCTCTTTTTAAATCTGCCAGCTTCCACTCTGCACCCTCAGCATGTCATCCATAAAAGGAGAGTGCAACTTGTCCTTCTCCTGAACGGCAGGGATCATATCTCTGCTTGTCTAAAATGGCTGCAATAGCTCCCATTGGCTGCAAACAATACAATAAAAGCTCTATGCATTATGCAGAAGGCCTTCTAGTACCTGGGATCTCAATAACTTGCACTCTCACTTCCTAAATATCTGCTTGCTCCAGCTCTTCCCTCATCCGCCTCCTACTCCATCCGGGTCAGTTGCTTCTACACTCAAACAGATGGTGGTAGATGTGTTTATTCTGCTGGGGCCTCCCTGTGCAACACGCTCTCTGTTTCCCTGGAGCTTGAGGATAAGCATTGTAGGCTCTGAAAGCACCTGAAAACACCTTTCCATGTGCTTCTTCTTTTTCCCCTTCTCTCCCCTGCTCACTTTCTGGCTAAAAGGTTTTCGCACTGGTGTCCTACCCACCCTATAATCTGTGCCCCAGGCCACATCCCTACCTACAGTTCCACCCCTGCACTGGCTTTCTGCCAACCTCTGCACTTGGGGACTGTTTTCTAGAATCCTAACAGTCCAGCCAGCACTTGATGTCTACACTTAGCCTTGCACTTGCCACCACCGGGCGTAGTTGAATGTATTTCTATTTTTTATTGTTCTCATGTACTGCACTTTTCCCTCCCCCTTCCCATTCACTTGCGCCCTCTCAATGTCAGCTGGCCTAGAGCAATCAATGTCTCTGTGTGGCCTCTGTTCTGCCTCCCTTTCCTCTGCACGCCTTCACACACGTATATGGTGGGGCAATACAAATGGCACAAAATACCATAGCACATCATATCATATGATGCACATACTGCACTCACATGATGCCTGGCACGTACCTTCTACACTTCACAACACGGTCTTCCCATTGTGATGCATGTACTAAAAATGTCAGAAAAGGAATCCCACAAAAGCAGCAGGGAATGCATATTAGCAACGTTAAGCAAGTACGTGCAGTGCGTGCATACAAACGGAATGCATGTCCCTTACCTTGCACACTTTCACCAAAGCCTCCTACATTTATCTGTACAAACAGACCTTCTGTCACAGTGTTTGTGTACACACCACAACCAGCAACCACATTACCCAATGGCTTAGCCTCCACAGTGCCAATGCTATAGGAGCCATCCTAAAAACAGCCAGATCTGCCACGTCTAATCCTCAAAGTCCTGTGGCATCTGTGGCATTACCGTGCTAGAAACTGGAGGGGTGGCAGTTCAGGGGGTTTTGGGGGGGGCGTAAGACAGGGTTAGGGATTGTGTCTTTAGGATTGTCTCTAAAAACAGTAATTTTTTTCTATTTTTTTGTGTGTTTTTTGGTACGTGTATCCAAATATTTTTTTTGTTGTTTTTCTCTCTATTGCTCACTGTCTGTTTGCTTCTCCTCCTGACATTTTTGTCGACTGAAGATGAACAGTTTTCTGACATTGCTACAGGATTCGCTGCAGAGCTTGTGCAGAGTGGCAAACACAACAGCATTGCCAATAGAAGTACAAAAAATGCCATTTCCTTGGAACCACTGAAAATCTTGCTGGTTATTAATGCTTTCATAGTATGGACTGCAAAATGGACTGTACTAATGCTTACATCAAATGGCGATCAAGTTTCAGCAGCGCAATGTCAAACTCATTTGCATTGCTCTCATTATCTAATTCAATAACATCAGGCAGTGTTTCAAAAAATCTTTGCCCTGCATACCCAATAAAATGCATGAGCATTGACACTTTTCGCTCTGGCTGGTGACATACTAATTCCACAAGCTGCTTTAATTTACTGTAAAAATCCCTTTTTCCAAGCAGGCCATTTAATTTTGACAGGGCCTGGACTAACCATAAACATTGGAGGACCCAGCACCCCTGCCAAAGCCATATGTAATGTTCAAGTAACTCCTGCAATCAGTACACAATTACACAATGGACTTCTTGTAGTCCGTTCACAGGACAGATCCACATACTAGATTTGAGACCAATAGTTATCTCCAAAGTCAATTTCAATCTGTCCCCACGGATTGCTGCTAGCTCTCCTGATGATGTCCAAAATGTACACTTTGTAGACTTCACTAATAAAAAATGAAGCAACGTGTATACAGTCCCGTACGGGCCTTGGGAGTACACCTCGTCAGGAAAGCGAGCCTTCCTATGCCGTATATGTAACACAGCGTTACTGCGTCAGTTTCTGTGAAACAGCTGACACGGATCGCTGCCCCGCCGTCGCTATGGATGCAGTTAACAACACTGTTGTTGCCCCTCCTTCTCTCCGTGTCCTACGCAGCGAATCTGCTCCTGCGTGGAACGTGACCTGCGTCACACGCACTCGTCATAGAAGGATTGGACCCTCCTCATATGCCAGTAAGCTTCCTGCAAGGCTGCAAAGCGTGCAGTGCACTTGGATTTAAAACAGAAATATCGATACTGAAAGTCTGCGCACGTATATAACAAGAGACCCGGCACTGGTATCCAAAATCATTTGCTGAAATACACCATCCAAACTGTATCAAAGCCCCTTTCCATTCACATGTGGGTAATGAGAATCCATGAACTAACGTGGTTCTCGTAGTGCTAAGGGCACACATAAACATATGTTTGTCGCCAGCGCGACCGCCCTATACACTGCCCTCTTACCGCAGCTGATGAACAAAAGTTTGTAGTAAGCAAAACACCAGGGATTTCTTTGCAGTCCTTGATTCACGCTGATGCAACTGGGCAACACTGTTGACAGCTTCAGTTCTTTCTGTTCTGTTCTGGGGGTCTGCCAGGGTCCTTTCACATCCCATCCTCGTTGCCAATGTAATGACGGACCTTCACTCTTCTGGAGTTAACCATATGTGTTTATTTCTCCAAGTTATGTAGAAAGATAATGACCCCCAGCCATTGTCCATCAAGCTCCTGCACCAACGGACCAATGTGATGCAGGGCATTCCATTAAAGAATATACATATGGAATTCCATCCTCATGTTCCATCCCTCCCCCCTTAAGCATAAAACACAACAGTTACATATCTATAATCTTTCATCACATCATGTTGGGGAATAGATATGACTGGGCTAGGGAGAAGGGAGCCTACAGAAGGTCAAGGGAATGACTATGGACCACCTCTTTCTGGCCTTCGTACTATAATTCAACATTTAAGCCTTTGACATAAACTATAACAGCGCTAAACTTCATATCTGGGTTATTGAGTTATTGAAGCCATCTGTGACAAGGTGACATACCATTTAGGTTGCTGTTTCAGTGTGGTGAGTGTAATTTCATATCATGTTTTAATGTGTCTGAAAAACATAGATTTATACCAAAATTGTTGTATGGATAACACAGGAAAGCAATCTGTGCAGACACCTCTGGAAGAAGACATATTTCTGGCACATAATCATAGCTGCCGGGTCACTTTTCTTGAATCTAATTGTTGGAAGACTATACTGTGTTATATATGATTCTTTTGTTTGGTTATGTGCTTTCACAAAGCAAGCTTGTGAAGGTAAGTACCTTTTTACGCACACTCCAGAATAAAGACAACGCCCTAGGGAAATAGGCTAGGAGTTAGCGTTGTAAGGATAACAAGGTTTATTTGTACATAATACAAATATCAGCAAAGGACTCTGCTGCTCGAGAGTGTTCTATCTCTTACAGTCACAAACATGGGCTTGAAAACCTGAAACGCGTTGTACATTTGGTACAAAAATTGGTGCCACTGATTGGAGGCACCCTACACAAGAGCCTGCCCATAGGGGATGCTAGGCAGTAATTGAATGGTTCTTCCCTGTCATCCTCATGGTGAAGGCCAGAGTGCACATTAAATACATTGTTCCTATTTAAGCTAAACACGCTAAGACTGAATATTAACTCATTGTGGCAGGCACCTGGGTGGCATGGGAAATGGTGCCAGGGAGAAGGGAGGAAAAAATACAGTCATGCTGACCCACACATTCATTGATACCGCAGTTCCCGCACTCAAGGTCTCCACCCTGGGGTTTGATCTTTAATTTATCTCTCTTGGTACCTCATGTTACAAGGGGTATGTTGGAAATACAGCCGCACATGCTTAGATCTTTGGGGAACACTTAATGGGGGTTGGGACCTGGGGGTTGCGTGCTTATCAAGGAATGCAAAGGTTTGGGGGTGGAGTCAGTGGTGTGGGGCTGGCTCTGGCCTCGCTGGGTGGGGGTTAGAGGCCTAATGTCAGTTTGGTGGAGATGAATGGATGCAGCGTGGATCCTGGTGTCGTTTCACGCTAATGCGTGGCACATTCAATTTAAAGATACTAAATATTTGCAATGCTGAAGGGACGTGGGGAAGTAGACTTCCGTGGGAAAAAAGATCATGTGAAGCTGGTGAGTTATACAGAAATTTGGCCTTGTGAACCAGGAACGCGAGCAGTGCGAGCCTGCAGCTTATCCCTTCCAGGCCTAACACAAAATGGAGTCGAGGGTTATGACCTTTTCTAGTGCCATGCACCTACTTGTAAGCGCTGCAGGACCCTTACATGTTTCATGATAATGCGGATTGCTCCCCCCTTGTATGTCATATCACCTAATATGGTGTTCACCGTATTTGGAAGGGTCTAGGGGTGGGATAGACTCATTTCCATCCCAACAGTCCCCCCTTTCAGTACTCTACAGTAACAAAATCCTCCCCCATACTTCTGCTCATCCACGAGCCTTTCTGCTTCATCTCACGCGGGTGTTCCCTTTATAGGCATCCATGCCCTGCTCACATGTCTCAAATTTTCCCCATGTTGCCCATACAGTTCGGGTATGCAGGTCATGAAGATACATCCCCCACCGCCTGCCAAATCCACCCATACCTCTTAGTAGATTTCAGGATCCGGGGGAGGTACAATGGTTGTGTGGTATAACTTGTCAAATACTTCACTGAGTGGAAAGGGGAACCATATGGGGTGTGGGGAGGTAATTTGGCTCAATTTGGATTTCTACTTCTTTTTTATCACAAGGTACGTTATTATTAGTTTTCCCTATAGTCACCATCATCATTGCACTATTAGGCACAGCTTTGGCACAACACCGGAGAAACAATTGGCATGTGCAGAAGAACAACAGGATAACCACAATGATTGGGACCACCATCTTTACCAATGTTCCAAGCCACGATGGAACCCAGCTAAAGGCCATGGTGACCCAGTCTTCTTCTTGTACCCCAGCCTCCTTTTCATTTTCTCCCGAGTACATGCACTGCTGCAATGACGTATGATAGTGTCCCATTTTCAGCATCTTCAGAAGGAATGAATGTGAAACATGAACTCCTAATCTTTTTGCAAACACCACCCTCCATAGCCGTCAGGTCCAACACATACCTATTTTGCATAGTCATTAGCCTTAGGGCTTTTAGTTCAACATTTATGACATTGAACCCTTCTTCAGTATTGTTTGCAAGCTGGATCAGTTCCCACCGAACTATCTGCAGCCATTTTGCATTTGTTTGTGTCTGGATGATGGGTATTAAGGATGCAAAACATTTCTCTAATGAATTATAGAGCATGTATTGATGTAGTATCTGTTTGAGCAGGTCGGATGCTTCTTAAGATAAGTCAATCAAAGACTGTTTCTTTCTCCTTAGCTGATCATGGAGTTCCATTTCAGGGAGGATGCGGAAGTCTGGAGGTGGCATAGTGAACATGTATGGATGTATGTATGCATGTATGTAATCTTACATAGCGCTGGCAGCCCGCTGACATCAGGGCATTACTTCTGTGGTCAGGGGAACTGTCTGTTCTTCATCTGGTAAGGGTCCCCCTTTAGGTGTTCTTGTGGTACTACTAGCAGGGCTGAGTGCAGCGTTGCAAGTGAGCAGTAGCCCCTCCATGATGGTGGGAGGTGAAAGTACACCTTCTGGCTTCAGACCCCGTATTAGCCCATCTGCGCTGAGATCTGGAATTAGTATGGTTCTGTTACATCGTTTGTTTGATCCCACTGAGACAGTTCCTTCGCTGTAAAAACATACTTCATAGATTTCTTCTTGGTGTACCTTCACTGGCTTGTCGATTGCTGTGATCCATGTTACTTTTGCAACATGCTCTGTCTATATTTACATGAACGCTTGCTCTAAATGGGCTACTGTTTTTTATGGATATCCGACAATTCCTTCTGCTTTGCACATGAGAGTTGTCTCTTGCCTCTTATTATCCGTATACTTTGCACCTTGCATGGCCAGGTCGCTTCCATGAAGCAGTTGGGGTTGGTGGAACTCATTATGCACTTTCGGTTATCTGGTTCATCAAGTTGTAGGTGGACGTTGTGTGCCTGGAAAGTGCCTTTGATCCTACATATTGCAAGATGAATCAGACATTGTGTCTCTATCAAGGTTACTTTTTGTGGTACTAAGAGCTTCGGTGCCCCAGATGCGTGCAGTATTAAGGAACAGACGTAGCATCTCTCATTAGTCGTTCACCTTCCCATTGCACTCATATCGAAGTACCAACGAAGTAGCCGGTCAGATAGCACAGCGAGCAGATCGCTCACTTGGACATCCGTGCAGAGCCTGCTGATGCAGGTTCGAATCTCAGCAGGGCCAAACTCAACCTTTCATCATTGCAAGGTCGATAAATGAGCACCACACACTGTGGGAAATAAGCAGCGCTCAGATACCTGAGGGTTCATAGCGTAATATAAATACACAAACAAACTGTTTGAGTTTTGGAGATGACAAAGTTCTTCCACTGCATCTAATCCTAAACCATGATATCATGTTTGCCTTTTCTTTCCGTTACTGCGCAACGTGGGCATTCTTCCCACTAACGTTGCATCTCTAGTGACGTTGGTATTGCATAAATATCGTTTTACACCTGGCATTAGTAATTCAAACATTATACTATCACATATTATGGTTTGGTAGCCGCTACTGTTTGCAATGGTACCATTATACATTGTTCCATTGGTTGGCATGATGGGCAGTTCAAATACTGTTACTGGTGTGCTTTCATTGATCCTTTCATTCGGGTTCACGCTTGGGCTGGACTTTATTATTGTATTAGTGAAGAAGCTAGGGTTCTGGATTGTTTTGGTCTTTGTGGAGTGCATGAGAGTAGAACTAGGGGCAATGGGTGGTGCTACAGTTACGTTTAAAGGCGATGTAGTAATATTTAAGAACAAGCTTGTTTTATTCCGATGCAGACTATTCCAGGTCTGTTTGTGTTCATTCCAGGTCCATTTACCACACCACCTTATTTTAGATGGCCATCCCAGATAAAAGATGTCCCCCAATAAATACCTAATACGAACATGCAAATTGTAAACAAAATATCTGTAAAGTGGAGGTCAAAGTCATAGCTGTAGGCCCTAGTGAAACTAATTCTACTTCTATTACTATCTACATTTGAAGAATCTCTCAGTGGTGTCATCTCCATCATGGTTTGCACCTGTGGAAATTTGGAAAATACAGGGAGGGTAAATGAAGGGGAACAGCGAGAAAGAGAGAGAGAGAGAGAGAGAGAGAAAGAGAGAGAGAGAGAGAGAGAGAGAGAGAGAGAGAGAGAGCGAGAGAGAGAGAGAGAGAGAGAGAAAGAAAGAAAGGGGAGGAGAAACAGGTAGAATGAAATAGATTTTTAGTTTCTGTAGCTCATGCTCTAGCAGCAATGCTTGTACTGTATTGATTTTCACATGCGCTGATATGATCAGTGTAGAGCTACTGGGTTTTGGTAGTGTTGTTGTTTTCAGTCCGGGTCTCTGGTGTAGGGTCCTGCGGTGCCCTACGAAAATCAGAGAGGTGTATGCAATATCTCAACCCGTTACCTTTACTGCAAGAGGGGTGGAAAATATCACTTCATAGGGTCGATGGAACCTGGGGGTGTTTCATTTACGGACAAAACCTCTGACATATATCCATTCCCTGGTCAACAAGGGTTGGGCTGGGGTGGTGTCAACCTGTGAGGTAGTTTTAGTTTCTCTGTCTTCCATGTGGGGTGGTGCAATTTGTTTTGAAATGCATCTGATCGCGCGTGTAAGTTGCGTTAGGTACTGCATAAACTCTTCACCCAGGATTGTATCTTCTCTATGAGCATCTGATGCTTTTCTTACTGGTGACAGGGGTGTTTGCATGCGTCAACCAGTTACTATTTCATGGGGGGACAGGTGGTGGTCCTTACTGGGCTGTGTGCGTAAATAAAACAGGGGCAGGCAGTACACCCAATTCCTTTTCAGGGTGTTGCATACTTTAGAAAGCTTGCTTTTAATGAGTCTTTTTTTCTCCACCACCCTGTTTGCTTGTGGGTGGCAAATGAGGCACATTTTGTGTTTAATCCCTAATAGAGTAATAACCACTTTGAATAGCTCATTGAAAAAGTGTGTGCCATTGTCTGATCGCAGGACATCGCACACTCCCCATCAGGGATAACTCCTCTAGGACTAGACATTTTGTGGCACACTTGGCTCCTGGATGGGCACATGGGCCAGTTCAACCCACTGGGAAAATGGACAAACCACCACAATTAGATATCGTGCCCTATTGCATCTTTCTCCCATGTCTGCGTAGTCAATGTGCAGCTCACGAAGGGACCCACAGGGCAGGATAATTTCCCCCTCAGAGTTCTCAGTGTAATTCCGGTGCTGAATACTTGACACGTTGTACATTGGACCACCATCTTTGTCAAGTGTTCCTGTAAAGTACAGTACCTCCACGGGCTCCACTACTTTTCCCATGGCCTGCTGTCTCCACAAGAGATCAGTGGGTGATTGGACGCACCCACGCTTGAGCCATAGATACTGTTCTGATGATGCCCTGTGTTGCAGTTCGATAATTTGACCTATAGGGAGGGCTGTGTATGTGTCTATTGGTTGCCCCTTATTAGGTGGGGTCAGGACATATTCCACCAACATGGGTACTGGGAGGTATGCCGCCTCCTTGGCTGCTGCATCGGCAGCTGCGATACCCAATGATATTTCATCTGTGTTGTAGGTGTGGGCTATGCATTTAACGACTGCCAGCACAGAAGGTCTGCGAGGGCTGAAATCAACGCATTCAGTAAGTCAGCGTGTTGAACCCCCTCGTTCTCCAACGTGACTGACCTGCATGCACCGTTGTGGTGACGTAGGCAGAGTCTGAACAAATGGTTACATAGCACCCTTTTGAAGCCTGCAGGGCTTCTATGAGCACAACAAAATCTGCTTCCTGTGCCGAATAGGGTCTGGGCAATCTTTTCATGATCAGTGTTTCATATTCTCCCTCTTCTAGGCACACCACTGCTGACTCAACATGTTTTTCACCCGTGTCCTGGTCCATGGATTCTGACCTGTCAATGAAGAGTACTTCTCCTTCCTATTGCGGGCTGTCGTTAGCTTTGGGGATATCATCACTCTCCCCTTCATATGATGTGCAATTGTGCTGTAGTATGTCCTCAGTTGTGCATGGTTCCCTGAGGAATGTGGCAGGATTTACTGTTCTACACCATACCACATGGATATTGGGGCTGGACAGTATTATATCATATGCAGTTGCTCTCTGTGAAGTGAGTGCGGATTTTGATCGGCCTAGTATTGCAAACAGTCAGTGCTCAACGTACAATGTTACTGACCATCCCGTAACAATTGTGGAACACTTTTCAATGGTGAAGGCTGCAGCAGTGAGGGCTTGTTCACAAGTGAACTATCCCTGCATGACAGAATCAAGCGTGCTGCTATAGTAAGCTATATTAAGCCAGAGGCTTTTGGCCCAATGACCTTTTCTGTGTGAGCACTGCTCTCATGATGGTGCTGTTTGTGTGAGAGAAAATATAAAATTCCTGCGTATTATCAGGGGTGGCTAGGACAGGAGCTGTTGAAATCACTTCTTTTAGATCATTAAAGATGGCTGTCATCTCTGTTGTCCACTGAATTTGGAGGCCCTCTTTCTGTGCCTACTTGAGGCCTTGTAGGAGCGGCCAGGTGTATGCTGCATAGTCTAAAATCCATGCTCTGCAATAGTTACAGAGCCCTGAATATTTTTGCATGTCTTTCACTGTCAGTGGTCTGTGAGTGGCAAGAACTGCAGCCGCCCTGTCCGGAATTATTCTCTTGCCATGTTTAGAGATAAGTTGCCCTAAGTAGAGCACTTCCAATAAACAGTACTGGAGCTTTTTATTGTCCACCTTGTACCCTTTCTTTGCTAGAAACTGTAGTAGGGCAATTGAATCCCTTTCACAGCTCTGCTTGCTGTCACTGCGAACCAGTAAGTCGTCTACGTATTGAATGATCATGCTGGGCACCTGAATGTTCCCCAGATCGTCATGCAGTATCCTGTTGAAAATACTGGGGCTCTCACAGTCCCCCTGGGGTAAGTGACGGTGGTCGTAGCACTTTCCTCCCAGGGTAAATGCTGTCAGGTACTGTGAGTCTGGGTCGAAAGGCTCTGAGAAGAAGGCATTTTTTTCAAGTCTACCACATAAAATGGGTGCCTGCCTTGGGAATGCTGCACAAAATAGATTCCGGGCATGTACCTAAGGAAAGTCTTTTTGTGCGATGTTGTTAAGGGGTCTTAGATCCTGGATCATTCTCCAACTGCCCCTGATGCTTTTTTGAATGGATAGATAGCCGCATTGCATGGTGATGTGGAGGGCACTATAATCCCTTGCTGTAACAGGGCCTGCAGTGTTTCCTCCATTCCCTCTTCTGCCACTCTGGATAGGTGGTATTGTTTGACCGCTGGGAATATAGCGCCTGGTTTGAGGGTAATTTTTACGGGCATTACTTCTTTTAGCATACCCTCATCATGGGGATTCGTGGTCGACAAATGTGGTGAGATGTATTGCAAATCACTTTCACAGAACATGGGGCGGCCCACTAACAATAGCTAAGAGGAGACTTTGCACCTTCCTGTATTTCAGCATTAAGTCACAAGGTATACAGATCTCAAGGATTATTTCACCATCATTATTGTCATCTTCAAAAAGGTCCTTGTCTGTCACTTCTCGCAGAGGTACATTGGGGTCAATACACAACACTGTGCGCCATTGGCACCTGTGGCGGTCAGTCAGTTCCTAATATTACAATCCTTCTAGCAGACTCAAACAACCCTTCCAAATCTAATGACAAGATTGTGCGAGCAACCACTTCGGGAAGCGCTACAGGTCGGAAAATAAAATCTACAGGTACTGTCCATTCTTTCCTGGTAATCTGGAGGACAGCTTGGGCAAGTACTCAAATACCATAAACAAACATGACAGGGTTCACAGGTATTCCTCTCACTACCATCTCACTGGCCACAGCATGTATTACTAGCATTGCTCGGAGGGAGCACTTGCCAGAGGTGGCACAGACAATCCCTCTGTCTGTTAAAGATATTGTCATGTTCAGTTTGTTAAGCAGGTCCCTACCCAGTCAGTTTATGGGAGAACTCTCAGAGTAGAGGAGGGGTGCTCATACAACCATCCCTCCCTCCTTGACGTCTAAATCTTTTGTGTATGGAACCGTTACTACAGCCCCAGAGAATCCCTGCGTGTCAAGAGTTTTTTCTGATAGCGGGAAGTTACGTTTACTTATGCATGACGTCTCCGCTCATGAGTGCACCATAATGATGAATTGCTTTCCTATCTCTGCCCCAAGCAGTGGTTCCTCTTCTGGATGTAAGGTCCTTGGCAGTACTGGACACACAAGTGCTCTCTGTGGGCTCTCCTAGTCAAGGTAGGTGTCTGTCCCAGAGAACAAGAAGGGGCTCCCCCCTAGCCCCTCTACCACTGTAGCTCCCGGGTATGGGGCTGCTGCTCCAGTGGGTGCAATGGCAAAGGGGCGTCTGTTTCCTCTGCCTGTTGGCTGGGGCAGGATTAGTGTGGCTGCATGGTCTGTTGCTGGTGTGGTGGGTGGTAAGGACTGGAGATTTGGGGTGGTAACTGCATGTATGGCTGATGTGTTTCATGCAGGATTAAGGACGTCCCTTTAATGGGACCTTGGAGGCTTCCTGGGTGGGGGTATCCATAGGGTTGCTGATTGTAATTGTAGTTTCCTCCCTGTCTGCTGCAGCATTTTTTTGAAAAATGCTCCCACATGACCAACACTGCCCTGAGTCGCTACCCCTTGGTCCTTGTCCAACTAATCCTCCTCTCATCCCTCAGAACCCACCTTGTCCTTGTTGCAGCCCTCCTTGCCACTAGGGCCCCAAAAAGTGTTGGTTTCCTCCCCACTGTCCTTGTCCATTGTCTGCCCATACCGCTGACATCATTACTTGTTTTGCGACTGAGGCACACCCTTCCTCTCCCATCAGTTCTGGGGTTGGTACTGCTGATACCGCTGATACTTTTATTTTGAACTAGTTTCGCTTCTCTACCTGTCTTCTCTGAATAGTTTCCTTTTTGTGCTCTTTGATCCTTCTGCAATGGTGCACTATGATGTTTTGAATCTCAGGCCATCCCTTTGCTTCCATCCCAGCTATCTTATAGAGTTCCTTCTGCACCTCTTTTGGTAGTCCCCATTTCACAATAAAGTCAAATAAAGATGTTGATTGATCCCAGGCGCTGCCGGTTTCTGCTCTTCACATCTCTTGAACCCTAAGAATGTACTGTGCAGTGTTTTCCTCATCCCCCATTGTGCATTGCATTATTAATTGTAAATCTGGGGTGTCAGGGAATGGTTGCCACAGTGCATCCCATACCCGTGCTCTGATATTATTGAATGATGGTCCATCATGGGCGTCGTCGCTTAGCGTTACTCCCAGGGTATCCCGCTTTAATCCTCACTGTCCCTTCCTGATTTCCCACTGCTGCTACTAACAAGCTGATCATGTTCCCTATGGCTAGTGGCACCCCTGCAGTGTGTTTTTCAAAAGCAGAAATCCATTTCCCCGCTCCCATGCTGAGTTGCCGGAGGGCCTTGAGGAGGTTGTTTTTGTCAATTTGTGCCCAAGGGACATAATGGGGTCGTCCTGCACCTTTATGTATTATGGGCATTTGTAATTTTGTTCTACCTCTCGCACCTTTGACAACACTTCCCTTTTTCTTGGCCAATGCTATCCTACCAAACCTTTCCATTAACCTTCCATCCCATAGGCCTTCTACTCTCGGTGTGGTTGTGGGTGATTGCTCAGCTCCTCCCTCTGCTCCTTCTTCTGTATGATCACAATCATTCCAATACTCCTCATCCCCTTGTCAGGACCGCACATTCTCATACCGCAGGCTGTCTGTTTCTCCCTCACGCTCTACATGAATGGCCCTTATGGGGGCACTGTCAATTCTGAACAGGAAGTCACCTGACTTCCATTCATCCTTGGACTGCTGTGGGGGCATTCCTGGGGCAACATCTGAACTTCTGCCGCCCCTGCTGTTTCACAAGCTGCTCCTAACCTAGATAATTCTGCATGTTTAATGACCAATGCCACTTTGAGGTCTCTTGTGCTCACCTCTGTATGGGTAGACACCTCAGGGGGTACAATATACGGCAGGGGCGGGCCGTGCTTGGACCAGCCATCACCGTCCCCCTGGACACATAGGTTGGATTAGTGTATCCTTCTGCTGGCTGCGTGGAGAACGGATAAATCCCTGTTTTCTTCTCCCCTGTTTTCCCCATCTCCTCTGTACTTGTGTTCTTCCCATAGTCTGGTGTCGCCCCATCTCTTTCAGGGGCCTCTGCTTCCTCAAAATTTCTCCAGAGATCCAATATCTCCCGTCTATTCTGTACTGGTCTCCACTTATACCTTGCGGTTAAGTATGTGGACATATGGTCCAAGGCGCTCCTGTCAAAAGACCCACACTCTGGCCAGGAGTGGGGCATTCCTACTCCTTTAGTCTCAGTCACCCATTGATTGTGATACTTCTTAATGTTTTCACAATACAGGGGTAGGGCTTTACAAATGTGCTCTAAGGGTGTGTCCATCCCCATGGCTATACCCAGTCAGTGTTGTGACAAAAA
This sequence comes from Ambystoma mexicanum, assembly GCF_040938575.1. Lineage (NCBI taxonomy): Eukaryota > Metazoa > Chordata > Amphibia > Caudata > Ambystomatidae > Ambystoma > Ambystoma mexicanum. The sequence continues at coordinate 1,394,281,054 of NC_090935.1, read as the reverse complement.
TATGCTTGTACTGTTGTCCCCCAACCAATTTCAAAAATACAATTCATCCAATGTTCTTTAAACACTCATATACTCTAGTTGTATCTATACTGTTAGTCATTATTGTCAAAAATATTCATATTAAAAACATCAATTTCACCTTTTCCCCCCTACAGACACCCTACAAGCCCCTACTGGAACTCATCTGTACATATAAAAAATAAACTTACGAATAAACTTTTTTGATGATGATGATATAAAAAATACACTAAAAAAATAAACGAAAATAACAAGCTAAAACAACAACCGCTACTTTTCCCAAGCTCTCTAATTATATGGAGCTCCTAAATTTCCTCTTGTATTTATCTCCCGCACTGGTTGAGACAGTGCACTGTGGTGCCACCCTCTGCCTTCACTCAAGAAGGCTCCCGTATTCCTTTTCCTTATCCTCAATAGGACTTAAAAAAGAAATAAAAAAAATCATAGAAAATGGGCAAAAAAGTACTCTCACAATCACCAAGTCAAACTATGCTTTCATTTTCATTCACTGGGTGTTCACCCATTTCACACTGCTCCATATCCCCACCTGAACATTGTTATTCCTTGCAGGCTATACTCACGTGTTCACATCCTTCCGAGAGCCTCCGTTCACAGGGAATCCACAACAGGACCAGGCTTCTCCCTGGGGCTGTACCCCCACTTTAATGAGCAGGTGGGAATTCTGCAAAGACGACATCCGCAAGGGCCACTTCTGCGTACACGTTTAGGTTACTGGTCACGGTAGGTGGGCACAACCCTTCCGGAGAGGATGCCTGGATACCTCTACAAGTACAGGAGTGATGGAATCATGTCATAGGGGTCACCAAATGAAGGCAGGTCTCTTTTTAGGAACACTCCAGAATAAAGACCACATGCTAATGAAATAGGCTAGGAGATAGCATTGCAAGGTTTATTCATACAGAATACAAACATCAGCAAAGGACTCTGCTGCTCAAGAGCGCTCTCTCTCTTACAGTCACAAACAGTGGCTTAAAAACCCAAATGCGTCATACATATGGTACATAAATGGGTGCCACTGATTGGGGGCACCCTACACATGAGCCTGCTTCATAGGAGATGCTAGGCAGTAATTGGATGGTTCTTTCCTGTCAATCTGGGTCCATGTGGGACATCTAGGTTCATCCTCGTGGTGAAGGCCAGAGCAAACATAAAATACATTGGGCCTCAATACGACCCTGGCGCTAATGGGTTAACAGCACCGTAAAAGGCTGCAGTGCCGTTAACTCATTAGCGCCTTACTACGAGGTCCCTTTGCGGGACCCGACCTGAACGGCTGGTCTACACCAGCCGTTAAAGTAGGGACCCGCAAAGGGACCTTGGTGCTAAGTACGGTACCAGAATTTGCGGTACCGTACTTAGCGCCTTCCCCAGTCCCATTGAGCCCTATGGGTCAAAAATGGGAATGGGGAAGGGCCAATGTTCAATGTTCAATGGGGAATTACCGCCCCGCCAACCTTGGAATGGGGTGGTAATTCCCCATTGAACATTGGCGGACTTGTTACGATACCGGCACCAACCATGGTGCTAATAGCGCCATGGTTTAGCGCCAGTATCGTAATGAGGATTGTTCCTATCTAAGCTAAACATGCTAAGTCTGAATATTAACTCATTGTGGCAGACACCTGGGTGGCACAGGAAATGGTTCCAGGGAGAAGGGAGGACAAAATACAGTCATGCTGACCTACACATTCAGGGTTTCATTGATACTGCATTTCCCACACTAAAGGTCTCCACCCTGGGGTTTGATCTTTAATTTATCCCTCCTGGTACCTCGTGTTACAAAGGGTATGTGTTGCTGCTAGGAAGAAATACAGCTGTGCATGCTTAGATCTTCAGGGGACACTTAATTGGGGTTGGGACCTGGGGGTTGCATGCTTATCGAGGAATGCAATGGTGTGGGGCTTGAGTCAGTGATGTGGGGCTGGCTCCGGCCTGGCTGGGTGGACGTTAGAGGATTAATGGCAGTTTGATGGAGATGAATGGACGCAGTGCAGAGCCTGGTGTTGTCTCACGCTCTTGCAGGGCACATTCCGCTGGAAGACAGAAAATATTCGCAACACTGAAGGGACGAGAGGGAAGTGGACTTCTGTGGGAACAGAGCTCTCCAGAAGCTGGTGTGTTATAAAGAAATTGGGCCTTGTGAACCAGGAACATGAGCAGCGTGAGCCTACAGCTTATCCCTTTTGGTCCTAATACAAAATGGAGTCAAGGGTTATGAGCTTTTCTAGTGCCATGCATCTACCTCTAAGTGCTGCAGGGCCCTTACATGTTGCGTGATAATGTAGATTGCTCCCCCCTTGTATGACATATCACCTCATATGGTGTTCACCGTATTTGGAAGTGTCTAGGGGGGAGGGATAGACCAATTTCAATCCCAACATTTTTTCACCCATCTTTGATGTAGGAATGGTATGTTTGTACCTCAAATATGTATCAGGAAACTACTACACACTGATTGTGGTGCACAGTTTTTCTTTTCAACATCTTTCCATAGCCTAGTCCTTTGTATCATGTGGTGGAGCTTCTTGGGAAACTATTTAGATACTACCCAGAGCTAATACACAGTTTCACTCACCTGATATGGGACTCCATGGGAATGGGGACTAACATTTACTGGCACCCAGCTTCCCAGTCCACCGAGAATCGAGAATCGAGAATTCCCCTCGCAGGGTAAGGACTCCCATAGTGAGATGGCCGCTCCTCAAATGCTGCAGAATGTGAGCATGCGTGGTATTGCCTGGGTAACCACTACTATTTACATGGAAGTGGGTCACCCGACCGGTATACCCGGTCAGCTGCCTCACGGTCCGTGTTAACGACTAACCAGTAAGTGGATATTTATGTTTGACAATTGGGATGCGTAATTGAAGTCGTGCTCGCCATTATGGCTGATGATCACTTTAATTATTGGAGCCTCTGTTCGCACAGGGCTGGTAATAGCGTATGCGCATTTGGTTCATGATGCGCGTGCAATCATACAAATTATACAATTTAAAACAACCCCCTCATCATGTTTCATTACAAAATCCTTCTCTCTTGATACTTTCTAGATAGGAAGAAGCCTTGATCACAAGAGGTGTGAGCACAAAGGTTCACCCGGTGGGCTCCTTATTACTCGAGGCTGGGTGAGTGGCATATTAATGCATGTTGCTCTATGTGAGTTGGCCTAACGCTATGTTGTAATTCATGCTTAGTTGCATACTAAACTCATCGGATTTTTAAAATCATATTCTGTAGGTTAAATTCAAATTGAGAGCACTCAGAACTATCTGAAGTTCGTTTTTGCTATGTTCTTTTTTTATAGGTGAAATGTGATGCCCATACAAGATTAGTGAAATAATATTATGATTTATGGTTTATTATAAGTAAATAGATGAATATTTATGGGAATATGATTAGGATAAAAGACAACTCAAAGCCCTGAGGATGGATATTATGTATCCGAAACACGTCGGATATTGTAATCAACGAGTTTGCGTTGACTGTTAATAAGGAACTATTGTTTAATGTGTAGGAGAAGTGATGTTATACTTTCCGACTTTAGAAAGGTTTACTCACTAAGTGTATGATGTAACACCAGTTCAACACCCACACATTGGATGTGTTGGTACTAATGAAAGTCTCATTGGCTTCTTTTAAACCTTTTTGGAAGACTTGTTTTGAAGACTCTTTGAAGTTTCTTGCAGGATCCTTTGTCGTGCAATATATATATTTAAAATTAAACAGAACTGTAGCAAAATTATAAATGGACTATGTCCTGAAGGGGTGCAAATGGGTTACCTGTTGGTGACAACAGGCTGTTTTGAATTGTAGTTGGTTGAGTGTACATTGCCCTCTGGGCTATACCCATATGCACCAGAAGTGTTAACCACTACACATTTGAAATCAGATACGCACCGAGTAACATAGAAGACGAAACACGCTCGTAGAAATACATCAGGTTGTGCCCCTCCCTCAATACTTCTTGTACTTCAGTAACATACACACAGAACACATATCCCCAGCCTAAGATAATCCAGGACGTTTCTGTTATTGCTAAAAACACATATTTACTTTGCACCCACCAAAGAAAAATCACAGTTTTAAATATCTAAAAATCAAGTTTTTTGCAGGACCCCAAACTGATCTTGCAATTCTGTAAATGATTGTCATCCTAGTTTTTATCGTTTATCCCATTTCAGTTCTTGCAATCACCTCACACGATGGATCTTCTTCTATACAAACTTAGTGCCGATTCAGGATCTCCACAAAGGGGTATTTTATTTGTATTATGGGTTTTTGAGTTTGTTTTATAATTACCCATAATGAGCATATGCTACTTACAACCTGTAATTAATATGGAGTATTAAGTTTTAAAACCATAATCATGCATTTGTTCCATCATTAATGAAAGGATATTAATCATCTTAAGTGATTATGATGTTGAGGTCCATACTCACCGCCATGCCACCATCTTCCCACAGGACGCCTTCAACTCATGCTCTTGGCTTCCCAATTCACCCCCAGTTTTCTTCTCCTTCCTGTCTCTCAAATGTATGTTGAATAAGTGCCAAAAAAGAATAAGGGACTAGTCCTTGTCCTGTTATTGGCATGTATTCCCATCTGACATCCATGAAACATGTGCACGGTTCACTCAAACAGTGTTCAATGCATCCCTCCTTCCATGACATCCCTCATACTGGCTCATGCATTCACACACAACAAAACTATAGTACACACGTTTTTTGGGGGATCAGAGAGTACCTCTGATGGAGTCTAGGTAGAAGACACAATTCATCTACATGCACATTCTTCTGTGTTCTTATTACCATAGCAAGTAAACTGGAAAAAACAAGATGCATTTATACAAAACACTGCAAATAATGTCAAATGCTACTTCATCGACATATAGAGGCATTTTGGGGACCATTGATGAAGTAACGTCAGATGAAATCCACTTCCCTTTGGACTCAGGGAGGCTCTGGGCACGACCGATAGTCATGAGCCATGTGCATAGCTACCTGGAGGTGGCACATGTAGCATTACCCAGAATCCTTCCCATACATTCCACAGTCATTTTATCTATCATCAACACCAACAGAAGTACACCATGGGCCCAATTATTCTCATATATAAGGGACCCAGACACAGGTTGATCAGGGATACAGTCCCTCTGCAATGGCAAGGACTAAGGCTCATCCCTCACATGTAACATCAATAAAACTAGGGATTGTGGATAGTATACATTCTGTCCAGTTAGCTGTGATAAAGAAAGGCCATTATACTTAAACTGGCTTTTCATGTTTGAAAGCTGCAGAGACACATTCTTTACATTTTGCCCAAACAGCAAGAATCCTCAGTAGGGAGAATATGACCTCAGGTGGACTTCACAGAACATCTTGTCTCCTCCTGGTGGGAGTACAGACTGAACAACTTTGGCATGCCAATCCTAGGTGTGATAAGGAGAGTAAATGGGCCCCATGAGATGGCATTCCTCACTGCCATCACCCACCTCCCAAATTGTTTGATGATATGGCCCAAGGGGTAAGTAAGTATAGCACTGGCCCTCGGATCTTCTATCAGAGGTCTCCCATAAGAGGACATGAGGAATTATATTTTGGAAGTGGAATTTCAATTCTGTGTCCATGAACAAGAACCCATGCAGCTGCCCTGGGTTCATTCACACAGAGAAGAGAAAGACACTTGCTGTATATTTATGTGGTTGAATGTGCTCGTAAAGGCAGTGCACACACTCCAAATCACACTGCAGTGACACATGACACTTAAAAATTGTGAAACAACCCTTTATCCCTCAGCTACTGCCAAGCAAAACTCCAGCAACACTGATTATACACAGGAGATAAAGGGGAGAATAATCAATAGCAGACGGAGGAGCATGACAAAAAGTGAAACAACCTACCAGGGGGAAGTTTAGATAATCAAAGCAGTTAGCATCCCTACAACCCCAATATTCACTGACAGACTAGGATGCCAACTTGGAGGCAGAGATATGAGAGTGAGGGAGCCAGACACTCCATAGAATCGATAGAGAAGTATCTAAGAATCTGCTCAAAGCTGTATTTCAGACAGTGGCAAATATCAGACTCTGGGTAACTAATAACAGGAGCCTGCTTAGGGCTCTATCTTGAACAGTCAAAGACAAGACACAGAGAAGGGGAGAAAGCCAAGGTTCGTGTAATGGGGCAGACGAATGCACATGTAATACCCACCACCCATACTCAGGTGAATATACAAGTATTGATTCCAATCCCTCTCCTTGCCAGTATCGTCCAGTTGAGAAACGGTACCAATTGTGACAGTCAGTCATTACATTATGTACCTAGATAGAGAGTAACTACATCACCATAAATAAACACCAAAGTATACATAGCAGAAGTGCATGCATTAAACATGAAGAACACATGCAATAGGTAATATATACATTTAGGCATGAAGAATACTAATATAGCATCCATAGGACATGAAGAAAATTAACACGGCCAATGTATACAGTAAATGCAACATACATTACACACAAATATAGCTCACTAACATAGAGTCTAATTGGGCAGCCATCTTTCTAAAGATGGAAGCCACAGCATGGCATGGAATGAGCACAGGACTCAAGACCTCAGAAAACTCAAAAGGCTGAATCCACAGAAACACATATTTGTGCAGAGCTCAGACAGTAGCTTGCAGCAAGAGCAAAGGTCAGGAATTAGGAAGGGAGTTGTGAAAGAGCCAAACACAGATATCAGATAACAGTTCCCAGGACGTGACTACCCAATTAATAACGTTTAATAAGAGCACAAAAACAACCCTTGGTGTACAGGTGCACGAGATCAGCACGACAAAAGCCTTCATAGAAAGTAATTTACCAGCGCCATGAGTGGCCACATAGAACACAACATTAGAATTAGCTAAAACGCTAATAAATATAAGCAAATTCACTCTCAAACATGGTATCCTAATACGTGGCCCAGATATGAAAAGCACAGCCTATTCTTTATGTGCTGAACAGAGGTAGAACACATGCAGAACTCCCTCAACATCCACACAGATGCCAGACGGCACACAAGACCAAGTTAAAAAAAAATGGGAAGGCCTCATCGCCTTGGGATGATTAGGGGTATTCTTTAATTGGAAATATGGCAGACCATAGAGGTCTCTTCCCCCACATGTGTCTCACTCATATCTTGATGTCCTGCCAAAGTTTCCAAGATTGGTAGGCTAGATGGCAACCAATGGGCAGTCATCTTACCATACCGCCCATGATGGATTACGACAACCAATCAATAAGCCCTAAAGAGATGTACTAGAAATAGTATCTGTAGGTAGGATGGGCCTGGGTGGAGCCATCAGATAGGCATCTAACCTTTAAATGTTCTATACGTAGCTCGACTTACTAACCAACCCCAATACCCCATAGGTTTTGTAAACTAATAATGTAGCTTGTAATCATCTGGGATATGAGAGCTATATGAGGAAATGCGTGTATGTTGTCCCAACCTAGAGTGATAAAAACAATAAAACAATATTAATAGTGGAACATACTAGATCAGGAAGAAGAATAAAACTCAGCAGGAAATAGCTTTTTTAGTCGAGAATGAAAAATAGCCAATGTAAATCATCAACAAAGTAACCATGAGTAGCACACCAACGTACCTGGCAGCTAAGTTCCACATATCTGGTGGAAAACGCTCTTTGTTCAGAAAATCGACCATATGGCTTGAATCCCAACTCGCCAGCAACTAGAGGACCTGCAAACATTTCTCTTGTCACGCACCCACCCTCTGGAAATCGATCCCGGTGTCAGCTCAGAACGCCCCCACAATTCTCCAATTTTGAAAATCTCTCAATACATAGCTTTTTCAACAACACCTGACCAAGGACTAATTCAATTGGATAGACAGACAGCAATGGACAGTATTGTACTACTGTTAAAAGGTAGCAGCCCAGACGCTGGCTACCCGCAACTCTGTACAGCGCGTCAATGCTCCTGAAAAATAAAAGGCTGTCACACCCTGTAGTATCTCACAACTCCTTTCTGACCACGGAAGCCCAATGGTAGTTGACCGCTCCCACTTGGTTGGCACAGGCTTCTGATTCTTGCTAGCAAGTAACCTTGAGGCAGTCAATGGGGGGAAGAGGGTTAGGGAGAATTTGTGGATAGGGAAGGGATGTTAGGGAAGCCGGTTTGAGGGTTAGGGTTTGTGTAATAGATGGGTAGTGGGGTTTAAAGGAAAGAAACAAACACAACATAAAACTATGAAACGCAGTACTACCCTTCTTTACTGTTGGGTTCCTTACTCCTGAACACACTCTCCTATTCAGCAGAACACACTCATTCTTATTTAGGAATATGCCCTCAACATTCTTACTTTTAGCAGATCATACACATAATTTTCAAGCGACAAACATAAGCACATAGCATCCAGAGGAACTGGACATAGAGCAATAGCACAAAAAAGAAACAAGAACATCCGCATGATACTTGGCACATGGATAATTGATGGGAAGCTTGACATGACCCAAGGAACTCCTGAACGTGCTTGCCATAGGGGTTATTTCCAAAGTTCTATACTACTCCCAAATGCACATTATGATGGCTGTGTGTCACCATATATGCATAATAGCAAGCAGCAATAAACAAACTTAAGCATGCCCTAAACACATGTCCTGAAGCAAGATTTCCCAGTTAGCATTTTTTAACGCGGTACGGGAAGCTGCTTTGAAAGCACATACTTCCTGGATGTGAACTCCGTATATGGAGTTTTACTGCTTTTTCTAACTCGGTCCTCTCTCACACTTTTTTCCAGTGTACACCAGCTATCCTGGTTTGGCGCCACTCCCCGCGGGCATACGAGTGCACACTGCACACGCCCCCATCATGATTCCTAGATAACTCTTCCAACGCTCTGCAGCTGCAGTAACTTGTCTACAGGGCTTCTGGTGAGTCTTCTTATTGCCTTCTCCCTCGACAACACCCGTGGTTAGCCATTTTAGATCCAGGGTAGTCCGGGGACACACACATTTTTTGCAGCTTGTGTCTAGTGCTGAGTACTTCATTTGAATTTTTGTCGACTCCATTCCCTGTGTCCATGGGAGGGTGTTCCCGTATTTATATTTTTCTAGTATCTTTACTAGTTTTGTTTGTTTGTTCTGCAAGATGAGTAATAACATTTTGGCACATGCCCTAGATGGGATGCATAAGCATGGGTGAACAGATGGTTTGTAGAGGCTCTACAGGAGTAGTGTTTCTTGATACAACGTATATGTATTATTTACAGATAGTGAAAATTATGAAAGATGCATAAATTGCTTGAAGATGGAATTATTTCTAGCCTTCCCTTGTACCACTACCACTCTGATGCTAGGTAATAGAAGTATCTATTTTTCTGTTTCCTCGCTTATACAGATTGAATCTGTTTTTGCTGTAGTGAACACTTAGACTCACACTTTTTTTAAAATGTTTTTCAGCAGCATCTTTTTGGTTTGAGCACTGTAATATATTAAGGTGCCCTATTGATTGAAAAAAAGAAAAGTGACGGAATAACAAAAAATTCTCCTGAAGAAAGTTTGAATTAAAATATAGGAACTGAAACAGGTCGAGGTATTACACCAGCTATTAGAACATCTGGTTTGTGTATCTGGGTCTTCATTGACCAAAAAGTGTTTCCTCTCCTGTACATGAAGCTGTATCACAGGCGTTGCGCTCTAGTCCAGTCAAAGACTAATGTCTAACTGTTACAATTGATTTGTTAGCATTGAGTTTGTGTGTCACTTGCACTTTATATATGTATTTTAAAAACATGTTTTTAACATCTTTGTGTTTTTATGATGTTTTTTAATGATGATTAATACAATTTGTATTTTTTCATAATATGTTGGTGTAGCTGATTACATTTTTCTCTACCTTTGCTATTTGTATTTTTGTCACAATAAATTGCTATACAGCAAACAAACACACACATACGCGCACATTATTTTCTCTATTGGCACTTTCATAAAAGCTGTTACTTTACTAAAATCATTGCTACTCGTTTTATCCCCTCCGCCAAATGTATAGTACTGCAGACGTCAACATCCTATGATATTTTGATCTTTCACTAGAATCTGTGCTTATCCCTTTTTCAGACTAAACCGCACACCAATAGCACATCATTGTTTACCTCTTTTTGAAGCCCTTTGAAAAGCCATTTTTAAGAGGGTTTTTTACCATGAAATTCAGGAGGTTCACCTGAACATGTGCTGCAAATGTTTAGTTAAAAATGTTTCATGCAGGAATGTCATTTGGGCATCGCAGAAGCGACCCCTCCAGCCACAGTTGCTGCCCTTGTGATCTTCCTTGCGACCCCAAATTAAAATGTATAAATATGTAAAGATATATACATTTTGTTTTACAAAAACAGAAGCTGGGCTGCGGTCAGTGGCAATCGTGTAGCGAGTGTTCGGGTGTTGCGACTCAGAGCCTGTGCCACAGGGCCTGTGCCTAGTCACATGCAGTGGGTCACATGATCCCCAATGTGACCCTAAATAGGCGTAGTAGCTTCCAGCTCACCAGTCTTGAGTCGACCATCTCTTAGGTCTGCTGATGCGGGCAACAGTGTAATCGTAATGGTGTTGTTGCTGCCAAGTCTTGTTTTATTTCTTAGAGCCAAAATGGCTTTGCAAACTGTGATTTAGTGGGCCGGACAGGCATATGAAAGGAGAAAGTGCTAGCTCCAGAATGGAACAAGCTGTCTTCTGAAAAATCAGTACTGGCTGCAGTTGCCAGTGCCACACATAACAGGAGGGCCCTTGGCAACTATGGATTACTTATGACATACTCCCAACTGTTAGGCAGAATCATATGCAGTACCCTTTGGGAACACCACATACAATTAAGACCACAACTGACAATACAGATTCACCTTTGGTACAAGCCTGTACTAAACAGTAAAGTGGTAGCGATGGCTGAGCAGCCAGATTTATCTCAAGAATGAAGCGAGCAGTACCAAAAGTTATACAAAGGACAGCAATTACTATGGTTCAAATAAACACTGACTCAAGGTTTCTGCGTAAAAGAACATACATTTATTTACACATCAATGTAAAACAATTCACCAAAGTAAAGCAGTAGAGAAATCACACTCTTAATATACTACACCCCACCCAAAAGTTTCTGGACAAGTTAAGCTCAAAATGAAGTGTGAGCAAAATGGCACTCCAGCAATTTAAAAGGGAGGGAAAGACAAGGTTAGACAAAAGTTGAGCAGCACCAACAAGTAAGTAAGCAGGGCAAACTAGAAAAAGTAACTATGGTGAGGATATCAATTCCAGAGGCCTGGGCTAAAGTCAATGGACCAAAGTCTTTGCAGAGGATAACACAGTTCATGGTAGTTCGCGGTTAAGTCTTTGCCAAGAGTTCAGAGCGAAGTTGGTCGGAAGAAAAGTTACTTTAAAGAATAGAGAAGGACAAGCCCTCGGATTGGCGAAAGATTTCAAACACTTTCACCGCGGTCAGACGAAACGAACAACCGGGTTTGAAAAATACCTTAAATGAAGAAGAAGGCTGTAGCTGGGGCAGACATTCCTGGCAGCTCTTGCAGGCTCAAGGTTCCTGAAGCGACTGTCGGACTGACATGAAGTAGGAAGACTGGAGGGTCCTGCACTGCTCAGGGAAGAAACCAGCAGCAGAGCAAAGCAACAAATAAAAGGTGCGCTCCTTAAAACCCAAGAAGGGTCTGGTCCTCCTGGCTATCCGGTTCACTGTAGCTGTGCACAGCAAGTTTGACCAGAGGAGGGTGGCCTGGCTTGCAGTTTGGTGAACTGGTTGGTCCCACCAGCTCAAGGGAAGAAGATTCCTTGCAGATCTTCCATGTCGTCGAAGTTTGGAGATTCAGACCTGCAGCAGAGCTTCACCGGGAGGTTCAGTCGTGGTAGAGGTCATCTTCTGTCAGCTTCTCTTCGGTTATCTCGATCCAGTGGCGACACTGCCTTCTCAGTCCCAGAGACCTGCTTTTAATGCAGTTTCCCCCATTCACACAGCCTGGCTGTCAATCACACAGCAGGGTGGCTGTCCCGGCGGGACAGTTACCACAGCCAATCACACAGAGTGCGACATGGGTCTCCAAGAAGACCCTGTGCAGGGAGTCTCAAACCCCTCCCTCACATCATGTCCCCCTCAGACATTCAGGCACCTAAGGAGGGCTTCTGTGCAGAAGCCAGCCAAAGGCCGGCAAACAAAGGAACCAAACCTGGTTTGGCATGCAGAGTAAAACATGAGAAAGACCTCTACAAAAAGAAATGGCGAATAAACCCAGTCGGAACCAAATAAAAGTAAATGGGGTCCACCGGATTTAAGTTTGAGGCTACTAACTTAGCCTAAAACAGTACCAAGGCTATTTAAATAGACCACGGTAGGAAAAATAGGGTAGATACCACTGCCAACAGACAAATCTTAAAGAAAGGGGAATGAAATAATGTTCCACGAGAAACAGACAAAAAGGGATAACTATTAACCCTTTGCAGAACTCTATGTAAGATAGTTTGTACTGGGTCTGTGAGTTTAAAAAGACTAATAAAGTCAATGGCAATGTTACATGTTCTGGAAGACAGTAGTCAGTCCCAGAGAATGGAGTTTGAAGTGGGAAGTCTGAAAAAGACAACCCTCTGTCACTGCACTGAAGGTAACACACAGTAAAAAGATGATGCCTATGGACTAGGTGAAGCTCCATAGTCTATGAACACAAAAAATGTTAAACACACACAGAAGGCTCACACTCTTACCAGGTGAAAAATATAAATCCTAGAAATCCAGCAAAGCTGCTGAGGGACTCAGTAGGTAAGGGAAATTAGCCATTCTGGAGAATTATCCCTAACATTCGCCCCCCCAGACTAAGGGACAGGAGAATTTAATCCACTCCTGGGTGATACTCTTCACTCTAGTCGGTTATAAACATCCTAGATAGACCATCAGCATTTTGGTGGTGACATCCTGACCTGTGCTCAATGGTGAAATCAAACCCTTGCAGGCAGATTGACCATCTTAGAAGTTTTGGGTTCTTGGTTGCCCTCCTTGTTTCTGGTTCCTTCAGTTTCCTACTGATGAAGCAAATGGGCTGCTCCCGACCTTTCTCATCCAGTTGACTAAGGACTGCACCTACACCTGTATTGGATGCATCTGTCTGCACAAAGAAGGGTTGGTGGTAATCAGGAGCTCTTAGGACTGGAACTTGACAAAGGGCTTTCTTCACATTTTCAAAGGCTTGAGTGCACTCCTAATTCCATCTAACCTTTTTAGGGAATTTTGGAGAGGAGATTACATTCAAAGGAGAAGCTATGGACCCATAGTCCTCAATGAAATTCCTGTAGTGCCCAGTGTGACCTGGGAATGCTCTCCCTTGGTTTTGAGTAGTAGGGGTGGCCCAGTTTTGTACAGCTTGTATTTTGCTAGGCAAAGGGCTTATTTCACCTCCTCCTGCCTCATGACCAAGGTAGACCACTTTGCACTGACCAATTTGACATTTGCTTGCCTTTATGGTCAGATGGGCCTGCTCAAGAGCCTGCAAAACATATCCTAAATTATCAACATGTTCTTTCCAAGAAGGGCTGAACACTGCAATGTCATCCAAGTATGCCATGCAGAAGTCATCCGTCCCATTCAGAACTTGATTAACCATCCATTGGAATGTAGCAGGTGCATTCTTTAATCCAAAAGGCATGACCGTAAACTGGTAGAGGACTGCTGGGGTGGAGAATGCAGTTTTTTCCTTGGCATGGTCTGTCAGGGCTATTTGCCAATAGACTGAGGTTAGGTCAAATGTACTGAGGTACTTGGCTGCACCAAGTTTATCCACCAGCTCATCTGTCCTTGGCAAAGGATGGACATCAGTCTTAGTGACTACATTTAGAGCTCTATAGTCCACATAGAATCTCAACTCCTTGGATCCTGCCTTTGTGAAAAGAGAAAAATAATATGAGGCTGGGAAACCCAAAGGAAACACACTAAACACTGGTTACAAAGGAAAATACAAAGTACTTTATTTTAAGGTCAAGCAATGACAAAGTCAAATGACAAATCAGATAGATATCGGCCCTCAGTACAACACAACGAACTTCAACGGGGTTCGATGTATTCAGTGAAAGACTGTACATTGGGACATTCAGGCTTTTATACATTTCTCCACCCTGTTGTCCAACCCCTTCGCGGTTAACCATTCCATGAATGTATTACTGGTCTAGGGTCTCTGCCAGGACAATCTTCCAATATATACACCGGTATGCGCATAAATCAGTTCCGTCGATACAGGTAATACATTTACACACAGGTCAACGGAAGGACAAGGTCTCAGTTCACAACCCTAACAAGTGGCCTGTAGGCAAGTTATACAATAGCTGTATGGAGGTCATGTCGACCAGATTCTGTTCGAAATGGCATTGTCCACCATTTTGATATACAGGATGACTTTTACACAGCAAGAGAACCTAAAATGGCAGTTTGATTCAAGATGGCGGCCTACATCAATTTCTAAAGTCAAGACCTTGCCGTAGAGAGTTATTCGCGTACAGTTTTAAGCAACTTGGCGTAGGCCAATATACATACAATCGTTTACAATAGGAGGCATAATTTAATATCCAGTTTGACAAACCCTCCTTTTGGCCTATGCCAAGTGCTAAGACTACTTCTGATCTCCTTGCAAGTAACTCCATACGTCATCGTCCATACACCCTGAATCACCGTCAGAGATAGCTATGGCCGTCAGGTCGTTCACTAAGATCTCTTTTAACACATACTCCTTGGAAGTCTTATCCGGGGCATATACTTTGTGTCCTATCGTACCTATCACCTGAGCACAACATCCACCTAGCATCGGACATATGCTAGGCAGACATTGGATACAACAACAAAGGAATAACAGAACTCCCAAAATGATCAACACAACTGAAAGTACCTTCCAACCCCAAGATCGCAAGAAATCCCAAAACCAAGCACTAAGATTCCAGTTCCCCTCGGGAACATGCACTTCTGAGCTAAGGACATGCACATTCTGAATTGCTTTGAAAATGGTTGGGGAGGAGTCTGGTACGAAAACACAGCAAGCGGACCCCACTAATTTACATACTCCACCAAGTTCAGCCAGAATGACATCTAATGCCATCCGGTTCTGGAGTGCTACTAATCTTATCGCTTTCTGTTCTAATGTCATGTTATAGAGTATATCTGTGGTCCGGTTGTTGGTTCTCTCCAGTACTCTCGCTAGTCACCTGATGTCTTCGGAATTTGCTATCTGCCCCCAAAATGGCACAACTGATTTCGCTATATCTCCCATCACTTGTGCGGGGGTATCACCATTCTCATCCCGCCATGGACGAGCCTTTGAAACTTCAAAGTGCTTGCTATGAATACCCCAGGTAACAGGATCCCTAAATAACAGGTTCCCTGCCAATCCCTGGGCAACCATGGAAATGCTACATTACCGCAAACGAAATAGACAGGTTCGCCTACATCAAAGGTCTGTTTTCCCCAGTCAAATTTGCAACGTTGGCACAGCCTTTAAAATCTCCCATTGGCCGGGTACCATTCCTCTGTATGCAGAAAGAAATTGAATCGGGGCTATGGTTAACAGAGTAAGAAGGAGGCACGGCATCCTTATTGCCTATCGGAGCCATTTTAAAGGAAACCAAAGATTGGAAAGGACGAGATAGTCTATCAGAAGACCTAATTGAAGCAACGTTGGGTTTGCTCCTATTTGCGAAAAGCGAGCATCCCAGGGGAGTCAGAACACTTTTTAAAAATTATTCAAATTAGTACCATCAAAATTTCCCGAAATGCTATCATTCCATCAGCCAAAGAACAGTGCTCTAAGAGAAGCATAGCAAGCAGTCGTCAAAGGTAAGGGATGAATGTACCAACCTAGCCCCTTATCCCCATGTTGCGGTAAATGCGAGCAGAGCCACCAATTGGTTTTGTTAAAAATGGCATGTGTCGAATTCATAATCAGCATCATAGTATTATTGTGATACTTCTGTCCATGCTGAGAGTCCCTAGGTGACAGAGTATGCAAATGTACAAAAGGAGTAAAAACAGTAGGTGCAATTTCAGTTGGCAAAAGAGGCTCTAGAGGATAAATCTCCTCGACGTAACAGAATCCTAAAGCAATTACTATAAAAACCCCCATTATTATCATTAAAACACAGCAATACGTTTTCGGGGCCCAGGCACATTGTTCATTGTCCAAGTTGGTCACCTCCTTATTTACAAGTCCAATATGGGCAGTAGCGGTGGCAGGCATCGTAGTCTTCGGATGGAAACCCCAATGTTCGTTGCTGCCGACCCCCCGGTCGCACGGCTTCTTAGTCCTTCCCCAACCCTAGCCGACAGAACCCCCTTTCTCAAATTTGGGCAAAAGCAAGCCCTTAATGATCCTTTCCTTCTTTTGAATGCACCGTCGAACCGTGCTGTAGGTCTATTTTCTCCACTGAAGATTATATCTGGTGCTTCGCGGCACTGTTTGATCCGGAAATAAGGTAACGTCACTTCCTGAGGGAAGCAACGTATCAGAGGCAGCGGAAGTTGCAGAATTTGGAGCAATGGTTTCCGGAAATGACTTTTCCAAAGAGTGTGGAGGCAAAATGGACGGTTCCCCAAGCCCCAAGGGCTCAGAGAGATTCTCCAACTCTCTCACAGTGCTATTTGCTGCTTCAGGATCATCGATTGCAGCGTTAGTGAGGGGTTCTGTTTCTTCTGTAATGTGCGGCGTCGGGTGAGGAAGTTTCTTGACATGCGTCGCATGTATCCAGTTCTTCTTTCCAGCCACCCGCACTGCCGTTTGGGTAACCAACAAGACCTGGAATGGTCCCCGCCAGCGAGGCGCGAGGCAAGAGGACCGCTCGTATGCTCTCACCAGGGCCCAGCTTCCAGGCCGGATGTTGTGTCCTGGGCCCTCATAACGTACAGGTAAAGCTAATCGTACCTGATGATAAATGAAATACTAATTTTTAGTCAACTGGTTACAGTAGTCTGAAAGCAATACATTCTCAACATTTCTCAGTGCTTTAGGTTTCGGAAGACCCCAAATATTGACAGGCCTTAGTTTGAGTGGTAGTGCGCATGGCTAGTAACAAGATCGGTAAAGCGTCCGGCCATTTTAGTTTGGTACCGGCACACGTCTTAGCGAGTTTGTTCTTTAGGATACCATTATGTCTCTCTACCAACCCGGCACTTTGAGGATGTCTAGCCAAATGAAATTGCTTATCAATATGCAGTGCCGTACATATCTGTAAAATTACAGCAGCAACAAAATGTGGACCATTGTCCGACCAAATGACTTTTGGCAGCCCAAACCGCGGGAAGTACTCTTTTATCATAATTTTCGCAGTGGTCATGGCTGTAGCATCTTTGACAGGGAAAGCCTCAACCCATTTACTAAAGGCACAAATGACCACAAGGACATATTTTAAGCTATTGCACCGCTCCATTTCAATAAAATCAAAATGAATCACTTCAAACGGGACAGAAGGAGGCCCAAAGCTAAACCTTGGAGTTACCGTCCCCTTTTCCACATTGTGCTGTAGGCAAATCATGCAATTTTGGACATAATGCTGAGCAATTTTCGAAATCTTATCATTTACCCAGACTTTCTCTAACATTTTCGTAATCTGTGGAGCACACACATGTGTGCGACCGTGTGCCATAGTGACCATCATGACTATGTAGGCATTAGAAAGTAACCATTTCCCTTCAACTGTGTCTACCCAACACCCGTCATCATCTAATTTCCCCAAGCCTTCAGTCCATTTCATAGATTCTTCCATTGTGGCATCAGCTTGGATATCCCGCACAGACCCAATATCCTCGTCCATTACATAGACATCCCTAGTTTCTCTTAGAGCATACATTTCTGTGCGAAGATCTGTGGCAGTTTGTCTGGCTATCTGATCAGCGAAAGCATTCCCTTTTCCTACATCGTCTGTGATCTTGCAATGCGCTGCGCATTTCATGATCGCTAACTAACTCAGAAGCGCGAGCGCCGAGAGCAATTGCACTATCAGGGGGCCATGCTGAGTCTTGGTCCCATGTGAAGTTAGAAACCCTCTCTCTGACCAAAGGCTCCCAAAGTTGTGAGCCACCCCGAAAGCATACTGACTGTCAGTATATATATTCACCGTTAGCCCTTCGGAAAGCTCACAAGCTAGGCTTAATGCTATAATCTATGTGGCCTGCGCGGAGTTTTTGCTTGGTCTCTACAACCGTGTTTAATGTAGTGACTGCATAAGCAGCTGTGGGTGTACCATCCAGAAGTTTGAAACAGGAGCCATCACAAAATAGCTCCCCTTGCGCATTATCCAAAGGAGTGTCCTTAAGATCAATTCTGCCCTTCGTTTCTTGTTCAGTAGTATACAGGCAGTCATGTGACTCATCATCACCGCAAACAGTATTTTGCGGGAAAGGTAGGAGTTCAGCCGGATTAAGAACACAACACCTCCTAATTTGTATGTGGGGAGCAAACAAAATCAATTCATATCTCGTCAATCGTGCGGAAGTGAGGTGTTGTGTTTGAGTTTTGTTCAATAGAACATCTACAGAGTGAGGCACCATCAGGGTTAGATCATGGCCTAGGACCATTCCCTCACTCTGTTTTACAGACGCGGCAGCAGCAGCGACAGCTCGCAAACATCTTGTCAAAGCGCATGCGACAGGATCAAGGGTGAAAGAGTAGTAACTGCACGGCCTATTCTTCCCTCCATGTTCCTGCGTTAATACAGCCAAAGCACATCCATCACATTCATGCACAAACAACACAAAGGCCTTGTTGAAATTTGGTGTACCCAAAACCGGTGCAGAGCATAATGCAGTCTTGAGAAGCTGAAATGATTGTTGATGTTCCGATTTCCATGGAAATGGCGAAGAAATGCCCTTCTTTGTTAAAGCCAACATCGGTTTTATCACTAGTGAAAAGTTCGGGATCCATAACCTACAGTAAGAAGCCATACCAATTAAGGCTCTGACTTCCTTCTGTGTATTTGGGACAGACATGCCATAAATGTGTTTTATTCTTTCAGGTGTCAATCTTCTTCCCTCCTTTGACAGGAGGTATCCTAAATAGCCGACCTCCTGGCAACAATATTGAAACTTTTTAAGCGAAGCTTTGTGACCATGCTTAGCTAGATGGAGGAGCAACAATACAGTTCCCTCTTTACAAGAACTCTCAGAATCTGCTGCTAAAAGCAAGTTGCCAACGTACTGAAGCAGCGTACAAGTAGGGGGTAATTCAAGAGTATCAAACTGTTCTTTCAAGGCCCTACTATAAATGCTAGGACTCTCGGCGTAACCTTGAGGTGCACGAGTAAATGTGAACGAGCGTCCCCCTAAGGTGAACGCGAACAAATATCTACTGTCCTTGTGTATAGGAATACTGAAGAAAGCATTCTTCAGGTCCACACCACTAAAGTAACTAGCCGTAGCTGGAATCATAGTTAATATCGTCGTCACATCAGGCACAATTGGAAATTGTGGAGCGACAACTCTATTGATGGCACGCAAATCAATTATAAAATGAAACGGAATAGCATTATCGCCTTTTTTGTACACGGGTAGGATCGGACTATTGCACAAACTTCCTGTAATCTCCTCAATCACCCCACGATGCACAAAATCGGAAACAATGCTCTTCAAAGCTCGCTCACCTTCAACCGAGATCTTATACTGCGGAATACGTGGCAGCTTAATACCACGTTTCTAGACTATTCTAACAGGTTCAATCTGTAGAACACCGACATCATTGTCGTCAGCCGCCTACAAACACTCCGGGACATTACTGAATTCTGGTGGCAAATGTCTAGTCAAAAATTGTGAAACAGAGAACTGCTGGGGTGAAATCGTCAAACGCACTCCATCAGATGAACAATGAATTACCGCATTTAATTCCTTCAACAGATTCAACCCCAACAAATTCTCTCCACAATTAGAAGTCAAAAGAAATGGACAATGGTCCGTAAAGGGACCCAAAGAAATAGGTACTGGCGAAGAAACCGGACAAATGACTGGTGTGCCAGAAAACCCTACGGAGACATTGGTTTGCCCTGACAGTGGAATGTTTGGAACCCGAGAATGATCAATGGAGCACTTCTGTGCTCCAGTGTCTATCAAGAACTGATGTTTCCTATTTCCCACTACCATTTCAACGTAGGGACCTTTCTGACTAACGGGAATAGGTGTAGGTTCCAAACCCTGCTCCGGGCAATCCTAACCAATCAGAATATCATCCGAAGGAAGCTCCTCAGAGAGGTAAGCAGCAGAAGGGTGATCAAATATGTTTCTAATATCAACACTCGAAGTCTGATTGTCCTGTGAAAAAGGTTGCTGAGGATCCTGCGAAAACTGACCTCTACCAGGGTGTCATGACGCCCGCTCCCGGAGAGCTGGTTCAAGCCCTGCATCCCCGAAAGCGGACATCCAGTCCCCAAGGAAGGTCCCAGCAACCCCATATAGGGGCCCTTTGGACAGTGTCCTGGCACCTATGGCGCCAAGCTCATAAAAGACATCAGTCCTGGCACAATAGGCACCAGGCTCATTATGGGAGTGCTTGGGTGCACTTACCTGATGCAGACCATGCTGCAGGATCCCGGCCTCCTTGAGGCCTGAAAGGAACTACTTTACCTGTGGGACTAATTTACCATCCGGGCGTGGTCGGGGAAGGATACATACCTGATTGGAGGAAGGATACATACCTGGAAGGCTATTTAAACCCCACCCGAACAGCCACACGTGCCTCGCGTTGTTCTGCATCTAGCAGCTGGACGCTCACCGTGTCTGCTCCTGCATCCTGACTTCTGCCACACTTGCCAGCATCCTGGATCACTTGCAAAGGAAGAGAAGAAGAGAACAGAAGAAGGAAAAGTCCTTACCTGCTAAAACCGCATCCCGGAGACATCTCGCCGACAATCCTGAAAAGGAAAACTTTTATTTAAAAGCTCATCGCGTCGATCGCTGCAGCGCCACATTTTACTCACCTTTACAGGGCGTCTCCATGTTCAGCAGCGATCATCCGGATTTGCAGTCACGCCCCAGCGCCTAGGGAGAAAAAGACCAGAACAAAAGGTGAGAGAGAGAAGGGAATAAGGAAAGCTAAATCTCCATGTTAAGACTTACCTGTTGATTCATTCCCTCTTCATTTCGGGTCCGCGCCGCATCCTGGCATTTCTGGACCCCGGCCCCTAAGGGGAAAAAGAGACATCAGCGTTAATGAGCGAATGAAAAGACATTACCAAAAAAACACTCATTAAAGACTTAACTGATTTCTACAAGGATTTCACCTCTCATCTCGGGCCGGTGCCTGTTCCCCGGCATTCCGTACCCCGGCCCCTATCGGGAAAAAGACACTAGCATTAGTACATTAATGCATGGACACAAGGGGAACCTCTTATCAAAAAACTTACCTGGAAGCCAAGCAAGTTTGGTTCTCACCAATCCGAAAATCCAGTGAAGTAACTGGATACCAACGCGCCCCTGCATCAGAAGCAGGATGGAGAGCTCGTCCTTCCAGACCCTAAGGTGAGACGCTACGAGGAATCACAGAAGGGTTTCGAGGAGGGTGAGAGGGGAAAGTGGGAGGCCGATTGCATTACCCCGCAGACAGTTAATCCCCTATTTTCACCTACAGAAGGATACTTCTGTGAGCCAGACAAGGGGGCCCGGTCCAGTCCGTCTTCCGAACCCTGCGCATCACCTTAGAAGAGGTCAGCAGTGCGAACCAGGCCAGCGCCTCCGTGGGAGTCAGGTGAGCGTAACACAGGGTCCCCCACCCCGGGGTGACCTCTGGGTCATCTATCCATACTCCCAAATGTGTTGTTCGACCTCTGTCAAAGGACGGGGCATTGTGCACGCCAATGACCCTCCTGGTAACAATAGGCACACTTGTTAATGCTCACAGGACCCAAGGGCACATTCCCTTGTGGAACATACTGACCTCTAATCTGCGAACTACCCCCTCTGGGGCCTCTACCAATTTGTTGTAACAATACTTTAGTCTTTAAGTCTCCTTTTCTCTTTTCTGCTCTATCTCTTTCATTATTGACACAGTTCTCGTAGTACTGAGCCATGTACAGTACTTCTGATTGGGATTTCGCCTGCTAAGCGCTCTCGGAAGACATAATATGTGACTGGATGTCAGGCAGCAATCCACGCACAAATTTGTCCACAAATAACCTTTTCCCAGATTATGTGCCTAAATCCTGTCCACTGAAGTCAGAGAATACTTGTCCGAACCGATTAAAGAACTCAGTGGCACCCTCAGATTTTCCTTGGACACAGGCCGTAAACTTGTCCCAAATAATTCTTCTTTCAGGAATTATAGTTTTTAATTTCGCAATGATTCTGTCAGGCAAAGTGAGTATCACCTGAGGCGGTCTCTCACCAGCTGGCTTTTCCCCGTCAAGCCTAGTTATATTAGCCCACGTATCTCCCAACCCAGGTGCATCATCTATTGTTCTAACCTGCTTCCACAAATCTACGGGCAGGAGTACAGGGAATAACAAGTCAATATCGCCTAGGGTGAACACTGAGGACTGCAAGACAGACTCTATCATTTTATAGAATCCTGTTGGATTTTTCCTAATGTCGGGAATAGATTGCCTAATAGTGTTCACTTCCTGTCGTGAAAACGGGACTTAAACAAACTGTGATACATAATGTGCAGGAATGTCCACAGCAGCTATACCTGCTTCAGCATTAGCGGCAATCTCAACTTTTGGGACAAATGTCAGAGGTACCTCTCTCATAGGCAACTGAGATATAGGCAACTCCCAACGCTTACTAAGCAACAGAGCTAAGTCGAGCGCTAAAGCAGTCGAAGAAGTGTCAAGTGAAAAAGCTCTCTTATAAATACCCAGTAACTCTGTGGGGCACCTAACCTTCTTCCTCACACATTCATCCTGCAGCTACTCCACCATTACCTGAATCACCTTGCTCTGCATTTCTAGCGTATATTGACTGTATGTGTCATATACCTCAACCGGAGTTATCGATAAATCCGAAATCCATCTAATCGCATCTCTTGTACAAATTTGTGCTTCCTCAGATGCCCATTTACGACACGGAATAAATCATTTCTGTACATACATACTCTCTTCTTCGTCATCCTCATTCCGTAACTTCTCCAAATCTCTCCTATACTCAAACAAACTCTCGACATTCTCATGTACTTTCTCCACAGTATCTCTTGATAGTGCTAAAGTATTCAGATCCCTCAGCCCTAGTGGGAGATCCACATTATTTAATTTACCCCACATTATGCATAAATGAATCCCTAAACCTTCAATAAAAACATTTTTCTCAGGAAAATTATCCATATTAGACAGTGTGGCAAAAACATTAGCTCGATCATCTCTCTCCATACAATGCTTAACCCATGCAAACAAATCCAGCTTTTTAGCTGTAGGGACAGTATTACGAGTAACAACCTTCAACCCTGCACCCCGATCAACTATAGTCGGTACAGAACCACTCGGGAGTGGAGGTGCAGGCAGATTCAATGGAGGTGTTATTACTGGTGCAATGGGAAGAGGTAGTAGAGCAGGTGGAGGAACAACAGCCGGAAGAATAGGAGCAACAGGTTGAGCAGGGAGAGCAGGAATAACAGCAGGAAGAGGCAAAGAAACAGGAAGAGGATCGTACAGTGGTGGTGCAGAGGCACCAGGCCTTCGCTCATTTAACAATTTGTCGAGAAACTCGTCAGAAACATGAAGGTCTTTAGAAGGATAGATTTTCTGAATACCGAGTGAGAAAGCCCTATCCATATTCCTAACTGACTCAGACTGTTTGTCCTGATCATATAACAACGCCTTTTCAGTGTTCGTTTTATGACGGCGCGCATATTTTTCCCTAGTCTTAAGCTGCTGCAACGCTTCTTTTTTCCAATTCTGTAGAACATCAAATGCTGTGGGTCTGGCCTTTTTCTTTAATAAGACCGACTCTAAGTATTCAATACGAGGGATCTCAAAACTACCATTGATTGGCCACTAAAGTTCGGAGGCATGTCTGGATTGTCTGTGCCAAATATCATTAAATACTACACTTCCAATGCCATGTTTACAATACATAGTAAACGCCAGCGACCCCTCCTGTGGTGCCGGGCGGCTAAATTCCAAAGATTGTCGATCGCTGCAGAATAATGCCCTAAAGCAGCTAGACAATTTGCCAGGCATTTCTCTAAAACTCGGTGTTCTAAAACTTGGTCAATAATTGTGTCTGCAGATACAATGCGCCAAATTCAAATTGTCAGGGTTAAATTAAGAGTCGGGTCACGACTCACCTGACCAAACCTAAGGAGGACCCTCCGGTTTATCAAAGAACTTACCTAACAAATTTTACCTTGTGTTTGGTGATTTCGGCAAATCTGCCCGCCTCAAAAGTGGACCCTCGTCAAGATGCCGTCTCAGACCGCACGGCTATCGTCCAAGGATCGGATTGTGCAGCACTGTAGAGGTGTTGCGTCTCGTTCAGTCGGGCCCGTAGTATCACACCGTCCCATCCCGGTTCGATAGCATGCGTCAACCTTCAATGGTCCGGCATCAATCTTGAGGGTCCCTATTCGGGCGCCAACTGTGAAAAGAGAAAAATAATAGGAGGCCGGGAAACCCAAAGGAAACACACCAAACACCGGTTACAAAGGAACATACAAAGTACTTTATTTTAAGGTCAAGCAATGACAAAGTCAAATGACGAATCAGATAGCTATCGGCCCTCAGTAAAACACAACAGACTTCAACGGGTTTCGATGTATTCAGTGAGAGACTGTACATTGGGACATTCAGGCTTTTATACATTTCTCCACCCTGTTGTCCAACCCCTTCGTGGGTTAACCATTCCATGAATGTATTACTGGTCTAGGGTCTCTGCCAGGTCAATCTTCTAATATATTCATCAGTATGCGCATAAATCAGTTCAGTCGATACAGGTAATACATTTACACACAGGTCAACGGAAGGACAAGGTCTCAGTTCACGACCCTAACAAGTGGCCTGTAGGCAAGTTATACATTAGCTGTACGGAGGTCATGTCGACCAGATTCTGTTCGGAATGGCATCGTCCACCATTTTGATGTACAAGGTGACTTTTACACAGCAAGAGAACCTAAAATGGCGGTTTGATTCAAGATGGCGGCCTACATCAATTTCTAAGGTCAAGACCTTGCCGTAGAGAGTTATTTGCGTACATGTTTTAAGCAACTTGGCGTAGGCCAATATACATACAATCGTTTACAATAGGAGGCATAATTTAATATCCAGTTTGACACCTTTGGTACTAGAACAATTGGACTAGACCATGGATTTATAGAGGGCTCTATAACCCCGAGATCAAGCATCTTGTTGACCTCTCCTTTGATGTGGGATCTCACATGTTCTGACATTCTGTAAACTCTGCTCTTCACAGGTAAACAGTAACCAGTGAGAATATCATGCTGGCCCCAACGGGTCAACCTGGTGAAAGTGAAAACAGGGAGGCAAACTGATTCAACAGAAACTTGCACTCATCCTGCTGTTCAGATGTCAGACTAGAAGAGAGATTAACTCCTTATATGTTCTCATCCAAAGGTTGGCCTCTGAGTAGGTCAGGTAGAAGTTCACTTTCCTCTTCCTCTTGAGCTGAAGCTAGAAGCAAAGCTCCCACTTCTGGTCTCGAGACATATGCCTTCAAACGGTTGGTGTGAAAGACTCTGGGAGCCTCCTTAGGTCTGCCTAAGTCCACCAAATAGTTCACCATTCCAAGTTTGCCCATAACCTTAATGGGTTCTATCCATTTGTCCTGCAAGGCCCTCTGCCTTGTTGGCACCATAACTAGTACAAGCTGGTCTTGAGTAAACTTAACCATGCTGGCCTTTTGGTCATGCCAGTGTTTGACCAGAGCCTGACCTGCTTTTAAGTTATCACTAGCTTCTGCCATCTTTTGTGACATTCTCCATCGGAGACCTATCACATAGTCAGTCACTCTGACTGGCTTGGGGAAAGGAGCACTCTCCAACCCCTCCTTAAACAGGGCCAGTGGGCCTCTGACTGGATGGCAATAGAGAAGTTCAAAAGGACTGTAACCAACTCCCTCCTGAGGTCCTTCTCTATAAGCAAAGAGAAGGCATGGCAGTAGAAGGTCTCACTTTCTTTTAAGGGGTTCCTCTAAAGCCCATATCATGCTCTTCATAGTATGATTAAACCTCTCTACCAGTCCATTTGTCTGTGGCTGGTAGGCTGTAGAGAATGTGTAAGTGACACCACAGTTTTTCCAAATGGCCTGCATGTAGTGGGACATATAATTGGATGCCCTGTTGGATATCACTTCCTTAGGAAACCCTACTCTGGTAAAAATACCAAGTAGAGCCTTAGCCACAGCCTGAGCTGTAACATTACTCATAGGTACTGCTTCAGGGTACCTAGTAGCATGGCCTACTACAACCAACCAGGATAAACCTGTTCCCTGAAGATGTGGGAGGGACAAGGGGACCAACAATGCCAATGCCCACCTTATGAAAAGGAACTCCCACCACTGGGAGAGGCACCAGGGGAGCAACATTCTTGGCTCCACTCTTGCCAGAGGTTTGGCAAGTTTGACAGCTCCTACAGAATTTTTCAACTTCTTAACCCATCTTAGGCCAGTAGAAGTATAAGGAGAACCTTTCCTTGGTCTTTTTGAAACTCAAATGATTAGCCAAAGGTATCTCATGGGCCAACTGTAGGAACTGGAGTCTGTTTGCTATGGGCGCTATACGTTTTTTGCAGTCCCCAGGAATAGACTCAGTCGGTTCACTGTAGAAGATACCATCTTCCCAGAACAACCTATGCTTCCCAGGCTCTTGCCCATCGAGCTGAGAAGCTGCCTGTAAGCGAAGACCTTCAAGAGTAGGACACTCTCTTTGTCCTTTGCTGAAGTCTGCATTGTTGGGGCCACCTTCTGCCAGTTAAGACCGCAGCTCAGAATGGTCAACAGGGTCTAGATCTCCAACTAAAACAATGTCTTCCTCCAGATCTGACTCTTCAGAAACGGGATCACCCACACAGGGTTGTACCTCACACTCTTCCTCAGCAGGTGGAGGAGTCACAGGTGTGATTTTGGACAATCTTGGGGATGTCCTTGTGGGTAGCACAGGGGTGCTATCTGTCTTTTCCTTGGGGTTCTTTCCAGAAATAGCAGTGAGCAACTCCTGTGGACTGAGAGTGATAGTTTCCTCTATCAACCCTTCTGCAGAGCCTCTCAAGGTCCTCTCCCTTACAGGCCCAGTGAGCTCCTGTTTCCTTTTACTGAGAGGCCTGGGAGTACTCGACACAACTCCAAGAGTTTTCAGGTCATTACCCAACAGGACTCTCCTAGGAACTTCACTCTGCACACTAACAGGTGTCTTGACAGTCATATCATTACACTGTATGAGAGCTGGTAACTGGGGAAGCATTTGCACAGGGCCTCCAGCTAACTTGGATAGGCATTTGGGTGCCTTAGCAACATCCTCCACCTTGAAAAATGATTCATCAACTACAGTTATGCTGGCTCAAGTGTCTCTGATGGCAGGAGTCTCCTGGCCATTCACAAGAATACTATCTTTATAATACTCTTTAGTATTATCTGGGATGGAACTATAGACATCTACATTTTGTTGTTCCCACAAACACTAAAGAAACACTAGCTGAGACATTCATGGGTTCATCAGCTAATAGGTAAATGTTTCCACTTGCCATATGTACTTCTTCCTCCGGGGAAAAGGCTAAGAAGACAGTGTGGACCCCTGAAGGTTTACCCTTTCATCTGGGATCCCCTTTCACATGGTCAGTTGACCCACAAACATAACATTTCCAAAATGTTTGATGAATTTGGGCTTTTTCTGACCTCCATCTGGTTTGGGTTCAGATGGTACACTATCCTGATTCGGTTTCCCTTGAGGCTTACCCTTATTGTTCTGTTTAGGGCCCTCTTTTGGATTTTAGGTATTAGAATTCTCCTTGTTATCTTTCGTTGGCTGCTTTCCCTCATCCTTCTTATGAGTTGCCCCTAGAATTCTCCTTGTTATCTTTGTTTGGCTGCTTTCCCTCATCCTTCTTATGAGTTGCCCCAGAATCCATGTGAGTAGCCCTGTTGGCAACCAACAAATCAGCAGCCTTAGCTAACTTCTTTGGATATATCTCCTTAGAATCAGCCAAGTGCTGTCTAAGCTCAGGAGAGCAGGCATCATAAATTGACTCCAACATAACAAGATTTCTCATACCTTCAGAAGTGTTTACTCTGTAACCATTAACCCAACCATCTAGGTTTTTCAAAAATTCACATACCCAGGTAGCCCAAGGGGTACCATCATGATTTTTGAGGGTCTTAAACCTCTTAAGGTACTGGGAAGGGGTCTTCTCAAATTTAACAATTAAAGCTAGCTTCACACACTCATAATCCATCCTATCCATCTCCCCCAAATCCATCATAACATCAGATGCAACTGTGGGTAGCCTAGAGAAGAGACAAGGAAGCAACTGATTCCCTGTAATGTCTTGAATCCCATGGTTATATTCAAACATTGCCAACCATTCCAAAATATCAAGCTTAGCCTCATACATACCAACAATTTCTTTAGGCATACGGTGTCTCTTAGGACTGGAAGACCTGGAAGACTCTATGGCATGATTCATCTCCATTTCTCTGGGCTTAAGTTCTTGATGCTTTTGTTCAGTTTGAGCATTTAGACGTTTAAATTCCAATTCAAGCCTGATTTTCTCTATAGCAATGAATTCAGGACTGAGTGCAGGACCTGTAATGGTCCCAGCGGACAAAGGTTGAGGTTGTTGAGCAGTTAAAGGAGCAGTGAGGCCTACATTGTGAGACACATCTGCTTCATCTAACTCATCAATAACAGACACATTATCACCCTCATCATTACCCACATTTGCTGAGGGGTTAGGGATTTCAGGCCCACCCTCCAGACTTTGTTTCTCGAACACCCTTTCAATCAACTATGACTTTTTGCCTTACACAGAGAGATTCCTATCTCTACACAGATTTTTCAGATAATCCATAGTGTAACTAAGGACGGTCTCCGGACTGTAGCTTTCCATATCAGACATTATTTATTTTGCTTTTTTATTGATGTTTAGCCTTGTGGTTAGTTTATCCAAGGTAATAGCAGCACTCTAAGTTTCATTACTATACTTGATCCTCACCGCTGTACACCAGTGTTGCGCAGAATCATATGCAGTGCCTTTTGGGAACACCACACGCAATTAAGACCACAAGTGACAGTATAGATTCACCTTTGCTACAAGCCTGTACTACACAGTAAAGTGGTAGCGATGGCTGAGCAGCCAGACTTATCTCAAGAGTAAAGTGAGCAATACCGATAGTTACACAAAGGACAGCAATTACTATGGTTCAAACAAACACTGACTCACGGTTTCTGAGTAAAAGAATATACATTTATTTACACATCAGTTGTAAAACAATTCACCAAAGTAAAGCAGTAGAAAAATCACACTCTTAATATACTACACCCCACCCAATAGATTCTGGACAAGTTAAGCTCAAAATGAAGTGTGAGCAAAATGGCACTCCAGCAATTTAAAAGGGTGGGAAAGACAAGGTTAGACAAAGGTTGAGCAGCACCAACAAGTAAGTAAGCAGGGCAATCTAGAAAAAGAAACTACAGTGAGGAAATCAAATCCAGAGTCCTGGTCTTAAGTGAATGGACCAAAGTCTTTGCAGAGGATCACACAGTTCAGGGTAGTTTGCGGTTAAGTCTTTGCCAAGAGTTCTGAGCGAAGTTGGTCGGACGAAAAGTTACTTTAAAAAATAGAGAAGGACAAGCCCTCGGATTGGCGAAAGATTTCAAACACTTTCACCGCAGTCAGACGAAACGAACAACCGGGTTTGAAAAGTACCTTAAATGAAGAAGAAGGCTGTAGCTGCGGCAGACGTTCCTGGCAGCTCTTGCAGGCTCACGGTTCCTGAAGCGACTGTCAGACTGACACGAAGAAGGAAGACTAGAGAGTCCTGCACTGCTCAGGGAAGAAGCCAGCAGCAGAGCAAAGCAACAAATAAAAGTTGTGCTCCTTAAAACCCAATCAGAGACGGTCCTCTTGGCTGTCCAGTTCACCGTACCTGTGCACAGCAAATTCGACCAGAGGAGGGAGGCCTGGCCTGCAGTTTGGCGAACTGGTTGGTCCCACCAGATCAAGGGGAGAAGATCCCTTACAGATCTTTCCTGTCGTTGAAGTTTGGAGATTTGGACCCGCAGCAGGGCTTCATCGGGAGGTTCAGTTATGGTAGAGGTCCTCTTCTGTCAGCTTCTCTTTGGTTCTCTCGATCCAGTGGCGACTCTGCCTTCTCAGTCCCAGAGACCTGCTTTTTATGCAGTTTTCCCCCATTCACCCAGCCTGGCTGTCAATCACACAGCAGGGTGGCTGTCCCAGCGGGACAGTCACAATAGCCAATCACACAGGGTGTGACATGGGTCTCCAAGTAGACACTGTGCAGGGAGTCTCAAACCCCTCCCTCACATCCTCTCCCCCTCAGACATTCAGGCACCTAAGGAGGTCTTCTGTGCAGAAGCCCGCCAAAGGACAGCGAACAAAGGAACCAAACCTGGTTTGGTGTGCAGAGTAAAACACGAGAAAGACCTTTACCAAAAAGAAATGGTGAATAAACCCAGCCAGAACCAAATACAAGTAAATGGGGTCCAGCAGATTTAAGTTTGAGGCTACTAACTTTTCCTAAAACAGAACCAAGGCTATCTAAATAGACCGTGTTAGGAAAAATAGGGTGGATACCACTGCCACCAGCCAAATCTTAAAGAAAGGGGAACGAAATAATGTTCCATGAGAAACAGAAAAAAAAGGATAACTATTAACCCTTTCCAGAACTCTATGTAAGATAGTTTGTACTGGGTCTGTGAGTTTAAAAAGACTAATAAAGTCAATGGCAATGTTACATGTTCTGGGAGACAGTAGTCAGTCCCAGAGAATGGAGTTTGAAGTGGAAAGTCTGAAAAAGACAACCCTGTGTCACTGCATTAAAGGTGCTGTGTAACACACAGTAAAATGATGATGTCTATGGAGTAGGTGAAGCTCCATAGTCTAGGAACACAGAAATGTTAAACACACACAGCGAAACACATGTAAGATTGGGAAAAAAGGCTCACACTCTTACCGGGTGAAAAAAATAAATCCTAGAAATCCAGCAAAGCTGCTGAGGGACTCAGCAGCTAAGGGAAATTAGCCATTCTGGATAATTCTCCATAACACAAATTTCGAACACTGTTTACATTTCTACATATGTTCAAAATAAGAACACATTACCTGACCTAGCAATACCTCTGTAATGTGAATCAAACATCCTCTTTCACAGCCGTGCTGACAGAGAATGTAATTAAAAGGCATCCAAGTAATTATTATATGCCTCCCACTCCTAACAACGCACCACATGCTTGATACTAAGTACGCCTGCAGGAAAAACCCATTCCGCTGAAGCGTTTGCTGTGTTGTAATTGCAGCTTCTTTCTCTCTACCTCTGACCCCGCGCATTGCATTCACATGAGGGGAGACCATGCATATTTATCTCACCCACATTGAGACAACTGTGCATTGCCCCCATCTTCCCCTTCCATTTGAACCATGAATCCCAGGTGAGCAGGAAGCAAATGCATGGTTTTCTGCGTGTAAAACACAATGAATTCTCCTGCATCTGAAGGTAAACTTACCTTACCTTAAACCGCCATTATCTCACTCAGCTAGTGTCCCTGATCCACATGTTGCAAGACAGGTTTTACACTCTACATACCTGGAGAATAAATATTCACTAAAGAGCATGCTCATCACTACTACACTTCGGATGTGGCCCTACAGACCCTTGAAGACCCTTAGTTCCGGTTCACACTGCTCTTCTCATCAATGCCTTCCAAAGAAATTAAAGTGAAACATTTGTATTTATCAAAACACGTTTATGTTCCTTATGCTTAGTTCAATATGACTACATTTTGGCAAGAATTGAAATGCATGACACGCTTTAGTGACAGCCTTCTGTAGTGTTCATGTCTTAGTGTTATTGTCTCATGATTAAGCCAGAGCGTCATTGGTCAGAGCGCATTGAAACACTTTGTGTATAGGTGCTATATAAATAAACTATCATATCATATTTTGGTTTGCAATCTCTTTGCATAATGCTGATTGCATGGTCCGTCCAATGTACTGGGTCCAATAAGTTGCCCCATTATTCTCAGGTGTTTTCTTTGTTAATGATATGTTTAACGTCTTGGTGATGTTTGGTGAAGTGAACAATGTTCACATGTGTGGTATTTGGTTTCCCAACTCATTAAAGCTTGGCCCACCGTGGATCCGATAAGCAGAGACTAGAAAGAGTAGCAGGCTGCAGTGCTCACAAAAGCATGTAGTGGTACAGCCCCTGATTGTCTTCCAGTTGGACGTGCGTTGGTCAGTTGGTGTTTTCAGTCTGTAGCCAGACACTTGGCAGCACTAGATGTCTGCGCTTTGGAGTATAGGCCTCTTCGAGATGCTCTGTCTGTTTACAGTTTAGCCCGAGCGATGTATAATAGTCCAGGTGGTTGTG
Source organism: Ambystoma mexicanum (assembly GCF_040938575.1). Taxonomy (NCBI): domain Eukaryota; kingdom Metazoa; phylum Chordata; class Amphibia; order Caudata; family Ambystomatidae; genus Ambystoma; species Ambystoma mexicanum. The sequence continues at coordinate 1,394,248,470 of NC_090935.1, read as the reverse complement.
TTGGACGTATCTTTACATTCACAGTAATTTGATAATATGGGCAATACACTGATATTAACAGTACGCAGGGTGATCTATTCTTGTATGAAATGTATATCATATTACAGTGATATCGTTACCATATTGTTCTTATTGTACTGAGGAACAATGGAATGTGCTGTCACTTCCTGTTTTGTCATGAGGAGAAAGGTGGCATGCCGCACCATCACTTCCCATGATGTTACTTGAGGTGGGAGTCAAATTACATCACTTCCTGTGATGTCATTGGAGGTCAAGGGTCGTGTGATGTCACTCCCGCTACCCCAGGCGAAATGACATCCCTGGTTTTATGCCCCCTTAACATGTACAGCATATGTCTTGTTCAAAAAAGTTTAATTTCTCGAATATCCCATGGAAATTCAAACAGTATAATTGATTTGAGAGGCTTCACAAATCACTCAAATTATGGAGATTTCAGAACTCCTCCACCCCTCACAAACTCTGAGAAAGAGATGGTACACTTGAAGTGTGCCTGTTCTTGCACTAACTGACCCTAAATCACCCCTATCCTCAACTGTATATGCACCATCTGACGCCTGATTGATTGCATGGTCAGTGCAAGGATTCTTCTCACCCCAAGTGAAGTGGATCTTTGGTGATCTTATCTTACGGTGGGGACACATTTGATGTTTTTAGTCTCCAGTGGTGCCACTCTGATGGGGGGGGGCTTCCTCAGTTCCTTAGAATCGGCTTGTTGTAGCAGCAGCCCTGACTGACAGCTTTCAATATTTTACCTCTGGATGATAATGACATGCCTGAAATTAATTTATTTTCTCTTGTTTTTTCAATATCCTTTTCATGAGGCCCTTAATATGTTTTGTGTGCTCGCACTTCATAAAATTGTTGTTTCATCTAGCAGAATGCCATCTTTTCCAAACACCTTTTAATTATTTCATCATGGCTCAGTAAGCTGTCCTTTCGCGCGCGTGCGTATTTGTGTGTGTGTGTGTGTAGGTGCGCGTGTGTATGCGTGTGGTATGGGTTGCTGGATGTGTATCTTGTGCATACTACTTTTGCAGTACTACTGATCATCACACTGTGTTGCCACTGTTTCGGGCGATTGTGTCTAAGAAGTGTTTTTGTTTTCACCATAGTCAAAATGAAAGCTCTTTCGTAATCGTTGACTAAGCAAGCAAACTGTTTATAGAATGGCTAATTCAAGCACTTGCTAATCCTTCAATATGGATGTCATCGCAGGAAATTACATCACCATGGCTAAAACGGGTTAATGAAATGACAAACAAGTTACTAAAGCATGTAAAAGACACAATGACGTTTCATCCACACATTAAATATGTTGTTAAGGGTGTTCTCCCAGCAGTGAACACACAGTATGACAAGGACACACCCAGCTCTACCACAACAAGCCTGATGTCACTATAGCATATCATGGCCAGGAACTGTGATCATATTCTATGTGCTCCCGCATTTGCTGAGGAACTGACATTATATGGGCACAGTCATTATATGGTACTAATCGACTCACATGTACATGTGAGGCCATGGTTTAATAAGATCAGCCTCAAATACCCAGGCACTACAAGTATATATGCTATGTAGAGCCATCCACTGCCAGGTGTAAGCTGATATGTTAATGTAGTCATCAAATGCTAGATACAGTCCAGCTCCACGTGCCTAGGTTCTGCCATCATATGGTGAAGGAAGCCTTATGTGCTAAGGGGCTCTCTTTTTATGCAATGGACAACCTCATAAAATAAAATGTGTATTTGTAGTGCACGCCGTCATGCTTAGAGGGGTATCTTGGCCCTATTGAAAGATGACAGATATTTTTTGCTGTTACAAAAATACATTGTTCTCATTGTATCAGCCACAGAAAGATGAAGGGTGGAGTTGACCTGCCCAGATTCGAACCTGTGACCATGAGGTCAAACAAAGGGCTCTTTAGTGGATACATTTGACCACTGAATCAGAGACCCAGATTTCATATGAAGAGTATATTCGCATATGTGAAGCTATAGCACATATGGCAAGCTCATATTCGAAAGGCAATAAAAGGTATACCATCTGAACAATGCACAGCTTAAGCATTGCTGTTGTTTGTTTTTTCTCCAAATGTCCATGATACCATGTTTATGTTCATTCTGTAACTGCACAATTGAACCGATTGACTAATCTTTCGCAGTTGTTTCTGTTTATGTTGATTACATTTAAATCCAGCTCTGTTTGACTGGATTATACGCACTTGTATTTTAAACACCCCTGGGATCTCTATCCCTATTAAATCTTTTTGTCAAATGTTATTAAATACATTCAGTCCAGAAATTCATTTACTTGTGACTTTGATATGTGTTGATATGTAGGATTGGTGTGACCTTCTCACCCTGAAATTTTGGTTTTGTTTACTCATAATCCTAAGGTATAAACCCAAACATGGATCACATTTCTAGGTCAGGCAATAGCCATTACAATCCTGCCCAACTATAACCGGGTGGCCACACAGTTTGAACCAGTAGGAAACATCCCTCACCTGGAGCAGGAGGGAGGGCTGTACACAAGGGAGGATGTGGGCGCAATCAATAGGGCCAATCAGAGCCAGGGAAAAGCAGGAAGGTAAAGGCCTACAAATCAGACCCTTTATTGCCACAATAAACGCACTGCCTCAGTAAACCTATTATCCATAATGTAATAGGCAGCCAGCATCCACTAGCTTTATGGTAGTAAGGACAATGGCCATAAGGAATTGGGAATTGGGTTTATTGAGAGAGGGAAGAGCTGCAGAGGAGGTTGGAGGAGAAGGAGGAGGAGAGACCAATCATGATGGAAAGATATCAGTCACAGGAGGAAAAGGCAGAGCAAAGTCTTGAGGAGGAGGTAAAGGGGTGAGATTGGGAGAGTAAAGGGAGGTTTAGGAGTGGGAACTGGTATAGGAGGCAGTGGAGGATTGTGACCAGGAGGAGAAGAGATGGAAATAAGACTGATGAGGTTGAAATAAGAGCAGAGCCAGGGATCTGCTGATGGTCAGATCCAAGCACAAAGGGGGTCCCCAACCCAGGTGGAAAGTCCAGAATAAGGCCCGGGGCCTGTTAAAGACGTGGAGAAGTATCTGCCTAGGACCTGTCAGAAAGTATGAGGAAGGCTGCTGAAGTGTGTCAAGAGCACGCTATTCCTTTACAATTGCTGAGCAATCACATTGCTATGTATCTCCTTTTGGTTGCTGAGTGAGTCAAGGGTGCATCATCCACTTCGTTAGCAATTCCAGAAGGATAGGGTGAGGTTTAGACTAGGGTGTCAGTGAGGAATCCATCAACATGACTACAGGACTCAAGAGCTTGTACCCAGGGGTGGTGGGGAGAAATGTCTATCCCAACCAACCCACATAGAGGTAAAGCCTACCAGAATGTCCCCAGGTGGGGCAGCTGAATGAGACCCCTGGGGAAGGTGGGAGAACAGCACACCTGCTCAATCCAGACACAGGGGACATTATTACAACAACCACCATAGGCATGAATGTAATTCCCAGTAGTCAATGAAGCCAATACATTGTCATCAAATTAACCAGGGTACATTGGTTCAGACCCCACCATGTATGGCGTGTTATGTTATTTGGCATTTATATAGCACTGTATATATCATTGGTATGACCTCAATGCTCTGGTAGGTTGAACACACCAGGGGACCACAGTCCAGGTCAGTTGAGAGGGTATGGTGTCATAGGGTAGTTGAATGCACCCATTATGTGTGCAGCGGATGCAGTTGCCTGATGGTAGCTGCGTCCTAGCATTAGGTGTGGTGGTATTGAAATCAGTTGAATGTGTGCCGTCTGGAGGATGGACACCAATACTGGGTTCTGGCTGTGTTAGGCCTGTGTAGGACCTTATGTGTGCAGCTAGGCCGGTTTGTCATGGGATGTAGCTGCGTTTTATTAGAATGATGAGGTGTTCATGGAGTAATGTTAATATGTGAGCAGCTAGGCTAAAATTCATTGAGGGGTGTAGATGCATTCTAATTGTGTGCTGGTGTGGAGTAGAGAGTAAGCATAGTGATATGGGAGATGAGTGTTTGGGTGGAGTTACAATCTAAGGAGTTCGGTATTCCAGATTTCAAGTGTGCGTTTGCTTAATAGTTACTTAATAAGCATATTCATTGGCGTTATTGCTCGGGATCTCGTTGAGAAATTGTCATCGGGTTGCAAGCACTCAGAAAAAAACACAAGAAATGTCAAGGAACACTTTATTTCCCAGTGTGCTACTTTTGTGGGCATTGTCTTTTCGTGATGAAGCATGTGATCTTGTTATCGAAACTTGGGCCTGGACTTTTAGACTCCAGTCTAGATATCCACCTAAAGCATTGGAAACACAATATTGTTTCAACTATCCTGACACCCTTTAGCATTGATTGTAGAAACCTCCTGTTTTTTTCTTTTTGTCCAAGAAACCCCTCACTCCCTTTGGAGTTCTCCCAACCCAGACATATAATTCAGGTATTCAGCTTACAGGCTATCGGCAGACAGAATCTGATAATGTAGACTTTGAGGAGGAGGGTGCCTTTAAAACTTTGCAAGATACTACCCTTTTGCCAAGAGGGCTTTCTATTTTATTACTCCTAGAAGTGTGCAACTTCTTCTGAAGTGTAAGTAAAACAGTTTTATGAACTTAAAAATCCAATTTCCAGTTGTTCTGTTCTTCCCTTTTGTAACATCAGACATCTCTGTGTGGAACACTGTGCAAGCATATGAGCCCAATCCATAATGCTGTTAAATGAAAACTGTATGATGGACATTTTTTGTTGGCACTGAAGATGTCTCATTGCATGGCCTTGGTTATTCTCCATTCTTCATTTCTGCCACAGGTTATGGCCAGCCTTAAGTTGCAAATGTACATTGCTGATTTCATTAATGAGTATTTTGTGGTCAGTGGCATACTTAAGGCAATTGGCCCTGTGGGTAAAAATGACAGTGCACCAGGTGGGTGGATCGTGGAGACATGGGTGGGGTTTCACAATGGTGAATGTTAGGGACACATGCTACTTTTTTACGATGTGCTTTAGCAGTTTCCTGTGTTGGGGCGTCTGACTCTAGCTAGAGCCAGCTGGACACTCTCGCCAGGTTTTGCTGTCAAGGATGGTAATATTGAAAGATCAACTCTAAAGCTAATGTTGTAAATTATAGGGTTCAAGGCAATGAGCGATGGGAGGGGACATTACAGGAGGTGTTATCATGATATCGCAGGATAATTCCTACAGCATGCAGAATCATCTTGTGCATGTCCCAGGTGTTCCTACCCCACACACTTGAAATGTCATTGAACATAACAAACTTAAAGGAGTACACCTTTTCATCTTAAAACATACCAGAGGTTAGCTTTTTTGTAGGTGCTGCTTATGGCACGTAAAAGACCCCTTGCCTCCAACCCACCCCCTCCATATCTCGACCAAATCCACAGGGCCTTGATGTGGTGCAGTGAATGGAAATGGAGAGGGAATAAAGGCAGGATAGTGTGGGAGAAAAGCAGAGAAGGGGCAGGTAACATGAACACTGATGGGACAGGAGAGTGGAGAATGAAGGAGGGCAGAAGCTTGAGGGAGAGAATGAGAGTGAGGGAAGGCAGAAGATAAAGTGATTGAACGTATCCAGGTAAGGGTACAAGGGTGAATGGATACAGAGAATGAAAAAGGGCATGAGAATGGGGAAATAGTTAATAAGGTACACTAGTGAGGGGAAATGCAGGAAGAAGAGGATTAAAGGGAGTGTAAGGAGAATGGGGAATAATGGAGGTCTAACGAATCAGGGAGAAATGAAGAGTGCGGGAGGGCAAGAGAAAGAGAGATAAGGGAGGCAAGTGAGGGAGGAATGGGCAGTGGAGGGGCAGCAATATAAAGGCAACTGGTGTGATGTGGGTAAACGAGGGAGGGAAAAATTGAGTGAAGGAAGGCAGGTGAGTATTCGAATAGCGGCAACACAAAGAGAGCAGTATTTTTATGACAAAGAACCTTGGGCAGAAATGGAGAAAGAACAAGCGAGAGGAGGATTAAGGGAATGAGGCAAGAACAGATGATGACATCCGTGTGCAAAAAGAGCAGGAAAGAGTGGGCGAGTAGAGAAGAAATTGCCAGTAGGGAAAAAAGGAGATAAAGAAGACTGCTTCATGGGAGAAAATGGAAGCAGGATGGAAACAAGTAAAAGCAGAGCATATTTGTGATGAGGGGTAGGCAGGTGCTTGCCCTAGCTGCCCACCTATTTGTAGTTTCAACTGCAATAGATAAATGAACAGGTGAACAATTACAATGCAGCCACTTAGATAAGAATGTATGCTCCACCAGCACCCCTAGTGTCAGCTTTGTGCCAGCCTCGTTACAATAAACCAATTAGAGGTTGATGGTCCAGACACAGGGGTGCCTGGGTAAGGACTGTTTTCCCTTAAAATGTGTGATTGGTGGGTGATAATAAATGGGAGGGGAGTATAACGATGAATGCTGTGTAAAATAAGGGCTCAAGCAGATTGACGTGTTTTAGATCCACATTAATTTGCAGGCTGCTACTGTGCATTCACGGTGGTGAAGATAAAGCTATACGTGACTTTTTGCTTGACCTATTTCTATAACAATGTATCTAATGTCAGGTTGGGTTCTTGTGTGATGTGTGTACTTCTTAAGGCATTGATAGACAAATTATTTTGTTTTTGAAAACCCAAACCTTAAAAAAAAAGATTTGACCTATCACTGGGAAGATATGTAGTCAAGGGCTTACATCACAGCCTGGGTCCAAATACCGATTTCATCACTTTAACAAAATGTGTGATTCTGGGCAAATCATTTAATCTCACTGATCTGTTGACTTTGGGTGTCATAGACTCATAGAAGTGATTTAGTTTATAATTTTTGTTATGAAGAAAAGCCCTCATGGTTTACTGAACTATTGAGTTGTTGTATATTTATAATAGTGAATATTTATATATTGCACTGCATATTAGTACCCGGCGAGGGCACAATCAGAATGAAAGAGCCATTCTCATTGGCCCTTGCCGAGGCATTACGCGGCTGAGAATCCTTTGATTCTCGGCCAGGATTCCAGCTGCCTTGTGCTCGCCGTGGCAGCCCTTCAGCGAATGAGGAGGCTCTAGGCAGGGCCATCCCCACTCCGAGCCTCCCCACGGCTGAGAGGCTGCCTTAGCTCCCCGCCGGGGACTCAGGTAAGTCTTTTTTCTTTTTTCCCCCTTTCCTCCCTCCTCCCACCTCCCTGCCCTCCCCACCCCACTTTTCTTCTATCCCTTGGTCCACAGTGGGGGGCGATGGCAGCCTCCAGGCGTGTGGAGACTCGGAGCGGGGCTATCCCTGCTCTGAGCCTCCACATGCCCAGAGGCTTCCATCGTCCCCAGCCGGAGACCGTGGTACATTTTCTTTTTTTCCCCCTTTCCCTCCCTTCCGCCCTCCCAACACCACTTACCTTCTTTTTTTTCGGGAGCGGACGCGTTTCCAGCGTGTCCACTCCCGATGGCCACCTTGGAAAGGGAAAACAGACTCCGTTTTCCCTTTACCAGCGGCCATTTTCTTTGTCTTTTTTTTCCCTTTTTCTCCCCTTGCTGCCTGCCCTGTTAGATTAAAGGACATGCCTTTGTTTACATTCCTATTTAAGCAGCCCAAAGGTGCCACCGACATTTTCCACCCCTCCTAATAGTAGGCAAGGAGGGAGGGGCCCAATCATATTGAAATGGAGCCTGATGAGCCCTGGCAAATGTTTCACCAGGCCCTATGAGTGAGCACGAAAGCTGCTCTTTGTTAGCAAGGAGGGAGGAGGGTGTGTTTTGTGGCTGGTGTGATGAGATGAGAAGGTGTCGGACCAGGAAATGGCAGGGACCGGTCGCCTTTTATCTGCCATCCGAGTGTTAAAATCGCCTCTGGTTGTGCTCCACGAGCATTTGAATGGACTGTTTGTTGAAAGATCTGCCAGCTATGTGTCGATTTAGAACATTCACTTCACATCACGTTGCAGCCTCTTCACTTCCCAAGATTGTTCTAATGCCACATTCAGCATTGTTACTCAAATGGCAGACCCTAGCTGACAACGGTGACTACTAGTAGCTGGCCCCTCCTCGGAAGAGCAACATTCGGGAAGACACAATCGCAAGCATCCCCAGCGTAAGTGAAATGTGTGCCCAACAAAAGGCAGAGCAGGTCTGGAGGGTGGAGTTAAAACGCTATGATCGTCATGAAGTGATATGCTGGTAGAGCAACGCAAGTTACAAGAAAGTATACCATTTGAAGATGATTTTTGTTTTTATATAGCTCTTTTGCCAAAACGCTGTACATAGAACATATTCACCTACAATTATCACCCACCCTATGTTGTTGGTCTCGTAAGAATGAAAGGCTGAGTTGGCATTGCCAGGATTCGCACCTGCGGGTCACACACAGAGAACAGCAGCAAATGCTGAACAAGCTGAGCTATCTTATCAGCTGGTTATGATTGATGAGGATGACAAATGAAGATGGCATTATGATGATTAATGAGGCAGTAATGCTAGCAAACTACTCACTGAAAAATCAACCATCTACTGACACTAATTCTGAGGTGTAATGGAACCTCTGTGCTGTCCTTCAATCCCATAGCCTGCTTTTCTGGAATTTTCTGGTTTGGTGCGCAAGGCACACAATATTCTTCGGGTACAAAGCAAGTTCATGGTAACAACTACTAACACTGACAACCTTTATATGATATCCATGATTGGCAAGACCCATTTTACATGAATAGCATCTGCTGCCAAAGGGTTCAATATATATACAGCCTTGGAGTGAAGAGAATATCACACTGAGGCTGTTTGACTGAATAGAATTAGGGTCTGAGTCGGCCCGCGGCATGGGCAGTCTGTGTGGTGGCCCAGGGCCCTGCTGTCAGAAGCTGCCAGAGGGGCCCCGGCACGCACCAGTGCCGTCCTCAACTATACCAAGTATATTGTTTAAAGGGGCTGGTGCAGCTACCATGCGTAAACCTCACGTGAGGCTACAGTGTCGCCTCCCAAAGTCCTGTGGCTCTTTAGAGACCAACACCTTCTCCCAGCAGCCCACCAGACGCTGCAGGCCCCATAAAGACTACGAATCACTTTTTTCTTCAAGCAGAGCATTTAAAGTGGGGGCGATTTACAAGTGATAGCCCATTTAAACAACCATTGTTTTGGAGGAGATGTTTGCAACGTTTCTGTGTTCAGAAATGCTAATAGGCATTTTCATTCTGAAAGCACACACAAAGCACCAGTCAGCTGCCTAAATCTACCTTTCCTCTAGGGCATTTGCACAATATATCACACAAAACAGCTTTAAATTAGCTACATTATTTTCAGATTTCTAAATTTATTTTCATCACATCATATGTGAACCCTGCATTTGTCAAACACTGAAACACACACAGGTCACCTTTTCACACATTACATGTTACACCTCTTGAAAATACAAAGCCCATTTTGTGCGCATTTTGCTGAATTGCATGCTGGTATTTGTAGTCTCCCAGTCAAGATGGGGGAGTAATGCCACAATTGTACACTTTTTGTTTAACAATATTTCTGTCAGGATTTATATATTTGAGTGGGTATATTACTATGTTATGTGTACTTTTCAATTCATCTCCATAAAGCAGAGTATTGTTGAAAGCCAGACATGGGGTTGGGGAGGCTAAATGATGAGAGGGCAATGAGTCCTGAATATTTGCCCAAAATGTGGCAAGAAAGGTTGCAATCATGGAGACTGGTGCAGTTATTTTTCCCTGATTGTGTGGACAGTGTATTTCTTTTTCAGAGGGTGGACACAACCCCTTTGGGTGTTTTTGAGGTCACAAGCTTGCTCAAACATTTGGCTATCAGGATGTCACCCATGTTGTCATGTTTCCAGTGCAGACACATAACATTATCATCAAAGCATATGCTCAGATTGGGATTTTGGTTCCCAGGAAATATTTCACTACATATTTCTGAGTTTAAAAGGTGAGCACCTTTCATACCTTGCCAGCGTATTTATTGGAAAACTTCCTCTCTCTATTTTCCTGTTGTTGATTAATTCTTTTGAAAGGCCAATACTCTTTTGTCTAGTGCACTTTCTTCTGAGGGGAAAGGTAAATTGAACTAAATGTGTATCTTTTCATTTAAGATATGTTCACTTACTGTGCGTATATTATTGGGTGCCAACTTTGGATTTTCGCTATGGGGTTGAGGGAGCTGTACTCATCGCCATGTCAAAACACCACATTTTGCAAAACATGCTGTCGCAGAAATAGGAAAGAAGACATATGATTTACAGGATCGTCTAAACATATAACATCTCAGAAAGTCTCCTAACCCGCTCAGTTGCCTTTGCAACTTTCTGCTATAGGATCCCCTGCTATTCTACACCGGCAAACAGTTTCGGCCTGCTCACCCTTCCAATCAAGGCTCAGTGGGTACATTAATGAGACTCCATTCTCATTGTGTAGTGAGCAGCCTTTGATAAAGGTATTATTTGCTATTAGTTTTTGTGACAGTCAAAATAATCCTTATCTGTACCTTCTGAAACAAAACCGTATTGCTCATTTGGACAATAGTTATTTATTTGTTTATACATTGGTAAAGGGCAATAAGTCCATAGGCATCTAGGTGCCAGTATTGCCCAAATATACACACAATAAAAATGAAAACATTCATGAAACGTCTGCAAAAACATCGGTTTCAGTTAAGAAAACGCAATCACCATAGTTTTGAAATGCCTCCCACCTTCTGCAAACAGAGTTTCTTCCAATTGCATCTGGGAAGAGATGTGCTCAAGTACCTGCATTGCAGATTGCTCTCAATATGAGCTTTGTCACTTAACCAAAGTGAGTCCTTCTGGACAAATCCTTTATCACACTGTGCCTTATCTGAGTAAATTAGAAGTCTGTACCAGGTATTCAGCTGTCTGCTTCTTCAAAAGAAAATGCCTCACTCCTGATATTGCCACATAGGCAAATATTAATATTGACAATTCATAGACTGGACGTCACAGTGTTTTTGTCTACTACCTTACGCATGGCAATGTGCTTTTAATTTCACTTCCCATGATACCTTTGCGTACTAAAGACTCAATTTTTTATATCACTGACGTCACTATTTATGCAAATTAGGGGGTCACACACATCTATTGCCGTCCAGGGCTCCACAAATTATAGGGCCGGCCCTGATTAGGGTATACTGTTTTAACCGATTCCAAAATATACCAGAAAATAGGTTCCAAAGCGTAACCCCTAAAAATATAATGAATACGTTTGTAACATAAGGTTTATGGATATGGGGTCTTCTTGTCACTCTTCTCCTCGGGCCGAGGACGTGGAGCCCAGCACGAGCGGCAGTAGACCGTTGTCAGCATGGTGGCGCGCTCCATTGAAGAGAGCGCAAGTGGCACTAGACCATTGTCAGCATGGTGACGCGCTCCATTGGAGAGAGCTCGAGTGGCACTAGACCGTTGTCAACATGGTGGCGCGCTCCATTGGAGAGAGCACAAGTGGCACTAGACCATTGTCAGCATGGTGACGCGCTCCATTGGAGAGAGCTCGAGTGGCACTAGACCGTTGTCAACATGGTGGCACGCTCCATTGGAGAGAGCGCAAGTGGCACTAGACCATTGTCAGCATGGTGACGCGCTCCATTGGAGAGAGCTCGAGTGGCACTAGACCGTTGTCAACATGGTGGCGCGCTCCATTGGAGAGAGCGCAAGTGGCACTAGACCATTGTCAGCATGGTGACGCGCTCTATTGGAGAGAGCGCAAGTGGCATTAGACCATTGTCAGCATGGTGACGCGCTCCATTGGAGAGAGCTCGAGTGGCACTAGACCATTGTCAGCATGGTGACGCGCTCCATTGGAGAGAGCTCGAGTGGCACTAGACCATTGTCAGCATGGTGGCGTGCTCCATTGGCGAGCGCGAGCGGCATTAGACCATTGTCAGCGTGGTGGCGTGCTCCATTGGAGAGAGCTCGAGTGGCACTAGACCATTGTCAGCATGGTGACGCGCTCCATTGGAGAGAGCGCAAGTGGCACTAGACCGTTGTCAACATGGTGGCGCGCTCCATTGGAGAGAGCGCAAGTGGCACTAGACCATTGTCAGCATGGTGACGCGCTCCATTGGAGAGAGCGCAAGTGGCATTAGACCATTGTCAGCATGGTGACGCGCTCCATTGGAGAGAGCTCGAGTGGCACTAGACCATTGTCAGCATGGTGACGCGCTCCATTGGAGAGAGCTCGAGTGGCACTAGACCATTGTCAGCATGGTGGCGCGCTCCATTGGCGAGCGCGAGCGGCATTAGACCATTGTCAGCATGGTGGCGCGCTCCATTGGATAGAGTTGAGAGGAGGTCTGTCAGGTTGATGCCATCGATCTCATAATCTCAGGAGTTAATAACGTCTCTGATGGATTAGATTTTACTTTCCACCAACTCCCAAGTGACCTCAGTAAAGCCGGGATTTATAGATATTATGTTGACATGTGTCTCACGCTCTTATCCTCCAATGATGGATTTTTGTTCCCAATTCCCAAGGCAAAAGAAAGGGATTTACATTTCTAGAGAATCTTCTTGGCGTCAGCAAATCTATTGTGAGAGGGCGTCTTGCTAGCACATCTTAAAACAGGGTAAACGGGATGTCAGGCGGCAGTCTCACTAAATGAATAATATATTTATTTGGATGAAAAGATATAGGACCTCTGATCATGTAGCAGAGTTGACACCAGGCAGAAATGTTTTTGAACACACGGTGTCACGCATTTTTCATGCAGTAGTGTTCACGTGTACAAAAAACACCGAGCTCAACCTGCGTATAGATTTTGCTATCTTGTGGTGCAGGAGTGGTCTCGCAGACGCCATGATGGTTACAAGGATAGAACACTGCATGCAGAAAGATGCCACTCCATATTCATAAAATGAGTTCTTAGCCCTGACTTTATCCGAAGCTTCATTCAAAGGCAAAAAGCTGTTTCCCTGCAATATCAAAACAGCAAAAGCAACTGCTTACATGTTGAGAAATGCAATCACTGTAACTTTTTAATATGAACATGAGAAATGTCGGTGTTGACATATTTTTATAAATCCAGCGAGTTCCACGGAAAATGACAACCAGAATTGGATGTCTGAAGGTCAAAATACAGTTAGCCCCACATTTCAGTGTTGACATAGCTGATACCAGCCCACCGGTAAGTGTCTAGCGCCTTGGGGAGGGCTCACAGAAGGCGGGGGTTAGCCCTATTAGGAGACCAGGAACACATCTAGGTTGCTAATCACTTTATTTTCTGGGAAGTCCATGCTGTGTGTACCGTGCATGCCCAATTTCCCTGAAAAAAACTACAGACCAGGCTGACCACTGTGGAAAATTGTAAAGGGAATAAGTCCCTTTACTATTACCATGGTAGCCATGTCTGGCAACGATGACAGTAGGACACGAGGTAGGTGGGTGAGAACAAGTAAAGGGGAGGGCGGGGGGGTGGCAAATGGGGGAAAGTGGCAGGGAGCCCAAAAGGGTTGGTTCAGGGAGTGAGAGCTGTGGGAAATGAAAGTAGTGAGCTTTGTGCTAGAGCCGAACATAATATGGCAGACTTATTCTAGAGATGCAAGCGGCCAGGGAAGGCATTGGGTGAAACTGGCAGATTCTGCATGCATTCCTGGCCACCTAATGACTGGATACTCTCCCCCAGGTGCTAATATACATTTAACATGGGCTGATGTCGAATAACACTGCATTCATTCATTTTATGAATGTCTCTTGGGAGAACTACACATGGCAAAGTAGACGTGAACATGTTCCTCCGCCTATGACGAAGTGACACACTGTAGTCCATGGTGAAAATAAAGTCTCAGGTTTGGCATGGACCGTTTTTAAAGGGGATACACGTGCTGCTTCTTTCCAGCACACAGTACTTTCCAATGTCAAATGGGACTGATAGAAAATGGAAGCTCAGTCTAAACGAGATCAAGAAATAGTGCAAACTAAGGAATTGTCTTGAATTAGGGGGCACGATATACATAGTTTGCTTCATGGCAACAATACCATTACGTTCCAGACAATTACATCATCACAGAGCAATGTCATTCAAAACTGTTCAGTCTTCCGAAGTTAACGTAAAATGTTCAAGTGTGATACTCACATTTCGGATCATGTTGAATTGCACAAATATACAAAAGTGAATACATTCAGGAACTGGATTTCTGATTGCGCATTTAGAAATGTGTAAATGTAGATACGTGCAGAGGTACGCGTGTACATGTCGCAAAAAGCACACTGTGTGTGTGGCTTCATCTATCCAGGATGCTTCCCTCTATCTGAGCCTTGTAGATGCATATGCATGTGGGAGATCGGCGGGCCAAAGGATACTTCTGGAGATCTGGTGATTCTATTCTGCAAAGTCACAGGTGGTTAGGGGTTGTGCCCACACCTCCTGGGTGTAGTAAAGAGGCGGTCCCTGGTTACCTTGCACTGGGCTCAGTGTTATTTATTCAAGCAAAGACATTTGTTGTGTAAGTAGTGGTCAGCCGACACGTGCTTCGACCTCTTGGGTCTTTATCACGGCTCTGTCTTAGGTCAGACCTAATCAGGAGAGCGCACACACAGATGGACACTGAAATCCGAGAGCCAACAGGCCCACTTAGGACCCAAGACTGGGAGCAAATGGCAGCACCTCATCCTAAACAGGAACCCCACCCGGGACCTCAGAGCTCCCTTACCTAATACAGACCCCAGAGGTCGAAACACATGTCGGCTGACCACCACTAAGACTAAAAATGTCTTCGTTTGAAAAAATAACACAGAACCCACCAAATACTGTGCCTATACTCATTCTTTTCGATATACCCACTGCGAGGTAACCAGGAACCGTTTCTTAAATCCATAGCACAGGAGAATATCCTGTCCTGTGAGTCGTGTTGTGTCTCGGTGTGAAGTTGTATTCATATCCAGCATGAGAAGACCACACATATTTACATTTTGTTGTAAAAATACAAAATGCAATCCTTGCGCTAAACTGCACAGATACCAAGACTCGCCATTACTGGAAAAGATTTCTTTGATGTGACAGGCCATAGCTTACACATTTTGATAACCTAACCCCTCGGCCTTACAGACTGACCAAACCGTTTAACATGTAGGTCACAGTGCAGTGTCCAAATCTCCCGAGAGCAACACACACTGCATGCTGCCCAGGGCCGCCCACATATGAAATGGACAAGTGCGGCTGTCCAGGCCTGCCCTGTTGATTTTTGCCTTTGTGAATCAGGAAAATGGAGATCCTGGATTTAAAATGCCACATTTCCTACTTTAGCTATTAAGTTAGCTCAATGAGTTAAGCGCTGAGATCTGCAGCTTTCGGGATTAAATCCCATCCTTGCTAATGCAGCTACTCATTCTTCTGAGAGCGAATTCAATTTGGGTATTAATAATTGTATATAAAACTTTCTATGTAAACAATGTTTAAAAAGAATTCCTAAATAAATTATTATCGAAAAAGTGCTTCCATTGGTCATTTAAAATTCCCTCCTAGCCCCCGACCTCCCAAGTACAGCCTCGATCTGGACCCTCCTGCTATCTACACATATTCACAGAACAAGAGACCAAAGGAAACCATTTGGGAGCGATCGAAACAACCCCATATCGCCTTTCAATGTACACCTTACATTAGCACCCTGATGGGAGGCGCTAGCCAATCAGGATGCTCGGTATGGTACAAGCCCACGTTCCGAGCAGCCTGGGAAGCCAGAGCCCCCTTTGCTTCCTCGCTCCCCCTTCACCTTAGCGCTAACAGAGTATCTTTTTCTTTTTTGTAAATAAAAAAAAAAGAAACTTACCTTGGCTGCGCAGCCCCGCAGCTGTGCAGTGCTGCTTTCCCTGAAGTCTATTTTCATGTGGATAACGACACAGTCATCAACAGTGAAAAGGGACTTACAGGCCACAAGCATTGCTCAGCACTGGGCCGCTCAGCCAAGATAAGTTTCTTTTTTGTTAATTAAAAAATAAAAAGACACCATTATCACCCATGTAGGAAACTAAACGGGTACTAATGACGATAAGCCCCTCTGTGTCGGCCCAGCGTCTCAAGTCATATCGCCTCAGTCACATACAGGCCAACATCATGACCCATTCTATTCTGGATCAATAAATAGTATTTCTGATTTTCCAATTAAAAACCCACACTGGAAGTCCCAGAAAGCAAAGAATGCTATGTTCAGGCAGTCCTTCTCTCCCCTTTTCCCCCGACAATGGGCCTCATTACAAGTGTGGCAGTCCAGAAATAAGGGTGCCGGTAGCACTGTACCAGCACCCTTTCCGGACCGCCACACTACATTTCTGCAGGCGGGGTCCGTTGCGCCCAACAGGTCTTTCCTTCCGGGTATAATGGAACCCGCACACAGAGTTTTCACAGAAGCACCGGCAACGTTAGCATTGGTGCTGGTGCTTCTGAGTCCCCATTTCCATGGAGTCCTATGGGACTCTAATGGAATGGAGACTTACACGTTCTGCCGCCTGATATCCCAGGCCTGCCGGGACTTGCAATGTCCTGGTGGCACCAGGATCTCAGATGGCGGAAAAGGTGTTACAAGTCCGGCGGCAAACCCCTGGTAGCACCTGTGGGTTACCGACAGACTTGTAATAAGGCCCAATGTGACGGCTATGCTTAGAGGTGGTTCTAGTCACTGTGTTTGGTGAGGTGGTGAGATGTGATGTCAATAATGATGAGAGGATGAGAAGATTAGTAGAGTGCAGATCTGCTTCTTTATTATCATATCGGCACATATTGCCATAGATAAACATCACATAACATTTCATACATCAAATCAAATATATATTACATGACTAGAACATGTTATAAAATGGATCATAAAATGTCAGGTCACATAAATTTGATTTAATCAGTGCAAACTTGAATTAAAATGTGTAAGAACTATCATCATGAAGCTACACCAATATGTGTAAGCCTTCTCAACCATACTCTGTAGATATTTGCTATTGCGTATAAAGTAATCACCTGTTTTATTTTAACTAGTGATCCAGTCTACAAACCAAATGCAACACACATCTTGGCTTCAGATATTATTTCCTCAAATCCAAGTACAGAGGGCCAATTAGTAGGAAATGTGTATCGGTTTCAGTAGCTGATTTGCAGTATCCACACTTATCACTGGCATTCTCATCCCATTTGTATAACCAACCAGCCAGCGGTAGGATGCCTAATCTGTAATTTAAATATGGTAGGCTAAACAAATTGGGTTATGGGACATTGAGATATGTCTCATAATATGTTTTGCTCCAGAACACACTCAGTGTAGATGACGCATGGATTGTTTGCTGAAGCAGTGTGTCCTCCACCTCACCATAGGAACTGTTAATGATAGTTATTAGATTTATTAGCTCTGGTTTCAACCAGCATTCACTAAGGTTGATACCATTCAACAGATTTCTAATCTGTGTGTACCAAGGTAGGGAAACCCCACCCTCTTGTAATAGTACATCCATTTATTGCCATTATGTATTTTCCAATTGTCAGTGGGTTCCATAATTCTGCCCAATATAATAATGGTTTCAATCTAATTACTCAGGTTATGCTTGTTAAATTAGCTCCTAAGAGCCAGGGAACCACAGGAGTAGATGCTGGGAGACCTGTGATGCTTTTCAGGAGCCCATTTTCTATTAACAGCATAGCCCTACAATCCATGAAGCCCCGTATTTCCACTCCATAGAGATCTACCTGCCTAGCTTGCAATACACAAGCCTCAATCAATAATTTCACGGCTCCACCGCCATGCGATTTTGCCAAACGTGCAATCGTCCCACTATAGCTCTGTAAAACTACAGCTGCTTTCTCCACTTGTTTCAGCCAGGTACCTTGAGCCAAAATTGTCATGCCGAGATAATCATTAGAGCCAAGCTGTCCTCATTCGATGTAGACAGAGCGATTAATGTTCTTTTCCTTTTTTTCGTAATTAGCATTTTCTTGGTCTTAGAACAATTAATCTTCAGGCTATTCTGTTTGCATACACCTGGGTCATCGGTTGATGTGGAAAGCAGGTTGGCTCTTATCTGGTTTAAAAAGGGGCAAACAAGTTTAGGGATGAGCATACACCCTTGACGCAGTCCTTTCTGTGTGTTAATCAATTGTGCTGATTCCAGTTTGGAATCCCGAGTGCACATGATTTTGGCAACCCTTCTCCTCTATCCAGACTTCCAGGTGTTCCAGAAGTGCTTTGCCAAAGATTTGTCCCCCTGAGTCCAGCAAGGGAATGGGATCCTTTCATTCCCCCCCGCTTCTTATAAATGGGAACTATTTGCGCAGGGGTCCAGGTTTTAGGAACAGCGTTCAAAGATGTATGACAATAACAACATTAATAAGATGAAGAATCCAAAACCCTGGTTCCAATTTGTACAAGTCCACCAAGATCTTATCTGGGCCCCGGTGCTTTGTATATTTTTGGGCTTCAATGGCTTTACAGGCTTGTTCAACTTTGAAAGTCAGAGGGTCAGAAGCCATTTCATTAAACTTTGGTTTGTAGAATGCTGCAAGGTAGAAAGGTTTATCTATAGAGGTTTATGTAATGGGTACACCGATTCCCTCCATGATGTACCCATGCTGAGTTGCCATTTCCATTAGTTGACTAGAACTAATCAATCACCAAAATTTGGTGCTGTCCTTACTATTTATAGCTGCAAGTAGATCATCCCAAATCCTGCACTCATAATCCCTATTTCTATTTGCAAATACTTTTTTATAGTCTGTTCTGATGACCCTGGAGCTGTTGTATACCTGCAATCCAGACCTTTTACCAATTAAACTACAGAATGTATTTTATGTCCCTGGGATATACGTGATTATTTTGTTTACAAAAATTTCAAATCCGAAAATTGTGAATTCAAACTTTTTGTTAAGGAAAAAAATCAAGCACATTGCCACCGTCCACCATCCCCCCTCCCTCCACTTCCCTAACCCTTAATACTACCATACTTACCACTGGCACCCAACTTACCTGTTCTCCTTCACCACCGCGCTCACCCTGTGACGTGAGTTCCGCCTCCCCAATGAGAGGGGGAACTTACGCTGCAGGGTCCTTTTCTTTTTTTCTTTTTTTTTACACTCTTTGTCCCCCGCTTTCATTTTAATGAATTGAAACAAGAGAGTGGCGTCCTACCACATAGGTTTATGTTACTTTACATAAACATTTTCTGTAAAGATTACAACATTTAGCATGCTTAGTATCTATAGAGTTGTGTGATTTAGCTTGTTCGCATCAATTGAAAGTGGAGCAAAAAACACATGTCGAGTGAGCTTTAGCTTATTTATTTAGCCAAAATCAAAAGGGTACGGGCTCAATTCTGCATTGTAATTTTTAGTTTTTTTGACAGGGTCTGCATATTTTTTGTCATATATATTATACAGGAAAAGAAAAAGAAAAAGACAAACACAGGTATATTCAAATCACTAGTAAATGAACATTCACATAAAAACATAAAAATATAAACACACAAGTGCGAAACAGTTATAAAACAGTGAATACTTTTAGGGTTGAACTTTATGTACATCACATTTAGATAGTTTAAATGTTTTATAGAGCAACCAATAGGTAATATTGTAACAGTAATGTATGAACTGTAGAAATCTAGTTCAAAGAGTCGTCACTCGTACATCCTTCTTGATTCTTTGAGGTGTACTAAGTGTTGGGAAGTGACCTTGTCATTTTAATGAAAGCAGGGGACACATTCCTGCAACCCCTATAGTACCATATTTTCGATCAAGGGGAGAGGAGGACACACCGCAACCCTCGCTCCCCATGATCGACAAGGTGGAATTTCGGTTTTAATTTTTTTACAGTTTAGCTTTACAACTTTTTCTACCAATTAATGTCCCTGCAGTCCTAATCGAAGCATGCAGTTTTCTTGGTTGATATATGTCTTATGTTACGAGGTTTAGTAACCAAGAACAGGGATAGTATCCAACGTTTCAGTGTACGATGCTATGCAGATAATGCACCAAACATCAGACCTTAAACACTTACAAAATTTCACGGGTTGCAACAAAGAAGCAGATGCCAATGCAGAGCTGGATATTACAGGTATACCACAGGGAGATGTATGTGCTGCACCAAAGTCTTGGAGAAACACATACATCAGTAGAAAACAACCTGGGCAACAATCCAGAAGCCAAGAATAAGAAGGGATAACATGGCATGACATGTTATAACAATGTTATACCATGCATAGCAAGGCACGAAAACGCATTACAAGGCACAGCATGACCTTTTCCCTATCCTAAATGCCTACAACTGGTCTCTGCACAGGGGATCTTGTAACTTTCTCAGTTTGGCTCTTTCAAACCCATCACTCCCTCTCTCTCACTGTCTCTCACTCTCTCTCTTTCTCTCACACACACACTCTCTCTCTCTTTCCCTGTCTTTTTCTGTCTGTCACTTTCTCTTTCTCTCTCTCTCCAATAGCTAGTGTGCACTGGGCAGACCAAGGGCTATTGAATTGAAAAAGTGGGAAGAAGGCTGACTAGGACACCACTCATTACCCTAAGTGAAGTTCTTGTGTTTTGGAAGGGCTGAGGTTTTTGGTAAAGCTGCAGGGATATGATTTCCTCAGGCACTCATGTATTCTTTTTGGTATGTTGTTTAGGAGGCTGAGAGCAATTCCAGACCTCACCATAATATAGTATGGTGTTGCGCCCAGTTAGGCAAGCTCACACATTTGCCCTTCTGGACTTTTGAGACAAATGGGCCTTTAGCCTGTGATTGATCTGTACGGGTTGCGGGAGCGCGGGCGCTCTTGCCAGGTCTGCTGTACAGTACTATATGTTCAGTGATTTTAATATATAAACAAACAGGGTAAGTTTGTGAATAAAAAAACGGGAGATGGACAGGCCGTTCTTGTCCTTAACCTTTAACCCGGTACAAAGTGGCAGCACAGAACAACAGTATATTGAGTAATCTTACATAATCACACAGTATGTCAACAGGGGAAACAACCAAGCTAAAAGCTAGCCCTGGGGAAGGACACCCTGACCCTTATCGAGGGTGCCTTGCCCTAGGTGGCGTGTGGTGCAACGTCTATCTAAAAGGGATAGAGGAGAGAGCTGTCCCTAACCTTCTATACTAGTGGCATGAACCTTTTCAAACACTATGGGCCTCATTACGAGTCACCCAGTCTGGAAATAACAATGGCGGTAAAACTGCCTCCACCGTTGTTTCCAGACCGGGTGATTTCGAGTTCTGCAGGCGGGAGGTGTCATTCCCGCCAGGTCTGACCTGGCGGGTTTAACACCACACGCCTGCAGGCGGACATCGAAACACCGGCACCATCACGAGATGGTGACGGTGTTTCCACTTCCCCATTCACATTGAGTCCTGTAGGACTCAATGGGAATGGGGATTTACCGAATTCTGCTTCCGGAATACCCATGTCACCAGGGTTGTAATGCCCCGGTAATTCCGGGAATCACGGAGGCGGAATGGTAATACGAGTCCAGCGGTAACCTGCCGGAATTTCAGGCACGGTTACCGCCGGACTCGTAATGAGGCCCTATTACATTAGTTTCTGAACAGTTCCGACTGGCTATTGACAGGGTCAGGGTGTCCTTCCCCAGGGCTAGCTTTTAGCTTGGTTGTTTCCCCTGTTGACATACTGTGTGATTACAGTGATTTTAATAGCCTTGCAACATGCCAATTTTTTGGCCTTCAACAGGTGTGACCCCTGGCATTCATGGTTGTATGCAGAGACAGACAGCATATCTTTGACAATTTGTTGCATATATTGATTGATAGACATTTTGCAACAAACACATTACATTTGATTGGCACTGCTGTAGTATCATTGCAATCAATGGGGGTATTTTATCATATGAATGGCGCTTGTGCTGTGGAAGTAATGTTCGCAGGAGTTCCTACCTTTTGAACATCTGTATGTTGAGATGTGGGTGGGACAGGGCTCTGCGGGAGTAAGGGGTCCCTAAGGCAGCGAAGACGATGATGTTGATGTATGGCACATGGGAGTGGTGCATTATATCTTTCCATCCTCAAGAGCTTGTGTATTTTATTCTTCCAGAGCTGGGTGTGAAACTTGAGTGGGGAAAAGGACATACATGTGATCCACTGATTAAGAAACAGGGATGATTATTTGTTGGACAAATTGGGACTCATTATAAGTTTGCAGTTCCGGTAACAACAATACCGGTAAGCTTGCTGGTACCATTGTTACTGGACTGGTAAACTACGAGTTCTGCTCATGGGTGTGAACCGGCACCCGCAAGCAGAGCATGTCAGATGCACCAGCACCATTCTGAATGGTGCCGGTGCATCCGACCTCCCCATTCTCATTGAATGGGGGCTCAAATTTGAACGGAGAGCATTTTTTTCTGGCTGTAATGACCTAGTAATTGCCCATTTGCAGGTGCCAGAAAGAATCGCAAATTTGGCGGCAGTCTGCCAGTTTCACTAGCAAGGGTACTGCCAAACTTGTAAGGTGGGCCATTGAAGTAAACCTTTATCAGTTATTGTACACATGGGCATCATTACGAGTCCGGCGGTAGCCTTGCTGGTAAAATTGGCAGGCTGTCACCGGATTCGTGCATTTTTATGGTGCCTGGCTCTACAGAAACACTGGGGAATTATGATCCCGGTGTTCCTGGAAGTCAAGCGCTGGAAAAATGTAAATCCCCATTCCCATAGAGTCCCGTAGGGCTCAATGGGAATGGGGATAAGGGAAGCACTGGTTCCGTTAATAACGGGGCCAGTGCTTCCCGGAAAGTCGGATGGACGGCACCTGACCACAGACTCGTAGTGTGCCGGTCCGGTAACAAACAGTGCCAGTAGGCTTACTGGCACTGTTGTTACAGGACCGGCAGGGTCGTGATGAACCCCACTGTTTGAAAATCACTAAATGTTTAAACAGAGCACATGTGTTCTCACACAGAGATTATTTGCAGGTGCTAACAATGAACTGCTTGACCTGTTCTTCAGTGCCTCTCAATGGATAGTCAGGTATTGCAGCACTAGTGCTCTTCTTTCTTGAAAGAATTGGGTGAAGCTGAGTGACAGTGGCCATTTCTACTACGGACAGCAACTGGGACAGAGGGTGCAAGAAGGAGTCAGCGTTTCCAGGCTTGCCCATTCCAAGTACACAGGGGTGTTGTGGTGTGGGGCAATTTTGTAATGGGGGATGCTGTCAAGAGGGCTTTTGCATTTATGTCAAGAGGGCTTTTGCATTTATGCCAGTGAGTTGAGTGAAGTCAGCAGTGATGGTGTCTAGGTAGGGTGCCATGGGGAAGAAGTTTTTTTTTTTTGGGTGCACTGAAGGAATGATGGGCAAAGGTACATAGAATCAGTATGTGAAGTGCTGGCATTGGTCATTTAGGGTGCTGTGCTGCAGGGCATGGAAGGCTAAACTGGAAGGCATACGTAGCTCCCCGTCATGTTCCTGACTGACGATACAATGGGTGCCTGATAGGGTGGCCCCTACAAGCACTCCCTGTATCATGCCCAGATGCTTTGTGTGAGCAGCTAGCACCTAATGGCCCTTTTCTACAATATCTTTTAAGAGACAAACGTAGTTCCTTATAAGGTACAAATTCTGCTTCTGTTTTCACAGTTGTGTACATCTTCCACACCAATGATCGTGGGGGATGGGCCAGCCCTACAGGGTTCCAAACTGTACCTCTGCATTTGATGCTCTTCCGGTATGTTTGTAGGCTATTCTGGCTCTTTTTTCTTACACTTATTAGTGTCATTAATGGCCTCATTACGAGTTTGGATGTAGCCATACCGTTCTTAGCGACATGGCTCCCTCCAAATTCATGTCTGGGTCCAGGTACCAAAAAAGGGAATTACCAGACCATTCTGACTTTTGCGGGTCCGGTGATTCCCTTTTCTCGGGACCCAAACCTGGTACATCCCCATTCCCATTTGAGCCCCCATAGGGCCCAATGGGAATGGGGAGGATGCTAACAACGGACCCGTTAATGACGGGTCCGTTGTTAGCATCGTGGTCTGCTCATGGGTGGCGGTATGCATGTCTGGTCTGGCCCAGACGTGCATACCGCCATCCCGCGAGCAAACTCGTTATGTAGCGGCCCGGAATGAACGGTGCTGGTACCTTACCGGCACTGTTCATTCTGTAGCCGCCAGCCTCGTAATGAGGCCCATTGAGTGGCTTTGCCTGTAATACCTCCACCTAGTTATTTTCAGGTATACAATTGAGTGCTGATAGGGGGTGAGCTGAGGTGGTGGCACCAAAGAAAATAAACGTAGAGGTGGGTCTGTGGCTCAGTGGACTAATGCATCCATTGCAGGGACCTGTGTTTGACCTCATGGTCACAGGTTAAAAATCCAGCAGGTCCACTCAGCCCTTCATCCTTCTGAGGTCAATAAAATGTGTGCCATTAAGTCAGGTAACAATAAACATCTTTTATCTGTCAATAGCGCTAAGACGCCCCTCTGGGGGTGAACGTGCGCTCTACAAATACAACTGTTATGTTATTTCAATCTCACAAGCAAAGTATACAGAGTAACACAAAAAGGTGACATTAAGTGGCTTTGGACAGTGTTCCAATTTTAGTCAATTGATATCAATATTCCTTTTGAGGGTATGTTTGCTCTGAGGCTGATTCGAGTGGATTGTATAGTTCCTGTTAGGAGAGTAGAAATGGGACCAATGGAGGTGAAACTCTACCAATAACAGTGAGATTCCTAGTACTGTCGGTGATGAATAAACTAGAAAAAATGGGCCCATACAAATTCAAAACCTACCCCTTTATCAAATAATTCTGAAAATCATAGAATATTTTCAGCTTTTTAGTAATGCCCAAGTGGTTACTCTAAATACTTTAGTCATTCTAAGACAGCGAGTAAGGAAACGGCAGGAAGATTACAGTATGTATGTAACCTTTCTGTGAGGGGGGAGGACCTTGTTCTTTCACAAGTGCACTGAAACTTTATTTTACTTTGTGATGGTCTTTTCCTTTTCAGATCCACAATCTGGTCTTCACACAAGCCTCAGCTATTTTCCTGGCATGGTACATCTGGTGTAGAACATCTTATCATCGATTTTGCACTTTTTGCAGTCCATAAATAGGGTCATGCCAAAAAATATGTTCAAACGGGACCATTCCGTATTAGTGGCAATGTTCGAATCTCTTGCTGCTTATTAACCGCTACAAGAGCCGTTGTCAAACCATCAGACATGTTTTGTCTTTCAATGTCTTTTCTTTTTGCAATGATGGCGTACTTTGGGGTGTTGCTGGTTTGTCAGGTTCTGCTTGACAATCTGGATTGTCACCTTTAAGGAAGCCATTTCTGTCTACTCAGTAGCAAGGCGTGTGCAGAGGAAAGTTGATAGTTTACTTTGGGTTCTTAAGAGCAGCGTCTGAATTGGATTTCGAATCACAACACTGGAGAGCATGGCATGCAATGTAGAAAGAAATGCAATCAAGAGATTGGCAGGTTCTCTGCTGAAGCAAGTAGAAATGACCTCCCATCACCATAGACAATTACACCTTGCCTTCACACACCTGCTCAGCCAGGAAGTGCTCCTAGCAAATGCTCATCCTGCTGGTGAGGGGTAACTGGGCCCAACTTTCGTTGCAAAACACCTTAACCTTTGCAACGATTGATCGATCTGGACAATGTTTTGTTTATTTCAATTAATGAATTATCCTTTTCCTTACGGGTTTCTTACTACAATCAGCCATTTCATATAGTTTTTTTCAACCTATTCCTTTGTGTTCATAATTTTCGCCACTATTGTAGCAAATGCATTAACTTAACTCAGTAAAAACATTTTGGGGAAAGAGCCATAAAGAAACTCTAAATAAATCAAAAATATAATGACGAAAAATCAATGAGTCAGTAGCACTTCAGATTCTCCAATCGCCAATGGAAAAATAATGTTGTGTTTACTGAAAAAAGCCAAAGATTGTTTTCAACCATTACCTTTGTTACTGTTCACAGAATACAGACCAGTCCACATTGGAACTACAAGTCCTTACAGGTAGTGGGACTTTGAAGCTGGGCGGCCATCTTGGGTGAAGCCAAGGTTGTAAACTCAGCACCACCCAATGCGGCGTGTGCTTTATCATGGGTGTAGTCTGTAATGGAGCTCTCTAATGCTGAGGGGTCTTCATTCCCAGATGTGAAGACTTTCAGTTGTCACATCAAACGACAGTGACATGGTAGAAAAGCGTCAATTTTACCCACAGGGCTTCCTAGGCTCATACTAGGATCATGTTGCGATCAATGCTGCCGGGTCCCATATCAACATCATCCTCCTGCCTATGTTATTCTGGCCCCCTCCAGGCCCGCAACAGAGGCTAGTCCCTTCATCATTTGCCCATTCACCATCCACCTACTTGACCCACTTACTTGACCTGGTAACAGCGTGGTAACTGCACATGGATAATTAGGGAGGCATACTACTGGTCCAAAAGATATCAGCAAATATGCAGGGCTGGCATTCTTCGTGAACAATGTGTTATGCTGGAGAGTAACAGCATCCATCTTTAGTAAAATGTTATACAGTATATTCTTAGTGAACATTGTGCATGGTACCTAGTAGATTGTACCAGATATTGCAATAACAAAATATACCCGCCAGGCTCTACACTGCTAGCTCTGGAGGCTTTATCCTATTTTTGTCTTCTATGTGCCTGAATTATCCTTGTCATCCTGAGATGGTCATGTGAATGCTGATTCCTTGACTCACATAAGCACTGATTTTAGTTTTGCAGCCTTCAGGACCCATTTGAAACATTCTACATGTATAGTCTTCTTGCACTGAGTCTACTTTCAGTTATCATTTCAGTAGATAGCAGAAGGTTCTTCTTTTCCAGATTTCTTCTTGCCAGACGGTGACATCTGTTGCCTTTTGATTTCCATGATAGTGCAGACTCCTGGGCATCTCGGTTCCAAAAGGACTTCTCACTCAGCCGTCAGGTCATGTCCTTGACCTATGCTAGAGAGCAGAGGAGGGATTGGTGGTAGATTCCCCCTCCCAGGCGGTCCTTCTAAAGTAAGGAAAAGAATGACTGATATTGAAATTACATGCACATGTATGAAGACTGGTTCAATTGAATAGTCTTAACTAAATATGCCAATGCTAATGATTGCCTACTTTCCATGTTCACGAAACCAGGTCACTTAGTGGAATAATTCTGTAATATCTAAAGTAAGGAGTTAATAAGGATTCTACAAAGGGCAACGTTGTCTTTCAACATTGAGCTTGCAAGAACACTGAAATGCAGCTCTACTATTTCCTTTGTTCCCACTGGCCAGAACTGATCTTGGCTGGCAAGCCATGGCTGTATATCTCATCACATCTGTAGCCTACACGCACCATTTGCAGGAAATATGTTTGATTGCTCTTCTATTTCTGTGGTGTGTTCTAAGCACAGGGATGGATCGTCGTGACCTGAACAAAAAGCTGCAGTCAAGCAGGTAAGTGGCTTGTGGCTGGGGTTGTGGAGGAAGATATGCGGGATGCTGGGTGCGCAATGAAAAAACATGGTGGCACCCATGGAAGAGGCTCAGGTGGCTGATGACACACAGTAGTTCATGCATACATTTCCACCCACCTCATGGGCTGAGTGCCCTTGCCTAGGTGTAAAAGTATAGATATTGTGCAAATAAATGTATTCCTATATTTAGTTTTTATTAATTTAAAGGTGCTTTTGATAAGGTATTAAGGGCAAAATTGTGGGTTGCTTTGATTCCATTGAATGGTCCTAATGGTGTTACTGGCAGCTACAAAAACACTATATACTGCCAACCTGGCACAGGTAAGGTTTGGGCAAAGACGGAATTGGACTCATTATTTTAATATTTGTAATGGAGTAAGGCAGGGGTGTGTGTTAGCCCTGATTGTATTCCTCTCTTATTACACGTTTTTAGTAAATTAAATACAGAAACAAGACTGTGATGCCCCGAGATTAGGTGGTCAAAAGGTAGGCATTTTGCTGTACGCTGATGATGTTGTGCTCATCTCCAAAAAGCCAGTTGGCATTAAAAAACAATTTAGGGGCTTTGAAACATTTTGTGTAGATTGGGAATTAGAAATTAATCTGAAAAATACAGTGTCCATGGTTTGTCAAAGATTTAAGATAAATAAAGTCCCATCCACACTCAAAGGAATGGAAATCAAAGGTTGATAAGTTTGAATACCTGGTCTGAGATAGTCCGCTTATGGCACCTGGTCTAATCGAGTAGAAAAAGTGGTTGTGTTTTAAGGCAACATGCATGTGCCATGTTGTCCTTTATGATTCAATTTTATGGTAAAGTATTTGTGGAGACAATAAAGGTTTACAAGGCCCAGGCTGATTCAGCCGCCCTCTATGGCGCAGAGTCTTGGGGGCATACTGCTATTATGGTAGGATAAAAGTGTTTTGTGAAATATCTATTAGGTATACCTAAGCATGCCCCCATAGTTCCTTCAATTTTAGAGGATTATTTCCAACACATCAACACCAAAACACTCCAAACCTACCAATCCGGGTTCAGACCCAGATGCAGCACATAGATGGCAACCATACAGGTGGTGTAAGACACCCTCAACATCCTTGATGACGGCCACCCTAACCTCCTGGTTCTACTTGACCTCTTGGCTGATTTCAACACAGTGGACCACTAGGTACTCCCGGACACCCTACATCAGTGCATGGGATCAGCGACCTTGTCCTTAAGTCCCTCCCTGCCAACAGCCAGCAGTTTGTTCTGATGGATTCCTCCAGAATGCCAATGCGAACCATCACCTGTGGAGTCCCGGAGGGTTCCATATTGTCCCCAGTGATCTTCAATCTATACATGGAGCCACTGGGAGCCCCCCTGGCTACACACATCCCCATACACCAATATGCCTATAATACACAGCTATACCTCAAGATCAACTCCATCAAATACATCCACAGGCTCAAAACTTGACACTCGCTGATCCTGTTTTGGATGTCCAGTGCATACCTGAAGCTTAACCCCTCTCAGACCGAATTCCTACTCCACACCAACAACAGAAACCCAGACATACAGACCTGGCTATTGACCATGAGCCTTGGGGACTTGACACCCGAGCTCACCTCTGCACCAAGTCACGTGAGTTCCACATCAACAAACACCTCTCCTTCAAGACACACATAGCTAAGGAATCTCAGAGAGCCTGGTATCAGCTCTCTCTCCTGTAAAAAGTGAAGCCCTTCCTCCCTCCATACAGCATCAGATCCACCGTTCAAGCACTGGTCCTATCCCATCTGAATGGCGGCAATCCCCACCTCAAAGGCCTCCCATTTTCTGCCCTTGTGCCCCTAGATACCACATCAGGGGTCTATGAAAATACGACCACATCACCCTGGCCCTCAACGACCTTCGCTGACTCCCACTGCATGTACAAATCGCCTTCAAGTCTTGCTGCATCAACTATAAGGCAGTCACCCAACTACCGCACTAAGAAACTCAACATCTCAGGCGAACAGTGCACCACCAGAATCCAGGACACATGCAGACTTGAACTCCACCACTGCAAAAAAGGAAAGGACCAGAAAACAAGCCTTCTCTGCCTATGCCCCAAGACTATGGTACCTCCTCCCTGTCAACATCAGACTCGTCCCCACGCTCCTACAATTCAGAAAAGAACTCAAGACCCGCCTCTTCAAGAAGTCTCTCCTCCACAACACCTAGTACATCACATTGCCCTAGTGAAACCTGACTCGCTAAATGTCATATGCCCCTCTCCTCCATACCAGCCTGTAAAGCTGTACCCCTCCTCTGTGCCCCTCTCTATCTTACCCTCAGCTGTGTACCTGTTCTGTTGTTACATCTGAAAAGTGCTCTGTTGTGGATCTGTATCTTTGTATACCTCTGTAAAGCACTCCACTGCTTCTCAAAGCTAGGTCTGCGCTCACTTAATAATAATAATAATAATAATAATAATAATAATAATAATAATAATAATAATAATAATAATAATAATAACAATCTATCCAGTATGCTGCCTGGATACAACCTCTTTTAATAGGGCTCCCTTTATATGTAAATCGAACGCATGCTGGGATATTAGAACTCAAACAGAAATAGAAGGATTGCAATGGAAGTGGATTACCTTTATCAAGTTGTTTTATCTGATCTTAATCTTGTGTATTTATGGCATGACAATTGTAATGTACATGCTGAAGACTGTGTCATGTCACATTTTCTTCCTGGTTCCTCTATAGGTTAACAATCCTTACATTATGGGGATATGAAGCACTCTTGTGTTGGATTACATGTCTTCGAAAGCATGCTTTTTATTACAGAGTCAGGATTGATATGCTACCTTCAGCAAGTGTTGTCTCTAAGTGGCAGCCGACAAGACCCAGTAAATTGCGCTTTATGTAATGTATCAGCAGAAACAACTGCTATTTTTTTAATTTTTCTTTCCATTCTATATGTGAAAAGTTTTTATATCTACATAGTTAGGAATAGGATTGTATGTTTAACAGATGCATTTCTTTTCATCAGAGCATCAACTGATCAGGATGTGGCCTTTGCTTTGGGAAATGTCCTTGATTCGTGACTGGCCTGGGCATAACAGAGATATGAATTTGAGTAATGTGATTTGAATATATTGCGCTTCTATATATGGAATATTGGTCTTCATTGTTTTTAAATCTATTTCATGTATAATGTATAGGGAGGAAGGAAAGCTCAGGGG
The DNA here is from genome assembly GCF_040938575.1 of Ambystoma mexicanum. NCBI lineage: Eukaryota > Metazoa > Chordata > Amphibia > Caudata > Ambystomatidae > Ambystoma > Ambystoma mexicanum. Next base: position 1,394,217,794 of record NC_090935.1, on the reverse strand, counting down.
CAACGTGTTTGTCTTGGAAGCAAGACAACGCAGCGCAACACAGGTTTGAATCCCAATCCCCCATTTAGAAACCACTCTCTGGTATGGTATTAAGAGTGTTATAAAAAAACAATTAAAAAAAATGCTGATGTTTCTATGCATTTTATCAGCATAAACATTAATTATGCATTCTTTATTTAGAGTGCAGCTAAGCTTTCTGTGATAACCGTGTACCCAGACTGGTAATTATTCCTGTGTGCAATATTCTCTAGGGCCCTTTTCTTTACATTAATTCTAGAAATATATGTATTGCTTCTGCCACCAGTTATAGGGCTTACATTTTAGGGTAAAGAGTGTGCCAGGCCTTAATTACACATTTATTTATTTATTTATTTATTTATTGGTTATTTGCAATGCACACTATACAGCAAGTATTGTGTTTAAGGCGCATCAAGACAAGGGAAGGGGATATGCGTGCATAATCTGTTATGTGTAATCTAAGTAATAATTTGTCCTATCATAAATACATTTTGTGTGACCTTATTTGTGTATATTTTTCAGAATACTAGTGTGGTGTATTGTATTGTGGTGTTTTTATGGATAATTGCACCTTCCTGCCAGCCTTAATTCCTCATATATTTCAGCATGACTTAACTGCTGTGCAGAATATTGGAGAATGTGCTCTTTCCTTTTGGGTGACACATTGTTCTACCATTAGGTTACATGATTACACAAATCTCCCTAAAACATAGATATGGAGGTGGCAACTCAACCTACATATGTGTTCACTTCTTTCCAGTCCAATTGCAGAACGTTTGAATTTTTTAAATATTCATCGAGTTTAAAAAATGCATGAATATGGTCCTGTATAATGACAAAGGAAATGTCCTCACATATTCATGGAATTAATGTGCGCCGAAAATTCCGGCGCAGAGGTGCCAAAACGTGTGATTCGCAGTAAAAGTGCGAAAATCGCAGTGCAGCTGCAAAAAATCGCAGGGAAACCAGCGCACATCGATTCAAGTCCGTGCGCGAGAAAAATATTGGATGTGCGCTGAAAAAGTGCGCGGCGCACGCCGGTGCACCGGTCTTCCAACGGCGTGTGCCACGGCCGCTGCGAAATCGCACATAGCGCGGCGCACATTACAAAAGTAGGCGGAACACGGGGCGTAACACTCGGAATGGGGAACAACGCGTGAAAATGTGGCCGTCATGGGGGAAGTACAGGAGGCAAGTGCGCGGAACGCCCACACGCTCGCCTACAACTCGTATGCATGGAATCGAATATGGCAAACCAGCGCACGGTCAAAGACGCGCACAGGGCCAAACAAGTACGCCACAAGAAAGCAGGCGGTAGCGTCCCTGCGCCTGAAATAAATGTGCGCCAAAATGTGCGCTAACAAAAAGCACCCATATACAGCTATGATGAATGATCCATACTGTGGTCCTCTAGGACAAATGAGGTGCAAAGGGGTACCGACAAACATGGACACCCGCTGTGTGAAAAATATCGTGTGCGTGTATTACGGGGTTCGCGGGAAGTTCCACACGCGATTGGCCTGGGCACGTGTATTCCGGGGTGCGCGGGAAGTTTCACACGCGAATTTGCAGGGTACGTGTATGTCAGTGTGCGCGTGAAGTTCCACACGAAATTTCAGCAGGGTACGTGTACTCCGGGTGCGTGGGAAATTCCACACGCGAATCCAGCAGCCTACGTGTATTTCTGGGGTGCCGGGGAGTCCCACACGTGAATTGGCCGTGTGGGTCCTCCCAGCTGTTCCCTCTACACCCTCCACGGCCCCTGCAGGCGGCCCACACCACAGGGGACTACCCTGCACCCCTGCACATGTCCCGCAGGCAGCCCATCCACCATGGCCATGCCCCCCAGCCAACCCACATGTCACCTTGCAATACTGCCCACCAACGCATGTCTCCCAGCACCCCCACCCCCCAGCAGTGCAGGGCACCCTCCACCAGGCCCCCACTCCTGTCCCCCTGCACCCACACACCCCAGCAGTCAGGGGCACCCTCCACCAGGCCCCCACTCCTGTCCCCCTGCACCTCCACCCACCAGCAGTCAGGGGCACCCTCCACCAGGCCCCCACTCCTGTCCCCCTGCACCCCCACCCCCCTGTATCCAGGGGCACCCTCCACCAGGCCCCCACTCCTGTCCGACTGCACCCCCACCCCCTGCATCCAGGGGCTCCCTCCACCATGCCCCCACTACTGTCTCCCAGCACCCCCAACCCCCAGCAGTGCAGGGCACCCCCACCAGGCCCCCACTCCTGTCCCCCTGCACACCCACCCACCAGCAGTCAGGGGCACCCTCCACCAGGCCCCCACTCATGTCCAACTCATGTCCTCCTGCACCCCCACCCCCCTGCATCCAGGGGCACCCTCAACCAGGCCCCCACTCATGTCCCCCAGCACCCCCACCCCCAGCAGTGCAGGACACCCTCCACCAGGCCCCCACACATGTCTCCCAGCACCCCCACCCCCCAGCATCCAGGGGCACCCTCCACCAGGCCCCCACTCATGTCCAACTCATGTCCCCCTGCACCCCCACTCACCAGCAGTCAAGGGTACCCTCCACCAGGCCCCCACTCATGTCCAACTCATGTCCCCCTGCACCCCCACCCCCCAGCACTGTAGGGCACCCTCCACCAGGCCCCCACTCATGTCTCCCAGCACCCCCACCCCCCAGCATCCAGGGGCACCCTCCACCAGGCCCCCACACATGTCTCCCAGCACCGCCACCCCCCAGCAGTGCAGGGCACACTCCACCATGCCCCCATACATGTCTCCCAGCACCCCCACCCCCCAGCAGTGCAGGGCACCCTCCACCAGGCCCCGACTCCTGTCCCCCTGCACCCCCACCCACCAGCAGTCAGGGGCACCCTCCACCAGGCCCCCACTCATGTACAACTCATGTCCCCCTGCACCCCCACCCCCCAGCAGTGCAGAGCACCCTCCACCAGGCCCCCACTCCTGTCTCCCAGCACCCGCACCCCCCAGCAGTCAGGGGCACCCTCGACCAGGCCCCCACTCATGTCCAACTCATGTCCCCCTGCACCCCACCCCCCTGCATCCAGGGGCACCCTCCACCATGCCCCCACTCCTGTCTCCCAGCACCCCCACCCCCCAGCAGTGCAGGACACCCTCCACCAGGCCCCCACACATGTCTCCCAGCACCCCCACCCCTCAGCATCCAGGGGCACCCTCCACCAGGCCCCCACTCATGTCCCCCTGCACCCCCACCCACCAGCAGTCAGGGGCACCCTCCACCAGGCCCCCACTCATGTCCAACTCATGTCCCCCTGCACCCCCCCTCACTAGCAGTCAGGGGTACCCTCCACCAGGCCCCCACTCATGTCCAACTCATGTCCCCCTGCACCCCCACCCCCCAGCACTGTAGGGCACCCTCCACCAGGCCCCCATTCATGTCTCCCAGCACCCCCACCCCCCGGCATCCATGGCCACCCTCCTCCAGGCCCCCACACATGTCTTCCAGCACCGCCACCCCCCAGCAGTGCAGGGCACCCTCCACCATCCCCCCATACATGTCTCCCAGCACCCCCACCCCCCAGCAGTGCAGGGCACCCTCCACCAGGCCCCGACTCCTGTCCCCATGCACCCCCACCCACCAGCCAGCAGTCAGGGGCACCCTCCACCAGGCCCCCACTCATGTCCAACTCATGTCCCCCTGCACCCCCACCCCCCAGCAGTGCAGGGCACTCTCCACCAGGCCCCCACTCCTGTCTCCCAGCACCCACACCCCCCAGCAGTCAGGGGCACCCTCCATCAGGCCCCCACTCATGTCCCACTCATGTCCCCCTGCACCCCCACCCCCCTGCATCCAGGGGCACCCTCCACCATGCCCCCACTCCTGTCTCCCAGCACCCCCACCCCCCAGCAGTGCAGGGCACCCTCCACCAGGCCCCCACTCCTGTCCCCCTGCACCCCCACCCACCAGCAGTCAGGGGGACCCTCCACCAGGCCCCCACTCCTGTCCCCCTGCACCCCACCCCCCTGCATCCAGTGGCACCCTCCACCAGGCCCCCACTCCTGTCTCTCAGCACCCACACCCCACAGCACTGCAGGGCACCCTCCACCAGGCCCCCACTCCTGTCCCCCTGCACCCCCATCCCCCTGCATCCAGGGGCACCCTCCACCATGCCCCCACTACGGTCTCCCAGCACCCCCAACCCCCAGCAGTGCAGGGCGCCCTCCACCAGGCCCCCACTCCTGTCCCCCTGCACACCCACCCACCAGCAGTCAGGGGCACCCTCCACCAGGCGCCCACTCGTGTCCAACTCATGTCCCCCTGCACCCCCACCCCCCTGCATCCAGGGGCACCCTCCACCAGGCCCCCACTCATGTCCCCCAGCACCCCCACCCCCCAGCAGTGCAGGACACCCTCCACCAGGCCCCCACACATGTCTCCCAGCACCCCCACCCCCCAGCATCCAGGGGCACCCTCCACCAGGCCCCCACTCATGTCCCCCTGCACCCCCACCCACCAGCAGTCAAGGGCACCCTCCACCAGGCCCCCACTCATGTCCAACTCATGTCCCCCTGCACCCCCACTCACCAGCAGTCACGGGTACCCTCCACCAGGCCCCCACTCATGTCCAACTCATGTCCCCCTGCACCCCCACCCCCCAGCACTGTAGGGCACCCTCCACCAGGCCCCCACTCATGTCTCCCAGCACCCCCACCCCCCAGCATCCAGGGGCACCCTCCACCAGGCCCCCACACATGTCTCCCAGCACCGCCACCCCCCAGCAGTGCAGGGCACCCTCCACCATACCCCCATACATGTCTCCCAGCACCCCCACCCCCCAGCAGTGCAGGGCACCCTCCACCAGGCCCCGACTCCTGTCCCCCTGCACCCCCACCCACCAGCAGTCAGGGGCACCCTCCACCAGGCCCCCACTCATGTCTCCCAGCACCCACACCCCCCAGCATCCAGGGGCACCCTCCACCAGGCCCCCACTCATGTACAACTCATGTCCCCCTGCACCCCCACCCCCCAGCAGTGCAGAGCACCCTCCACCAGGCCCCCACTCCTGTCTCCCAGCACCCGCACCCCCCAGCAGTCAGGGGCACCCTCGACCAGGCCCCCACTCATGTCCAACTCATGTCCCCCTGCACCCCACCCCCCTGCATCCAGGGGCACACTCCACCATGCCCCCACTCCTGTCTCCCAGCACCCCCACCCCCCAGCAGTGCAGGACACCCTCCACCAGGCCCCCACACATGTCTCCCAGCACCCCCACCCCTCAGCATCCAGGGGCACCCTCCACCAGGCCCCCACTCATGTCCCCCTGCACCCCCACCCACCAGCAGTCAGGGGCACCCTCCGCCAGGCCCCCACTCATGTCCAACTCATGTCCCCCTGCACCCCCCCTCACTAGCAGTCAGGGGTACCCTCCACCAGGCCCCCACTCATGTCCAACTCATGTCCCCCTGCACCCCCACCCCCCAGCACTGTAGGGCACCCTCCACCAGGCCCCCATTCATGTCTCCCAGCACCCCCACCCCCCGGCATCCATGGCCACCCTCCTCCAGGCCCCCACACATGTCTCCCAGCACCGCCACCCCCCAGCAGTGCAGGGCACCCTCCACCATCCCCCCATACATGTCTCCCAGCACCCCCACCCCCCAGCAGTGCAGGGCACCCTCCACCAGGCCCCGACTCCTGTCCCCATGCACCCCCACCCACCAGCCAGCAGTCAGGGGCACCCTCCACCAGGCCCCCACTCATGTCCAACTCATGTCCCCCTGCACCCCCACCCCCCAGCAGTGCAGGGCACTCTCCACCAGGCCCCCACTCCTGTCTCCCAGCACCCACACCCCCCAGCAGTCAGGGGCACCCTCCATCAGGCCCCCACTCATGTCCCACTCATGTCCCCCTGCACCCCCACCCCCCTGCATCCAGGGGCACCCTCCACCATGCCCCCACTCCTGTCTCCCAGCACCCCCACCCCCCAGCAGTGCAGGGCACCCTCCACCAGGCCCCCACTCCTGTCCCCCTGCACCCCCACCCACCAGCAGTCAGGGGGACCCTCCACCAGGCCCCCACTCCTGTCCCCCTGCACCCCACCCCCCTGCATCCAGTGGCACCCTCCACCAGGCCCCCACTCCTGTCTCCCAGCACCCACACCCCACAGCACTGCAGGGCACCCTCCACCAGGCCCCCACTCCTGTCCCCCTGCACCCCCATCCCCCTGCATCCAGGGGCACCCTCCACCATGCCCCCACTACGGTCTCCCAGCACCCCCAACCCCCAGCAGTGCAGGGCGCCCTCCACCAGGCCCCCACTCCTGTCCCCCTGCACACCCACCCACCAGCAGTCAGGGGCACCCTCCACCAGGCGCCCACTCATGTCCAACTCATGTCCCCCTGCACCCCCACCCCCCTGCATCCAGGGGCACCCTCCACCAGGCCCCCACTCATGTCCCCCAGCACCCCCACCCCCCAGCAGTGCAGGACACCCTCCACCAGGCCCCCACACATGTCTCCCAGCACCCCCACCCCCCAGCATCCAGGGGCACCCTCCACCAGGCCCCCACTCATGTCCCCCTGCACCCCCACCCACCAGCAGTCAAGGGCACCCTCCACCAGGCCCCCACTCATGTCCAACTCATGTCCCCCTGCACCCCCACTCACCAGCAGTCACGGGTACCCTCCACCAGGCCCCCACTCATGTCCAACTCATGTCCCCCTGCACCCCCACCCCCCAGCACTGTAGGGCACCCTCCACCAGGCCCCCACTCATGTCTCCCAGCACCCCCACCCCCCAGCATCCAGGGGCACCCTCCACCAGGCCCCCACACATGTCTCCCAGCACCGCCACCCCCCAGCAGTGCAGAGCACCCTCCACCATACCCCCATACATGTCTCCCAGCACCCCCACCCCCCAGCAGTGCAGGGCACCCTCCACCAGGCCCCGACTCCTGTCCCCCTGCACCCCCACCCACCAGCAGTCAGGGGCACCCTCCACCAGGCCCCCACTCATGTCTCCCAGCACCCACACCCCCCAGCAGACAGGGGCACCCTCCACCAGGCCCCCACTCATGTCCAACTCATATCCCCCTGCACCCTCACCCCCCTGCATCCAGGGGCACCCTCCACCATGCCCCCACTCCTGTCTCCCAGCACCCCCATCCCCCAGCAGTGCAGGGCACCCTCCACCAGGCCCCCACTCCTGTCCCCCTGCACCCCCACCCACCAGCAGTCAGGGGGACCCTCTACCAGGCCCCCACTCCTGTCCCCCTGCACCCCCACCCCCCTGCATCCAGTGGCACCCTCCACCAAGCCCCCACTCCTGTCTCCCAGCACCCACACCCCCCAGCACTGCAGGGCACCCTCCACCAGGCCCCCACTCCTGTCCCCCTGCACCCCCACCCCCCTGCATCCAGGGGCACCCTCCACCATGCCCCCACTCCTGTCTCCCAGCACCCCCACCCCCCAGCAGTGCAGGGCACCCTCCACCAGGCCCCCACTCCTGTACCCCTGCACCCCCACCCACCAGCAGTCAGGGGCATCCTCCACCAGGCCCCCACTCCTGTCCCCCTGCACCCCCACCCCCCTGCATCCAGTGGCACCCTCCACCAGGCCCCCACTCCTGTCTCCCAGCACCCCCACCCCCCAGCAGTGCAGGGCACCCTCCACCAGGCCCCCACTCCTGTAACCCTGCACCCCCACCCCCAGCACTGTGGGGCACCCTCCACCAGGCCCCCACTCATGTCTCCCAGCACCCACACCCCCCAGCAGTGGATTTGTCTGGGTATGTGTATTTCAGGGGTGCGCGGGTAGTCTTACACGCAATTTCATCAGGGTACGTGTATTATGGGTCCGCGTGAACTTCCACACGCGATATCAGCAGGGTACGTGTATTACAGGGTTCGCGGGAAGTTTCACACGCGAATTTGCAGGGTATGTGTATTTCGGTGTGCGCGTGAAGTTCCACACACGACTGGGCCTGTGAGAGTGGGGTACGTGTATTCCAGGGGTGGGCGGGAATATTTACTCGCGACTGGGCCTGGGAGAGCGTGTTACGTGTATTCCTGGGGTGGGCGGGAAGATTCACACGGTCGCCTACAACGCGCAAAAAATAAAAAGGTCCAATCCGGAAACACGTATGCCAGCATGAAGCAGGCGCACGTCCCGCGCAGCATAAAAGAGTGCGCAAACAACAAACAAGCTCAGACGCCAGGATGAATATACCGTTCCTAGCAGCAGTGGCCGTGGGATACCGCAGGAGGAGGAGAAGGATAGTCAGGGCCAGAATCTTCACACCCAGAACCAGCCTATTTGGTATGCCTGATGACCAGGTGTATGGGAGGTACAGGTTTCCACCACACATTATACTGGTCAGTAGTCGGAGGATGACCTCACATCACCCACCCTGTGCTCCCAAGCACTCAGCCCCCTGGAGAAGGTCCTCAATGTACTGCACTTCTTGGCTACCGGATCATTTCAGCGGACAAGTGACATAGTGGGGGGGGTGTGTCACAGGCCACGCAGTCACGGTGCCTACACCAGGTGTTGGCCATCATCAATGCACGCCCATCAGTCCGCTGGCACATGTACCTGCCCAGAACACCTGCAGAAAGGCAGGCTGTCAGTCAGGATTTCTACAGGGTGGCACAATTCCCCAAAGTGATAGGTGCCATTGATTGCACCCATGTGGCTCTACGTCCCCCCAGGGCATCTGAGCACATCTATAGAAACCGCAAGCACTGGCATTCCATCAACGTCCAGGTAGTATGTGATGCCAAGGGAATCATCACCTCAGTATATGCCAACTATCCAGGGTCCACCCACGACAGCTTCATTTACAGGATGTCAACCCTAAATCGGGACATGGAAGCTGGGCGGCATGGCGATGCATGGCTGCTTGGTGAGTATAAATGCCACAGCACACGCATGCATGACAGATACAGAGTAATGTCAATACCCCACTAATGATCCCCATCACCACCTCCCCAGGGGACAGTGCCTACACTCTGAGCACCCACATGATGACGCCAATTCGGAACCCCATCACGCCTCCTGAGGTAAGATACAACACAGCCCATATTGCAACACGGGGCATAGTGGAGCGCACATTCGGAGTGCTCAAGTCACGCTTTTGCTCCCTTGACCGTTCTGGCGGGCAGCTGTTATACGCTCCCCCAGTAGTGTGCAGTATCATAGTGGCAGCATGTGTCCTGCACAACGTTGCAACATGCCGGGGCCTGGCTGTGGACATGGTGGTGCCCCCACATCCCCAACAACATGCACGCCCGCTGCGCATGGGAGGGGAACGGCACGGGGTGAGGCAGCCCGTACGCAGCTGGTGGCTAATTACTTCAAATAGAAATCACACCCCTGTGGAGTGCACACAGCCCTGGCACATCCCATCTGACAATCAATGATGACTCAATCTGACAATTATGATGAATTAAGGGACAGTCAACTGTCAAAACCATAGCAGCCTGAGTTCATCTGGAAGTGTCACAATGTGTGCATCCCTACCCCCACAGAAACACCACCAATGCAGTGTCATCAAAAGACACACTTCCATGAGCAAAAATGAATACCCACTAGCAAAATACAACATGAGAACAGTGCCATGTCACCCAACCCCACCCTGGCACGGCCACACAACACACCATGCCATGTCATGCTTTGTGAGAGCAAACAAATTAATCCCCACAACATGACCCAAGTGTCACAAACTACAGTGTCCCTAATGGAAACTGGACACACATGAAATGCTCACAGTAATGCAGGACCAACAACACACATTACCAAATACTTACCAATAACACTAATCACCTACACAACCTCCAACCTACCATAAACATGACAGTACAGACTTAAAAAATTGGTAGCCTCACTACCTGATAATGCCAGCACTTCGAACACTTCCAACTGTACAGTGTTAGCGCCACGCAAAAGTGTAGGTGCACTGCTTACAACATGGACTCCATTTCCAAAGTAGACCGCCTTGTGAAGACATGACAAATGGACCTGCAAATTAGGAGGATGAGATGGATGCAGAGGCACATATCAATACACCATGCAGTGTACAATACAACAACAATATGCACTAGGAATGTATACACAGTATTGACTACAGACTGCCCACACATCAAATGGGATTCCAACGTCACTGTGTAAGTCAATGTCACTTGGGCACACCCTTTGTAAGCCCATGGAAACGGGAAGCAGGAGGGGTGTGTATCACACAAACCCAAGCATCTGACCCAAATTCAGGACAAGCCTGCATGTGCCCAGCCACAATACAGCGTATGCCCACGGGAGCCACACAAGGCACTGTCCAAAAAATCAAAAAACAAAAATCAAAAATCAAAAATGGCCATGAATGGGCCGGGGAGTGGGGGGGGGGCACCCAGGAGGCCTGAGGACAGGGTGCACACCAAAATCCACCTGTGTGGATCTTGCGGGAAAAATAAACACCTCCATGGGCTCATGGCCTGCACGGCTACCCTATTGTGGGAGAATCGCTGCTGTCGCTCTCCTCACCCTCTGCAGCTGCATCAGGAGGTGGTGGCACTATGGGAGGCAGCCCACGCAAAGCCCTAGTCTGGTCCTCCATGGCAGAAAGCATGCGGGTGTGGAAGGTCTGGTTCTGGAGGATAATTGTGCGGAGGTCCCCATGCAACAACTCACGGGATGCCCGGACCTCCTCCCTAGTTGCCCTCATCTCAGCTGAGAGCATACGGGTGAGACGCTCCAGCTGCTGTTCTGTCCTCATGTTAGCTGAAGCCTCAAGCTCAACCAGAGTTACCCTGAGCTGACGTAGTTCCACCCTCAGGGCTTCCCTGTGGCCCTGGGACTCAATATAAATGGCTTCCCGCAGAGTCTCCAGTGCCGCCCGCCTGTCCCTGTTGGACGCCAACATGTCCTCCCTATGTGTGGAGTTATGGTGGACGGACCTCTTGAGGTGGGCAGAAGCTGAATCTGTAGTCTGGTTTGAAGCGGTCACCAGGGGGGGCGAGGAGGAAGTAGGGCCCTTGCTGGCCTGGCGGCAACTGGTGGCCTCGTTGGCAAACCCTCTCCAGGGTGACAACGAAACAGAGGACCCGGATGATGACTGCCTAAGTATTGTGCTACCCAATGATGCTCCCGTAAACGACATGTGAGAATCGGCTCTAGTTTAAGGGGGGAGGGGGGAGTTGGGGAGTTTTGATGATAATGTGCTGGAATATGATGCTTTCTATGTTTTGAAATAGTTGTAGTGTGTTTGTTTGATTTAAAATAAAATAAAAATATTTTTTTTAAAAAATGTCCTCCCTGTGTGACTGGCTAATGGAGTCTGTTGCCTGCTGTAGTTGTTCAATCAGCCTTTCTTGGGGGACAATAGAAGTGGCCACCCTATCCATGGCCTGAGCCATCATCTCAGTTGATGCTGCCTGTTGGTTTGCCATACCGTATATGGATTGCTCCCATGCGGTATTGCCAGGTGGCGTACGGCCACCGTGTCGGCGGGCACCACACCTGTCTGGGGCAAGGCGAACTGCGCCTTGCTGTGCCGGCACTGCCTGAAGCTGCAGGACTGCATTCCCCCTCTGATCTGCTGGCCCAGGAACAGGATCAGATGTAGCGGAATGTGACCCTGCATCCGTAACCACCAAAGGCGGACCTACCAACACTGACATCCCCATTGAGGGTTCTACCCCTGGTGCAGGTGGGTTGGACAGTACAGAATCCCTCCCAGAAACACTTACCTGCGACGGCACATAGGTCACATCATCCGAATTGACACCTGAATAGAGCCCGGGGGAGGTGCACCCAGACACACCCCTTGAGATGATGGTCTGCAGCAAGTGTGAGTTCTCACCCACCACCACACCACATCCCTCACTGGTGCCCGGTCGGGCCTGAGACCCCTCCTGGGTCTGCACCATCTCCACAACCCCAGCAGTATCAAGTGCGTCATCCCCTGCAAAGACATGAAAGAAAAGAAATGGGAACAGGCATTAGCACCATGGCACACAATTGGGGCTGAGAAGCAACAGAAACAGTACTTCATTGACACATGTCCCACATGACTATAACCCTCCCATGCATGCACTGTCACTGCGTATGAAGGGGAGGCAAATGGCACACATTGATGACACCAAGATGGAAGACCAACAAATTTGCTGCATGCTGGCTAGTAGTGCCATCACACATTGGCCTGTGATTGGCATGTCCAATAGACATACATGAAACATGCCATCACACAGATGGCATGTACCCTAGCCATGTCACACATGTGACAATAGAACTGACAAAGGCCTAGTGAAAGTGGTGGAATGCAGACAATCAGCCTGAATGAACAAAGAATAATATGCAACTATGTTGTGGCAAGATGACACTTCAAGGGCAACTGGCGTGAGTTTTGGCTGAATGTCTACTGTTGCCAGAAGGGATACTGCAACACCCAAATCCTGGTGCGCAGAATGTATTGGATGAAGCACATGGGTGACCCAAACCACTCAGGCACACACCCCCTCACCTGGCACTCAATCAGAAGCACTCACGCACACACCATGCACATGGATGACACACACATGCATGTGCACTCACCGGACAATGCCTCGTAATCTGGCAGGTCTCCCATACCTTGGATCTATTCCTCCATGACGTAGGTCCCAGCAACATACTCATGTGGAGTGAGTTCTATATCCTCTGCTGGAGACCCACATCCAGTCACTAGAGTTGCGGCATGACTTGAGGCCAGCTTTTTCTTTGCCCTGCGCTTCAGGTCATTCCAGCGCTTGTAGCAATCATTAGCTGTGCGCCTCACGAATCCAAGGGCACTTATGAGGTCCGCGATGGTCTGCCAGTGTGCCTGACGTTGTGCAGGTGTGGTCTTGCATCCTGCAGTAATAACCATTTCGCTGTCATGTGCGGACACATACTCCACAAGTGCATCAAGTTCGGCCTGATTGAAGCTGGGCTTCCTTGGTGGGCCGGACTGTGTAGCCGTGTCTGGGGCATCAGCCTGTACTGGACGAGCACTCTTCCTCTTCCACTTGGAAGGTGGTGGTGATACTGAGTGTCCTACGCCACTCTGGACACTAGGGGCAGAAGCCCCGGTGGACTGTGGACTGGGAGTGTGGGAATGAACACTCACCATGGGACTTGGTGCAGGCATTAGCTGAAGTGTGATGTAGTCAGGGGGAACGTCAGCAGGATGGACTAGGACTGACACTGTCCTGGCTGGGAGACTCAGAGCTGGGGTGGATGGAGCCGCAGCTGCCCCTGCAGCCTCCCCACCCTGCCTACTCGGGGCAGCAGATGACATAGCTGCCCCTGATCCATGTGGGCTGGTGACACCAACGTGCACCGCCATATGTGGCCTAGACCTGCTGACCTGGAAGTCAGCCATGGAGTCACCCTGTGCCAGGTCTGGTGCCACAATGGGCTGGTCCAACAAGGGCTGAGCAGGGATGGTGTCAGCCACGTTACCCTCAACCGGGGGGGGCATGGGTGTCCCTGACTAGTCACCCACACATGGGGGGCTAGGGGTACCCTGCAAGTCCCGGCCACGTCCCCTACCGCATCCACCACGGCCACCTCTTGTGGCTCGCCCACCTTTGCCACCCTTACCGCGTGCTCGCCTCCCAACCATGGCACTGATGTTGTTGTGCATATGGGAGTTGCAGTAAACTATTGTCCTGGGCAATTGGTGGTCAAAGGGGTAGGGTACTATATGGAATTCGTACCCTAGTGCTCTAGCAAGGCTGTATGTGACCCCTGGGGGAAGATGACGGGTCACGCAATGCACAGGCACCCTGAAAAAGGGAGATAATGTGCACACAACCCCTCCTAGACCACTTGCGTGGAAAAATAAACCTGCACTACGCTGTGGCTCCCAGAAACACAAAAATGAACGTATGCGTGTCACACGCAGCCTAGACTGACCTCTGAAGGGGTAGGCAACACACAGGGCAAGCACAGATGTCAAATACGTGCGCGACTCACCGTCTGCCAGGAAATATCGCGTGAAAAATACGCGCGTGTGCGCGTTGGCAACACCCCCACCAAAAGAAGAATTGTACGCTGTCTGAGGAGACAGGACAAAAGGAGAAGTAAACGCTGTTTGAGGAAACAGGCCCAGGAAAAAGACAAGAAGAGAAAAAGCTGTCAGAGGAAACAGGGAGTACGAACTTGGAACGCCGTGAAGTAAATCGCGTGTGAACTGACAAGAAGTACAGATTTCACCCACTCGCTCTCCACGAAAAGCACGTACAAGGAAATCTACACGTACCTTTTAAACATGCCCACACGTCCAGCGTCACTTCCGCGTGTACGCGCTAAGGCCCCATCCTCCAATTACACGAGCTGACACTCTGACGTGCAGTCATTGGACGTGCAACATGCACCCGTGTACAGGGAAACGCCCGTGCACGCACATCACAGACGTGCATACGCGCTGGTGGCCTTTGGGCCAATGAATTCGCGTACATGTGCTGACGTGCTTACGCGCTAAGGCCCTTTCCTTGAATTACACGCAGACGTGCTGGATTTTCACGTGCCAAATCACTCCGTATCAAGCTGGCCACGCGTAAGCACACGGAAGACCACACTCCTGCCCAGAAGGCCAAATTACTGCCCCCCAGAGCCCCAAGCATGCTCCCACCTGCCATCTGCTGCTGCCTGATTGCCTGCTGCCCACGTGCCCTGCCATTTGCTGCCTGCACATCAGCCAGGGGTGCTGTTGCTATGACCACCCCTGCTGGAACTGAAGACTCCCGACTGGGATTCCATCGCTCCACAGACCAGCCCCAGGACCCAGTTGCCCACCCACTCCTGCCTCTGGGGTTGTCATGTCAGGCACTGCAACATCTGGCACCACTGACAACCCCCGGCCAGAGAGGCAGAGGGGCACCAGCTTTACTGCCACCGAAGTTGGTGTCCTGGTGGAGCAAGTTCTGGGGCAGTATGATGCCCTCTTCAGAAGTTTGCGCGCCGACAAGGAAGGACGGACTCGGATCTGGACGGACATCGTGACTGCCATCAACGCGGAGGGGGTGGCAGTCCGACTATTCCATCATGTCAAGAAGCGCTGGGAGGACTTCAGGTCCAGGACCCTCAACAAGGCCCGGCGCCTCTTGAAGGCAGCGGATGCTAAGGGGCGCCGGGGCCACTTGTCGGATGATCAGATGAGGGTCGTGGAACGCATATCTCCAGCGCTCCACGTCCAGGTCCTTGAGAGGCAGACCTGTCTGGAGCGGTAAGTGTACATGCATCATGATTGTGAGCTGTGCGTGTGGTGATGTGTCGGTAGTGTGCAGGTTGCACATGTGTTTTTATGGGGCCAAGTATGGGGGGATGTACAGGGCCATGAGGCTAACACATGCGAGGGCTGTCGTATGTGAGACATGGATGGTGCTTGTGTGTGTAGGCTTGCATGCCAAATGCAGTTGCATGGGCACACATGTTTGGATGAATGTGTATGTAAGTAGGCATGTTCGTGATGTCACACATGGATGTTGTTTTCGGCTGCATGTATCAGCACTGTGTACATGTGCATGTGTGTGTGCATTTGACAAGGGTGCAACAGTGATGCAACATGGATGCATGTGACAGCGGGATGTGGAAGCCTGATTGGCAGATGTGACATGGATGCCAATCTGAACACTGAGACAGTTGGCAGAGGTGTACACATGCATGCAAGTGTGGTGGTGTGTGTGCATGTGTAGTGCACTCCCTGTGTTGCATGTGATGTCTGGCTCACCTTTGCCTGCTCATGCTGTTGTATGTGTATGGATGGTGCTGGCTGTTGCGATATGGCTGTGGTATGGCTCATGTGTGCAAGTTGAAATGACATGTGTGTTGGCGATTGTGATGCCATGTCTGAGGTTTGCCAATGCCACTTATGTACAACTGTCATGTGTGTATGTGTCCATTGTACAGTGCCCTGGTGCCTGTGTTTTATTTCTCCCTGTCTGCAGCGTCAACTGATGAAGAGGGCGGAGAAGGTGCTGTGGAGCACAGCGGCGGGGATTTCACCGCCAGCCGGAGATGCAAGGCCCGGCTCCCCTCCCAGGTTGTGATCTCGTCGGGGAGTGAGGAGTCCGGTGCCGCATCCCAGGCCGCAGCTGCCGGGGGGAGGTCCAAGAGGCAGAGGTCGGAGTTGGACTCCTCGGCAGCAGAAGGGGCAGCTAGGACCCCACAGGGCCCAACGGGGGAAGATGGCACGGAGTCATCCAGGTTGGTGGGGGGTTTGGTGGAGGAGGAGGCTGTGCAAGCGACAGAGACGGGGTCTGGAGGTGGGGATTCCACTGGTGCTAGTGGTGCAGTGCAGGACCAGGGACAGGAGGGAGCACAGGCCGCCGCGGAGGTGCCTGTGTGCAATCCCGTCCCTGATCCTGTCACTGCATCATCTTGCACCAGCAGGGATGCCTACGTCCAGACCCGTTTTCAGGCACGGGATGAACTCACAACAACTGGCCTTCCTCTGCCTGCGGACGTGGCTATCCAGCTGCAGCTTTCTCCGACCCCCTCCTCAACTGAACACCCTATGCGCCAGTCGTCCTCCGTGCCATCTTCCCACCCATTTGTCACCTGGGTGCCCTGTGGAGCTGCCTCTGACGGTGCGGCCAGGCTGGTGGAGGAGGCATCCCTGCCACAGTCGGGAGTCGGACGTCCAGCAGGGGTGGCCACATCAACGACTGCACCCCAGCCAGTGGAGGATGTGCAGGCAGCAGGAGCCAGGGCACGGGCACAAGCACAGCAGCAGCAGCAACGAGGTGGGAGCCATGATGGCTCGGGGCCTTCGACATTGGAGGGGCAGGCATCGGCCGGAGGGCAGGAGGACCCAGGACGGGAAGTGTCTTCCGTGTTGCAGCGGTTGGGCCACGCCATAGATGCGGAGCGGTAGCGGGCGGAAGAGGCACTGCTCACGATGGTCAGGGCGGAGAACTCCATGCGGAGGGCCCTGAGGCGGGCCGAGTGCCACCAGGCAATCCGCAGGGAGTTAGAGGTGAACATGTCGTCAGCCCTGCGGACCCTCGGGGCCATGGAGGAGGACCGCCTCCGGGACATTGAGCAGGAGTTCGATGATGCACTGGCCCGGAACATCCCGAAGTGAGCCATCGGACTGGCCCGCTGCCCTTGTAAATAGTTCTGTAGTTAGTGTTAGGTTTCCTTTGCTTTTTAATATTTTTTGGACCTTTTGGACAATGGACCACATTTTTGTATATAGTTTTTTTTATTAGGTAGTGTTATTAGACAGGTTTCATTTCTTCTGTTGGGATCATGGACCCTGGATTGTTTATCTGTATATAGTTGACTGTTGGATTTTTGTATTTTTATTTTGATTTTACCCATGGAGCAATGGTTTTTGGTTTTAATTTTCCATTGGATTTACTTTTGTGAACTGTGACTCTGGACACCTTTCCTTTGGATTATGATTTGTGGTTTTACATTATTTTACGGACATGCTGCTTTTTGTTTTTAATTCCCATTTTCGTTTGTTTATTTTTGATTCCATTTATGTTGCTTTTAATACATATTTTTTCATCATACTTAAATGTGTAGTATCATCTCATTGGTTTCATGCATGTCATGATATGGGTTTTGACATTTACTGACACCCATTGTGTGTATGTGAGGGACATGTCTTCATTTACATACTTGCCATTGGGGTTGTATCATGTAATTGGCATTTCCAAGTGGGTGGATGCAATACTTGGGTGGGTGTTTGGCATGTGGAGGCTGCCCATAAGGGCCAGGGATCTAGATTGTGATGACGTGTTGGCTGGGGGACATGAGTGGGGGCCTGGTGGAGGGTGCCCCACAGTGCTGGGGGGTGTGGGTGCAGGGGGACATGAGTTGGACATGAGTGGGACCTGGTGGAGGGTGCCCCTGGATGCAGGGGGGTGGGGGTGCAGGGAGACATGAGTTGGACATGAGTGGGGGCCTGGTGGAGGGTGCCCCACAGTTCTGGGTGGTGGGGATGCTGGGAGACATGGGTTGGACATGAGTGGGGGCCTGCTGGCAGGTGCCCCTGACTGGTGGGGGGTGAGGGTGCTGGGAGACATGAGTTGGACATGGGTGGGGGCCTGCTGGCAGGTGCCCCTGACTGGTGGGGGGTGGGGGTGCTGGGAGGCATGTGTTGGACATGAGTGGGGGCCTGCTGGCAGGTGCCCCTGACTGGTGGGGGGTGGGGGTGCTGGGAGACATGAGTTGGACATGAGTGGGGCCTGGTGGAGGGTGCCCCACAGTGCTGGGGGGTGGGGGTGCAGGGGGACATGAGTTGGACATGAGTGGGGCCTGGTGGAGGGTGCCCCTGGATGCAGGGGGGTGGGGGTGCAGGGGGACATGAGTTGGACATGAGTGGGGGCCTGGTGGAGGGTGCCCCTGGATGCAGGGGAGTGGGGGTGCAGGGGGACATGAGTTGGACATGAGTGGGGGCCTGGTGGAGGGTGCCCCTGGATGCAGGGGGATGGGGGTACAGGGGGACATGAGTTGGACATGAGTGGGGGCCTGGTGGAGGGTGCCCCTGGATGCAGGGGGGTGAGGGTGCAGGGGGACATGAGTTGGACATGAGTGGGGGCCTGCTGGCAGGTGCTCCTGACTGGTGGGGGGTGGGGGTGCTGGGAGACATGAGTTGGACATGAGCGGGGGCCTGGTGGAGGGTGCCCCTGGATGCAGGGGGGTGGGGGGGCTGGGAGACATGTGTGGGGGCCTGGTAGAGGGTGCCCTGCACTGCTGGGGGGTGGGGGTGCTGGGGGACATGAGTGGGGGCCTGGTGGAGGGTGCCCCTGGATGTAGGGGGGTGGGGGTGCAGGGGGACATGAGTTGGAAATGAGTGGGGGCCTGGTGGAGGGTGCCCCACAGTGCTGGGGGGTGGGGGTGCAGGGGGACATGAGTTGGACATGAGTGGGGGCCTGGTGGAGGGTGCCCCTGGATACAGGGGGGTGGGGGTGCAGGGGGACATGAGTTGGACATGAGTGGGGGCCTAGTGGAGGGTGCCCCTGGATGCAGGGGGGTGGGGGTGCAGGGGGACATGAGTTGGACATGAGTGGGGGCCTGCTGGCAGGTGCCCCTGACTGGTGGGGGGTGGGGGTGCTGGGACACATGAGTTGGACATGAGTGGGGGCCTGGTGGAGGGTACCCCTGGATGCAGGGGGGTGGGGGTGCTGGTAGACATGTGTGGGGGCCTGGTGGAGGTTGCCCTGCACTGCTGGGGAGTGGGGGTGCTGGGGGACATGAGTGGGGGCCTGGTGGAGGGTGCCCCTGGATGCAGGGGGGTGAGGTTGCAGGGGGACATGAGTTGGACATGAATGGGGGCCTGGTGGAGGGTGCCCACAGTGCTGGGGGGTGGGGGTGCAGGGGGACATGAGTTGGACATGAGTGGGGCCTGGTGGAGGGTGCCCCACAGTGCTGGGGCGTGGCGGTGCAGGGGGACATGAGTTAGACATGAGTGGGGGCCTGGTGGAGGGTGCCCCACAGTGCTGGGGGGTGGGGGTGAAGGGGGACATGAGTTGGACATGAATGGGGGCCTGGTGGAGGGTGCCCCTGGATGCAGGGGGGTGGGGGTGCAGGGGGACATGAGTTGGACATGAGTGGGGGCCTGCTGGCAGGTGCCCCTGACTGGTGGGGGGTGGGGGTGCTGGGAGACATGAGTTGGACATGAGTGGGGGCCTGGTGGAGGGTGCCCCACAGTGCTGGGGGGTGGGGGTGCTGGGAGACATGCGTTGGTGGGCAGTGGTGCAAGGTGACATGTGGGTTGGCTGGGGGGCATGGCCATGGTGGATGGGCTGCCTGCGGGACATGTGCAGGGTAGTCCCCTGTGGTGTGGGCCGCCTGCAGGAGCCGTGGAGGGTGTAGAGTGAACAGCTGGGAGGACCCACACGGCCGATTCACATGTAGGACTCCCCAGTACCCCCAGAATACACGTAGGCTGCTGGATTACATGTGGAATTTCCTGCGCACCTTGGATTACATGTACCCTGCTGAAATCGGGTGTGAAACTTCACGCAACCAGAAATACACGCACCACGGACAATCGCGTGTGGAATTTCCCGCGCACCTTGGAATACACGTACCCTGCTGAAATCGCGTGTAGAACTTCCCGCGCACCCTGAAATACACGTACCCAGGGCAATCGCGTGTGGAACTTCCCGTGCACCCCGAAATACACGTACCCAGGGCAATCGCGTGTGGAACTTCCTGCGCATCCCGAAATACACATACCCAGGGCAATCTCGTGCGGAACTTCCCGCGCACCCCGAAATACACGTACCCAGGGCAATCACGTGTGGAACTTCCGCGCACCCCGAAATACACGTACCCAGGGCAATCGCATGTGGAACTTCCCGCGCAATCCGAAATACACGTACCCAGGGCAATCGCGTGTGGAACTTCCCAAGCAACCCCGAAATACACATACCCAGGGCAATCCCGTGTGGAACTACCCGCGAACTCCGTAATACGCGTACCCTGCTGATATCGCGTGTGGAAGTTCACACGGACCCATAATACACGTACCCTGATGAATTTGCGTGTCAGACTACACGCGCACCCCTGAAATACACGTACCCAGGCGAATCGCACTGCTAGGGGGTTGGGGGTGGTAGACAGGAGTGGGGGCCTGGTGGAGTGTGCCCCTGGATGCTGGGGGGTAGGGGTGCAGGGAGACAGGAGTGGGGGCCTGGTTGAGGGTGCCCCTGGATGCTGGGGGGGTGGAGGTGCAGGGGGACATGAGTTGGACATGAGTGGGGCCTGGTGGAGGGTGCCCTGCACTGCGGGGGGGTGCTGGGAGACATGAGTGGGGGTGCAGGGTAGTCCCCTGTGCTGTGGGCTGCCTGCAGGGGCCGTGGAGGGTGTAGAGGGAACTCCTGGGAGGACTCACACAGCCAATTCACGTGTGGTACTCCCCGCGCACCGGTGAAATACACGTGCCCTGATGGAATCATGTGTGATACTTCCCACGCACCCCGTAAATACACGTACCCTGCTGAATTTGCCTGTGATACTTCCCGCGCACCCCTGGAATACACGTGCCCTGATGGATTCGCGTGTATTACTTCATGCGCACCCCTGATGTACACGTACCCAGGACAATCGCGTGTGATACTTCCAGCGAACCACTGAAATACATGTTCCCCACTTGGTGTTTGCTGTTTGGCAGCCCTGTGAACTGGTCCAGGGTTAGCGCAGACATTTTTTTGATGAATTGGGAATTTTGATGGCTTTTCCTTGCGCAAGGGCGTTCTTGGGGGCGTAACTGGCGCTGCTGCAGGGTCGCTGTGCCACTCTGTGCCACGGCTGGTTTTGGAGGCTAAAATCCATGAATACGCTGTGCGATGAAATGGATTTTATCGCACGCGGCTGGCGCAGTGTATCGCACAGGGACACTGTGCGCCAGCCGCGTGTGCCACTTTTGTGCAAAATTCTATGAAATACCCTGATAATTGTGTAACTATCCGAGGTTGGGATTTTTTAGCGGGTATTCTGTCTCTATCACCCACCAGATCCATATAATTGTGCATAACATTATAATTCCATAAATACTTTTTAGTGATATTGTCATCCACTAGTGAGTACTTTATGGAGGGGCCTATCTCACATTTTATGCTTTCACAATCTTTGACAAAACTAACCACCGTACATAAATGGATGTTAACAATGTGCTTGATATTCATATACAAAGGCTGTATTTCTGCTCTTAATATTTTCAGATATAAGAATGGACAATTTCCTACATTTTACTAATGCTAAACATGATGTCAATCCTAATTCATCCCAAATTACAGTATTATGAGTACAAAGTGGTAGGCCTAGCAGCAATTTCCTAATGTCCCCTCCAAGACCCTAGCCACTTCCAACTTTTGATCATCAAAAAGTCTAATCTGTCTTATCAGATAGTTTGTCACTTTCCCTTTAGTCTTCTGTAAATCTCTGTGTACCTGGTCAAAAGCTGATGTTAAATCTAAACAAACTACATAAGTGGGTGCCTCCTTTTTCTTTGGTTGTATGTGCTAGACAATTAATCTCAAGCAAATAATAGAGGTACCCATTTATGTTTTAAAATCAGCTTGTGAGATACTATTCGACTTGTTTCTTCTGCCCAATAGGTGCATTCTTTCAATACTACCATGGTGAATATTTTCCGGCTAACATCTATTAGTGTGACTGTTCATTAGTTCATGGAATTCTCTCTGTTGTATTTTTTATAAATTGGAAACAACTATGATGTATGCCAAGTAGTTGTAATTTCCCCAATCAAATTATATGTAGACATAGGCCCTCATTACGAGTTTGGCGGTAACCATGCCGCTATTGGCGGCATGGCTGCCGCCGAAATCGCGTCAGGGTCCGGGTCCTCGGAATGAGGATTTACCGGGCCATTCCGAGTTCGGAAGGCCCGGTAATTCCTCCCTCCAAGGACACGGTTCTTCCCCATTCCCATTTCAGCCCCCATAGGGCTGAATGGGAATGGGAGAGGGAGCAAACAACGGGCCATTACGAGATGGCCCGTTGTTTACTCCCTCTTCCCCTCGCGGGACCCGGTAAGCACACCTGGTTTTCCCAGGCCTGCTTACTGTGTCCCGTGAGGGGAACTCGTAATGCGGGGGTACGGAGTGAACGGTGCCGGCACCTTTTATGGCGCTGTTCACTCCGTACCGCCAGGGTCGTAATGAGGCCCATAATTTTAGTACTATATTTCTCCACATCTCTGGATAGGCTCTAATGTCCAGAGCCAGTCCCCTCAAACTTTTTAAACTGCCAACTATATCATCAATAGAGTCCCCCGTGGAGAGCTTACAAATAATATCCAGATAATGGCAATATTCATTATTAATCTTCTCTATCTGATCATATTTGGAAACAAAATATGTGTACCAATCTTCTTCAGAAATAGGATTTTATTGTTTGAACTGTTTAAATACTCTTTTTCCCTAATTAATTTCCAAAATTCGTTAAGATCTTTCTTCTCTTACACTTTTAGAATTCATTGGGGGAATGAGATGAGTCTAGTTTCTTTATAGGTTCTTATCCAATTTTTCAATTTCAAACTGGATTTTGTAGTCTGTCTCTTAAAATCCTCCTCACGGAATGGTAATCAGGTTTGTAAGACCCTCTGTTCTATTCTCATTGACTTTGCACTATATTTGATGCAACCAATTGCATTTTCTCATCTAATATCAGGCAAAACATTTTGTAGGCAAAGGCTGGGCTGTGCAATTTGTTCAGTCCATATAATTGTCTCTGAAAAGTATTGTGGTTATAATTCAACATTATCATTAAACTTTCTAGATGAAAATCAATTAATGAAATAAATCATCAAATTCTTTCATTTCTTTATATTCCGATTTTCCACATCAGGAGGATCTTTTCCAGAGTTACCTCTATTCACAACAAAAATATCATATATTACTCATGTTGACATATACTTTGCATTTTCAATGATCAAAAACATAATCACTCACACCTGTTGAAATAACGGGCATATCTATTAGCAAATCAAATTAATCCATGGACACAGAAATATAATCAATAACTGAACTAACACATCCATTGGTTCAAGACTCTCTAGCGGTTTGGTTCCTTTAACTCTGCCATTAATCACTGCAACTATTCATTGAAGTAGATATTCTGCCCACACTAGGGCATAGTTGTAACTCTTGTGATGTGTTATCTGAACCATCAGAATGCCTGCTAAAAACAACCCCATCAGTTCATTCTTTGCACAAGCATCTGGACATCGACAACTCGAATCTCCCACCTGGACAATTAATTTAGAATTTGATAATACCCACCAATATTTAAAAAGGATAACCAAGGAAGGCAAAAAATATGTTTTTGCATAATTTTCAAGGAAAATATAAATGTCTATTAGGTGCTAAACCATGTCGCCCCAATCCCAACTAAGAGAGTTTCAGTTCAAAATTACATTTGAATGTCTGAATGGAATGATTTAAAGAATAACATGGGAGAACATCTTGATAGCAAAAATCCGGTCTCCTTTTGGTCTTGCTTTTAACCCCTTGTATCGCCTTTTGCAAACATAAAGTGTATCCATCACTAATCGTTTTTTTCTTCAATCAGACCTCCTATAGACATATAAACGTATGTTGTTGTAAAATCTATCAAGACTCTTATTTAAAAAGCTTGAAGATCCCCTAAAATTCCGGGGCATACTAATAATAATATGTTCTATGTAATTCCTAGGGATGCTGCCCTGGACATGATTGCAACCTTGATGGTAACCATGATCAGTCCTCCCTCCTCATCTCATCTTTTTGTAGGTCCATTTTCACCAAGAGCTTTTCGCTACTTCTTCAATCACAAAATATATGTTTGCTTAATGTGACATTCTGATGGTGTAACCTGTACCAGAAAAACACCAAAGGAAGAAGCACACCAGCAGTCAGAAGTCTGTGCCGGACCCTGCACACAGCTTCCATAACACATGTTAGGGGTGGTACAAATACGACAAGCGGACGTACATTTACAGTAAACCTTAAGTCCAATCAGGACAAACTCAGTTAAGATGACTATCAAAATCGTGTGCATTGCATACATGTTCACTGATTATGTCACTTCAATGAGAGCACATTGGATTGCATTCTTGTGTGATGGGGTTGTTGAGCAAGTGTATCCCCATTGTGCTGTATGCCTCTTGCCCCTATTCTGCATCTAGAGACCTTTGCAACTGTGCCAGCAATAGCAAATATGCTATGGAGGCTGTGTACTTTGCTTAACACAGTAGAAGAATTCTTCAATCTGTCAACAACATGGTTGTCCTTTTAGAACACAACTCAGCCTGCTAACATTGAGTCAATATTTTTGCCATTATTTTAAGTTAACAGTAAACACATTCTTTGTGCAATCTCCCTTTTGCGGGGTAGTAGTTTCACAGAGAGCACGAACATTTTACAGTTTTGGGGACATTTTGCACTAGTTTACGCCATTTCAGACCACTTCTGTGAGCTTTGGCATTAACATTTGCACTGGCAAATGTGTGCAAGATGTAGTTTTGGCACTCAAAAGTCTATGGTAGTGTTGCTTTCATTCCAGTCAGTCTCTGCAAGCCTCGTTGAAAAATTGGCTACCATTGACAATGGAATTCATGTGACAAGACCACCAGTGTTTCATTTTCACAAACGGCAGAGAACAGCAATGAGATAAATGCTCAAGTCACAGTGCACAAAGTCTACAAGAAGAATGGCTTTGCATCTAATTACCAAGCAGTAAACCTTGTGAACGGTGTAGCACTTTTAACAGAAATGCACTCTGTGCGTCTTTTCTGAAATTCACTGCCACATTGTCCCAGTTTGCATGGGAGCATTGAACCTCCTCTGGAACAAAGAATAAAGATATCACATGAGTTGCGAGGCAAGTAAAACATCCCAGGGAAACAAAGAGATTTATACTGTGCAAAACATATTAGCAGGCGGCCAGTTGTTAGTAGTTCTCATTGGGCATGGCAGAATGCGCATGTATCCATTTGTAGTTAGCTTTAACACATATTAGAAACACCATATAGTCACACAGACAGAGCAACAATGTATTCACGCTGCAGATGCAGAGGTTAGAGATAGTGTGATATATTTTGCATTTAGCAGTAGCGTACAGTGTTATCTTTTAAGCGATGCACTAATAGGTAGCTAACATAAGGAGGCGTGTGAGATGGA
The DNA here is from genome assembly GCF_040938575.1 of Ambystoma mexicanum. Classification (NCBI taxonomy): domain Eukaryota; kingdom Metazoa; phylum Chordata; class Amphibia; order Caudata; family Ambystomatidae; genus Ambystoma; species Ambystoma mexicanum. The sequence goes on along the minus strand of NC_090935.1, from coordinate 1,394,192,157 downwards.
GATAGAGAAGTGTTTTGGTAAAGGTGATGTCCAGGGGCTCAGGTAGCAGGGGTTTCCGCCATGTTGGATTTTAAGGCATGCTACAGTTTGCATTTGGTGAAAGTATGACAAACAGGCCTAACATGCAGCTGCAGATCTGTCCAGTTGACCCTGATACAAGTGCCCCTTCCTTCCCCAAAGAGAAGTTGTGCTGTGAAAGTTACTGGAAGCTGCACTGTGCTCATTGAGGGCAGCTGCAGAGCTGGGAGGAGCTGGGAAAGGAATGATATATCTAGTAAAGTAGGTTTGGTATGTTCATTTTGAAGGTTGAATTCGTATGAACATGGCATAGGTTTCTGTGATGTCAAGAGGCCTGGAGAGGATTTAGAGCACTACTGCCTTCACCCAAAGAGCGGTCATCCTATTTCAACTGCATGCCCTGCGGTCTAGGGATCAATAAATAAGTACAATTCAAACATAAGTGTGGTGCCCTGATAATGTCATTCATGGACACCAGGGTTGCCAGAGAGATAAGGGGGGTGATGTCCTATGGCTGTACCATGATTTGGGATGGGAGGAACACAGATGATGCCAATAAATGTATCAAGGGCAGGAAGGTGTTTGTGTGTGCCACAGAGTCTGGTATAGTGAGGAAGCCCATTGTATTATGAAAGCAGGGTTGGCCTTGCTATTCACACTTTGATCAGGCTCCAATGGAGCAGTACACATCATGTGATGGTCAAGATCATTTACTCGTTCCAGAAATGTATTATGATAACAATGTAGTCAATCAACTCCTGAGTTTCGTAGTGATGAAGTTGAAGATCACGTGTTTAGGGGAATGTGTTTTAGATCATGTCTGACCAATAGGGTAATGGACTTTAGGGGATTATTAGAATTGTATAAAGGTGTTAGTCAGTGGGGAGTGCAGGATCATGTAATCTTCATTACGCATAGTTTTATTAATTTGCAGTTTTCTGCTATAAATGATGTAACTCCTTTGGGTGTGGTGAGCTTCATGTTAGTTCGGTTCAACAGGACCGTCTGATACTTTTTGCATGTAATACAACTTTGTTTTCTTTGCAAACGATGCATCGATTATTTGGCCTATTTGGGATTGTTTTTATCATTTGGGTTTTGGGTCATTCACCCTACACATGTATTCCTTTACAATACATACATAAGCAAGAAAGATATTGTTGTTAGAATGTGAGGTTACCGTGGTTCTGACAGGTATGTCGTGGCAAAGTGAAGACTAGCAGTCTGAAGTCCCCACTCTTTTTTGGTGTAATGGCAAAATTCTAGATCCCAGATTTGTTATCTGAAGTGCTGATGCCTGCTCATTGTGTGGTAAAGATACTCTGCAGCTTGAAAATTGGAAAGTGGACACTGTGAGAGTGACACAGACTCCACCCCCCTTCAACGCAGCCACCTTTAAAATCTTGCGTGACCGCGAAGAGGTCACAAAGTGGTGGCAAAGAGAAGACTAGCAGTCTGCAGTACGCGGGAGAGCGGGAGAATAACATTGAATAGTTATTGAATCTCTCAAAGTCAGTGCTTCATTTCTCGTTGTGGGTAGCCCTTCAGTCACAAACTGTTTGCTGATATTGTGTTGGATCGGCGACGTGCAAATTCAAGGTATTGACGTATTGACTTTGTTTCATAAAGTAACTAACTTGGGCGTGACAGGCCCACCCAATTAAGCGGCATCTGGGCTTTTTTGTGGATAATACTCAACGTCAGCCCATAGTCGGCGATATAACACAGCACCAGAAACATCTAAGGAATGTTCAGGGAAGCAAGTAAGAATATTACACGGACAGTGTAATTTAACATTTACGATCAGAGACAAATTCAACAACTTCGGATTGCACACGTGACTAAGGAAATAAGATATGCAAAGGCACTAAAGAGGCAAACATTGACTGTTGATACTGTCCGTGAGGTTTGGGTGGCGAGGCCCTTTGATCCATGTAGATGGTGAAGCTGCTTGCTTTTGCCTCTATTTCATTAAGTCTGTTATCCAGCATTCTAAAATAGAGTTCAGCGAGTATATATACGGGCACTGCTATTACTATAGCAGTATCTGTAGAAATTCTCTTTTGATCCCTGCTTTAACTCACTTAAAAACTATAAGGTCTGGCGCTTGTGCGCAACCCACATAACACCCACATAACACCCACTCAACAACCATACATAAATGGACATGGCAGCGTCCCCTCACTGTCCCATTGATGCAATGGTGGAAATCACAGCAAAAACAATTTCACCCTGTAACATTTTGGAAATTGTAAGTGGAATTGTAAGTGAGTCTTTTTTGAATGATATGCCTCATGTCGAAGACAGGCTGAGCAATTCTGTATATTTACAGCCTACTAGTTTAAGAGCAGAAATGTCACTAGTGTCAGAGGGGGTCTGTTCCTCGCAATTACCGTCGAGGGTTGCAACAGGGGCCTTGAAGGTGGTGACTCCCCAAAGGAGAGCCCTCTTCAGATTAGCTTCAAATATATACTCGTGGCTTAAGGGCCAAAATAAAAATATAAATACTTACAGCAGGGGTTTGACAAGGGAGCAGACTGCTTGGAAGCCCACAGGCTTGACACCCCTTATTCTGCAAGCAAAATAATGATTCTTCTATAATCATGAATCTAATCTAATCAGAATCCAAGAAGGCCGGACAGTTACACAACCTAAAAGAAAATACACCAAAAGATAAAGAGTTACTATCGGGTTTGGACATGGAAGAGAATGAGCTACCCGAAGTAAGTGGCACAGGTTGCACCACTCCAGCGCGTAATGATGGGACGTCTAAAGGGGACAGTGTACAGAGGACAACAAAAAGGCACTCAGCTTCTACCTTCGGTAGAGATGGTGGAAGGGAATTCACTATAGACGAACAACTCGTAATACCAGAGGTTAAGACTCCGGAAGTCGGTGTTGAGGGAACAGAGCGTACAATACTAAATCAAGAAGAACAAAGAAGCCATATTAAATCCCAAACTTTAAATAAAGGAGCGAGTTGGGATCCAACAAGACCCTCAGTTCAATAAGGCTCTGTACGTAAACGGCGTAGACTTGAATATGAAAGGGAACACCAACACAATATGAAAAAGAGAACACTATCAGATGAAGATCTGATCTGTTACTATATATGGCAGTCTCTCAAATGGAAGATCAGTCAGATTCCCGAAAGGAATTTAGATGCTCTCATTGACCCGGGCTAGACCCCAACTTGATAGCTTCTCTCTCTATCACTATGGCTCCTTTCACAAAGCTATACGAAAGTATAGCGGAACAACTAAAAGACCAAACAACTGAAATCACGATGTTACATTCAAAAATGGTTTTCGTGGAGGGGTTTATTTTGGCTTTACAAGGGAACACCGACAAGAATGGTAAGCAAATTACTAATATTTTTAGAAGTATTATTGACCCAATAATTAGGGATAAAGATCGATGACGATCAGTACTATTACGCAGCAGAAAGTTCCAACCCATGAAGGGGAGTCAGGGGTCATACTACAAGCAAGGGATGAGGATGAGCTGGGAAGTAATGATAGCTCAAACGCCCAGCACAGATTAGTGGAAAAAAATACCAGAGGTAGAGACAAAAGGTTGAAACCTCCAACCACAACCATCCTGATAAGTGATTCTGTAGATGATATGACATTTGTGCACAATTCTGCAATTGGTGCGGACAATACACAAGAGAAGGGGAAGGAAAGTAGCAAACTTTCTACTTCCCTAGCCAAATTGCTGAATCCCAATCCGGTGACCTTAACAAAATTACATATTCTCAAAATGACCTAAAAGGACAGGAAAAATGAGAATGAGGTAGTAGCTCCACAGAGCAAAAGGGAGGCCCTGAAATCTTTACCATCAGAAAAAACCTGTGGTGAAAGTAAGAAAATAACGGAAGCTAGGAGGAAGCCAAAACCACATATCAGGAACATTAAAGACATTGGGCCTCATTACGACCCTGGCGCTCACGGAATGAAGGGGGCCGGTACGGGACCAACCCCCTTCATTCCATCAGCGCCGATTACGAGGTTCCCTTTGCGGGACCCGGATCAGACATCTGGTAAAACCAGACATCTTTTCCGGGTCCCGCGAGGGGAAGAGCGAGGTAATGACGGGACACTTGTAATGTGCCCGTTGTTACCTGCCTCCCCATCCCCATTGAGCCCTATGGGGGCTCAATGGGAATGGGGAATGGTTCCTGCAAGGAGGAATTACTGGGTCCTCCTATGTCAGAATGACCCGGTAAATCCCCATTGCAGGAACCCGGTAATGGAGCCCGGTTTGGAGGCAGCCCTGGTGCCAATAGCACCAGGGCTGCCTCCAAACTCGTAATGAGGCCCATAGATTCTAGTTCAATTGAGATGGTATTCAGTAAGGGAGGAGAGCATGAAGAAATAACTAGTCCAGACAATCTCAAAAAAAGTTAATTGAGTAAGAGAAAAGTTCACATGAGTGATGAGGAAGATGACCATCTAATAAAAACTGTAACTCACCAGGGCAATGCTACTAAAAGAAATGTAAGATCTACAAAGCAATGTAGAGAAGAAGAAGAGATTGAAGAGTTAATGAATCTTTCCACGTACTCATATGACTCAGTGATAGATGCAATTAATACTGACACGCCTGCTAAGCAAAAATCTAAACTCATTTCTGATAGACAGGTCTGCAGAGACAGCCATGATCAACTCAGTGAAGTGACAACAGAAGGTGAGGAGGATGAAGAAGAAGGTTGGACGACAGAGACCGATTCAATTTATCCGGAAAAAAATCTCTGGCCAAAGATTGGAGCCCTGTGAATAACGGGAACGCTAGCTGTAATGCACAGCAAGGGGACCCTATTTCAAGTAAGCAATGAGGAGCACTACAAGGGCATGTAAGACATGTTTTCCGCATCTTGGCACAAAAGCAGCGAAACATTGATAATTCAATAAACAGGAAAGGTTCTGAGCTTGAAATAGAGCATGTTCCATATAAAAAAAGCTGCCTACAAAGAAGCTGGGTGGCCTGTGCCATCTGCTCCCAGGTTAAAATAAAGCAGAGATGACTCAAGTAGAATGCAATTGGAAATAATTCTACTAGTAAAGGATGATCTCACTCTTAATAGGGCTAATATTCTCTGTCTCTTTCACAGCTTACCATCTTTAAGTGTCATAAGATCTATCGATTTAAAATTACTTGAATTTCCAGAAGAATCAGGGAAAGATAAAGTGATAATTTACCTTTCATCAACCAAGTATTTGCAGCTTCTTCTAAATCAAAAGACCAAATTAACAGCAATGGGCTTCTTGCTTAAAGTTCAAGGGGCAATCGAGGAGTGTTCTATGTTGATAGAAAAAGAACTTACGAACACTGCTTTAAAAAAGAAATCCTTTGAGAACTCAAAACGCACAAATGCACATGGTCCGACTCGACATCAGAAAGTTTCCTTCATCAACAATATGGAGGAAAATAGGGCACCGAGCCTATGTATCGTAGTGGAAAGCAAGAGTTCTATGAGGGATTCTAGAGAGTCAAAGTATGTTCATGACATTGTTGCAGAAGAAGAAAGATGGAGAAGGATCATATGGGCTTTGGCGCATGAATCATAATGCCATAAAAACAAGCAAGAAAAGGAGTCACCCCGCCTTGCCCTTGTAAGTTGGAATACTAGGGGGCATAAACATTGGTTTAGTATAGGTCATTTAACTTTTGGGGACTTTTATGTCATTTGCTTCCAGGAGATCTGGTTAAGAGAGGCACTGATTCTGGAAGGCTTATAGGTTTACATTAATCCATCGATTAAGGGCAGGGATGGCCATCCCATGGCTGGATTGTTAATGGCAATTAAGGCCACAAGTGATCTAAAAGTTCTCTCAGTAAAGAATTTCTCCACAATAATCCAGTCCACATTATTGTATAAGCCAGGTCAAAAGAACAGGATGGAAAGTATTATTCTGATATGCAACCTGTATTGGAATGTAAAGTCCAGGGAAACAAAGGGTTTTGTACAAAGGGTGATGAAAGAGATTGATTAAACCAGGTTAAAATGGTCCTCACTGGTCATAATTGTGTGGGGATCTTAGCATTCACTGCTTCATTTTTACAGAAGGATTTAATAAAAATCATGAGCCTCATGCTGGAGAACAGGTCATAAGGGGCCTTAAATGGAGGAAAGAATTACTTAATGGCTCTGGAAAAGGGGAAAGGATTTTCAGATCCTGCGCTATATATTTCTCTCAGATAATATCCAAGAGAATCTCAGTAGTATGGAAGTGATTCATACAGCATCCAGCGATCATAATATCGTGAAGATGTTGCTTTTCGGTAAAACTCAAGTAGAGAGTGGAATTCGGAACTACCATATTGGAATAAATGCCGGCAGGAATCAACTAAGAATGAATCCAGGAAACATCAATACACTAATAACCATACTTAAAGAGGTCCCAATGTTAGCGTCTCTTGATTATCGCAGATACTTGGTTGCATATCGTGAAAAGAAAGATACAAGCAAGAAACCACTTTTTTTCCATCGCCACAAGTTTGATTCTGTGATACAAAATAAAATGCCAGTTATAAGTTCTAAGTAGAATGCATAAAAAACAGAGAACAGCTTCTTCCTTGACGGCCCTCAAATGTGGTAAATATAAGTACAAAAATTGTCTGAAGAATCGCAAGTATGCATTATATAAACAAGATGCGGAATACATGTTAAAGTTAGTCACATCTAAAAAGATTTGGAGGATTTTGAATGCACTAAGCAGTTTGCACAAGCATTAATGGCAAACCTGATTGCTTTGAGTGTTTGGGTAAGTCCCTTTAGCGCTCTTTTCAAAAGTCATGTAGAAGAAGAAGAGGCAGAAAGAAAAGATGTTGCCATCTTGGTCCTTCAAAACAAAAAAGAAAGATATCCTTGAGCTAATAATGACAGAAAGTAGATCTACGGCTGCAGGGTCGGATGGCTTGACAAATGTTCTACTCAAAGAGAACCCGGAACAATGGGCAAACTTAATGCACTACTTGTTCAAAACCTCAAACATACCACAGATATACCATCTTCATGGTTAACATCGATCATAGTGCCTATTTTCATGGAGGGCAATAGAATGGCACCTATGACCTGTCGGCCCATAGCCCTTCTTGACATGATGCGCAACATGTTTGCAGCACTGGTATTAAAAGAATTGAACGAATGGAGTGTGAGGCCGCACCACTACGACAACTGACAAGCTGGATTTGTCAAGGGGACCAGCACATTGCTTAATCTGTTTCTAATTCATTATTTCAAAGTCAGATCAATTTCAACTAAAGGAAATCCAATATTCCTAGCCTCAATAGATCTATCACAGGCTTTTGACTTGGCTTTTGACTCCATCTTGTGAACTAAATTGGAAGCTTGGGGCTGTCCGCAAGACTTGTGAGAAGCTACCACGGACCTACACACGAACACCAAGATACAAATCAGATTGAACAACCAGGGTGAACTTGCAGATCCAATTTCCACAACTCTGATCTGAAGCAAGATTGCCGTATGGCTCCGGCTATTTTCAATCTTTATGTGTCAGACATGGAAAACTCCTTTAAAGGTACAAGATGCTTCCCACCCAGATTGTTAGCGACTCCTGTAAACAGACTTTTGCAAATTCAGCCACATCCACACACCTCGAAGGGTGAGAGGGCTGGAGCCCCTCCCTGCCCCTCTCAGGACCTGAAGCGCCCGCCGGAACAATATGCTGTCTGACCTTCATGATGCAGCAATCACGGAGACAGCAATACAGATAAGGCAAGTGAGTGGCTAACTAGCCTCCTTCACCCACTCTGCATCTGCCTTCTGAGCCCTGCTGCCCAACAGAGCCCCTCCTGTGCATTAGCACATCGCCGCTACGATGATCCTCCATTTTGTCCCAATTTATAGCCTGACCCCAAAATGGCGGTCGCAACGCGGCCTGAAAAAGAGGCTGCCTGAATTCCTAAGCAACCCCTACACCGGTAGGCGGAAGCCGGCTCCGGAAGAAGGCCAGAGGAAAAAGGCCCTGTTCTTCCCCAGTGAGCCCCATTCAGCCACATCCACACACCTCGAAGGGTGAGAGGGCTGGAGCCCCACCCTGCCCCTCTCAGGACCTGAAGCGCCCGCCAGAACAATATGCTGCCTGACCTTCATGATGCAGCAATCACGGACACAGCAATACAGATAAGGCAAGTGAGTGGCTAACTAGCCTCCTTCACCCACTCTGCATCTGCCTTCTGAGCCCTGCTGCCCAACAGAGCCCCTCCTGTGCATTAGCACATCGCTGCTACGACGATCCTCCATTTTGTCCCAATTTGTAGCCTGACCCCAAAATGGCGGTCGCAACGTGGCCTGAAAACGAGGCTGCCTGAATTCCTAAGCAACCAGCTGATATTTTATCCAATCCCCTACACCGGTAGGCAGAAGCCGGCTCCGGAAGAAGGCCAGAGGAAAAAGGCCCTGTTCTTCCCCTGTTCACCCCGGGACGCTGCGGCTAGGCGACGCCATGATGCCCGACACCTTCATCCTCATACACTAACGCAGATACAACTGGCACTGCCTGTACTTTGATCCAGACCTGCAAAGCCGTCCGTCTGGACCCCTGCACGCCTCCTATGCAGTGCTAGCACCGCCTCGCAGCACACCACAGGTACTATTTCTCCTGACCTATTCGCCACACTGGTGACAGACACCCTGTAGATTACCACATTGCGCAGCCTCACTGGCCCCGGTGCCCTGACATCTGCTTGATCACACTGCTTGAAACGCAATTACATCACTTTTGTTACTAGCTTATGCAAACTGCTAGCACTATCTGTGTTTATATGCCCCGTTAACCAGTTCACTTTGTATTTTGTATGTAGCATGCATTCGCTATGACGGTGCTGCCCATGCTAGTTAACCTGAACTGCCTACTGAATAGCATGGTCACTGCGCTACTTTGGCCGGCTGCCACGCTATGCATGCCACATTTGTGCCCTGCCAGCCATATTGAACTGTATTGACTGTGCCACTATTGGTCGCTTGCCATCCCCTTGCCTGCTGCATATTGCCTATGCTAGTCAATTAGCATATCTGAATTGCCTCTTGTTTTGCCTGGTACCCAAGACTCCTGTTCGGTCTATATTCTAGGCCTGTTGACCATGTGCCCACCCAACCAAACTGATCTGTATCTACTGTGACCCACGAATCATCTGATTCGGACACTGCACAGCCTACTAACTGCACATCTACTGGTCGCCTCTTTATGCTGGCACTTGTACCTACCTGCCAGCCTATCTTACCTCTTATTGCTCTCCTGCCCAACTGGTACTGACCCACCGTCTAGGTAGATAACTTCGGTTCCTCCCCTACCTCACTTCACCTGATCTAGCCCTTAAAATGCATTGCACCTTTGACTCTCACCACTACCACTTACCCTCGCTTGCTAATGCACCAAAGCATGCACCCCAGTCCACTCGACATCTGTTCACGTACTTATTGTTCACCTTTCAGATCCTAATCTGGTCACCCCTTCTCACCTGCATCACACAGCTATACGCCTCGCCCACTTCCACAATCAGTATAACATCATCTCCTGAACTACCTCTCACTCTCTTCATGACAGGTCCTAATCCCTATTTAAACGCGCCAGCCTTCTGGCTACTACATTTCGCCACCAAACTGACCCCTAATCAACCATGTCCCACTATCATTAGAACTTCCAGGCTCGGCTCGCGCCTGCGCCACCTACCTCACCACCATCCCACAACCTTCAACAACCTGATTACATCTGCCAGACACCACTCTAGGCCTGACATAGGCACAGTCAATCCGGTGGCGAGTTCCTCTCTATCACAGGAACACGCTGTTGCCAATTGTCCACCATTGCTTCATCATGCCATATCGACCTTTCCCAACCATTCCAGTCAACCATGTGCCTCATCAGTTAGAAACCAAAGATTAGCTTCCCGATGTCTCAACTGGTCCTACCACCTGAACTATCCCACGCTTGTCAATATCTCAAACTCCAGCGATAACAAAACCTCGGCCCACTCGGCACCTAAAATTGACTCACCTCCTCCTGTTCACATTGCCATCACTGCCCCTAAACTCAAAGGCGCGCTCATTAACGCACGCTCCATCCCCGCACACGCCCTAGATATTGCAGATTTCATAGTCACAGAAAACCTTGACTTTCTCGCAATCACGGAAACTTGGCTGCATGCAGCATCCGGTCCTTCTCTGACCCTGGCCATCCCAAACAACTATTCCATTATCAGGTGTGACAGGGACACCAATCAAACTAAGGGGGGTGGACTAGCCTTCATATTTAAGCGTTCACTTAACCTCAGAGCTGCCAACAGCCTGCAGCTACCATCAGCAGAACTACTGTCTATTAAACTGCCGATCTCTCCTAATCGTACGGCCACTATACATCTCATTTACAGGCCCCCTGGCCCGACCTCTTCATTCGCAGAGGACATTTCATCTATCCTAGCTACTAGTACTAAGCCCAACTCGCAAATCATTATATTGGGAGACTTCAATCTAGGCTACCAAGATACGAATGACACCAAAGCCTTTGACCTAGAAAGAGTCCTGGCCGACTTCGGTCTCACCCAACATGTCAATGGGCCTCATTACAACCCAGGCGGTAAGTTACCGCCTGGGTCGTACCTTTACCACCATGGCGTAAACTATGTTTACGCCATGGTGGTTGGCGGATTTACCGCCCCATTCCGAGGTGAGTGGGGCGGTAAGTCCCAATTAACCCATTTACCCTTCCCCATTCCCATTTTTGCCCCATAGGGCATAATGGGAGTGGGGAAGGCTTTAATTACGCCACCGTAAATTACGGTGGGGTAATTAACAACAAGGTCCCTTAGCGCCATGGATTTTAACACCTGCTAAAAGCAGGTGTTAAAACCTCCATGGAGCTAAGGGACCTCGGAATCAGGCAGTAAGGGTCGGCGCTGTTTACGCTGCCGTAAACCCCTTACCGCCTGGGTCCTAATGAGGCCCAATGAGCCCACCCACATCAAGGGTCGCACTCTTGACTGGGTCTCTGACTTGAACTGTGCGGTTAAAGTCACCGCTGTGTCGCCATGTGCATGGTCTGATCACCACAAAATATCATTCTCCATTAATTCCACTCCACCCACAGATAAACCCAACCTTGCCCCTCCCACTTCCACACGCAACAAAAAGGATATTACGGTCGAGAAATTACTCCCACTTATCCTTCGTCTTTTGAACTCGGCGTCCACCACGTGCTCGGACCCCACAGTGCTGGTAGACACCTACAACCGCGTCATGCTAAAAGCCCTTAACACCATTGCCCCCCTCAAACTGCGCAAACAAAAACCGCGGCTCCACCTTAATTCTTGGTTTACCCCGCACTTACGCAACCTGCGCAAAGGAAAAAGAAAAGCTGAGGCCCTTTGGAAAAACTCACCTTCCCTAGTCAAGAAAAACAACCTCACCACAGCCTCCCTTACCTACAAAGAAGCCATCCTAGCTGCTAAAAAGGAAGTATACAACAAAAGGATCACTCAAGCCCAATCAAATACCAAGGAACTCTTCAAGATCCTTAAGGAATTGGAATCCCCTGTTTCCCCGCTTGATACATGCACCCCTGACACTGAATGGTGCTCCAATATTCAAAAGGCACTGCTTGATAAAATTGCCTTGCTCCAAGACAAGATTAACACTAAAAAAAGCCACCTCGCCAACTCAACGGGTAACCCCCATCATACAAAACCCTTTCTCCCAAACATTCCGTCCAACCTTTCAGCTTCTCACCCCTCACCATTAAGGAAGTCGAAAATATCATAACGAAGCTTAAGCCTTCCAATTGCCAAGGTGACGCCTGCCCTGCACGGGTCATAAAGGAAGCTGCTCATGATCTTGCCCCTTTCATTACCTCTTTCATTAATGCCTCTTTCAAATCGGGCATTGTACCTGACAACCTTAAGGATGCTTGGGTCATCCCATTAATCAAAAAACCTAATCTTGATCCTAGTAATCCTTCTAACTACAGGCCCATCACCACGGTGCCCTACCTTCTCAAAATTCTGGACCGCGCAGCCTATCTCCAAATCCAAGACTATCTTGAAACCAACAATCTTCTAGGGCTTAAACAATCTGGCTTCCGTCCTAGACACGGTACTGAGACAGCCTTAATCGACTTGAAAACCCAAATTGAGGAGCTGAAAGACAAGGGCAAACTGGCACTCCTGCTCCTCCTTGATCTTTCAGCTGCCTTTATTTTTGGTCGATCACCAAATCCTCTGCCGCCACCTCAAAATTGCGGCCCACTTCTCCGACGCAGCCACATCTTGGATTAGCTCTTTTCTGGCAAACAGAACCATGAGGGTTTTCTCTCCCAAAGCCACAGCTGATCCAGCCCACGTCCCATGCGGAGTTCCACAAGGATCTTGTGTATCTCCCACACTTTACAACGTGTTTACTAAACCGCTCTTTGATATACTTGACTATCTGGGTGTCTCCTACACTAATTATGCGGATGACACCCAGATACTCATCCCTGTCACTGGCGATTATGTAACAGATGCCAAAGCGCTCAATACAGTCTACACTGTCATTCAAGCCTGGATGGCTCATCATGGGCTTTGCCTTAATGATGGAAAGACGGAATTAATCATTCTTGGATCTCAATACAAACTCTCTAAACTTGACCCCAAGTTCAATTCCTTCATTATTGATGGGAACGATATTAAAGTCTCCAACGTCACTAAAACACTTGGAATATATCTTGACTCGACTCTATCCCTCAATCGACAAACCAACGCAGTTGTCTCAGCATCATCCTATACTTGCAAATTGATTACAGCATGTCGCCCATTCTTGACTACGGAGAACTGTCTGATTCTCGCCAGAACCCTCATCATGTCCAAAATCGATTATTGCAACGCCCTCTACCTAGGAACTAGTCAAAGAAACATTGATAAACTCCAGGTCATGCAGAACAACGCCATAAAGGCAGCTCTCAACGTTCCTAGACGTTCCCACATATCTAACACGAGACGCAACTTGAACTGGCTACCCATTACTCACCGCATATCCCTCAAAGCACTTGTTCTAACACACAAGGCCCAGAACAGCGCAGCCCCTGCCTATCTTTCCTCGCGCTTCATACAACACACAGCAACTAGACCACTAAGATCATCTCAGGCTCATACGCTGACTATTCCCAGCTTCAAGCTACAGACAGCCGGAGGCTCTAGCTTCCATGTCCTCGCGGCTAAGCTCTGGAACACTCTTCCCAATGCTTTCAGAAATGTTCCTCACATCTATGCCTTCAAAGCTAAAACTAAACTGTGGTTACATGAACGGGACGCCATAGCCTCCTCTCTATAAGCCTTACACCTGTCAATTCCATTACCGACTGCTCATTGTACATAGACTGTTTTTTACTGCATTCTTAGATTTGCTCCTCTCCTCCCTGTTGATGCTCTGAACTCTATGTAAATATGTGTAAAAATGTTTAGTGTATCTATTTGCTGTAACTTGTAACCACCTCCTTAAACATGCGCCCAGATGCCCCGGGGCAAGGTGCGCACTATAAATAAACAAAATACAAAATACAAAATACAAACAGACGATCCTGGTATTTCATGGGAATTCTTTCGGGGTCATCATCTTCACATCCTTCAGGGTCATCATCTTCACTCCCTTCTTTAGTCTAGGGGGCTTTTTAGGGGACTCCAGTCCAGTGGCATCCTCCAGGGATTTCACGCTACAAGGATCTGGCACTGACGGGGAAAACAATTATTTTACTAGGGTAAAAGGAAAAGACAATTTAAGAATCAAGCACATAAAATCCTTTACTTTTTCTTTCTCACCAGGATATCTGAAATAAAATTCAGTTATGCACACAAATGCAGATTATACCAAATAACATATAATACATCCAAGCCACCTCCTTATGACCAACTGAAAATATCATGAATTACTAACATGAATACACACTAATATCACCTGGTATTTTTCAGATTACAGTCTTAAACCCAACATTCCTTTCTCTTAGTTACTTAATTACATTTTTGTTCACTAGCTTGATATATTTTTCCCTTTTTAACTCTTCATATCTCGTTTTGACATCTTCACACTATCTACTCCATCCACCTGCCCTGATAATTGTATTTAATAGGTAAGCGCTTTGCTTTTTCACTCCCTGCTAGTCTCAACTCGCTCTAGTCTTTTTACTTCATGTTTTGGGTGAAAGGGCTTAATTTGATTAACATGGACAAACTATTCCACTGTTGATTCTCCCTCCTTTTTAGCAATTCTGTTGACCACAGGTGAAACCTTATCTATAATTCTAAATGGCCCTTGCCATGCTGCAAGAAATTTAGAGTTTTTATGTTTACTCTTTTCAAAATTAAACGTATATACCTGGTTTCCTATTTCATATTCTCTCACAGATGCCTTCCCATTATACTATATCTTTGCACCGTCAACAGCCTTTTCCAAATTTCGCTGAACAAGTGCAACCGCATATTGCAAGTGCTTTCTCAATTCTTCCACATATTCATGAATTGTGGATGCATTCACAAGCACATGTTCATTTGTTCTGTAAAGTAAGTGTTGCGGCAAAACCATTTTTCTTCCTGTCAAGAGTTCATGGGATCTAAGATTTGTTGATTTAGCAGGCATCCACCTGAGGGCCATTAGTACCAATGGAAGCTGCAAATCCCAACCAGATCCTGCTTCTGCTACAAACTTGTTCAACATATCAACTATCAATCTGTTACACGGTTCCACTACCCCTGAAAAAGAGGGCTGGGAAGAAATGGGTAGCTTCCTCTTCACACCCATGATTTTCCATATTGTTGTCATTAATGCACTAGTGAAATGACATCCACGGTCTGATTCTATTCTTTGAGGTAAACTAAATCTTGAATAAATATGATTTACGTGGCCGCAGTTTGCGCACTGCAGTCTGGAGCTGGAATGCACTCCACCCATTTAGACGTTAGACAAAGGACTGTTAGCATGTACCTGTTTCCCCTTGCTAATCTCCTCACCGGCCCATCATTGTCAACTTGTAAATCAGACCATGGGAGTGTCAAACCCCTTTTCATTAATGGTTCTCTATGAGCTGGTGAGACAGGCTAAAACTGTGCACACACTAAACACTCTCTGGTGTATTGCTCAACATTTTGGGACATGTGTGGCCAATAGGAATAATCTTTTATCATTTCTGAAGTTTACTGTGAACCTCTGTGTCCTGTAGTTATGGCATTGTGGGCATGGTGTAACATCAATCCCCAAAATGACAAAGGCACTACCAATTGGATTTGGCTTGTCACAGATTCTCTAATCATAAGTCCATCTTGTATCCTAATTCTTTTTTTATGTTTTAATAGCACCCTCAATTCCTCTTTCCCTTTGCAGTCCTCTTCAGTCAGAAGATTTTGTTCTGCATCTAGCAAATGGTTATAGCATGGGCCTAGAATAAGATCTTCCTTTTGCGATTTCGTCAAGTCTTGATCTGGAGTATCAAACTCCACTGCGCCACAAGCTGTTGAACTGTTTTTGGAGTTTTGGAATGTGTTATCACATCTACCTGTTTTTCACTAAGCAGGTGTTCAATAGGAATTAACTCCCCCATTACAGTTCCAATTTTGTCTAATTGATCTGCCTTATCATTTCCATCCTTATCCTCATCTGGTGTTTTCAAATGACCACGTATTTTCCAATGGATTCTCACGTCATTTCCTGACAAAAGTTTCTCTATCGCCTGAATCATCTTGTCATGTTTAAGTGGCTTCTTGTTATAATTTTCAAATGTATTTAAACTTGTCTCTATTTCTGTGTTATCAGGTGCACAGACAGCTGCACAATCATGCAACTCTGCTAGTCCTTGAGCAACTGGGCTCTTCTTATTTTGTTCATATCTCACTTCTATAGGCAATCGCTGAAGTGCTAATGTCCGGGAAGTAATTCTTAGCTGGGTCAAATTCCCTGATCTGATTCTCTTACTTTGCAAAAATTACAAAGGCTGGTGATTTGTTTCAACAATCACCCTCTCCCCTCTAATTATGGGGCAGAAATGTTGTAATGCCCAGACAGTGGTCAGAAGCACTTTTTCACAGTCACTAAATTTGGTCTCTACCTGTGATAATGCTTTGCTAGCATATGCAATGGTTTTATTATTCACATCATGTTTTTGATATAACGCTGCCGTCATGCATTGATCTGTGAATCATATTTCTACAAATAAATCCTGGTTTTTAATTGGATATGACAAACATGGTGTTCTCATTAGACACTATTTTAGCTTGGCCACTGCCTCACTTTGTTCCTTTTCCCATTTTCATGGTGCACCCTGCTTTAGTAATCTCGTTAAAGGTTGAGTAATCTCTGCATAATTTTCAATACATTTTCTATTGCAACTTGTCATTCCTAATAAGCTCTTTAAACCTTTCAAATTAGTGGGATCTTTTAGTTTATGAATCGCTTTCATTTTTTTCTTTTGTGGATTTTACCCATGTTCTGTCACTTCATGACCTAGGAAGTTTATTCTTTTTCTGCACGACTGTGCTTTCTGTAAATATACTTTTTCCCCAGCCTTCTGTAGCTGACAGAGCACATGCCTAATCTCATTGAAATGGCTTTTCAGATCTTAATTTTTGATTAGCACATAATTCGCATAGACTAGTGTTCCTCTTCCAGCTACATCCGGAAGTGCTTTGCTCAGGAATATCCCAAACTCACTTCCACTGTTGACATACCCAAAAGGGGTCTGGAACCATGCATATTATGATTTGTCAAATGAAAATGCAAACACATTTTGAATATCTTCAGCTAGTGGCACACACCAATATCCATCTGTAAGGTCTAATGTGGTAAACACCTTTGAACCGTGAACTCGTGCAAGACCCCGATCAATAAATGGAAGGGACACCTTGAAACAGGTACCTTTTTTTTCATTCCCGTAGATCTGCACACAAGCGCCATTGGCTATTGGGTTTTAGCACACCTAATATAGGGGTATTTGATGTACTATGAATAGGCCTAATAATTCCTCTAGATTCATTTTTTTTATTATTTCAGCTAGTGATTCCAAACATGTCAGAGGTAACTATATTGTCGCAAAAATACTGGCTCCCTACCACATTGTGATGAATACTCAAAGGGCCAATTGTAATCTTTAAGATCCATCTTCCAACAATTATTTGTCCCAACTCAGGATCACCTAGGCCAAAAATATATTGATTCTTTGTTCTGATTTTTGAGATCTCCTCCCTGTCAATTATTTGCCAGAGTGTCTTTTCAATGATGAATCTCCTTTCATGTTCAATCGCTAAAATGGCTTTAATCAATTAATAATGCCCATTCACATACATATGGATCCATGGCTGCCCTTCTCCCATGTGTATCTCTGAGATTGATGAAATGTGTTTTTCTTGATTTACCTTTAGAGTAACATTTGGTTTGCGTTTTTCTTCATTTAGATAAAAATGCAACATGTTTTCATCTATTTCTGTTTGCCAGTTTTTCTCGTAGTCCAAATAAATCTACAAAGACTGCTTCTCTTTTTCTCCTCGCATTTCATCCTGACACATGAGAATGACAGTGACGCTGGGCACACAGCCATTCTGAAGATATACTTCCACTGCACTTTCTGATTTAGCAATGTTGTGGAATTCTTTTACACTGTTGCTTTGGGTCATTACTTTCTTGGGTCTCAATGGCTTTTTAGCTAAGGAGCACAATACTCCATTTACCCCATCAATCAGGGGCAACAACCTCTTCAGGCAGTTCATCCCTATGAGAAAGGGTATTTCATTAATTGATGTGATCAACACTTCTTGTCTCATCCGATGCTTCCCTATCTTTATGTCAACCTCCGTGACACCTTCAATAGGTATTTCTTCCTCATTGAAATTGTGTACAGGGCCTTCATTTTGTGTCACCTTTAGATGATTTTGTAGGGATCTCCCTTCATTGATTTTCTTCACCAGTTCTTTTGACATTATGTTTGCTTGGGCACCTCTGTCAATCATTGCAAATGCATTACATGTTTCTTCAATAGTGATAGGAGCATAGTACCTATCTTCAACCTCTTCTAGTACACATAAAAAGTGTGAATTTTTGTTAATTTCAGGACTTACTTTTCTTAACTCCTTTTTACTCTTTGCTAGGCAAATGGGCATATGAAATGACATTTTACCCTTCTTTTTGCTCACTTCATTTTGAATGTCTTTGCCTATTCTCCTGGCATCAGAACCCATTTGGAGTGTAGCCAATGACTGCCCCTCTGACTTGGGACCACTAGTGTTCTCATCCCCAATTTCTCATTGTACTTTTCCCATTGTCTGGGTCCTTACTTACTTCTACATTGCGACCTATGGGCTGGGTATTTTCGCAAGTGTCACGTGACAGCATGTCAGCTCCTGGCGCATGACACTTATCTGTGTTTTGTACAGAGCCTGTCTTTTCTGACCATTAGCATATCCTCGGTTTGAAATACTCCCCTCTGTGGGAAACAAAGAGGAAACTCTGTGAAATCTGTTGATCCTAAATCTTCATTTTGTGTTTTATTTTCACAGTGGGTGCTCTTTTTAAAACTGCTTCTCTGTTCTTTGGTGTTTTCGTGCTCATTGTCCCCCTTTGGTTCTTCATGTTCACACACCTGAATAGTCTGGTTCAACTCTAGATTGAACCACACTCCCTTTTTGTGTGTGCTGAAATTCCCTGTCTCACTTTCATTTGGTTTCTCATTTTTAAATCAGCAAGCAATTCAGTATTTTCATTCAAAGATGATTTATATGCATTTGTTTTGTTCTCATCAGGGCCGAGGTCATTAGCTAGTCACCTGTCGCTACGCACAAGATCACTACTCTGGCCTTCTGCACCTTCACTTGGCTGTTGCTTTCGGACTGCAGACAACATCATGTCTTGGGCCTCTAAGCATTGAAACCTGTCCATGTCTCTGAATTCCTCTCTCTTCTCTATGGTCTGGGCCGGTAATGATTAAACTCAACCTGTTTAAGCTTGTTCTGATATCTCTCAGGAGATTGATTTGTGTTACGTCGGAATTCATGGGACACAGAAGGTGGAGAACGCGGAGTGACTGTCCTTTGACTATGGTAGACTAGTGGTGGTGATTGATTATATTGGCAAGGGGCATAATTCATATTTTGTCTTTCATTTGGTGGGAATTGTTCCCTATGCTGGTTTCCATTCAAGAAATCTATCCACATACCTGGGTCTTTCTTGGTCACCGTATACCATTGTATTAGGGTCAAATCTAGGCTGGGCCCCTAGTGTCTGGTATGGGCCATTGTACATTTGATTTTGATTGTTATTTAGGCCTGGCATATCGTGGTGAAATTCCACTGTGGGAGAATTGCCAAGATATCTAGGACTAATGTAAGAACTCCTATTGCTGGGATCAATGGATTGGAACATAGGAATTTGGGGAGATGTCCTCTGTGGAGCCACGTCCCTTTGGCTAGATGTCATGCTGTTCTTTGTCTGAATTTAGACTGATTCTAGCAGCATCTTTACAGATTTTACCTACAAAATTGCTGGTGTGTATTTGTTAGACTCTAGTTTCGTCTCTTTATTGTTAGGCCCCTCCTCTCTCTCTCACCAAATATCCCTTTATACAGTTGAGTCCCCTGTTCTATTAGCCATTCTAATGATTTTTCCATGTCAAATTCACGAATTCAACTGGGAGGCAATTTCTTTTTGGAGTCCATAAAAGTATGCAATATTATATTCTACAGTTTTACGGTTAAAGGCCACATCAAAGCGTGAAAATGCTCTTTTTAAATTTTGAAAGCATTGGCGGGGTGACATATCTGGCTTGTCCTGTATGGACTGGTGCAGTGAGTATTGATGTTTAACCTCCTTCTCAAAGTCCACCAATGACAAATGTTCCTCTTCATTGAGACCACAGATGATACTAGCAAATGCTGCATCTAGGGTGAAGTGACATTACTTTCTATATTGTTCCCTAGGTCTCTGGAGGGCTTTCAATATATTATGAATGGTCTCTCACCTCCCCTTTTGAATGGTTTACTTAAAGTCTTAATGGATTTCATAATTTGTTGCATTCTGGTATGTGTAATATTGTCACTCATTCCTGTCCTCTTGTGGGCAAGAATGTGTGCGAATATTTGCAGGTAATTCAGCACCATTGGGTTATAACCTGGTCTGGCCAAAGGGACAGCTGTTGGTACATTGTTTTCTTGGCCATAGCTGTGATTGAGTTCAGCCCCATTGAATGTAGTACCCTGTCTCTTTTCCTGAGATTTGAAATTAAATATTTGCTGTTCCAGGTTCTTGCACTGTCCATGAAGCTGTTCTGCTTCATGGCAGAGAACATAATTCTCATCCCTGACCTTATTGATTGTTTGCAAGTCATTGATGTG
This sequence comes from Ambystoma mexicanum, assembly GCF_040938575.1. Classification (NCBI taxonomy): domain Eukaryota; kingdom Metazoa; phylum Chordata; class Amphibia; order Caudata; family Ambystomatidae; genus Ambystoma; species Ambystoma mexicanum. The sequence goes on along the minus strand of NC_090935.1, from coordinate 1,394,171,781 downwards.
TGTCTGAGACTGGTTAAGTGGTTTGGTCTTTTAGTCATTTTCCTCCAGGAATTTAAATAGCTCCTTTTCCATAGCATGGAGTTATTTATCTTCCCCCCCCCCCGCCATCTTCTCTAAGGGCTTGTATTTCTGAAATAGCAACATCTTTGTCTTGTCTTATGTCATCTAATATTGCTTTTAAGTGGGTTAATTCTTGCTCACTCTCATTAAATTGTTTATCTCTCTGAGCTATTGAGTATCAAAATCACTGCATTTGGCTTGCAATCCCTTAATTAGCTCCTTCTGCTTTAATTTGGCTTTTAATTTCTATACCTGATCACATTTGTTGTCGAAACTGCTTTGTAACTTGCTAATGACTTCACAATCTTTCCCTTGCATTTCTATGTATATGTGTAGCAGGAACCAAAGTTATGCACACAATCTGATAATGCAGTTTTTTCTCTCTGTGCGTTCTGTCACTCAGAATAACCTAAGTAGGCACACCTGCACAATGGTTCCGTAATCAAAAATATTTTCAAATGTTTCCCTTTCTACCTCTGTGGTAATTCTGTTTTTCCATATTGTCAAATTTTCTGTGGACCAAACTGCATGGCATAAATGTTGCCTCAAGGTAATCTGACCATTCAGAAAACTCAGCCTGAATCTGGGACATGGTGGCACTATTGCCAATGACACTATAATGAGAGTTAAGTGAGCACACAGTACTGCACTACCTCACAGCACTAATTCAATTAATGAGTGCACAATATGGTTATGCTTTAGGATTCAAGGCCACAGGCAGTAATTATTTTATATTTTCCTGGCCAACACACCAAATCTGCTCTGTAAGAGATAGTATGGGGTTATATCTAGTATTTTGTGGTTTTGTGCTATGGTGGTATTTTATAGTGGTGAGACTAATTTCAGAATACTGCCTAATAATTATTTCTCCAGGGTCACTAACAATAAACATATTCTGGACGTAATACACTCTAAATAAATAGCTAATGCTGTTCTGTGGTGTTTTATTTACAACATCATGCTTATGCCCCTCTGGCTGTGTTTTAACAAATGTAAAGCATGCAAATGAAATAGAAAACATCCAGTCAGCCTCTCTAAGTAAACCAATTTACTGTGGATAACTTTGCTTTGAGATATTTCTTACTGCACGTTTATCTCTCTATGCATGTCAAATCAATGAGACTGATTGCAGAAGAAATGCACTGAAAATAAATGACCTTTTCGAACTTGTTCATTATCATAGACTAGAATTATGCAAGTTACACAGAATGACATGTGTGCCCATGTTGTGATTCACAACATGAACAAGGTTTTATCTGTGGTAAAGTGCAACAAAACTGGCAGGAAAAATACACTCTGAATAACAGCAAAGCTTTGAGAAATATAAACACAGATTTACATGCACATTTACATTTTTATCACTAATACAGCACCCTTCAGATGCCTATAGGACAGAGTGGAAACAAGTGGATAAATCTTATAAACCTTATTTTTAGACACAAAAAAAGTCTTCAATTCCCAAATACAACAGTCCTCAAACTCAACTGCAAAGCTCTTTGAAATATTGAAGTCCTTGGAAAAACCAAAAGCTTCCTAGTCCCTCTTCACACCTACCAACCTAGATTGTACTCGGATGTCAGCCGCTTTTAGGGAGAAAATGTCCAGCGCAAGGAACAGGATAATACTAGCCCAGGGCCATTTCACTCCTACTGGTGCTTTAACCCATTTTACAGTGAAAGGTTCATCACCTCCTGGTTTCTCCTTTTCTCAGATCTCCCTTCTAGACATGACAATGCTTTCTTCAATGCATGCAATGTCATGTCACTATAATCTTCTGCCTCCTAAACTTATTTTGGAGCATAAAGATGTATTTGCCCCTATTCTTACTTATTTTGTAAATGCCTCATTTATAGATTGCCAAGTCCCCACAGAAATCAAGAAAGTAACCATTACCCCCATTCCCAAAAAACCTAATCTTGATCCCACTGACCCCTGTAACCTAAAGCTGATTACCTGAACATTCTGCATATGTTTGTGGCCTCCCAACTGCAACCTTTCACTAAACTTAATAACAATCTTCACAGCCGACAATCAGGTTTCTGCCCTTCTTTCAGCATGGATACTGTGCTCATCGATCTCCAGTCCCATCTTTTAAAAATTGTGGAGAACGGGAAAGCTGGGATGTTGATACTATTAGACCTGTCCGTGGCTTTCAACCTCGTCGACCACACGCGTCTCCTTCTGTGTCTGCTGAATCAATGCAACTGTTCTAAAGATGTTGTGGACTGGGTACAGTCCTTTATGGCTAATCAGGAGTGGGAAATTCAGTAGGGCTCACCTTCCTCTCTTGCCTCTCCCATTGTTTGTGGTGTCCCCCAGGGCGCCTCCATCTCGCCATTGCTTTTCAACCTTTATCTGCAATCCTTCTGCTCGCTCTTGGAGGAACTGGGACAATACACAGCTGGTCATCGAGCTGAGTGGGGACCACTCCCTGGATTCCATGGTCCTTAACAACATCTATGACTCCACCGAAGGCTGTATGTCGGAGAATTGGCTGTGTCTTAATGGCAGCAAAACAAAGCTCCTTCTCTTCGGCTCTACCCAGGCTCTTTCTAAACTCGGCCCTTCATATGACAATTTCCTTTTACAAGATAACAAAATTGTGACACACAAGAAAGTAAAATCCTTGGGGTTTACTTAGAGGCCTCCCTTAACTCCCAAGTGCACCACCTTCACCGGAACTGTAACTACTGTCTAAATCTTCTTCAGAGGATTCGCCTTTATCTTTGTGAAAAGAACTCAGTGACAATAGCTTGGCCCACAATTTTAACCAGATTCGAATATTGCAACGTCCTGTTATTTGGGGCCTCGAAGACCAACATAGAGGGCTGTCAAATTATTCAGAATGACACTGTTCACGTGGCCCTGAATGTCCCTAGAAGATCTCATATTTCTAATCTCAGGAGAGATCTTCATTGGCTCCCTGTGCAGAAGCAAATCCATTTTAAAATAGGCACCTTAGTGCACCATCGCCTTTATGGCAACGCTCCGGAATATCATAAAGCCTTGGTACCTCCTTACAAACCTACTAGAAAATTAGCACCGTCCACCCTTGCTCAGCAGCAGGGACTTAAATTCACAAAATCCAGGGGTCTTGGAAGATATTTCTCGGTCATTTTGTCATCCTTCTGGAATGCCTTACCATCAACTTTTAGATCCATGACTAACCAGAAGCTCTTCTGGAAAACCCTGAAAACACATATTTTCAGGTAACTCCATGGACATTGATACATATGCCTTCCTGTGACTCTTGACTTCACTTCTGATGACTATTCCCATCCTTTTGTTGTCCTTTCGTGGTCCTGTTACGCCCGATGCCTGCCGCCTGCAAGTGCATTATAAACATATAAATAAAAAAATATAAAAAATAAAATGAACTGAACAATTTCTGCTATGCACATAGTCTCAAACAGCCACTTCACACGCCTCAATGAATAGATAATTACCTAGGTTAAGCTGGCGATATTCCACAACTCATCTTGGCAGTGATCCAGGGTCATTCACAACTAAGGTCGCTTGCGACTGCGCAGCTCTTTGAAAGATTGCCAACCCAGTTGAGAGACAGCCCAGCAGACAGTCAGCTTGCAAGCACTGGACTCCTTCATCAGTGTGTGCAAGAATAAGAATGCCCAGCATCTCTACCTCAAACCCTTTTCATAAAACCCCATGTCACTCAAGAGCACCTCCCTCTGACAAGATCATACCATTAAAACATCACACAATTTCCTCTGTGCCTTTGAGCCGAAACACACACTGCCTTGCTCAATAGAAAATGATACTCTTTCTTGTGCTTCCTGCTCCAATACAATGCAATGTCTTTAGGAACGGATTTACACATTCCTCCGTTCACAACACAGTTCCAACCTGCAAATATAAATCATTTTTCTTTTCCAATTTCAGAGCATCATGCACTTCACTCAATCTGGATCCAGTTTATATCATTGACTCGTTTGCACTAAATGTTATTATGGGAATCAGTTACATGTTAAATGGGGTTAGGTTAATAAGTATATTAGTTTCATGTTAGTATTATTTTTTGATGCACCTCATCGCATTAAAATAGCACCATGGAGCAAAGTGATCATTTTCTAGCATGTGCTTTTTTAGACCGGGGTTCCAACAGAAGCAGATGTCCACCCAACAGAGGGAATGGTCCCCTAGTGGGCCGCCTGCAAACATTCAACACCAGACAACGGGTGTATCCCCGATAACAACCGGGGAAAACGGGTGTTCAATTTATCCAAACATCTGTTAACTTCCGCGGAGGAGAGTGTCTTAATAAAGGGGTTGAGCTTTGTGCCATCTTCAGATAATCTGGTTACCAATATGGAAATCAAATTAATTAAGTTTTTAGAACTTTAAGATTGAGGGCTTTCTTTATGGATAAACTAGAAAAAGCTAATACTTCATTAACAGGTATTAGACCAAAGTCTTCTTCAAACCTGGTATTAATGATACTCCGCCAGAAATAATTACTTTTGAAAGAATGGTTCTCAAAGCATTGCCACAGATTACTAATAACCATAATACATCATGATACAGCCAAAATCTGACCCATGAAGAAAACACCGCCTTAAAAGCTTTATCATGCAATAAAACAATAGTCATCAAATCTGCAGATAAAGGTGGAGGAATAGTAGTAATGCATATGGAACACTATGAGAAGATGGTATACGCTTTAATCAACAATGAAAACCTTTATTCAAACATTTGAATAGACCATGCAGACAAACATATGAAAACTCTACAAGATCTTTGCACGCAGGATATCGAATCAGGTTTTCTGAGTACAGAGGAATCATGATTCCTGATGCGGAGAGAATGCAGACTACCAACAATATATGCGCTGCCCAAAATACATAACAATCGTGTAGATCCACCGGGAAGACCCATTGTTTCGTTATGTGGATCCATGCTGGAACCTTGCGGCAAATACATAGAAAAGGTCATACGGGAATTGGCCGAGGATGCACAATCTTTCCTCCAGGACACTATGGCCACTGTAAATTACTATGAGGGCTTGGTATTTGAAAGTGAAACCAGTTTATTAGTTACACTAGATATCCCCATGTGGTATACAAATATTCCACAGAAGGAGGCTCTGGCGTGCTTTGAACACAAGTTAAACAACCGTCCAATGCCACAAAACATACCCACAGAATTTGTAGTGAACCTCCTGAAGATTACTTTTTGGAATAATTTTTTTCTATTTCTGGACAACATCTACATACAGAAACAATGTACGGCCATGGGGGCAGCCTTTGCCCCTTGTCTAGCCAACATATACATGGCAGACTTTGAAGAAAAATTCATCTACAACAACAATCCTTTTGACAGCCACGTTTACAATTAGAAAAACTATATAGATGATGTTTCTTTCACTTGGAAGAGCACAAGGGAATATCTAGAATCATTTATTGGCTGGCTCAATCAGTGCAATAACAACCTTACATTTACTGGTCACTCAGACAACAAATAGCTACCTTTTTTGGATTCAATCATCTCCCATCATGAAGGACATATGTATACATCATTGTATTGAAAGCTAACTGACTGTAACACTCTGTTGGAATAGCCGAGCCAACATCTGCATTCTCAAATAGATAATTTGCTCTATGGTCAATTTTTGCAACTTTCTACGAAACTGCATGACCATAAAGATTTTAAACAATGTAAGCAATATTCAATCAACACTACAGCCAAGTCAATGCCTAGTCTGGGATGCTGAGGAAAACCCTTATTAATGTATTTTTATGTCTAGTTCAGTACTCTGGATGACCACCCTTGTATAACACCCCCCTCTTAGAATCCCCCCTGACCCCACTGAGCCAAGAAGTAGGTTTGTTTTGCAAATTTAAACAATATATATATATCACACTTTATAATAAATTAATATCTGATAGTACACTTAGACATATGATGTTGATCAACAATGGGTAATCTGGCACTAGCACACTTCTTTACAATCAATGAGGAGTTAGTATAGGATGGATAAAGTAGCACAAATACTTTTATGATTTCAAGGGAAAAGCAATGAGGAATAAAATGCAGTACAGAAATACTTGATATGATTTTAGCAAAAGATAAGATAATCACTTTTTCTCTGGCAATTCACCCCCCCCCTATGCAATGTAAGAAATGGAAGGAGATGGAAAGAGGAGCACACAGTTCTCAGGAATGCAATCAAATACAATACGAAATTCAGTTCCCCCCCAGCAAGCTTAGAGGAAACAGGTAGGAGTTTGAAACACAGGCCCAAAATGCTTTTTAAATGTGATGGCAATGGATGGGAAAATGTGCCAACTGATTTTAATTCCCTCTAGAGATTCAGGGTGAGTGGGAGATGTGTGTTGGTATTAGTTCAGGCTCACTTTAGCAATGCTCTATGAGTTATTACCAAGTTGCAACGGATTTTAACAAAAGAAAGAATGGAGCTGCTATTTTGACAAGTGGAGAGATTGAGCCAAAATCGCAAATCGCGGTAAATTTCGTGAGTGCGTGAATCGTGATTGCGGGAGTAGGAAGTCGGTTCTAGGCTTGTTGGAAAGCTTAGATTCTAAGCTTTCAGAGGAAAGTTAAATCCCGTTCCTAGGCCAAACGGTTCCAGAGATACGGACGATTAAATAAAGGTAGTTTTTCGGATTTAAAGTAAAACTCAAAATGACAGCTGACAGCTTGCAGCTTCAGAATTGACAGGTGACATGATTTCTAGGAGGCAGTTCTACTTCGGTTCAAATAGTTTGGATTACATTATTTTAACTACGAGATTGGTTCTGCAGAGTTCTGCTAGGTACTCACAATATAAATTTGAAATAGGCCTCACCACGGATCTGGTCAGGTTTTGGACTGGACTCCGGTTCTGGTCTCGGCACTTCACAGTGATCTGGGTCAGCTCTCTGGTTCCGCTCACAGCGGTCTGGGTCACTCTGGATCTCTGGTCTGGTCTCTGGCAATTGTTCTTGGCAAAAGAATTCAAACAGCTCGCCCGGCTGTGGAATAGTTTGCAAATGATTTTAAGGATGCTGAGGCCTGCTGAGAAGAGTTCTCAGTTTGTGGGTTTAGGCCCTTGCTTTTCGTTCTGAAGTAAAGTTCTGGTCTTTGGAGATTGATGGATTTGAAGTCTGGATCTCTGGATGTGAAGTCGTCGGTCAGCATGCTGCGCAGCAAATGGAATTGAATGTCTCCACCTGTCCCAGCAGTCTCTTTTTATGTGTTTTGAAAATGGGTGTGTGCCTGGGCCTAGCTAAGCCTGCCCCTCTCTACTTGTCATTGGCCCAATTCTCCCGTCTCCCATGATTGGGGGAAGGAAATGGATTGTCATCATGATGAGGTCTGTTTATGGGTCAGAGGATCCTCCCCTGGTCAGTTTGCCCACAAATCTATATTTGATTCAAATACATCTTTCCCAGATATACAATTTGTTGAAATTACATGTGCACATTATATATTCCTTATGGTCCATGCTTGTCCGCCTCTGATCTTCCTGGGGGCTTGCATTCAAAAATGACAACATTTTGCGCTTTTTAACTGGTTTTACAATATCGGACACTTACCCAAAATTACACACATGTGCGCAAGGAGTATGGACTTTAATTGATGAAGTGTCAGATTTTTAACATGCAGACATTTGGAGTGAGACCCTATTTTCCGCTAGCAACCCCCCAGAATACACCACAGGGTCCTAACACCTCTCAAAATGTTCACAGAAAAATCACAAAAAAAAATGATATTACTTTATAATTCTGACAAGTCCGCACTATGAATTATCTATCTTTTTAAAATTATGCCCTGGTCAAAAAGGGGTGTGGCTTCCCACATCACAGGGTGGAATAACTGTTTTATCCACTTCCCCCAAGCTCAGCTGCTAGCAGTGGCACTGCCCCTCCCAGTTTCCCCTGAGGAAGCCACTTTACGACGCCCCCAATATAACATTTCCCTGAGTCAAGGGAGTTGCATTGTTCTGTTCCTTCCAGTTCCCAGGTGCTCCACCCCTAATCTAATCAGAGAGGTGACAACTCCTTTTGGCAAGGGGAAGCAGGATGCAGCTAGGCCTGGGAAGAGTGGCTTAACAGGTTTCTCCTGTCGGGGGTAGTTGTCAGGCAGAATCCAGTTTCACTAAGCCAGGTTTCAGCTAAATGTCACTTTTTGTTCCCAGTTTTCTACATTCAAATCAAACTGACAATTTGTACCTATACATTAAATAATTACTTCCTTCAAGTCATTTCAGAATATGGTTTTACATTCTTCCACCTCTTAGCAAGTCTTTCCTTGGTCTGGTTTTGTTTCATTTGTGCAGTTTTACACAAAAGTCTGGTGGTTTTAAAACGCCGGCTTTCTGATAGTGGTGAATACTGGTAATGCAATCATTTTTGGGATTAAGAAAATGAATTCCCCACAGTTCTGAGTTGCTTTTTTGGCAATCAGCATTGCCATTCCCAATGGTTTCAGGCTACTGTGTGTGTAGCCCAATGGTGGTTTTAGGCAGTGCCCTTCTGTGCTCACAACATAGGCAAAAATGAGTGGCAGCCTATTTTTCATGTTTTCCCTGTGCACTCTCTGGGGAGTTCTGGCCATCATGATGTTGTCCATGCCAGTACTGCACAGTTTTATGGTAGGGCTTGTATGCATGGGTAAAACATCCCACAAGCCCCCCTCTTGCGATGGCCATTCTGTCCTTTCGCTGATGGAACTCGCAAGATCTGGGATGTTCGCCTCCTCTTCTTCCAATTCCATGGATGGCACAGTTCAGCATCTTTTCCTCCCTCCAGTCGATCAATCAGTTCTCCTTGCTGGTCCTGATGGGAGGATTGGGCGGTACCCCGGGCCCCTCGGGTGTCTGCTCCCGGTCCCCGGTCGTCCTCCTTGGTCAGTCTCCATGGTTTCATCTCTCCTAGGATGATAAAGCAAAGCGGCAATACCTATTCATAGACATTTCTTCACCACTATTAATGGTGTGGCGAACATATACATTTTATGAATCAGAAGATATGAACATATACATTTTCTTTTTTAAATTAGGAGACAAGAACATATATATATACAAGGATCACAGAATTTTATATGCTATATGTGGAATATTTTAGGGTTGGAACTGAATTACTCTGGATTGGCCCCCTCTGGGATTCCAGTGGATTCCTCCAGTTGTTGCAGAGTGTGCCTGGGATGGCAACACTTTAGCTGATTTATATGTACCCACTTGTCTTCCCCCTCTGCCAAACCGCCTTTGGGGATGCAGATCTTGTAGGCCACAGGGGAGATTTTGTCTATAATTTCAAACGGTCCCTTCCATGTAGGCAAGAATTTTCGCTGTTTGGCCTGGTTCCTTTGGAAATTGTATAGATAGGCCCGATCACCCACCTTATATTGCTTTCGGGTAGTTTTTAAATCATAGTGGGTCTTCAGGCTCTCGGCTGATCTTTCTAGATTCCGCTGAGAATAGGCAAAAGCATGCTGAAGGTGTTTCCTTAAATTCTCCACATAATCATGAGTTGTGGAGGCATTTATCAATGTTTGCTCTTGGGTTCTGTAGAGCAAATGCTGGGGAAGCACCATCTTGCGTCCAGTCATCAACTCAAATGGTGACATTTTAGTTGCAGATGAAGGGGTAGATCTGATGGCCATTAGGACCAGAGGTAGTCGGATATCCCAACTTGGCCCAGAATCTGCCACAAACTTTTTTAAGATGCTCACAATGGTTCGGTTGTATCTCTCTACTGCCCCAGAAGAAGCTGGCCGGTAAGCAATATGTAGCTTTCTTTTGACACCCAGTATCTCCCACATCTTTGTCATTACTTCACTGGTGAAGTGGCTACCTCTGTCTGACTCAATCCTTTGAGGTAGACCAAAACGGGAAAAGATGTGGTTAATCATCAGGGCAGCTGCTGTTTCTGCCTTGCAGTTTGGGGCTGGGAGACATTCCACCCACTTGGCAAACAAGCATGTAACGGTCAACATGTACTTGTTTCCTCTAGACGAGCGAATCACAGGGCCTACAAAGTCGATTTGCAGATCTGACCATGGCAGTGTCATCCCCCTCTTTTGGAGAGGCGTACGGTGTGTGAGGGATGATGGCTGAAATTGTGCACACACAAGACACCCCTTCAAGTATGGGTCGAGGTCCTGCCCCATGTGTGGCCAGTATGCAACCTCTCTTAAGATTTCCAGTGTTGTGTGAAACCCCCTATGACCGGCGGTGGCCGCATCATGGGCGTGACTTAATATCAGGCTTCGGAATGAGGTAGGAACCACCCACTGATCATGGCCAGCTTGGGATTTCCTTACCAAAAAACCGTCTTGTATTCGGAACATTTTTGGACATTTCATCAACACTCTTAGGTCCTCTTTCCCAATGTAATCTGTGTCCGTCAGGGGAAAGTTCTCAGGGTCCTCAAGGTGTTGGTAAAACTTACCAATGATTGGATCCCCCTTCTGATCTGTAATCAAATCAGCATCAGGGGTATCCTTGCTCCATTGGGCAGTTGAAAGATCATTGTGAGCATTTGTCTGGGACCTAGTGATCGCAGTGACCTGGATTTCCCCCAACAGGGACTCTATTTCTATTAGATCCCCTTGGATGGCCCCGGTTTTGGCCAGCTGATCAGCTAAGTCATTTCCAGTTTTGTCTGGTCCCTCTACTTTGGAATGACCCTTGATCTTTTTCCAGTAGATGGTCATCCCATTCGATGTGACCAGATCATCAATGTTTTGAATTAACTTCCCATGTTTCAAGGGTTTGTTATTAGCACATAGCATGCCTCTGGTTTTCCAATTAACCAGGTGCTCCACGAACCCGTTCCGTACATAATCCGAATCAGTGATTATGACGAGTTCGTGGAGTTGATGTTGGACAGCAGTGAGGATGGCCTGATGCACAGCCATCAACTCTGCCACCTGACTACTTCGGGGACCAATTTTGTATCCAGCGGAGGGTTCTGGAAACTCCTTCACCCAGGCATTCCCTACGCCGGCCACCAGTACTTTCTCCCCGTTGTTGTCAACATGGTAAGAGCATCCATCCACATAGACAGTGGGCATTCCCTCACACTTGTCTTCTTCAAAGACTTTGTGTGGGGAATTAAGGTATGCCTCCATGATGTCCTTGATTTTTAGACTTTCGTCCTCGAGACAGTTTTCTCTGACACAATCATGCAAGTCAGCCAGGCCTTGCGCGAGGGGACTCTTCTTGTTTTAGCCATATCTGACCTCCACAGGAAAGCCTTGCATTGACAGAATCCAGGAAGTAATTCAGGAATTACTCACATTTCCGGCCCGGATTCTGTCACTTTGGAGATATTGCAGAGGCCGGTGTGGAGTCTCCACTATGATGTGTGCCCCCTGGATAAACGGGCGGTAATTCTTCAATGCCCACACCGTTGCCAGGAGTGCCTTCTCACAATCGTTGAATTTTTCCTCCACAGAGGATAACGTTTTGCTGCAGTCCCCTCGACAGGAATTTCCTTCCCGTCAAAGTTCTGCAGTTGTCCAGGAAGAGAGGTGAGAGGAATACGGTAATTCTCCCCCCTTCCTGCATTTAGTTCATCAAAGGCCCTTTTGGACAGAAGGGTAGCTTGGGATCCAGTGTCCACCAGTGCCGAAATTGTGCCCTGCCCCTGTACTTGTACCGGGGCATAGTATCTTCCCTCCTTCTCCTCAAGGGGGCACAGATAATGCACATTTTTGGACAACTGGTGGGCTAACTTTCTGGTTTTGGACATGGCGAGAGAAGAGATTTGGGCAGAATTCTGTGGAGCGTCTTGGGAACCTGAAAGAAAAAGTTGGTAGCTGGAGATCAGAGCCATTGTGGGTTCCCCTGGTTCCGGTTCTGGGCCGCCCCCCCCTTTTTGGAGGCAGTCACCAGGATGGGTTTGAACCAGGGGATTTTGGTATTGTCGGTTCTGGGATGAGATGATGGGCGGCGGTAGCTCAGTCTCCACATCTCCCCAGTCTGAATTGACATCCCTTGGGACCCATTTTTCCTTGGGAGGAGTTCCCCCATCTCTGAAGGAGAAGATCCTTTTCCCAGGATCTTCTGAGGATCCCTCTCCCTCAAATTGGAAGACCTGTACCTCCTCCACAAAGTGGGTCTGTTTGGGTCCTTTGTTTCTCCTACCCCCCCTCTGCTCCTTGAGAGGCAGGCTTTCAGGGGCAGGAGATTTTGTTTCCGGTTCCTGGTTTTCCAGGGGATGTTTACAAGTTGGGAAGGAAGCTTCCTCCAAGGCTTTACACCCCCCTTCCCCTTGTGCCTCCTCCCTGGGAACCGGTGGGTTATCGGGGTGCTGCCCCCGTCATTGTTCTGGAGCACCAGGTCCAGAGTTTGGGGCATTCTGCGGTGGCATGCTCATCTGAGGGTTCTGTCGAGCCCTCAGTATGTGACCCAGATCTCGTGCCATATTTTGGACCTGGCGCTCAAGTTGTGAAACCCGCTCAGGCTGATACGGGGCTCTATTTACTCCCCTGGGCTGATCCCGGGAAGGGTAGCTATCCCTTCTCTCGTAGTACCCCTGGTTGGGAGGATTGGTACCCCTCCACCCTTGGCCTCCCCTCTCCCGGATTAGGTTGTCTGGGCTCAGGGAATTGGGGAAAGAAGAATGGATGGTTTTGGGGCTGGAAATTGGGTGGATACCTGGGGAAAAAGTTCTGCCCAGGATTTAGTGAATTTCTGCCCTCCTGGGGGAAGTTAGGAGGGAAGTTCCCCGGGTCAGGTGCTTGGCTGGATCCCCCCCCTTGGGCTGGAGGAGTCCACACATAACCCAGGATTGGTCGGTTTCCCTTGTAGCGGGGACTTACATAGTCTGGGGAGCGGGGGACCCCATTTGTGGGACTACCTCCTCGACTCCCTGTCTGTGACTGGCCCGAGGGCCTTCTGGGCTGTGAATTATTTGGTGCAGGCAGGTTTTTAGGCCCCCCCATCTCCAAATCTAAAACGGGGGAAACCTTTACCTCTGCCACCTTGGCAGCAGCAGGGGTGCTGTTGGTTTTGGGGTTTTTCAGCGCGTTATTTTTATTTTCGATGGGCTTCTGCACCTCATAGATCCGGGTAGCCTGTTCAATGATCCAGTCTAAAGATCTTTTCTCATGAAAATCTCTCACGAGCTGGGTCATTATGTATTTGGGTAAGGCATGGAAAAACGTATTGATAAATTCTCTGCTATCCGTGCGCACCCTTCTGGTGGTCTGCGCAAAAGCATGCTTTAAGTCTTGCACAAACTCTTGTGGGGCCTGATCCTCCCCGCATTGCAAATTGTAGGCTGCCTTGCGAGCCTCTTGAGGATTTCTGTGCACAGAAAAATGTTTCAAGATGGCCGCCCTGTATGTGGACCACCTTGAATGGTTTTGATCCTCCAGCCCCGCAAAGAAACTGGAGTATTCTGGTGAGAAGGTCCACTTTACATATTGAATACAGCTTTGGCTGTCCTTCAAATGGAAAGTCTCCATTCTTTGCTCATAGAGCTCCAAGTGTTCCCAAACAGAATACTAGGCGTTCTTATGATAAGGCGTGATGACACTCCTTATTGCCTTATTTGTTTCAATGGGTCCTTAAGCAAGGCCCTTTTTGCCTTATTGGCCTTTTTGGTTCGGGTAACCCTGGTCCATTCATCCTCCGACTCAGAAGCGCTGCTCCCAGAGGTGCCCGTCTGATCTTCCAGGTTTTCCCGGATTCTGCAAGCCTGGGAATGGCTGGCATAATGTGGGGACCTGGTCTCCTGTGTCCTGTGACACTCAGAGGAGTCTTCAGATCCCTCCTTGCTACCAGGATTTGCTGGGTATCCCCCCCACTGACCTAACTGGGCAGAGGTTTTCAGGATGCCCTTAATGGGCCTACTCTCCTGGGGTTCCCCACTAAATTGCACTGTGCTTGGGTGCCCATACCCGGATACCCGCCCATCCATTCCTGGGAGGTACTGGCCTATGAGCCCCATACTTCTAGCTGGATAGTAATCTGCCATCCCCGTGGCCCTGGGCTCATGTGCGCGAGGGGACATGGGGGTGGCAGAGTCCAGGGACTGGGAGAGATGAAGGCCTCAGGTACTAGGGCTCCTGAGGTTATGCTCAGGAGATTCTCTTCCCCAGCGAAACTCATCTCTATCTGCCCCTGCTTCCTGTTGCAATGCAAGAGCCTGCGCTTTCAGTTCCTCAGTTAAGGCCATACCAGACTCTATCAGTCTCTCCTGCATCGCTACCTGTTGCTGGAGCCTATCATTGTGCTGACAGAGAGCCTCATTTTCTCTCTGTGCCTCCTGATTGGTCCTGGAGTACTGGGCCAGTCTCTGCTGCAGGAGGGTTACCTCCTGAGCTGTGTCCCTATTGGCCTGCTCCTTTCTTGCCAGAGCATCCTCCACCCTCCTGGTGTGCTGTAACAAGTTCTGGTGTTCTTTTTGGAAGTCACCCAGTCCCTGGAGAGCCAGGTGATTTTCTTCCATTTTCCTTTTTAAGTGGCAGACTTCCTGGCCTAAGGTATCCCTTTCCTGACTAAGAGCCTGCATCTGTGCCGCCAGGTCGTCCCTTTGCCTTTGGAAGGCACCAGCTTTCTGGCGCTCCTGATCAAACTCTGCCAGGGTATCCAGGTCTTTCAGAATCAATTTATTGCTTTCCTCTTTCTCTCTGTCTAATCGAATTTGCAGGGTGGCTACCTGCTCTGTGCATGCCCTGTTGAAGTCCAGTTGTTGCTCCAGCTTTTTCTGGCTCTGCAGAAGGGAGTCCAAACCTTCTTGCTACTCCTTCTGCAAGGCCAGAAATATGGTATTCTGGTCAGCCTTCTCCTGTTGCAGTCTATCCATGTCCTCTTTTATTTTAATGATATACTGCCTACTATCATTTTCTGACTCCTGGTTCCTCTGCAGCCTCTGCTCAGAAGAGACCAGGTCAGATTGGGCCTTTTCTAACGCCAACTGTTGCCTACTTTCCAGATCTTGGCCTTCAGCACATTTGTCCTGCATAGCTCCCATATATAGATACAAATATGCCGCTATCCTAACCATCTTGTCGTGTTCATCTTTAACTTTAGGAGCCATGTATAATTCACTCAGGGCCACATGTAATGGACCCTGATCTCTCCATATCTCTGACCCTGTTTCAGTGACCTGTTGCGCGATTGCCTGCAACCAGACCGTTTGGTCCTGATGAGTCCACTCACCTCTCACAAATAGCTTATGTAAGAAGTGCTCTCTGGCTATTTTCATATCTACCAAGGTCGTCATCCTGGAATTTGAGTTCCTTCCTGACTTACAGAAGTTTGTATTTTATTTTGCAAAACAGACCGTTTCCTTGGAGCGTTCCTTTGAGGGATGCTTTCACAGTGTAAAACAGCGTGGTGATCTAACCGGATATGTGTATCTGGTCAGTTGGCACACTGTATTAATCTGCACAAATGGTAAATCTAACCCAGATTATCCCGGCTCCGAGCCCCCACTTTTGTTACCGATATTCAATCAACACTTCAGCCAAGTCAATGCCTAGTCTGGGATGCTGAGGAAAACCCTTATTAATGTATTTTTATGTCTAGTTCAGTACTCTGGATGACCACCCTTGTATAACACCCCCCTCTTAGAATCCCCCCCGACCCCACTGAGCCAAGAAGTAGGTTTGTTTTGCAAATTAAAAGGTTTATTTGAGAATTTAAACAATATATATATATCACACTTTATAATAAATTAATATCTGATAGTACACTTAGACATATGATGTTGATCAACAATGGGTAAAATGGCACTAGCATACTTCTTTACAATCAATGAGGAGTTAGTATAGGATGGATAAAGTAGCAAAAATACTTTTATGATTTCAAGGGAAAAGCTTGAGGAATAAAATGCAGTACAGAAATACTTGATATGATTTTAGCAAAAGATAAGATAATCACTTTTTCTCTGGCAATTCACCCCCCTCCCCTATGCAATGTAAGAAATGGAAGGAGATGGAAAGAGGAGCACAAGTTCTCAGGAATGCAATCAAATACAATACGAAATTCAGTTCCCCCCCAGCAAGCTTAGAGGAAACAGGTAGGAGTTTGAAACACAGGCCCAAAATGCTTTTTAAATGTGATGGCAATGGATGGGAAAATGTGCCAACTGATTTTAATTCCCTCTAGAGATTCAGGGTGAGTGGGAGATGCGTGTTGGTATTAGTTCAGGCTCACTTTAGCAATGCTCTATGAGTTATTACCAAGTTGCAACGGATTTTAACAAAAGAAAGAATGGAGCTGCTATTTTGACAAGTGGAGAAATTGAGCCAAAATCGCAGTAAATTTCGCGAGTGCGTGAATCGTGATTGCGGAAAAAGTATAAGGAGTAGGAAGTCGGTTCTAGGCTTGTTGGAAAGCTTAGATTCTAGTCCAAAAGGTTCCAGAGATACGGACGATTAAATAAAGGTAGTTTTTCGGATTTAAAGTAAAACTCAAAATGACAGGTGACAGCTTGCAGCTTCAGAATTGACAGGTCACACGATTTCTAGGAGGCAGTTCTACTTCGGTTAACATAGTTTGGATTAGATTATTTTAACTACTAGATTGGTTCTGCACAGTTCTGCTAGGTACTCACAATATAAATTTGAAGTAGGCCTTGCCACGGATCTGGTCAGGTTTTGGACTGGACTCCAGTTCTGGTCTCGGCACTTCACAGTGATCTGGGTCAGCTCTCTAGTTCTGCTCACAGCGGTCTGGGTCACTCTGGATCTCTGGTCTGGTCTCTGGCAATTGTTCTTGGCAAAAGAATTCAAACAGCTCGCCCGGCTGTGGAATAGTTTGCAAATGATTTTAAGGATGCTGAGGCCTGCTGAGAAGAGTTCTCAGTTTGTGGGTTTAGGCCCTTGCTTTTCGTTCTGAAGTAAAGTTCTGGTCTTTGGAGATTGATGGATTTGAAGTCTGGATCTCTGGATGTGAAGTCGTCGGTCAGCATGCTCTGCAGCAAATGGAATTGAATGTCTCCACCTGTCCCAGCAGTCTCTTTTTATGTGTTTTGAAAATGGGTGTGTGCCTGGGCCTAGCTAAGCCTGCCCCTCTATACTTGTCATTGGCCCAATTCTCCCCTCTCCCATGATTGGGGGAAGAAAATGGATTGTCATCATGATGCGGTCTGTTTATGGGTCAGAGGATCCTCCCCTGGTCAGTTTGCCCACAAATCTATATTTGATTCAAATACATCTTTCCCAGATATACAATTTGTTGAAATTACATGTGCACATTATATATTCCTTATGGTCCATGCTTGTCCACCTCTGATCTTCCTGGGGGCTTGCATTCAAAAATGACAACATTTTGCGCTTTTTAACTGGTTTTGCAATATCGGACATTTACCCAAAATTACACACATGTGTGCAAGGAGTATGGACATTAATTGATGAAGTGTCCGATTTTTAACATGCAGACATTTGGAGTGAGACCCTATTTTCTGCTAGCAACCTCCCAGAATACACCACAGGGTCCTAACGCCTCTCAAAATGTTCACAGAAAAATCACAAAAATAATGATATTACTGATATAATTATGACAAGTCCGCACTATGAGTTATCTATCTTTTTAAAATTATGCCCTGGTCAAAAAGGGGTGCGGCTTCCCACATCACAGGGTGGAATAACTGTTGTATCCACTTCCCCCAAGCTCAGCTGCTAGCAGAGGCACTGTCCCTCCCAGTTTCCCCTAAGAGGAAGCCACTTTACGACACCCCCAATATAACATTTGCCTGAGTCAAGGGAGTTGCATTGTTCTGTTCCTTCCAGTTCCCAGGTGCTCCACCCCTAATCTAATAAGAGAGGTGACAACTCCTTTTGGCAAGGGGCAGCAGGATGCAGCTAGGCCTGGGAAGAGTGGCTTAACAGGTTTCTCCTGTCGGGGGTAGTTGTCAGGCAGAATCCAGTTTCACTAAGCCAGGTTTCAGCTAAATGTCACTTTTTGTTCCCAGTTTTCTACATTCAAATCAAACTGACAATTTGTACCTATACATTAAATAATTCCTTCAAGTCATTTCAGAATATGGTTTTACATTCTTCCACCTCTTAGCAAGTCTTTCCTTGGTCTGGTTTTGTTCCATTTGTGCAGTTTTACACAAAAGTATGGTGGTTTTAAAACGCCGGCTTTCTGATAGTGGTGAGTACTGGTAATGCAACCATTTTTGGGATTAAGAACATGAATTCCCCACAGTTCTGAGTTGCTTTTTTGGCAATCAGCATTGCCATTCCCAATGGTTTCAGGCTACTGTGTGTGTAGCCCAATGGTGGTTTTAGGCAGTGCCCTCCTGTGCTCACAACATAGGCAAAAATGGGTGGCAGCCTATTCTTCATGTTTTCCCTGTGCACTCTCTGGGGAGTTCTGGCCATCATGATGTTTTCGATGCCAGTACTGCACAGTTTTATGGTAGGGCCTGTATGCATGGGTAAAACATCCCACAACAACATGCAAGTGCATTAGAGGATACACACTTGGAAAGGGGATAGCCTCGGAAGCTCGTTAAAAAATCAGCCAAATGAGCATGCTGGACACCAAGAGAACACCTTTTATGTCCACGGGAGAAGAAAACGGACTCTGACCTGATTGTATGTCTGACCACTTTCTCGCACCAAACCGTTCAACTGAAGAAATTCATTAAGAAACACTGGAAGCTGGTAACAAGTACGGGATGTATCAGTGGGCTTCCTCTATTTGCTTTGAAACGGGCCAAAAATCTTTGAGACTGTCTCATACATTCCAGATTGGAGAGACCGAAGGTGAATTTTGCACAGAACACTTTTAGATCAGCATGGAATCATGAAAGGGAACAGATATTGGGGCATTATGCCTGTGGCAACTGCAGCGTCTGTCATCTGACATCTAGAGCAACCACATTCAATCAGGGGAACTTAAATTGGCAACTCCAGCAATTTACTAACTGACAATCCAGTACTGTAATCTATGTTATTAGATGCCCTTGTGATATGGTATGTGTAGGCATGACTACACGAAAGATAGTCACACGCATCAATGAGTACAGATCCCGGATCGTGAGAAAACACCTTACAGCGCTATTGGTACAACATTTTTTGGCTACTAATCATACAGAAGAAGATGTGCACTGGACAGTGATTGATCAACTCAAGCAAGACACAAGTCAATACTCAATTCAACATAGACTACTAACGTTGGAGCAACGCTGGATACATCAATTAAGAACCCATGAAATTGGCCTCAATGAGGAAATACAATGGCCTATTTTGTTACACCATTAAGTATTCCTCATTCTGATTGTACGGATCTGGGATATCCGTTTTTCTATATCAACATCGAGTAGCAAAATACCAAGTTGACCTGAGAGACCCTTCAGGGTTTTTACAACATCTGCAGTTAAAATAGGGTGGCAGGGTTCTCTACAGAGAATAAGAGCAGAGTATTCTGCGATGCAATGAAAATATGACATTTGAAATGTGTTCATCTTTAGAATGATTGCTGTTTAATTGCATCTCCTTGTCACAACGAACAGGATGCATGCAGCCACACTAAGGAGCAGCAGCATAATATTGGGATTAAAATTAAAATTACAATTAGGTTGCAACATGTCAAAGATAGGACAAGGAGCACAGGTATGTTGTGGGGCGTTTTTGACTCATTTTTCAAAAGATCAATAATCACCTGCAAATCACCACACAATCACAAACAAAGAACACAATAGTTACCTCTTTGAGTTTCCATCCGAGGATTTGGTTTTTGAATTGCATATGCCTTGGGTAACAACGGACCAATTTAGAATTAATGACCTGTGACTCAATCCTTTTGATAACATTCCGAACAAACAATCAAGACCCAATCCAACATGGCGGATCTATTTTGAACAGCCACATGTACCCCAATGGGAAGAAGCAATATTACGTGGTCCATATGGGTAGTGAGACCAACCGTGACTGTCGCCCCAGCAATACACAAACATATACAATACACTGCGAAACAATGAACGGTTTGTCACAGTCTGTCGAGTGCTGCATACCAACAAGCGTACAAGCATGCGGTCCTGCAGCATGGTAGGAAAGTCCAAAGCGGTGTAATTGCACACTAAGAGATGAGCTAGGGGATTGGTATAGGGAACCAGTTCAGAAGTGTTAACGGTTGACATAAGGCACACAGTGTCTTGTTGCCATCTAGGAAGGTGGCACGGTGGTCCATCAGTTTCCTTTTGGGCATTCTTTCTCAGCAAGCCCCCAGGTTGGGCACAAGACAAGGAGGGACCAGGCTGTGGGGTTTCTGTGCACAGCAACTGGTTTGCTGTTTTCGGAAACACCCACAAGGCCCTCTTGGATCCGTTACAACCTTATACACATTGTGAGGTAGTATAGTTGTGGTCTAACTGCAATATGCTACAAGCAGTTAAGCACCACACTGAAAGATACCAGAAATCAAATAACAGGTGTCTTACAATTCAGACACACTTGATTGCATGTAGGAACTTTGGATATCAGACCTCTTCAGGTAAAAATAGATTCTCCAGGGGCAGGATCGCGTTTGGGAGACAGCAACCAGTTTGCTGCCTCTTTTAATGCCCACTGTCACCGTATTATTACTGAGGGGATTGAATAGGAACTGTTTTGAACACAAGGGGCAGATAGTAACATCACTAATATCCGCTCACACTTTTCCTCATTAATAGATGGCTATGCCGACAAACAGCCAACAACACACAACCCCCTGGACAAAGATTGTGAATTGAACTCCTGCTTCCTCTCTCTCATCAGTACTCATCTACAAGAATGGGGTAACATTAGAACATTTCTTTAGTACAATTGACCTTGCGCTAGGAGAATGCGATGTTAAGTTATATCTCTGAGTACAGTGTAAGCTAGGAAGGCATGCCTGTGGTTCATAGTAATAAGCTCAGTTTTCTTGCCGAGTTGAGACTCCATGAGGTGAGATAGCAACCAGGAATAACAAATGGGATTGGAGTCCAGCTGGAAGGCAACTTGGGTCATACAATTCTATACAGATAGGCATGAGCAACATGTCCTGGGCCCCTCCTGTTATGAGTAGTACAATAAGGAATGGGGTGCTCCATGTAAAACATACTTTTACATCTTCAAAGATGGGATTCAAGTTGACATCAAGTAGAAAGAAACGTGGCCAAGAAAAGTAGAGACTCAACTAATGAGGAGCTTGTTACACTTAAAAATCGGATTCACCCCCCTGTTGGCAAAAAGACAGCAAACTTTCAGAATAGATGGGATGCCGTGAAATGAACATTACTAAACAAGAATTAGGTAGGTTAACGTGATATATGAGTTCTGTGGGAGAGGTAGGACGAGAACTGGGGCCATACAGACCTGACAGGTCCCAGAGCCCTGGTTAAGATTGCAGACTTGGGAATTCAGAACACTGCCCCATTAGGACGATGGTGTTGCCTTTATAGCACTAAGGACTAGTGGGGAATGTTTATTGATAACTAAGAGAGTACATCCGACAATCTTTAGTAGGCACGAGATGATTAGGGGTGGCTGTTGTGCGCATGGTGCGCATCGCTACGTTGAAGGCCAATTGAAAGGGCAAGGCGATGTGGTTAAGGGTGTCCGTTTTCTCTTTGACTGGTTTCCCGGGAGAGGCAGGGAATGCACCTAGATGTGGGGCCACCACAACCCTTTTCATATAAATGCTTTTATTCCTTTAAATGATCAAATGTGTGTAAGGATCAGCAAAAATAGAGATGTGACTAATTGATTTGGGGCACATTGGTGTTTAGAGATGGTAGAGCAGGACACAACCTGTAACATAGAATGCATAATTCAAAGACAAGGATAAAAATAGAATATTTATTGGATTATATGCTTGGAATATTGGTTGGCTATTGCATTGATGGGGATATTTTTTCTCCTTTTAGTTTTTTTGCTCATTCGTGATGTGGAATTCAGAAAATACAGACAATGGGGCTCATTCCGAGTTTGGATACAGCCATGGTGCTATTAGCACCATGGCTGCCTCCAAACTCGGGTCCGGGTAGTCGGAATGGGGACTTACCGGGACATTCCGACCTATGCAAACCCGGTAAGTCCCCATTTCCAAAACCATTCCCCATTCCCATTTGAGCCCCCATAGGGCTCAATGGGAATGGGGAAGGAGCTAATAACGGGCCCGCACATTGTGTGCCCGTTATTAGCTCCATGGTCCCTTAACGGGTCCCGCTAAGGGAGGCTGGTAAAACCAGCAGGCCCTAGTGGGACCCGCTAAGGGACCTCGGAATGTGGCTGTAGGGGGTTAATGGCACCAGCATCCTTACCGGTGCCGTTAACCCCCTACCGCCATACTCGGAATGACCCCCAATGCAGAGAAATTATTGGCCAAACGATTTAACATACACAAAGGTGATCTTAAATGGAGTTTTTATATGTCCTGAGGGTGGCAGTGGTAGGAAAACTACACCAAATATCCTGCCTGAAACGCGAGTCGACATTGTAACAGCTCACGGTCCATTTAGGATTTCAATTTGTTCCGTTTGTATAAACGCTTGTGGCAATTGACTGTATTATAATAACAACATGATATATGCCATTATTATTAAATTATCGATGCATATATGGACAACAAATAACATCTTCCATTGAAGGTCTAATTGGATGACTTATTGTTTTGATAAATTGTTTCTATTGCGTGTTTTGCACAAGTATGACTGTTTTTTTAATGAGTATGAATGAAGTCGATGCGGATGAGTCAGAGCGTGAGATCACAGTATGGTGTGTTGTGTTAATTTGATGAAATTGTTTGACTACAGATTTAGCTGCGCTTTTCACTAGTTTTAAGTGATTGTTAGTTGTATGTATACTGTCTTTATACACTATGATGATTTATAGAAAATAAAATAAAATGAGAAATTTCAATAATCAATTGAATTTGATTTTCATGAGAAGGGATTGAAGTTGACAAGTATAATTAATTGAATGTAATGAGAGTCTGTACATGCCTTTGGCACATGTACACTTTGTGATATCTATTTAAATCCAGCCTGAGAGTCGTACTCTTGAGTTCATCAATGAATCTCACTCCCTTGGCCCTATTTAAAGTTCAAACCTTCACCTTAATGCCAATGATGAAATGCATAGTCTAGATGTTAAAATGCAGAGTCAAGATTCCTACAGTACCAGGCAAGGCCGGAGTGCAAACGTAACAGGTCTCTGCCGTCAAATTGAATATACAAGCAAAATGAGCTCCAAAGTGTATTCTCCTCTAGAACCAAAGACCTATGTCCCCTCTCCCCAAATGCCCTTCTCCCGGTTACCTTACAGTTGTCTGAATGTACCCCACATCCCAGACATGCAGATGTGAAGGGCGACTTTGTGAGCTGATTGGTTGTGGGTGGGAAAAACGAATTCAGAACACGTGCATATATGCAAAAGGTATTCAGTCATTTACATGATGCGCGGCCCTCTGCGAAAATGAATGAACGTCCCTAAGAAGTGCCTGATTCATGAAATTGTTTAGATGGTTCAAAGTGATTTTGCACTGCTGAAAAGTGACTTTGCACTGCCGACACAAACCCTGATTCATGGAACGGTGCAAAGTTTAGTTCTTCAGTGCAAAGTCAGTGCAAAATCATTTTGTACTGGAAAAATGACTTTGTACTGACTTTGCACTGCAAAAATACATTCTGCACAGATCCATGAATCAGGGTTTGTGTCGACAGTTCAAAGTCACTTTGTACGATGCAAAAAATTCAATGAATCGGGCCCAATATGTTACCGAGCACACATTGTGTCGTCCTCTTTGGAGAAATAGCATGGTGTGCTGTTTGCAGGGAGGGCTCAGGGGCGATACATAGTGGCATTCTCCCCCCTGATTGATAGAAGGTCAATCTTTGATTTTTTTTATAGCTCACCAAAATATTACATTTGTGCCAACCCACAATTATTAATGAATCCAACAAACCCCATTAGCAGCCACAAAAGGCCTGTAAATGTTAATGATACTTAAGAACGTATTCGCCATACACCGCTCCCACGCCATCAGAAACGGCGTTCTAGCTTTGTTAAAACATATTTTTACTAACTGGTTACATATCATTTGCCCAATCTTTTTTTTGAGACCAGCAGAATTTATCATTTGTATTTATCTATGTATCCGAACGTAAGTTCTAGCGATATGAATGATTCAAAGGCTTCAATTATTTAAGAATAAACTTGATAAGGATTTCATCGGAATAGAACTCCATGAGATGTGAAAAAAGCCATCAGAACAAGCGCCTGACCTTGTCTGGGCGAATCGTTGCAGGTGGCGCCCTCCAAGCGCCATCATCATTTCTTTTTCATCGTTTACATAGCATTATTGTTTTTCCTCTGCGCTGCCACTTCATATTAGGAATATACAGACATCACTGAAGCTTGCCAGAGCTGCGCGGGACGGACCGCATGTGTTGCACATTGCCGTGATGGCGTAGTTACGGGAAATTTCATTTCACTCAGGCGGTAGTGCATGAAAAACACGCAGTCACCCATTTTATCAGTGCTGTTTAAAATGAAAAGCGGATTGAGCTGCAAAACACCTTGGAGCATTCCGGACTATGTTAATGCTTTATTGGCAGTCTTGATCATTATCTAGTTTTGTTGGGCCAAGGCCATGCGGGGAAATAAAAAAGACCTTTGGCAAGAAAAGATATATATATATATATTTTTCCCGTTCAAACAGAACTGTACTTCTTTGTGCTTCGCCCACTGCCGATATTCCTATGCACAAGCAGCCTGGAGGGAGGGAGCAGGCTGCATTTCCTAAAAGAATCACTGGCCAATACCTCAAATGTAGAGAGAGGGCTCAGGGGAAGGACTAGGATTATAAACATAGGTTCACTGAGAAAATGCATTCTCTTAATGGCTCACCTTAATCTTTGCTAGTCATTGTTGCACCACGAAGCAGCGTCGTCATTTCCTATTTAAAATGTGCATGGTAATGGACCAAGCTATTATAGTCTAGTGAAGGGCTACTATATTTCTTTAATGTTCAATAAGATGTTGATCTAAAGTGCTGGTTATTGGCTGTCTTGGCGAGTATAGGATATGATAGTATAGTTTATTTATAACACTCTTAATACCCAGAGGTGTCTAAGCAGGCTGTGGTGATCCATGTCGCCTCGTTTCGAAGGAAAATGCAGAACTTTCCATTGCGTGATCAGTTAGGCCGACCTCGCCAGTAGCCGGCCATAAGGTCAACGGTACTCATGAACTTGTCAGTGTCTAAACTTTCAATGAGTCTGTCTGCCCAAAGTATGAGGTGTGCGTCTGTCTTGGTGTCAGAAGTGAGCCCCTTATAGTCCACACAAAAGCAGACCTCAGTTTTCTGGCTACTGAACTATTTAGGGATGATTATTACTGGGCTAGCCCAGGGGCTGTGGGACGGCTCAATGACCCCCAAGTCCAAGATTTTGGAGACTCCAGCTTGGTGTCTTAGTCTTGTCAGACAGCCAGTGAATCCTACTCATCACCAGATTACTGTCTCCAGTATCAATGTCATGGATGTACCAATTGATCTTTCCTGGAATGAGGGAGAACAGGCCTGCAAACTGGCGCAGCAGCTGCTTGCAGTCTTGCAACTGCTGCTCAGTAATGTCTGGGGGAATTTGGACTCCCTCCAAAGACCCTTAAGTGGACTCAGTATGCTATAAGTCTGGGAGGGGATCGATTTCTTCCTCAGTCTCATCATCAGTGACCAGAGCCATGACAAAGTCATCCTAGCTGTGGTGGGGCTTCAGCTGGTTGATGTGGAAGTCCTGATGCATCTGCCTCAGGTCTTGGTATCAATGAGGTTGTTAACCTCACTGATCTTTTCTAACACCACATATGGCCCAGTCCAATTGCCAATAATGAAGCTGGGTTTTACTGGTTCCATGCTCCAGACCATGTGGTCAGTCATGGAGGCCTTCTGGTCATCCCAGTGCTTCATGAGCTCCTGGCACTCCTTCAGTTTCTGGGTACTCTGTTTCCTGTGCTTGGCCATTCTGGACTAGACTCCAAGGACATAGACCACTATGTCATAGGAAGGAGTTTGAGGATGGCCCTCCCATTCGTCCTGCACTAGACTTAGTGAACCCCTAAAAGCATGCCAAAGCAGGAGCTTGAAGGGACTGAACCCAATACCACTCTGTGGAACCTCCCAGTAGAAGAACAATAGGCATCACAGGAGAATATCCCACTTTTTCCTCAGTGGCTCGTCCAAGCCGCTCAACAAGCCTGTTTGTTTGTGGATGAAAGGCTGTGAAGAACATGTAGGTTACTCAACACTAATCCATATTATATGCAGATCTGAATTTGGATCTCTTTTCAGAGACTACTTCTTTAGGGAATCTCAAATAAGAGAAAATACCTGTGAGTGCCTTCGCCACCACAGGGGCTTTGAGGCTCTCAGTGGCAGAGCCTACCACTACCCGGATGTATCTGTTTCCTGAGGAGGTTTGGGAATCAAAAGGGCACACAATATCCATACCTATCGTCTCACAAGGCATCTCAACCACTGGCCGTGGAATTAAGGGGGCCTTTGTGGCTTTGCCTGCCATGCTGGATGGTTGGCAATGTGGCAGGACTATACGCACTCTCTGATTTGTACTTCCTCCTACATTAGAAGAAATGGGCAGACAGACTGTCAGCTATCTTTGTAATTCCTAAATGACCTGCCAGTAAACTGGAATGAGCCAAATCCAGAAGGAGCCTCCTGGGGCATTGGGGCACCACCAAGCACCGGATGGCCCCTGCCTCAGAACTCTTGGGATCACTGTACAGGAGACCATTCTCCCAGTACACCCTGAACATCCCAGAGGCATCCCGTGGGCCTGATTCTCCACCAGTAACACTGTGCTTGGCAAAAGTTAGCCTGGCTTGACCCTCCAGCTAAGGACAAGTCACTTAGTTCTGGCAAGCCCTTGATGTCTGAAATCACTGTGTCCTCGACCTCAGGTTGTGGTTTTGATGCCGTAGGCAACCCTGGTGTCAAACAGTTGGGTGTCCCCGCAGTAGGCACCTGAGTGGGCCCTAGACACTCTCTTGCAGGAGGAGGTGCTTCTGTGGGCTCTGGATCTGGACTAGGCAGTACCGACAATGCCAGACTTTTGCCATCTTCAGCCGGGAGCACCCACTGGCATATGGCAGCAAGGGTGGCTACCAGTGGTGATTCTTTGTCATTAGATCTCATGACTGTGGCAATATATTTGGCTTCAAGATTGCCATTCCCTAACAGTCTAGTGGAATTGCATCCTTGACAGCGACGCAGAGTTGAAAGATTTACACTATCAGGTCAACTCCACAATAGCCAGTGGAAATCGGGTATGGTCATCAAATCTTCTAAGTAACTTGACAGGTTCAGGAATTACCTGGTCCTCTTGCACCCACTGACACCATTAGAAATAGAGAAAGAATACATTTCTTATTAATAGCCTAGATGCATGGGTAATAAAGACTCAAATGAAGAGAGGCCTGAGGACCGGCAGCAAACTACTTTTAATGGGAGTAAAAACACAGAAGCTGGCAATATTCCCAGTCTTTCCTGTATATCGGATCCTGAAACAGATGCATACAAGCATAGTGACCATGTCCAGTCCTCATTGTTTAGAGAACATGACTGTACACCTCAGGAAAGGTTGGAGGAGCAACACAACCTATGTACACAGGCTGGAGGGTATTCCAGTTTCTTGATTCAAGAGCTTTTTAATTCATATGATAATCAATATTTAAATAGATCAAAGATCGCTTCACTCTTCAACATGATAGCAGAAATGCATGTAATAAAATCACAGGGTCTTGATTATGTTGATCCTGAAACACAAAATTACCCAAAAACCACATTCATACACTGGAGATCTATGCAAGTAGTATCATTGATAATGGCTCATTGAGGAGCTTTCTTAAAAATGGGCCCTGACCTAATTGAAAGGAATGTGACAAAACCACAAATGGACCTTCTCAAATCTGAACAAAAGACTATGTGTACCAGAGCAGAAAAGTGGATACACAAAGGAAGCTCAGAAATGTTGGAAGCACGTTTAACCTTATGTAAAGAATGGACTTGCCTGCTGGCTATTCTCCAACCAACGGCAAGAAGAATACCATAACCATGGCATACCTAATCACTGTATATTGACATGGAATACAAGAGGCTTTAATCATCTAGTGGGGCAAAAGCTTTCCATCAGATGCTGTGTAGTCCAAATATATTTTTATTGAAAGAAACATGGCTTTGGAGAATGTTCCACCTCAGTGGTTATAGACTTTTGATAAAGCCAGCTGATAAAGGGGAAAGATGGAGGCCCAACGGTGGCATGATATTAGGAATAAACAACACATTTGATTCTGAAGAGCTAGACTTCCAAATAACTCTCCTTATTTAATAGTGGCCATGATTAAGGTCTGTGTATTTGTATATATATATATGTCTCTGTTGTATATACAAAAGCCGAAAGGCTGAAAGTATATTAAAATTGAAATTAAGTTCAAGAGTGCTACAAACCTGCTTATAATAAACATCTATAACCATCTGGCCGGAGCTTAACTAGGTGGCATTCAAGATGATATTGAGGAAATTTGGATGGTTAATAAACATGTCAATAAAGATACAATTATGATTTTGGGCGGGGACTTTAATGTCCACTGTGTGAACCATATGATAATGAATATTTTAATCACATGACCAAGGCTACTTTACCACCTACAATGCTACATTTCAATAAGGTCAAAAAACAAGGCAAAACCTTATTACACTTTATGAGAAATAAGGGCCTGATTGTGCTGAATGGCAGGGTTAGAGGAATCACAGCGTCCAGCCCCACTTGGCATATGGTGAGGAAAATAGCCACCTTATAATAATAATTCATTGGCCAAAGTAATTTCGCAATTGCTTATGAAATAAGTGTTAACAAAACAGAATTCAGTTCAGAAGTAATGCAGCTGTGAAACTGAGCCTCACAATATGGGTCAAAACAACTTGAGAAAAAGAAGCAAGGAATCATCACTGTAAATAATCAGGATAACCACTTCTGCTGGACAAAGCGTAATATTGCTTCGTTAAACAGTGAATTATCGGTTTATTGGGAAGATTGTAATATATTTGATGACTTTCAACTTGAAGAGATAGGAAATTGTATTATCATAATGACAAATAACTGAGGGTAAAAATGCGCTGTTGGGAAGGAGATGGTCCTATCCCACCCCCCTAGCCACTGCCAAGGAGAATAGACTTCATCAAAGCCAAGAGGGAGACTTCCCATCCTCCACTGTAAGGGTAAGATCCCTATAACATAGTGAAGTAGGCGAATAACGTCACCCATGCCTCATAGTATTGTTTCTCAAAGAATGCGCTCTGCGGAGAGCGTGAGACGGAAACAGGCCCCAGCACCAATGCCCATCTATCTACAGTAAACTGGCCATGTCTTCTCGACCCCTACCCCAACAAGCCAAATCCCCGCAGTCACAACCCCCAATCCCTTTCATGCTGATACCCATCTGATCCCCTTGCCTTGGTCATTCCAGAACACCCACCATAGACCTAATCCTGGACAGCAATATATTCTCTCAATAACAACATATGCCTGTCCATATCATAAGGCATCAGGGGAGCAGGGATTTCTGTTCAAAGAAGCCCTGAATGCCAATATCTTATCCCCTCTTCTCAAAGGACCCCTTTGCCTGTGATGTTCAGGTATCTACCATTTCTCTTGAATTGTTAATTCCTGTTGTTTAGCTTAGATTAGTTAGAAATGTAACGCCTGAATGAACTGACCTTCACCGCAAAGATGAGTCCAGCTGACCCATGTGCAATAAGATAGACTGGGAAGCAGTGGCCAATAGGTGCCTGGCATCCCCTATGGAGCAGGCGTATGCATCGGTTCCCCACCAACCAGCTACATCATCTCTACAGTAAACGAATATCATCATCAATGATGTGTTTGTCTCTTATAATGTGCTGCCCATGTAATTTTTTGGCAGAGCGCTCTCGGAAAGCAGAGTGCTTTGCCTGCATTTTTCTATATATACTTTGTTATCCTTGCAAAACTATCTCTTGGTCTCATTCCCTGAGGGGGTGTATTATTATTATTATTATTATTATTATTATTATTATTATTATTATTATTATTATTATTATTATTGGGACACATGTATAAGGTGGGTGCCTTCGTTTGGTGACCCCTTAACGTGATTTCCTGAGCTCCCTGTACCTGTGGCGTGATAAAGGTCCTCTCCGGAAAGGCTGTGCACATCTAGGTTGTCCCCAAAAAATGCATACGCAGAAGAAAACCGTTCTTGTGGGTTCCGGATATGCGTATACCCCACTTCTCGTTGGAGCTGAGTGCAACCCCACTGAGAGGACCAGGCTTTGTGGATTAACCATGAATGGAGGCTTTTGGAAGAACACAGGCGCGTGAGTATAAATTGCAAGGAGAAACAAACAGTGAGGTCATGAGGGATTTGGAGCAGTGTGATTGAAGGGAACACGCAGTGATTGAATGTGAATGAATTGGGTGGTTATTTGAAGTAAAGTGCTTTTTTTTCGTTTTATATGGCCATTTATTATTATTTTTTATTAGACAAGTGAAGAGACTATAAGGAGGAGATACAGGAACCTACTCCAAAAGGGGCTGGAGGGTGGCAGCCACATTGCACTGTCTCAACCAGTGCAGAAAATAAAAACAGAGATAAAGGTAGGAGCCTCAGGTAGTTAGACGGCTCGGGAAAAAGAAGTGATTATTATTTTAACTTGTTATTTTAACTTATTATTTTTGGTGTTTTATATGTGAAGAGGAAGGCCAAGGAGGGGCAAACGTGACGTGAATGAGGAGTGAGTGGATCAGAAAACAGGTAGTGCTCTAAGGGGAAAAAGTGGAAGGGGGATTAAATGTGTGTTTTCTGTTTTTTGTGTTTTTGTATTGTTGGTTAAAAACTGTTCCATGTTTATATATGTTTGACTGTTCCACACACACAAGATCAAGACATATGTGACAGTGATTTATTGACTGCAAGAGACAAAGGCCCAAGGTATAGAGGGAAGTATAAGGGAAAAGGGACCATTCGATCCTTGGAGGGAAAACATACACCCGAGCCTAAAGAGACTAGCCATGGGGATAGATACCCAGCTATCCCACATTTGCAACCACTTCCCCCTGTATAGTGAGCATATTAAGAAATACCACAGCCAGTGGATGACCGAAACATAAGGGCAGGGACCATCACATGCCTGGCTGGATGATTGGTCTTTTGATAAAGGAACACTAGAGCACCTGTCCATGTATCTGACAGCAAAATATAAAGGGAAACAGTTGCAAAATAGAAGGGAGGTATTAGATCTATGGCGGATGTTCGAAGAGACTCCCTCCACAGATAAAAGAGAGTCGGAAACATTAATAGTGGCTTCAGGAAATGCGGGAGAGAAAGGGAAAGGGGAGGAGGAGCCTAAGCAAATTTACCCATTGCCCACACGATCAGCAGTGGGTACTCAAATCTAACTTATGTGTCAGGGGGAAGTGTACCAGGCATGCCGGGCACTGCCCCACCACCACCTTATGACCCATCGATTATCACCCCTGCCCACACTGGGGTAAACACCCAAGATCTTGAAGCGGCATTAACCTCTACATGCACAGAATTGGCTCAATTACGAGCGGTTTGTAAGGCAACAAGAGGGATGGGGGATGGTCTCGACCTCCAAGTGAAACCCCACCCATACCAGAGGATGAATGAAAGTCAGGAGATTTTTTATTCAGGATTGACAGCACGCTCATACGGGCCATGCAAGTAGAACGAGAAGGTCAACAGATAGCTTGGGATATGAGAACGTAGGATCAGTAAGGGATGAAGAGTACTGGAGTGACTTTGATGAGGTGGAGGAGGGAGCTGCGGGAGGGACACCGCAAGAGTGGAAGATGCAATGGGCCACACTAAGAGTGGAAGATATAAGGGTGAAGGAAGACTTAGACACAGAATGTGGAGGATGGCCCTAGCATAAAAGAAAGGAACAGGAGTAAAGGGGGAAAGCTAAAATCTAAACTACAGGTGCCCCTTATCCAAAAGGGGGTGGGAAGGCCCCACTAGGTCCCCTGGGCACAATTGGACAAAACCAACCTCTTCAAGTCCCTCCCCCCACTCATGGCAGGCGCAGGGAAATAGATCTATTCCTTTGAGAAAAATACAGCAGGGGTGCCCCTTGTCATAGGAAACATTAAAAGCATCTTGGGGTCCGCAGTGTGTGATCAAGCTGAAGCAGTGTGGGTGAAAACAGGTTATGACTATAAGTAACGATAACCATGACGGGGCATCCTTTAATAATGTTTGCACACATGTTTTGGATGCACTGTTGAGGTCCCTCCCCAATACCCCTGACTTACACTCCATAATGAAATGCACAATGGGGGATGAGGAGGATGCTGCACAGTTCATTCTTCTGAGTCCAAGAGATGTGGCGTGCGAAAACGGGCACTGCGTGGGACCAGTCCACCTCCCTATTTTATTTTATAATAAAGCGCAGATTACCAAAGGAGGTACAGAAGGCCCTTGACAAAATAGCAGGAATATAAGCAAAAGGTTTGCCTGAGATTCAAAGCATCATAGTGCACCATTGTAGGAGGATAAAGGAAAGAGCAAAGGAAACTATTCAGAGGAGGTTAGCTGAGGAAGCAAAACTAGTTCAGACAAAATTAGTGAAGTTTGCAGCGGTAAAGGCAGCGCCACCTCCGTAGCAGATGGAAGAGGAGGGGGGTGTCTATGTGGCCACACAGGTGAGAATGGCAGCAGTGTGGGCAGAGAACGGGCAGGAACAGTGGGGAGGAGAGCAACAATACATGGGACCACAGTGGTAAGGAAGACCGGCAAGAGGATGAGGTGGGTCCTGGGGACTGAGCAGTGGATGATTCGGAGGGCAGGGCACCAGAGGGGGAAACCAAGGGGAATGCTGGTTATGTGAGAGGTGGGGGCACTTTTTGTAGGAATGCTGTAGCAAACATGAAGGAAACTATCAATACAATCAACTTTATTACAACCAGCCATCTTGAGGGAACCGCAACTCAGGCAGCCCACATGGGCCCACCCAGGGGAGATATGAGATACCCCTACACTACCCCCAATTGCCACCACAAATGCCTGGCCCCAGCACTTACCGGCACCCCCCTCATGTGATGCAGGCATCCCAAAATCGCCCCAATCAGCAAGCAACACACAATAACAACCGTTTCGCCACTGCCCCCAATGGTGCTCCCGTGCCTTATCAAAGAGCATGCATGCTCGGAGGAGACACCTTCTCTTGCCCAGGGACAGACACCTATCCCGACTAGGTCAGCCCACAGAGGGCACTTGCGTGTCCAGTACCATCTACTACCTTGCATCCAGAAGAGGAACCACTGGCGGGGGCAGAGATAGGAATCAAACAGTTCATCTTTATGGTGGACTCTGGAGCGGAAAAGTCATGCATCTGCGAAGGTGATTTTCCGTTATCTGGCAAAACTCTAGAAATGCAAGGATTCTCTGGGGCTGTGGTCACTGTTCCTTGCACAGAAGATTTGAATGTTAAGATAGGAGGGAAGGTAGTACGAGCCCCCTTACTGTATTACGAAACTTCTCCTGTTGATTTACTGGGAAGAGATTCACTCAGCAAGTTGAATATGACCATACCATTCACTGAAAGAGGAATTGTCTGTTCCACCCCTGGCATGTGCTCCCTCAGGGCAATGTTAATAATACATGTTGTGGCCAATGAAGTAAATGTGAAAAGGATACCAGTGAATCCCAACATGTTTATTTATGGGATTCGAGAGCTAGAAAAAGCGGTACCTGAACTTAATAGAAAGGAATGGAGAGTGCCATCAGATTTTGTTTTGCGCCTTGAAGCTGCCCCAGAGATGTTTTCTGATACAATACTGTCTTTAGATCTGGAAGGGGTGCAAGTATCTGCCAAGAGGATTGTTGTAATTGGTACTGACATTCATGGGTGCGAGTGGCGCACAGTGCTATGCATTGACCCCAATGTACCATTGCGTGATTTAAATAATGAAGAATTGTTTGCTGACAACGGCACTGATGGGGAAATTGTGTTAGAAATTAGCATCTATTGTGACATTATGATACAATACAGAAAGGTACCAAGCCCCCTTATGTCTGTCATCAGCGGACCAGCACACTTTTGTGACACAGATATGCAACAAGTTCCATCCCACCTGTGGACCATTAACCCCCATGATGTGGGATTATTGAGAGAAGTGACCCCTGTAAAAATAACACTTAAGCCAGGAGCCATATTTCTCAGAGTAAAACAATACCCTGTGTCCAGAGAAGCGGAGGAAGGGATTCAAGAGACACTGCAAGCACTCCTAGAGCAAGGTATAATTCTCCCTTCAACCTCTCCATGCAATACAGCTGTGCACCCCATTAAGAAAGCGACATGGGGGAGTTGGCCTATGATCCAGGACCTCTGCCCCCTCAACGATATTGTCCAAAAAGAGTTCCCTCTCATCCCAAATCCTGCTTCCATTTTCTGTAGCATCCCAAAACAGGCAATATCTCACAGCCTTCACCCTGGGGGTTAGGAGGTATGAACTCTGTTGTTTGCCTCAGGGGTACTGCGAGAGTCCAACCATATTCAACTGAATATTGCACAAAGATCTTGGCAATATTCAAGTTCCAAGTACCATCATTCAATATGTAGACGATCTATTAGTCTGCAGTGAGAGTGAAGAAAGCTGTTGGGGAGATTCCATTGCCCTCCTCCAACTCCTCGCACAAAAAGGGTACAAGGTAGACAAGAAAAAGTTACAGTAATGTCTGGCAGAAGTCCTGTACTTGGGCCAATTGATTTCTCAAGATGGCAAAAGAATAATTCCTGACAGAGCGGGAACAGTGCATGCCTCTGCCAAACCAAACACAGTAAAAGACATGCAGAAGTTCCTAGGACTCTGCAATTACTGTAGGGCATGGATCCTAGATTATGCTGCATACACAAGGCCCCTCTTGCAAGGTCTGAAAGAGGCACGGATGGAAAAACACACATCATCTGGACAGCAAACTGCAAACAGCATTCAATAACCTAAAATAATTCATCTCTACAGCCCCAGTCCTAGCCATACCTTATTATGACCAAGAATTCTACCTCTTTTTGAACTCCAATGGCACACTAATGTCAGCAGTACTGACACAAAAAGGTTCCATGGGTCACAAATCTCTGGCCTATTACAGTGGCGCACTTGATTCAGAAAATGCAAGGTCATTTTGCTTGAGAACAGGCTCTTGCAGCAGCCGACTTTGCTATTGAAAAAGGCTCAACAATTGTCATGGTGTGCTCTGTCACCCTGTATGTGTAACACTCCCTGTTTGCAATATTAGAAAGATCAAAATCCACCCTCACCACAGAAAGGGCGTCAGCATATGAGATCATCCTGTCGAGCCCCAATATTCATGTGTTAAGATGCAAAACTGTAAACCCAGCCACACTCCTTACGGAACTGTGCACTATCTGAGATATGCAAGAACATGATTGTGCAACATATGAGCAAGAAGGGGATGACAGTCAAAAAGCAAGTGAAAATGCCCTAGAGGAAGGAGCAGTGTTCTTCATTGATCGGACAGCAGCCATTAACCAAGAAACGGGTGAAAAACATGTAGGGGCAGCAGTAGTAATGATGGAAGAAGAGGAATATGAGACACTGATTGAAAAACACCTACCCATGAGCTATGCCACCCAAGCAGCAGAGCGCATAGTGTTGATTGAGGCACTTTATCCGGCAAAGGGGTGCATGGTAACCATTTATTCAGATTCAGCATCCATAACCACAACGGTACATGCTGGAGAAGGAGGGGATTTAGAAGAGCTGATGGGTCCCCAGTACAACATGTAGAACTACTAAAATAAATTGCTTGAGGCACTTGCAGAACCCTCTGTATTAGCAATAGTGAAATGCTAGGCACACACACGCAACAAAGCAGAAATATCTTTAGGAAACGTGGCCGCAGATGCGGCAGCAAAAGCAGCAGCTTATCTTTCCATACCCATGAGTGCAGAATATATCTTAACGAGTAACAGAGATGAACCAAAGCAGAGGGTTACAATGCACTGCCCATTACCCAAGTGATAGAACTGCAAAGTAGAGCACCATGACAGAACAAGAATTATGGACCAAACGGGGGTGTAC
This sequence comes from Ambystoma mexicanum, assembly GCF_040938575.1. Classification (NCBI taxonomy): domain Eukaryota; kingdom Metazoa; phylum Chordata; class Amphibia; order Caudata; family Ambystomatidae; genus Ambystoma; species Ambystoma mexicanum. Next base: position 1,394,135,650 of record NC_090935.1, on the reverse strand, counting down.
TCAATCACAACTGATCTGTTATAGAGACAGGACATAAAAGTAAAAGTTGTCATGCCATTAGAGCTGTTATACATAGCATTCAAACAACTGCACATTCCCACCCACAGTTCAAAACAACACATAGCAGCCGATCTCCAGGAAGTTTGGTTCATCCTGAACCGTCAGGAATATCTCAGCAAAATGGTGGTCGCATGCACAACGTGTCAGATGTTCAATTCAGGGATGACCCTAAGAATGCAGTGGGGCACATTGCCATGCCCTGTAGGGCCCTTGCGTGAGCTGCATATAGTTTACGCAGACATGGGATAATGATGTAACAGTGCCAGATATCTCATTGTGGTGGTGTGACCCTTCTCTCGATAGGTGGAAGCAGGGCCCTGTGCCCACCCAGATGCAAAGTGTGCTGCAATGTTCTTGGTCAGATAGGTATTAACCCTGTGGGAGATATGTGAAGTGATACGATCAGACAATGGGACTCATTTTGTCAACTAATTGTTCAAAGAGGTCTATTACTATTAGGAATAAAACACAACGTTTCCGATTTACCATGTGCAAGAAAACGGATTGGTGGAGAAAATAAACGGCCTCCTTAAAAGTAGATTATCAAAATTACGCAATTCGCTGAAAAAAACTGGGTTTACTGTCTGCCTCTAGCACTGTTCCAGCTGCACACACAGCCTAGCAAAGAGCACCACCTGTCCCCCCATGAAATTGTTACTGGTCGACGCATGCAAACGCCATTGTCACCAGTGAGAAGGCCATCTGACACACACAGAACGGCCACTATGTTGGGGGACGAATTCAAGGAATATCTCACACAGCCCACACGAGCGATAAAAAGCATAACAAAACAGATTGCTCTCCCATTCACTGCGGACAATGAGACAAACTACGGTATCCTACAAGTGACCGTGAGTGATTATGTTCCGAGTACATATAATGAACAAATACATTATTGAACGCAAATGTAGAAAAATGTAAAATGATGCAGTTTTCTCTCCCTCTTTCTCTCATATCCCGTCTAAATCATTTTTAATGCCCGCCCTGTTTTATCCTTTTCTATAGGTGCAACAAAGCTGGAACTAACGCTGCTTGATGAAAGTATTCAGATAGATAGCAGTAGGAATAAAATGAGTGCAACCCATGTGTATAGTTATCATTGCGGGTTGCACTTTAGTGCTATATTATTCACGATTCTTGTGTTTGTTTTGGGAATCTATTGGGAGCATCTTTCATCTGGGGATCCCATATAAAAGAAGGGGGTAAAGGGCAGACAGGATGTGGAACAGCAACATGCCATTGAACTTAACAACATTACATAAAAATGCAACAAAAGTAACCCCAAATGGATTTTTATTTGCAAATAACACAACTGAAAGCATATTTGATGCACCAAATGATACGCTACTACCCCCTACTATCTTTACAGTTCAGCAAACTACCTCGCAACCTAATATGATGTCTACCTCAATGTTTGATGAAATGCTTGATTTGTTACTTACCACGGTCCGCAATGCAGAACCAGGTCCCATTTACCCCACCATGGTGTATCGACTAGTAAACGTAAATACTGATATTTTTCTCAACTGCATAGTGAACAATCTATAATACCTACCACCACGAGTACCGGATCTAGCAGCTCCAAATGCACACTGTATAGTAGCCTAATGGACCAGTTATTACCATCAAATGTAGAAAGCTCATTATATGACGACGACAGATTATGTAGAAGCCTTACAGGGAAACAACACTCTCTTTTACATAAAAGTAGAACATTAAGGCAAACACGTCAATGTAAATACGAAGCCTACCATGGTTGGTTTATGGTTAAATAAAGTGGAGGAGCTTCCCCATCCTGGGCAATCTAACAGTTGGTACTCTGATATGAGTGGCATGGGATGGCGAGCGACCAATGGAAGTTGCTACGTGTGTTCCTTGATATCGCATGCATCTGGGGCGCCCAAAGTTTTAGTACCTCACGAGGTACCTTTGCTAGCGTCACAATGTCTCATCCACCTTGCACTATGTAGGACAAAGGGCACCTTTCAGGCACGCACAGTGAAAATGAAACCTCGCCCGCCAGACGAGAGGAAATGCAAAAAGGGATCAAAGGACAAAAACTGTTTTAAAGAACCATTCCTGGCTATAGATGGCACAAGCTTTGTGGAAAACAAGTGGCAAGAATCAACCTTTATGTGCACGGCTGAGGGGCTCTGTGGCCTCTCCAATGAAAAACTGGGCTTTGTAGAAAAGACATGTGCACAACTATGGACAGAGCATATCGCAAAGTTTACGTGTGTCAGAGCCCTGGGAAAACCAATCAAGGTACAACCAGAAGAAAATTATGGTGAAGGAAAAGCACCTTTGGGTTCTAACAAACATTGCAACAGAACCATCACCATCCCGAAAAGGCACTGCTGCACTAATTGACTATTACTGTGTTTGCGGCAAAAAGTAAATACTTGCACCCCCCATCATCCTGCAGACGCTACTCTGCACTTCCAACTCTACATTCTGCACTGTTGGTGGTACCGGAGGCGTGCCTAAATGGGGGAGCTGTGCCTGCAGACCGACAAATGGCACAGAGACCAACAGAAATGCCACCCACAGCACCTCCCCCCATCTTCCGCATACTATCGAAAGATGACATGATCACCTGTTCCGAAGGAAACGCTCGTCCAACTACCTGTCTCCAGGGTCATCTGACCTCCTCACACAGATCCCAGATTAGTACAAACTATTCAATTCTGCAGAGATATTCTTTGTGTCACTGGTGCCCAGCATCTAAGCAAGGGCAAATGGGCAAATGGCTACAGATTGCCCGGTGGGAGCTGATCCAGTTGGTGAACGCCACTGAGGAAGGGTTCAACGTTATCAAGGTGAGAGCACTCCAGCTATTGACAATGCAAAACCAATATGTTCTCGACCTCCTTACAGTTCATGTTGCACATTCGTACCTTCTGCATATGCTGAAAATGGGACATTATCACATGTGATAGCAGCGGTACATGAACTTGGTGCCAAAATGAAGAAGGAGGCCGGAGTAGAGGAAAATGACTGGCTTAACATGGCCCATCATCATGTTCATCTTGCTGATCTTTTGTGTGTGGAATATACACTGTAGAGTAAGAAAAGTCCTCTTTTTTCAGGGGCTCTGTGGAGGAGGATGGATACACAATAGCTTAGCAAGAGCCCACAAGGAACAGCTTCCCACCTTCCATACAAGGGGTCAGAACACATACACAACTATCACCGAGCCGAGAATGTCATAATTTATATATACAAAGGCTTCAAGTTCACATATTTTAATTAGTATAAACAAGACACAAATATAAATACAAAATATAAACATAAAAACCACCTGAAAGGAGGTAAGACCATTGACTTTGTTTGACTAGGGTGATGACACCCAACATTGCTTAATAATTTTTTGACATTGCAACATTTTAGTGAGGTTAGTAAAAGAGTGAGAGAAACCTTTTCCCAGGTTTTTAAACTCTTGATTCAATTATGTTCTTTAAACTTGGTCAACACTAACAGCCTCATTACAAGGTAGGCGGTAAATTCCGACCATTACTGGCATGGCGCTATTAACGTGTCTGTCTTGGCCTGATGCCGCTAATAACGTGGCATTACGAGTACGCGGACACGAGTGCAGCACCATGCCGGTAATGACCCTACCGCCATGCCGCTAAAGACCCCAAAAAGTCCCTTACCGCCAATGACGAAAGTGCTGATAGCACTTCCTCCCTCCCGCTACATGGAAATAGCGGTCACTGCTAATTAGCGGTGACCGTAAAATTGCAGAAACGGAAATAGCGTAATCGCACAGGAACGGGAAAGAGCATGGCGGCTATCTTTAAAAACACAATCCATAGCCATCCTCTGCATCCAGGACCTGTCTCCACACGACTCCAACACCAAATCATCCCGGATACCCAGAAGATGCCAAAGGCCGTCAAGAAAGGCGCAGATCGGCAGCGCAAAGAAAAATTCACCAACGATGAGCTGATCATGCTAACACAGACCCTAGCGGCAAATGCCAATGTAGTATTCGCCAATGACATGCAGCGTGAGACCCTCGTCAAGAAAAAGGCCATCTGGGCAGAGGTTGCCCACAAAGTCAGTGCGTTGGGCACCACCACCCGCACTGTCAAGGACTGCAGAAAGTGGTGGCTGCGAATCGCAACCTAGCTATGGCCACAGGAGGTGGCGCTGATTCCCCAATAAAACTCTGGGAGTGGGAGGAGACCTGCACCAGCACAATTGGCGTGGAATCGATTGAGGGAGTCGGAGACATGGAGCATGGTGCGCCCACTTCATCAGATGGAGGTGAGTGTACACATGAAACAATGCACTGTGAAGGGTGAGGGGCCCCCCAATTCTGAGTCCACAATCAGCCCATGGAACCAGCCACAAACATACATGCACGCATCACCACATACACATGCAACACAGACCCATTCATGCATGACCCACCCGACATCCCCATTACTGGATTCCCAACTAAAGAGGTCCCAATGCATAGAGCAGCATGACATAAACATTCTGCATAAGAACCATAACCAATGATATTCCCTATTTTTGTCCCCTACAGGATCACAGACAGACAGTGATGAACCGGGCACTGTGACACCTGCTCCCCCAGCAACGAAATAGGGCAGGACACATGAGACAGGGGACACCGCCACCACCTCAAGGGGCACTGGGAGGAGTGACCAGCAGCAGAGGGGTAAAGGCAGCAAGAGCGACAGTGCAACACGGCCTGAAGCCACGGCTGCCCCTAATGCTGCACCCATGGCAGTGTTCCCCCTGCCATTAGAAACAAGCACGGAGGGCCCGCACTCTGCTGCCACCAGTTCCACTGGTGAGACAGCAGCCACCGCGCCGCTGTCGGACGTGGAGGAGGCAATTGACTTTGAAATGCAAAGGCAGACCCCCAGCCCCCTCCAATCTATTGAGCCAAGCCCACGGCCACCATCACAATCGAGTAGCCATGGACAATCAGGCAACGACACCGTGGAAGGGCGCTGGAGCCCTCAGGTGTCCTCACCTGATGCCAGAGGCATGGACCAGGGAGCAGCAGCCACCCCAAGAGCTGGACGCAGTCAACATGACCTGGCAAACATCATCCAGAGGCAGGTTGAAATCACTGCGCTGGTTGGCCATCATGTGGAAGAGGCAGCCCGTCTGAGGGAGGAGTTTAGGTCGTATACAAGCCAGACAAGAGAGGGCATGGAGGCCTGCAACAACCGGATGTGTGAGGAAATGGCCCAACTGAGGCAGGTCCTCACAAGCATTGCAGACGCCATGGAGCGACAATATCCCCCCCAACACAGGATCAACCGGGCAACTCCGCCTCCGCGAGTTCCCATCAGACAAGCCCCCGCCGCTGCTCCCTGCGCACCATGAGGCGCACGCCATCCCAACCTCCCAATGGCGGTGGAGGGCAGGAGAAGCATCTATGCACTACAAGCCACACATGGGGGTGTTGTGGGGGTAGGGGGAAAGGGTGTTTTTGGGAGTGTTTAGGGGGGAGGGGGGAAAAGGGTGTTTTTGGGAGTGTTTAGGGGGCAGGGGGGAAAGGGTGTTTTTGGGAGTGTTTAGGGGGGAGGGGGAAAGGGTGTTTGCACAGTTGGGGCCATACACTTTTTGTTCACGAATTATTCATAATACACTGTTGACAAGTTGAAACACAGGCTTGGTCTTCATCGTTGCGTATGTGTACTTTATTGGGGACAGGGTCCATTTGCGCCTCACCACATTCAGCAGGGCAACAATGCCCATCTCCATCCAAAATTGTTGGCCCCTGTCTCTCAAAATATTCGATATATCAGATGCTGACGCACATCGTGTCCCCCCTGGACATCACCTCTTGCATGTCCTGGCGGCCCATTTTCCCTATCCTCATCCCCATCAACATAATCTTCATCAGGTGGTTGCATGTCAATGTCAGGGGGCATAGGCACATTCGGTCTGATAGACATTGTGCTGCATGACACATGCCATGGTTATCTTCGTCACTTTGTCCTGGCCGTACAGGAGGGCCTCACCTGGCCAGATTAGGCACCAGAGCCGTGTCTTCAGAAGGCCAAATGCCTGCCCAATCACGACGCGGGTACGGATATGTGCAAGGTTCTATTCCTCTTCGTGCCAATCTGTGGGTTCCGTATAGGGGTAGGAAGCCAAATCTTCAGGGGATAGGCAGCATCACGTGCATGGCTGGGACAACGGGGCCTTGTAACTCGTCACCTCAATTTCAACCGGGACATGTTAGCATTCTGATTGCCATCCAGAAATCCCAGCATGCATGAAGACGATCAGTGTAACTGCAATGTGAGAAGGTAAGCTAGTCCTTGCAAGTGGACGTGCACCATGCATGCCTCCGGCAGTATTTCCCATCTCCTGGGTGTGGATGGGTCCTAGGTGTTCATGGGCGCAGACAACCTTTGTATGACAATGCTAGTGTACTGCCATTAGGATTCCAATATCCACATGCTGTGAAGTGGCACATCAGTAGTGGTGTATGGGTGTAGTTCTGTACAATGGCTACAGGTGATCCATTTGCATGCACTCAAGGGCACATATCTGTTGTGATGTTGTTCAACGCACATTTAGATTATGCATATTGGCTGAATGTAGCAGCTTTGTGTCATGTAGCGTATGGTATGATGTGCAATGTGCATGTGGATAGATGTGTCATGTATTGGGTTAGGGATTGATGTCTTTGTTGTGCAGTTTGCTGCTTGCATGTGGTTTCGTGTCCTCTACATTGTGTGCTGCGTTGGTGGACATTGGCGTTCATCTGTATGTTCCTTTATTGTACGGACGACAGTCCACAACCAGTTGGAGTATGCATCTCTACCCCCCCAAACACAACCCACATCACACTGCCATGTGCCTGCCCTGCTACTCAACAAGTAGGCACAAACTTTGTCCAGCATGGTGCTCCATCTTGCGTGCTATCATTGAGCTCCGCAGGACCATTGATTCATGGGTTGATCAGGGGTATCGGTCACAGCAATGTGTTATTCTCTTATTTGAGTCACATACCATTTGGACATTTATGGAGTGGTAATGCTTTCTGTTTCGTTAGACAGCCTAATTGTGATGTGGGGGCACCATTTCCACATGGGTACAGTCGATTGCCCCGATGCTACGTGGGATGCATGCCAGTGAACAGATGCCAAGTTTGTTGTTGGAGATCTCCTGGGCTGTCCGTGGCATGGATATGTGTTCACTTGTGTGCTTCAGGGGGGCATTGGGCATCTGGGTCCACGTGCGTTTGAATACTGGTTGTGAAATGCCATGCATCTGTCCTACCGTGTGCTGGTAGGTGCCTGTGGCCAGGTAGTGGAGCACAGTTACCACCTTCAGTGGAGGGGGGATGGCAGTACGGATGTCTATGTGGCTCACTATGTCGTTGTGAATCATGTCCACAATGTTGGTGATGGTATCCCGGTCCAGGCGGTACAGTGTGTGTCTCTGCTCAGGGGTTGCATTGAATGGACTGGCTCGAATCCTGGGGATTGCTGGCTGCCTCTGTGGTATGACTGGGTGCACTGGTGGGGCTTGCTGGGTCTGTCTCACCATCCTTCTCCTCCTGCGACTCCTCTGTGCTGCCTGTTGTTGTTGGTGCTGCAATGCAATCATGTCCTCCAGACCATGTAATGATGCAAGCATTGCAACCATCTTGGTGTGGGAAGGGGTGTGGGAAGGGGTATGGTGTGCTCCTTTTGTACTGCCCCAGTCTCCATTGCCTCCACCTGTGCTGTTGTGGCCACCTGTGGCAGGTGGGATCACTACTCAGGTCTCTTAACGTGTGGTTCGTGATGCCGGTATTTCCTCCATGCCGGTATGGGCTTTTTCGGTCAATACCATGCTGCTATTTGCATGCCTGCATGCCTTGTAATAGCGTGCTAATAGCGCCTTGCTGCTATTTCCCACCTGGGAGGTTGCGCGCCCGTGGACTGGCCGCTATTAGTGGCACCGTTCTTAGCGGTGCCGCTAATAGCGAGCACTCAGGGTCGTGATTAGCTAGGGAATTTAGCGGTACCGGTAAACCATTACCGGTACCGCTATTCCCTTACCGCCTACCGTGTAATGAGGCCGTAAAATGTATTTCTAGGTCTCAAGGAGATATTCAGACAATGTACAATTAGCTCAATCTAATTTGCAGCATCTGTTGGACCCGACTCCAGTACACTTTGTGGTAGCACAGGTAGCTTGAAGATGGCACACTATGTAGAAATCTTCTAGTCTTGCTGATCTAAAAAACCAAGACGAAACCGAATTGGTAAACCCTTCTAAATTTTTTTTAAAACTGTGAACATTTGTATTAGTGGGTGATGTTGTGACGTTGAAAACTGACCTTTCAATTTCTTTAGCAGCATCCGAGGAATTGTCTGGCGTATAGACAATAATTTTTGTTCATTTGTCGGCTGCTTAATGCGACTTTGGTCGTCACTTGATACCAATTTTACGTGACTCTAGAAAAGACAAAGTAATAAATAAACCTTCTCTTTTCTCTCAGTTTGTTTTATACAGCAGCATGGCATCAGAAATTAAGCCATCTAGCAGTGTCAATGAACGAGTCTTTAGACAAAGATTTGAAATATTTCATTTGTTCATGCACGTGTTCATTTTGAAGTATATGCACCAGACGAGAGGCGCATTTGCATTAACCTTTATATTATCTGTTTATCCCATGTCGAATGATGTTATTCCGTGTCTGTACCTTGGAATTCTACGCAATGAATATGGGACAAATGTTGGAAAAGTGTAGAGGAGGTCGCAGATATGGCCTGCACTCCAGCCACCCAATTTGAAATACCACGAACATGCTCGCTGAGATATGTGACGTATAAAGAGCAAATAAACCAACTGAGAGCCACAATGGGGCTCTGCTCAGGGCCCATCAGAAGAGCAATACCTGTTGAAGTGCCAAAACCAGACAACCATGGGCAGCATGGTACCCATTGAGACAATCGTACCTGCAGCTGACACAAAATGAAGACTGCTTACATACTGTCCCAGAAGAGACTCAAAGGGCCTTAATCGAAGACAAATGGTGACGACACAAGCGCCCGGACGGACGTTCAAATGAACGAAATAACAACCAAACGATGACAAGCAATGATGAAATGATATGAATAAAGAGGTAAAGAACTTAAAAGAAGAGACGATGATGAAATATAAAGAAATGTAACCATAAAGCAGGATGGAAAAATGCAACTGGCTAAACGCCTGTAAATAGGGTTGGAATGCAAGAAGCTAAGGGAACAGTACTGCTTGCTATGCTTAGTAGAAGAAGAGAGCGGCAAGCACCAACTATATATCTACCTCAAAAGAAGCACATTATACAAGTGCGACTCCATTTTACAAAAGCAGAATTAAGCTCAGAACGGCAGGAGTCAAACAACCCAGGATTCATATACCAGCACAAAGCCAGATGAAAGAGCAGAATCGAAAATTAGCAAGAAGCAGCTCATGCCTGGGAATTCGAGGTCACCTAAGGAAGGGAGGAGAGCGGCAACTTCGAAGAATCAAAACTTAAGAGCATAGCAGCCTGCCAGTGAAGGCCGAGATAAAGAGGCCAGGCAGGTGGCAAGGCTAAAAGAAGAATCAAATACAGAAATAGAGGGAAAATGAAACTGGGGAGGCATATGCACAATAGTGAACGTCCACATCCCAAATCTAGTGATCCCGAAAGGCGACCTGAATATTGACAGTTTCCCAAAGGCAGATGCGCACCTGAGGAAAAGGAGATCTGCGTAACTGACAAAACGAGTGAAGAGAGAAAATTATTTGTCTGCCAAATCAGAAGAAGCATTTCATGCAATCCCGTATGAACACAGGCTTTTCAGCCTCACCTCATCAGTGTTCGCAACAATCCTCATGCCAAGATTCCAAGTTGGAGCAAACACTAAATGGTTGCAGATAACCAGATCGGAGTTATTGCAGACCATCAACACTACCATAAAAGGATTCAATGCGATTAAGGAAGAATTAAGAGCAATCCGATTGATGACTCTACAGAACCGATATGTACTTGACATGATCACAGCGATGGATGGAGGTGTTTGTGCAAAAATAGGAGAATCATGTTGCACGTTTTATACCTTCGCACAAAGGTAAAGAGAATGGAATTTTAACTGAAGCCATAAATATACTGACAAACCTACAGAACCAGATGATTGATGAAACTGATGAAGTTGATGATGACAGCTGGTTTGGAACACTATTCTCATGGATCCCACAATGGATGGCAGACATATTCAAGTTTCTGGGAGCCCTGCTATCGATGATACTACTAGGATTTTGTGTCATTAAGATAATAATCTCACAATGCCAGAAAACTGCGAAGAAAGCCATAGGGATGAAGATCATGATCAATGTCAAACCAGGATGGAAGCCCAGAGACCTGACTGATGAAGAAATAAGAGACTTTGTGAAGGCCAGCAAATATGCGCCAGAAGGAACAAAGTTCTTGTACCCCAGGAAATGCAGAAATTATGAAGGAAAATTGATCTATTGCAGCCCAAATGGACAGTGCCAGCTAATGACCTGGAACAAAGACGAACATGTAAAAACAGCAGGAGGTTTGAGAGGAGTGATACAAATATGGATTCCAAAGAAACACACGTTCACACCATCATGTACAAACCCAGAAGACGAAGAAGTGGATACAGAAGAACCAAGTAAGACTAATCCAAAGGAGAAAGAAGAAGTGGTCGATGAACCGACCAGAGGGGGGAGTGTAGAGGAGGTCCCATATATGACCTGCACTCCAGCCACCCATTTTGAAATACCAGGAACATGCTCGCCGAGATATGTGACGTATAAGGAGCAAATAAACCAACAGAGAGCCACATTGGGGCTCTGCCCAGTGCCCATCAGAAGAGCAATACCTGTTGAAGTGCCAATAACCAGACAACCATGGACAGCACGGTACCCATTGAGACAACCGTACCTGCAGCTGACACAGAATGAAGACTGCTTACATACTGTCCAAGAAGAGACCCAAAGTGCCTTAATTGAAGGCAAATGGTGACGACACAGGGCCCGAACAGACGTTCAAATGAACGAAATAACAACCAAACGATGACAAGCAAAGATGAAATGATATGAATAAAGAGGTAAAGAACTTAAAAGAAGAGACAATGGTGAAATATAAAGAAACGTAACCATAAAGCAGGATGGAAATATGCAACTGGCTAAATGCCTGTAAATAGGCTTGGAATGCAAGAAGCTAAGGAAACAGTACTGCTTGCTATGCTTAGTAGAAGAATAGTGTGGCAAGCGCCAAGTATATATCTACCTCAAAAGAAGCACATTATACATGTGCGACTCCATTTTACAAAAGCAGAATCAAGCTCAGAACGTCAGGGGTCAAACAAGCCCGGATTCATATACCAATACAAAGCCAGACGAAAGAGCGGAATCGAAACTTAGCAAGAAGCAGCTCATGCCTGCGAATCCGAGGTCACCAAAGGAAGGGAGGAGAGCGGCAACTTCGAAGAATCGAAACTTAAGAGCATAGCAGCCTGCCAGTGAAGGTTGAGATAAAGAGGCCCAGGCAGGTGGCAAGGCTAAAGGAAGAATCAAATACACAAATAGAGGGAAAATGAAGCAGATTCACGGTGTACTGACAAGTGACCAGCCAAGCGCAAAGAGGTACCAACATCTGATGTCATCCAAAACCAGAGGATGCCATAACTTCTCCTGATAAGAAGCTACCGTTTCGAGGCCCTCCATTGCCAACTAATTGACACATAGCCCAAAAGTACTGAATTATGGAAGGGAGACAGGGTGAATCTTGGGGCATACCGCATCTGGGTGATCATTCTGCATGCTGCTAATTAAAGTGGAGATTTATGCCTAGGGGTGTAACCGACCCAATCACAATGGACCAAATAATCAAGGGCCCTATAGCTAGTAAAACCAATGAGACGTTGTACCTTTAGTGACGTCTAGCACGAATGATGTAGATAAGAGTTATCCAATGCTCACACTCCGTTGCCAAATACAGATATAGTACCTATACTTAAGTTATCCTTTTAACTAATAGAATTGCATGACAAACTTGTGAGTGTTACACATCAATGATGATGAGAATTGGCTATAACTATTGCTTTCTGAATGAAGAATTTGAAAGTTGAAGCGAGATGGGCGATCGCATCACTGAAGATTTCCTATTGTTTCCCTGTTTTTGTACTTGTCATTAAACAAACTACACTAGACTTGAGGTTCAATAATAATGTAAAGGTGACAACCTTTAGTTGCTTTATAATGCCATATTTGGTAGACATATGCATTTAATTGCAAGTATTTGCACTTAAATCGACTTCTTCATTCGATTAAATAGTTCCCAAAATGTGCCACATGTAGACTAAGCCCAATTCTTTACTTAACAACTTGGAGCCATTGATAAGCAGCCTCAAAATAAAGTTAGCGAACCAGGGGTATAAAGCTAAAATATCCATAATACACCCAAGATGGCGGCACTATATAGCTACCTTTGAATTTTAGAGGCACACAATACAGATTGATATCCAACACGAGCTTCCGCGTCGCCGTTTGCACACCGACGGAGACTGCCCGGCACTCTATAAAGAACCCTACAGCTTTGAACAACAAAGTAAGTCCCATGAGGGGTTTATTTGAGCTGTCTACACTATTAAGTACTCACTCCACTCCTAATATCATACAGTGCCTTAATGAGGGATAGTTTATGCGTTACCCTTCTCTGTTGTTAGGAATTTGGGGAACTTGGCGTCCTTTTCCGACTTGTGTCCCATATTCATTGTGTAGAATTCCGAGATACAGACACGGAATAACATCATTCGACACGGTATGCACAGATAAAATCAAGGTGAATACAAATTCGCGTCTCGTCTGGCGCCTATTCCTCAAAATGAACATGTGCATGAAAAAATGAAATATTTCAAATCTTTGTCTAAAGACTTGTTCATTGACACTGCCAGATGGCTTAATTTCTGATACCATACAGCTGTATAAAACAAACCGAGAGAAAAGAGAAGATTTATTTATTACTTTCTCTTTTCTAGAGTCACGAAAAATTGGTATCAAGTGATGACAAAACTGGCATTAAGCAGCCCACAAATGAACAAAAATTATTGTCTATACTCCAGACAATTCCTCACATGCTGCAAAATAAATTTAAAGGTCAGTTTTCAATGTCACAACATCACCCACTAATACCAATGTTTACAATTTTGCAAATAATTTGGAATGTTTTACCAATTTGGATTCGTCTTGGTTTTTTACATCGACAAGACTAGAAGATTTCTACATAGTGTGCCCTCTTAAAACTACCTGTGCTACCACACAGCGTCCTGAAGACTGGTCCAACAGACGCTGCAAATTAGATTGAGCCAATTGTACATTGTCTGAATATCTCCTTGAGACCTAGAAACACATCTTAGTGTCGACCAAGTTTAAAGAACATATTTGAATTAAGAGTTTAAAAACCTTGGAAAGGTTTCTCTCACTCTTTAACTAACCTCAGTAAAATGTTGCAATGTCAAAAAATTATTAAGCAATGTTGGGTGTCATCACCTTAGTCACACTATGCCAATGGTCTTACCTCCTTTCAGGTGGTTTTTATGTTTATATTTCGTATTTATATTTGTGTCTTGTTTACACTGATTAAAATATGTAAACTTGAAGCCTTTGTCTATATGAATGATGACATTCTCGGCTCGGTGATAGTTGTGTATGTGTTCTGACGCCTTGTATGTGAAGGTGGGAAGCTGTTCCTTGTGGACTCTTGTATAAGCTATTGTGACCTTTGTGTGTGCCAGTTGGGTCTTTGATGCTGCACAAAAGCATTACCTAATAGTGCAATGATGATGGTGACTATTGGTAATAGAAATAATAATAAGGTGCCTCTCGATACTCAGGAAGTGCAAATACAAACAGGAGAGAGCAATGAGCGCAAATACTGCATGGTAGCAATTTACCACACTGGGGATGAGGTGGACAATTATTATTATACAACTATCACACAACCCCCAGACCTGGAAAATTACAAAGAAGTATTTGTAGACTTTGATGGGGATGGGGGATGTATATATATATATGACCTGCACTCCTGAAGAATATGCCCGACGTGGGGAGAGCTTAAGAAGCATGTGCCGAGCATGTATGCATATAAAGGGGCTGCCTCGTAGAATCGAACGCAGAAATACTGGGGGAGGGTATTTGTTACTTTAGGAGTAACAAAAGGGGGAAATGTTGGGAAGGAGATGGTCCTCTCCCACCCCCTAGCCACTGGCAAGGAGAATAAACTTAATTAAAGCCAAGAGGGCAGACACCCCTTCCTCCATTGTAAGGGTAAGAGCCCTGTAACATAGCGAAGTAGGCGAATAGCGTCACCCATGCCTCAGCATTAGGACTCGATTTTATACCAAGCCCAAACGCCACCTTTTTACTAGGCCTGAAATCCACCACTCTGTGAGGATGCGGCACTCACACCACTGGCCTCTCTCACAAAGGGGCCAAGCCATTGACACACCAGACCAGCGCCGCACAAGCCTTGTTCCCACAGAAGTCCATCCATTCCCTGTTCTTTCAATGTTGCAAATACCTAGTACCATTTCTCAAAGAATGAACTCTGCAGAGAGCGTGAGACCGAAACAAGCCCCAGCACCAATGCCCCTCTATCTCCACTAAACAGTCCGTGGGGGTCATTCTGAGATTGGAGGCAGCCATGGTGCTATTAGCACCATGGCTGCCTCCAATACCGGGTCTGGGTCTGGTCTGGCTGAATGGGGACTTACCGAGTCATTCCGACCCTGGAGGACCCGGTAAGTTCCCATTCAGTAAACCATTCCCCATTCCCATTTGAGACCCTATAGGGCTCAATTGGAATGGGGAAGGTGCTAATTACGGGCCCGCAAATAGCAGGCCCATAATTAGCGCCCTGGTCCCTTAGCGTGACCCGCTAAGGACGTGTGGTCTGACCACACGTCCTTTGCGGTTCCCGCTAAGGGACCTCAGAATTGGGCGGTAAGGGTTTTCCGGCACCGGCATCATTACCGGTGACCGTTAACCCTTACCGCCCATGTCGGAATGAGGCCCCTGTCTTCTCGACCCCCACCCCGCCAAGCCAAAACCCACCAGTCCCGACCCCCCCAATCCCTTTCATGCTGATAACCACCTGATCCCCTCGCCTTGGTCATTCCAGAACACCTACCATAGACCTAATCCTGGACAGCCATATATTCTCTCAATAACAACATATGCCTTTCTCTATCATGAGACGCCCAGGAAGGTAGGCGTTAGATAAGCTCCAGGGAGGGACACTTGGGTGCAGGGATATCGGTATCAATGAAGCCCTGAATGTGGAGTTTGGAATGACAATATATTATCCCTTCTTCTCAAAGGAACCCCTTGCCTGTGATGTTCAGGTATCTGCCATTTCTCCTGAATTGTTAATTCCTGTTGTTTAGCTTAGATTAGTTAGAAATGTAACGCCCGCATGAACTGACCATCACCGCGAAAATGAGTCCAGCAGACTGACGCACAGATCGACTGGGAAGTAGCGACCATTAGGCGCCTGGCATCCCTTATGTATCTATAGAATCCATAGGTTCCCCACCAACTAGCTACACCATCTGTACAGTAAACGGAAATCATCATCAATGATGCGTTTGTCTCTTATAATGTGCTGCTTGTGTAATTTTTTGGCAGAGCGCTCTCGGGCAGCAGAGTTCTTTGCTGGCATTTTTCTATATAAACGTTGTTATCCGTGCAAAACTATCTCTTGGTCTCATTCCCTGACAGGGTGTATTATTATCGTTATCATTATTGGGACAAGTGTATAAGGTGGGTGCCTTCAGCACCAAAGAAGGCCAACTAGACAGACTGAGCTTCTATGATGTTATCATTTCTCTAAAAAAGCATGAGCTGAGAAGAGTGTTATATGCTTTGAAATATAACAGAGAGCTCACACTTAAAGAGATTATTGTTTATACTAAAAATGTGAAGTGTAAATACAGAAAATCAACCAGAACAAAGAAATGGTAATTAATGATTCAGACCCTGGCCAGCAAAGATTCTAAACAAATTCTGGTCTTTAGTCAAAAACAGAACTGGCATCTAAATGGCTAATTAACGTTATAGATGTTGGAAACTGGGACAATTATGTGGAAGACAAATATCAGTCATAATCTCAAGAACCTTATAGACCTGTCAGAGCTGTTTTTTGATATGAAAGAATATGAGGCTCAATATATAGTGGGTGCAAATAATAAATACCCTTAAAACTGCAGGTGCCCCTGAACCCAATGGTCTCGCAAGCAAAGTGATGAGGAATAATCCAAGTGTGTGTGCTCATATATTTTTAAGCCATTTCCAAAACATTACAAATAATAACTAAATACCCACCTCTTGGAAACAATCTCTTTTTCTTCCTGTTTTCAAGGCTGGTGAATGGGCGAAACCCAATACTTACAGGTTATTAGTCATGTTGGACATTGCAAGTAAGATATTTGCCAGTATATTATTAAGAACACTGACAGGATGGACACAGCAACGAAAACTGCATAAGGTGACACAAACAGGATTCTGCAAGAATTGCTCCACCACTCATAACATTCTCATTGTTAGATCATTGACAAAGAGAGCCAAGTGGGGTCTAATTCCACTTTTTATAAATAGCCTACATCGATTACAGTAGCCCATTTGATAACGTTAACAGAAATAAATTATGAGATATCCCCTCTGGATTGCTAAATATGCTATGTAAACTATGTTCCAACACAACTGTCAGAATGAGATTGGACCTTGGCAGCAATTTCACGCGCCTGTTTAGTACTAACTTGGGACTTAAGCAAGGTTGCATGCACATGCCATTGCTTTTCAGTCTTTCTACCCCTGACCTTCCTTTGATCTTTAAGGCCGTACGTGACTTTCACCCCAAATGGGGCAGTGTCCATTGGAATATGCTTTCATCAACTGTTGATTTCATATTGCTGGACCACACACCGGTGGGTCTGCAAAGATCATTGACAGTGTTATGGAAATATTCAACATAGAGAAATCTAACAATGAACCTGTGAAAAACAAAAGGTATATATTTTTGTAGGAAGATAAAAGAAACACTATGAAAATGGTAATTGAGGATAACGCAATGGAACTAGTTCAGGAATACATCTATCTAGGTGCATACATTACGAGCAAACAACTGAGATCATTAAGAACATATTGAGATGAAAGTCATTCAGAAGACTGGTACCATCAAGAGCTTTGTAAAAGAACATGATGGACATGATATAGAAGGTTTAAGGCTGGTTTATAAACAAAGAATTGTTCCTAGTATTTTGTATGGTTTAGAATGTAGCAGTAGTTTGGTGAAGAAAGATTGGACAAACTAGAAGAAAAAAATGTAAGAACTTTGTTGGGTCTGCCTAATGTAAGGGAGGCATGGCATCACAAGTATGACACTGACACAAAAGGTACAGTTTGTAAAACCTTTATTTAATTCTTGGGGTTTGGAAAAACTCATACTTTGCCCTATGGTCAAGATGGGAGTATGTTACTGTAGATTTCACTGAATACAATTTTAAATAATGAGAGTTCACAGATTTTTATTTCATCAAAAATGTCAGGTGAAGTGATATATGTGTACATTTCACAAGGGTCTTCTGTTGTCAGGCTTGCACCTCTCAATCACAACACTTGTAGGGGTTGCCTTACCCAAGCTTTATTCACTTTCGTTAAGGGTTCCCTTCCCATGACTTATTACACTTCCGGTCTCCCTCAGTTGGGCTTTGACCTTTTCCTGATGTTGAAGACTTTCAAATGAGCAAGGCTTTTACTATAGACCTCTGCAGGACCACTTCGACGTTCCCTTTAGCTCGCACACTTGTGTTATTTGCCACAATGTTTCTTGCTCTATGTAGTTCAATATTATAAACACCAGAGTTCAATATTCACTTCCTACTTCCCCTTTTGCCAGGGTCAATCTTGATCATCACGCCATTTAAAGTTCATTTATTTATTGCTTTATAACCACAAAAAAAACACATTTGGGCTTTCGCAGAGACTTTAGAGTGGGCTACTTCATTTTGCCAGACCACTCTGCTAAACTGTATCACTGACTTTGATCATTTCAAGTTCACACAGATCTGCCTTTCTTCGCGTCTCATCCACCCACTTGAAGCCTTCAATTGTGAGATATATTGTTGCAACTTCAATCTTTCCTTAATACACACCTGTCTTTCATCTCGCTCGCCAACTCACTGGCTGTGTACATTCTTTTCTTGTTTTTGTTGTTTAATTCATGAGTCAAGGTTAATAACACAGGCATGGCCTCGCCACCCCACCTCTGTCGTTCACCTGGGAGGGTCGTGGGTGCCTTTTAAATACAATGCCGTCTTCTTGTCTGGGATTTGGCCTTCTCCATGTATCTCCTATGGTTCTCTGGAGGCATTGACCTCCTGCAGGGAACTCCTGGGTTCCTTTCCCCTGGGCACCCATCCATCTATCTGGTGTTCTGCTCCAGTATGATTGCCTTCGCCCCAGAAGTTCTGCTGCTTCTCATGTTCCACCTTGCTCATAGTGTGTCCCTACGTTCTGCCTTTTATCTGTGTGGGTAGAGCTAATGGGTATCGGACCTATATGATTAAAGTCAAGTGCCTGACTTTGCCTGACCCGATTAGCGAGCCATGTCCAATGAGATGTGTTAGGGTTAGCCTTGTTACTCTTCTTCATCCTCTTCCTCAGACTAGTGTTTGTGTAGAAAAGGGGGAGTTGGGACATCAGAGAATCCTATGAAATAGGAGGGTTCATGAATGCGGGAAGGGGGGAATACCATGTCTCACCATCAGTTGCCTCACCCCCCAATCCCCAAGGACCCCTTACCCAGGTGATCCTCCTGCACTGGTCCACCCCCAGGGTCTGGATCCAACGGCGATGGCCGTGCCCTAGCCACCTGAGAGAGATATACCTGGAGACTAGTAGGTGAGACACCCTTTGGTTTCTCACACTAATTGTACACCTGTATGTGCAAAAAGACTAGAACTAGGATTGATATTCATTAAGTCTGTGTTAAAATTAAGGAGTTGCTTGTTATTCCTAAAAATATGCATAGTGAATAAGATTCTGATTTATAAACTAATCTCGAATAAGATGAAAAAACATGGCAGCTATGTGTTAACAGAGTTCAGAAATAATTGCAATTTATATTTAGAATGTATTGAATGGAAAATAGCCTGAGGTAAGGACTTCAAGAAGTAAGAAAGGAATTAACAGCTAAAATTATGCTATGGGACTTTAGGGAACACATAGAGAAACTAAGACAATATACTACCACACAGGACTTCATTGCGTTTACATATATGACAAACTACATTCAACGATATTTGTTTAAATTCTGCAGTCCTTGGATAAGAAAACAATGCTTAAGACAAAGGTTTAATCTCTTACCGTGCATGGCTGAACAGGGCTCTCACTTTAAAATCTCTCATTAGGGTTGTGCTTGCCGCTTATGTGAGGATAAAAAGGCCATAGCCACTAGTACTGAACTGCTCACACAATGTGCTGTTCTTATTGACAAATGCAACACAGCTATAGATTGTTTTGTACACAGTGATAAAAGCTATATAAGAAGGACACCTTTTGGATGCATTTTCTGACTGGAAGACAGCAGTCACTGATAATTGCCATAATACTTATCTGGGAGGAGATAATGAAATTACACACAAATTGACTGTACACTTGCAGTATTGAATATAAAAGAAGAATCATATTATGTAATTGTGATCAACTAAACACATGTTTTAACTGAAACTATTTATATATATAAGCAGTGAAAAAACATTGTTAAAGGGACGTTATGATTACAAGTCAAACCAAAACCCCACAGAAATGTGCCAGCTATGGTAAGCTGAGCAACCATAGCTCGTGCCACCACCATGCACTGCTAGGGCTAACACCCAGGATATCAAAGACGACATCACAAATGTCATTGATGACATCAATGATGACATCACATATCAAATTAATTCTGATGAACAGTGTGTACAAGGGCTTGTGTTTACAATGTTGGTAGTAATATATCAAAGATAATCAGGAGTGGTATCATGAACTATTTAATGTATTAAAAATGTACCAATTTAAACAAAATGTTATATTGGATTGTTCTTGTTAATAAAACAACCTAACAATATGTACACATAGGAAATGGGTGCAGCACCACCACAGAAGAACAGCATGTATAATTAAAATCATTTAACTTGGTGTTTACGTTAAAAAATGATGGCTCTTAAAAGAACCTTTTTATTGTCTTTCTGGCTTTTATATTTTTGGGGGATTATTTGGTTTTATATACTGAACTAACAAATGTTCTACTGAACTTTAATTCTGTTTTCTAACATTCACAAAATTTGCTTCACATTTTTTTAATGTGTTTCCTTAGCTCATAGTTGATATTTTCATTGTGAAAAGATGTCATGCCAACATCCTGCAAAAAAGCACATAAAGTTTTGTTTACATTGTGTCTCAAATTAAGTACAAAATAAATTAGAACGCTTTCACATTTGTCTTTGAGCTATCGACAAAAAACTATTTTGGAATGTTGGAACTGTTCCATTAATTTTGCAACTGCATCCTTCATGGCAAGCTGTAAGTACATTGCCCAAACTATTGCCTCCACAGTGAACAACAATGATGTCCAGATGGAAAATGGGAGCGATTCCACCCACTTAATTCCTTGAACTCCATACCAGAGAACTACAGATTTGGGAAAAATCCAAGATGACCACCTAATCCACACTTCTCACAGTACACCTTAAGGCAATGGACCCAATAATTTCCCACCAACCAGACACATAGCCATCTCACACAACAAAGATAACTCTTGCTGCACAGCCTCTCTGTACACAGACATCGGGGGATTAGCCAATCAGTTTCCATGGTCTATTGGTCTATGGTCTATGGTCCATGTTCTATGAGCCCGGCAGAGGGAGATCTATTTTTGTAAATATTTTTTACAACACATTTGCAAATATATATATATATATACAGAGTTGCTGACACATACCCTGTAATAACCTTCTCAATAAGTATGTTCTCTTTTGTAACCTCTCTATCAAATGCCATGTATTGCAGCATTCTGCCCCTGGTCACATCAAGTGGCAGTTACTTACATGTACTGCCAACATATTAACCTTCCACACACCAAGTGCCACTTAAACATTTTCTACAAATCTTTTCGCTCTACTTTTCCTTTCTTTTCGAAAAAAGTTACACACAGTGCTGCTGTAAATGCACATATGCATTTTTTTTCTTTCAACAAAATGTTCCTAAAAAGAAACATTATTAAAACACATCATTTTCCATTTTTCATTACAAATAAATCTCATACTTTCCAACCTTTCTCATTGGTATAAACTAGTAGGCGTAGCAAAAGCTGTTTTTTCTCGGTCTGGTGGATGTAAAGGTATCTGCCAATATCCTTTAGTGAGGTCAATTGTGGTTCGATATTTAGCTTTACCGAGCTTGTCTAGCAAATCTTCCATTCTTGGCATGGGGTAGGCATCAAATTTAGAGATCTCATTCAATTTTTGGAAGTCCATACAACACCGTGAGGTCCCATCTGGCTTGGGAAGTAGGACCATTGGAGAGGACTAATCACTGTGAGAAGGTTCAATTACACCGATTTCTAGCATCTCTTGAACCTCTTTGTTAATTATTTGTAACTTTGCTTTGGGAATCCTATAAGGCCTTAACCTGACAATTTTCCCTGGTGAAGTGTTGATATAGCTCAAACAGTTGTTAACTAATCTTCCACATGACATGCTAGAAGACAGTCGAGACCTTTCATCACCAGAGTTGAATTCATCGGACTGTAGTGCCAGTGAGATACCAAATGGTGCACATCAACCATGGGAACATGAGACGAGCTGGAGTGAACATCAACCAGCAGCCATATCCCAAACGGGCTATGTTGATGATCGCATTGCGACTCCTTACTGTGAACAGTACATGCACAGGAACATGAATGACTATGGCCATCGCTTTGGGGGTCAGCCGGATGTTGAAAAGCATACCAATGGCTGAGTGACCATCACGGCGAGGATGAAGATGGCTCAGAGTATGACATTACCTATAGCTACCCAACGAGGCGTAAAGAAGACCCTGAAGAACATGGATATCATGTCCTAGATGATTACAAGTCTGATGATCCGTATCAGCAAAGTGCTATATATCATCTCCCTGAAGACTTTCAGCCATACACAAATGGTCATCCGCAAGAGTTTACTGCACCAAAAGAAGTGCCCAGTTTTCCAGATGCCCAGAGGGAAATTCCTCAGCGCCTTAACTTGCCTGACCTTGCAAATGGTCATCCTGTGGAGTCCTTCCAAGTAAAATATAATCCATACCAAGTAGCCGTGCAACGTAAGGCCCCATTTACACAGGAAAACCGGGGTGATGAAAGATTTGCAGACCTTCAAAATGAGTTCTTGAACCCTAGTGAAAATTCTTCTGACAAAATACAAATTGCTCAACTTCAAGTTCTTTACAAAGCAAGATGGCGACAACTTGAAGAATTGAATCAAAAACTGGAACAGAGTGAGCGTGAAATGAGATCACTGAATCACCAGCTTGCAATGATCAGAGATCAAGGGCGTCTCTCGCCCAGGCGTTTGAAGTGAAGGGCAGACGAAGAAAAGGGCAATTCCTGTTCAGACCAGGAGGACCTAAGGCCCGACCTCCTGCTCAGACAGCAGGTAAGCATGCACCAACATGTGTTACTCCCTCTGGTCCCCCCGTGATGTTCCCTTGTGGCCCCCCATTCTCGCACACAGGTGTTGCCTGTTTTGCTTGATTCTTTACCCTGCTCTCCCCTCACCCACTCAAGCCTACTTCTGCAGGAGTCTGTCCTGATACATTCTGGTTCCACCATCACTGTCTTGTGGCCAATGCTGGATTTGACTTCTATGGACTTCATTCATTCAAGGTGTGTCACCCTTTCTCAACTCTCAAGCTGAACTTCCTTTGCATCTTGTACTCATGGTGGCCCTGAATCATGCTGTTCCCACCTTTCATCTTGTAACCTGACTTGCAACATTATGTGTGACTACTGACTTCTGCAATTGTATTCACTCTCTCCTCTTGCTTCTCCACTCTTTTTGACTGCTAACTCTCTATTCTCCCCTTCTTTACCTTCTCCCTTTTCCTATCTCCTCCCCTTACTTTCTTCTATGCACTTACTCTATCATAATTGTCCCTGGACCTGGTATGATAGATCCTTGTCTGTCTCCTCCTCCCTTCCCCTTACTGGTTTTTTTCTCCCCACCCCCATCCAGCACTATCTGAAATGTTGTCAGGCCTAGTATGATAGTCGCTTGTTTTGTTCCTCCCCTAACTTTCTGCACCCCTCTCCCTCACCTCTTGTTTTTTTCGGGCTCTACCAGAAATGTCGTCAGGCCTAGTACGATAGTCGCCTGTCTGTTTCCATTTCCTTCTCACTCTCCCCCTGCCTTCCTTATCTATGTCTTAGCTCTTGCACTATCTGAAATGTTGTCAGGCCGAGTATGATAGTTAATTTCACATCCTTACTGTTCATGGCCTGTAAGAATGTCATTGTTTTTTCCCTTGTTCCCTCCCTTGCCTTGAAGCGCTTTGAAACACATTGTGTATAGGCGTTATATAAATAAACTATCATATCATATCATATCATATCATTACATCCCTTATAGTGCCACCATTCTCCACCTGCTCTCAAATATGTGTGTACTGCCAAAGTATCTGTATGCAACACTTCACCTTACATGTAAACTACTATTCTTTTCCAACCAATACAATAAAACACCAAACACTGCTCAAACTACTAATATTAGAAGGGTCATGTTCGAGCTAATCAGAGGCGATGGACAGAAAATGGCTGACGAGGAAAAGAGCCAGGCGGAGAGGCGATGGCGCATAAAGGGTCCAAAAAAAAACGTAAAGTCCCAAGCACAAGAAAATTCAGGAAGCTCAACTCCCCTCCAGCCGGTCCCTCCAGAGCCAGTGGTACATGCCTGGAAGTATGACGCAGGGTCTCAGTGAATAACATGGGGGGGTGTTTAATAGGTACATTTTTGTTGTTGAAAAATGGGGAAGGAGGCTCAAGTTAGAGTACTTAGTTGAGCTGGTCCTTCTGTGGAGAGGACCACTGGTGATTCAAACCCGTCAGAGGAGATGGATTTGGGTGGGGGGAGTGGGGAGGGAGCTATGAGGAAGGGGTTTTTTAAGCATCAGGGGAAGTACATTCTCAAAAGATGGCATGGTACAGGTGCCCAGTTAAAAGGGTTCCAATCATGAATCTGTCTCAGAGGTGGTGGAAGTAAAGTGATGACTTGGAAAAGAGATTGGGCCTCATTCCAGGTTTGGAGCTAACCATGGAGTAATTAGCTCCATGGTTGCCTCCGAAACCGTCCCAAATCCGGCATGGTGAATGGAGTAATTACCGGTCCATTCCAGGGTTGTAGGGACCGGTAATTCCCCATTCACCTTTTGCCCTTCCCCATTCCCATTTCTGCCCCATACGGCTCAATGGCAATGGGGAAGGAGGTAATTACAGCACCGTAAATTACAGTACCGTAATTACCTACGAGGTACCTTTGCGGGCCCCATACTTAACTCCTTCTAAAAGCAGGAGGTAAGGAATGACCCGCAAAGGGAACTCGGAATACGGAGGTAAGGGATTACCGGCATCGGCACCCTTACCGGTGCCGGTAATCCCTTACCTCCAAGCTCGTAATGACCCCTGACCCGGGTGAGATGAATATTGGCTCCCTAAATGCCCAGAGCCTCACTTCTCCTTCCAAAAGGTATTTGGTTCTCTGTGAGTTCAAGAGGGCCAACCTCGACTGGATGTGTCTCCAGTAAACACTCTGGTGGAGGAGTGGAGCTCAAGCTATTCTCCCGGGAAGTGGGGGTAGTGATAATGGCCTCTGACATCAAGAAGAGGCATGGTGTCACAGTTCTGATTTCAACCCGACTGGGCTATATGATAGACTCGGTACTAGCTGACCCCAATGTGAGGTATGTGTTTGTAAAGGGTCAGCTGCATGGTATTAAGATTACAATAGTCTCAGTGTACGCACCGAATGTACATCACTGTGAATTCGGGAAAATGTCAGGGATAAATTCATTGAGTTTGTTGAAGGTCAACTGGTGGTTGGTGGGAATATTATCATGGTGCTAGACCCATTAAGGGACCGTAAGAGGATGGGCGAGAGACAAATGAGCAGGACAAACTCAGGCGATTCAGAACGCTTTAAATCGATTAATGATGTACAGGGGGTATGTGAGTCCCTCCACCCAATACCAGAATGGGACATGCCATTCACCTATTACTCAGCGTGACTCCTTCTCACATATAGACCTGGTCTGGTAGACTCGACCTTAAAGGAGCAGGTCCTGGAATCCCAGGGGCCCTCGGGGGAAATGGAGGTGTAACGACTTCCTGCTAAAGGACAAGGAGGTGCAACAGGAACTGCTTAGGGCAATCAAGGAATACTTCCTTTTCAATTACACAGGAGAGGGGGGAATCCAATCAGTCTGGGAGGTCTTCAAGGGGACTATCCGGGGCACCCTGATGGGAATAGGTTCCAAGAAAAAGAAAGAAAGGGTGTAGAGGGAAAGCACAGTCCGTAGGAAAAAAGAGCAAATACAGCCAGGAAGTACCCAGGGACAGTATATTTTGCCTGCGAAGGTGAAAGAGCTTTGGCGATATAAGACACAATTGAAGGCCATCCTAACGCAGGATACGTAAAAAAACTCCTATTCCTGAAACAGAAATATCATGAGAAGGGGACAGGGTGGATAGCATCTTGGCCTGGAGATTGAGGGAGGAGAAAAAGAGGAGGACCATAGGGGCTATCAAGATGGAGGTGGGTAGGTGCCTTTATGATGCCGAGAGCATTGGGAGTGAATTTGTAAAGTACTACAGTCTATGCCTCGGAGTGGGATAGGGAGGAAGCTCAAATAGACAAATTCCTGAGAAGGTTACCTCTCCCAGGGCTCCCCAAGGAGATGGTGATGAACCATGAGAACCCTATAACGGTAGAGGAGGTCCTGCGCGCCATTACAGGCATGAAGTCAGGGTCTGCCCCGGGGAAAACGGTTTCATGATAAAATTCTACAAATTATTTAAATCTTTGTTAGCCCCGTTTTCAGTGAAGGTCTTTAATGCGTGCCTGGGTGGTGACCCCTTCACTCCCATGATGATGGCTGCAATCATTATTGCGATCCCAAAAGAGGGGAAAGACCCCACTAGGTGCTCGTCCTATAGGCCCATTTCCCTCCTCAATGGAGACATAAAGATACTGGCAAAGGTCCTGGGAACGAGATTAGAGGGGGGTGTGCCACTCCTAATTCAGGGAGACCAGGTGGGATTCATCAGGGGAAAACAAGGTTCAGACAACATCAGGAAGACTATCAACCTGATTCACGTTGCTCAAGTGGGAGGGCTGGATGCATGCCTGGTTGCGTTGAACTCAAAGAAGGCCTGCAACAGGGTCAAGTGGTTCTTCATGATGAAGGTCCTGGGGAGGATGGATCTGGGGGCGAATTTCCTTAAATGGGTGGCAGAACTATGTAACAGGCCCAGGGCAAAGATTTGGATAAACAGAGTACTTACAGAGACCTTTGAAATCCCGAGAGGTACTAGGCAGGGATGCCCCCTCTCCCCGCTCTTGTATGCCCTTGCTATGGAGCCACTGGCTATTGCAATTCGAATTAATGACCGAATCAAGGGTATAGTGGGGCGAGAAATCGAGTGCAGAATCCCGCTATTTGAAGATGATATTTTGCTTACCTTATGGAAGTCCAGGTCTCCCTCCCGGCACTCAGACTGCGAAGTATTGCCACCTTTCGGGGCTCAAAATCAATGTGGGAATATCTGACATTCTGCCGATACTTGAGCAGAGTCCCCTTCTAGACACAAGAGAGATGTACCATGGCATGAGAGTTGACCAGAGGAGCAGTCAATACTTTGGCATTTGGGTAACAAGGAACCTGGACGAGATGGTGGAGACTAACTATAAGCCCTTCTGCGCCCAGCTAATGGCTGACCTAAAGAGGTGGCACCCCCTGATCTTGACATGGTACGGCAGGATGACCTCCATAAACATGAATGTGCTCCCCAGACTGTTATACTTATTTACTGCCATTCTGAGACAGCTTTTGGAGAAGTTCTTCTCCCAAGTTACAGCAGAGGTCTGTTGATTTATGTGGGGGACCCCGAGGGTGAAAATGGCTACCCTTACCCTTCCAAGGGATAAAGGTGGTTTGGATTTGCGGACATCCACTTATACTTTAAGGTGACACAAAATAGGGAGATGCTGAAACATATGAGGGAAGATCTGAGGACCTATTGGACTTACCTGGAAGAACTGGTTGCACACCCACTAAAGGTTAGGGATTACTTTTGGTCCCCGCTTAGATCAATACCGGAACGCCTAAGGTCCCACCTGACACTGGGGCTTCTTTGGTCAGTCTGGTATGAATCCAGAGACACGCAGGGCTATGCATTGTGGCCCTGGCCTATGTCTTCAGTATGGAGACCCAAATTTGATCTAGGGCACTAGGGACTAGTCCGGTCACACAGGTGGTCGGATGCAGGCCTTGAGAGGGTGGGACAGCTGTTTGAGGGTGGAAACTTCCAGGAGTCAGTCAAGGTACGGGATGTACTGGGAGGTGACTCAATTACAATATTTGTATATCTCAGCATCAGGGGTATCCTGTAAGACCCAAAGTGGGGGGAAGGGGCGGCTAGAGAACTAACAGTAGTGGAAAAATCCCTAGACCAGCCCACAACAAGAAAGGGCATATTGTCCAAACTATACGAAGCCATGAATGAGACCTGTCTACAGGGGAAACAAACCTTCCAGAGGTACTGGGTGGAGTTGGTGGGAAAAAGAGATCCCAGAGGGAGAGTGGGCACGAATATATAGAATGACTTCCATAGTGGATTGTTTACTTCCACGATAGAACACAACTTCAAAATGCTAATGGGATGGCACAGGGACCCGGTGAAACTGTCCAAGATGTTTGCGGGTGTGTCTCCTATGTGCCCTAGAGGTTGTGGGAACCGGGGGACTCTGGCCCACATGTGGTGGTGGTGTCCTAAGGTACAAGTGTTTTGGAAAGAGGTGTTGAGCTGGATGGAAGAGATCACGGGTATAGGGTTGGAGCTGAACCTGCTGGAGTCTATATTGGGGCTCCCGCAGAAAGATAGGGAAGAACATAGACTCCCGAAGATGTGGGAAGCTATTTTAAGAGTGGGTGATTGGCCATAGCCCAGTGTTGGAAAAGTGAAATGCTCCCAACGAAAGTGGGTTGGGAAGGAAAAGTACAGAACATGATGATAATGGAGAAGCTTACTGCAGTGGTAAATTATAGGATGGAGGAATCCAAGTTGATTGGTGCACGTTGTTGCTCAAATAGGGACTAGAGGTGGGCAACAACGTGGATTGACCCAGCGGGCAAAAGGAGGGGGACAGAGGGGTGGAAGGGGGGAAGACACGGAAGGGAGCCGCCAATGGAAATACACAGAAACAATATGAACTTTGGCCTCTGAGACACTGAGAAAAGTAACCTACACCACAGATTCAGATGAGGGTTTATGGGGGGCAGGAGGGGTCTTGGTAGGGGGAGGAGGCGGGGAGTGGGGAACTGAGGGCGGTTGGGAGACTAAGACTGTTGACATTAAAGTGGGTTATATTTGCATGATCTCTTATATTGAAAATGTCTTGTTCTCTTCATAAATGCTAATAAAAAAACTAAGTTAAAAAAGAAATATAAATGACTTACCATATCATATCATATCTGGCTCCTGTAAAAAGGCATAACATCCACAGAGCCACGAGAAAACATGAAGGGTAAATTAATGGTAGCCTCCTTTGCAAGTTCCCATCCAGTGTTCAGTTTTTCTGTCTCCATTACCAAGAATCCAGGGACTGGGTCCTGTGCTGCTGTGTCCTGAAGACATACACTCTGAAGCTTTTATTTTCTCCTAAGGCACTGTACTAGCTTGGGTAATACTTACCTTGTGTTTTGTATGCATCCTTTGAGGCTGAGTGGGTGATTTGTGTGGTTGGGAGTTTGCCTATACCACTTGCCCAGGCCCAATGCTGCAACGCGTATAGGGATCCTGCTATGAAGTCCCTGAGCACTTGCAACTAATTCTAAAATGAACATGTACTTGTTTAAGAAGATATCATCTGGAATCCTAACTTTCTTGCAACTGAACTCTATCCTGGCCTGCCTACAGCTGGCTCCTAGACCTCTAAGGTCCCCTTTCTGTCTCTGAGAAAACTCATGCTATAGACTAGTGAAGTACTTTAAAAGATAAAGCTTCCATCTGGAAAATTATAACAAATAGTACTTACTTGCTAAAGATGTTAGTGTGGTAACTGTAAAGGAAGAAGTTATAATGTGTCCTTCGGTTTATACTTATCTTTGAGTTGCTTACTGCACCTCTAAAAAATATATATGAGTTATGTTCCCCTTCTAAAAAGTAATTATGTTGGTACTGTTTTATTATTCTTAACCAAATGAGAGTAAACACTTAGCAATAGGTTTACCTACATTGAATAATTAATTTTCGTTCTTAAAGAGTACCATTGGGTTTTGCTTTCCCTGATCTGCTTTATACAGATCTAAAACAGTCTTAGAGTTAAGACTTGCCATAGAGTTGCTTGTAGCCCCTCTTAAAAGCATCTGAGGTTCCTTACTTACTTTGAAATACATTGGGGGTCATTACGAGTTTGGAGGTAGCCATGGCGTTATTAGCGCCATGGCTGCCTCCACAACCGGGTCCAGTTCCGGTCTGACTGAATGGGGACCTACAGGGACTTTCCAACATATGCAGACCCGGGAAGTCCCCATTCAGTAAACCATTCCCCATTCCCATTTGAGCCCCGACAGAGCTCAATCGGAATGGGGAAGGCGCTAATAAAGGGCCCGTTATTAGCCCAAAGGTCCCTTTATGGGTCCCGCAGAGAACGGCTGGTCAGACCAGCCGTTCCTGCTGGGACCCTCTAAGGGACCTCAGAATAGGGCAGTAAGGGTTTACCGGCACAGTCATCCTTAACGGTGCCGGTAAAGTCTTACCACCCAACTCATAATGACCCCCATTGTGTCTTTCTAAAGCTGGTAACACTGGGCAACACTGGGTTACGCTCTCCCTGAATCTTCTTAAATAGTTTCCCAACATTTTTTCTTGTCTTGCTTGAAGCCCATCTGAAAATTATATAGGTCCTTACTTACCTTGAACTGCTGATTACCTTTCTTAAAAATGTGCTAGAGTTCCAATTTTACTTAGAATTGCATGAGTACACTTCGGAAAAGTATCATTGGTTCACCTATCTATTCCTGGATTAGTGATAGTGCAAATGTTATACACCCATAGATTATTCTGACCTTGAATAGCTGCTGTTCTTCTAAAAACTGCCCAAGGGCTCTTCTAAAATAGAGTGACTGTATAGCTAAATGTTATTATACTAATTGTTGGTGCAAGCCACTTCTAGTTAAACAGTGGAACTGTCATTAATGTCATTTCTCTGTAACAATTCCGGGTGCAAGCCACTATTAGTTATACAGGGGAATTTTCATTACTGTCATTTCTCTGTAACAATTGTGGGCATGCGCTACTTCTATTTAAGCAGTCACCTGGAAAAAGTGTTGCTTATGTTTTTATATTTGTGTTTATATAATATGTTATAATACTTACCAAGATGTATCTTGGCCTACTTGTATCTAAATAAAACATGTATCTTTACGATACATAGTGTTTTAGTGTTTCTTTGGACCATATGTATGCCACAATTTCTTTGTACCAAGATACATCCCTCTCTCCTTTCTAAGAAAGGCCTGCTGCTCTGTCTACGCTACCAAATGTTCTCAGGTAGTACAGCCATATACTAAGAGTGCATTTATGTACTGCCTTAGATGTATAGTTTTATGAAGCCCTTAGTTGGACTTTAGAAAAATGTACCTAAAAGGCTGTTAATTTTCATGTACGCCGCATGGCTTGGTCTGATAGCTATTCACACCCTGGGGTTTGCCTGGGGTGAGCAAAGTTTAGTATTATTTTATTGGGAGGAAATTGGCTCCAAGTTATTGCGCAAGCCCAATCTCCTGATGAAAGAAAAAATATGTCCGCCGCCATTGGAAAAGGGACTTAGTCCCTTTTGCATTCCATTGGCGGACCCCACGACGGGATGAACTTGTGGACCAGAGCACAAAACTCCAGTCCAGCAGGTAAGTGGGGGGGGGATAGTTCTACTGTCATTGGGGGAGAGGGAGGCTGTAATCAAAACATGGAGATTATTGAATATGGTGCCTGGAGTTTTGATTTCAAGGTGTAAATGGTATTCATTGTTTTCAAATGTTTGGGGTGATGTGTAGGCTGTTCAAAAGCTGATTTTAGATTTGTTGATATTGTGATCATGGATTGTATTATGTACTGTAATTTCTTTTCTTCATTACTGATACTTGTAGAATATTTATCCAAGGGGATTAAACGTGTAAAAGGTTTGATTTATAAACCAAAGAACACAACAATAAAATACATTTTTTTAAAAATAAACCAGGAATTAAATTAACCCACTTTAAAGTATGTGCTACTGTTTACAGGCAACCCCTCCAACAGTGGCAACACTTGAAGGGACATCTGAAGCGGTCAACTTTCTCAGGCGAGAGAGTTAGACTGAAGGAAACCTGGGGACTAAAATTAGGGGGCCTAACTGAAGAGAATTGAGATAGATTATTCTGCACCCTTCACAACAATACATTGGATTCAATCTTGAAGCTGATTCTACATAAAATCCTCTCCAGATTGTATGGGCCCCACTAAAAATATTTAAGTTTAATCTGGAACACAATGACGTCTTCTGGGGAAGTGCCTAGCACTTCAGACACATGTAAACACATGTTGTGGGATAGGGAAAGAAACATGCCACTCTTGAGTACAGCCCTCAGTGGGATGGATCTTGCATTGGGAAGAAATATACCTAGGAACCTGAAGGTGCTGGACTACCTTCCTTTAGCCAACATTACATATCATGGCCACAAGGAAGTCTTGTGATGTCTAAGAAGAAAATCTTGCAACACTACAAGAAGAGAAAGATGCGCAATGTGGAGAGGTGGATTTGGAATCTAGTAACCCTCTCCAAGTGTGAGAAAATCTCTAAATATAAAAGTGAAAACGTGTTGTTTGTTAGTGGAAGGATTTGTGGCAAAGCTTTGTTCCTTATACAATTCCACACAGTTTCACCAATCTGTACCAAACTTTGCATGGTTGCCTTTTAGGACTCTCCGAACATTACAGGCTACATTACATTTGGACATTCCATCACTTTCCCTAGATGTCAGCAAGAGTCAAAATGTGTTTGCGGGTTTGTGGCGAAACGTTGTTTCTTATACAATACCACACCCTTTCACCAATCTGCACTACATTTTGCATAGTTACCTGTTAGTACCCTCCGGACATGACTGGCTACATTACATTTGGACATTCCATCACTTTCCCTAGATGTCAGCAAGTGTCAAAATGTGTTTGTGGGTTTGTGGCAAAACGGTGTACCATATACAATTCCACACACTTTCACCAATCTGCACTACATTTTGCATAGTTACCTGTTAGTACCCTACGGTCATTACTGGCTACATGCCATTTGGACACCCCACCCCTTTCCCCGGATTTCAGCAACAGTCATCAATTGTTTATGGGTTTGTGGGTTTGTGGCTTGGTGAAGCGTTGTCCCTTATACAGTTCCACACTGTTTCACCAATATGCACCAAATATTGCAGAGTTACCTGTTAGGACCCTCCGGATACTACTGACTACATGGCATTTTGACATCCCACCCCAGTCTGCAGATTTCAGCACAAGTCAAAATTTGTTTGTGAGTTTGTGGCTTGGCCAAGCATTGTTCTTTATACAATTCCCCACGTTTCACCAGTATGAACCACATTTTGCATAGTTACCTGTTAGAATGCTCCGGACTTTACTAGCTACATGACATTTGGAAACCCCACCCCTTTCCCTGGATAACAGCACCTTTACACATGAGACGGCTGCCTGAAATCAGAAAAATGTGGTCGTAGAAAGACCGGCCCCAACACGAGGAACAAAACTCGAGGTCCAAGCCCTAGGATTCACGGGTTTCCAAGATATTTGCACCACAATGCACTGCAACAAACTGCACCACACCAGGGTGAGGTGACAGGTGGGATAGAGCACAGAAGATCCCAGTGTGCAGCAGCAGACCAACTCTAGCCTCCCGCTAACATCTGCTCCCGGGGTATGTCAGCCAGCCACACGTGCCCATTCTCAGTGCTGTTTACTTCTGGGTGCAAAGCACATCAAGTGATGAGCGAATTGGAACAACAACCTACAGGATCAGTGTTATTATGTCTATCTACAGCACCCGTTCGGAGAACTGACTTCTGCTAGTCATTTATAAAAGAGTATTGCGTAAAGAAGGCTATGAATCCATAATGCTAACTTTCTCTGATTTGTAAAGTTAATCAGCATTTTGATTGGTTCTGCTTTTTGTTCTTTCTAATCCATGTAAATTCTGCTAGTTTTATACTATGAGGACCTGTAAATTGAAGAACGAGGACCTATTTGTAAACTTATTTTTAAGCAGCTGGATCCATGCAATTTTGATTATTTGCACGTTGTGGTATAATTAATGCATGGGAATTCGGGTGATGTGAGGTTCCCATGCATGTGTGCACCTAAGCATGCACATAATTGTAATAGACCGTGCCATGTTCATGCATGACGTCAGGCCTTTTCATTGATTCCTTTTGAAAACACTTGCTTTCTGTAGATGAAAAAAAATGCAAATTCCATAGAAATCCCAAAGCATCTCTGCCGGCATTAAAATCAGATGCAGGCAGCAATTGCTGACGGATTTGTCACATGGAGGGGATGCTCGTTTTGAAATCAGTCTTTCTGATCTATGCCCCTGCTGCATCTTACAAGTCAATGAAAACTGTACTGTGTCTTAAAACCATGTGCTATCACATTCTGTGAACACAGCATGTCAACTCCCCACCAACATGAAAATCACCACCTCTGTGTTTAGCACATTATTAAAAGGTATGTGGATTCATATTTTTATATATTTTTACGATATAACGCTGTTTGTGATGCTCACTTCTGTTTTATTTAGTATGTACTATGTGTTTTTAAACAATCGCTGTTCTGATAAATTCAACTAAAACTGTTCCAACGATAAAGTTTACAATGGAAACAGGCATTTCTCATTGCTTGTTCACGAACCACACATCACCTTTGGAGACTGTTTGCAATCATCAATTATGCCCTCTGGAATTAAATAAAAAAATAAATAAATATATAAAGCAAAACCAGTGTCAAATGTCCCAATCCTATATTTACAAGTATACCGAATTCAAGCAACGGGGCACTATAAACGGAGCGAAAACAAATAGAATGCATACGATGTGGGTGGCGGGGTGTTCAGGGTTTGGGGAAGAGTCCATTTACGTTTACTAATCTATATGTTCAGTGACTTAAAAATTATATTTCAATATTGCTTTGCCAAATTGCGTTTGATTCATTTGTCTTCATTTTCCAAAGCCTGTGAAAAATGATGTTCCCTGTTCATGCGAAAGCCTGAGCTCTACATATAATGAGCAATCAAATACTGTTTATTTAATTGTTGTACATCTTAGAATTAAATAGGTAAAAAAAAACTCTTGATTTATTTTCAGTAGGCTTTAAGTAAGTTATTTATGCATGCAGTAATTCATGTGTTCTTATTTGTTCTCTCTTTGGCCTGTCTACCATGGCTGGCACAGAATTAAGGGCTGGATTGCTTATCAGCTCGATTGACTGAATTTTCATGAGACATGAATGTAAGGTTAGTCATCACTTGGCAGATGTTTTGATTTTAATGATGGCAAATAGATGCATTTTTTTCGGAGAATCTGAAATCCAACCTTATATCAAGCAAATAATCTTTGCATTTCATCAAGTTAGTCCTAAGATACTGAAAAAAATGCATTTTAACTAAGGTTCTATTTCTGAAACTAGGCCATAATTATCATAAAGGTATCAAAATGCATTGAAGGGATTATGATGTGAGTAGAGGAGTCTAGTCTTTGAAGATGATTCAGAAGAAAACATATTTTGCAACAGCCTTCTCTACCAGACTGTGGGAGGTTTTTTCCACATGCACAACAGTAAGAAATAAACTTTTGCGGAGGCAAAAATCAGAATATATTTTCCTGTTTTGAGAAATGTGGTTGAACAACAGCAGCAGTCCTGTCACAGGAGTCCATGTTTGCGGAATACATGTTGTGGTCAGGCCGAACAATGACACACGTGACACAAAGCTGCCATGGGTCAAAGGATAGATTGTATTAAATATTTGTTCAGGGAAGAGGTTGGATCAAATGTCTATAGGCTGAGGGATGGGCTAATGCAAAGTGGGGTTTTCTCCAGGTGTCCAACACCTTTTTCAATAGGTGTCTAAATCATAATGCTCTTAAGTTATTCTAACAAATATTGTCCTTCCTTGGGACAGACTATTCTACAAAATAATATCCCAATATGTGTTGCCAATAGACATTTTCAAACACTAATCTTAATATGCATTTTACCATCGTGGCCACCCTACACTTTAAAAACAATTAGTTCAATAATCGGAAAACAAAACAGTTTACAAATTCTAGACTCAAATATCCACCCCAAGCAAACAGCAGAAAGCATGCACGTTCTCCTGAGAAGACTCCACTCTGGACCCCTCGTCAGTCTTCCTGCATTAGCCATGTCCCTTGAAGACCTCTCTCAGGTGTCAGGTTATGTGCTTCCTCTTCTCAGGATCCTTCTCTAGGCTTTCCCTCAGCCTTAGGTTTCATCACCATGCATGTTCTTTCAAGCAGCACATCTTACAAGTCTTCTCTGAGACCTTGTAATTCACCAGCCTTAACAGTTGCTTTCCTCCAGTCCTTTGCTTTCACAACAATCACTTGGGCGCACCCCTCCCTCTCCAGCCCTGGGATTCACAGCATTCACCTTAGGTCTCTCTCTAGACCTGGATTCTGACAGTATTTGTTTGGGTACCCACAACATACCTTTTCAGGCGCAGAGACTATGTCACTCTTCTAAGACCTTAGTCCTTCACCTTCAAGCTTGCTTCTGCTTGGCTCTGGCCCCTTTCGTAGGTCCACCTCTCTTCTACCAGTCTGCCCTCCTATGGTTTAGCTGTAGGCTGTCCAAGGCATGGATTACCTCTTTTCAGGTAGCAAATAATCTGTTTATCCAGGGTGGGTATGGAAGCCATGGCAGCTTCCACCCAATCCTTCCGCCAAGCTTCCTTTGCCTTGTCCCTATTCGTCTCTCTACTTGTATAGCCCCACAGCGCGTTGTCGCTTGTTTTTTTTGTCTTTGATATTGGCTGAAGGTTGTTTTTTTTCTATGGTTTGGATTGGCTCTTTCATTTCCCACCCTCTGACATATATTCAAATACTTTTATTTTGCTTCTCTGGTATTTGCCAATAAACTGGTATTCCTCACCTCTTTATTTGCTGCCTTTATATGCAGCTCTGAGAGTCAGTCGTCGCCATCTTAGGATTCCTTTGATTTCTGTGCGGGCGTCCCAGCATTCTACATGTACATGATGCTAATACATAGAGTCTGATTGCAGATCTGTCTGATCATGAGGACTGTGGTTGTCAGCATCCTTATTTACACTTCTTGATTTCTCTTGCTCATACCAAAACACTGTGGCTGTCTGTCTGTGTGATGTTATTTCCGTGCCAACAAAGGGTGCACAATGGAGAGTGTGTAATGTATTATGCTACAGCTGCATTCTGGGCCAGTTAAAGTTGCCTGATGATTTTCTAATGGGTTTTGTTTAAAAAACCTGGATACTAATTTCTTTTGGTTTTTTTTAAGCAGCAATCTGCTACATCTCTGATACTACACCTTTGAGGGGTTGGCGAGTCTGAGGGATCCCACTCCGCCCACATTATGAGTGGCACAACAGGTGGCAGCCAGATCAACTCAGTACCTAGAGGTTCAGCCCCCTCACAAATTAATATTGAGAGTTCACTCAAATCACCAGAATGCCCAGTCCATTCACTGCTGTTATTCCAATTTGTGTTGTGCTTGTATGTGGTGTGAAGACTTCAAATTCAAAATATCAGTCATGGGTGGAGCCCATGGAGTGAGTACCAATCCACATATACAGTGCCTCCCTCCCCCATGTCACTCTACCTCCACCCAGCCTGATGAGCCACTGCACGTCAGATCCATACGAGTAAAAAAGAGACTGAGTGAGCAGATGAGGTGTGTAAAGGACAAATGTACAGGTTGGCCATAATCACAGACAGTGAGGAGCCCTGATTACATGTAAAGGAAGAGCTGCCGGACAGGGTAGAGTTGAATTGTTCAAGGTAGTGCCACAAATGCTATTTGCGTTTGGGGAATGGTGCTCAGCCAATCAGGTGGCTGGAGCAGCAGGCGAGAATACACAATTCCCGCCCACTCGATGTCCGAGCTACCCGAGGCCCTTCCCCGGATGGCGCTTGTTTTTTTTCTTTCTTTTTTCATTGTGGGGGAGGGCAACAGGGAGCCTCTCCCTGTTGCTTCCCCACCCCTCCACTTACCTTTTGGGACTTGAGCATTGCGCTCCGGTCTCAGAGCTCCTCCCTTCTGGTCAATGCCATAGACATGGAGCAGGGTTTTCGTTCCTTTTTCATATGGCGGCAGCAATCTTTTTTCTCTTTTTTCTTACTATTTTTATTGGGAGATTGGCTATGCTAGCAGCACAGATCTCCCGATGAAAAATTGTGAACGCCATTTGCACCCTGGGCAAAGCCAGGGTGCAAATGGCTTTCCTGCCCTGCCAGGAGAGCGGGCAATGCCTTTAACAGTCCAAAGGCTGAGCTGAAGCCCTCACTTTGATCGGGCCTGCCTTAGCTCAGGCTGGCGGGCCGTTGAATGCCATGTCCACCCTCCTGGCAGGGCATGAAAGTCATAGTCTCATTGAGTCTTCCTTGGAGAGGCTTATTGTTAACAGTGTCAAAAGGTGGCAAGGGCCTAAAAGAGCCTGAGCTATAACACTGGAGAGGAGCACACATTTATTGTCATTACCAGGGTAAAAACCATCTCAGTAAGAGTTAAGGAATTCAGTTGACACTGTGAAATCGCTGCGAATGAGTGTGATTGATCGTTTTGTAAAGTTGGTGCCCAAGGACAGCAACAATATTGGTAAGACGTTGGGCAGAACATGGTAGTCAAAGCATTGCCTTTAAAAAAGATGGACAGCTTTGTCATGCTTAAAAGCAAGATGCAAAAAGCCAGTGGGCAAAGAGGATTTGACTACAAAGATGATTATATGGGGGATCAGGTTGACTTGTTCTATCACCAGATGGACTTGACAAGGATTGGTCGGAGACCAGCGCCAAGACTGCGTAAAGCGCTATGGAAGACAAAATGGATCAGGGGAGACCAAAGAACAAACAAGAGAGTTCTTTATCAATGTGATGAATTGATGAGGTTGTCCTTCTCTCCGTTAGAAGCAGTGGACACAAGTTGGCTTTTTATATGAAACGTTGTCAGCATTGTTAATTTGAACATGTGTCACATAGTCCTCAAGAGCATCCGAGGAGTAGTTTCAGAATCATGCACACTCAAGGTTTGCTTGGTTTAAGGCTTTAATTTTTGGAGGACTCAGCTAGGCAATTTAGAAGGTTTGTGTTTATATCAAATCATCTTGGTTTTTAGCAGAGAAAACAGTTGTCATGGACTTGGTAATTGTAGGTTTCTGTCTGTGACTGTTGTCATAAAATCGGGTTTGTATAAAGTTATCACTCAGCAAACTGGCAAGGCAGGCAAGCAGGGCCGCTCAGTTGTAACATTACATTCAGAAGAATCAACAAATTATAAAAGAAAGGCACAATAGGAAGTCGGCTGTCATGAAAATGGGAGTGCCAAATTGAATCAAATCTGAAGGACAGACAATAAGATCAATTGTATGGCCTGCCTTTTTTTGTGGAGGTGGGGACTGGCTGAGTTAAGTCAAACATTCGCATGTTGCTCAGGAGTCAAGCTGAGCCTGCTATGAAGTTAACTCTGCCCCAGAGTTCAATGTCAACAGAAACCACCATAAGTTCACGTTCAGGGGAGACTTGAGCAGCAAAGTCAGATAAACTGTTGATGATTTGTGGGTCAGATAAGGATACATGTTATAGGAAAAAAACACAATTTGTTAAAGGAACACGGTTGAAAAAGAGGTGGCTTTACACTGCCTCCTCCTTGTGGGTGAGGCAGTGAACACAAAGGATTTATTAAACAATATTAATTGGTCCAGCCACATCCGTGCCACAGGGGTCTGGCAACCAATTGTCGGTCATAAAGGCAAGGTAACACTGAGAATGAATATTAGGATAAAAGAATTACGTGTTGTGCTTCACTGAGGACAATGAGCTGGCACTGATTGGCAAGCAGCATATATGGGAGCTGCACGAGCAAGTGTGGGATGAAGTATTCGTCATTGGGACGGCTGAGGAGTGTAGCGATTGGATGGACCGAAGGATGGGCACACATCTCTGCAGTTTTATCATGTGTCTTGTGGTCAGTGCTAGGTGCAGGAGGGTTGCAAGGCTGGCAGGGATTTGATAGAGTACGTTCTGTGATTCGTGATGATGCCGGTGAAGCACTGTGCTGAGATAGGAGCTATATGTGTTGGATGGGGGCAGACAGCTTGCCAGGTGCTTGGGTGAGTATCATCTCTGCACATACCACACATGTGGAAGGACAGGTGGTGTGTGGAATCCTATTGGAGCAGTAGACCTGCCAGAGGCAGGGACACCATCAGGGAAGGTGAAGTCACGTTTATATCAACTACAGTATTGAAATAAAGGGAGTGAAGAATCCAGGTGCACTTGATTATGGTGGCCATAAAAGGACAAACAAAGACGTGTAAACGGCCTTACAAAGAAAGTACTAACTTCAAAATAAATAGATAAATAAAATAAAACTGCAATTGAAATAAAGGAAACAATGCAGGCAAATACAAAATAAATTGAAGCGCGTCTTGCACTATTCTCGACAGTATTGAGAGTGGACGAGTGCAGATTCCACACATGGGGCAAGCGCAGACGCTCAGGAGGCATGTAGGCGCCCATCAGAACAGCAGAACTGCCCAGATCACTGGCGCCATTTTGGAATGCTTGTGGTGGTCATGTAGGATGATAAGGAAAGGAAAGCTAAAATCGGTCAGGCAAACACTTCCATGTACCATCACTTTAGGAGGCGAAAAAAAACAATTACAATAAAGAAGCAACGTTAGGGTGTGACTGAAACAAAAGGAGACACCTAGGAAAATGCTGAGTGAAGCAAACATCATATTGCCCAGAACCGGTAGTACTAAAAGATGGAAAATGTAGGTATACAGTTCGCGCCAACTATAAGACAATCACAGGACAATTCACCCCATGGAGCTGACTGGCACGTCTGTTCCAGAATACATCCCTATTTTTAGGCAATGAAAAATGGTAGGAAGGCCGTAGTTTGGCAGATTTTTTATGTTTTCTCTGTATGAACCTCTAAGTGTTAGCACTATTATTTTATACAGTTTAGGCTTTGTATGGAGATGTTTCCTTTCGTGGATACAGGACAGTATTAGGGTTAATTAATTCATGAATATTTTATATCACGCTTACTACCAGGGACCTGTCTCTAAGCGTTGGACCTGGGTTTGTTGCTCTGCATTGTCTTGCTCCAAGACAAACACCTTGCCCCTGACCTATCCTCCCTCCAGGGTTAGTTGGAGCGTGCTGTTATGCTTAGTAACCTGCTGTTTTTTGCTTATATAGTTATGTTTGAGTTTGCAAATATTGCACATAGGGCACATTCTACTGCAATTGGCATTGCTGCAAAGTGCGCCCCTGCCATGAGGGACAGCTTGAGCCAGTCCTGGCATCCCCTTAGCTTGCTGGGACTTGGGTAGCCTTTTTAATAATGTGAAAAACGGCAGAGCAGAACGCCGAAAATATACTTGTGAAAAGAGTGGTGAAACATAGCTGTACCATTATACTTTGCATATGACTGTCCCTGTCAATTAAGACATGTGGATATGTCCAGCAGACACATAGAAAAGAGAATTCTAAAGCAAAGGTCATGCATGTAGACAGGAACATTGCATTCTGCATTGGCTATATGTTTTGTCTAGAAGCATTATACAGATGAAGAGAGCCACTGGAAAGTGTTTTAAAAATTCCCAGACACATCAGTGGAGGGAATGTAGAACAGATTCTATTCCTTCGGGGACAGAAATGATATATAGATAAAAAAAATGATTTGCCCCAATGAAGTGCTTCTTTGTTCATTCTTCCCCACATTTTATTCCGCTGAGTTTTTTGCTGGAATTTTCCCCCGAAAAAACTCATCGAATTTATTATTATTTTTTATTTGGGGGGTTACCGTCCCCAAACCCCTCTACCCTTGTATTTATTCTCTATCCTCCTACCACGCCTATCCTTTATATGCCCTTACCCACCTACCCATATTTTTCGATCCGTTTTTTTCGGCAGTTGTACCATTGGAAGCAATTGTGTTGCATCAACTGGGGCTATCAGGATAAAGTGGATAACAATCTAGATAAAGGAAGATAAAGTCTTTAATTGCCCAAATACTAGCTATTCGAGATCCATGAATACTCCTGGCACTCTGGCGGATCTGAAAAGGAGGGTGTGAGGGGGGAGTGGGTATGGGAGGCGGTTAGTAGGGTATAGCGGGAATAGATAAAGTGAGAGTTGTGGCATTTTGTTGGCAGCTTCAGCTCTGATTTCAACATTCGCTGAGCTTAGGTGCGAATTTCGGGTTGGTCCAATTCCCATGTGCTGTTGTGCATGGTTATGTGTTGTTGGTATGTTGTTGCAGTGTGGCGAAGTGCGTGTGGATTTCTGTGCAGAGCTGTGTTTGTTTGTGTTGGAGAAGTGTGTGCAGTAAATTGAGGTTTTTGAGTTGGGTTAGAGTTTTCTTTTTCTTTTCTTTTCTTACCTCCTTGCTTTGGACTACTGTGCTCATCATCTCTGATTGTAGTTTTTTTGTTGGATATTATGTGGCAGACTAGTCTACAGGCACTTCACAGGTCGGTGACTTTCCCCTGTAGGTTCTAGCGGTATCTGGGCATGAGAGGTTGAGGTGGCCTCCCCTCTCGCACAGGCTAGCGATGGCTAAGTTAGGGAATGTGGGTCCCTCCCTGGGTTTCTTGTTGGGGGTCCCTCCCTATCCGGGTAAGGTGTCATGGGGCCCCTTGTGTTGCCTGTATTGGTCAATGTCCCTCGTCTATTTCCACCGGAGTCTTTGTTTTACTAGTCGTTCTCTTCTGATTCTAATGTGAAGAGACACGTTTTAAGTCATTTTCTGATTTTCAGGTGATTCCTTGTGTTGTCTATGTTTTTTGGAGGCCGTTCCAGGTTTTTGCTGATAGGTAAGAGAAAGACAAACCTCCGAATTTTCTTTTATTGCATGGTTTTGGTTCTAGGCGAACGTCGATACTTGATCTGAGTGGTCTTGCTGGAAGATAGATGGTAATTTTCGATTTTTAGTAATTCTGCTCCTCGGCCACGGATTGCTATGTGTGTTATGCACATCGTTTTGAACCTTATTTGTTGTTTTATCGGTAGCCAGTGAAGCATCTTCAGTGCTGGGGTGATGTGTTCCCTTCGTTTTAGTCTGAGCAGGAGTCTGGCTGCTGCATTTTGTGTATGTTGTAGTTTCTTTAGTAGGCGTTCGGGCATTCTTAGGTATAGGCTGTTGCCGTAGTCTATTCTGGACATGATGAGGGAGATGATGGAGATTGTATGATCGGTGAAGGAGACGAATGGTAGGATCATTTTCACCATGTGCTGGAGGAAGATTTTATTTTGATCATTGCATTAACTTGTGGTTTTAGCGTTAGTTAATTGTCCATTAAGACTCCAAGGTTTTTTACTGTCCTTGACAGCATCAGTGCTGTTCCTCGGTCTGTCGACCATGGGATGCAGTAGTTATTTTCGCTGTTTTTGGGTGTAACCATTATTTGCATTTTGCCTGGTATGAGTTTGATGTTTTCACAAAAGTGTGCCCAACACTTTTCTTATTCATCATTAATTAACAAATGCTTATATTTCATTGAATGAGAACAAATGATTTTGTGGAATACTGTGCTTTTAGCCAAAATATCTCATAATAAATTGGCACTATTGGAAGAGTGAGGAGAACAAAAGTGTGATGTGAGGGTCAGAATATAACTAGAGGATCTGAGGAATGCGTAGATACAGTCCTTTACTGCCGAAACATCAAGCTAGCAGAGATGGACATGAGGTAAATACACCAATAGAGCTTTGTAGACATAAAGTACATTTTTTAAAAATGGAAAACAATGTGTGTGCATTTGGGTGATTAGTGGGAGTCACAACAATTTGTGAGAGCTGAGGAATAGGTCTACTGCTCTGATTTGTTTGATTCTTTTTTCGTTATAAGCAATGATTGTATGTTATGTTGTTTTGAACTAGTCAATGTTCAAATCTGTTTAAATTTGTTTAAAATCCAAAAAGTAAAATTGGTCAAATGAAACGGAGAATGAGGTATTTAAATAAATACATGTCCCAAGGCAAAAGGTTGCACGCAGAGTATTCAGACTAAACTTTGAGTACAGAAATTATGTAAAAACGAAAAAGGAAAAAGATACAAATAAATGAGATATTTTGGCTAACAGAACAGTGTTCCACAAAATCATTTGTTCTCATTCAATGAAATAGAAGTATTGTTGAAATGCTGATGAATAGGATGAAAGTGTTGGGCATACTTTTGTGAAAAATGTGTAATTGAACCTAGTGTACCCAACACATTGGGTTTTTCCCTCTTGTAAAGGTGGGTTGAGTTTGAGGCTGTTTGTCTTCATCCAACCGTAGAGTTCTTGTAGACAGTCTTCCATCTTTGTGATCTCTTCTAGTGTGTCTTGTATTTTGTAGGTGATCTGTGTGTCATCAGCATACCTGTAGCATGTGAAGCTGTATCTTTTAATGAGCTTGATTAGTGGAGTCAGGTAGATTATGAAGGGCAGTGGAGATGAGGAGGATCATTGTGGTATTCCACATGTGTTGTCCCTTGGAGAGGATTTAAATGGATTAAATCAGACGGTTTCTGTTCCATCTGTTAGGAATTATTTAATCCACAATAGGGCTTGGTCAGTGATTCCTATTTCCTGCAGTCTCCTGATGAGGATGTCATGGTTGACTGTGTCAAATGCTGCAGAGAGATCCAGAAGTATCAGAGCTGTACATGTGTCTGAGACTGCATTTGTATTTAGGTAATCCCATATTGAGAGGAGTGCCGTTTCCGTCCTTCTCATAGGTCTGAAGCTGACTTGTGCCTGGTCTAGCAGTGGGTGTTTTTCTATGTGTTCTTGTGTTATTCTATAGACGTAGGTTTCAAGTAGTTTCACTAGGTAGGGGATGCTCGAGATGGGCCTGTAGTTGGAGAGGTCTTCCACATTGCCTGCTGTGTCCTTGAGGAGTGGTTTGATGTATTCCAATTTGAAAGATTGTGGTTGTTTCCCTGTTGAAAGTGATAAGTTGAAGAGGTTCCTGAAGTATTCAATTGGTGTGCCTTGAGTGAGGATTGACTTGTATATGTCTGGGGAGAGGAGTCCATGGGGGAACCTGCTGTGTTGCAATTTTGTACCAGCTTGACGAATGTCTCTGCTGATATTTGGGGGAAACTTTGGAGTTTGTTCTGACAATCCTATTGTGTGTATTGGTTGACTAGTCTGCTTTGTATGATTTGGTAGATGACATTGATTTTGCTTTTGAAATGGTCTTCAAGGTCATTGCATGGTTTCAATTAGGGC
The DNA here is from genome assembly GCF_040938575.1 of Ambystoma mexicanum. Lineage (NCBI taxonomy): Eukaryota > Metazoa > Chordata > Amphibia > Caudata > Ambystomatidae > Ambystoma > Ambystoma mexicanum. Next base: position 1,394,090,744 of record NC_090935.1, on the reverse strand, counting down.
ATTGGTGTGTTGTTGCAACCTCAGGGGTTCCTTTATTTCGTTATTAATATGCAACCGTTCTTTTGGAGTATTTGCAGCTTTGGGCATTTGGTTGTCATAATATTTCTTTTTGACCTTATGGATTTCTTTTGTGTATGAACACATATGTTGCTGGAATTGTGATTGTTTTGCATGGTCATATTTATTTCTCCATTCTAGCTCAAGCTTCTTGTTTTTTCTTTTCATGATGCTGAGTAGCGGGGTAAACCATTTTGCCGTTGCTCTCTCAAGCGCTGGGGGGAAAGATTTTTCTTTGGATATATCGTTGATTTTTCCGGTGATCCATTTGTGAAGTAATTATGTTTTTCCATCGAGGTCAACTTTGTTCAGATTCATGGTTGATGGTTTGTTGAATTCCAGTTGCTCTACTAAGTTGTGAGTTAGCGGTTTCTTCATCAAACCATACATTGAAGTCTCAGAGGATTATTAGGATTATTTAGAAAAAAGCACATTTTCTTATAAGAACAGAGATGGTATTTTGAAACATGACATTTCCTACTATTAGTCTGATGTTTTTGGGGTACCCTCTTAGTACCTAGAATTGTGTCAAGTCATATAAATCAACTGAGAACATTTATTAAGGATTACATTATTTGGCCTACCTATTATGTAACATTGGTCAGTGTTAGGGAGAATTCTCAGAAATGTGCTAATTCCCTCCACCTTAGAGAACCCCAGCAACTTTGCTGGATTTTGAGGACTTGATTTTTTTTAACTGGAAGAGTTGAGACCCTTTTCCCCACTCTCTCATGTATTTGAATTTGAATTTTACCTCTGTATTTCTTTTGGTTGGGGAGTCTGACAAACTCCATAGGCATCATCTTTTACATTGGGGGTCATTACGAGTTTGGAGGTAACCATGGCGCTATCAGCGCCATGGCTGCCTCCAAACCCTTACCGACTCCGCCCTGGTGAATGGAGCTATTACCGCCCCATTCCAAGGTTGGAGTGGGCGGTAATTCCCCATTCACCAGGACCCTTCCCCATTCCCATTTGAGCCCCCATAGGGCTCAATAAAAATGGGGAAGGCGCTAATAACTGTACCGCAAATTGCGGTACCGTTATTAGCTCTAAGGTCCCTTTGCGGGTCCTGTCCTTAATGCCTGGTAAAACCAGGCGGGAAGGGAGGACCCGCAAAGGGAACTCGTAGTAGGGCGGTAAGGGATTACCGGTACCGGTGCCCTTACCGGCACTGGTAATCCCTTACCGCCCGGGGCCGTAATGAGGCCCATTATGTCACAAAGCACCATCAGTCCAGTGACACAGGGAAGACTTCCAGATTTCCCAAAGGTTCAAATACCTTCTCTGGGATAAACTACTGTTTGCCAGAGTAGTAAAGTAAAATTGACTTTGCTCACCATTGTAACTCTCTAGACCTAGCACACACTATCCTATAATAGAGTGCTGGAGGGGCTACCTGGTATCCCCTATGTATAGCTGCTCATGTAACAATTTTATGTTACCCTTTTCTCACTGAATGGCTGGTGGCAGTGGTTTTGTTTTAACTACCATGGTGTGCATTTACCGGGGGCTGCGTTCACAGCTTCTGTAAAGCAACCACGGGTGCCATCTTTGTCAAAATGGCTCTGGGTCTTCTTTTTCACCATTTGTTTGTGAAAAAGGTCCTTCTTGAGATTTACTCGGCACGCCAAACCATGTTTGGTCTCTTTGTTCATTTTGCAATTGGCGGAATTCACAAGTGAAACCTGCCTTTGTCCCCCAACATCCTCCCTCTTGTCCCCACGACTGAGGCAGAGGAACAGTGAGATCTGCAGAGCTGCACAGGAACAGAATTCATCAGCTGAATCTTTTTCTTAATTTCTAAGGTACTATAAAAAGTCTAAGAGAACTTACCTCTTACTGTAGAGTTGCTTTGAAACTTCTACAACTCGCAACTCTAATCAGCTTGTGGCCCTACATTTGATTCTGCTTTTCATCAAAGAGTCATAAGAACATGTGCAAAGATGTTTCCAGTTACTTACCAGAAGTGCTTCAATCTATACAAGACTTTTGCCCATTAACGTTGGCTTAGCGTATTGAATTGTATGACTGTTCTTGGAGGATCCAAAAGTATTTGCCTGCTTAAGAATATTCGTGGTCTCTTGTTCTTCTAATAACCTTTTCAGTAAGATATTAATGTCCCCAGCACCCTAGTTATTGAAGTCACCTGTGGGTGTAGGTTATGTATGTGGGCCAAATACATTAATAATTGTTTATGCAAGAAACCTTGAGTGTAAGAGTTTATTTGAATATCTGTATCTGTAAATCTCGGTGTAACTCCACTACAGCTCACATGTACCCACTTGAGATAAGCCTGGCTGCTCAACATTCTACCAAAACTTTGTAGTACAAGCTTATACCAAAGGTTGGGTTGCCTATATCTGCCTAACAGTCAGGTGGCTCCTAACCTAACAAGGCCTTTGTGGTAAATTGAATATATAATCATGAAGTCTGAATGCAAAATGGAGCCATGTACAAGACCCAATCTTGTTATGACATCAGAGTTCTGTCTGGACATGTGATCAAGCCCATGCATTAGTAACAACATTGTTGTGTCTTCTTATGAAATATTGACAATGCTTAATGGATGAGGGGGCATCAAATGGCAGTACATTACAAATACCTGTTTAAAGCTTTGTGAGCAGTGTGGGTGCAGCCAATGCAGTCGATAATCTGTTTGACACCCTCCTGAGTGACCTAGGCATCTTGCATACAGATGGGTCATCAACAGAAACAGACAGCAGAATATCAGCTGGACTGATGCCTGGTGCCTATATGCTAGACACTTCACCCATGGCAGTGGATGTAGATCCATTAAGGTATTGCCACAGCATGTAGTCCATCTAGCAAGTTACTCTTTTCTTTAGCGTAAAACATGTTTATTAACATTATTAGAGTGTATGAAAACTAGACATAAACAGCAGTAGTACAAGTTAGAAATACAGACAATCAATGAAAAGTAGGAAGAAAAATTAACAAAATAACACACAACACACTATAGGTTCATTAGAACAAATTAAATAACTTATGAATAAGCACTGACCGGCAAATGAATAGGGCAATTGCAATATGAATAGAATCGTACAAATATCATATCTGATACATATTTTTTTTTATTAAAATGTTTTATTGGTTTCATAACAAACCAAACAAAGAAAAACAGAAAGGAGCAAAAGATTCAATTCAAGTAAACAGTATTAAACAAATTTAAACATTGCTCTCATTTCTTCCATTTACTCTCTTTCAAATCATTGTTAATGCGAAACCTTTAACATTAACCTAAACCATTCTCAGATACTCCCAATCTCTTCAGATCAGCATTAAAGGGAAGAAAAAGAGAGGTCTTTAGATCATCTCATCTCCTTACTCGCAAACACTCCCAGTACATACCTGAGCTCTCCCTCCATCAGACAACGTTAGTAATACTGCTTCTAACATTTTCATAGCAGTCAATACTAGCTTAGTTTGATCTCCAATTATTAACCAATTCCACCATTCCCGCCGGGAGAGAGTGGCTCCCATAGATTTAAACTCACCCAAAAAGAAGCTTCTAGTTTCTGTTAATCCTTCACAGCTCATTACCAGATGCTCCGGGGTTTCAACTATCGACCTGTCCCTACAATAGCGACAGGCAGCATTTCCAACCCCCACAGTCTTCCTCCTAAACATGACCTCTCTGGTGTTTAAGATATTGAGTCTACACCTAAGAAGAAGATCTCTATATGTAGGTGAGGGAAACTTTAAAAGGAATTTAGGCAGGATGTTCATTCTTCCCATCTCTGTGGTCAAAGTCAGCCCAGATTTCAAAGTTGTACAATGATCAATTCTAGAGATCCAGTCCTGCCTCATCAATTTGTTTTTAACCGATACAGGATTATGTAACAACGATTCAACCTGGATCTCCTTATCCCGAAGGAAGGCTTCCATTTTGAATTTCCAAGCCTCTAAGGGCATCTCTAACGAGCTTTTATCAAAGGCCAGGTTTTCAAAAGGCTTTTTTACTCCTTGGATAGCATATTTTCTATATAGGCAGATAGACTTCCAAGCCACCATTGACTCCAAAGATTGCAGTCTTAATTCCAATCTAATAACGCAGGACGATAGGCTATTTGGGAGTTTCAAAACAGACTGCCAAAACAGGCCTTCTAACCTTTCCCACCACTGCCAAGGGTAGGGCGGAGAGTGGCCTCCACTCCATATGTTAGAATGTGTGCCACCTTCTGCTTGTAGAAGGATAAAATAGGAATCATCGTAAATTTAGCAAATCTATGATGCAAGACTCTCCCCTGTTTGATCAAGGGGATCAGTCTAGTCCATAGATATTCCAATTAGACGGCTTCATTGCTATTCCTATTGACCGTAACCACCAAGTAGACTATAGTGTCTACTATCACTAGGGGTATACCCTTCACCCTCGAGGTAAATTTCTCCTTTTTAGTTTTTCCTGCACTCTTCATGGACTTTTTTTTGACTTTTTAGTATTAATACTCATGCCATTAGCGCTCAAATAGTGCTCAAAGGGTTCTAACCGACGCAGTAGTCCTATTTGAGTTAGATCTATAAAAAAAACTAGATTGTCAGCTAAAAGAATCCAAGGAACCTCCAAAACATTAATTTTAGGCGGGAAAGCTCGAATCCCCTCCTGAGATAGTGCCAGGTCAGCAATATGCAGGCAGAATAACAGGGGCGCAAGAGCACAACCCTGCTTTAAACCCTGATAGGTATAGATCTTGTAAAATAGCGTTCCCTTAGCACAAAGTCTGATCCTAATCGAGGTTCCCGTGTATAGACTTTCAATAGCCTCAACCAAATCCACCGGACAACCCCAACTCCGCAATTTCGTCCAAAGATGTTCCCGAATAACACAGTCAAAAGCTTGTTCGAGGTCCGTGAAGGCCATAAACACAGTGGAACCATCTACAAGGGCTTTGTCCTTGAGAAGATTTGTGATGAAGAGGTTCAAGGCTGTACCAACCCCCTTCACAAATCCTGACTGTCGGGGTCCAAGATTCCACTAGTCTCTGCCCAATTTCTCAGATCCCGCAGTCGGACCATTGCAAACAGCTTTCTTATCGAATCTAACCGGGTTGATAGGGCGGTAGTTTTTGGTATCCGCCCTATCGCCCTTTTTAAAAATGGGTACAATGTATGCCTCCTTCCACGAGGGTGGGATCCACCTATTCATCATAATCTGCTTGAACATGATCACCAGCATTGTTTCCCAATTGACTCTGTTCCTTTTAAATTCCTGATTAGAAAGGCCATCAGGCCTGCACGAGAGGAGCTCAGATGGCCAATCATTGTAATGGCATCAAATACAAAGTTCCATCTTACCCATTAATTTCTTTTTGTTACACCTCCAGGCCACACAGGATCTGCAAATAAGTTAGCATAATGCTTAATCCAGTCACTCTCCGCAACCATAGAGGTGATAATACCTTGTCTAAAAGCACCACCATTATTTATAAGCTCCCAGGTACTTCTAGAATTTTTAGAGCAAACTGCTTGAATGATTTGTCAGCATCATTTTGTGCACGCTGCACCTGAGAGCTATTTCGCCAGTTTCTATAGCCCTGGCGCACATTCTTAATTCTTTCCATTTTATTATCCTTAGCATCACCTCAAATCCCTTTCACTATCTTTCTCATTATTTTTCTCCTTTCAACAAGTCCAGGATCATAGGCATGTTTTTGTGTCCAAGTACCTTTAGCACCAGGGACATGTTTCAGGGAGAAATCGTTTAACAGGCCAGTGTAATCAATATTTGAGGGATCATCGTATAACTGCGCTTTATAAGCCAAACTAATTTTCCTTAGATCCTCCCCTTTCAGTCATAGGCGGATCCCACATGAGCCCAAATGCACATCTGCCATTTTCACCCTACATTTCTGCTCATACCATTTCCTCAAATAGACTGCTAGCAGATCATGATCATTAAACTTTTGGGGCCAGACAGATAAGCTCACAATCCACTCCCTTGCATTCTCTGACATAAAACAATAATCAATACAGGACAATTTTGTATCCTTCCTCATATTCACCCGCCAATATACATTGATCACAATCAGGGAAATATCCAGAGGGTCCTTTTCTTGCTTTAGATAAGATATTTGGACATACGGGTTAGGACACTTTGTTTCAATCATCGACCACCCCAGCCCATTTTTTAATAACAGCAGAAGGCCAGCGTAGGGCCGACCGAACACACCCTTTGGAGCAGGATTTAGAAAAGCCAAATAGCCGTCACATTGGGGTAGGTTCCTCAGCCACGTCTCCTGAAATAAGAGAATATGAATTGTTTCCAGGTCAGGGACATTTTCACAGAAAAGAGACCAAAACCCTCTGGTGTTCCAACATCCAATCTTCAAACAGAAGGAGCACTCTTCCACTTAAATCTAAGATCCGGCTTGAGGACCCAGGGCTCCTGCCAGCCAAGACCACGATGGTTCCCCAGATATTCCAGAGGCGGGCACATTTTTTGAGATATCCAGAGATTTAATTTGATTAGCAACTGGAAATTTCAAGGTGTGGAGCTCTTTCTTGCTGAAAGTAGATTCTTCCTCCTTCCTAGAATTTAACCGTGGCCTTTTCCCTCCATCTACTTTCTTTTCCCCCACTCCAGCGGGACAATCTTTTCGATCATCCTCTATAGCCAGGGCTTCTCTCCACTTTATCTTAAGTTGGTCATGAAAATCTGAGACATCATAGCCCAGACCCAGGAAGCTCTCCTTTCGTGCCAGGATTAGATCCTTCTTGACTTGAGAAAATAGATGTAAGATGACCCAGTCAGTCTTTCTTTCCTCTATGAATTCAACAATCTTAATATCATTTGAGGCAAATTGTTGATCAGGGATGATACAATTAAATAGCCGCATGACATTCCCTCTATTCCAATGTAATCATGTTAGCATCCAGCTTAATTCTTTCCAGACAAATCTTCGGGCTAAGTTCCATTCCCTCGATAGTTCTGACGCCTTGCGACATGCATCACTCTTGGTTTCATAAATGGTTTAAGTAGGTCCGTGACTGGGGCATCCGGTTTACACAGTTTCAAGTCCCCATTCTTCTTTCCTCAAGAATCTTAAAGGCCTCTACCACCTTCTGAGGTTCATTTCCCAACTTTTGAGGTAGCAGAGGTCTCGCCTTCTCCTTTGTTTTGGGTTTAGAGGCCCCTGTCGAGGGCACAGCCATGGGGCTCTTGAGTTGCTCCCTCAATTGAGAGTCCTTAGAGATTTGAATCTTCTTGGGGGCAATCAACAATGGCTCTCCCATGAGGCCCTTGATTTTTTTCCCATTCCGAGTTACTCACGTCTTTCCTACTAGCGTCATCTTCCGCTCTCTCCAGTTCCTCCACCAACATACTCACATCTCCAGTAGATGATGACAGCACACTCTGGCCCAAAGCAGCAACCGGATCCAGCACTATTTCAACCCCACTATCCTTCAGTGGGGGAAGCTCTTTTCGAGATGTTTTGGCTGCTGAGAAATTGAGTGGCTCTGGAGGAGATCTGATGTTCCCTAAGAATGATCACGACCCCTTAGCCTTTCTTTTTGCTCTTGCCAGCATATATTTTGTTTTTTTTGCCTGAAAGGCAGAGGGTGTTTTTTCCACCGCCCTCAGGGGCCCATCTTTAAGATCAATCGGCAGCATACTTATCTCCACCCTGCCGTTGGGGGGCCAGTTTTCAGATCTTTCTTCACATTAAAAACTGAGAAGACGTTCTTATCCAGGGGACCACCAGATCGATTTCCCCGCATCAATTTTAGATCCACAACAGGATTCATGACAGCTGGCCCCACGCTTGCTAATTCCAAATTGCACCTTTTCGCCTTTGGAGAATCACTCAACTGGGTCGCACCCTTCATATTAGCCCTCATCCATTTACAATCTTGCAAGAGGGCCTCCATCATCACAGACTTGTCCGAGGATTTGCGTCTTGCCAGATCACGTAGTCTATTTTGCCAATTGGCTGTTGTTTCGGTTTCCTTATCCATTCTTTTATCAACTCTGTTAAACAGCAGCTTCAGATATTATATTTCTTCCGACAAGGAAGTTATCAATGAAGATTGCTCCTGTATGGTACAGTTTAAGCTTTCATACAGCTTTGTAAAGGGTATGAGGGATGTTGAAACTGAAGCAATCTCTAGTTGTTGGACATGCAATACTTCCACCACAACCTTTGGGTGAGGATCCCTCCTTTTCGCTCTTCTTCTGGAAGCTGGTAGGGACGCTGCATATACAGACGAGGCTGAGGAATTTACTGAGCAGTCCCATTCCCTCGTGACCTCTTCACCTTCCTCTGTCTCAGACACCAAACAACCCGATTGGGATCTGGGGATGGTGTGCTCTTCACTCGCATTTGAGAGGGGGGAGAACACAGCCCCTGGAGAAGCATTGATCATTGAGTCTTCCTTAGCATAACCTTGCAATCCGCCATTCTCAATTACAGAGAGAGGGCTCTCAACTTGGCTGTTCTCATTGACCAATCTCGCCTCAGAGGTATCACTCTCCTTTCTCTCCATCACTATATTCACATTCACCAGAGATTTATCCAGGAGCTTTAAACATTTGTTGACTCTACACAGACTGAGTCTTTTTTGCCTAGCAATTTTCATGGCGAGATCCGCCAAGTCTTTAGTCAGTTTATTAGCTAATTCTTCATTCAAACTTAATGCTGGTTGCTTTTTACTTGACAGAGGTTCCATAGTTGGATAATTCCCAAAAACCTGCTCACATAGAAGGACACCCTGCCGGGGCATTCCCTTTAATTCCAATACTTCATGCGGACTGACTGCCTGCTCGAAGTCCACAAGGCCGTTATTACACATCAGCCGGTTTACCTTTAGTTCAATTGGTCAAGCAGAATGCCCAACACAGTTGCCTCCATGATTCCTGAAATGCTCAGAAAAGTCAGGGCAAGAACAGTCACACAAATTCAGGATGTTTACTCTATCCCGCAGATTGTCATTCCCATTTAACACCTCCGGCCCCGCCCCCCCTTAGGTACGAGCAGCACCCAAGGCATCTGTCTCCTCTTGGGGCTCATTTTCAGGGGAGGTTGAAGCACACGTCGCACAGCATTGGCTGAGGGCACCTGCCTCCAATGTCAGTTCCATCCCGGCCCGCCCCTCCTTACCTGTAGGCACGTACACGCGATTGGGATGCAAAGCGTCTTTGCTCTCTCTGCCATCAAAACCACAGGAATGAAGGGAGCTGTAACGCCAGCTGAGGGCCACACGGCGCGCCCTGCAAACTCCACTTGCGTCCACTTCGCTCCGATTTGCGGAGGAAGTGAGGCTTAAGTAGGAGTTAGTCATTCCTGGCAGGTGGTGGGAGGGGCTGACCAGGGCTCTTCCCCACAAGTTTTCTTAAAGCGCCGGACGCACTCGCCCTCGTAACAACCAGCGCTGATGATCACAATCCAAAGAAGGAAGTCCAAAAAGGAAGCACCAAAATCACAGGCAAATTTCAGAGTCAATCCTCCTGCAAACTCCATTTGCCTCCACTTCTCCATATAATATAACATTATATAACTATATAGTTCATCAGCAAATACCTGCTGCATAAGGCATACATATAGTGGACAAACCGGGGAAAGACGAAATACAAAAGACAGGGAAAAAGGGGAGGGGAGAAATATAATATATTCAGTTGCAAGCAATCAAGAACAGCATACCTCAATTTGGGAAGAGCTCAAACTAATAAGCAAAATATTGGTTGTCACAAGCCATGAGTAGACATGTTATCAAATGTTGGGTAATTAGTGAAATGGAACCATTTGATATCATATTTAGTTGACAAACGTTTAGCCATACAACATTCAGATCTTTGTACATGACATATATTATTCAATCAGCCTTTACCAGAAACATTGTTAAATTGTTTCTATTTAGCAGTAACTAATTTAATGCCAATAAAAAGATCATAAAGAATAAATGAAACATTAACGTCACCTCTATTGAATGCAATGCTATCCAGTAGAGTATTTGAGAAGGGCTGGGGAATATTGATTTAGAAAATATTTCTCAACTGTTCCCAAACCTCCAGCCTATGAATATGGAAACATTCATAAAACATATGTTTGAAATAACTTTATTTGTTCATACACAATCAGCAGTTCCCATCAAATCCAGGTTGGCTCTTATGTAAGTTCAATGGGGTTATATATGATCTATGTAAAAATAAAAGAGCATTTATGTGATGTTAGCCAAGATGGATCTCTGCTTCTCCTTAGACCATAACAGCATCCAAGTCCTTTCGGCAAACAACTCACTGCAGTCGACATCCCATTGGGATTCAGAGGCCCATTTCGTATCCAGAGATCTAATATGCACCAACACTTTGTAAGATTTAGCAGTTTCAACTTCAGAAGCTATGGACAAAAGTTGTAATTAGTGGCATCAGGTAGCCCATCGCAGACACCTACATCAATGTTTCCTCTAGAAAGACTATCACCAACATTCTCTTTGCTCTTCCTTCTTCTAACCTATGGGACCCCATGTAGTCTGTCCTCTCCCCTTTCTCCTCTTCACCCATGGTGGGAAGTGGTCTTAATGTTTATCATAATGGCACTATCATAGCCCAGGGCGCTCAGCCCAACCTCAGCCTTCTTGACATGCATCTTCTTTCTCCCTTTAACTTCCCTTCACCTTGTTCCACCCCTTGTCCTCTCTCCCCCTCCCCCAATCCCCCAGTGGTGGCACCCTACCCCTGTGCCCCCCTCACAAATATTTTAAAGGGGGCAACCAGCTTGACTTAGCTACCCTCAACCCTCGCTCTGCTATCAAACATTCCTCTGACACCTCCTTGAAGACTTTGACCTTGACATCCTTGCTGTCACTGAGATGTGGTTCAATACCAGCTTTGTCACTGCTTTTGACACTCTTCTCCCTAAGGGCTGCAAGATCCAGTCTAATCCCAAGCCCTCCCGGACTGGTGGTGACCACCAGTACGGTTTTAGGGCATCCAGAGGCACGGAAACTGCTCTGCTGAGCACCCGTGAGTCTCTAGCCTGGACTCAAATACACCCTCTGTTCTGATCCCCTTGATCTTGCTTCTGACATAGTTACCTACTCCATCCTCATAAACCGTCTCTGTGATACACTAGGCATCACATATAGGGCACTAGTGTAGCTGACCTCCTTCCTTTCAAACAGGCCCTCCCAAGTGCAATTGGGTACCTTTCTCTCCTCCACCTCAATCTCTACCTGTGGCAGCCCCCAGGGCTCTATAACAGCTACCTGGCCCCTCTGGCCTACTTGATCTCCACCATCTCCACTAATTCCCAATGTTATGCAGATGACACGCAACTCTCCTTCAAGCTGCCTTCCTCTGCCTCCTCCCTCTTCCCTCTCATATCTGATTGCCTGACTGCTATTCTGGCATGATGTTCTGTCAGAAAGATGGAGTGGAGAGCCTCCTCATTGGGATGACTGCTCTTTGCTTCCCCCCCACTCTCTGACAAGCCTCCATGGGTCCCTTCGCTTCACCCACATTTGAGGCAAAAAACCTTGGGGTCACCTTGGACTCCTCTCTCTCTTTCTCGACACACATCACTGACCTCGCCAAGAAATCTAACTTTATGCTCCACCACCTTAGGGGCATTCTTCCTTTCCTCACCTTCCCCCAGAAGCTCAGTATCCCCAGAGCCCTGTTTATCTCTAGGAGAGTGGGTGGTAGATCCCTTTCCTCTGCTGGTTTCTCCCTGTAGAACAGCCTCCTTGCCCCTTTCAGACTTGAGTTGTATCTTCTTAAATTCTGGAAACTTCTCAAGACTTTCCTTTTCTCCTCTTGCATCTTCCTCCCTTGCTAAATGCTCCCTCTGCCGCTATAACTACTGGGGCCTGGTCCCTTCTGAGTGACAGAGGGGCCAGACCACATGCCTACCAGTCCCCCCAGCATCCCTTACCAGCACTTGCCCTTGGACTTCCTTCCCAGACTAGCCCTAACCTGGCCCACCCTGTCCTGCGCACTTTACCCTCCATCGCCCCTCCCTTTTTCCCTGACGCTTTGCTTCTTAGCCCCCTAGCACTTGCCCTCCTGGCCCCTCAGCACTTGCCCCACCCCTTCCCTTTGGGAGCCCCACCCCTGCACTTCTCTCTCTGGCCTCCCCCCAGCACTTACTACCTTGTTCTTTTACTTGCACGGTAGTATTGTCACAAAGCCAATAATTGTTTATGTTGTTCTACTTTCTTACTATGTTTCTCTCCCCTAATTTATCTTGTGCCACCTTGAAACACCTTGAAACACTTGCATATAGGCACCATACAAATGTCCAATAAATAAAATAAATAAATAAATATTAGTATATTGATATGTATCTAGGTGTGCATTTATAAGATTACTGTAGGAGTTCAGTGAGTTACTCTTGAATCACTAAGCTATGACCACCCACTGTGCAGTCCATCAGAGTGCTAGTACTGCTGGGGCTTTTGTCTCTAACCACAGGAGAATCAATTGACATTCATGGAAATTAACATGTGATTCATTGCGCAAGACTATGGAACAATATGTACCTATAGCCAGCACACCAGCTTGGATGGTGATGGTGGAGATTGTGTTACATTAACATCAGTACAAGTCAGCCATTGAAAAAGTGAAGCAGAGATTTATGTGGTACATGTGGTTGGGAAAAAGATAGCTGTAGTACTAATGTTTGTGGCAAAGAGGCCATGCCCAGTTGCTATCTTACATATGCCATTGACTTTACTACAGGGCAGGTCATGTTTTTGAATCCTGATAACAAACTTGTCAACCTTTTCCATGTTCTCCCATTGGGTGTAGCCACCCACTGTCAGGATTTTTGCAGGGTGCAACCAACCTCTTGGGTTCTCATGCTTTCAGACAGGGTGCAGTCGCCGTCAAGGCGCCTGGGCCCTTTTACAGCCTGCAGCCACCAAGTAAGGTTCTCAGGCCCTTTCTCAGGGAGCATGTCAGGCATCCCAGACACCCCACCGAGGGATGCCGCCACAACAGGGATGATACAGTCAGCAGTGGAGGTTGCCATGGTGTTGGTTACATCCAACAGTATCCTTAGAGTGGCGCACCTAAGGTGCACACGTCACATACTTCATTTTGGAGCTGGGAGCTGGAGGATATCAGTCCAGCAAGGGAGACGTTCCACGCTCTACAAGCTTCTGGTGAGTCACACGTGTATTCTTAGTGCTTTCCTGGTTATTATGTGAACCTCCTCCTGTCCTGCTGCCTGCTCTTCCCTGCTTCATGTCCTTTCCTGCCCCTTGTCTCAGCCTTGTGTTAGCCAAGCCCCAGAACCTGTATAGACAACCCTTGCTGTTTATGGACCTGTCTAGTCAACTACAATTGTGCTGGATCAACCTCTGTCCAGATGCTTGTAAGTATTGCTTTATCGTTCCCTAAACCTACTTACTCTTTTACACCTGTATTGAATTATCCACTGTTCTGATGCCTGCACAAACTGACTGGTTTGTTTACCCTGCCTGCCTCTGGACTCCTACTTGGTTTGCCTTCAGATAAGACACATGTGTGAAGTCCTACCTGGCTTATTTACTTTACCTGTTCATGTCAAGATTTCTTGGATTCTTAACTGTTCTGGTTCTGGACTGCTTTGCTATCTTCAACAAGTTCAGTTGTAGTTGGGCATTCGCCCAGTAGACCCCTGCATTGTTTATTATTTTCTTTTTCACATCCTCGTGCCATTTGGGGTGGTCACCCCTTTTTTCCTCTCTGGACCTGAAAATGCCAGTCAGCGGTAAGTCATCAGCTTTGGGACTCTGTGCTTCTCGCACTTGACTCACCGAAGACCTCATGTCTTTCCGCAAATTACTGAAAACATGGCTCTTCCCTTAAAAATCAACCCTTAGGACAAACAGTATAAACAGCCACAATAAGCAGAAAACCTTGGTTGATGAATCAAAAAAAAAAAAAAATCCAGCATAGAGACCCGATCTAGAAAATGAAAAACTAAAACTGCCAGTGTAAATAAAACATATAAACTGAGTAGGACGAACAAAGTGGATGCAAGAGGTGAAACAGATGCAGTGAACGAAATGAATGAAGTGGACGAAACGAAAAAAGTTGATGAAACGGATGAAGTGGATGAAACGGATGAAATGGATGAAACAGATGAAGTGGACGAAATGGTTGAAGTGGACGGAAAGGATGAAGTGCAAAGTGGATGGAACCCAGAATGAAATTAATGGAACCAGAATGAAGTAAATAAACCGGGAGCGGATGGAACATTTGGAGCGGATGAAGCGGATGGAATGGATGGAACGGATGGAATGGATGAAACAGATGAAGTGGATGGAACAAATGGAGTGGATGGAATGGGTGCAGTAGATGGAATGGGTGGAATGGATAGAACAGACAGACTAGTTGGAACAGAAGGACTGGATGGAATGAAAGAAGTGAATGGAATGGAAGGAATGAACAGTACGGAAGGAGTAGATGGAATGAAAGGAGTAGCTAGAATGAAAGGAATAGATAGAATGAAATGAGTAGATGAACGAAGGAGTAGATAGAACGAATAAGGTAGGCGGAATGGATGGAGCAGATGGGACGGATGGAGTGGATGGAACAGATGGAGCGGATGGAACGGTTCGTGTGGACGGAACAAATCGAGTGGATGGAACGGATCGAGTGGATGGAACGGATCAATTGGATGGAACCGGCGGAGTGGGTGGAACCGGTGGAATGGATATAACACACAGACTAGATGGAATGAAAGGAGTGAATGGAATGGAAGGAATGAACAGAACGGAAGGACTAGATGGAATGAAATGAGTAGCTAGAACGAAACAAGTAGATAGAATGAAAGGAGGAGATAGAACAAAGGAGTAGATAGAAAGGATCGGGTAGGTGGAATGGATGGAGCGGATGGGATGGATGTCGTGGATGGGACGGTTGGAGTGGATGGAACGGATGGACTGGATGGAATGGATGGAGCGGACGGAACGGGCGGAGTGGATGGAACGGGTGGAATGGATAGAACAGATGGACTAGTTAGAACAGAAGGACTGAACGAAAGGAGTGGATGGAATGGAAGGAATGCACAGTACGGAAGGAGTAGATGGAACGAAAGGAGTAGCTAGAACGAAAGGAGTAGATATAATGAAAGGAGTAGATAGAACGGATGGGATAGGTGGAATGGATGGAGCAGATGGGACGGATGGAGTAGATGGAACGGATGAAGTGGATGGAACAGATGGAGTTGGATGCAACAGAAGGAGTGGATGAGCGGATGGAGTGGATGGAGCGGACGAAATGGATAGAGCGGATGAGTGGATGGAACCACCATATTACCACCATATACTCCATATCACAATACCACGCTTACTCTCTCCTATACACCACCACTCAAAATAGAACACAGCGATACTATGACACATTCGGTATAGTTGTTTGCATACTAACACCCGCCTCATACTCCCCATCATCCTAATGAAACACAGCAAGCTGAGCACACACAGCCAGCTTAAGCGTTCTCCTCAGGCTTAATTCTGCCAAAAATCAGTTTGGGTGTCAACCCCCCAGAATCAACACATATACCTGACCTTCCAAACACCACACCTACCACTATGAAGCAGCTATCACGCAACTGCCACACTGGTTGCACACATATCCGGTGCACCCACATACCTTATGACCATCTCTCTCTCAACTGACTTGAACTACGGTCCCCGAGGGCGTTCAACCTACCAGCGCTTAGAGATCATACCAATGATACATAAGGCACTATATAAATGCAAAGTAACATAATATAACATAACTTGTATCTATCCATACACTGCCTGCTCCTTATTCTCAGTTGACCCCGTGAACACCTTCATACTCACGGTCAGACAGTGAAGCTACCCACTAATGTTCTTGGGGTCTTTCGGAGCATGCACCACCCACTAATTCTGGGGTACTTTTAGATGGCCCGCTAATGTTCATAAGCTCCTTCACAGGGTGCAGCTACCCATTAAGGTTCTCAGGCTCTTTCACAGGGCTCAGCTTCCCACAAAGAGGTGTGTGCTCTTTCACAGACTGCAGCAACCCACTAAGGTTTTCATGATTTTTCACAGGGCCTAGTCACCAACAAAGGTTCCCAGGCTCATTATCAGTGTGCAGCCACACACTAAAGATCTCCAGCTTTTTCACAGCGCCCAGGCACCCACTAAAGGCCTCAAGCTTTACCACAGAGCATTTTGTAAAGTTCTATAGCTTTCCCAAAGACTACTGCCACTCTTGAATGTGGCAAAGTCACCTGTGAGTCCAGTCCCTGCTCGATGACTGCATCATTCCTTCTCCCTTGCACAACGCCATAGAGCAGGGAATGTTGATGGAGCTCCATATTGATCCGCAGATTGCCTGCCACCAATGCACATTTCATCTCCACTGGGTAAATGCATCACTGCAATAAAGTTAGTAGGTTCTCTCTATGCTGTATAGTGCAGTGGAGGGGATCCTGCCCAAAATATAATACTAATGGTGGTGCACTTCTCCCAGCTGCTTGTTGGAGTGGTGCTGGCAAATGGGCATGCTACCGGACACAGATGCAGGTGCCACTGGCACTGACTGGGCAGGCTGGATGTGTGCAGGTATTTTTCGATGTCACTGTAATGCTTCAAACAATCCCTGTGATATTCTGGGATCCTCCACCTCCTCACCACTGCTGGTGGTGGCACGGGAATGGTTACTAAGAGCTTCAGTGGATATTAAGGCTGCATCCACCTGACACAGCTTCCTTATCCTGACAAACCATTCGCTCATCCTCAGAAACACCCCATGTATACTGGGTGGTGACCACCTCCACTTCTATGCCTCCACCCAGAAAGCTGCCATCCCAAACTTTTGCTCTAAGGTGCTTAATGTGTCCACCCTCTACTCCTGCATGAGGAACATGACCTCCTGATAATCCAGTGCATCTGTGGGGCAAGCCACATAAATTCCTGCCTTACCTGCCTCTGGGATACTTGTCAACACCAGGGCCACCAATGATGGCCCTGCCTCCTTCCCCATTCCAGAGACCTCCATATATGCCCGCCTTCCTATCCCAGTCACAGGATCATCAATACTGTGGGATTCGGGCACAGGACCCAGCACCCACAAAGAGCATGAGGTACCCCCTTATCATCCATCATGAGGAAATACTGCTTAAAGGAAGAGGAGAAATGTAGCTCCTCCTTCCAAAGGCATTAATCTCCTCACCCCAGCATTGTTACTGGTACTCCATGTCAACTGCCACAAATGGCAGCACTAAGAACTGTATCTGTGTGCACAACCCAAGAACACAAATGTGTGCACCCCAAAATAACCAGACATAACCAGATCAGCACCCCAAGTAAACCAACAAGTGGACAAACACGGGAATACAAAATTCTACTAATAAAACTGCATCTAAAACTACTAAACACTACACTACTGCAATGCCTCGCAAATACAATGTCACTTCTCCAATACATTACACAGCAAACAAAATGTTTGTTTATTTTATGTTTTTGGGGAATACAATAAAAAAACAAATAAGTATAGGAGGCTTTTATAAATTGTATAAGGGACACACATGGGTAAAGGTTGAAGAGGAACAGCCAAAGATGTTTTTCTTGTATTATATGGGGAAACTAACACAACACACTATCACTCATTAAAGAAACAGAAAGGGGCACAAGATGTATCATCTAAAACACTCTAAACAGATATAAACTGCACAAAATACCAACCTAAAACAGAATTCCTCCAAATGCCGCAAAACATTGCTCCAAATCTCAAATTCCCACCAAGCCACATTCATGTTTGAGCCTGCCTTGTGCAACACCTTCCATTACTTCTTGCAAAACCCACAAAGGCAAATGAAGTGAGCTGGGCCTTGTATATATTTATAATATCAAATTAAAATTAAATGAATAAAAAGAAAACAAGTCATCAGAGTGTAAATCAATTAGAAGTGAGCTGGGCCTGGTATGTATATATATATATATATATATATATATATATTACAGGGCCTGCTGTAGCGGCACTGTAGTTATGGTTAAGTTGCTCAACCCATAGGAAGAGCACTTTCTGGGCAAATTATAACTTTGTCCTCCTGGACGAATCCTCACAAAACTTTAAAAACAAAGTATATGGCTCATGAGATTGATTCTGTAAAATTTGGTGAGGTGACATGCAGGGTGGGGCAAAATTATAGAGGGGGTCCGAAAATGTGTGTTTTTTTCCCATAGACGCAATGGAAAATAAATGTTGCTCACGCCTACAACCCAAACTGCTGGATGTATTTTTGCCAAATGTGCGCCAGGAGTGGTGGCCTGATCCCGAAAGCATACTTTTGTTTATTTGGTGCAAATCCGTGAAGTAGTTGTTTTTAAAATGGTCAAAAAGTAGGTAAACAAAAATGTGTGATATCTGGGTTCGGTCTCCATACTCACTTCCCTGTTCGGTCTGTGGACGGGCCTCTGATTGGTCGAGAAGGCGGCATGAGGTCCACGCCATCGAACGTGCCCACTGATTGGATGGTGAAAAGCATGAGGTGCGTTATATTTTCTGCAACACCCGCCATGTTGTATCCGTGGACAGTCGCAGCTGACAGCTGACATTGCAGAGGGGGTGGAAAGAGGAACTGGGAAGGGTGGGGAGTGGAAACAAGATGATATGGCGCTGTTTTTTTAGGTGGAAAAGGGTTGGGCAGGTGTCATATCAGTCCGCAGACACCGCAGTAGCTGCCAAACAACGCAGTGAACTTGGGAAACACATTTAGAGTTATTTGGTGGGTGAAAGAGGGTTTGCAAAGGGAAAGGGAGTGGAAGATTTTATAGAACTGTTTCTATAGGTTGAAAAAATGGTTTGCATTTTATTAGTATATATGTTTGCATTATATACTTATCAGTTCATGGTGTATGGTACATACTTGTTATATAGTTATATAGTTAATTGTATTGTGGTGGTTTTGGACAGTAGTAATAAGTGTATAGTAATTATTGGTAATGTAGTAGGCGTGTGGCCAGAATCACCACAGTAGTAATATGTGTATAGTAAATATAGGTAATGTAGTGGGAGTATAATGTGTTTGAAATATGGTGGAAATATATCATTGAACTGTATATGGTACTAACGATTGTAGTACAATTGAGCATAGTGCATATAGAATATCTACTTTGATCATACTTGGTATGGCTACTGTAAGGATATTTGGCATGTTACAGCACAGAGTACAGCACTACTGCACAGGTAGCATTTTTTTTTTGATGCAGCACCACCACATGGGTGTCGTGCATTGCTATATGTGTTGCCAGAGTAACATGGACATATAAGTAAAGACAGGCTATTCAGTCAAAAACGATTATTACATATAAGATGCAAATCTATTTTTACAGTTAAAAGCACACATGTGCACATTCAAAATGCACACTATTTTTCACCTGAAATGGCTATATTGCAAGAGACGCATTTGAAAATGAATAACTAACCTTATTAATAACTAACCTGACTAATAAAACTTCATTTAACATAACCCACTAATAAAAATGTGTCTCCCCTGCAGAATTAGGCCTACTCTGAAAGTGAACTTTTAAACGCACATTCATTTTTTTTTCTCTGCTGCTCTGTCCACATAACTACAGGAAGCAAAGAGCTCGAAGGAACAGGAAATCAGTTTGTTACAATTGCCACTGTAGAAGTGAGCCATTGTGTAGTGAGGGAGGAGATGACATGATTGATTCTGATTGGAGCAGCGTCATAGCAAGTATCATGCTAGAGGCTGTGATTAGAACTTTGCTGGAGAAGCTTGAGGGGAGGGGGAGAACAATCGAGATCTTGCAGAGCTGGGAGAAGGATCTGTTTCCTGGCTGGGGCATTCCTGCTGCAAAAGCTGAGAGTTCCAGGCAATAACCCCGGTTTGAGAACGGCAGACGCTTGTTCTCACTGGGGTTGATTTTCAAGGGAGCCAAATTCAGAAAGAGAATAGCCGGAGAAAACTCATGCTGAACAGATAAGGTAATTACAGAAGCGAGTGGGAGCTGTGCGAAAGTGTGCGAAACTGTTCAGTCAGTGTATTCGAGGGAGTCTCAGTCTCTTATCAGCATATTTAATGTTACCAATTGAATATATTCTCGCAGCTCTCTGTTCATTTTATCACAAATAATGTTGTACCATTTCATTTATTTCTGTAAAAAAGTTAAACTGTGCTTAAAAGAAATTTCTATAATACAAAAATATTTGAAAACAGATAGCTAGTGTGTATTATTTCTCTCTTTCATTTCGCATGGGGAAAGGTTTAAACGTGGGTAGATTTTTAAACAGTGCAATTGTCATTTTAAAACAGATGTGTGCATGATTCTATTCAGTATGGACAGTTGTGAGTTTGTAGCATAGCCTGTTGGAGGTACATGAGTCAACGGGAAGAGAGACTCTCTGGACATAGTTCCCTACCGTATATAAGGTAGTGGAAATTACCACAAAAATACCACAGTAGCCCATGGTGGCACACAACGCTAACACTGAAAATGTGGTATCCCTAAAATGTAGGCCTGAGGTCTCTCTAGTGATCAAGAACAATCTAGATAAAAAACAAGGGATGTTGGATATCGGGGCTACAAATAAACCAACCACTATACCAACCAACCACGCAAACATCATCTAAATAGGTCTGAATTCTGAAATAATGCAATGTATTATTGTCATGTGTGACCCAATATGAATACAGAGAGTGATTATTGCTAAAGGTATTTTGGCGGTAAGAAAATACCGCAAAGCCCCAAATATCCACAAAATACCCAACATATTTATGGTGCGTTGCAGGCCGGGAAAGTGATCATAGAGTACCTACTGGGCGTGGCAAGCGTGTCTCACACTGCCATTTGCACATTAAAGGGAACCCATTTTATAATAGCAGTGTGCCACTAAAAACGAATTTCAGAATGTCACAAAGGGAAACCACATTTTCAGACTTAGTGCAATATTTAGAGGCAAAGTTGTTTGCACATGGGACGTGGTCGTCGAACAGCACCTCAGAATGGCGTGACCGCATTCAGGGTGAGGTGCAGAAAGAAAAACTAGACAATATTTTTGCAGAAGGCAGCATAATTCAGGTCTGCCTTACAAGATTATTGAATGCAGCCGATAAAAGTGCAGAGAAAGACTGTTTAATACGGCTATGCGGCAAAATATGGTTTATTTTGAATAAGTCCCTGCGAATGCAGGAAAATGATACCCAGCTAATTAACAGGTTAAAGACTGAATTAGATGGGGCAAGTAAAAATCAGGAAATGTTAAGAGCAGAATTGGATGTATGCCAAAAAGACATGCAGTTAAAATGCAGGGATTTTGATTCTCAATTGTGCAAAAGCAAGAAACAGTTTGAAGACAGTGAGCAAGAATTGGTACATTTAAAAGCTTTTGTGGACCACATTAAGCAAGATAAAGATGAAGTTATTTCTGAAATGCAGATTTTACAAAAAGAACATTGTGAAAAATAATGTGATCTCCAGAGTGCAGAACAAGAAATGATTAAAATGACTCAAGAAAGAGACAAGAGAAATAAAGAGTTCAATGAATGCCAAATGCAAATGTGCGACATGCAGGAGGTGATTAATAAGATGAGTGATGAAAACAACTATTTGCAAAATGAAGCAAACAGGCTCCTTAAAAAGTGTAAGGACTTAGAACAGCAAATGTGCATTCCCAAGTCCCAGGAGAGGCGGCAGGGTACCACATTCAATGGAGTGGAGGTGAATTCTAGTTCTGCCCAAAGAGCTAGTGCTCCAGTGACTGGGCCGGTGACTGCACTTGGTTGCAGCGCCCTTGGGGGATTTGATACTCCCATTGGGGGCAGCCACCAATCTCATACACCTGAAAACTGGATTGAATCACAAAGTAGTGCAATTCCGTGCATTGCAACAAGTAGCCCCATAAAAATAATGAAATCCATTAAAGCCCTGATCAAACCATTTAAAAATGGAGGTGAATGCTGCATTGAGGATCATTTAGAAGCGGTGCATGACATTTTTAAAGCACTCCAGATACCTAAGGAACAGTACAGACAATATTTTCATTTAACTTTAGATGCCCCGACGGCCAGCATCATAAGGGGATTAAATGAACAGCAGAATATGACCTGGGTGGAGTTTGAAAAAGAAATTAGGCGTCATTTTTCTCCTTTTCAGTCATTGCAGGAGGCAAAGAAAGTCGCTTACACAATCACTGCTGGACCTAAAACATCCCCTCGCCAATTTTTACAAGACTTGAAAAGAGCATTTTCTCGCTTTGATGTATCTTTTGACCCAAATTCCAATGAGTTCAAAACTGCATACTTCTATGGGCTACAGAAAGACATCATATCCCAATTGGTCCGTGAATTTGACCGTGACAAGTCCCTTGAATGGATTGTACATCAAAGCACAAAACTATATGAGGTACTCTATTGTCAGGGTAGAGAAAGTGATAAAATGAAAGATACTAGACCTAAATCTAAAGAACCCTCAGCCACAGTAATGGAAATCAGGTCAGCCAAAATGTCCCTTGAGTCTGCTCAAAGCCAAGGTAAAAATAATGTGACACCTGAACAAAGGGGTAATCAACAAAGATCGCCATTCCCTGTACCAATGTTCCAATCACATGATCCTAGTAATAGGGAGAGCTACATCAGCCCTAGGTATTTAGGGGACAGACCCCGGGTAGGATATCGGCCTGATATGGCAGGTACGAACAATAACCAGAGACAAAATCAAGATCAAAGAAATGATGGTCCCTACCAGTCATTGGGGACACAGAGCAGATTTGATGCCAACACCATGATATATGGTAATCAGGATAGACCCCAAAATGTGGATCGATTTACTGATAATGGAAATCAACATAGGGGCCAGTACCCACAATCTAAGAGACAGGATATGAGGCAAAACATGAACTACAATCCACGTCAGTACAATGATTCCCCACCAGGGGACTATAATCAAAGGATGGGTGCACCCCGCTCCCCTCCACAAATCAATCAAGAGTTCAGAAACCATCCCAACCAATATCAATCCCCTGAGAGGTATCAGAATAGATCCAATCAGGGGGAAAACAACCAATATCGACCTAGGCCACAGAAAGAGTATTCTAGAGAGATGGAAAGGTTCCAGTGCCTTGAGGCCCAAGTAAAAATGTTAGCTGAGCAAATAGGAAAGCTCTATACAGCGCAAAAACAAGCTTCCAAAGAGGGGGCTGATGGCCATAGCAATGACCGGGGGGCTTCCGAAAAGTGACTAAGTACTCATGATAACTGCAGTGCCAAAATGACAGATTGCTCTGATATAATTTTGCATAACGACTCTGAGATGCCTAATGAATTAAAAATGAAAGTGCCAGTAAATGAACATGTTACAGAAAGTGCAAATACTTCTAAAAAAGAGGTACGGTTTAACCTACAGCTAAATAAAACAGTAAAGATTTGCACAAATGAAAAAGAAACATTAGGAATTCCAAAAGAACAAAGGGACAGATTTAAGAAAAACGACTCATGCATGGGGAATACCAGGGAACAGGGAGTAAATGGGGATGCTATAGCTCCTTCCCTGGGCAAGCAAAACAATGACCAAACACAGGCAGAAAAGGGAAATACTCAAAAGGAGGGTACAAGTCAATCACCTGAAGAATTCTTTGAGCCACATATTTTTGAAGAGGCTGAAAGGGCTGGTATCACACTAAATGATCACAAATGCACAGAATTAAAAAATGACAAATTGCTGAATGATGTTGTTACACATGTTCAGTTGGAAGGTTGTAATGTGGTCTCTGATGTTACCCAGATGGATGGGCGAACAGTGGCCACACTCCAAAAAACCTCTGATCATGGAGAAATGAATAAAGTCTCTCGCGCAGAAATGGATAAAAAGGAGGGAAAAATGTCTTTCCATTTACCAATGTGCTTAGCCAAAAGTGAAAAAGGCCTGAGAAAGGTGAGCCCTGAAATCAGTAAGAATTCACACTTCTTATGTATATTAGAGGAAGTTGAGGACAGATATTATGCACCCATCACTGTAGAAGAAAAATGCCACACCTTTGCTATGATTGATACTGGCGCACAGGCCACAATTATGTCCAAGGAACTGGTAAAGAGTATCAATGAAGGGAGTTCCCCACAGAGTCA
Organism: Ambystoma mexicanum; assembly: GCF_040938575.1. Taxonomy (NCBI): domain Eukaryota; kingdom Metazoa; phylum Chordata; class Amphibia; order Caudata; family Ambystomatidae; genus Ambystoma; species Ambystoma mexicanum. The sequence goes on along the minus strand of NC_090935.1, from coordinate 1,394,066,616 downwards.
GATCACAGTGAAGGAAAATCAAGGTCCAGTGCATAACTTTAATGGGGAGGAGGTGCCCATCATAGGTGTAACTGAGGTTGACATAAAAATAGGAAAGCACAGAATGAAACAAGAGGTATTGATCACATCTATTTGTGAAATTCCATTTCTGATGGGGACAGATTGCCTGAAAAGATTGGCTCCTCTCATAGATGGGGTGAATGGAGTGCTGTGGTCCTTAACCAAAAAACCATTGAGGCCTAAGAAACTAAAATCACAAAACAGCAACATAAATGAATGTCACACCGTTGCCAAAACAAATGATGCTGTGGAGGTATATCTCCAGAATAGTTGCATACCTAGTGTCACTGTTATATTAATGTGTCAAGACGAAATGCAGAGCGACAATGAAAAACTACCTGTACAAATATACTTGGACCCAATGAAAAATTGGCAGACTGCCATAGATGAGCACACATTACGTTTTTATTTAAAAGAGAAAACATGCAAACAGAATATTGCTCCTAAAACAGATTCAGAAAAACACATTACCACTCTGGCAGAAATACACATGGAAGATGAGCAACCATGGGTTCATGTTGGTGTAAATGACTATTTTAAAACAATAAAGGCACTTTAGCGCTTGGACATGAAAGGAGTTTCATTAATGGGAAATTGTTGCAAAAAATAATGGAGAGGGAAGAAATCCCGAAATTTAGGATTAAAAACCAATATGTTTCTGGGTTGGACAGTCCAGACTTTGAAAACCGAATTGCAGGCAGATGCATGCTTAAAATTAGCATTGGGCAGAAAAAAATGTACCATAATGTATGGATAGTGAGTGGAGCACAAAATGAATTTTACATGGGCAATGACATCATGCACAGAATGTGTCTGGTGTTAGATTTCCTTAATCAAAAAATATGGTCACGCCTAGGTGGTCCGGCACCTGAATTTGAAGACAAAAGAAGGGTTTATCATTGTGCACAACTGGTTCCTTATGCAATCTAATTACAAATGAGGAAAGATACTATTATTCCTGCATTTACAAAACAGTTTGCAATAACACTGAAATGCAAAAATGGAGAGCAGATGAAAGACTCTGATGCATTTGTATGCCTGAATGAATCCATAAAACAGCAAGGCCTGGATTATGAATACATTCCATTGGTAGATATTGGTGAAGGATCTGTAAAAATTATGGTAAATAATAAAGGTTGTCAGGATATTCATTTAGAGGAAAACTCCCCATTAGGAATGGCCATACAAAAATCACATTATACGGCAGATTTAAATAACATGGTGATTGGAAATATTCCTGAAAAGTATGTAGATGCCAAGGGTGAGTTGCCAGAACACCTGGACTCTCAGCCCAAAGGAATATTTAAAATTAATTCTGTGTATCCTTATGATTCAAATGAGACAGTGTGCTGCCATCAAGAGGATTGCATAATATTTAATTTAAATGAAAATTAACCAGAAAATCAGCCCATTGAAGTGGAAGCTGATATGCCAAAATATTTAAAAGTGGCAGCTTTACAAAAAGACACAGCCACACAGTTAGAGGAAAGCGCCGAGATTCCCTTACCAGAAGATTTTCCAGAATTTTCCAAAATGGTAGAAGAGCAGATCTCCTTAGCGGATGCGTGTGACAGCAATGAGGATAGGAACAATCTGAGGGAGATATTTATGGAGTTTAAGGATGTATTTGCAAAAGATGCTTATGATTGTGGTTTAACTGATTTACATGTGGCCACACTACCAGAAGGGTGTAGCAGAAGTCCAGTGTTTGTACGCCAGTATAGACTACCGCTGGCATGTTTAGAATCATTGGCAGAGATTATTAAAAATTTGGAATCGCGGGGAATCATCAGGCCCATTCATAGCACATCCAATACACCTATTTTAGGTGTGTTAAAGCCAAATAGTCAATGGCGGCTATGTGCAGACTTGAGAGAGTTAAATAAAAGAGTACCAGTATCTAGATGGCCACTGCCATTCATTGATCAGGGCCTAGCTCAGGTACATGGTTCAAAAGTATTTACCACATTAGATCTCACCTCTGGATATTGGTGCGTGCCATTGGCAGAGGAGATACAGAATTTATTTTCCTTTACATTTGACAGGACTCAATATGCCTGGCTTAGAGCTCCGTTCGGGTACATCAATAGTGGGAGTGAATTTGACATATTTTTGAGAAAGGCCATGCCGGATGCAGTGGAAAGAGGAACAATAGTTAATGTGGACGATGTCCTGATAAAAAGTGAGGGCCTGAAAAGCCATTTTGATGAAATAAGACATGTGCTTGGCCAATTGCAGAAAGCAGGCACCAAAGTATCTTTGCAAAAAGCACAATGGTGCAAGAAAAAAGTGAACTTTCTAGTGCATGAAGTGACTGAACATGGGCTAAATCCACAAAAGAAGAAAATAGAGGCCATGCAAAGATTAAAAGATCCTAAAAATGTGAAAGGAGTAAAAAGTTTATTAGGGATGACAGGCTATAACAGAAAGTTCATTGAAAATTATGCAGAAATCACTCAACCATTGACTAAACTGCTTAAACTGAATACTCCCTGGAAATGGGAAAAAGAGAAGTCTGGTGCAGTGGCTAAATTAAAGGAATGTCTTGTAAAGGCACCATGTTTAGCATATCCCATAAAGGACAGGGATTTCTTTATAGAAATAGGTTTTTCTGAACATTGTATGTCAGCAGTGTTATCACAAAAACACAATTTGAATCACAAAACCATTGCCTATGCAAGTAAGGCATTTTCCCAAGTTGAAATGAAATTTAATGAATTTGAAAAGGCCCTATTAACCACTGTGTGGGCGCTACAACATTTCCGCCCCATTGTTCAGGGAGAAAAGGTGATTATTGAAACAAATAATCAACCTTTGCAATTTTTAGAGAGTAAAAGAATTAGATCAGGTAATCTAGCGCAGTCCAGAATCACTTCATGGACGCTGGCATTACAAGGTTTTCCTGTAGAAGTGAGATATGGACAAAATAAAAAGAACCCAATTGCTCAAGGGTTAGCTGACTTACATGACTGCGCAGCTGAACAAATACCAAATGAAATGGAAGTGGAAACTAGTTTGCAGGAATTTGAACAATCACCACACAAAGCTTTTGATGAAAAAACATGCAAGGATTTGCCAACTGTATATGTGGATGGTTGTGCTTTTCACATTGAAAATGACAGTAATAAACAATTAGTGGCAGGAATAGGAAATGTCTGGTTGAAATGTGAAGGCGTCCCCAGTATAGGGATGAGGATTGGAGCTACGAGCAGTCAGGTGGCGGAATTGGCAGCCGTTTATAAAGCAATTGTTACTGCAGTTGATAAAAAGTTCAGTGAAATTGTCCTGGTGACTGATTCTGACTATGCACGGAATAGCTTTGTGGAGTATTTGCCTGGTTGGAAAGCAAGAGGCATGGTTACATACAACAAAAAACCACTTAAACATGGAAAAATGATACAAACCATAGACAAATTGGTGTCAGAGAATAATTTAACAATATACTGGAGAAACATTCGTGGGCATTTAAAAACACCAGGAGAGGATAAGGAGGGAAATGATAAGGCAGACCACCTGGCTAAGATTGGGGCTGTGATGGGAGAATTGCTACCCATTGATTATTTAATGGGTGAAATACAAATTGATGCAGTAACACGTTCTAAAGCACCAAAGGAGGTAGATCAACCAGTGGTACAGTGGAGTCATGACACGCCAGACCAAGATTTGATTGAGGCACAAAAGAATGATCGAATTTTGGGAATCCATTATAATCATTTGATAGATCCTGAACAAAATCCTTTCACAGAAAATGATTGTATGGGAAAAGAAGAGTTGAGGGTGCTATTAAAGAACAAAACACGAATTAGATTACAGGATGGACTCATGATTAGAGAGTCCATAACAGGACAAATACAGTGGGTGGTACCCCTTTCATTCAGAGGGCTAATGCTACACCATGCACATGATGCCATAATTGCAGGCCATAGAGGTTCACAAAAACATTAGAAATACTAAAAGATTATGCTTACTGGCCACATATGTCCCAAGATGTGGAATTATATACTAGAGGATGTCTAGTATGCGCCCAATTTAAACCTGCTTCACCAATGCATAGAGCCCCATTAATGAAAAGAGGCCTAACTCTTCCATGGTCAGATTTACAAATAGACTATGTAGGGCCTTTAAAAAGGTCGAGCAGAGGAAACCGTTATATTTTAAGTGTGGTATGTTTGATGTCAAAGTGGATTGAATGCATTCCTGCACCAGATTGTAGTGCGCAAACATCAGCCACATTACTGGTGAACCATGTGTTCTCAAGGTTTGGGTTGCCACAAAGAATTGAGTCAGACAGAGGAAGTCATTTCACAAGTACTCTAATGAGTAAGGTATGGCAAATACTGGGTGTGAATAGAAAACTACATATTGCATATCGGGCGGCCTCTTCAGGTGGAGTTGAACGGAGCAATAGGTCTGTTGTGGATATTTTAAAGAAATTCGTGGCAGAAGCAGGTTCCAGCTGGGATTTACGTTTACGGTTGGTTTTGATGGCAATCAGATCAACTCCTGCCAAAGCAACAGGTGTTAGCCCCCATGAGGTCTTGACAGGTAGGAAAATGGTGTTACCACAACACCTACTATACAGAACACATGAGCAGACACTTGTGAGTGCATCCACAGTTCATGAGTACATTGATGAACTGAGGAAGCATTTGCAACATGCATTTGCTTTTGTGCAGAGAAATCTGGAAAGGGCTGCTGACAGTGCTAAAACATACTATGATAAAAGAACATCAGTGAGAGAATACAGTGTTGGGGATCAGGTGTACAAGTTTCATTTTGGAAAAAGTAAACAGAAAAATTCTAAATTTCTAGCAGCCTGGCAGGGGCCATTTCGAATTATAGATAAGGTCTCTCCTGTAGTTTATAAAATTTTGAAAAATGAAGGTGAAACGGCAATAGAGCAGTTTGTCCATGTAAATCAAATCAAACCATGCCATCCCAGACATGAGATCAGGCAGCTTGAGCATGTAGAAACAGATAAAGTCCCTTGAACACAAAAAGAGAAAATAAATGGGTACAATCAGGAGGCAGTGACAGAGAAGTTAAAAAGTTGATTGTTATAATGGCACATAAACACTGTAATATATGTAAATATATATAATATAAAATAAGTAAATAAATAAATAAATAAATATAATGGAAGCTCATGGTTGGTGTGCAGAGAGAAAATGTATTAAATATTGAATGCTGTTTTATATATGCTTGTTTTCTTGTTAACTTGTGTTTCATTTCAGAAGAAAAAAAAAACGAAATGTTTTTACCAAGCATGTTTTATTTTTGGCAAAAGGGTGAAGTTAGTATTGTGCTATGTACTTAATTTGTTTCTTTTCTATTTGATTTAGAAATTATTTGGTCGGAGGTTCCGGGATCAGAGGCCACGGGAGACGATGGAGTCCTGGAGCGCACGTGGACGGATTCCGGGAAAGCCCCAAAGAGGGGTGAAGACCAAGGCTGCAAAGCGATCAGCATTGAAGATGATACCAATGATATGGTTTATGATGATGATATTTGGAGGGATCTTCAAGAATTCAGAAGCACAGGTTGTCATTGAACCTGGACCAGCATCTGGTATCGCGGTGGAAGAAGCACCAGGATTCATCATGAGTGATAGAAGGATGATTTTCCAAAATATATACATACCATTGAATCCTGAGATTTTGATTGAAAAACATTTGAACAATACCGGAATTAAGATTGAACAGACTAAAGAGTGGCTGGAAATAAGAAAAGAGGACGCTAAGCAGTCAATAAGAGATATATTAATGCAGTTGGAGAAAACATTTGTGAATTCAGCAGACATTAAGAAGAGGAGAGGAAAGAGAGGTGCGGTGATGCTCGCGATATCATTGGTAATGTCTATAGTTGGAGCCATAATAGATACCACAATATCAACAGCCAATTCTATTTCGGTAGGAACACTGAGTACTAAAGCACAAAAACTGAGTATTGACCTAGAAATAATACAAAAATCATTAGATGGGATTAGAGGGGGACTGGATGAACAAGTAAGATTCATAAATGAAACTGCAATCATTCTAAATGAAGAAGCGGATGTGATGCAGTGGGCGACTAAAATAATACTTAAGCATGACAGAATTTTAAATGAAATATTGAACATAATGAGTATTGTTGATAGACTATTAACAAATTATATGAGAGAAGTTCAAACGGCAGTTTCACAATTGATTCAAGGACATATCCCCTTGTATTTTGTTTCGCAGGATATTATTCGTCAAATGATAGAAAGATTGACCAGGAGGGAAATTGATATAATACAGGTAAAAATTGCATTTGAAATGGGTAATGCAATGCCGTTATACGTGGACTTGGAAAGACTAGAGATCGGATTTTTGCTATGCATCCCATATGTAGCTCCTGAACTTATTTATCAAACGAAGTGGGTACACAACGTGGGATTTTGGCAAAAGGACAAATTTATTAAGATTAAGACTCCAGAAGTGGTGGCATTTCAGTCATGGGAATCTGAAGTTTATTTAATACCAAACCTGGAAACATGTGTCAAATTTAAAGAACAAAATTATATGTGTCCAGGTAAACCGTTTGTTCCTGATGCCACAGATGCTATTTGTGGTTTGAAATCTGACCCAAGTATATCAGAAGGATGTGAAGTGATTATTAGCAATATGGGGAGTGAAGAACTGGCACAGGCTAAGATGGTCAGAGGTAAATGGTTGGTCAGCACCTGTTTAAAGAACATGACGGTAGTACATTTAAACCATGGAACATACGTGGTTAAACAGGTGAAATATAATGTTTTTTATTTACAGGTTCCAAAGGATACAATTGTGTCAATTGGGGGGTTAACATTGTTTCATGTAACAAATGATGTTTGGGAAAGCCAAGTGGAAAATATCGATTTTTTCAAAGGGATACTTTTCCAATAGATCCGGATGTGGAATATTTATTGAATCACAAAGAAAGACATGTTATAAAAATGAATTTGAGAAAAAAACAATATTACAATTAGTAATCTGGGGATATAGAAGTGGAAAGATTTAATTGGGGAACCTGGGGGAACGCTCAATAGTGGGTTTGGCTGTCCTGGTGCTAATCATGGGTGGATGGTTTATTGTGCTATCAGTAAAAATGAAAATGTTACTGATTTTAGTAGCTACGTCAGGAAGAGAAAGATATCCCAATACACATGCATTTTAAAAGAAAAAAAAGAACAAGTTGTTTTTAGGAATTGACTTGGATCGTAGCCAAGTTCTAAAAACAAAAGGAGGGTATGTAAGGATTTTTGACGTGTTACAGCACAGAGTACAGCACTACTGCACAGGTAGCATTTTTTTTTTGATGCAGCACCACCACATGGGTGTGGTGCATTGCTATATGTGTTGCCAGAGTAACATGGACATATAAGTAAAGACAGGCTATTCAGTCAAAAACGATTTTTACATATAAGATGCAAATCTATTTTTACAGTTAAAAGCACACATGTGCACATTCAAAATGCACACTATCTTTCACCTGAAATGCCTATGTTGCAAGAGACACATTTGAAAATGAATAACTAACCTTATTAATAACTAACCTGACTAATAAAACTTCATTTAACATAACCCATTAATGAAAATGTGTCTCCCCTGCAGAATTAGGCCTACTCTGAAAGTGAACTTTTAAACGCACATTCATTTTTTTTTCTCTGCTGCTCTGTCCACATAACTACAGGAAGCAAAGAGCTTGAAGGAACAGGAAATCAGTTTGTTACAATTGCCACTGTAGAAGTGAGCCATTGTGTAGTGAGGGAGGAGATTACATGATTGATTCTGATTGGAGCAGCGTCGTAGCAAATATCATGCTAGAGGCTGTGATTAGGACTTTGCTGGAGAAGCTTGAGGGGAGGGGGAGAACAATCGAGATCTTGCAGAGCTGCGAGAAGGATCTGTTTCCTGGCTGGGGCATTCCTGCTGCAAAAGCTGAGAGTTCCAGGCAATAACCCCGGTTTGAGAACGGCAGACGCTTGTTCTCACTGGGGTTGATTTTCAAGGGAGCCAAATTCAGAAAGAGAATAGCCGGAGAAAACTCATGCTGAACAGATAAGGTAATTACAGAAGCGAGTGGGAGCTGTGCGAAAGTGTGCGAAACTGTTCAGTCAGTCTATTCGAGGGAGTCTCAGTCTCTTATCAGCATATTTAATATTACCAATTGAATATATTCTCGCAGCTCTCTGTTCATTTTATCACAAATAATGTTGTACCATTTCATTTATTTCTGTAAAAAAAGTTAAACTGTGTTTAAAAGAAATTTCTATAATACAAAAATATTTGAAAACAGATAGCTAGTGTGTATTATTTCTCTCTTTCATTTTGCATGGGGAAAGGTTTAAACGTGGGTAGATTTTTAAACAGTGTAATTGTCATTTTAAAACAGATGTGTGCATGATTCTATTCAGTATGGACAGTTGTGAGTGACTGTTTGTAGCATAGCCTGTTGGAGGTACATGAGTCAACGGGAAGAGAGACTCTCTGGACATAGTTCCCTACCGTATATAAGGTAGTGGAAATTACCACAAAAATACCACAATAGCCCATGGTGGCACACAACACTAACACTGAAAATGTGGTATCCCTAAAATGTAGGCCTGAGGTCTCTCTAGTGATCAAGAACAATCTAGATAAAAAACAAGGGATGTTGGATATTGGGGCCACAAATAAATCAACCACTATACCAACCAACCACGCAAACTACCGCACACATCATCTAAATAGGTCTGAATTCTGAAATAATGCAATGTATTATTGTCATGTGTGACCCAATATGAATACAGAGAGTGATTATTGCTAAAGGTATTTTGGCGGTAAGAAAATACCGCAAAGCCCCAAATATCCACAAAATACCCAACACTACTTAGTTCCATTGCATTATGAAGCTGAAAGCTCTGTTTCATTTTCTGTGGAAAAGAAACAGTATAATTTGTTGATGCAATTTTTCATATTCTTAAAGTAGTTAGATACCTGTTGGTTCATTCTAACTACATTAGAGTTTAGATGATGTTTTGCCGTATAATGATTGTGATGGCACATTCGAAGTGTTTTGCAATGGAGGGTATTTTTTTAAAGTAGTTAGATGCTTGTTAGCGTATTCTAAATATATTGGGCCTCATTACACGGTAGGCGGTAACCATGGCGCTATTAGCACCATGGTTGCCGGCGGTATTTTACCGTGTCCGCCTTGGTGGATGGCGGAATTACCGCCCTACTCCAAGGTGAGCGGGGGTGGTAATTCCCCATTCACCAAGGACCTTCCCCATTCCCATGTTTGCCCCCATAGGGCATAATGGGAATGGGGAAGGCGCTAATTACAGTACAGCAAATTGCGGTACCGTAATTAGCACCAAGGTCCCTTTGCGGGTTCATTTTTTAACGCCTGCTAAAAGCAGGCGTTAAAGTACCAACTCGCAAAGGGACCTCGTAATAAGGCGGTAAGGGTTAACGGTCACTGGTACCCTTACCGGTGACCGTTAACCCTTACCGTCTACCGTGTAATGAGGCCGATTGACTTTTAAAAGTACTATTGTAGTATTATGGATGTAGTTAGATATTGTTAGCGTACTCTAACTGTTCATTGTGGTACAGTTTAGTGACTAAATTTGGGTTGAAGGAATAATAAGTAGGCATTTTTTTAGATGTACTGGTAACCTATGTTTTGGAGTAACTGGGGTGTTGTTACATTCAAACCAACCACATATTTTTTTTAACATATGCAATATAGTGTCCTAAAGTGGTTGTGGCACCAGTGTGGTATATTATACTGGTGTGAAGATTTTCTTATCAATAGATATTTGGCAATGTGTGAAGCCTGTTAGTTTACATTTATTTCTGGTACAATCTGCATTGTACCTTATCAGCATTAGTATGACATATTGGCTATGTGAGTTCATGTGTATGGTGGAACACTTGTCTGAATTGCAAAAAGGGTATAATATGCCTTAATTTGCATTCTGCAGAACTTGGTGAAATGCAATGGATCCAGAATTTGGTATGGATATATATATATACAAATTGTTCATTGGGGATGTGCTCTTGTGAAACATGGTTGCAGAGAGTGCATGTATGTTTCCACAATTCTTGTGGCTCTTCCTGTGTGTGTATGGTACATTTTACCATTCCTGCACAGTAGTCCAATTCTTCTCTTATACCTGAGACACTGTAAGTGTTGCCAGGATTATTTGTGATATTTCTATGAAGGACGAGCATTTGCAAACACAACTGATCTGAGCTGTTTAAGCAAATGTTGTGAACAATTGGTGGCAATAGAAAAAGAGGATTGATTGTTACATTAGCCTACTCCACTTTTGTTGCTGAATTTGAATGGACCAGAGAGTTCTGTTTGTGGATCGTGTTATGGGCCTGTAGCTTTTTCTGGAGAAGAGACATTTGTTTCTTTGTTTTCTGATGGACGTGCAGTTGACTTTGACTTGACAGTTTTGTGGTTGTATTCTTTGATGCAGAAGGAGTTGGTTCTTCTTTTTTTAGTGGTATTGTTGGGAGATGTGCTATAGATTCCGTTTGTATTAGTTGTTTTTTAAAGGATTCCTTTTTTGAGGGACAGGGTACACATCTAGATGGGGGTATATAATGCACGTAGCCTGTTGTATTCCAGGATGCAAGGAATGTCAGTGTTGACTTTGTTTACATCAAATTTAACAAGGAATAGACAATTGAAGTTTACTCAGACATGAAAGTGCTATGTAACTCATACCTTTTTTAAAAACAGTGCTGCCAATGTCAATGCTTGATCTAGGGTTAGACCTTGTGATTTGTGAATAGTGACAGCATATACAAGTGATAGAGAAAGTTGTGTTCTGCGTACGTACATGTCTTTGAAAAGAAGGAACCTTGCTATTGTGCAGCCTTTTTTTTTACTTCTGCAGTTTGTCAAAGTGGATGTTGACAAACTGAATGTTGTTGTCATGTGGATATGTTGGATAGCCAAAAACTGTACCTATTGCTCCATTGACTAAACCTTGTTCTATGTCAAGGTTACATTTTAGAATTACCCTGCAGTTTAGACACAAAGTCAACATTTTCTCCAATCCAGCTGTGTTGGAGATACATTTTTTAAAGTTATTTAGACGTGCTGTTGCTTCTTGACACATAGGAAGTGTCATGATGTGCACTTCTAATTTGTCTGTGGTGCTAATATGCAGTATGGGTTGCATTTCCTTTTTCAAAATGTTCTCATTCAATTGACTACAGCTTTCAAGGGTTGGCATTAAGGACATGCATTTTAGATTTTGATGAGTTAGTTGTTGCATGACATCAGGAGCAGATGTGTTTCGTCCATGTAGCTCATGGATTAGCCTATTTAAGATGGATTTTGCATCTTTAGTAAGCAGACCAGTTGTAATGCTTTTTAACATTTTTAGCATAGGTGAGGTCTGCAGACTGACACATGTTTTTAGTTATTTCTTTGTAGTGAAAATGTTGGCAGAGATTTACATTTCTAATGTTGCCAAGCATATTGAGGAGGCATTGTTTGTGTCCTAATGTTTTCAAAATAGGTTGACCTTTTACTGGTGTTAATTGTAGGAGGTCTCCGAAAATAATAACATGTTTTCCTCCACAAAGTTGTTTGTACTTGTTTTGTAGGACTTCTTGCATTCGGAGCACTTTGATTGTTTCTGAATTCTGCGTAATTCAGTAGAAGCATCTGCTGACAATTTGTAGTATTGTAATTTGTTTTGGTGTTCTACAGGGAGAAGCAGTAGTCAGTGTAAAGTTACACCTCATATCTTGTAGGCAGCTAAACCTGTGGGAGCTGTAACTAGAGCTGAATGGTCATTGTTTGTTAAGTTCTATAGACATTTGCTGATCATTTTAATTAAGAATCTTTTACCTGAACCAGCTCTTCCACTTACATACAGGAGCAGAGGTTTATCATTGTTACAAATACAGGTTTTGGTTTCATGTTTAAACCATGTTCACTTTCTTGAGTCACTTCTAGATAAATGGTGGTTCAAGCACTGACAAGTCTTCCTCACTTTGTTTCTATGGACATGGTATTTTCTACCTCACTCATCGCTATTTCTGCTTCATTTAGAATGAGTAGATCTCCAAGGAGTTCTTTGCTTCCTGTAAGGGAAGGTTGACTACCCTCGGAAGTGTCTTTATCCCGTTGAGCTTCAATTTCTCCCTCTTTTCTCCCTCTTGTTTGCATTCATTGTCCAGCATTTCTTTGTATTGTTTGAAATGGTCATTTGTTATAGTGCTTTCTATTGCTTTGAACACAGCTTCAATTAGTCATAGTCATCTAATAATTCTCCTCTTTTCTCAAAGGTTCAAAAAGTTGGAGTAGGCCATGTAATACAGTTCTCTATGCTGTGGAGATTTAAATTATAACATGATATGATTAATTTGACTGGGTTTGGTGAGTTGTCTCATTCAGTGTTACATTGTTTTTTGTAGGTGTAGTTTTGGACAATGCCATACAGACACATGTTTTCCAAAGCAGTACTTCTGTTTGGGTAGTATTTGTCAAATCAATTGTTTTTTAAAATGTCCTGGCTGTGGGAACATTTGTGGCTATAATTTCTGTCTCCCTTTTGCGGGATATAGCTGGACCAAGGTTCAGCCAGACAATGAGTTCAGATTCACCCTAGAAGGCTGTATCTGTTAAATGGTGTGCAGCTTCGTAGCACCCGCACTCTCTATGGTAGAGCATTTTGTTACCAAATATGTACAATTTTTGGAATAGTGTTTTCTCAGATGAGATGTCATCCCAGAGGTCTTTTAATTCCATTTTCTCAGCTTTGGTGAGATAGGCTGTGAGATATTTTGCAACTGCAGTGCAAGTGCCTGCAATGTACTGTATGTCTATGTTTGCATTCCACGAGAGGGCAATGATTGCATTGGAATCATTGATGTACTTGGATGTTTCATCCCTTTTAATGTTGTAAGTATTTTTAAGGGATTTTAGGCTGTGTCTAACAGAAGACATCAAGCTGTGTACTCGTCCTTTTTTGCAAACTGGTCTAGGGAAGTCAAAGCAACATTTGGCATAGTATTTGCCTTTGTTTTTGTATCTATCTCGGCAGTATTTGCCACACATATGTTTTTGGAAGTGTAGGATTTGTGTATGTAGGTCACTATCTGTTGTTTCTGAAGGGATATCACAGGTGAGGTATTTTTCAATAAACTGTTAAACAGTGGTGTCACTATCATGGCCAAATGTAGGAGCATCCTTTATCTAAAAAAGCATCTGGACGTGTGGTACGGTGCTCCTCTGGATTGATATTCTTTTATCCAAAAGAAGTCGTGCACTTCTCCGAGCAGAGGGGTCGTTTTAACGCAGATCAAGTGCAGCATAAAAATGAAGCAATCGTGAAAGTACCTTGATACATTGACTGGGTCAAGAGAACAGAGTTCTCCTTTTGTTTTTATATCTATTCGATCTTTATTTTGGTTTGCATTACCTAAGAGGTTGTGCAAGTCATCCCATGCATATTCTGCACAACTTAAAGTAACAAACCATATGGGTGGGCCTAGGTTCCTCAGCATATAACATACATCAGCATGATGTCAGAACCAGTATTTGTGATAGTTGACTGCACAACTTCATCTTTGTGTTTTATCTTTTGAAGCAGTTGGGTAGCAGAAATGTTTTAAAGGTTAGAGCCTGTTTTTAATGTGTATGCAACTCCATATCATAGAGTTGCTAGTTCACTTTCAAAGAGGAGTTGGAAAATGTATTCAACGTTTTGTCTGAATGTAGGGTCTTCAGAATGCATTTCTAAAGGGCCATATTCTGATGTACTAATCTGTGTGGACCTTTCATCATATTGTCCTCCTTTTCCTGTAGGAAAGAGTAGAGGAAAAGAGCGTGCGGCTACACATTTTACCCATATGCTCATTGAAGGTCCTTTGGCTTGATGCATTTGATATGTTTCTAATGCATCATTGATGGTGTCTTTGGAGTCTAGTGTGTGAATTATATACTGGTCTAATATGCTGGCTGCAATAATAGGATCTACACAAATTGGGCAGTTGCTCATGAGTCTTCGATTATTTGGGTGTTTTCTCTTAAGTTTTCCTCTATGTTTATATCTTTGTAGTATTCATTGTTTTCTTTTAGATATTGTGGGGCTTGTCTAACTTTGTTTAAGTGGACTAGTTGTTGCCAAATTTGTTTGCCTTTTGTTGGTACACAATTAACTAGTAAAATCAAATAATGATCTATTGGTCATTGTACTCCTAGAGTTTCTACATTTTCTTTGAGATCTAATTGCAAATATACTACTTTGCCACGGATGGCCTTCAGTAACTCGGAAGAAGGTAATTTGGCTGATTTTGGTTGAAGGCATAATATAGCTTGAAATGGGTTTTCTGTTTAGATTATAATGCTCTCTCACAAGTTAGGTTGATGGAGAGCTTTTGGAAGTGGGAATATTAGTTATTAGTGATAGCATGTGATGGCATTCGGTTATTGTCAAGCTTTGAGTTGGAGTACGTGCAAACTGTTGACGGGTCAGTTATTTTGTATTTAGTTTCTGCTGTTACTAATTGGAACCATTGGGATTCTTCATTGTCCTCTATTTGTTGGCTATATATACTATTTTTGTGCTCTTTTTATATAAAGTTCTGCAACAGACACATATTTGGTCTGGCATTTCAGCACATGGGTTTCTTGTTTGTATGTGTTTGTTAGGATGTTGGGTTTTTATGAGGTTTTCGATAATGTTTTCTGAAGTTACAGAATTTCCGAAGTCAACTTCAGTTCCAAAATATTTACTTGGAATGTGCTCTATATCTTGAAGCTATTGCTTAGCTGTTCTATGCAGGAGAATGTTATTTAAATGTTGTAGTTCTAGAGCAGAACTTCTTGCATAGTGCATTCTATGTACAAGATTCTATATAGCAGAATGTTGTGTTGCTAACATTTTGATGTGGTGGAAGGTGCTTTTTCAAGCAGTTCCTAAAATGAAGCCTAATGAATGTCCTCGAAGTCCAGTGTGGCTGCACACTGGAAAAGAGTCCATGGTTTGTAAAGTTTTCATTTTACTTTTGTCTGTTAGTTTCACATTATTGTCTATGGCAATTGTTTTTGTTGTTCTTGTTTATAAGCTTCTTCATTGAAATATGGATCTGTGCTGCTGGTGTCAATCCATTCACCATCAAATAAGTTTGAAAAGGTCTCTATATTGGCACTGTGCATGTTTAGAAGTACTTTTTGAAATGTATTGATTAATTTAGTTAGTGGTTTCATTCTGTTTAAAATCAATAGATTTTTTGTTTTGTCTTTAGTAGAAAAGAGCTGTCAATTAGAGCTTCCAGGTTTAGTCTCCAGCGGTAGTGTCTAAGGGTAGATCGTGACTTTTCAGCTCTTTTTATAAGATCGTGAAGAGCTCTATGGGGGAAATTATTTTGTAACATACATTTCTTGGATTTTGTTTGTACATATTTTTTTACTTTTAGTTTTTGCAAGAGAGGCCTTGCCTTTTTTCAGTTATGGCTGGTTTAGGTTTTGTTGAGGGTGGTTACTAGCTCTTTTGTTTGAATGTTTTCTAGAAATTGTTTTAGAGGTGGATGACTATATGGTTTGGTTTTATTCTTATCTGCTCTATTGTTTTTTTCTTTTCTGCAGAGTTGCTTTTTGGTAGGCATTTTGTTGTATCTGTTGGAAAAAGAGTATGTTTGGATTTCAAAGTTGTGCAATGTATATGGATGTATTGTGAATGGGTGTGTGGATGTGACTGGTTAGCTTAATACAGTGCTGTTTGATTTTGAGGTGCTTTATCAGGTGGGTTGGGAAGGTTGTGAGAGTAAGAGTCTGCAGAGGTATGATGGTGTTGAGTTAGCGAGTAAGGGAGTGGTGGTGTCATTGAATCTGTAGAGACATTGTGCTGCTTCCAGGAAAAGAGTGGGTGTTGCAATGGTGGTGTTTAGATGGGAATAGAAAGAGTATTAATGGTGCAATGCAGTGGGTCAGAGTATAAGAAATGTTTGTTCTAAAAGATTTCTCTAGGGTAATATATAGTGGAACGGTGCTGCTGTAATTACATACATATACATGGTACATTACTGTACTTACTTTGTAGGATGGGAAGGGTATTCTTTTTTCGTTTCTTGTATTCAGAAATGTGCTTCATTCCTGTAATTGTAAAAGAAAGTTAGTGGGGATATGTAGTAACGGTGAAGTACTTTTAGTAAGCAAGGTTGTTATTTATTAAGGTTGGAGATGTTGTTGGAAAAAACAGTTAATGAAATAACTGGAAGTTTAAAAATGTTTGTTTTTAGGAGCATTTTTGTGAAAGTTAAGAAATGTGTATGTGCATTTATAGAAGCTCTGTGTGTAACGTTTACTAAAAGAGAAGAATATTTCATGGAAAAGATTTGTAGTGCCTTTTTAAATGGCAGATGGATTGTGCAGGTTTAATATGTTAGGAGTATATGCATACTTGCTAAAATGATGTCTTCTATTCTGTAGGTGTTTATGTAGTCTTAGATGTTTTGTTTGCATTCTGGGACTTGTAGTTCCACTTTTCCCATTATAAAAGTTGGAGTATAAGGCCCAGATTGTAGAGAAAAAATGAGGACTGCATAAGCAGCTAAATATTGGAATGGGTTATGTTAGGAAGTATACATGTACTGTCAATATATTAAACTGGCACACACCGAGTGGCAATTAAAAATGGTGTACACATCTATTTTATCTGTTTTTACTTTCTTTCATGAAAAGTGACTTAGTGCTGCTATAAATGCAGATATGCATTTTTTTACTTTCATCAAACTGCTCTCAAAAAGAAATATTTTGAAATGCAGAGCATTTCATATGATTTTTTGATATACATGTCACAGTTTCGAATCTTCAGGTCCAGTCCTGTTTTTTTCTTTGCATTACGGGACTTGTAGTTTGAGTTTCATAATCAGAGAAGTGAAACTGGAAGAGACAGAATGCAAAGGAAAAAATGAAGACTTTATAAGCACCTACAGATTGGAATGGATGATGTTGGGATGTATGTAGGTGCTGGCAAAATATTAAACTGGTGCACATTAAGTGTCACTTTAAAATGGTCTACAAATCTTTTCTATCTAATTTTCCTTTCGTTTATGAAAAAGTGACACACAGTGTTAGGTTTAGAGGTTTTGGATGTGATTAGTGGATTGATGTGTGACTCTTTTAAAGCAGCCAATAAGGGAGTATTGAGCACATGAAAGTGGTAAGGGTGGAAGGGGTGCCTGTGTGTTTGTTACAAGGTCTGCAGACACCATGGTAGTCAGCAGATGACAGGTGCCACATCCAGGTCTTTTGAGGATGCCTGGCATGGAAAGGGGACTGTGGGGATCAGCCAATTAGGTTTGCTCGGTGTGGTATACAGGACGAGAGGTTAGCAGGAGTTTTGTTTGCAGGAATTATGAGAGCACTGGAAATGGCAATGGCAATGTGTTTGAGAAGGCAGAGTGTGTGGATGTTGGGGGACTCTTCAATTCAGTCATTGAAGGTGTATGCTGAAAATCAAGGAATCTTTGGAAGAATTGCATTGGCATAAGTGGAAGTTTTGTGGCATTTAGTTTGTGGCTTAAATTGGGCATGCTTGTTCTGATTCTGTCAGTGAGAGTATGGCTCACTTCAAATGTCCAGAAATTGTAATTGTGCATTGTGGAGGGGACAGTTTGTGGTTTGTGACTCCAGTGTGTTTGCAGGTTGCCATGAAGGATCTCTTTAAAAGCCTTATGGAAATGTTTTCTGCTGCCAAGATCATTTTATCTGAAATAAATCAGTGGCAAAAATGGAGATGTCTATAAAACTTTTACTGTCCTCAAATGGAAGAATCAAGGCAGCTTGTCAATACAGCTATATCTGCGTTTTTATATGCTGCAGGACTGTCATTGTTTGAGAATGACAATATATGGTCTGATGGTCTGAATTATTTTTTTGATGTTGGTGTTCATTTCAAAGATGTCGGAAATGCAATTTTCCTTTACAAAGTTAGGAATGCATTGAAAATGTTCCTGTAAGAAAATTGTAAGGGAAGATGTAGAGTGTAGATACGTAAAAGCAAATAAAGGGGAAAAAAGGTGTTTGTTAATGTATCCCCCCAAAAAAGGTTCTTTTCAGAGCCCTCACTAAAGAATAAATAACTTAAATTGTGTTTCATTTCCTCCCCACACTCCTTTGAGTGGACACTGTGCTGTCCGCGGATGGCACATGCCACATCCGGGTCTTTTATGGATGTCTTGCATGGGAAGGGGACTGTGGAGACCATGGACAGTCATGGTGTCTGTGGACATTACAGACATCGGGGGATCAGCCAATCAGGTTTTCTGGGTGTGGTATACAGGAAGAGAGGGTAGCAGGAGTTTTTTTAGAGGAAATTGTGAGAGCACTGACCAGTGCTATGGCTATGTCTTTGAGAAGGCAGTATGTGTGGATTTTGAGGGACTCTTCGTCCATTGGTTGAAGGTCTATGCAGAGCAGAGCTGTGTGGATTGGTGGATAATCTTGGATTACATGAATGTTAAGTTTCATGGTATGGATTGCAAGGGATGAAGTGGGTAGTCCTGCTCCCATTTTGTACAAATATGGTTCAATTGAAACATCCAGACATTATTATTCTTCATTGTAGAGGAAACAGTTTGGGTTATGTGACTGGAATTTCATTGCAATTTGGAGACATTGGGAAAGTTGAAGGAAATGTTGCTCACAGACAGATGTGGATGTGTTTGATTTTATTTCATCCACAAATGGAAAAAAGCAAATCGCAAAGTCAATGAAGCTGTGCTTTTCTTTGAGATGTTGGCATGAGATTTTTTAATAATGAGAATATTACATTTGACATTGGTAACATTCCTCTGAGATATGGAGTCCATCTAACTGATGTGGGTAATCAGATTTTTCTGGAAAACATTAAAAATGCTTTGAAGCAGTTTTTGTGAAAGTGAGAAGAAATAATTAAATTCAGTAAACTGTTTCTTAGTTCAGTTTATAAAACTAAAAATTTAAAAAAATATATAAAAGCCAAAAACACGAAAAAAAAGGTTCTTTTAAGAGCCACCATTTTTTAACTCAAAACAATTAAAATTATTTTAATTCTCCCACCCCATAGCTGACATTTTTTGGGAAGCACAAGTGGCCATAGCAGATGCCATGATCCTGTCCACAAAGTTCTGCAAAGCAGTCGTTGCAAGATGCTCTCCCATGGATAGCCAGATTGAGAATGAGGAAAGGTAATGGGTGGCTCCCTTCAGATGAACCATCCAAGGACAGTCGTGCTGTCCGCGGACAACCGAGTGACAAAAAGGCCTTGAAAAGTTGTACAACGTTGCCAGATGAACAAAGAATGGGCCTCGGAGCTGTGGAAGGGTAACATTTCTGATTGAAACACCCTAGATTGACTGAAAATGCACTTTTAAACTGTCTGCAGAGCACGGACACCATTGGCGAACAGGCAGTTACGCCACACAGGTGCAGTTAAATGATGTTGTCTGAGGACATCCATGGCCATGACGGCCATCCGCAGACACACACGGGCGGGAGTCGGAGTGCACATGTGCTGGGTGTCTGCAGAACAGGAGTGGTCTTCGCGGACTAACTAAAAGTGTGTCATACAAGAACAGACATGTCCGGTCATCGTGTTTGTCCGGGGCACCTCCATTTTGAGTGCAGACACCCTGGACAGTTAAAGTGCCCGCAGACTCATAATTGAAGTTTTAAGTAAAATAATGAAATATCACACAACAATATACAACACATTTATAGTATACAATCTATATTTATTCATGAAAAGGATGGGGTATCGGAATGGGAAACATAAATGGGAGTTTTTAGGAGATGTTAATTGTGTAATGTCTGTATTGTAAAACTCATACAGTTACTTATCGGAAGTGTTCATTCATTCCAACAACTTAAAACTGACATCAATGTCAGCTCTGACTTGCCTTTGATATGTGTTTTTAGGATATGTTCATTTTGTAATGTACCAACTGTAAAACGCATAAGCCCATCGTACATGATTGCAAAGTATGTTTTAGTTGCCTCTGTGGTTGGAGTATGTGCTGTAAGAATGTGTTTCATAGGACCATGTGATGTAGGGGCACATGTTATAGGATTGCATTGTAAGAGTGTGTAGTATAATAGTAGCATGTGAGGTAGGAGCATGTGTGGTTGGTGCATGTGTCTGTGGTGCATGTGCCATATGTCCACATGTTATGTGCCGTAAGCGCAGGTGTATTAGGTGTGAATGTCATAGGAACATGTATGATAAGAGTATCTGTTGTAGGTGTGTGTGTTATGGCAGCAGGTGTCACATGAGAACATGTAATAGGAGAACTTGTTATAAGAGTGTGTGGCATTAGGGTGTGTGTTCTAAGAGTGTGTGGTAAGTGTGTGGCGTAAGGCTGTGTGTGTGTGTGTGGTAGAAGTGTGTGTCATAGAAGCATCATAGGTGCATGTGTCATAGGGGCATGTGTTATAGGTGTATCTGTCATAGGTGTATGCTCTGTGTGCAGTTCATATGCAAGTGTGCATTAATCCCATCACCTTAAAATTTACAACGTCAATTCATACACTGCAGACAGTTCGTGTTAAAAGTGTACATTTATTCCATGACATTAAAACGCAAATAAAAGTCAGCTGAGACGATCATTTAATGTGAATGTTTAGGAGATCTTAATTGTGTAATGTACACATTGTAAAAGTCATACTCTGTGTACGTGATTGCAACACATGTTGTAGTTGCCTCTGTGGAAGGAGTATGTGTTCTAAGATTGTGTGTCATAGAACCATGTGCTGCAGGAGCACATACTCCAGGGCTGCATCATAAGGGTGTGTATCGTAAGAGTGTGTGTGGTAAGAGCATGTGTGGTAGGAGTGTGGGTCATAGGTACATGTGTAATAGGTGTGTGTGCCATAGGAATATGTGAGATAGGAGCGTGTGATGTAGGAGTGCTTGTTGTAGCAACATGTGTCATAAAAGCATATGTCATAGGAGTACGTGTTTTAGACATGTGTGCATTACAGTGTGTGCTGTAAGAGTGTACAGTAACTGTGTGTTGTAAGTGTGTGTGTGGTAGGACCGTGTATAATACAAACATGTGTAATTGGTGCACACTCTGTGAGATATTAATGTACCAACTGTAAACTGCATATGCTCTGTGTACATAACTGCAATGCATGTTAAGGCGCCTCTGTATAGGAGTATGTGTTTAAGAGTGTGTCATAGAACCATGTTTTGCAGTAGCTCATGACATAGATAGATTTCAATTGTGAATATCTCAAAATTGGTTGAGTCGATTTTCAAAATTTGCTTTTCAGTGCACTAATTATAGATAAAATCTCAGGGTCTGCAAATATTGTGAGAATTGAAGCAGTCAATTTGGAGTTATTTGGACCAAAAAATTCTATTTTGTTCCAATGTAACACCTTACGTTAAAAGCTGTTCAAAACATGATCAAAGTAAAACAAAATTAAACTATGAAGTCATTAATCTACAAATCTGAAATTGTGCATGCACATGTGGCAGCCTCAAAATATTACTCAGGGATATTCATGCAAGCATTCAGAATTTATTGAGAAAAGTCATTTTCTAAAATGCCATAGAGAGTTTGTCTTAACCTTAACTAAGCCTTGCGCTAGCGCATAATATCATAGGGCTGTGGTCACCACCCTATAGTTAAGGTGAGTCGGAGACTCATAGGAACCCCTCAAAATGCTATTGTTAATAACTTTTGTTTGCGAAACGGCTTCGGCTGAAATATTGAAAGTGATTGAAGACCTGCGTCGCCCCCCCCCCCCACAGACTGCAAAGTTTCGTGTAGATTTGTTACAAAATAAAAATGTTATTAAGCAAAAAAATCAAATGTGCAGTCTACTTCCCATTTATTTTCTCATAGACAAACAAGGTCCATTTTTGCCTACACGCACAGCCCAAACTGCTGGACGGATTTGGACGTTGACTCGCGATTCATGCGTGGCCTGGGGTTATTCTGTGCAGTAGTTTTTTTAAATAATTGATGGAGAAGGGGGTACCCCATTCCCAAAAATATATAGTGATATTTGGGGGATTTACCCAAAACCGGGTGTTTTTAGAAATGAAACAACCGCCATCTTGTTTTTCTCTCAATGTGAGTGATATTTGCAGCTATAGCCACAGATATGGGAAAATGAAACACAGGAAAAAAGCTACTTCCAGGTAAAAAAAAGGAAAAGCCATTAGGCTAGAGGTGATAGGGAGGCTAGAGGGCACCAAGTGAAATTTTGAGTTAGAGGGGTCTATGGGCTGAGTTTGCAGCACAAAGCTTTCTGTAGACTCGGCTATAGCCACAAATCGCTGACATCTGAAAGCAAACTGCATCATAGACACAGCGTGTGTTGTGGGTGGAAAGGGAGAGGGCAGGGGAGCTAAGGAGGCAATCTGCGGAGTGGGGGGAGCTAGCACAGATGAGGGGGCACTTGGTGAGGTGCTGGGGACGGGAAACACAATTCTTTGTGGCTGTTTTGCCAATATTTGCAGCTATATACAAGGCTACAAAGGACTTCAGATAACCACAGGTAGGAGTAGTTCTGTTCACACAGTTATATATTTTGGGGTGTCAGTGTTTTGTTTCTTTTTGAAAGTTATTTCTACAGGAATAGTGACATCAGGGGTGAAAAATGACTGCTATGGTCAGTGACCTGGTGGGTATTTGGGACTCTTTTATTTTATTTTGGCAGTGTGTTTTCAAGCTTTTGTACATGTGAGACTTTGGAGAAAAAGAGAAGAAATTACTTTAACAAAATTAATATAAAAAGGATCAATTGTATTCTATTTTTCGATAACCCGTAGATACCCTGTACAATAGATTTTAGGATGTGTGTTCTTACTTATGGTGTTATGTTGTGTGGCTGTGGAATGTTTGTTTACCTAGTTTGCTGTTATGTATTATTCTCTGCTTGCTTTATGTTCAGCTATTTTATATACGTACGAGTAGTGTTGTACTGTATTGATATTTTAAGTTATATTGTACCATAAAGCCTGAAATGAGTCCCCCTTTTTATCCAATTCGTGTAACCGCAGTTATGATCAAAGTCAATGAAATGTAACAGCGGGTATAATGAAAAAACATTTAATTTTTATTTTATTGTATTTGTGTACTTGTATAAGTAGTTCTTAAATGTACTGTTGTGGGGTACACTAGGTATAGTATTTTAGCACAACTGAACTGCTGTTTTGTTGTTTTGAAGGAACACTGCATTTCCTTCATCAGTTAGATGTTCTCTGTCAGGTCTATAGAAATTGATCATGTGGTACTCTATGTCGTTGTTCGAAATCCATCATTGGTTGTGGTCTCTCATGAATACTGCAACTGCTTCATTAATTTTCCTCCGGGACTTCTCAATTTTACCATTAAATCTGGTTGTCCATCTCCATTTTTGCCTCTGAGTCAGATTGGAAAATATGAATCTGGTGTAAGGAAATAGTTCCATTAGTTTTGCCATGTCTTGTTTGATTATTAAAATAAGGACACACCTCATTAATTCCCCAAATCATTGCATCCACAATGAATTAGTACGAGCTGGGTGCCCTGTACTTTTCAGAATGAACAATTAATGGAAAACCTGGAACCAACACATTCCCCACAATCCAAACTATGTAATTGTAAAATCTCTAAAACTTAGGTCCATGTTAGTATTTAGTTCATCACAAAAACCGAGCAACCAAAACAGCCACTGAGCAGCCACAGAGTTTTCAAACCTGCCATGAATTAACCTTTAGAGAGTAAACTTACAAATATTCTTGCTACAATGAGATAAACTAAAGAATATTGGTATAGGAGACACTCTGAGGTTAGATGCATGATCAGAAACTTGGGATCTCCAACTTGGTTTGTGACTTTGAGTTGTGCTGAGTATGGTTGGGATGATCTTGCAGAGTGGATTTGTGAAACTAATCCACAGAAAGCAAATATAGAACACATGACACCAGGAGACTTGTGATCTATGGATCCTGTAACTGTATCGTGTTTTTTATCACACATTTGTAGCCATGTTACACTTCATATCTAATTAAGAAAATGGTACATTAAGTACTGTGGACCATTTATTTTGACTGAAAGAGTATGAAGCACGTTGGGCTCCACATATACATACACTGTTGTGGATTAAAGATTCTCCTCAGTTTGGTAAGGAAAGTATTGGCTTTGTGATGGAGTTCATTGAAAAGCATGTTATGTTATGTTATGTTATGTTATGTTATGTTATGTTATGTTATGTTCTGTTATAAGAATGTATATAGCGCATGTTCATCCAAGGACATCATGGTGCTCACCAGACAGGAAGATCAGACAGGATATAGCAAAACAGAAAGGTCTTCAGAGCCTTGCAAAAGCGGACATAGTCAAAGGTAGCGTGCAGGGACAGGGGGGGTGAATTCCATGCCTTAGCTGCTGCCACAGAAAAGGAACAGCCACCCAAGCAAGAGAGTCTGACCCGAAGAACTTGAATCAAGAAGGCTGATTGCAAACAAAGGGATCCTGGGGGAACATAAGGAAGGAATTTAGTTTGCAGATAGTCAGTGCCACATTTATAAAAAAGATCTGTGAACAATACAGAGTGACTTAAAAAGGATACCTTTCTCAACCGGAAGCCAGTGAAGCTGGCAGAGAAGGGGAGACATATGTGTGCCAAAAGGAGGGTGAGTTACTGACCTGACCTCTGCATTCTGAAGGAGCTGCAGACAGTGCACAAGATAAACAGGATGAGCCAGATAGAGCCTGTTGCAATAATGGATATTGCTAAGCACAAGGGTGGCTACTATGGGTGCTTGAAATTTCAGAGGAATAAAAGGCAGGAATTTTCGTAAGATTTTAAGTTTGAAATGGCCTGATTTAGAGACAGAGGTGACCAGGTCGCACTTAGAAAAAGACAAGAAGATTTTAACCCCCAGATCTTTCACAGATTAAGCAGGTGAAGGGAATGGGCCAAGAATGGCAGGCCAGATGTCAGGGATCCAGAAGGACAGAGAGCTCCAGGTGACAGTAACCAGAACCTCTGTCTTTTCACCATTCAGCTTCAGCCAGTTCTTCGCCATCCAAAAACCCAGATCTTCAAGGCACTCCTTAAGCCATGCAGCAGTATCAATCATGGCGAGATCCAGACGAAGCATGATCTGCGTGTCATCAGCGTAGGAGTAACACAAGAAGCCATTGGAATGGAGAAGACAGAGAAGTGGACAAATATTAATGTTGATCAAAGTGGGAAAAAGAGCAGAGCCCTGCAGGACTCTGCAGGACAAGGAAACATACCTAGAGCAGAAGGGAGCAAGGAAATCAGACTAGAAACGGTCAGCCAGAAAGGCAGAGAACAAAGCCAAGAGCTGGCCTGACAGACCCACATAGGACAGCTGGGTGATCAGGGTGGGATGTTCAATGGAATCGAAAGCAGCTGACATATCTAATAAAGTCAGTGCCCCAACGCCACCCTGATCAACCATGCGAGCCAGGTTGTCAACCACAGACGCAAGAACTGACTCAGTGCTCCTTCTAGGGTGAAAACCAGATTGAAAAGAATCAAAGAAACTGGAAGATTCAAGAAAAGAGGGAAGCAGGGGGGAAACCAGGGACTCAAGAAGCTTCATAAGAAAAGGAAGGAGTTTGATAGGGCGGAAATGAGAAAGAGCAGAAAGATCGAGAGGGTGTTTCTTAAGCAGAGGAATT
Source organism: Ambystoma mexicanum (assembly GCF_040938575.1). Classification (NCBI taxonomy): domain Eukaryota; kingdom Metazoa; phylum Chordata; class Amphibia; order Caudata; family Ambystomatidae; genus Ambystoma; species Ambystoma mexicanum. The sequence continues at coordinate 1,394,040,901 of NC_090935.1, read as the reverse complement.
ACTAGATCATGTTTCAGGGCACTAGGAATATAACCAGAGGAGAGAGAGGTATTAACTACTGATGTAATCAGTGATACAATCTCCCCCGAAATCTCCTTAAGAAGAGCAAGAGGAATAGGGTCAAGCGTTTAGGCAGATTTAAGCTTATGAATAGCAGCTAGAACATCATGATCAGTAAAAATAGGAAAGGTGGGCTAGTTACCATTGGAAGTAGAAAGAGAGGGAGAATGAGAGGAAGCCACAGACCGCGAGGCAGTATTAGTAATTTTCTGACAGATGATGTCAATTTTATCAACAAAAAAGTCAGAAAGAGTCTTACAGAGATCCCGAGAAGGCAGAATCTAGCTTTGATAGCTTTGATAAGGGAGGACAGCGAGTGAACCAGATCTAACAATGCTTTAGGTTGGTTTATTTCTGCCTCAACTTTCGTAACCCTAAAAAAGGTGTTTGGTGGCCTTCGGATAGGTAGCGGTGGCTAGGCAGAAGAGAGTCTTATCAGCCACACAGTAGCTTGTTCTCCACTTCCTTTAGGCCTGCCTACAAAGAAGTGTATAAGCCTGAAGTTCATCAGAGAACCAAGGTTCTGAGTGGCAGTTTTTTTCTTTTAGAAAGCCTAAGAGGAGCCAAGGAGTCAGCAAGAGTGGAAACTGTAGAAGCCAAAGTCGTCAGGGAGCAAGGCCCAGCCCGAACACATTGGGAGATGAGGCAAGCCGTAAGATCAGCTTTGGAAACAAGGTGCCAACTGTGTTTAGAAAAGTCCTGTGTGACCATAGGCAGAGTAGCAGCCAATAGTGGAAGGGAGCATGGCACAACAAAGTGATTGGACCAAATTATAAGGAAAGAAGGAGTCATGGTAAGACATCTCTTGTGGCAAAAGCAAAATTGAGGGTGTTACCCAACTGATGTGTAGTTACTTGTTCCATTCCAGCTCAGCATGTGAATGCTGATCTAAGGAAAAAGGTGGAAAGATTTCAAAAGCACTGATGTGGCAAGTACTGTCAGAGAAAATACAAAAGTAAAGAGAAGAACTACACTCAGTGCAGATTTGGCTTTCCAAGGTCTGTGACACGAGTTGGACAAGTGAATACTTTAATGTCATCTGTTCGACACCATGTTCCGGGTATGTCACCAAGAAATATATATTATTTAAAAAGAAGTAAGGAATGCTAATTCATTAATGATTATAATCCTGTAATTGCTCAACTTTGGAATGCAAATACTGCTTTACAATGTATTGCTGATGATTCAACAGCTGTTGCTCAATATATTACAGCATACATGACAAAAGCTGAAAAGAGCAATGCAGCTGATGTATGGCAGATTTATCAGCAGATAAAAGTCTTAGAAACTTCTAAGTTTTGGTTTGAAGATGCTTTCACATAGAGAGTGTGGTAGCTACGAACCTGAAAATCCGCTAACTAATTTGCCTCTGTATGGACATATCATTTATATAGTTTGGTTAAGTCTTGGACCAGCTAGTACTAGAAATCGGCTATTGAAAATCTTTGAGTGAAATTGAGAAGTTAGCTGAAACAGTACCTGACAGTACAGAGATTTTGAAAACTAACATGATTAAAGCATATTATCCCAATTGTTCTGAAACGTTGGAGGATCTTGGTTTATATGAAGTAGCAGAATACTCCCATGTCGAAATGTTGAAGCAAACAGTGACACAGGACGTTTCAAAGTACATGGTTGCAGTGGTAGTCTAGTGAGACATGAGAAGTCAAGTCTCATTAACCACATGAAACTGTCTTGCCAAACTGCAGGAAAAAGGAATTATTTTCTTTTTGTCTTTTGCAGTTGTTCTTCACATGGCGTGCAGAGAATGATTTGCCTGGAAGTTGTGAAGCTTTTGATCAATCATTTTTTGCTAAAAAAAAAGCTTAATTAAATATCCAAAATGTGAGCACTACTTGGAGTTACTGGAGAAAGAACTTTTGGCTACTCAATTGGCTAAGGAAACTCCTGAGGGAAGTGAAGATTCCACAGTAGGAAGTCAAAATGTGCTTGGTGAGCCAATTATTCAAACTGATGTTGAGCTTGCCATGGAGGAAGTAGAAAGTGCAATGCAAGAAAGTAAATTTGCAGGTGCTAATTGTGATGAAATTGTTAGTAAACGTAATGTAGAGCAAAAAGACATTTAATAAAAAAATAAACATAAGTTCTTACATGGTTTACGCATGACAAGCATGAATGTTCTTGTGTGCAATACAAACCTGTATGTTGTATGTAAGTGGAGAAGCAGGAACAGGTAAATCTTTTTTAATTCATGCAATAACAGCTACGATTCAAAATGAAATGGATTCCTCTTTGTTATGCATTGTAACTAGTCCAACAGGTTTAGCAGTATTTAATGTAGGAGGTGTTACTTTACATCGCCTGTTGATGATACCAGTGGAGCATGACGACAAACTAGAATATGAAACACTTGTATCAAGTGCAGCACACAAAGATAGAAAAGGTCTTAGAAAATGAAATACTGTGATTGTGGATGATGTAAGATTGATGCAAGCTTTCATTCACTTGCGAATGCAAGAGGATTTGAAGACTGACTACAACATTTTGTTTGGAGGTAAACATGTACTTGTTTTTGGAGACTTGTTACAATCAACGCATGTGAAAGGTCAACCAGTTTTCAGAATACTGCCATCTAAGGATACTCAAAAAATTATAGGAAGTATTGTTATTTTAATCTTTGGAATTGTTTTGAATTCCAGGAACTTACAATTAATATGAGGCAATCTGCAGACTTAGAGTATGCAGAAATGCTTAATAAGATTTGTATAGGTGCTCTTGAGGACAATGTGAAAGCAGTCTTAAAGGGACGACTAATTTCTAACTTCTTTCATGCAGATTGAGGTCCATCTGATGCCATGTTTCTTGTGCTGCTTTCATGTGCACACTTTTGCAGAGGGTACAAGTTTAACTCTACAATGCTACTGTAAGAAAAGCAAAATAATGTGGGGATAAAATTGTGTGATGTTTTTGATGGTCATGTTATGCCTTTAAAGTTGGATAAGAGAGCAAAAGCTCAATTAGGTCAACTAGAGAATTCATTTCCTAAAACAGCAGGTCTGCAACAAGTTTCAAAACTGTACATTAATGCTCAAATAATTTTGAAGAGGAACTTGAATGTAGCAATTGATCAAGTCAATGGAGCTATGGGAATAGTGATTGCATTTCACATTTTTACGCACAGTACAAATATTGAATATTTTGAAGTTTGATCATGTAGAAAGAACTCATTTAATTTCTCTGACCTCTGCACGTTTCATGCTTTTTAAGGATTCCTTTGTGAAAAAAGCACAGTTTCCATAGTGCTATGCATATACAATAACTATTCAGAAATCACAAGGGTCAACTTGATAAGCAGCACATATTGACATTAATAATGCAGTGTTTAAGGAAGGAATGTCATATGTAGCTTTGTCACGTGTGAAACATATAGAAGGTTTATTTTTAATAAATGTTGATGAATGAAAAGCGGCAGCTGACATGTCTTGCATTGAAGAATATAGTAGGTTGTGTGTACTCTATGCTCTCACCTGAACCTTATACCTGTACCTGCAAAGCACTCATCCAGGAAATATAAGGAGTCAGGGAAAGCACATTCACATGACATCAGTCCTTGTAACACTAAAAAACAAAAACATTTTACGGAGTTGGAGAGTTGTTCAACTATAACATACTCTCATTGCAGATTTAGTAATGAAACAGCAGTTGAATGCTATTGTAATGCAGGTTTGTGTATGTTGTTTAAAAAGACTCAATTGATGCAAGAAATAGCTTTCACAGCAGAGAAGCAGCTATGTGTGGAACTTTCATTTCTTAACATTTCTGTAGATGAAAAACCACACAGTTTACATCCGGCAATGTCAATCTGAAATGTAGTAGCTGTTGCAAGTGTAAATCAACTATTTTCTCAAAATACACAGGAAGATAGTCAAGAATGTGTAATGACTGTCTGATTAATTACTGAAGGAAACTCTTAGTGTAGATCGGTATAAAGGAATTAGTTATGAGTGGAATCATATGTGTCCAACATGTAAGTATGTTTATTCTACTCCAGATCTCTGTGAAAGATGTATGTATGTGCATATCCCTAATCCCTAACCTAATTGCTTAATCCTGTTAGGACCAAAGTTTTAAAATAGATGTGTAATATAAAGATACAAAATAAAAGTTTGAAATGGAAGAATAGGGTAATGAGTGTTTTATATAAAGTTACAGATGGATTCTTGCTAGGATGCACTTTAACAATAGTACAAAATAAATGTACAGCCAATATTCTGAAGAGTATATAAACTAGAAGAGAGAACAGCATTCTGCAATCTTCTACTTCTGTTTTATTGTGTGAAATACAGTATATTTTAATTTGTACAAGTGTTCCCTACATGTGCTATGTTACATAAATGGTTCTGTGTACATTATATTGAGTGTGAGGGAGTGTAGAAAGGCATGACTATTTACATATGAAACAAGTAAATAGTAGGTTAAAGATACAAAACCCATATTGTACAATGTTTGAAAATAAATATGTAACAAGTGTTAAAAGATTTAGGGAACAATTTAGGTATATTGTGTTTACTTATTATGTGCATAGGTGATGAAAATAAGTATGTAAACAATGTTTTTTAAGTATTCTAAAAAAAAGAAACCATTAAAATACCTTACTGAAAGGGTTAGTTTGTTAAATATATAAACAACTTCTGTATGTAGTTTGAAGTTTTCAAAAAAGTTGTCCAATCTATCAGTGATTAAACTGTGCATGTTTTTTTTATTTTGTATGGTAGGTTTAAGAAAATTGTCTTTAGCTTCTCAGGTGTGCAGGAGGCCAAAAAATGATGCACACCAAATTATGAAAGAAGTTATCAAATAGCAATGTAGATATCATTTTTATAATTTAGAGTGCATACTCATATAGTAAAACAAAGCATTGCGCACTGCGTTCAACTATCAGTGCCAATAGAAGTTTAAATAACAAGTCTTAGTTTTTAAGAAATTAAAATATGATGTGTGCATTATAAAATGTCATTATCTACTTCTTGTGTGTGTAGGTGGCCAAACAAAGGATGCACACCAATTTGATAAGAAATTTGGAAATTACATTTGTTAGGGTACTAGTGTAGATTTTGGTAAGCGTTAATACGTTTACTCACACATGTTTTTATTGTCTACCTATTATGTGAAATATAGGTATGACTATACTTTAAAAGGATTATTGCTCAAGATCATGTTTTAACATTGGCATGTCTTCATTTGGTTATTTTGTAAAACTGAAGGCATAGTTAGGTTTTATGTCTTGGTTTCCTGGTTAAGGTTGCATAAATTAATCTGAAAATGTGTCATAATTTAATATTAAATAATGCTTGTACACTATTTTAACATATCTTCATTGTAGTGAAATTATTGGTGTACAAACTGTTGATGTTGTGGGATTTATTTTTTTAGAATATACTGATGCAAAATCCAGTTCATAGTTACCTAAATGGTTAGTATAGTTGAAGTGATAATACTGCATTTTGTTTCTTACACTGCACTGTAGCAGCTCGTAGTTTTTGAAAGGGTTAATTTCTGAACAGTGTTCTTTTGTTACAATGTTTATTTTATAAAATTATTTACATTTTTATTTTACATGTTATTATATACATATACTTGTAGAAAGTGATGTCATCGTTGTAGTCATAGGCTGCGCAACAGGGGCGTGAAGTTAAGGGTCTCACCTTACCATCTCTGCAACAACGTTTTTTCCTTGAATATAGATATAGATATATTTCTTGACTGCAATAGATGAAACACCTTCAATTTTACTGTTTGTAGGCTAGTGCCAGTTAAAGATTTCGATAAACAATAGGCAGTTGCATATTGGTTTACTTTTGTTAAATGACAGACCACGTAATGCCTTTTATTTTCTCCAACATCAATGATAAGTGTTGATATGTGAGAAGGTTTCACAGAAATACTCAATGGGTTTTCTCTTACTCTACTGACAAGTATGGGCATCAGAGAAAGCCAACATAAAAAATACATAATATTAAAATACATTTCTTCATTTGTCAATATAAACCATTGTGAGTTGCACTGAGAATCTATAGGGTTTAGGGAAGCAGTAATTGTCTTTTGGAGAGCACAAACTATTTATTGTATTACATAAACAACAGATGTGAAATTATGATTTTCTGAAAGGACAGGAACATCTGGCCAATTCTACTTCATAGTTTACGTTTATCTAATAAAGGGCCCTCTCTCTCTTCTGTGCTATATCTTTGCAGGGGTTTCAAAAAGGTCATTTTAAGTTGCGTCATTTGCTAGGGAATGGAATTTAACAAACTATCCCCCAATCTTTACACTAGAATGTTGTAGGTTTCTCTTTTTAAATGACAATGCCTTCCACATGTCAAAATATATTAACTTGTTGTAAAGATGTTGAGTGTTGTACACAGGTCCATAGCTCCAGGCACAGACTACACATATGAAAGACAGGGTTTAATTTACTTGGCTACTGTCAAAAGACAATGTGCATTTCATGTCGAAAATGCTAGCCTAGTTTTATTCAATTCTGCATTTGATATGACTATTGTCAGAGAACAAGGTGAATATTTTACTGGAAAGTGCTACAGAATTCTATTTTGCAACGTGTGACATACCATTCAGTCTGACCCCTTCTGTCAGTGGCCTACTGATAAAGGATACCTGAGGACATATATCTAAATTCATTGGGGCTTTTATGACCACTTCATGGTTTTTCTTTTAAGGCACAGAATTGACATAACGACTCCCAGCTCCAGGCAACATTCCCCCAGTCTGTGAATGGGTCCCATGACTGACTAATACTGGATGGGTTCAAATAATATCAGGCGCTTCAAGATTTAGGGTCAATCAGCTATTAATGGCTCTGAATTCAACAGCTAAACACCATGTTTCTTTTCAGTTTCAATATCTGTTGTACTGTTTTTTTTGTTGCACAGAATATGATCTAATGATTTGGATTTTTTGCAAATTAAGGGTCAGGCGTTCATTAACTGAGCAAAGGCCAGGCACAAATTGCATATTTTGCACAGTTTGACATATTTCCCTTTGTTTAGAAAGACCGCTTGGAATACACAGATGTTTGGAGGACGATTCATGGAATTAATGTGCGCTGAAATTTTCAGCGCAAGCATGCGAAAGCGTGCAAATCGCAGTGTCAGTGCGAAAATCGCAGCGAAACCCGCGCACAGCGATTCATGGAAGTCCGTGCGCGTGGAAATCCATGGATGTGCGCTGAAATCCTGTTTGGCGCACGTTGGCGCACACGCCTTCAAACAGCCTGCGCTAAGCGCACAGCCAAAGCGCACATAGCGCGGCACACACAAAAAAAGTAGGCGTAACATGGGGCGTGACACGCGGAATGGGGAACAACGCGTGAAAATGTGGGCGTCACGGGGGAAGTACAGGAGGCAAGTCCGCGGAACGCCCACACGCTCGCCTACAACACGTATTCATGGAATCGAATTGGGCAAACCAGAGCACAGGCAAAGACGCGCACAGGCCTAAACACGTCCACCACACTAAGGCAGGCGGTAGCATCCCTGCGCATGAAGAAAATATGCGCTAACAAAAAGCATGTATATACAGCTATGATGAATGTCCCATACTGTGTCCCTCTAGGACAAATGACGTGCAAAGGGGTACGTGACAAACACAGACACCCGATGTGTGAAAAATAGCATGTGCGTGTATTTCGGGGGTGCGCGGGAAGTTTCACACGCAATAGGCCTTGGGCGAGCGGGGTACTTGTATAACTGGGGTTCGCGTGAAGTCTCGCATGCGATTGGATCCGGGTACATGTATTTCTGGGGTTCACGTGAAGTTTCACACGCGATTGGCCCTCTGCGAGTGGGGAACGTGTATTTCTGGGGTTCGCGTGAAGTTTCACAAGTGATAGGCCTTGGGCCAGCGGGGTACTTGTATAACTGGGGTTCGCGTGAAGTCTCACACGCGATTGGATCCGGGTACGTGTATTTCTGGGGTGCGCGGGAAGTTTCACATGCGAAAGGTTCTGTGCGAGTGGGGTATGTGTATTTCTGGGGTACGCATGGAGTTTCACACGCGATAGGCCCTGTGCGAGTGGGGTACATGTATAACTGGGGTTTGCGTGGAGTTTCATACATGATTGGCCCTGTGCGAGTGGGGTACGTGTATTCCTGGGGTTCGCGGGAAGTCTCACACACGATTTCAGCAGGGTACATGTATTTCGGGGGTGGTGGGGAGTCCTACACGTGAATTGGCAGTGTGGGTCCTCCCAGGTGTTCCCTCTAGACCCTCCACGGCCCCTGCAGGCAGCCCACACCACAGGGGACTACCCTGCACCCCTGGTCATGTCCCGCAGGCAGCCCATCCACCATGGGCATGCCCCCCAGCCAAGCCACATGTCACCTTGCACTACTGATCAACAACGCATGACCCCCCTGCACCCCCACCCCCAGCAGTGCAGGGCACCTGCCAGCAGGCCCCCACTCATGTCCCCCTGCACCCCCACCCCCCTCCAGTGCAAGGCACCTGCCAGCAGGCCCCCACACATGTCCCGCAGCACCCCCACCCCCCAGCAGTGCAGGGCACCTGCCAGCAGGCCCCCACTCATGTCCCCCAGCCCCCCTACTCCCCAGCAGTCAGGGGCACCTGCCAGCAGGCCCCCACTCATGTCCCACTGATGTCCCCCATCGCCCCCACCCCCCAGCAGTGCAGGGCACCTGCCAGCAGGCCCCCACACATGTCCCCCAGAACCCCCACCCTCCAGCAGTGCAGGGCACCTGCCAGCAGGCCCCCACTCATGTCCCACTCAGGTCCCCCAGCACCCCCACCCCCCAGCAGTGCAGGGCACCTGCCAGCAGGCCCCCACTCATGTCTCCCAGCCCCTCCCACCCCCCCAGCATTGACAGGCACCTGCCAGCTCTGTCATCACGTGCTATGAGGGAAACACCCGTGCGCGTTATGTAACTTACGCGCTTACGCGCTAAGGGCCTTTGGTCCAATGGAATCGTGTGCGTGTGCTGACGCGCTACGCGCTAAGGGCCTTTCCTCGAATTACACACTGACGTGCAATTTTTTCACGTGCCAAATCACTCCGTATCAAGCTGGCCACGCGAAAACACACAGAAGACCACGCTCCTGCCCTGAAGGCCATTTTCCTGCCCCCAAGAGCCCCGAGCACGCTCCCACCTGCCATCTGCTGCTGCCTGCCTGCCTGCTGCCCAAGTGCCCTGCTATTTGCTGCCTGCACATCAGCCAGGGGTGCAGTTGCTGTGACCACCCCTGCTGGAACTGAAGACTCCCGACTGGGATACCATCGCTCCACAGCACAGCCCCAGGAGTCAGCTGCCCACCCACACCTGCCTCTGGGGTTGCCATGTCGGGCACACCACCATCTGGCACCACTGGCAACCCCCAGCCAGAGAGGCAGAGGGCCACCAGCTTCACTGCCACCGAAGTTGGTGTCCTGGTGGAGCAAGTCCTGGGGCAGTATGATGCCCTCTTCGGAGGTTCGCGCGCCGACAAGGAAGGACGGACCAGGATCTGGACGGGCATCATGACTGCCATCAACGCGGAGGGGGTGGCAGTCCACAAATTCAAACATGTCAAGAAGCGCTGGGAGGACTTCAGGTCCAGGACCCTCAACAAGGCCCGGCGCCTCTTGAAGGCAGTGGATGCTAAGGGGCGCCAGGGCCACCTATCGGAAGATCAAATGAGGGTCCTGGAATGCATATCCCCAGCGCTCCACGTCCAGGTCCTTGAGAGGCAGACCCGTCTGGAGTTGAGCGGTAAGTGTACATGCATACTGATTGTAAGCTGTGCGTGTGGTGGTGTGCCACTAGTGTGCAGGTTTCATATGTGGTTTTGTGGGGCCATGTATGGATGTGTATGTACAAGGACGTGAGCCTAACACATGCGAGTCCTCTCATGTGTGAGACACATGGATGGTGCATGTGTGTGTAAGCTTGCATGCCAAATAAAGATGTGTGAGCACACATGTTTGAATGACTGTGTATGTAAGTTGGCATGGTTGTGGTGTCACACATGGATGTCGGTTCCAGTGCCTGTATCTGCACCGTGTACATGTGCATGTGTGTGTATTTCACAAGGGTGCAACAGCGATGCAACATGAATGCTTGGGACACTGATATGTAGAAGACTGATTGCCAGATGTGACATGGATGCCGATCTCATCACTGCGACAGTTGGTGGAGGTGTACACATGCATGTAAGTGTGGTGGCAGGTGTGCATGTCTAGTGCACTCCCTGTGTTTCATGTGATGTCTGGCTCACCTTTGGCTGCTCATGCTGTTGTATGTGTATGGATGGTGCTGGCTGTTGCCATATGGCTGCGGAATTGCTCATGTGTGTGAGTTGACATGCCATGTGTGTTGGGGATTGTGATCCATGTCTGAAGTTTGACACTGCCACTCATGTGCAACTGGCCTGTGTGTATCAGTCCATTGTACAGTGTCCTGATGCCTGTCTCCTATCTCTCCCTGTCTGCAGCGTCAACTGATGAAGAGGGCGGAGAGGGTGCTGTGGAGCACAGCGGTGGGGATCACACCACCAGCCGGAGACGCAAGGCCCGGCTCCCCTACCTGGTTGTGATCTCGTCAGGGAGTGAGGAGTCCAGTGCCGCGTCCCAGGCTGCAGCTGCCGAGGGTAGGTCCAAGAGGTGGAGGTCGGAGTTGGACTCCTCAGCAGCAGAAGGGGCAGCTGAGACCCCACAGGGTCCGACGAAGGAAGATGGCACAGAGTCATCCAGGTTGGTGGGGGGGTTTGGTGGAGGAGGAGGCCGCGCAAGGGACAGAGACGGGGTCTAGAGGTGGGGATTCCACTGGTGCCATTAGTACAGTGCAGGGGCAGGGACAGGAGGCAGCACAGGCCGCCGCGGAGGTGCCTGTGTGCAATCCTGTCCCCGATCCTGTGGCTACATCATCCCGCACCAGCAGGGATGCCTACATCCAGACCCGTTTTGAGGGAGGGGATTCGCTTACAACAACTGGCCTTCCTCTCCTTGCGGACGTGGCTATCCGGGACCGGGTTGAGCCTGTCCTGGGTGGGGTGGCGTTGCGTCAACGGGCCATGCGAGGTGACATGCAGTCTTTTCATGGGGAGACTGCACGTCATCTCGAATGGCTTGTTGACCACGTCAGCCTACTGGGACAGGTCACCCAGGCCGGATTCCTCTGTTTGCTGAACCTTGCTTCGACCCCCTCCTCACCTGAACCCCCTATGCGCCAGTCGTCCTCCGTGCCATCTTCCCACCCATGTATCACCTGGGTACCCTGTGGAGCTGCCTCTGACCGTGTGGCCAGGCTGGTGGAGGACACATCCCTGCCACAGTTGGGAGTCGGACGTCCAGCAGGGGTGGCCACCTCAACAACTGCACCACAGCCGGAGGAGGATATGCAGGCAGCAGGAGCCAGGGCACGGGCACAGGCACAGCAGCAGCAGCAACAAGGTAGGAGCCATGATGGCTCAGGGCCTTCGACATCGGAGGCGCAGGCATGGGCCAGAGGGCAGGAGGACCCAGGACGGGAAGTGTCTTCTATGTGGCAGCGGTTAGGCCATGCTATAGATGCGGAGCGGCAGCGGGTGGAAGAGGCACAGTTCACGATGGTCAGGGCGGAGAACTCCATGCAAAGGGCTCTGAGGTGGGCCGAGTGCCTCGAGGCAATTCGCAGGGACCTGGAGGTCCGGATGTCATCGTCCCTGCGAACCCTCGGGGCCATGGAAGAGGACCGCCTCCGGGACATCGAGCAGGAGTTCGATGATGCCCTGGCCCGGGAAATCAGGAAGTGAGCCGTCGGACTAGCCCGCTGCCATTGTATATAGTTAGTTAGTGTTAGGTTTCATTTTGGTTTTCATTTCATTTGGGGCGCTTGGACAATGCCCCACCTTTTTGTATATAGTTGTTCATTAGGTAGGGTTTTTGTAGGTTTCCTTTCAATGGTTGGGCTCATGGACCTTGGATTTGTACTTTGTATATAGTTCAACACTGGATTTCACTTCATTTAAGTTTCTTTTTTACCATGGATCAATGGATGTGTCTTATTTTTACACTTTGGATTTGGTTGGACGGACAGACTCTTTGGACCCATTTGCTTTTGGATTGATTTGGATTCTGCTTTCACACTTTTTTTTTTTAATATTTTGGACATGCAGCTTTTTCTTCATTATTTCCATTATTGTGTGATTTTGTTTTATTCGTTTGGTTAATTATTGAATACACATTTATTATATACTTTACTGATGTGGTTTTAAATCATCTGTTTTGTGCATGTCACAATGTTGATCTTTTCACAGTCATGTGTCACCATTGCGTGGGTCTGAGGGACATTGAATCATGGCCATGCTGGTTATGCATTTTCGATCATGACTTTGGGAATTCAATGTGGGTGTTTGGACTGGGGTGGGATTTGGGTGGCCATGAGGGGCAGGGTCTGGAGTGTGATGACATGTCGGGGGGACATGTGTGGGGGCCTGCTGGTAGGTGCCCCTGACTGCTGGGGGGTGGGGGTGCAGGGGGACATGTGTGGAGGCCTGCTGGCAGGTGCCCCTGACTGCTGGGGGGTGGGGGGTGCAGGGGGACATGTGTGGGACATGAGTGGGGGCCTGCTGGCAGGTGCCCCTGACTGCTGGGGGGTGGGGGTGCAGTGGGACATGTGTTGGGGCCTGCTGGCAGGTGCCCCTGACTGCTGGGGGTGGGGGTGCAGGGGGACATGTGTGGGGGCCTGCTGGCAGGTGCCCCTGACTGCTGGGGGGTGGGGGTGCAGGGGGACATGTGTGGGACATGAGTGGGGGCCTGCTGGCAGGTGCCCCTGACTGCTGGGGGGTGGGGGTGCAGGGGGACATGAGTGGGGGCCTGCTGGCAGGTGCCCCTGACTGCTGAGGGTGGTGGTGCAGGGGGACATGTGTGGGACATGAGTGGGGGCCTGCTGGCAGGTGCCCCTGACTGCTGTGGGGTGGGGGTGCAGGGGGACATGTGTGGGGGCATGCTGGCAGGTGCCCCTGACTGCTGGGGGGTGGGGGTGCAAGGGGACATGTGTGGGACATGAGTGGGGGCCTGCTGGCAGGTGCCCCTGACTGCTGGGGGGTAGGGGTGCAAGGGACATGTGTGGGGGCCTGCTGGCAGATGCCCCTGTCTGCTGGGGGTGGGGGTGCAGGGGGACCTGTGTGGGGGCCTGCTGGCAGGTGCCCCTGACTGCTGGGGGGTGGGGGTGCAGGGGGACATGTGTGGGGGCCTGCTGGCAGGTGCCCCTGACTGCTGGGGGTGGGGTTGCAGGGTGACATGTGTGGGACATGAGTGGGGGCCTGCTGGCAGGTGCCCTTGACTGCTGTGGGGTGGGGGTGCAGGGCCTGCTGGCAGGTGCCCTTGACTGCTGTGGGGTGGGGGTGCAGGGGGACATGTGTGGGGCCCTGCTGGCAGGTGCCCCTGACTGCTGGGCGGTGGGGGTGCAGGAGGACATGTGTGGGGGCCTCCTGGCAGGTGCCCCTGACTGCTGGGGGGTGGAGGTGCAGGGGGACATGTGTGGGGGCCTGCTGGCAGGTGCCCCTGACTGCTGGGGGGTGGGGGTGCAAGCTGACATGTGGCTTGGCTGGGGGGCATGCCCATGGTGGATGGGCTGCCTGCAGGACATGACCAGGGGTGGGGGGTAGTCCCCTATGGTGTGGGCTGCCTGCAGGTGCCATGGGGGGTGTAGAGGGAACACCTGGGAGGACTCACACTGCCAATTCACGTGTAGAACTCACCGCGCACCCCTGAAATTCACGTACCCCGCTCTGACAGCAAAATCGCGATTGAAACTTCCCGCCAACCCCAGTTATACATGTACCGCACCCCCACAGGCCTTTTCGCGTGTGAAACTTCCCGCGAACCCCAGTTATAAACGTACCCCACTCGCACAGGCCCTTTCGCATGTGAAACTTCCCACGAACCCCAGTTATACACGTACCCCACTCGCACAGGCCCTTTCGTGTGTGAAACTTCCCGTGAACCCCAGTTATACACGTACCCCACTCGCACAGGCCCTTTCGCGTGTGAAACTTCCCACGAACCCCCGTAATACACGTACCCTACTCCAATCGCGTGTCAAACTTCACGCGAACCCCAGTTATACACATACCCCACTCGCACAGGCCCTTTCGCGTGTGAAACTTCACGCGAACCCCCGAAATACACGTACCCTGCTGAAATCGCGTGTGAAACTTCCCGCGAACCCCAGGTATACACGTACCCCACTCGCACAGGCCCTTTCACGTGTGAAACTTCCTGCAAACCCCCGTAATACACGTACCCTACTGAAATCACATGTGAAACTACCCGCAAACCCCAGTTATACACGTACCCCACTCGCAGAGGCCCTTTCGCGTGTGAAACTTCCCGCGAACCCCGTAATACACGTACCCTGCTGAAATTGCGTGTGAAACTTCCCGCGAACCCCAGTTATACACGTACCCCACTCGCACAGGCCCTTTCGCGTGTGGAACTTTGCGCGAACCCCTGTAATTCAGGTACCCTGCTCCAATCGCATGTGAAACTTCACGCGAACCCCAGTTATATACGTACCCCACTCGCACAGGCCCTTTCGCGTGAGAAACTTCACGCGAACCCCAGTTATACACGTACCCCACTCGCACAGGCCCACACACACTTTTTTTTTAAATATTTTGGACATGCAGCTTTTTCTTCATTATTTCCATTATTGTGTGATTTTGTTTTATTCATTTGGTTAATTATTTAATACACATTTATTATATATTTTACTGATGTGGTCTTAAATCATCTGTTTTGTGCATGTCACAATGTTGATCTTTTCACAGTCATGTGTCACCATTGCGTGGGTCTGAGGGACATTGAATCATGGCCATGCTGGTTATGCATTTTCGATCATGACTTTGGGAATTCAATGTGGGGTGTTTGGACTGGGGTGGGATTTGGGTGGCCATGAGGGGCATGGGTCTGGAGTGTGATGACCTGTCGGGGGGACATGTGTGGGGGCCTGCTGGTAGGTGCCCCTGACTGCTGGGGGGGGTGCAGGGGGACATGTGTGGAGGCCTGCTGGCAGGTGCCCCTGACTGCTGGGGGGTGGGGGGTGCAGGGGGACATGTGTGGGACATGAGTGGGGGTCTGCTGGCAGGTGCCCCTGACTGCTGGGGGCTGGGGGTGCAGGGGGACATGTGTGGGACATGAGAGGGGGCCTGCTGGCAAGTGCCCATGACTGCTGGGGGGTGGGGGTGCAGGGGGACATGTGTGGGGGCCTGCTGGCAGGTGCCCCTGACTGCTGGGGGGTGGGGGTGCAAGGGGACATGTGTGGGACATGAGTGGGGGCCTGCTGGCAGGTGCCCCTGACTGCTGGGGGGTGGGGGTGCAGGGAGACATGTCTGGGGGCCTGCTGGCAGGTGCCCCTGACTGCTGGGGGTGGGGGTGAGGAGGACCTGTGTGGGGGCCTGCTGGCAGGTGCCCCTGACTGCTGGGGGGTGGGGGTGCAGGGGGACATGAGTGGGGGCCTGCTGGCAGGTGCCCCTGACTGCTGGGGGTGGGGGTGCAGGGGGACATGTGTGGGACATGAGTGGGGGCCTGCTGGCAGGTGCCCCTGACTGCTGTGGGGTGGGGGTGCAGGGGGATATGTGTGGGGGCCTGCTGGCAGGTGCCCCTGACTGCTGGGGGTGGTGGTGCAGGGGGACATGTGTGGGGGCCTGCTGGCAGGTGCCCCTGACTGCTGGGGGGTGGGGGTGCAAGGGGACATGTGTGGGACATGAGTGGGGGCCTGCTGGCAGGTGCCCCTGACTGCTGGGGGGTAGGGGTGCAGGGGGACATGTGTGGGGGCCTGCTGGCAGGTGCCCCTGACTGCTGGGGGTGGGGGTGCGGGGGGACCTGTGTGGGGGCCTGCTGGCAGGTGCCCCTGACTGCTGGGCGGTGGGGGTGCAGGAGGACATGTGTGGGACATGAGTGGGGGCTTGCTGGCAGGTGCCCCTGACTGCTGGGGGGTGGGAGTGCAGGGGGACATGTGTGGGGCCTGCTGGCAGGTGCCCCTGACTGCTGGGTGGTGGGTGTGCCAGCTGACATGTGGCTTGGCTGAGGGACATGCCCATGGTGGATGGGCTGCCTGCGGGACATGACCAGGGGTGGGGGGTAGTCCCCTGTGGTGTGGGCTGCCTGCAGGTGCCATGGGGGGTGTAGAGGGAACACCTGGGAGGACCCACACTGCCAATTCACGTGTAGAACTCACCGCGCACCCCTGAAATTCACGTACCCCACTCTGAAAGCAAAATCGCGAGTGAAACTTTCTGCCAACCCAAGAAATACACGTACTCTGCTGAAATCGCGTGTGAAACTTCCCGCGAACCCCAGTTATACACGTACCGCACTCCCACAGGCCTTTTCGCGTGTGAAACTTCCCGCGAACCCCAGTTATAAACGACCCCACTCGCACAGGCCCTTTCGCATGTGAAACTTCCCGCGAACCCCAGTTATACACGTACCCCACTCACACAGGCCCTTTCGTGTGTGAAACTTCCCGTGAACCCCAGTTATACACGTACCCCACTCGCACAGGCCCTTTCGCATGTGAAACTTCCCACGAACCCCCGTAATACACGTAGCCTGCTCCAATCGCGTGTCAAACTTCACGCGAACCCCAGTTATACACATACCCCACTCGCACAGGCCCTTTCGCGTGTGAAACTTCACGCGAACCCCCGAAATACACGTACCCTGCTGAAATCGCGTGTGAAACTTCCCGCGAACCCCAGTTATACACGTACCCCACTCGCACAGGCCCTTTCACATGTGAAACTTCCTGCAAACCCCCGTAATACACGTACCCTACTGAAATCACGTGTGAAACTTCCCGCAAACCCCAGTTATACACGTACCCCACTCGCAGAGGCCCTTTCGCATGTGAAACTTCCCGCAAACTCCCGTAATACATGTACCCTGCTGAAATTGCATGTGAAACTTCCCGCAAACCCCAGTTATACACGTACCCCACTCGCACAGGCCCTTTCGCGTGTGAAACTTCACGCGAACCCCAGTTATACACGTACCCCACTCGCACAGGCCCTTACACGTGTGAAACTTCCCGCGAACCCCCGAAATACACGTACCCTGCTGAAATCGCGTGTGAAACTTCACACAAACCCCAGTTGTACACGTACCCCACTCGCAAGGGCCTTTCGCGTGTGAAACTTCATGTGAACCCCCAAAATACACGTACCCTGCTGAAATGGCGTGTGAAACTTCCCGCGAACCCCAGTTATACGCGTACCCTACTCGCACAGGCCCTTTCGTGTGTGAAACTTCACGCAAACCCCAGTAATACATGTTCCCCACTTGGTTTGCTGTTTGGCAGCCCTGTAAACTGGTCCTGGGTTAGCGCAGCCCTTTGCGCTGAATTGGGAATTTTGATGGCTTTTCCTTGCGCAAGGGAGTTTTTGGGGGCGTAACTGGCGCTGCTGTAGGGTCGCTGCGCCACTCGCGCCACGGCTGGTTTTGGAGGCTAAAATCCATGAATATGCTGTGCGCAGAAATCGATTTTAGCGCACGTGGCTGGCGCAGACAATCGCACGCACACACTGTGCGCCACTTTTATGCGAAATTCTATGAATTACCCTGTTGGTGTCAAACAGAAAAAATAACAGATATAAAGAATTGCATGTGAATTATTATGTTAGGCCAGCTCTGTGTTATATTAGCGTTCACCCAGTCAGCTAGGCCCAATTTTCTCTGCTTACAATTTGTCTCATGGAATTATGTCCTATTTAGGCATGGTCAGCTTCAGGATTCCTCAGGATAGAACAAAGGGATTGCTCCCATCATCTCAATGTATAATCCAACTTCAGCACCCATCTATTCCGGCAAAGTTCCCCCATCTAGAGACTTTTCAGAATCCCAGCGCTCATTCTACTTTGTGTGGGTTTGGACTTACATGAAGTCCACGTTTTCCCGCACTGTGTAATTTGGCATCATTATTTTTGAATGGTTGAGTCTTCCCATTGGTCCACTTAAAAAGTGGGCACTCAGAAAATACCACATTATTTGAAAGGTCCAAATTATTCTGTGCAATTTTTGACTCAATTCTACATTTCTACCATAACTTTGGTTCTGAATTGTCCCCATTATTAAAGCAGACATTTTTTAAAATTGCAAAGTGACCTTGCAATTTAAGACATGTTGCATAATTTCATAGCATGCAAGATGACAATGCTATTCAAGATATATAATGTTATTTATAGTTGATAAATATTAATAATTAATGTATCATGTCTAGTTTCATATCGTGGGAAGTCTGTCCTGATTCCAAGACTACTGTTGTACTTCCAGTAGACCAACTCATCAAAATGTTACAAAGCAAAATGTAATCTGCATGATAGTGTGATTTTAAAATATCCATCAATTTAATTTCTGTGTTTTTGTACCTCAAGGTTTCATTTCAGCTTAACCATTAACTCAAGGCTGGGTTGTTTTCAAATCCATTAATTAACTGGCATACGTTATTTTATAGCCAAACTGAAGATCATGAGAGGTCATTGCAAAGTGGAACTTGCGTTTTATCTTTTGTTACGTGGAGAAAATAAATCCTTTCACAAAGCCGGGGAGAGGTCACATGATTCTCATAACACAGACCCACACCGTCAAACTGAGGATTTTGCAATGTAAAACCCTCTTTTTCTCTATATTTTTCCAAACTGCACCTTTATTTCTATTGGTGCTGTCCTCTTAATTGATTTCTTCGATCATGGATGACAGAATAAGAGGTTTGGCTTGGACAGATAGCTAACTATGACTTTCAAAGCCAGTGGCTTTCTAAGTTTCATAAACATGTAACGATAATGATGTGTTATTTACATAGTGCATTCGACAAAGCAATTTACATAGAACATATTTACATACAGTATCACCCAACCAAAGTTGGTACTCATTTATCGACCTTGGAAGGATGAAAGGTTGTGTTGGATTTTACAGGATTCAAAGCTGTGACCTGCAGATCACACACAAATTGCAGATGCAAGCGCTCAACCCACTGAGCTATTTTACTGGCTGTACTCAGAGAAAAGATGTACTCTCGTTTGATTCTTAAAGAGACCATAGGGGTTATTACGAGTTTTGAGGTATCCTGCCTCCAAACCCATATCCGTATCCGTGGTGTCGGAATGGGGATTTACCGGGACATTCCGACCTTTGCAGACCCGGTAAGTGCCCATTCCGAAAACCATTCCCCATTCGAGCCCCCATAGGGCTCAATGGGAATGGGGAATGAGCTAATAACGGGCCCGCAAATAGTGGGCCCGTTATTAGCTCCTTGGTCCCTTAGCGGCTCCCGCTAAGGGCGGATGGTAAAACCGCTAAGGGACCTCCGAATGCGGTAGTAGGGGGTTAACAGCACCAGCATCCTTACCAGTGCTGGTAACCCCTTACTGCCGCACTCGGAATGAGGCCCCATGTATTTGACATACAGTTTCAAATGGTAATGCTTTTCTCAACATACCAAGTGCAACGTTAGTCTATTTAACACATAGGTTATTTACTGCACTCCCAATACAGTTTGATTTTCTGTTCATGTCAAACCGGTCATGCCTTCATTTAAAGATGCATCAAAATAATTGCTATAATGTCACATTTGTGTAAAACAGGATGCAGTACATATTAGCTTATGAGAATACATATTATTAATTGTGCACTTGATTACCACATGATTTTAAAAGATGCAAATCTCGATAAAAAAAAAGCTGTGTTCTCCTTAATCTATCTGGTAACTTTTCTCATATCATATGCAGAATCATAACACCAGTGCCTTGGTGCATATTTTTGTTTTTCATGCTTGGATGCTATGAGCCTTAAGTACATTTTGTTGGTGGGTTACGCCTGTATTCTGAATTGCATACTATATGAGAAAGTGTCAGTACAAGTTCCACAGGCTGCGCACCATTTGCATGGATTTGAGAAAAGAAGATTATGCACGAAAACTGAAAGGCACCATCCAAGCACTTGCTTCTGTATTCAATAAATGGTGTTTAGACTTCATTTAAATGTACTCCTACAAACCCCCATGATTCATTGCAGCACTGAGTCTTATCAGATATGAAAAGCCACCATTTTTTTTCCTTAATGCAAGCTTGTTCCCGTGATAATCCTATGAGAACGGAAATAAGAAGTGGATTGCAAGTGGTAGGTGGAGAAGGAAAAAGGAAGAATTAATTCTAGGAAAGATGTAGGGAAGATCAAAGAGGACAATGTGGCAAGATGGACAGTTTATGGACGGTTTATGGAGGACTAAAAAGGCCCCTTTAAGTAAGATCATGTTCATTTTACCATGGTAATATCACAGCATTACCACAGGGAAATCACAAGATACATGGAAATTTGAAGTGTGTCACAGAAAAAAACAGGGGAGAAAGATATGAGGACCCGGGGGCACTTTGAGTATAAGAGTTGGGAGAACAAAATGGAGGAGTAGTGTACATCTAAAGTTACATTGGGGCTGTAAGGATATTTGGCGTGTTACAGCACAGAGTACAGCACTACTGCACAGGTAGCATTTTTTATGCAGCACCACTACATGGGTGTGGTGCATTGCTATATGTGTTGCCAGAGTAACAAGGACATATAAGTAAAGACAGGCTATTCAGTCAAAAACGATTTTTACATATAAGATGCAAATCCATTTTTACAGTTAAAAGCACACATCTGCACATTCAAAATGCACACTATTTTTCACCTGAAATGCCTATGTTGTAAGAGACACATTTGAAAATTAATAACTAACCTTATTAACAACTAACCTGACTAATAAAACTTCATTTAACATAACCCACTAATAAAAATGTGTCTCCACTGCAGAATTAGGCCTACTCTGAAAGTGAACTTTTAAACGCACATTCATTTTTTTCTCTGCTGCTCTGTCCACATAACTACAGGAAGCAAAGAGTTCGAAGGACCAGGAAATCAGTTTGTTACAATTGCCACTGTAGAAGTGAGCCATTGTGTAGTGAGGTAGGAGATGACATGATTGATTCTGATTGGAGCAGCGTCATAGCAATTATCATGCTTGAGGCTGTGATTAGAACTTTGCTGGAGGAGCTTGAGGGGAGGGGGAGGACAATCGACATCTTGCAGAGCTGGAAGAAGGATCTCTTTCCTGGCTGGGGCATTCCTGCTGCAAAAGCTGAGAGCTCCAGGCAATAACCCCGGTTTGAGAACGGCAGACGCTTGTTCTCACCGGGGTTGATCTTCAAGGGAGCCAAATTCAGAGAGAGAATAGCCGGAGAAAACTCATGCTGAACAGATAAGGTAATTACAGAAGCGAGTGGGAGCTGTGCAAAAGTGCGCGAAGCTGTTCAGTCAGTGTATTAGAGGGAGTCTCAGTCTCTTATCAGCATATTTAATGTTACCAATTGGATATGTTCTCGCAGCTCTCTGTTCATTTTATCACAAATAATGTTGTACCATTTTATTTATTTCTGTAAAAAAAGTTAAACTGTGTTTAAATGAAATTTCTATAATACAAAAATATTTGAAAACAGATAGCTAGTGTGTATTATTTTCTCTTTCATTTTGCATGGGGAAAGGTTTAAACGTGGGTAGATTTTTAAACAGTGCAATTGTCATTTTAAAGCAGATGTGTGCATGATTCTATTCAGTATGGACAGTTGTGAGTGACTGTTTGTAGCATAGCCTGTTGGAGGTACATGAGTCAACGGGAAGAGAGACTCTCTGGACATAGTTCTCTACCGTATATAAGGTAGTGGAAATTACCACAAAAATACCACAATTGCCAATGGTGGCACACAACACTAACACTGAAAATCTGGTATCCCTAAAATGTAGGCCTGAGGTCTCTCTAGTGATCAAGAACAATCTAGATAAAAAACAAGGGATGTTGGATATTGGGGCCACAAATAAACCAACCACTATACCAACCAACCACGCAAACTACCGCGCATATCATCTAAATAGGTCTGAATTCTGAAATAATGCAATGTATTATTTTCATGTGTGACCCAATATGAATACAGAGAGCGATTATTGCTAAAGGTATTTTGGCGGTAAGAAAATACCGCAAAGCCCCAAATATCCACAAAATACCCAACAGGGCTGGCGAAAGTTACATTTTTGCAATTTTCGTCTTATTGCATAACATTAACGCTGCCTTTATGTGGGAACCATTTAGAGAGGAATAGATTGGCTCCACGACTGACATTTTCAAACAAAAAAAGGAAAGAGTGAATATGTCTATACTCGCAGAATTTGTTCTCTGGAAAATGTCCACAGAAATAATTTAAGGGTGTCAAAAATTAAATATTATTTATATATCGACTTATATTTCTTTAAACTTTTTAGTGTTGTTCGTTAAAATAACAATTTCTGGGGTTATTGAACAGCTAAAGAAGCACATTTAAACAGAAAAAATATCACAGAGAATCCCACAGAGAACATTTTTTGTATTTCTTTTAGTGACACTGTTTTCATCTTACTTTGGGTATTTTGCAGGATTACTGTGTGTAAAGCACGTAATTCAAGTGGGATCAGAAGTGCTTCAGAGGAAAAATGGGTGACAATGGATATTAGGAGTGAGACAGGGGAAACTTTGGTCCTGATTCATGGAAAAGTGAGCATTTCTCCTGCAATTGCCGCGTGCCGAGGATTACAGTGTACAAGCCTGCACGCAGAATAAAAAATGCGTGCACAGCGTATTCATGGTAATCGTATTCGCAAGTCGCTCCCGGAACGCTCCTGACACAGCCCCACACAAAGCATAAACAGCCAGAACAGCTACATTTGCACACTCACCCTGTGTGAATATATGTACCCCTCAAACTGTGTGTGGGGTCCCCCTCAAGAAGGCCTGCATCCCGGGGACCCTGCGCAGGGTCCCTCGTAACTATTGCCGGCACCCTGATAACATGTGTATGACACTTCCTAACTCGGGTATAACTCAGAATATTTGCATGTGAACCCCTATAAACTGGCCCAGCACCCCACTATGCAGTGTACTCTCACCCCTAAGTAAGATCGGAACCCCGTCTGCATGCATGCATGCCTACATCCGACATGCAAACTCACCTACACGCTGCAAACACTATGTGCAAGTGAACCTATGCCTTCCTTTGCATGGCAGAGAGGTTGAGGGATTTCCCTGGCCATTTTGCAAGCAAGAGGTTGTACGGTCATATCCATGACTATGCTTTGCTGTGCTCATTTGTGGGCATGCTGTGGACTCCCTCGTAATGCCCACATTTTCCCTTGTTCTTCTCCATTTTTTGAGTTCCGCCCCCTACTCCGCCCTCTCTGCAGGACTCACCAACCTTCTGCATGGAGTCTCGCGCAAGGCACGTGGACGCTCGCAGAGATGTGCCAAGCCTATGTAAAATCCACACAAATCCAAGGAATATCCTGTGCATTTGATTCCATGAATCGACGAACAGGATGTCGCATGCATTTTGGGGCACAAGTACCCTATTTTCCACACACATATTTCCATGAATCGGGCCCTTTATCTTTAACAGTAAGACGGGAGTTGGAAGATCAAAGAAGGAAGAGATAAAGTTGGAAAGAGGCTGGGGGAAATATTTTTACAAAAATCCATTTTCATCCTATCATGGTAAAGTTAACGTTGGCTTTCAGTGGGAACTATGTTTGTGGGAATAGAAGGGCATGCAACAATTTTAAAAGACCTGCCAAGCATATGACAGACATTTTTTAGAACAAAGTAAAAGGGGGCATGGAAACAATTTAACAGCATCACAAATTAAAGAATATTTAATTATGGATGATTACCTATGTTTATACTATTTAAGTTGGTTCTTAAAATAAACTTTTGGGGCTTTATGGTGGGATGGTGGCACTTGGATGGAGGGAACAACTACTGAAGAATACATAAATACAAACGAGAAACTGCATAAACAATGTTTTGGCTATTTTGCTTTTTATAGTTTTTTAATGATTTTTTACATAGACAAGAACATTTAGAAACAAAACTGGGCGGAAAACTATCACTACTTAACGAAACACCTTAACAGTTTTTGTTGTCAAAAGGTCACCCTCACAATAATTAAAGGTGGCACCACCAATGACGATACGATTGTGACATATCATACACATCATGAAACAGTCATCAAGTGATGTTGAGCAAGTGGTTTGACCCATGAACATGGATGTACCAGAGGAAGATGTCAATGCAGTGGTTCTGGAAGCAGAAGAAGAGGTGGAGGAGCCAGACTTGGAAGCAAGGTGGCACACGGGAAAAGACTGAGTGTAGCAGGTGCTCAACTGCACAGCCTGTCTTTGCATTGTGAGCCTGGTAGTTGGATTTGTCAACTCATTCCAGACCAGTGTATGTTGATGATTAGTTGTATTAAAGATGACATGAGAAGGCTCTAAGAGGGCACAGTGGATGGTCTTCTCCTCACAATATTTTGATGAGTGTGCAGGGGACAGCTATCACCTCATTGAAGCACAGATGTTGGGGCACATAATATCTCCAGCTATCTTCTCCTTTCATCATGTTTTCACCCTTTTCTGTGGTGGGCTTGTGGTCAGCGCCCATGTTGTGCTCGTCACAAATGGTCAACTGCTGATTGTCATCTAAACTGTAGCTATCCTCAGAAAAATACCTCCTATGCAGTCCCACCATGGTGGAATGTGGACGATGGGGGGAGAATTATACGAAGAAAAGAGAAGCCAGGACACAATGGCATTAAAAATAAATTAATAAAACAAGAAAACAAGACAGGCAAAGCGCAAGGTAAGGGAGAGAAGGTGAGGAAAAAATAATGGAAAGGACAGAAAAAATGCAGGTGAACATCTCTTCTTGACAACAAAATCGAAGAAATGTGCACATGCTTGTTGCGGAAAGTCATTTGCCAATTGTCACTCATCAAATGAGAAGCCATAGGACTACACAATTTAATCTTGTGGAATTTGGGCACATCAGTCATTCGCCCCACATACCTCCTACCTTACTGGTGGGACTCCCTGCTGTGGCACTTGGCGGCGGGATGCTTACGGCTACCGAGGCACCCAGAGGTTGTCTCCCAGCATTTGCCTCACACCAGTTTGCCTGAAATCAGAATCCTACGCCCAGTGCTGAGACTTTGGCTGCAGCCCTCCTTTGACCTAGAAGCTCCTCACCATTTAACAGGTATGAAGCAGAGGCAGGACCAGGGACGTCATTTGGGGGTCGCCAGAGGTCGCAACTGCGACCTCTGAGGTCTGCCTTGCGACCTCTGTGGTCTCCCTTGCGACCTCTGTTAAAAAAAAGAAATTAAAAAAAACATTTCGTTTTTTTTTTTTCGTTTTTTGTAACACAAGGTGGCTGGCTCTTATGTTCAGGCCCTTTAAAAAAAAAAAAAGAAAAATAAGAACAGGGGTGCCACAAGTCTAACACTTTCAGCACGGACCCTAAATAAGAAAGAATAGGAAACCAAACAATGTGTCTTTCGGGAATTCTGTACAATAATTGCTAAACTCATTAAAGGTTTATTTCAGGCACACTTCAGGGTGTGAGTCACTGATTTAGTCTGTTCTTAAACGCCTCAACTCAGCCTTTAATCCTTCTGAGGTCGATAAATGAGTACCAAGACAGGTTGGGTGATATTGGGTGTATATTTTTTCTATATAAAGCGCTTAATAGTAAGTGCTATACAATAACACATCATTATCATTTGGGCATGGACGTCTGCTTGCATTCACAGTAATTTGGTAATATGGGCCTATACACACTGACCTTAACGCTACATATGGCGATCCATTCTTGCATGAAATGTACATCACATTATAGTGATATCGTAACCATATTTTTCGTAGTGTACAATGCTGTGATGTCACTTTCTGTTTTGGCAATGGGTGAAAGGTTCGTGTTCCATCGCTCCCGCGATATCACCTCGGGGTGTGGTCAAATGACATCACTTCCTGTGATGTCATCAGGGGTCAAGGGTCTTGTGATGTCACTTCCGCTACCCCTGGCATTTTGGTGAAATGACGTCCCTGGGCAGGACACTAAGCTTGACAAATTAAGACACCTCAACACCAGCCCAGGAATCAATGTCATACAAGATCTGCAAGATGAGATCCAAGCCTTAATAGCAGAAGTGGCTTAACAGATGGAAGAAAATGCCATGCGTAGCCATACTAACTAGGGAGCAATTGCCACCCTGATGGAGAGTTCCATGACCCCGTAAACTGGTGGAGTTTTGCAATCATTGCATGATTAAGTTCCTCTTCTGCCCTTGCATTTTCCACAGGATAAAGCCAAGGTAGACTTCATTCTCAGCAACCGTAGTGTTAGTTCTCACTTGTGGGCAGCACCTTACGTTTCAACTAATAGTCACATCTTGAGCAATTTTCTGGAATTCGGAGAAGGTATTGCTCGAGGTACTCCAGTCTCCCAACCTGGTGACGTATGCCCAGAAAATAATGGGCAACTTCAGGCATGGGCATAAGTATTTCTTCACTTACATTAGCCAGTTTCACCAGCTAGTAACGCCTCTCAATGGCATAAGAAACACAGCAGACTTTGTTTCGCAGAATGCAGTGCAACGATTACAAAGACAAGTTAGTCCATGTACCTGAGCCTGACTCCTTTTAAGCCTGATAGAACAGGTATTGAGGTTAGACCACATTTTGGGTCTGAATGGTGCAGAGAAAAAGAAAAAAAAACAGGTCTGCCTTCACTACCAAGTCACAGTGCCACTCCTGCAGCTACCAATAGCATTGTTTGTTATACAGGCGAAAATGTAATGTAGTTGGGTGCCCTGCAAGGCAAAGAGAAAAAGTAGAGAGCAACAGCGGTTAAGCCTATATTGTGGGGCCACAGACAACTCTGGGTACTTGCCAGCTGGGACCACCAAAGACACAAGGAAACTAATCAGCTTGTTTGCAGAGGGGATTGCCCTTCCCATTTGCTCTGCCTCACTGATGCCTCCATCCACATGTATTACCCTAGAGATCAGCTCTCATGGGGCCATGGGGGCATTCAGATATAAACTTTGCCATTAGTAGATTCTGCACCCTCTGGCAATTATGTTAACCACAGTTTCATTGATATAGAGACTATACATATTATCCAGAAAACATTAGTCATTAACATTGAATTCATCCATGGGGGGCGTGACCAGCATCAGAGCGAGGCAGACTTGAGCCTGCAGAGCTCTGTGGCCGGCTCATAAATATCCTGCTATATCTTGGAATTATGCACCTAAATTGGGGTGTACCGAGGGCAGGGGAGTGGGGCATGTCAAATTGCTGCCTTGCGAACCATAGAATAGACGTGGAACTAACCGCAATGAGCAGAGCTACGGGTCGATTGCCAGGGCGGCATCGGCCAGCTTGGTGAGGGAAGCCTGCATCAACGGCATACAATGGGTTACTTGGCATCCCAGAGACATTGGCCACAATGGAAGAGGAGGAAATCTGCCTTATAAGCTGGGCATCAGTCTGGCTTCAGTCGCCAGAGTGGGGGAGGCAACTTCCTATCTGCACTGCAGTGAAAGGGGAGAGCTTGCCGTTGGCATTGATACCAGCAGAGGCTTGTCCGTTGGCTATGCAGTGCGTCAGAGGCCCGGATGGGGAGCTGGAGGCAGGCCTCCGGTGTGGGGGTGCACAAGCGCAACTTTCGTCGGAGCTAGCGCACACAGAAAGAGGGCAAAGGAGACAGGCAGAGCAGCCCTTCTCAAAGTTATTCATACCATCGCTACAGACTAGCTACAGAAAGGAGGGTGGCCCTGACCAACGGATGTTGCACAGCGGTGAGGGCAGCAGAGACCCCACCATGTTATCGCTGACATTTCCAGATTCATTGGCCGCAGCA
Organism: Ambystoma mexicanum; assembly: GCF_040938575.1. NCBI lineage: Eukaryota > Metazoa > Chordata > Amphibia > Caudata > Ambystomatidae > Ambystoma > Ambystoma mexicanum. The sequence goes on along the minus strand of NC_090935.1, from coordinate 1,394,013,071 downwards.
GGAGAGGAGGGCCCCTAGGGGGAGAACCAACAGGAAATACAAAAAGTAAAGCAAACGAGGCGGAAAAGGAAAAAGAAAGGGGAAAGAATGTAAAATAACACACAAATGAGAGGAAAAAAAGAGAAAAAAAAGGCCATAAGCAGATACAGGGTTTGAGAGGGAGAACTCTAGTCTGAAGCATGCAGCCACTGCAATAGTACTGCTCGACTCAGGGCTGGGAAGGCACATTTAGACAGTCCAACAGAGCTGGCTTTGACTGCCTATCGAGTGGCAAACAAGACACATATGTAGTAACAGTGGGCCTGAAACTCCCCCGAGGAGGAACAATGGTGAAGGGACAACAACAGATGTAAATGTATATGGGGGTGAAGCCAAAATCGTCCAAACAGGTGCCAGACCGGCAGGAGGAGGATGTAGGCATGGAACCAGTAACTAGGGACAAGGGGGGTTACCATGGAGAATGTTATGGCTGTGATTCAAGGCTCAAGTGCTGGAGTATAAACTTCAGGAGGTTTGGGTGGATGTGTCCTGGGTGCAAGCTGATCTGAAGAACATGAATGACTGGGTGTCTGCTGCAGAACAGTGGGTCAGCGATTTGGAGGGTGCAGTGCAGTTGCTACAGAATCAGGTTGGGGGCTTGGTGGGGACAACAAGGATCCTCGAGGATAGAGCAGAGGAAGCAGAGGGCCGCTCCCGGAGATTCAATATTCGACTGTTCGGGGTGCCTGAACGAGAAGAGAATAACTGCACAGAACTGTATATGGAAGAATTGGTGCTGGACACTATGCCCTCAGGGTCTCTAAACAGTGTTCAAGGTGGAGAGAGCCCACAGAGTGCTGGGGCAGCCACCGCCAGCAGCACCCTAAGGCAATAATTGCTGAAGTACTACATTTTAGAGATCAGAATGTTATCCTACAGTAAGCGAGATGCATCAGCAGAAACAAAGAAGGTCCTTTGATGAGGTAAAACGAAAGCTTTGGGAATGTAATTTGAAGTATATGATGTTCTTCCCAGCAAAGTTGAAGGTGCTGACTGACGGGAACTCACATTTCTTTCAGCGGCTGAAGCATGGTTCTGGTTGGAATCTCGACATGGAATGGATGGCGGCTCAGAAAACCGGCAAGAGGGAAATTCCTACCAGAGCGACAGGAACAGCTACATAGACATTTGATGCAAAGCTGAAGGCAGAGGGAGGGGGCAGGACTCTGCCAACACATGCCCTGGACAGATGGATGAGATGTAGGGTTCAGTGAAAATTGAAGGGCAAGCCGACAGGGCGGACATACACCATACTGCAGCTCCATCAGCCCAAGGTATCTGCTGCTGATAGGGTAGATGGACTGGAAGGTCACACTGCAACCTTTATGGATGACCAGCAGCATGAGTATGCTGCAGTTGAGAGTGCAAAGTTTATGTTATGAGTGGAATTTGGGGAAATTAACAGTTCAGAAGTTGGGGACGTGGGAGACAGGGGTATAGTTGTGGGCTGGATGGGGGGGGCTTTGGGGGAAATGGTTAGGGGAATGGGCAGTGCAGAGAGGTAAGGGAAAGGGTATATTTGTGGTTGTGGTTGGAACAACAGTTTGGTTAAAAGAAGGGTCAGGACTCCTCACAAGAGAACAAGGTCAGGTAGATTGGATAGGGTAATGAGCCATATTTAGGGTAAACAGACCGAGCCGGGGCTATATTATGTTTTTAGGGGGTTTTAATGGCAATTAAGATAGGGACGTGGAACATTCGGGGCCTGTGCAATAGGTCCAAATGAGCAAAGGTACAGAAGTTTATGAAACATGATGTCGTCCATGTAGCATTGCTGCAAAAAAAGCATTTGACATGTTTGGACCTGTCAGAGATCTGTAGAAGGTGGGGGGGGCACGCTGGTGGGATCCACATATTTGTCGTATTCTAGGGGGGTCCTGATCTGGATAGAGATCAAGGTCCCCATAGAAATTGAATTTACAAAAGGAAATTCAGTGTGGACTTTTAAGATGAGGGGGAAACTGGAGGGGCAAAGCATCTGCATAATAAATACCTACGGGCCTAACAAAGATAACGAGGACTTCTTTCCATCGGTGTTGGCATTAAAGGAAGGGGACAGAGACGACATTCTCATTTGGTGTGGGGATTTTATTTGTTACCTAGACCCGACCAGAGACCGATCGGGCACAGGTATACTACCTCGACTAAAATCAAAACAGTCCTTAAACACAGTAGAGTCTGGGGTGGACTTGGTGAAATTGTGAAGGGGGGTGCATGAGGATGATAGGGAATATTTCTCCTACTCACTGGTAAACCACACATACTCCTGATTGGATTATTAATTTGTAGGAAGGGAACAAGCACATGGATTTAGCCATATCTATGAAGGTATTGCCAGATCATGCCCCGTTGGTGACAGTGTTGAAGGGGGCCTCTAATAGGACAGCTATTCTGGCATGTAGACTAAAGGTTGGGTCGCTCGATGACGGGGTGTTCAGGGCCACGACACGAGTGGAAATAGTCATGCTTCTGGAGCAGAATGAGTGTCAGTAGAGGAGGTAGATACTATGTGGGAAGCCCTTAGAATGATGCTGAGAGGGGTATGCATGTCCAAAGTGGTGGGGATGCAGAGAACTACATCTGACTCCTTGAAAGAATTGAAGCAGCAGATCAGGAGTCTGGAGAATGACAACATGGGCAAGGGGCGCAGGGTAGGGACAGAGCGAGAACATCAAGAGACACTGTCCAGGTTTGATAAGGACCAGTACACACTGGAAATACCCAGAGAAGGGGACACAGCAGGAAGACTACTGGCCTGGCGGATTTGGTAAAAGTACCTGAGGGGGGACTCCTACATAGATTTACAATGAGACAGGGTCAAGGGCAGTCACACAGCAACATATCAATGGGGTATTCCAAGAGTATTACAAGAGATTATACACTAGCGAAGGCACGTACAAAGAAGGGGAGGCAGTGGATCTGTTGGACATCATGAAGGTGCTTCAGATGTCAGAGAACCAGCGGAAAAGCCTAGACACACCCATAGAGGAGGAGAAGATTGGGAGGGCAATCCTCTTTTAAATTTTGGATGTAAAAATTGGGCAATTATTGTGGGGCAATGGCCACAGACAGGTGGCGTTAGACACATTGCACAGATCGCATGCAGATAGGGGGCTCATGCTGCCGGATTTTGAAACTTACTTCCTGGCAGCCCAATTAAAGGCAGTTACCCATTGGGATGACCGACCGGAAGGGGATTTAGGAGGTTCCTACTGGGACTCCTACAAAACAGGGAAGGAATCAAGCTGCTATAGGACCCAATGGGGCGGTGGGAACAAGTAGAAAATACGCAGTTCCGAGAGAGATTTGGAGAAATCTTCAGAAAAAATTAAGTTAGTCGCAGATGTATACCCCGACTTTACCTTTGGGGTTCTGTAGAACCTGATAGAATGGAGAGGCCTAGTTTGTTATCATTAGAGAACCATTACCCATCATTACCCCTTTAGGAATCCAGTTATCCATTCATCCTGTTTAGTTCTCCATCATCTGATTAGTACTGATTAGGAGTACATGAAATAGTAACATTACATTATTCACATTATTACCATGCATTTGAAGAGAGAAATAGGCCCTGTTATATGAAGGGTTTGCTTAGTTATGTTATTGCCATATATGTTGAAAGAGATGCTTTTAGAATGATGTATTATGCCATTTGTGTAGCCCTTAGGCTGAGAGAAATGTGCTAGGCACTATAGAGAATGAAGGAGGCCTGGTATATTTGCAGAGACATGTAGAGCCATGTAGAGGCTCAAGGCACATGTAGAGATATGTTATGTATTATGTATGAATGTAGAGAGACACGTATGAGTGTGCACTTAGGATATGCATGAAGTTGGCATTATAGATAGTGCTTGGATTTGTGAGAGAAAGAGTAAACGCTAGAAAGCATGAGGCCTATGGCATTATAAAGCCATTTCTGAATGGAGACACACAGAAGTGCCACTTGGTTCTGTGCAAAGTTGTTATGGTACACTGTGAAAGAAAGGAATGTACACAGTTTCTTGGCAGGCACAGATGAACCTTGTCTGAGTAGAGAGGGATGCTGGTCTTATCAGCATGGCTGTGCTTCGCGCAGAGAGAGAAAAGGTGGGGGCTGTGCCATGGAGAGTGGGAGAGGAGCTTTTGCAGGCAATGGAATGAATGGAGGAATAGATGGTACAATGGTGTATTGCAGGCAGACAGAGGAAGGCCATGCTAGTAGATATGATGACCAATGTCACATTGACACAGAACACGCAGTGATTGACCAGAACATGGAGTGAAAGTACATGCAAACACAGACTTTCGGCAGTGCTCACATTTAGAAACGCTGACAGAACAGAAAGAGGCATTTTAGCTTAGAGAACGAATGTAACCATAGGGATTTGTATACGTCATTGCACAGTATAACCTGAGGTGAGGAGATTGGAGTTTTTAGATGTAGATGGAGTTCGAGTTCGATGAGAGAGAGACGTCTGGTTGGCATGAGATCGAGAGGCGTTTGGTGGTGGATTGATGCAGCCTTGGCAGAACAGCTTGGCAGAGATCGATGAGCTTGGCAGAGGCTTGAGGCAGTTCGAGTGACCAGACTTGGCTGAGCTGGAGAGGGGAGAGATGGGACACAATCGAGATGAGACCATGGGAAGCTCAAATGGGAAATGTGGTTTATGGCCTAAACTGATTGATTAGGGTAGACACTCACAAAGAGCTTTGGGTTTGGGAAAGGGGAAATCAGACAGGGATTGTCTTAGAGAGAGAATGAAGTATGGTGTGTAATGGAGAGGAATGCTGAATGCTGGCACTTGCTATATGTATATTGCATTAGACCTGATAGATCCAGCTAATCACAGGCTTGCATTAGAAGCCTGTAAGGCTTATGGTCATTACACTGCATGGTAGATTTGCACAAAAACTATAAAAGGTGCAAATTTGATATTTGCATTTTCTTATTGTTTGCATCATGCCTTGCTGTGCATGAATAAATGTATTCTATTGTTATAATTGAATCGATTAATGTGTTTTCTTTGTGTCTTATGTTAATGTCTCCATAGGAGTAAGTTGATAGGAGTAATCTGGGAGTAACACAGTGCACATAGGCCCTGAGATATGAAAGCAGGGGGGAATAGTGATCCACACCCTCCTAGGAGATTGCCTAGGAGGTTGTCTAAGACTAATGCATGGTCGCCCACTCGGGGCTAGACCATGGTAGGACAAGTTTGGGAATAACAAATCTAGGGGTAGGCCAGTGGTATATTAGGCAGATTAGTATTGGGAATAACAGTTCAATCCAGTAATACAGGAGATACTGGCACATTTAGATGCGGGCAAGATGCATGGGAGGGGAGGCACCAGAATAGGAGATCTCTACACAGAGAGGAAGTTATTGATGTTTGAGCAGTGAAGACAACATTATGATATGCCCAGGGAGCCTTTTTGGGATATGCTCGGCTAGTGAAATGATTAGCTGATTTATGGAGTGAGACTCCCAAGGAGTCAGGCATAACTCCCTTGTTATAGCAGGTGTTAGATGTGGAACGTAGCAGAGGAGCTATCTAGGGATTGGGGAACAGAAACAGAGACCCGGTATCGGGGGTCAAAGAGAAGTGGGAGAGGGACATGTGGTGTGAGATTTCAGAGAAAGAATTGTGTTGTATTTGGGAACAGGTCAAGAAGGTACCTAGAAATTCAAGTTTTCGCTTAATTCAGTACAGTTTTTTGCACAGAGTGAACATGACTTTGTCTAGGCTCCATGTGATTAGCCCACAACATCCACACGGTTGCCCTTGCTGTAGGGGAGCATCAGCAGGATTCTGGCATATGACCTGAGATTGCCCAGTGATTAGAACATTCTGGGAAGAAGTGGTTTGAAAATCGATTTCTTGGACACACAGTGCATATGAATAGACGCCAAAGATATGCCTATGGAGGCTGAAACTGGAAGGGAAATGGGGAAGAACAAGAAAAACGATAGTGACATTTCTACAATTTTGGCCAAGCGTAGGATATCGATTTCTTCACGCATGGGCCCACTCAGTTCAATCTTGGGAGGGAGATGCGCATTGTTGGGCGACAGTGGAAGTAGACATTTTGAGGGGGCAGAATGCCTCAGATGAGGAAGAGGGGACCGGAAGGGATTTGGGGCTAATACTTAACAAACTGATGACAACACCAGACTTGCAGCCGCCCTGAGAAGGTGCAGTTTAGGAACATGAGACACCATGGGGTTTACTGAGAAGGAGGTGGGAAGGGGAAGTTTTGTGGGGGAGGAGGATGAGTACTCTGCTTGACAAATGCTTGATCTAAATGGGTCATGTTGTGGTTTGAAATGGCTACCAAAAATTAACTGAACCAACAAACTTGTTAATTGTTTATGTGATGGAAGTTCATTGTAAGAAACAAAAAATTGGGCCTGATTCACAGAGCAGTTTTCCTATGGAATTACATTATAAAATGCTTCTGTGAATCAGGCCATTGAATTTATTCATGGCATAGCTCTAGTGTTTGGTCCTATTCAACAACAGACTGGACTCATCTGTCTGACCATAGACAATCACCAAGAACATATAGCCTTAAACATCATCCAAGCGCTTGCAAGCTCAGTGGTCTTGGGACTTCCTTGGCTGGAACACCATAACCCTCACATCAATTGGGCCCATCAGTTTTTATTTTTGGTTCCAAACAGTGCATCAAGGACAGTAAATAACATAAAGACACTTAACCCAAACCCCCTGAGAAGGCTCTGTCCAATCAACACTGTATATGCATTCTGCAGTTCTGTTATGCATTTTCAGAACCAGAGGACATACCCTTGGTGCTGCATCACCCCCATGACCGCGACATACCATTGGTACCTGACAAGACTATTCTGCATGAGAAGATCGTTTGCCTCATGGCTTTGGAGAAAGATTAATTGAGGAACTACTTGGACAAAGAAAGAGGAGACACTTTGGCCCTATGTGGATTATCATCAGTTGAATTAGATCACCCGCAAAGACAGATACCAATTACCTTTGATCTGTGGTATCATGGAGTCTCTACAGTCCTCGGTCATCTGCAGCAAACTGAATCTACCGGGGGCATGACACTTGGTCCACTTTAAAGACGGGCCACAGCCATCCTTCAACAGGAACCTGCTCGCTATTTAACAGTTTTGAAGTGCGGGATGAAGAGCTTCAAAGCATTCTTTCATTTTTGTGGTAATAATGCATGCAAAGTGTTAACTGGGAAACAGTAAGAACTGTACAGGAAAAAAGGATTTGCAAGTTAGTAAAACCCAAACTATCTGTCATTTTAATCTTGATATATTCTCCTCAGTTATGGCTTGGCCAAATGGTATTAAGGGACACACTGTAAATATATATATATTGTTTTTACTTCAATGTTTCACAGGAATGCCTCATGCCTAATAGGATGTTAGTAAAATCTTGTAGGAACAATCAAATTGCCATGAGAGTATTTCTGATGTAACAGGAGTATAACGTATACACAAAATGGTTCAGAAGTTAAAAGGAAATATGAAATATCAATCATGTAAATCTTTATATGTTCTCCTCTGCTGCATCTTCGCTAAATAGTTTCAGGGTACATCTTCAGAATATTGTTTTTTGCCCATTTGTTTCTGTGATAATGTCTTGCAGGAACGATCAACATTCTATAAAGGTGGTTCCACAGTAACAGGAAGAAGTACTAATTAAAAAAGTGTTTGTAATTTTTTAAAACATATAAACTCAGTAATTTCACGCTTATCAGGGTTCCATATGTTCTTGTATAGGAAAATGATTTTATATAGCAAAAGATTCATCTTATGTTGTTATGTATGTTTCTGGTATCTTGTCGAAATGACTGTGAGTGGTAAATCCCACCAATAGAATTCTAGAAGGAGTACAATGTAGAAAAAGGGTTCAGGAAGTTTGTAAAATATGAAATACCCATTATTTTAATATTGATAGGTTCTCCTCTGATGCTTCCTGGCCAAATTGTATTATGGGACATGCTCGGAATATTGTGTTTTACCTACGTGTTCCCTCTGTAATATCTTCCTGGAACAGTTGAAATATCACAAGTATGTTTCTGTGGTAATGGGAAGAAGTATCATGTAAAATACTGTCTGTAATATTTGTAAAACATAGAAACTCTGTTATTTCACTATGTCCCGTGTGCCTGTGTTGTTCTCTATGTATTCTTTTGAATAGTCTTTGCTTTAAAATACAATTTTAGTATCATTCATGTCTGGAAGAAAATTATTTTAACCCTTGCAAAACTCTTTAATACAAAAGTACTTGTTTCTTCTTTGTCTGATATAGCATTACAAAACCATTGAAATCCATAGAAAAAGCCTTGGTAAAAGTTAAGTTACAGTGATGGTTTAACATAACAAAACCCAGGAATTCAGCGGGTGTTCCAAGTAACTCTACCTTAACTCTGTGCCCCCTGTTTTGCAGCATATGACAACAGAGATGACATCAGAACTGACATCAATTATGACATACAATTTGGGGCAGGCAGACAGTCAAGCCACTTTGTAAAGAGGCATGTCACCATGTATATGGATTTATTTTTGTGGACAGAACGAATCAATGGTCCAATAACATCAAACTGTATATCGGACCACACTCATGTCATCTCTCTTTTCTGTAGAGGAGCTTGTGTGTGGGAGAACCTAGTAGAACTGAGTACATTTAGACACCCCTGTAAATCTTAAACCTTTGAATCATGATACTTGCATGGGCAGCAGGCAATATCATGTAGGATCACGAAAGGCTTTTGAAATCCTAAATCTGTTCCTGCATCATTCGCATGGTTTAACATTATACTCTTGAATGATGTAGGAACTACCCACTGATCCCACCCAGATTGGGGTTTCCTTACCAACGATCTCTTTTGCATTTTAAACCTTTTTTGGAAATTCATCAGAATTCAGAGATCTTCCATGCCACGGTAATCATGCTCCGAAAGGTGAAAGTTCATTGAATCCTACAGGAATGTGTTGAAATATCCACTAATAGGATCCTCTTTATGAGCAGTTATCAAGCCTTTATCCGTAGTATTCCTACTCAATTGAGAAGCTGGACATTTACTGTCAGTGTGATTTTGTGATCTTATCACAGCCATGACCTGGATTTCTCCAAGGATATTCTCTGTATATAAATTATGTAGAGTTATCTTGGATTTGTATAGCACCTCCTACCATAGGTTATGGTGTTGAAGGACTTTGCCTTTTAGAGAGGCAAAGGAGGAATATGATTGAACATTCAGTAGTGATAGGGAGTCAGCCAGAATGAGGGTGTAAGATAGAAAGGATACTCGGGAAGGCATGAGATGGGTGGAGGAGCTTTGTGTACAATTGGACAAAATGTATTGGGGGACTCGACTGTATTCTCTGTTATGATCCACTGAAAGAAGATATAGCTTGTTACCTGCACCAGGCGGGATATCTTGAATTTACACACCACGTGATGAGCCCGTGCATGGCCAAGAAAACACAGACAACAAATCCCTTCAACTTCTTTCACAAGACCCCCAACAACTTTGAGGAGGAGTTGTATGTCAGAAATCTGAATTTGCCAAGTTTGCAAAAACTCCCAGAGAGCTGGCAAAAACAACCACAGATTTCTTTTTTTATTTCCTCATTTATGTCATGGTTGCAACAAGGATTTCCTTTTTACATACTGGACCAAAACCCTAGGTTTGTGCTTATGGGCAGCATGCCTAAGGACGCAAAGCCTGTCTGGCTCAGCAGTGGTCAGACGTTGAGCCTTCCACAGTATCATGGTGAGCCAGGGCATGTTAAAGTAATACCAAGAAAAAACAGGTGGCAAAGGCTTTCTACGTATTTCCCTAGGCCCCCAACAACATGTTGGAGGGGTTGTATGTCAGAAATCTGAACTTGGCAAGTTTGCAAAACCTCCCTGAAAAGCAGGCAAAAACAACCTCTGATTTTTTTATTTCCTCATTTATGTTACTAGGCTTGTGCTTATGGGCTGAGTGTGTCAGGACACAAAGCCTGTCTTTGTCTCAGTAGTGGTGATAATTGTGTATTTTCATGGTGAGCATGGGCATGTTGAAACCATACCAAGAAAAGGACCATTTATTTATTTATTTGTTTTATTGAGCATTTGTTAGGCACTTACACGGCTGAATAGTGTTTCAAAACACCACAAGGCTAAATGGGAAGGGAACAGGGGAAAAATAACAATGGCAAAAACTGTAAAAATGAAGTCATGATCCTACAAGCCCTTGTGGCATTCGGACATGCAAATGCAGTGAGGAGAAGTGCAGAATATGGGAAGGGACGGAAGGGGGAGCAGAGGAGTGGGCAAGTGCTGGTGGAGGGACCGGGAGGGAAGTGCTGAGGGCAGCCAAGGAGGAGAACCTCAGGCTAAGTGCTAGTACAGGCGACTCCCAAGGGTGGGATGCAGGGCCACCAAGCAGGGGCCCACAAGGGCAGTGCAGTGGGGGGGTGCTAGTATCGACTGGGAAGAAGAAGGGCCTGCAATACTATGAAGTTCACAAAGATCAGGCCTCCAGTCACAGTGGCAGTTGGTGTGATTAGCAGGGAACGGTGAGAGGGAAAGAGGTAGAGAACAGCATAGTTTTGAGCAGCTCCCTGAACTTGAGGAGGTCAAGCTGAAGTCTGAGAGGGGCAAGGAAGCTGTTCAGAAGGGAGGTACCAGCCGAGGAGAGAGACCTGGCCACCACTCGCTGCTTGGAGAAGCGTTTGACAGTCAAAGAATTGGAGTTAGAGGAGCAGGGGGGCTTTAGCAGGGGAGTATTTTGGGAGGGAAAGTTGAAGATAGCGTGGTCCCAGGTCCCAGGACCAGACGGCCTTGTGGATGATGCAGAGGGTCTTGAATTTGATCCTTGCAGCCACCGGGAGCCAGAGGAGAGATGTTAGTGCTGGAGAAATATGGTCCTTGGGCTTGAAGCCAAGGATAAGTCTTGCAGCCCTATTCTGAATTAGCTGGAGGGGACATAGAGAGATTGACGAAGAGGCTGTTGCAGTAGTCCAGCCTGGAGAGGGCCAGGTCTCTGGAGACATTGAGCTTCTGGGGGAAGGTGAGGAAAGGAAGAATGCATCTGAGGAGGTGGAGCTGGAAGTGGGACTTCTTAGTAAGGTCCATGATGTAATGGATGAAGGAGAGAGCGGAATCCAAGATGACCCCAAGGCTTTTGGCCTCACAGTATGGTGGGGGTAGAGGGCCCAGAGAAGGTAGCCAGAGGGTAGGAGAAACAGAGGGAGCAGGTGTCCCAATCAGAAGGATCTCTGTCTTACTGGCATTGAGGCAGAGATTGTTGGTTGCACACCATGCCTGAATGTCGGACAGACAGGGATCAGAGAGGAGGAAGAGGATGTAGTAGAGGGAAGTTTGACAGGGATCAGAGAGGAGGAAGAGGATGTAGTAGAGGGAAGTTTGAAGGAAAGCTGTTTGTCAACGGCATAACACTGGAAATGTGGAGAGAAGGCAGAAAACATGTGACCAAGAGGGGCAAGTTAGATATTGAAGAGCCATGGCGATAGGATAGAGCCCTTGGGGACGCCACAGGTATAGAATGAAGTGGTGAAGGAGAAAGGGCCCAGTTGCAACTGGGAAAGGCGGTTAGCAAGAAAATAAGTCTTTGTTTGGGCAGTCCAGTAATTCCCATGTCTTGTTGGGAACCTCTGTTGTTGAATGACCTTTAACCATTTTTCAATTGATGGTCATGTTGTTTGATGTCACAAACTGTCAACGCCATGGATCAGTCAGCAATGTCTAACTGACTTCTTTTTTAAAGAAAGAATCCCTCTCTTTTTCCAGTTAATCAAGTGTTCTACAAACCCCTTTTGGTTGTAGTCAGAATCAGTTATAATCATTAGTTACATGGGTTGGTGGTTCATGCCAGTATCTCTGACATCAGACGTCTACAGGGAAGATTGCTGTAACCAGCAGAGGTCTTGGGAAGATCATTTATACAAGCATTTAAAACAGCTACTTACTATTTCTCCATCTTTTTGGCAACTTGGTAGGAACACATCCACATAGATTGTAGGTATTCCTTGTCATGTGTTTTACATCTCATGCAGGCTCCTCAGGCATGTCTCCATATTGTTTGTAGATCATGCAAGTCTGCCAATCTTTTCACCACTGAACTATTTCATTTTGCCCATACCTGATTTCCACAGGTAGCTGTGCATTAACAGAATCCAAGAAGAGAATTTTGAATTAGAGACATTCCCAGGTCATATATGGTCACTCTTCAAATATGCTGGTGGGAAGTCTCTACAATGATGTCCTCTCCATGGATCAGTGGTCAGTAATGTTGTAGTGTGCACACCATCACCAGCAGTGCTTTTTTTACAATCATTGAATTTTTCTTCTATGTAGGATAATGTTGTTGTCATGTAGGGGACCACCTTGTTATTAGGGTCCTGCTTTTTAAATAAAGTTTCCACCAAACATGTGTCTGAAAATGACGTCTCTGAAAAGAACTCTTTATTCTCAACAGAATAGGCCAGAAAAGGAGATGAGACAGACTTCCCTTCAATTGCTTCACTGTCTCATATTTATACTACAGATTTACACTTCCTACCAGGTTTGAACAAGTTAATCAAGGATTGAGCAATCTTAGTGTAATTATCAATAAACGTATCACTATTTTTTTTTTTTTATGCGGTATGTCTAATGCACCTACAACCAAATGGTGTTTCAAGGCACATGAAGACAAGGGAGAGGGAGGTTTCGGGTAAAAAACAACAAACAATAAAGTTCCAATTAGGTCTTGGACCATTCGGATCATGCAAGTGCAGAAACAAGAATGCAGGGCAGGGTGGAAGGAGGGTGTGGAAGTTGGGGGAACAGTGAAGAAGACAAACAGTAATGTTCCTACTGGGTCGTGAGACAATTTGGAGCGTGCAATCGCAGTAAGAGAAATGAGAGGGAGGAGGAGAAGTGAAGGTTTGGGATGAACAGGGAAGAAGACAAACAATAACGTTCCTACTAGGTCCTGAGACAATTCGGAGCATGCAAGTGCAGTAATGGCTAAGAGGGGAGAGGGGGAGCAAGGGAAATAAATGTTGGAACGAGTAGAGAAGAAGCCATACAATAACGTTCCTTCTAGGTCATGAGATAATTCAGAGCGTGCAAGTGCAGTAACAGAAAAGAGGGGAAAGGAAAGGAGGGGAAGTGAGGTTTGGGATCAGCAGGGAGGAAGACAGAAAATAACATTCCTACTAGGTTGTGAGACATTTTGGAGCATGAAGTGCAGTAACAGAATGAGGGGAGAGGGAAAGGAGGAGGAGTGCAGGATGGGGATGAAAGGGGAATGGCTCAGGTGAGAGGGAGGAGAAGGGTACATTAAGTGCAAGTGAACAGGTTCACTTGCACTTTTGAGGAGGGGTGCACAAGGTAGTGCTAGAGGAGAAAGGGGAAGGAGCCCAGTGTCAAAGGAGTGATAGCAAAATCAGCCAGGGCTGGAGCAAGGGAGGCAATGTTTTCCTTGATAATTCTGAAGGAGCTGGGGAGAACCTGTTGGAAGAGACTTTCACAGAGTGGACTTGTCTAGAAACCTCGTCAGGTGAAAAGTGGAGAGGAAGAGGAGAGTGGGAGGGGAGGGGAAAGAGAGGCTAAGGGAGGCCTGAGAGTGGGTGAGGAAGAAGCACAACACCAGCTTCCACACAACAGCAAAGAAACCATCTAGATTCAAGTGTCCAGGATAAAGGGAAAAATCCTAGGTTTCAACATAGAGCAGAAAAAACAACAACACTCAGATGCAAGTTATTTTTTCTATTTTCTATGTTTTTATTTTCCTTATTGTTGTTTAGTAGAAATACAATTGTTTCAACATGAAATACATTGCTTACATATTTCACAAGCTCATTTAAATTAAAAAACAATCAGTAAAATAACATAAAACATCAATTAATTCCAGATCTCATTCACAAATCCTTGCTAATAAGTATGAGACATCAATTAATTCCAAATCTTAATTGTTAATGAACATAAGATATTCATGTAATTGTGCAAATCAATGGAAAAAGATTGCATTGCAAGAAATATGAATACAGTCCATATATAGCCTACTGAATTAATGTTGGTACATTTAGGGACTCTTCTGTAAAACCGTTATTAACAGGCCTGTCATTAGCTCCATTCCCATTGAGCCCTACGGGGGCTCAAATAGGAATGGGGAATGGTTTTGTGCATGAGGAATTACCGGGTCCTCCAAGGTCAGAATGACCAGTTAATTCCTCATTCACAGAACCCGGTACTGGAACCCGGTATGGAGGCAGCCATGCCTTTATTAAGGGTATGTCTACCTCCATACTCGTAATGAGGCCCTAAATGTTTAGGAGTTTCCTGCTCGCTATTCTTCAAGTGGAACCGGCAGTTGCCATGTGAATTTGGACTAGATGATTTGGTCAAATGTTGAATACGTTCATGTGTGGTAAATTGATTCACTTTCAAACGTACATATATTATCCATGCTCTTTCACATGGAAACAGTGCTATATATGCTGATCTATCCTCCCGTTTTCTTGAAAATGAAGCATATTCAACATACGTTTTGTAGTCACTGAAGGAATCAATGGTAGTCGACCAGTCAAAGTCATATAGTTTTTTTTTCACATTTGGTAACGCCAATTTAAGATCTTCCACGGTGGCACAGATGTCTGATAGAATTTGCTTCATCTGAGATTCAAAATTTGTGAGAGAAGATAGATGGGTATCAGCTAATAAACTGTGCAATTCCTGATAAAGTGAGTTACTCGGAGGTGCTAACATTTTTGCGTAGTTAGAAAGCTTACACCATTGAAACCTGGCAGAGAGAGTTGTAACACCTAATGTGTGCCGTGTTATTGAATTTGGGACCGCCATGGCCAAACCTATGGATTGTTTCCAAATCTGTCCTTGAATTTACTTAAGCAAGAAGTCCAGGTTTAGCAGACATGTGTCCAACCGGAATAATAAAATAGGTTCTACTTTCAATGTGTAGAAATCAATTAAAGGCATCAAAGAAAATGTACAAAGTTTTTTGTATATTACCCTCATTTGAGATATTAGAGGCCTAACCCTGGCATTCAATCGCATGGTCCAAGACATGATAGAAATATTGTCAGTCAAAGTGTACTCCAGGTAGCGTAAGGAGAAAGTATGTTGCAGTACGGGGCCTGTTATTTTACACTGAAATGTTCTTTTTTTTGTGTTAGTGAATATAATTATCTTTGACTTTGTTGGGTTGGCCTGAAAATTATGATTTATAGCATACAATGCAAACATATCAAGTTTGTTCTGAAGACCATAAGGAGTCCTGTCAAAGAATATAATATGGTCAGCAAAACCCATCCAGTGCAAATGAAGTCTGCCCATTGTAATTGCGTACATAGATTCCTTGTTCCACATTTCGTCCAAATCGAATAAATATAGATTAAACAATGTTGAAGCAAGATTACATCCATGCTTCACACCAATGGCTGTTGGAATTGGGGGTGTCAGAGCTCCCTCTAGATTTATGCGAATCTGGAATGTGGTGTTTTGGTGTAACATAGCAATAAGATGAACTAAGAAGGGTGAAAAGACCAACCTAAGCATTTTTGCCCAAAGAAATTCTCTAATCACGCAATCAAAGGCTGAGGACATATCCAGAGCAGCCATGTAAATGAAACCTGAATTTGTCATTTTAGATTTGGCCGAAAGGTGGGCAATGATGGCAGCATTCAAGAGAGTACCCATTGCTTTTCAAAATTCCAACTGATATTTGGAATAAATGTCATTGTCAGCGATGAACATTTCAAGATGGTTAAGAATTAAAATTGCAAAAACCTTTGTGTCAGCGTCCATAAGGCGATGTGCCGAAAATGTACAGGATCGTGGGGATCACCCTACTTATAGATGAGAATTATGATGGCATTACGCCAGGAAGTTGGAATTTTGTTAGAACAAAGAATGTGTTCAA
Source organism: Ambystoma mexicanum (assembly GCF_040938575.1). Taxonomy (NCBI): domain Eukaryota; kingdom Metazoa; phylum Chordata; class Amphibia; order Caudata; family Ambystomatidae; genus Ambystoma; species Ambystoma mexicanum. The sequence continues at coordinate 1,393,997,123 of NC_090935.1, read as the reverse complement.
ATTTGGTATAGAGAAGGGATGCTCAAAAGTGTGGGTCAGACTTCAGAATGCATTATGGGGTGCTGTCTGGGTCAGCTGATTTAGAGTGTTTTAAGCAATCAATGTCCCTGATAATGTCTTCAATAGAAAATTAGATGCTTTCAGTAACCTTCCTGACTACCCCAACATCATATCAAGTTTGCGCTTGCAAAGCTATGTCCAAAAGGTAATGAAGCCCAAACAGTTCCCAAAACCTTTTCTTCCCAGAAGACATGTCCCATGGGTGCCTGGCCCTACCCCATCCTGCTGTCCTTGGCTCCAGGGCAGTGTCGAAACATCCCTGAGTAACAAACTGCACGGTGTGCCATCTGCGATCACCATGCACAGCAAGCACACACCAACACAAACATCAACACATCCACACATGCTTCAACACATCACTGGAAAATTAAACATACATGTACAACATGCTGTGCCAACTCCAAGTTTGTTTCCTGCCTTGTAAAGACCATTGCCAGATCCTCCTCCTATGACAGCACAGCCAATATGTTTAGATTCAGATGTACTACAAAATCCCTGCCATTGTGCAACAACTGCCACCCAATGGCTGAGTCCAAAATGTCCTTCTGCAAAGTCTCCCAATCTGTAGGAAGTCACACATTTATCATATGACAATCCTACACGGGCCATCATAGTGAAATAAAACTCATGAGAACCACTTCAATTACCCCTGGATGTCAGTGGCTTCAACACACGTGTCATTTGTGTATCCAAACTTCCTACAGACATGGATCAGACACACTTCGTAAACAGTAACAGAAACACACAATTGTTCCCAAAAATGTCTGCAGAGAGACCCTCTGCTCACCCCACCCCAGAGGAAACAAATGCCATCTCACAGGCAGCATGCACCTTCACTCCCTCCTCCACCTGCAATAATGCCTCAGTGCAAACAGCAACCATTGTGTGCACTGCACAATGAATATCCCATCTACAGGCTCACATCTGACGTGACCCCCTTGTCCCTCTTCCCAGTAGATAACAAAATTGGTGGGTCCACCCCCGCCACGAGTATCATATCATGCACAATAGAAGATGCAAAGTAAAGGTAATTTGCAACTGAATTCATACAATGTGAGGATGGCCACTCCTCCTTCACCAATGGATGGATTACAGGTGGGTGTATACCAACACTTTTCTAGTGTCTGTGCATGTCTATGACAATACAGGAATGTAATGTAGGAGGTCCGTGGCCTAGCATGTCTCAGGGTGGTTTCTACCTTCACTTTAAGACACTGTGCGAGTCATCCCTATTGACTGTTTTACATTGCTCACCTTCGATGCCTACCAGTGATCCTCTATGGATGGACCAAAAAGCAGATGCATGTGCAAGGTGATACTTAAGTTGAAAAGGACTCCTGGCAGGCAGGTTGCAATGTCCTTGTGTTCTTCCTGTCAATTGCATGTAGCTCTCAGATGTGCACTATTTTCACTAACGTGTCAGGTGATATATTGTTCAAACATTTGCACCAGGCTGTGCATGCTACACACTCAGATGTTTGTGAATGGGAGGGGGAGAGGGCACAGTAGGGAAAGTGCCAACACATGACAGGGGCATCTGATTTTGAAGAGCAGTAACCTCACCCTGACCAGTGCAGTTTCCCAGGCTGTCCTCCCACTTGGGTGTGTGCCACAACCCATGTAATCCCTTCTAACAACCTCCTATCCCTCAGATGTGTCCGGCACGCAGTTGCACTAACCATCAATGTACTCTGCAAATGAGGCCACATGAATTGTACAACCATATACCTGTACTGTCACCCATTACAAGTCTTACACAAGTGCAATTCCTGCAGCATCTTCTACAAGGCTATCAGTCTGTAGTCAATAGGATTTCTCAACCACAAAGTCAGCATCTCTGAAGGCCCATAACACATCCGAAGTGAAAAAAGTTGTAGACTACTTCTATAATGGTACATAAATGTCAGATTCAGCAGACAGGCTTACTTAGCCTATGTATGATAATACTTATACTTCCTTCCCCCAACAGTGGAATGTACACTCACTATCACAGTTGCTGAAAGAGCATTTGACCCTCGTCTGCAAGGTAAAGACAGTCCAGGACACCTGCCTCGACACATCTTCCACCCACCACCCTAGCTGAGACAGTGGCAGCTGCTTCCTCCTGTTACCTCCGGTGGGTAGAAGTGCGCCACTCCATGGGCATGCACTGGCCACTCCCACTCCTCATGCATGTCTCTAAAACCCTCAACGTGTTGCTTGCCCTACCATGAATATGTTCTCCAAATCTCCCAGAAAGCAACGTAGCCACTCACAAATTAAACAAATGTATCAACATGATGTAAGGTTACACACCCTTCACTATCAACATTTCTTGTTCACATTAAGGGGAACACAGCAGCAACATTAAACATGACACTTTTCCCTCCGACATCCACACTTCACCAGCAATACACAGCTTACTTCACACATCATCCACATGCATACTTGCCATCTGGATCATCCTCTTACGTGGATTGTGAGAGTCGAGTGTGTTGCATGCTCTTGCATAATGGAGTGGCTACTTGACATGACAAATGTCAGGAGATGGCATGCAAGGCTGACAGGACAGGATTGTAAATGTAATGATGCACAATTAATATGTGACTGCATCACACCTCACTAAAAACAAATGCACAGTAACATCTCGGGAGACTGACGCCAAGCCGCATTTCATGGAGGTTTAACCAATAACACATGCGTACCTGATGAAGGAGACATGTACACACTCAATGATGTAAGACACATCCCCTCTTCAGTGACACTGACCATCACCCATATATCACCATATTGAATCATTCATGCTCAACCCTGCGTGTGCCACATCATGCCACTATTGGGATGCATAGATCAACAGCCATGCTCATGTATGACAATGCACATCCTTACCTGGTGGTACTGCTGGTGTGCTGTGAGTCCCTCACCACCTCCACCTAACACTGGGCCCTCACATTGGTGCTAGTAGGGTCGGTGGCCGGAAGACGGAATGGAGACTTGGTGGAAAAAGAGTGCTTGGGGTGTCTTCTCATGGAATGCAGGCACTGGATGAGCCAAGAGAACTGAAATGGCATTGGACATTTGTTTTGACTAGATAAAGGAGTCTGTATGAGAGACTGCAAATATCATACACATCATTGTTCAATGGAATGTTCAACTGTGTGTGGGAGGCTGTAGCAATCCAGATGACCATGTTGATTGACTTCACTGAGCATATCAGCATGTACAGTCCCCCAGCTCAATAATGTGCCCCGTAGCACAGTCATTTGAGTCACAGCCCTCTAGAGCACTATGGCCCTGAAATGAGGAAAAAATAAATACAGTCCAACTTGGATGGGAAGAAAAATAGGAAAATCCATACTCCATCCACGGTCTTATGGACACCAGGGTGCATGAAGAAGGAGTGGTGGTGGCAACAGGATAGGGGTGTGTGGGGACATGGCCAATGGAATCACCTGTGTGGTTTACTTGGAACCCCCCATCCTGTGCTGGATCCAGGGATGGTGCACTCTGACTATGCATGGGCAAAGCCTGGTCCTCATTGGCTAGTGCCACTCGCTAGAATTACAACAAGGTCCGGATGATGGCTATCGTGAATGGCCAAAGGATCGGTAGGCATCCCCCATCAACCCTGACATCTCAAATAATGTCTCTATGCCTTGGGAACCCTACGTGGTTATGTCACCAGTAACCCTGTCCCTCTGCTAAAGAGGTATGCACCAGGATGATTGTATCCAGGGGCTCCTCATCAGTAGCAGTGCCATCAGATGTTGACCTTCCCCAAGCACATAGCCCTCTGAGGATATGGGTGTATTTGGCTGTGCCTGCTTGGAGCTCACTGACCAGGCAAGACATCATGCAGAGGTAGCCCAGATGTTATTTTCTCCCAGATGGAGACTGACTGCAGCCACCAAGCCAGGAGTGGGAACACCACACAGTCCAAACACCCAATGCAGTTTGGCAGAAATTGGGGTATAGATATGCCTTGGAGCAACCTCAAGAAAGCATGAAATCAGCAGGTGGATACATGCCTAAGTCCTAAAATGAAAGATTCAGCAACCTGGACACCTAGGGTGAACTTGCAATATGTACCTCACAGCAAGGGGGTCAAAATTGCAGGAAGCAAAGGAATATTTGATAAAAAGAGGAAAAAAGAGAGAGGAAATGGTCAGATATGGAGGTGGTAGGGTAAGTGTGGGAGAAGGAGGAAACATCCAAGAGGAGGACAGACATTTCTAAAGTAGATAACTACCACTGACCAAGCCAAGAAGGCCAAAGCGCAGGAGAGAGGGCACCAAGGGGAAGCTGGCGAGACCAGTGGGTCCAGGACTGAGAAAAGCCTTATCAGCAGATCAGAGCCAAGCTTCGAGGACCTGTAGGGGCCAAAGACTCGGGACACAGTGAGACACCTGGGGTAATAGCAAGGGATCTGGTAGGGACAGCTTCAGAAGTTGACAGTGATCAAATCTCATGGAGCAGAAATTAGGCCATGGAAGAAGGCCTGCTGTGTTTCTGGGGAGAATGACATGTAAGGACCAGTCAGAGTACGAGGAAGGTAGCTGAAATTAGTCAGGTTCACTATTTTATCATTGATACCTGAAACTGAGCGACCAGACCCCTTCGAGTGGAGCCCGTCCTAGCAGATGGGCAGGCTGAGAGGTGGGGGGGCCCAGGCGCGCTCCTGTGATGGCCTGAGCCTGTCCCCGGTGTTTTCGTGGGCCCATCTGCCCATTGTTGCTGCCCCAAGGGGGTTATACAGGGAGGGCCCCTGCTGTGTTTATGGCGGCATTGCTATCCGGGGGTGTAGGCCACAGAGGCGGGCCTCCACTATCCTTATGGCGGCGGTATTACGCGGGTAGACAGGTCACAGCAGTGGGGCCTAGACGCGCTCCCGCGTCGGCCCGGGCCAAATCGTGTCGATGGCACCAGAGTCGGTGGAGGGGACACGGCTCCCCGGGTGCTCCGTGTGGCAGCGTTCCAATCTGGAGGCCAGGATTCTTGCAAAGATCTTGGCGTCTAGGTTTAGGAGTGAGATAGGTTGATAGGACCCGCATTCCATCTGATCTTTACCGGGTTTAGGTATTACAGTGATGAGGGCCTCTAAAAACGTCAGTGGAAGTGAGTCTCGGTTCCTGATTTGGTTAAATATTTTGGTGAGTGGCTTCAGCAGGACAGATTGGATCTGCTTATAGAAGTCAGCCGTATAGCCGTCTCCCCCTGGTGTCTTTCCTGCTTTCAATCTCTTGATGGCGCCCTCCTCCTCCGATATCTCCCCCTCCAGGGCCTCTAGCTCCGCTTCAGACAGCCTAAGCAGAGGGTTTTTCTGCCAGGTAGGTACGAATGTCATCTAGTGATTCGCCTGTCTGTCTAGAATAGAGTTTGCTATAGTAGTCGGCAAAACATTCCGCTATTTCCTCCAGGCCTCCATAGGTCCCTATGAGGACCTTGTGAAGTTCCTGTCGTTTGCCCTGCATCTCCTCCAAGAGAGCCCCACGGTCCACCCCTGGGAGGCCCAACCTGGCTCGCAGCCCGCCCAACTCTGCACAGATCTTATTTTCAATTAGGCCCCTTTCCCGTTTGCGCCTTGAACCCTCTGCGATAAGGAGGCCCCTAAAGGTGGCTTTTGCATCCTCCCATACCATGGACATATCAGTCTCACCATTGACAATTATCTCAAAGTAGGCCAACATTTCTTTCCTCATGAAATCCCGAAATACGGGGTCCCTGAGGAGCGTGTCGTTGCATCGCCATCAGGAAGATCATGGGGAGACGGGCAGAGACCAATTGGCTATGAGTAGTTCATGGTCGAACCATGTTATGGCTTCTACCTTCGGTTGTTCCACCACCCCATTCCCCTCTTCGGAAATCAACAAGAGATCAATTCTGGTGTAGGTGCAGTGCGGAGGTGAGAAAAAGGTGTATCCGCCCTGGCCTGGATGTGTTTTACGCCAGACGTCCACCCAATAGTGCTCCCTCAGAAGGGTTTGCATGGCCAGGTTATCTTTGGAAGTCCCCTTGGGTGCCCCTCCCCTTCGCGGACTACCAGTCCAGACGGGGATCCGATATCAGGTTGAAGTCCCCACCCAATATCATGGACCCTCTGCCCATTCGTCCATGAGATTAAAGATCTGGGTAAGGAAATGTATTTGCCCCAAATTGGGTGTGTATAAAGTGGCCAGGATGATGCGTTCCCCCTCATAGTTTCCCTTGATACCTAGGAATCGACCCCCAAAGCCCCTTTTGGTTTCTACTCCCGTGAGACGAAACGTCTTGCCAAGGAGAATACCCACCCCTTCCTTTTTAGAGCTCTTGTGGGAGGCCCAGTAGTTACTACCAATCTCTTTCCCCTTTATTTTCGACTCTTTTCCTTGCCTGTAGTGTGTTTCCTGTAGGAAAAGGACTGTCCGGCATTGTTTGCGGAACATATTACTCGTAAGGGACATTTTGTTCTGGGAGTTGAGGCCTTTGACGTTCAGCGTGCCTATCTTCCCTTCAATCATTTTCGTCTTTCATTTTGTGCTCTATAAACCCCTTTGAGTGTCTGCTACCTAGAACCCGTTGCAAAACCAGTGTCCATGACTTGAGCTGGATTTCCCCCTTCCCCTTAACCCGGTCAAAAGCTCTGTCCCACCTCCCCCCTCCCCCCTTCCCTCTCCCTTACCCGTTTTGTAGGGTGTTCGCCGCCTGCTCCCCAGGAGGGGTTGAAGCGAGCAACAAACTGCCAGGGTCGCTACCCCGGCCCCGGGAAAAATAATTTTTAGTATGACACCTTACATCTTGCCTTTCTCCACTACGTGTCAGCCCTCCAGTGCTGGTGGTAGGGATCCGGTGGTGATGCCCCCTCCCTCATTTACCCTCCAACCTTGGCATATGATCGACATCCCTCGTCCCTCTTGGTGCATGTCATAGCGCGGGGTCGCATGCCGCCAACAGTTCTCTAAGGAGAATCGCAAAGTGGCACGCTATGGGACCATAAACAGCCTCAGAATGGGCAACATTTCAACTCTGACCTAGGTCATTTGAACAAAGAACTCCCTGCAAACCGTGGGAAAAACATACTGTGCCCAGCGAGGTCCTCGCGATTGGGAGGACTGTAAAAGGACCTGAATCGAGCCTTGGCATGGCGATTAAGCCTTGATTGCTGCGTGTGTTCTCATGTGGGGTCCCCCCGATCCGTTGAGGGGTGTCTGGTCTTCCGAAATTTGTGTGAACCTTTGACTTTTAGCTTCCCTTGAGAGAGGTCAGGGCCCCGAGGGACATGACCGTGATCCCTGTCGGTTCCATTCTGGTCTCCAGATGATCCCGCGTGGTCGCCCGTAAGGTCATCTGTGGCCTTTGAATGTCTATTTCTGTGACTAGTTGGTATCTCTGGCCCTGCCATTCGAACGCCAGGTAGAATGGATGACCCCAGCGATATCGTACCCCCTTTTCTTGTATCCGTTTTGAAGGAGTGCGGGATGAAGAGCTTCAAAGCATTCTTTCATTTTTGTGGTAATAATGCATGCAAAGTGTTAACTGGGAAACAGTAAGAACTGTACAGGAAAAAAGGATTTGCAAGTTAGTAAAACCCAAACTATCTGTCATTTTAATCTTGATATATTCTCCTCAGTTATGACATGGCCAAATGGTATTAAGGGACACACTGTAAATATATATATATATTGTTTTTACTTCAATGTTTCCACAGGAATGCCTCATGCCTAATAGGATGTTAGTAAAATCTTGTAGGAACAATCAAATTGCCATGAGAGTATTTCTGATGTAACAGGAGTATAAAGTATACACAAAATGGTTCAGAAGTTAAAAGGAAATATGAAATATCAATCATGTAAATCTTTATATGTTCTCCTCTGCTGCATCTTCGCTAAATAGTTTCAGGGTACATCTTCAGAATATTGTTTTTTGCCCACGTGTTTCTGTGATAATGTCTTGCAGGAACGATCAACATTCTATAAAGGTGGTTCCACAGTAACAGGAAGAAGTACTAATTAAAAAAGTGTTTGTAATTTTTTAAAACATATAAACTCAGTAATTTCACGCTTATCAGGGTTCCATATGTTCTTGTATAGGAAAATGATTTTATATAGCAAAAGATTCATCTTATGTTGTTATGTATGTTTCTGTTATCTTGTCGAAATGACTGTGAGTGGTAAATCCCACCAACAGAATTCTAGAAGGAGTACAATGTAGAAAAAGGGTTCAGGAAGTTTGTAAAATATGAAATATTTATTATTTTAATATTGATAGGTTCTCCTCTGATGCTTCCTGGCCAAATTGTATTATGGGACATGCTCGGAATATTGTGTTTTACCTACGTGTTCCCTCTGTAATATCTTCCTGGAACAGTTGAAATATCACAAGTATGTTTCTGTGGTAATGGGAAGAAGTATCATGTAAAATACTGTCTGTAATATTTGTAAAACATAGAAACTCTGTTATTTCACTATGTCCCGTGTGCCTGTGCTGTTCTCTATGTATTCTTTTGAATATTCTTTGCTTTAAAATACAATTTTAGTATCATTCATGTCTGGAAGAAAATTATTTTAACCCTTGCAAAACTCTTTAATACAAAAGTACTTGTTTCTTCTTTGTCTGATATAGCATTACAAAACTATTGAAATCCATAGAAAAAGCCTTGGTAAAAGTTAAGTTACAGTGATGGTTTAACATAACAAAACCCAGGAATTCAGCGGGTGTTCCAAGTAACTCTACCTTAACTCTGTGCCCCCTGTTTTACAGCATATGACAACAAAGATGACATCAGAACTGACATCAATTATGACCTCATTGATGAGATCACAGATGAAATAACTTATGACATTATCAATGGTGTCACTGTTTGTCAAAAAATGCACTAAATAATGCCCACATTCTTAATAAATCTTATATAGTGTCTACACTTGCAAATGTGGTCTATACTAAATGACGTGAAACAGGACATTTGTAATCTAAAGAACTTTAAAATATTAACAGTATTTATTCAGCAGGCAAACCATTAATGCATTATTTAAATAAATAACCCACAGTGACACTAATGACTTTTTTGTTTGATTTATTTAAAAAATATTAACAGAACTATACATTCTAATTGAATATTTAAATATTATAGAAAGATATACAAAGAAATCAGTTTTGTAATGAAACTATTTTTTACATACTTTTAAATGCTATACTGTTTATTTTCTGGAATGCAACAAGTTGGTCAAAATACAACAACACATTTTTGGTTAAAAGAGAAATTCCTATTTTGATTACTATATTCCATATTGTAAGCTTTGCTTGAAAAGTTAGACATTTAAATACAATATGGTATAATAACTAAAATATGTTCTTAAATTCTCTGCATACTCATTGGTAGTTGAGGTTTGGTCAGAACCTGTGCCTGTGCTTGATATAGCAGGTTTTGTGGAAATATAATTTTGTATCCAGTCATTAATTACAATGGGTGCATCTTAGGAGCAGAACAAGTATTTCATCTGAGTGGTAATCATAAACCACAACATAGCCCTGAGTAAATTTGGAACTTCTTTAAGATTTCCAAAATGTATTTATTATATTTCTGCACACCTCCTCTGGATGCTGGGTGGAAGTCAATGTGGAATGTTCTTTGTACACACATAGTCATCCCAGCACTGGTAAAACAACTATATTGGTGGCACTCAAGCCTTTGGGGAAGACCATATGTGATTAAATACCCAATTGCCATACAATTTGGGGCAGGCAGACAGTCAAGCCACTTTGTAAAGAGGCATGTCACCATGTATATGGATTTATTTTTGTGGACAGAGCGAATCAATGGTCCAATAACATCAAACTGTATATCGGACCACACTCATGTCATCTCTCTTTTCTGTAGAGGAGCTTGTGTGTGGGAGACCCTAGTAGAACTGAGTACATTTAGACACCCCTGTAAATCTTAAACCTTTGAATCATGATACTTGCATGGGCAGCAGGCAATATCATGTAGGATCACCAAAGGCTTTTGAAATCCTAAATCTGTTCCTGCATCATTCGCATGGTTTAACATTATACTCTTGAATGATGTAGGAACTACCCACTGATCCCACCCAGATTGGGGTTTCCTTACCAACGATCTCTTTTGCATTTTAAACATTTTTTGGAAATTCATCAGAATTCAGAGATCTTCCATGCCACGGTAATCATGCTCCGAAAGATGAAAGTTCATTGGATCCTGCAGGAATGTGTTGAAATATCCACTAATAGGATCCTCTTTATGAGCAGTTATCAAGCCTTTATCCGTAGTATTCCTACTCAATTGAGAAGCTGGACATTTACTGTCAGTGTGATTTTGTGATCTTATCACAGCCATGACCTGGATTTCTCCAAGGATATTCTCTGTATATAAATTATGTAAAGTTATCTTGGATTTGTATAGCACCTCCTACCATAGGTTATGGTGTTGAAGGACTTTGCCTTTTAGAGAGGCAAAGGAGGAATATAATTGAACATTCAGTAGTGATAGGGAGTCAGCCAGAATGAGGGTGTAAGATAGAAAGGATACTCGGGAAGGCATGAGATGGGTGGAGGAGCTTTGTGTATAATTGGACAAAATGTATTGGGGGACTCGACTGTATTCTCTGGTATGATCCACTGAAAGAAGATATAGCTTGTTACCTGCACCAGGCGGGATATCTTGAATTTACACACCACGTGATGAGCCCGTGCATGGCCAAGAAAACACAGACAACAAATCCCTTCAACTTATTTCACAAGACCCCCAACAACTTTGAGGAGGAGTTGTATGTCAGAAATCTGAATTTGACAAGTTTGCAAAAACTCCCAGAGAGCTGGCAAAAACAACCACAGATTTTTTTTTTATTTCCTCATTTATGTCATGGTTGCAACAAGGATTTCCTTTTTACATACTGGACCAAAACCCTAGGTTTGTGCTTATGGGCAGCGTGCCTAAGGACGCAAAGCCTGTCTGGCTCAGCAGTGGTCAGACGTTGAGCCTTCCACAGTATCATGGTGAGCCAGGGCATGTTAAAGTAATACCAAGAAAAAACAGGTGGCAAAGGCTTTCTACGTATTTCCCTAGGCCCCCAACAACATGTTGGAGGGGTTGTATGTCAGAAATCTGAACTTGGCAAGTTTGCAAAATCTCCCTGAAAAGCAGGCAAAAACAACCTCTGATTTTTTTTATTTCCTCATTTATGTTACTAGGCTTGTGCTTATGGGCTGAGTGTGTCAGGACACAAAGCCTGTCTTTGTCTCAGTAGTGGTGATAATTGTGTATTTTCATGGTGAGCATGGGCATGTTGAAGCCATACCAAGAAAAGGACCATTTATTTATTTATTTGTTTTATTGAGCATTTGTTAGGCACTTACACGACTGAATAGTGTTTCAAAACACCACAAGGCTAAATGGGAAGGGAACAGGGGAAAAATAACAATGGCAAAAACTGTAAAAATGACGTCATGATCCTACAAGCCCTTGTGGCATTCGGACATGCAAATGCAGTGAGGAGAAGTGCAGAATATGGGAAGGGATGGAAGGGGGAGCAGAGGAGTGGGCAAGTGCTGGTGGAGGGACCGGGAGGGAAGTGCTGAGGGCAGCCAAGGAGGAGAACCTCAGGCTAAGTGCTAGTACAGGCGACTCCCAAGGGTGGGATGCAGGGGCCCACAAGGGCAGTGCAGTGGGGGGGTGCTAGTATCGACTGGGAAGAAGAAGGGCCTGCAATACTATGAAGTTCACAAAGATCAGGCCTCCAGTCACAGTGGCAGTTGGTGTGATTAGCAGGGAACGGTGAGAGGGAAAGAGGTAGAGAACAGCAGAGTTTTGAGCAGCTCCCTGAACTTGAGGAGGTCAAGCTGAAGTCTGAGAGGGGCAAGGAAGCTGTTCAGAAGGGAGGTACCAGCCGAGGAGAGAGACCTGGCCACCACTCGCTGCTTGGAGAAGCGTTTGACAGTCAAAGAATTGGAGTTAGAGGAGCAGGGGGCTTTAGCAGGGGAGTATTTTGGGAGGGAAAGTTGAAGATAGCGTGGTCCCAGGTCCCAGGACCAGACGTCCTTGTGGATGATGCAGAGGGTCTTGAATTTGATCCTTGCAGCCACCGGGAGCCAGAGGAGAGATGTTAGTGCTGGAGAAATATGGTCCTTGGGCTTGAAGCCAAGGATAAGTCTTGCAGCCCTATTCTGAATTAGCTTGAGGGGACATAGAGAGATTGACGAAGAGGCTGTTGCAGTAGTCCAGCCTGGAGAGGACCAGGTCTCTGGAGACATTGAGCTTCTGGGGGAAGGTGAGGAAAGGAAGAATGCATCTGAGGAGGTGGAGCTGGAAGTGGGACTTCTTAGTAAGGTCCATGATGTAATGGATGAAGGAGAGAGCGGAATCCAAGATGACCCCAAGGTTTTTGGCCTCACAGTATGGTGGGGGTAGAGGGCCCAGAGAAGGTAGCCAGAGGGTAGGAGAAAAAGAGGGAGCAGGTGTCCCAATCAGAAGGATCTCTGTCTTACTGGCATTGAGGCAGAGATTGTTGGTTGCACACCATGCCTGAATGTCGGACAGACAGGGATCAGAGAGGAGGAAGAGGATGTAGTAGAGGGAAGTTTGAAGGAAAGCTGTTTGTCAACGGCATAACACTGGAAATGTGGAGAGAAGGCAGAAAACATGTGACCAAGAGGGGCAAGATAGATATTGAAGAGACATGGCAATAGGATAGAGCCCTTGGGGACGCCACAGGTATAGAATGAAGTGGTGAAGGAGAAAGGGCCCAGTTGCAACTGGGAAAGGCGGTTAGCAAGAAAATAAGTCTCTATTTGGGCAGTCCAGTAATTCCCATGTCTTGTTGGGAACCTCTGTTGTTGAATGACCTTTAACCATTTTTCAATCGATCGCCATGTTGTTTGATGTCACGAACTGTCAACGGTATGGATCAGTCAGCAATGTCTAACTGACTTCTTTTTTAAAGAAAGAATCCCTCTCTTTTTCCAGTTAATCAAGTGTTCTACAAACCCCTTTTGGTTGTAGTCAGAATCAGTTATAATCATTAGTTACATGGGTTGGTGGTTCATGCCAGTATCTCTGACATCAGACTTCTACAGAAAGATTTCTGTAATCAGCAGAGGTCTTGGGAAGATCATTTATACAAGCATTTAAAACAGCTACTTACTATTTCTCCATCTTTTTGGCAACTTGGTAGGAACACATCCACATAGATTGTAGGTATTCCTTGTCATGTGTTTTATATCTCATGCAGGCTCCTCAGGCATGTCTCCATATTGTTTGTAGATCATGCAAGTCTGCTAATCTTTTCACCACTGAACTATTTCATTTTGCCCATACCTGATTTCCACAGGATAGCTGTGCATTAACAGAATCCAAGAAGAGAATTTTGAATTAGAGACATTCCCAGGTCATATTTGGTCACTCTTCAAATATGCTGGTGGGAAGTCTCTACAATGATGTCCTCTCCATGGATCAGTGGTCAGTAATGTTGTAGTGTGCACACCATCACCAGCAGTGATTTTTTACAATCATTGAATTTTTTTTCTATGGAGGATAATGTTTTTGTCATGTAGGGGACCACCTTGTTATTAGGGTCCTGCTTTTTAAATAAAGTTTCCACCAAACATGTGTCTGAAAATGACGTCTCTGAAAAGAACTCTTTATTCTCAATAGAATAGGCCAGAAAAGGAGATGAGACAGACTTCCCTTCAATTGCTTCACTGTCTCATATTTATACTACAGATTTACACTTCCTACCAGGTTTGAACAAGTTAATCAAGGATTGAGCAATCTTAGTGTAATTATCAATAAACGTATCACTATTTTATTTATTTTGTTTATGCGGTATGTCTAATGCACCTACAGCCGAATGGTGTTTCAAGGCACATGAAGACAAGGGAGAGGGAGGTTTCGGGTAAAAAACAACAAACAATAAAGTTCCAATTAGGTCTTGGACCATTCGGATCATGCAAGTGCAGAAACAAGAATGCAGGGGAGGGTGGAAGGAGGGTGTGGAAGTTGGGGGAACAGTGAAGAAGACAAACAGTAATGTTCCTACTGGGTCGTGAGACAATTTGGAGCGTGCAATCGCAGTAAGAGAAATGAGAGGGAGGAGGAGAAGTGAAGGTTTGAGATGAACAGGGTAGAAGACAAACAATAACGTTCCTACTAGGTCCTGAGACAATTCGGAGCATGCAAGTTCAGTAATGGATAAGAGGGGAGAGGGGGAGCAAGGGAAATACATGTTGGAATGAGTAGAGAAGAAGCCATACAATAACGTTCCTTCTAGGTCATGAGATAATTCAGAGCGTGCAAGTGCAGTAACAGAAAAGAGGGGAAAGGAAAGGAGGGGAAGTGAGGTTTGGGATCAGCAGGGAGGAAGACAGAAAATAACATTCCTACTAGGTTGTGAGACATTTTGGAGCATGAAGTGCAGTAACAGAATGAGGGGAGAGGGAAAGGAGGAGGAGTGCAGGATGGGGATGAAAGGGGAATGGCTCAGGTGAGAGGGAGGAGAAGGGTACATTAAGTGCAAGTGAACAGGTTCACTTGCACTTTTGAGGAGGGGTGCACAAGGTAGTGCTAGAGGAGAAAGGGGAAGGAGCCCAGTGTCAAAGAAGTGATAGCAAAATCAGCCAGGGCTGGAGCAAGGGAGGCAATGTTTTCCTTGATAATTCTGAAGGAGCTGGGGAGAACCTGTTGGAAGAGACTTTCATAGAGTGGACTTGTCTAGAAACCTTGTCAGGTGAAAAGTGGAGAGGAAGAGGAGAGTGGGAGGGGAGGGGAAAGAGAGGCTAAGGGAGGCCTGAGAGTGGGTGAGGAAGAAGCACAACACCAGCTTCCACACAACAGCAAAGCAACCATCTAGATTCAAGTGTCCAGGATAAAGGGAAAAATCCTAGGTTTCAACATAGAGCAGAAAAAACAACACTCAGATGCAAGTTATTTTTTCTATTTTCTATGTTTTTATTTTTCTTATTGTTGTTTAGTAGAAATACAATTGTTTCAACATGAAATACATTGCTTACATATTTCACAAGCTCATTTAAATTAAAAAACAGTCAGTCAAATAACATAAAACATCAATTAATTCCAGATCTCATTCACAAATCCTTGCTAATAAGTATGAGACATCAATTAATTCCAAATCTTAATTGTTAATGAACATAAGATATTCATGTAATTGTGCAAATCAATGGAAAAAGATTGCATTGCAAGAAATATGAATACAGTCCATATATAGCCTACTGTATTAATGTTGGTACATTTAGGGACTCTTCTGTTTTGAAGAGCAATTTTGTTAAGGCTAGAAGCAGAGAAATGTTGTCTCCCCACTTACATCTCACCCAAAATAATTGTCTTGCAGTAATGTTAGGTTCAGTATAAAAGGTGGCAAGTGATTTTACTCTGTCCTGTTCTAAATAAGAGCAAAAGAACATTAAGGGCCTCATTACAAGGCTTGCGCTCCCGTAATGAAGGGTGCCGGTGTGGGACCGGCACTGTTCATTATGGGATGCCTGATTATGAGGTCCCTTAACGGGACCCGGAACAGATGTCTGGTAAAACCAGACGTCCTTTCCGGGTCCCGCGAGGGGACCAAGGAGCTAATAACAGGCCCGTTATTAACAGGCCTGTCATTAGCTCCATTCCCATTGAGCCCTACGGGGGCTCAAATAGGAATGGGGAATGGTTTTGTGCATGAGGAATTACCGGGTCCTCCAAGGTCAGAATGACCAGTTAATTCCTCATTCACAGAACCCAGTACTGGAACCCGGTATGGAGGCAGCCATGCCTTTATTAAGGGTATGTCTACCTCCATACTCGTAATGAGGCCCTAAATGTTTAAGAGTTTCCTGCTCGCTATTCTTCAAGTGGAACCGGCAGTTGCCATGTGAATTTGGACTAGATGATTTGGTCAAATGTTGAATACGTTCATGTGTGGTAAATTGATTCACTTTCAAACGTACATATATTATCCATGCTCTTTCACATGGAAACAGTGCTATATATGCTGATCTATCCTCCCGTTTTCTTGAAAATGAAGCATATTCAACATACGTTTTGTAGTCACTGAAGGAATCAATGGTAGTCGACCAGTCAAAGTCATATAGTTTTTTTTTCACATTTGGTAACGCCAATTTAAGATCTTCCACGGTGGCACAGATGTCTGATAGAATTTGCTTCATCTGAGATTCAAAATTTGTGAGAGAAGATAGATGGGTATCAGCTAATAAACTGTGCAATTCCTGATAAAGTGAGTTACTCGGAGGTGCTAACATTTTTGCGTAGTTAGAAAGCTTACACCATTGAAACCTGGCAGAGAGAGTTGTAACACCTAATGTGTGCCGTGTTATTGAATTTGGGACCGCCATGGCCAAACCTATGGATTGTTTCCAAATCTGTCCTTGAATTTACTTAAGCAAGAAGTCCAGGTTTAGCAGACATGTGTCCAACCGGAATAATAAAATAGGTTCTACTTTCAATGTGTAGAAATCAATTAAAGGCATCAAAGAAAATGTACAAAGTTTTTTGTATATTACCCTCATTTGAGATATTAGAGGCCTAACCCTGGCATTCAATCGCATGGTCCAAGACATGATAGAAATATTGTCAGTCAAAGTGTACTCCAGGTAGCGTAAGGAGAAAGTATGTTGCAGTACGGGGCCTGTTATTTTACACTGAAATGTTCTTTTTTTTGTGTTAGTGAATATAATTATCTTTGACTTTGTTGGGTTGGCCTGAAAATTATGATTTATAGCATACAATGCAAACATATCAAGTTTGTTCTGAAGACCATAAGGAGTCCTGTCAAAGAATATAATATGGTCAGCAAAACCCATCCAGTGCAAATGAAGTCTGCCCATTGTAATTGCGTACATAGATTCCTTGTTCCACATTTCGTCCAAATCGAATAAATATAGATTAAACAATGTTGAAGCAAGATTACATCCATGCTTCACACCAATGGCTGTTGGAATTGGGGGTGTCAGAGCTCCCTCTAGATTTATGCGAATCTGGAATGTGGTGTTTTGGTGTAACATAGCAATAAGATGAACTAAGAAGGGTGAAAAGACCAACCTAAGCATTTTTGCCCAAAGAAATTCTCTAATCACGCAATCAAAGGCTGAGGACATATCCAGAGCAGCCATGTAAATGAAACCTGAATTTGTCATTTTAGATTTGGCCGAAAGGTGGGCAATGATGGCAGCATTCAAGAGAGTACCCATTGCTTTTCAAAATTCCAACTGATATTTGGAATAAATGTCATTGTCAGCGATGAACATTTCAAGATGGTTAAGAATTAAAATTGCAAAAACCTTTGTGTCAGCGTCCATAAGGCGATGTGCCGAAAATGTACAGGATCGTGGGGATCACCCTACTTATAGATGAGAATTATGATGGCATTACGCCAGGAAGTTGGAATTTTGTTAGAACAAAGAATGTGTTCAAATTTGGTATAGAGAAGGGATGCTCAAAAGTGTGGGTCAGACTTCAGAATGCATTATGGGGTGCTGTCTGGGTCAGCTGATTTAGAGTGTTTTAAGCAATCAATGTCCCTGATAATGTCTTCAATAGAAAATTAGATGCTTTCAGTAACCTTCCTGACTACCCCAACATCATATCAAGTTTGCGCTTGCAAAGCTATGTCCAAAAGGTAATGAAGCCCAAACAGTTCCCAAAACCTTTTCTTCCCAGAAGACATGTCCCATGGGTGCCTGGCCCTACCCCATCCTGCTGTCCTTGGCTCCAGGGCAGTGTCGAAACATCCCTGAGTAACAAACTGCACGGTGTGCCATCTGCGATCACCATGCACAGCAAGCACACACCAACACAAACATCAACACATCCACACATGCTTCAACACATCACTGGAAAATTAAACATACATGTACAACATGCTGTGCCAACTCCAAGTTTGTTTCCTGCCTTGTAAAGACCATTGCCAGATCCTCCTCCTATGACAGCACAGCCAATATGTTTAGATTCAGATGTACTACAAAATCCCTGCCATTGTGCAACAACTGCCACCCAATGGCTGAGTCCAAAATGTCCTTCTGCAAAGTCTCCCAATCTGTAGGAAGTCACACATTTATCATATGACAATCCTACACGGGCCATCATAGTGAAATAAAACTCATGAGAACCACTTCAATTACCCCTGGATGTCAGTGGCTTCAACACACGTGTCATTTGTGTATCCAAACTTCCTACAGACATGGATCAGACACACTTCGTAAACAGTAACAGAAACACACAATTGTTCCCAAAAATGTCTGCAGAGAGACCCTCTGCTCACCCCACCCCAGAGGAAACAAATGCCATCTCACAGGCAGCATGCACCTTCACTCCCTCCTCCACCTGCAATAATGCCTCAGTGCAAACAGCAACCATTGTGTGCACTGCACAATGAATATCCCATCTACAGGCTCACATCTGACGTGACCCCCTTGTCCCTCTTCCCAGTAGATAACAAAATTGGTGGGTCCACCCCCGCCACGAGTATCATATCATGCACAATAGAAGATGCAAAGTAAAGGTAATTTGCAACTGAATTCATACAATGTGAGGATGGCCACTCCTCCTTCACCAATGGATGGATTACAGGTGGGTGTATACCAACACTTTTCTAGTGTCTGTGCATGTCTATGACAATACAGGAATGTAATGTAGGAGGTCCGTGGCCTAGCATGTCTCAGGGTGGTTTCTACCTTCACTTTAAGACACTGTGCGAGTCATCCCTATTGACTGTTTTACATTGCTCACCTTCGATGCCTACCAGTGATCCTCTATGGATGGACCAAAAAGCAGATGCATGTGCAAGGTGATACTTAAGTTGAAAAGGACTCCTGGCAGGCAGGTTGCAATGTCCTTGTGTTCTTCCTGTCAATTGCATGTAGCTCTCAGATGTGCACTATTTTCACTAACGTGTCAGGTGATATATTGTTCAAACATTTGCACCAGGCTGTGCATGCTACACACTCAGATGTTTGTGAATGGGAGGGGGAGAGGGCACAGTAGGGAAAGTGCCAACACATGACAGGGGCATCTGATTTTGAAGAGCAGTAACCTCACCCTGACCAGTGCAGTTTCCCAGGCTGTCCTCCCACTTGGGTGTGTGCCACAACCCATGTAATCCCTTCTAACAACCTCCTATCCCTCAGATGTGTCCGGCACGCAGTTGCACTAACCATCAATGTACTCTGCAAATGAGGCCACATGAATTGTACAACCATATACCTGTACTGTCACCCATTACAAGTCTTACACAAGTGCAATTCCTGCAGCATCTTCTACAAGGCTATCAGTCTGTAGTCAATAGGATTTCTCAACCACAAAGTCAGCATCTCTGAAGGCCCATAACACATCCGAAGTGAAAAAAGTTGTAGACTACTTCTATAATGGTACATAAATGTCAGATTCAGCAGACAGGCTTACTTAGCCTATGTATGATAATACTTATACTTCCTTCCCCCAACAGTGGAATGTACACTCACTATCACAGTTGCTGAAAGAGCATTTGACCCTCGTCTGCAAGGTAAAGACAGTCCAGGACACCTGCCTCGACACATCTTCCACCCACCACCCTAGCTGAGACAGTGGCAGCTGCTTCCTCCTGTTACCTCCGGTGGGTAGAAGTGCGCCACTCCATGGGCATGCACTGGCCACTCCCACTCCTCATGCATGTCTCTAAAACCCTCAACGTGTTGCTTGCCCTACCATGAATATGTTCTCCAAATCTCCCAGAAAGCAACGTAGCCACTCACAAATTAAACAAATGTATCAACATGATGTAAGGTTACACACCCTTCACTATCAACATTTCTTGTTCACATTAAGGGGAACACAGCAGCAACATTAAACATGACACTTTTCCCTCCGACATCCACACTTCACCAGCAATACACAGCTTACTTCACACATCATCCACATGCATACTTGCCATCTGGATCATCCTCTTACGTGGATTGTGAGAGTCGAGTGTGTTGCATGCTCTTGCATAATGGAGTGGCTACTTGACATGACAAATGTCAGGAGATGGCATGCAAGGCTGACAGGACAGGATTGTAAATGTAATGATGCACAATTAATATGTGACTGCATCACACCTCACTAAAAACAAATGCACAGTAACATCTCGGGAGACTGACGCCAAGCCGCATTTCATGGAGGTTTAACCAATAACACATGCGTACCTGATGAAGGAGACATGTACACACTCAATGATGTAAGACACATCCCCTCTTCAGTGACACTGACCATCACCCATATATCACCATATTGAATCATTCATGCTCAACCCTGCGTGTGCCACATCATGCCACTATTGGGATGCATAGATCAACAGCCATGCTCATGTATGACAATGCACATCCTTACCTGGTGGTACTGCTGGTGTGCTGTGAGTCCCTCACCACCTCCACCTAACACTGGGCCCTCACATTGGTGCTAGTAGGGTCGGTGGCCGGAAGACGGAATGGAGACTTGGTGGAAAAAGAGTGCTTGGGGTGTCTTCTCATGGAATGCAGGCACTGGATGAGCCAAGAGAACTGAAATGGCATTGGACATTTGTTTTGACTAGATAAAGGAGTCTGTATGAGAGACTGCAAATATCATACACATCATTGTTCAATGGAATGTTCAACTGTGTGTGGGAGGCTGTAGCAATCCAGATGACCATGTTGATTGACTTCACTGAGCATATCAGCATGTACAGTCCCCCAGCTCAATAATGTGCCCCGTAGCACAGTCATTTGAGTCACAGCCCTCTAGAGCACTATGGCCCTGAAATGAGGAAAAAATAAATACAGTCCAACTTGGATGGGAAGAAAAATAGGAAAATCCATACTCCATCCACGGTCTTATGGACACCAGGGTGCATGAAGAAGGAGTGGTGGTGGCAACAGGATAGGGGTGTGTGGGGACATGGCCAATGGAATCACCTGTGTGGTTTACTTGGAACCCCCCATCCTGTGCTGGATCCAGGGATGGTGCACTCTGACTATGCATGGGCAAAGCCTGGTCCTCATTGGCTAGTGCCACTCGCTAGAATTACAACAAGGTCCGGATGATGGCTATCGTGAATGGCCAAAGGATCGGTAGGCATCCCCCATCAACCCTGACATCTCAAATAATGTCTCTATGCCTTGGGAACCCTACGTGGTTATGTCACCAGTAACCCTGTCCCTCTGCTAAAGAGGTATGCACCAGGATGATTGTATCCAGGGGCTCCTCATCAGTAGCAGTGCCATCAGATGTTGACCTTCCCCAAGCACATAGCCCTCTGAGGATATGGGTGTATTTGGCTGTGCCTGCTTGGAGCTCACTGACCAGGCAAGACATCATGCAGAGGTAGCCCAGATGTTATTTTCTCCCAGATGGAGACTGACTGCAGCCACCAAGCCAGGAGTGGGAACACCACACAGTCCAAACACCCAATGCAGTTTGGCAGAAATTGGGGTATAGATATGCCTTGGAGCAACCTCAAGAAAGCATGAAATCAGCAGGTGGATACATGCCTAAGTCCTAAAATGAAAGATTCAGCAACCTGGACACCTAGGGTGAACTTGCAATATGTACCTCACAGCAAGGGGGTCAAAATTGCAGGAAGCAAAGGAATATTTGATAAAAAGAGGAAAAAAGAGAGAGGAAATGGTCAGATATGGAGGTGGTAGGGTAAGTGTGGGAGAAGGAGGAAACATCCAAGAGGAGGACAGACATTTCTAAAGTAGATAACTACCACTGACCAAGCCAAGAAGGCCAAAGCGCAGGAGAGAGGGCACCAAGGGGAAGCTGGCGAGACCAGTGGGTCCAGGACTGAGAAAAGCCTTATCAGCAGATCAGAGCCAAGCTTCGAGGACCTGTAGGGGCCAAAGACTCGGGACACAGTGAGACACCTGGGGTAATAGCAAGGGATCTGGTAGGGACAGCTTCAGAAGTTGACAGTGATCAAATCTCATGGAGCAGAAATTAGGCCATGGAAGAAGGCCTGCTGTGTTTCTGGGGAGAATGACATGTAAGGACCAGTCAGAGTACGAGGAAGGTAGCTGAAATTAGTCAGGTTCACTATTTTATCATTGATACCTGAAACTGAGCGACCAGACCCCTTCGAGTGGAGCCCGTCCTAGCAGATGGGCAGGCTGAGAGGTGGGGGGCCCAGGCGCGCTCCTGTGATGGCCTGAGCCTGTCCCCGGTGTTTTCGTGGGCCCATCTGCCCATTGTTGCTGCCCCAAGGGGGTTATACAGGGAGGGCCCCTGCTGTGTTTATGGCGGCATTGCTATCCGGGGGTGTAGGCCACAGAGGCGGGCCTCCACTATCCTTATGGCGGCGGTATTACGCGGGTAGACAGGTCACAGCAGTGGGGCCTAGACGCGCTCCCGCGTCGGCCCGGGCCAAATCGTGTCGATGGCACCAGAGTCGGTGGAGGGGACACGGCTCCCCGGGTGCTCCGTGTGGCAGCGTTCCAATCTGGAGGCCAGGATTCTTGCAAAGATCTTGGCGTCTAGGTTTAGGAGTGAGATAGGTTGATAGGACCCGCATTCCATCTGATCTTTACCGGGTTTAGGTATTACAGTGATGAGGGCCTCTAAAAACGTCAGTGGAAGTGAGTCTCGGTTCCTGATTTGGTTAAATATTTTGGTGAGTGGCTTCAGCAGGACAGATTGGATCTGCTTATAGAAGTCAGCCGTATAGCCGTCTCCCCCTGGTGTCTTTCCTGCTTTCAATCTCTTGATGGCGCCCTCCTCCTCCGATATCTCCCCCTCCAGGGCCTCTAGCTCCGCTTCAGACAGCCTAAGCAGAGGGTTTTTCTGCCAGGTAGGTACGAATGTCATCTAGTGATTCGCCTGTCTGTCTAGAATAGAGTTTGCTATAGTAGTCGGCAAAACATTCCGCTATTTCCTCCAGGCCTCCATAGGTCCCTATGAGGACCTTGTGAAGTTCCTGTCGTTTGCCCTGCATCTCCTCCAAGAGAGCCCCACGGTCCACCCCTGGGAGGCCCAACCTGGCTCGCAGCCCGCCCAACTCTGCACAGATCTTATTTTCAATTAGGCCCCTTTCCCGTTTGCGCCTTGAACCCTCTGCGATAAGGAGGCCCCTAAAGGTGGCTTTTGCATCCTCCCATACCATGGACATATCAGTCTCACCATTGACAATTATCTCAAAGTAGGCCAACATTTCTTTCCTCATGAAATCCCGAAATACGGGGTCCCTGAGGAGCGTGTCGTTGCATCGCCATCAGGAAGATCATGGGGAGACGGGCAGAGACCAATTGGCTATGAGTAGTTCATGGTCGAACCATGTTATGGCTTCTACCTTCGGTTGTTCCACCACCCCATTCCCCTCTTCGGAAATCAACAAGAGATCAATTCTGGTGTAGGTGCAGTGCGGAGGTGAGAAAAAGGTGTATCCGCCCTGGCCTGGATGTGTTTTACGCCAGACGTCCACCCAATAGTGCTCCCTCAGAAGGGTTTGCATGGCCAGGTTATCTTTGGAAGTCCCCTTGGGTGCCCCTCCCCTTCGCGGACTACCAGTCCAGACGGGGATCCGATATCAGGTTGAAGTCCCCACCCAATATCATGGACCCTCTGCCCATTCGTCCATGAGATTAAAGATCTGGGTAAGGAAATGTATTTGCCCCAAATTGGGTGTGTATAAAGTGGCCAGGATGATGCGTTCCCCCTCATAGTTTCCCTTGATACCTAGGAATCGACCCCCAAAGCCCCTTTTGGTTTCTACTCCCGTGAGACGAAACGTCTTGCCAAGGAGAATACCCACCCCTTCCTTTTTAGAGCTCTTGTGGGAGGCCCAGTAGTTACTACCAATCTCTTTCCCCTTTATTTTCGACTCTTTTCCTTGCCTGTAGTGTGTTTCCTGTAGGAAAAGGACTGTCCGGCATTGTTTGCGGAACATATTACTCGTAAGGGACATTTTGTTCTGGGAGTTGAGGCCTTTGACGTTCAGCGTGCCTATCTTCCCTTCAATCATTTTCGTCTTTCATTTTGTGCTCTATAAACCCCTTTGAGTGTCTGCTACCTAGAACCCGTTGCAAAACCAGTGTCCATGACTTGAGCTGGATTTCCCCCTTCCCCTTAACCCGGTCAAAAGCTCTGTCCCACCTCCCCCCTCCCCCCTTCCCTCTCCCTTACCCGTTTTGTAGGGTGTTCGCCGCCTGCTCCCCAGGAGGGGTTGAAGCGAGCAACAAACTGCCAGGGTCGCTACCCCGGCCCCGGGAAAAATAATTTTTAGTATGACACCTTACATCTTGCCTTTCTCCACTACGTGTCAGCCCTCCAGTGCTGGTGGTAGGGATCCGGTGGTGATGCCCCCTCCCTCATTTACCCTCCAACCTTGGCATATGATCGACATCCCTCGTCCCTCTTGGTGCATGTCATAGCGCGGGGTCGCATGCCGCCAACAGTTCTCTAAGGAGAATCGCAAAGTGGCACGCTATGGGACCATAAACAGCCTCAGAATGGGCAACATTTCAACTCTGACCTAGGTCATTTGAACAAAGAACTCCCTGCAAACCGTGGGAAAAACATACTGTGCCCAGCGAGGTCCTCGCGATTGGGAGGACTGTAAAAGGACCTGAATCGAGCCTTGGCATGGCGATTAAGCCTTGATTGCTGCGTGTGTTCTCATGTGGGGTCCCCCCGATCCGTTGAGGGGTGTCTGGTCTTCCGAAATTTGTGTGAACCTTTGACTTTTAGCTTCCCTTGAGAGAGGTCAGGGCCCCGAGGGACATGACCGTGATCCCTGTCGGTTCCATTCTGGTCTCCAGATGATCCCGCGTGGTCGCCCGTAAGGTCATCTGTGGCCTTTGAATGTCTATTTCTGTGACTAGTTGGTATCTCTGGCCCTGCCATTCGAACGCCAGGTAGAATGGATGACCCCAGCGATATCGTACCCCCTTTTCTTGTATCCGTTTTGAAGGAGTGCGGGATGAAGAGCTTCAAAGCATTCTTTCATTTTTGTGGTAATAATGCATGCAAAGTGTTAACTGGGAAACAGTAAGAACTGTACAGGAAAAAAGGATTTGCAAGTTAGTAAAACCCAAACTATCTGTCATTTTAATCTTGATATATTCTCCTCAGTTATGACATGGCCAAATGGTATTAAGGGACACACTGTAAATATATATATATATTGTTTTTACTTCAATGTTTCCACAGGAATGCCTCATGCCTAATAGGATGTTAGTAAAATCTTGTAGGAACAATCAAATTGCCATGAGAGTATTTCTGATGTAACAGGAGTATAAAGTATACACAAAATGGTTCAGAAGTTAAAAGGAAATATGAAATATCAATCATGTAAATCTTTATATGTTCTCCTCTGCTGCATCTTCGCTAAATAGTTTCAGGGTACATCTTCAGAATATTGTTTTTTGCCCACGTGTTTCTGTGATAATGTCTTGCAGGAACGATCAACATTCTATAAAGGTGGTTCCACAGTAACAGGAAGAAGTACTAATTAAAAAAGTGTTTGTAATTTTTTAAAACATATAAACTCAGTAATTTCACGCTTATCAGGGTTCCATATGTTCTTGTATAGGAAAATGATTTTATATAGCAAAAGATTCATCTTATGTTGTTATGTATGTTTCTGTTATCTTGTCGAAATGACTGTGAGTGGTAAATCCCACCAACAGAATTCTAGAAGGAGTACAATGTAGAAAAAGGGTTCAGGAAGTTTGTAAAATATGAAATATTTATTATTTTAATATTGATAGGTTCTCCTCTGATGCTTCCTGGCCAAATTGTATTATGGGACATGCTCGGAATATTGTGTTTTACCTACGTGTTCCCTCTGTAATATCTTCCTGGAACAGTTGAAATATCACAAGTATGTTTCTGTGGTAATGGGAAGAAGTATCATGTAAAATACTGTCTGTAATATTTGTAAAACATAGAAACTCTGTTATTTCACTATGTCCCGTGTGCCTGTGCTGTTCTCTATGTATTCTTTTGAATATTCTTTGCTTTAAAATACAATTTTAGTATCATTCATGTCTGGAAGAAAATTATTTTAACCCTTGCAAAACTCTTTAATACAAAAGTACTTGTTTCTTCTTTGTCTGATATAGCATTACAAAACTATTGAAATCCATAGAAAAAGCCTTGGTAAAAGTTAAGTTACAGTGATGGTTTAACATAACAAAACCCAGGAATTCAGCGGGTGTTCCAAGTAACTCTACCTTAACTCTGTGCCCCCTGTTTTACAGCATATGACAACAAAGATGACATCAGAACTGACATCAATTATGACCTCATTGATGAGATCACAGATGAAATAACTTATGACATTATCAATGGTGTCACTGTTTGTCAAAAAATGCACTAAATAATGCCCACATTCTTAATAAATCTTATATAGTGTCTACACTTGCAAATGTGGTCTATACTAAATGACGTGAAACAGGACATTTGTAATCTAAAGAACTTTAAAATATTAACAGTATTTATTCAGCAGGCAAACCATTAATGCATTATTTAAATAAATAACCCACAGTGACACTAATGACTTTTTTGTTTGATTTATTTAAAAAATATTAACAGAACTATACATTCTAATTGAATATTTAAATATTATAGAAAGATATACAAAGAAATCAGTTTTGTAATGAAACTATTTTTTACATACTTTTAAATGCTATACTGTTTATTTTCTGGAATGCAACAAGTTGGTCAAAATACAACAACACATTTTTGGTTAAAAGAGAAATTCCTATTTTGATTACTATATTCCATATTGTAAGCTTTGCTTGAAAAGTTAGACATTTAAATACAATATGGTATAATAACTAAAATATGTTCTTAAATTCTCTGCATACTCATTGGTAGTTGAGGTTTGGTCAGAACCTGTGCCTGTGCTTGATATAGCAGGTTTTGTGGAAATATAATTTTTTATCCAGTCATTAATTACAATGGGTGCATCTTAGGAGCAGAACAAGTATTTCATCTGAGTGGTAATCATAAACCACAACATAGCCCTGAGTAAATTTGGAACTTCTTTAAGATTTCCAAAATGTATTTATTATATTTCTGCACACCTCCTCTGGATGCTGGGTGGAAGTCAATGTGGAATGTTCTTTGTACACACATAGTCATCCCAGCACTGGTAAAACAACTATATTGGTGGCACTCAAGCCTTTGGGGAAGACCATATGTGATTAAATACCCAATTGCCATACAATTTGGGGCAGGCAGACAGTCAAGCCACTTTGTAAAGAGGCATGTCACCATGTATATGGATTTATTTTTGTGGACAGAGCGAATCAATGGTCCAATAACATCAAACTGTATATCGGACCACACTCATGTCATCTCTCTTTTCTGTAGAGGAGCTTGTGTGTGGGAGACCCTAGTAGAACTGAGTACATTTAGACACCCCTGTAAATCTTAAACCTTTGAATCATGATACTTGCATGGGCAGCAGGCAATATCATGTAGGATCACCAAAGGCTTTTGAAATCCTAAATCTGTTCCTGCATCATTCGCATGGTTTAACATTATACTCTTGAATGATGTAGGAACTACCCACTGATCCCACCCAGATTGGGGTTTCCTTACCAACGATCTCTTTTGCATTTTAAACATTTTTTGGAAATTCATCAGAATTCAGAGATCTTCCATGCCACGGTAATCATGCTCCGAAAGATGAAAGTTCATTGGATCCTGCAGGAATGTGTTGAAATATCCACTAATAGGATCCTCTTTATGAGCAGTTATCAAGCCTTTATCCGTAGTATTCCTACTCAATTGAGAAGCTGGACATTTACTGTCAGTGTGATTTTGTGATCTTATCACAGCCATGACCTGGATTTCTCCAAGGATATTCTCTGTATATAAATTATGTAAAGTTATCTTGGATTTGTATAGCACCTCCTACCATAGGTTATGGTGTTGAAGGACTTTGCCTTTTAGAGAGGCAAAGGAGGAATATAATTGAACATTCAGTAGTGATAGGGAGTCAGCCAGAATGAGGGTGTAAGATAGAAAGGATACTCGGGAAGGCATGAGATGGGTGGAGGAGCTTTGTGTATAATTGGACAAAATGTATTGGGGGACTCGACTGTATTCTCTGGTATGATCCACTGAAAGAAGATATAGCTTGTTACCTGCACCAGGCGGGATATCTTGAATTTACACACCACGTGATGAGCCCGTGCATGGCCAAGAAAACACAGACAACAAATCCCTTCAACTTATTTCACAAGACCCCCAACAACTTTGAGGAGGAGTTGTATGTCAGAAATCTGAATTTGACAAGTTTGCAAAAACTCCCAGAGAGCTGGCAAAAACAACCACAGATTTTTTTTTTATTTCCTCATTTATGTCATGGTTGCAACAAGGATTTCCTTTTTACATACTGGACCAAAACCCTAGGTTTGTGCTTATGGGCAGCGTGCCTAAGGACGCAAAGCCTGTCTGGCTCAGCAGTGGTCAGACGTTGAGCCTTCCACAGTATCATGGTGAGCCAGGGCATGTTAAAGTAATACCAAGAAAAAACAGGTGGCAAAGGCTTTCTACGTATTTCCCTAGGCCCCCAACAACATGTTGGAGGGGTTGTATGTCAGAAATCTGAACTTGGCAAGTTTGCAAAATCTCCCTGAAAAGCAGGCAAAAACAACCTCTGATTTTTTTTATTTCCTCATTTATGTTACTAGGCTTGTGCTTATGGGCTGAGTGTGTCAGGACACAAAGCCTGTCTTTGTCTCAGTAGTGGTGATAATTGTGTATTTTCATGGTGAGCATGGGCATGTTGAAGCCATACCAAGAAAAGGACCATTTATTTATTTATTTGTTTTATTGAGCATTTGTTAGGCACTTACACGACTGAATAGTGTTTCAAAACACCACAAGGCTAAATGGGAAGGGAACAGGGGAAAAATAACAATGGCAAAAACTGTAAAAATGACGTCATGATCCTACAAGCCCTTGTGGCATTCGGACATGCAAATGCAGTGAGGAGAAGTGCAGAATATGGGAAGGGATGGAAGGGGGAGCAGAGGAGTGGGCAAGTGCTGGTGGAGGGACCGGGAGGGAAGTGCTGAGGGCAGCCAAGGAGGAGAACCTCAGGCTAAGTGCTAGTACAGGCGACTCCCAAGGGTGGGATGCAGGGGCCCACAAGGGCAGTGCAGTGGGGGGGTGCTAGTATCGACTGGGAAGAAGAAGGGCCTGCAATACTATGAAGTTCACAAAGATCAGGCCTCCAGTCACAGTGGCAGTTGGTGTGATTAGCAGGGAACGGTGAGAGGGAAAGAGGTAGAGAACAGCAGAGTTTTGAGCAGCTCCCTGAACTTGAGGAGGTCAAGCTGAAGTCTGAGAGGGGCAAGGAAGCTGTTCAGAAGGGAGGTACCAGCCGAGGAGAGAGACCTGGCCACCACTCGCTGCTTGGAGAAGCGTTTGACAGTCAAAGAATTGGAGTTAGAGGAGCAGGGGGCTTTAGCAGGGGAGTATTTTGGGAGGGAAAGTTGAAGATAGCGTGGTCCCAGGTCCCAGGACCAGACGTCCTTGTGGATGATGCAGAGGGTCTTGAATTTGATCCTTGCAGCCACCGGGAGCCAGAGGAGAGATGTTAGTGCTGGAGAAATATGGTCCTTGGGCTTGAAGCCAAGGATAAGTCTTGCAGCCCTATTCTGAATTAGCTTGAGGGGACATAGAGAGATTGACGAAGAGGCTGTTGCAGTAGTCCAGCCTGGAGAGGACCAGGTCTCTGGAGACATTGAGCTTCTGGGGGAAGGTGAGGAAAGGAAGAATGCATCTGAGGAGGTGGAGCTGGAAGTGGGACTTCTTAGTAAGGTCCATGATGTAATGGATGAAGGAGAGAGCGGAATCCAAGATGACCCCAAGGTTTTTGGCCTCACAGTATGGTGGGGGTAGAGGGCCCAGAGAAGGTAGCCAGAGGGTAGGAGAAAAAGAGGGAGCAGGTGTCCCAATCAGAAGGATCTCTGTCTTACTGGCATTGAGGCAGAGATTGTTGGTTGCACACCATGCCTGAATGTCGGACAGACAGGGATCAGAGAGGAGGAAGAGGATGTAGTAGAGGGAAGTTTGAAGGAAAGCTGTTTGTCAACGGCATAACACTGGAAATGTGGAGAGAAGGCAGAAAACATGTGACCAAGAGGGGCAAGATAGATATTGAAGAGACATGGCAATAGGATAGAGCCCTTGGGGACGCCACAGGTATAGAATGAAGTGGTGAAGGAGAAAGGGCCCAGTTGCAACTGGGAAAGGCGGTTAGCAAGAAAATAAGTCTCTATTTGGGCAGTCCAGTAATTCCCATGTCTTGTTGGGAACCTCTGTTGTTGAATGACCTTTAACCATTTTTCAATCGATCGCCATGTTGTTTGATGTCACGAACTGTCAACGGTATGGATCAGTCAGCAATGTCTAACTGACTTCTTTTTTAAAGAAAGAATCCCTCTCTTTTTCCAGTTAATCAAGTGTTCTACAAACCCCTTTTGGTTGTAGTCAGAATCAGTTATAATCATTAGTTACATGGGTTGGTGGTTCATGCCAGTATCTCTGACATCAGACTTCTACAGAAAGATTTCTGTAATCAGCAGAGGTCTTGGGAAGATCATTTATACAAGCATTTAAAACAGCTACTTACTATTTCTCCATCTTTTTGGCAACTTGGTAGGAACACATCCACATAGATTGTAGGTATTCCTTGTCATGTGTTTTATATCTCATGCAGGCTCCTCAGGCATGTCTCCATATTGTTTGTAGATCATGCAAGTCTGCTAATCTTTTCACCACTGAACTATTTCATTTTGCCCATACCTGATTTCCACAGGATAGCTGTGCATTAACAGAATCCAAGAAGAGAATTTTGAATTAGAGACATTCCCAGGTCATATTTGGTCACTCTTCAAATATGCTGGTGGGAAGTCTCTACAATGATGTCCTCTCCATGGATCAGTGGTCAGTAATGTTGTAGTGTGCACACCATCACCAGCAGTGATTTTTTACAATCATTGAATTTTTTTTCTATGGAGGATAATGTTTTTGTCATGTAGGGGACCACCTTGTTATTAGGGTCCTGCTTTTTAAATAAAGTTTCCACCAAACATGTGTCTGAAAATGACGTCTCTGAAAAGAACTCTTTATTCTCAATAGAATAGGCCAGAAAAGGAGATGAGACAGACTTCCCTTCAATTGCTTCACTGTCTCATATTTATACTACAGATTTACACTTCCTACCAGGTTTGAACAAGTTAATCAAGGATTGAGCAATCTTAGTGTAATTATCAATAAACGTATCACTATTTTATTTATTTTGTTTATGCGGTATGTCTAATGCACCTACAGCCGAATGGTGTTTCAAGGCACATGAAGACAAGGGAGAGGGAGGTTTCGGGTAAAAAACAACAAACAATAAAGTTCCAATTAGGTCTTGGACCATTCGGATCATGCAAGTGCAGAAACAAGAATGCAGGGGAGGGTGGAAGGAGGGTGTGGAAGTTGGGGGAACAGTGAAGAAGACAAACAGTAATGTTCCTACTGGGTCGTGAGACAATTTGGAGCGTGCAATCGCAGTAAGAGAAATGAGAGGGAGGAGGAGAAGTGAAGGTTTGAGATGAACAGGGTAGAAGACAAACAATAACGTTCCTACTAGGTCCTGAGACAATTCGGAGCATGCAAGTTCAGTAATGGATAAGAGGGGAGAGGGGGAGCAAGGGAAATACATGTTGGAATGAGTAGAGAAGAAGCCATACAATAACGTTCCTTCTAGGTCATGAGATAATTCAGAGCGTGCAAGTGCAGTAACAGAAAAGAGGGGAAAGGAAAGGAGGGGAAGTGAGGTTTGGGATCAGCAGGGAGGAAGACAGAAAATAACATTCCTACTAGGTTGTGAGACATTTTGGAGCATGAAGTGCAGTAACAGAATGAGGGGAGAGGGAAAGGAGGAGGAGTGCAGGATGGGGATGAAAGGGGAATGGCTCAGGTGAGAGGGAGGAGAAGGGTACATTAAGTGCAAGTGAACAGGTTCACTTGCACTTTTGAGGAGGGGTGCACAAGGTAGTGCTAGAGGAGAAAGGGGAAGGAGCCCAGTGTCAAAGAAGTGATAGCAAAATCAGCCAGGGCTGGAGCAAGGGAGGCAATGTTTTCCTTGATAATTCTGAAGGAGCTGGGGAGAACCTGTTGGAAGAGACTTTCATAGAGTGGACTTGTCTAGAAACCTTGTCAGGTGAAAAGTGGAGAGGAAGAGGAGAGTGGGAGGGGAGGGGAAAGAGAGGCTAAGGGAGGCCTGAGAGTGGGTGAGGAAGAAGCACAACACCAGCTTCCACACAACAGCAAAGCAACCATCTAGATTCAAGTGTCCAGGATAAAGGGAAAAATCCTAGGTTTCAACATAGAGCAGAAAAAACAACACTCAGATGCAAGTTATTTTTTCTATTTTCTATGTTTTTATTTTTCTTATTGTTGTTTAGTAGAAATACAATTGTTTCAACATGAAATACATTGCTTACATATTTCACAAGCTCATTTAAATTAAAAAACAGTCAGTCAAATAACATAAAACATCAATTAATTCCAGATCTCATTCACAAATCCTTGCTAATAAGTATGAGACATCAATTAATTCCAAATCTTAATTGTTAATGAACATAAGATATTCATGTAATTGTGCAAATCAATGGAAAAAGATTGCATTGCAAGAAATATGAATACAGTCCATATATAGCCTACTGTATTAATGTTGGTACATTTAGGGACTCTTCTGTTTTGAAGAGCAATTTTGTTAAGGCTAGAAGCAGAGAAATGTTGTCTCCCCACTTACATCTCACCCAAAATAATTGTCTTGCAGTAATGTTAGGTTCAGTATAAAAGGTGGCAAGTGATTTTACTCTGTCCTGTTCTAAATAAGAGCAAAAGAACATTAAGGGCCTCATTACAAGGCTTGCGCTCCCGTAATGAAGGGTGCCGGTGTGGGACCGGCACTGTTCATTATGGGATGCCTGATTATGAGGTCCCTTAACGGGACCCGGAACAGATGTCTGGTAAAACCAGACGTCCTTTCCGGGTCCCGCGAGGGGACCAAGGAGCTAATAACAGGCCCGTTATTAACAGGCCTGTCATTAGCTCCATTCCCATTGAGCCCTACGGGGGCTCAAATAGGAATGGGGAATGGTTTTGTGCATGAGGAATTACCGGGTCCTCCAAGGTCAGAATGACCAGTTAATTCCTCATTCACAGAACCCAGTACTGGAACCCGGTATGGAGGCAGCCATGCCTTTATTAAGGGTATGTCTACCTCCATACTCGTAATGAGGCCCTAAATGTTTAAGAGTTTCCTGCTCGCTATTCTTCAAGTGGAACCGGCAGTTGCCATGTGAATTTGGACTAGATGATTTGGTCAAATGTTGAATACGTTCATGTGTGGTAAATTGATTCACTTTCAAACGTACATATATTATCCATGCTCTTTCACATGGAAACAGTGCTATATATGCTGATCTATCCTCCCGTTTTCTTGAAAATGAAGCATATTCAACATACGTTTTGTAGTCACTGAAGGAATCAATGGTAGTCGACCAGTCAAAGTCATATAGTTTTTTTTTCACATTTGGTAACGCCAATTTAAGATCTTCCACGGTGGCACAGATGTCTGATAGAATTTGCTTCATCTGAGATTCAAAATTTGTGAGAGAAGATAGATGGGTATCAGCTAATAAACTGTGCAATTCCTGATAAAGTGAGTTACTCGGAGGTGCTAACATTTTTGCGTAGTTAGAAAGCTTACACCATTGAAACCTGGCAGAGAGAGTTGTAACACCTAATGTGTGCCGTGTTATTGAATTTGGGACCGCCATGGCCAAACCTATGGATTGTTTCCAAATCTGTCCTTGAATTTACTTAAGCAAGAAGTCCAGGTTTAGCAGACATGTGTCCAACCGGAATAATAAAATAGGTTCTACTTTCAATGTGTAGAAATCAATTAAAGGCATCAAAGAAAATGTACAAAGTTTTTTGTATATTACCCTCATTTGAGATATTAGAGGCCTAACCTTGGCATTCAATCGCACGGTCCAAGACATGATAGAAATATTGTCAGTCAAAGTGTACTCCAGGTAGCGTAAGGAGAAAGTATGTTGCAGTATGGGGCCTGTTATTTTACACTGAAATGTTCTTTTTTTTGTGTTAGTGAATATAATTATCTTTGACTTTGTTGGGTTGGCCTGAAAATTATGATTTATAGCATACAATGCAAACATATCAAGTTTGTTCTGAAGACCATAAGGAGTCCTGTCAAAGAATATAATATGGTCAGCAAAACCCATCCAGTGCAAATGAAGTCTGCCCATTGTAATTGCGTACATAGATTCCTTGTTCCACATTTCGTCCAAATCGAATAAATATAGATTAAACAATGTTGAAGCAAGATTACATCCATGCTTCACACCAATGGCTGTTGGAATTGGGGGTGTCAGAGCTCCCTCTAGATTTATGCGAATCTGGAATGTGGTGTTTTGGTGTAACATAGCAATAAGATGAACTAAGAAGGGTGAAAAGACCAACCTAAGCATTTTTGCCCAAAGAAATTCTCTAATCACGCAATCAAAGGCTGAGGACATATCCAGAGCAGCCATGTAAATGAAACCTGAATTTGTCATTTTAGATTTGGCCGAAAGGTGGGCAATGATGGCAGCATTCAAGAGAGTACCCATTGCTTTTCAAAATTCCAACTGATATTTGGAATAAATGTCATTGTCAGCGATGAACATTTCAAGATGGTTAAGAATTAAAATTGCAAAAACCTTTGTGTCAGCGTCCATAAGGCGATGTGCCGAAAATGTACAGGATCGTGGGGATCACCCTACTTATAGATGAGAATTATGATGGCATTACGCCAGGAAGTTGGAATTTTGTTAGAACAAAGAATGTGTTCAAATTTGGTATAGAGAAGGGATGCTCAAAAGTGTGGGTCAGACTTCAGAATGCATTATGGGGTGCTGTCTGGGTCAGCTGATTTAGAGTGTTTTAAGCAATCAATGTCCCTGATAATGTCTTCAATAGAAAATTAGATGCTTTCAGTAACCTTCCTGACTACCCCAACATCATATCAAGTTTGCGCTTGCAAAGCTATGTCCAAAAGGTAATGAAGCCCAAACAGTTCCCAAAACCTTTTCTTCCCAGAAGACATGTCCCATGGGTGCCTGGCCCTACCCCATCCTGCTGTCCTTGGCTCCAGGGCAGTGTCGAAACATCCCTGAGTAACAAACTGCACGGTGTGCCATCTGCGATCACCATGCACAGCAAGCACACACCAACACAAACATCAACACATCCACACATGCTTCAACACATCACTGGAAAATTAAACATACATGTACAACATGCTGTGCCAACTCCAAGTTTGTTTCCTGCCTTGTAAAGACCATTGCCAGATCCTCCTCCTATGACAGCACAGCCAATATGTTTAGATTCAGATGTACTACAAAATCCCTGCCATTGTGCAACAACTGCCACCCAATGGCTGAGTCCAAAATGTCCTTCTGCAAAGTCTCCCAATCTGTAGGAAGTCACACATTTATCATATGACAATCCTACACGGGCCATCATAGTGAAATAAAACTCATGAGAACCACTTCAATTACCCCTGGATGTCAGTGGCTTCAACACACGTGTCATTTGTGTATCCAAACTTCCTACAGACATGGATCAGACACACTTCGTAAACAGTAACAGAAACACACAATTGTTCCCAAAAATGTCTGCAGAGAGACCCTCTGCTCACCCCACCCCAGAGGAAACAAATGCCATCTCACAGGCAGCATGCACCTTCACTCCCTCCTCCACCTGCAATAATGCCTCAGTGCAAACAGCAACCATTGTGTGCACTGCACAATGAATATCCCATCTACAGGCTCACATCTGACGTGACCCCCTTGTCCCTCTTCCCAGTAGATAACAAAATTGGTGGGTCCACCCCCGCCACGAGTATCATATCATGCACAATAGAAGATGCAAAGTAAAGGTAATTTGCAACTGAATTCATACAATGTGAGGATGGCCACTCCTCCTTCACCAATGGATGGATTACAGGTGGGTGTATACCAACACTTTTCTAGTGTCTGTGCATGTCTATGACAATACAGGAATGTAATGTAGGAGGTCCGTGGCCTAGCATGTCTCAGGGTGGTTTCTACCTTCACTTTAAGACACTGTGCGAGTCATCCCTATTGACTGTTTTACATTGCTCACCTTCGATGCCTACCAGTGATCCTCTATGGATGGACCAAAAAGCAGATGCATGTGCAAGGTGATACTTAAGTTGAAAAGGACTCCTGGCAGGCAGGTTGCAATGTCCTTGTGTTCTTCCTGTCAATTGCATGTAGCTCTCAGATGTGCACTATTTTCACTAACGTGTCAGGTGATATATTGTTCAAACATTTGCACCAGGCTGTGCATGCTACACACTCAGATGTTTGTGAATGGGAGGGGGAGAGGGCACAGTAGGGAAAGTGCCAACACATGACAGGGGCATCTGATTTTGAAGAGCAGTAACCTCACCCTGACCAGTGCAGTTTCCCAGGCTGTCCTCCCACTTGGGTGTGTGCCACAACCCATGTAATCCCTTCTAACAACCTCCTATCCCTCAGATGTGTCCGGCACGCAGTTGCACTAACCATCAATGTACTCTGCAAATGAGGCCACATGAATTGTACAACCATATACCTGTACTGTCACCCATTACAAGTCTTACACAAGTGCAATTCCTGCAGCATCTTCTACAAGGCTATCAGTCTGTAGTCAATAGGATTTCTCAACCACAAAGTCAGCATCTCTGAAGGCCCATAACACATCCGAAGTGAAAAAAGTTGTAGACTACTTCTATAATGGTACATAAATGTCAGATTCAGCAGACAGGCTTACTTAGCCTATGTATGATAATACTTATACTTCCTTCCCCCAACAGTGGAATGTACACTCACTATCACAGTTGCTGAAAGAGCATTTGACCCTCGTCTGCAAGGTAAAGACAGTCCAGGACACCTGCCTCGACACATCTTCCACCCACCACCCTAGCTGAGACAGTGGCAGCTGCTTCCTCCTGTTACCTCCGGTGGGTAGAAGTGCGCCACTCCATGGGCATGCACTGGCCACTCCCACTCCTCATGCATGTCTCTAAAACCCTCAACGTGTTGCTTGCCCTACCATGAATATGTTCTCCAAATCTCCCAGAAAGCAACGTAGCCACTCACAAATTAAACAAATGTATCAACATGATGTAAGGTTACACACCCTTCACTATCAACATTTCTTGTTCACATTAAGGGGAACACAGCAGCAACATTAAACATGACACTTTTCCCTCCGACATCCACACTTCACCAGCAATACACAGCTTACTTCACACATCATCCACATGCATACTTGCCATCTGGATCATCCTCTTACGTGGATTGTGAGAGTCGAGTGTGTTGCATGCTCTTGCATAATGGAGTGGCTACTTGACATGACAAATGTCAGGAGATGGCATGCAAGGCTGACAGGACAGGATTGTAAATGTAATGATGCACAATTAATATGTGACTGCATCACACCTCACTAAAAACAAATGCACAGTAACATCTCGGGAGACTGACGCCAAGCCGCATTTCATGGAGGTTTAACCAATAACACATGCGTACCTGATGAAGGAGACATGTACACACTCAATGATGTAAGACACATCCCCTCTTCAGTGACACTGACCATCACCCATATATCACCATATTGAATCATTCATGCTCAACCCTGCGTGTGCCACATCATGCCACTATTGGGATGCATAGATCAACAGCCATGCTCATGTATGACAATGCACATCCTTACCTGGTGGTACTGCTGGTGTGCTGTGAGTCCCTCACCACCTCCACCTAACACTGGGCCCTCACATTGGTGCTAGTAGGGTCGGTGGCCGGAAGACGGAATGGAGACTTGGTGGAAAAAGAGTGCTTGGGGTGTCTTCTCATGGAATGCAGGCACTGGATGAGCCAAGAGAACTGAAATGGCATTGGACATTTGTTTTGACTAGATAAAGGAGTCTGTATGAGAGACTGCAAATATCATACACATCATTGTTCAATGGAATGTTCAACTGTGTGTGGGAGGCTGTAGCAATCCAGATGACCATGTTGATTGACTTCACTGAGCATATCAGCATGTACAGTCCCCCAGCTCAATAATGTGCCCCGTAGCACAGTCATTTGAGTCACAGCCCTCTAGAGCACTATGGCCCTGAAATGAGGAAAAAATAAATACAGTCCAACTTGGATGGGAAGAAAAATAGGAAAATCCATACTCCATCCACGGTCTTATGGACACCAGGGTGCATGAAGAAGGAGTGGTGGTGGCAACAGGATAGGGGTGTGTGGGGACATGGCCAATGGAATCACCTGTGTGGTTTACTTGGAACCCCCCATCCTGTGCTGGATCCAGGGATGGTGCACTCTGACTATGCATGGGCAAAGCCTGGTCCTCATTGGCTAGTGCCACTCGCTAGAATTACAACAAGGTCCGGATGATGGCTATCGTGAATGGCCAAAGGATCGGTAGGCATCCCCCATCAACCCTGACATCTCAAATAATGTCTCTATGCCTTGGGAACCCTACGTGGTTATGTCACCAGTAACCCTGTCCCTCTGCTAAAGAGGTATGCACCAGGATGATTGTATCCAGGGGCTCCTCATCAGTAGCAGTGCCATCAGATGTTGACCTTCCCCAAGCACATAGCCCTCTGAGGATATGGGTGTATTTGGCTGTGCCTGCTTGGAGCTCACTGACCAGGCAAGACATCATGCAGAGGTAGCCCAGATGTTATTTTCTCCCAGATGGAGACTGACTGCAGCCACCAAGCCAGGAGTGGGAACACCACACAGTCCAAACACCCAATGCAGTTTGGCAGAAATTGGGGTATAGATATGCCTTGGAGCAACCTCAAGAAAGCATGAAATCAGCAGGTGGATACATGCCTAAGTCCTAAAATGAAAGATTCAGCAACCTGGACACCTAGGGTGAACTTGCAATATGTACCTCACAGCAAGGGGGTCAAAATTGCAGGAAGCAAAGGAATATTTGATAAAAAGAGGAAAAAAGAGAGAGGAAATGGTCAGATATGGAGGTGGTAGGGTAAGTGTGGGAGAAGGAGGAAACATCCAAGAGGAGGACAGACATTTCTAAAGTAGATAACTACCACTGACCAAGCCAAGAAGGCCAAAGCGCAGGAGAGAGGGCACCAAGGGGAAGCTGGCGAGACCAGTGGGTCCAGGACTGAGAAAAGCCTTATCAGCAGATCAGAGCCAAGCTTCGAGGACCTGTAGGGGCCAAAGACTCGGGACACAGTGAGACACCTGGGGTAATAGCAAGGGATCTGGTAGGGACAGCTTCAGAAGTTGACAGTGATCAAATCTCATGGAGCAGAAATTAGGCCATGGAAGAAGGCCTGCTGTGTTTCTGGGGAGAATGACATGTAAGGACCAGTCAGAGTACGAGGAAGGTAGCTGAAATTAGTCAGGTTCACTATTTTATCATTGATACCTGAAACTGAGCGACCAGACCCCTTCGAGTGGAGCCCGTCCTAGCAGATGGGCAGGCTGAGAGGTGGGGGGGCCCAGGCGCGCTCCTGTGATGGCCTGAGCCTGTCCCCGGTGTTTTCGTGGGCCCATCTGCCCATTGTTGCTGCCCCAAGGGGGTTATACAGGGAGGGCCCCTGCTGTGTTTATGGCGGCATTGCTATCCGGGGGTGTAGGCCACAGAGGCGGGCCTCCACTATCCTTATGGCGGCGGTATTACGCGGGTAGACAGGTCACAGCAGTGGGGCCTAGACGCGCTCCCGCGTCGGCCCGGGCCAAATCGTGTCGATGGCACCAGAGTCGGTGGAGGGGACACGGCTCCCCGGGTGCTCCGTGTGGCAGCGTTCCAATCTGGAGGCCAGGATTCTTGCAAAGATCTTGGCGTCTAGGTTTAGGAGTGAGATAGGTTGATAGGACCCGCATTCCATCTGATCTTTACCGGGTTTAGGTATTACAGTGATGAGGGCCTCTAAAAACGTCAGTGGAAGTGAGTCTCGGTTCCTGATTTGGTTAAATATTTTGGTGAGTGGCTTCAGCAGGACAGATTGGATCTGCTTATAGAAGTCAGCCGTATAGCCGTCTCCCCCTGGTGTCTTTCCTGCTTTCAATCTCTTGATGGCGCCCTCCTCCTCCGATATCTCCCCCTCCAGGGCCTCTAGCTCCGCTTCAGACAGCCTAAGCAGAGGGTTTTTCTGCCAGGTAGGTACGAATGTCATCTAGTGATTCGCCTGTCTGTCTAGAATAGAGTTTGCTATAGTAGTCGGCAAAACATTCCGCTATTTCCTCCAGGCCTCCATAGGTCCCTATGAGGACCTTGTGAAGTTCCTGTCGTTTGCCCTGCATCTCCTCCAAGAGAGCCCCACGGTCCACCCCTGGGAGGCCCAACCTGGCTCGCAGCCCGCCCAACTCTGCACAGATCTTATTTTCAATTAGGCCCCTTTCCCGTTTGCGCCTTGAACCCTCTGCGATAAGGAGGCCCCTAAAGGTGGCTTTTGCATCCTCCCATACCATGGACATATCAGTCTCACCATTGACAATTATCTCAAAGTAGGCCAACATTTCTTTCCTCATGAAATCCCGAAATACGGGGTCCCTGAGGAGCGTGTCGTTGCATCGCCATCAGGAAGATCATGGGGAGACGGGCAGAGACCAATTGGCTATGAGTAGTTCATGGTCGAACCATGTTATGGCTTCTACCTTCGGTTGTTCCACCACCCCATTCCCCTCTTCGGAAATCAACAAGAGATCAATTCTGGTGTAGGTGCAGTGCGGAGGTGAGAAAAAGGTGTATCCGCCCTGGCCTGGATGTGTTTTACGCCAGACGTCCACCCAATAGTGCTCCCTCAGAAGGGTTTGCATGGCCAGGTTATCTTTGGAAGTCCCCTTGGGTGCCCCTCCCCTTCGCGGACTACCAGTCCAGACGGGGATCCGATATCAGGTTGAAGTCCCCACCCAATATCATGGACCCTCTGCCCATTCGTCCATGAGATTAAAGATCTGGGTAAGGAAATGTATTTGCCCCAAATTGGGTGTGTATAAAGTGGCCAGGATGATGCATTCCCCCTCATAGTTTCCCTTGATACCTAGGAATCGACCCCCAAAGCCCCTTTTGGTTTCTACTCCCGTGAGACGAAACGTCTTGCCAAGGAGAATACCCACCCCTTCCTTTTTAGAGCTCTTGTGGGAGGCCCAGTAGTTACTACCAATCTCTTTCCCCTTTATTTTCGACTCTTTTCCTTGCCTGTAGTGTGTTTCCTGTAGGAAAAGGACTGTCCGGCATTGTTTGCGGAACATATTACTCGTAAGGGACATTTTGTTCTGGGAGTTGAGGCCTTTGACGTTCAGCGTGCCTATCTTCCCTTCAATCATTTTCGTCTTTCATTTTGTGCTCTATAAACCCCTTTGAGTGTCTGCTACCTAGAACCCGTTGCAAAACCAGTGTCCATGACTTGAGCTGGATTTCCCCCTTCCCCTTAACCCGGTCAAAAGCTCTGTCCCACCTCCCCCCTCCCCCCTTCCCTCTCCCTTACCCGTTTTGTAGGGTGTTCGCCGCCTGCTCCCCAGGAGGGGTTGAAGCGAGCAACAAACTGCCAGGGTCGCTACCCCGGCCCCGGGAAAAATAATTTTTAGTATGACACCTTACATCTTGCCTTTCTCCACTACGTGTCAGCCCTCCAGTGCTGGTGGTAGGGATCCGGTGGTGATGCCCCCTCCCTCATTTACCCTCCAACCTTGGCATATGATCGACATCCCTCGTCCCTCTTGGTGCATGTCATAGCGCGGGGTCGCATGCCGCCAACAGTTCTCTAAGGAGAATCGCAAAGTGGCACGCTATGGGACCATAAACAGCCTCAGAATGGGCAACATTTCAACTCTGACCTAGGTCATTTGAACAAAGAACTCCCTGCAAACCGTGGGAAAAACATACTGTGCCCAGCGAGGTCCTCGCGATTGGGAGGACTGTAAAAGGACCTGAATCGAGCCTTGGCATGGCGATTAAGCCTTGATTGCTGCGTGTGTTCTCATGTGGGGTCCCCCCGATCCGTTGAGGGGTGTCTGGTCTTCCGAAATTTGTGTGAACCTTTGACTTTTAGCTTCCCTTGAGAGAGGTCAGGGCCCCGAGGGACATGACCGTGATCCCTGTCGGTTCCATTCTGGTCTCCAGATGATCCCGCGTGGTCGCCCGTAAGGTCATCTGTGGCCTTTGAATGTCTATTTCTGTGACTAGTTGGTATCTCTGGCCCTGCCATTCGAACGCCAGGTAGAATGGATGACCCCAGCGATATCGTACCCCCTTTTCTTGTATCCGTTTTGAAGGAGTGCGGGATGAAGAGCTTCAAAGCATTCTTTCATTTTTGTGGTAATAATGCATGCAAAGTGTTAACTGGGAAACAGTAAGAACTGTACAGGAAAAAAGGATTTGCAAGTTAGTAAAACCCAAACTATCTGTCATTTTAATCTTGATATATTCTCCTCAGTTATGACATGGCCAAATGGTATTAAGGGACACACTGTAAATATATATATATATTGTTTTTACTTCAATGTTTCCACAGGAATGCCTCATGCCTAATAGGATGTTAGTAAAATCTTGTAGGAACAATCAAATTGCCATGAGAGTATTTCTGATGTAACAGGAGTATAAAGTATACACAAAATGGTTCAGAAGTTAAAAGGAAATATGAAATATCAATCATGTAAATCTTTATATGTTCTCCTCTGCTGCATCTTCGCTAAATAGTTTCAGGGTACATCTTCAGAATATTGTTTTTTGCCCACGTGTTTCTGTGATAATGTCTTGCAGGAACGATCAACATTCTATAAAGGTGGTTCCACAGTAACAGGAAGAAGTACTAATTAAAAAAGTGTTTGTAATTTTTTAAAACATATAAACTCAGTAATTTCACGCTTATCAGGGTTCCATATGTTCTTGTATAGGAAAATGATTTTATATAGCAAAAGATTCATCTTATGTTGTTATGTATGTTTCTGTTATCTTGTCGAAATGACTGTGAGTGGTAAATCCCACCAACAGAATTCTAGAAGGAGTACAATGTAGAAAAAGGGTTCAGGAAGTTTGTAAAATATGAAATATTTATTATTTTAATATTGATAGGTTCTCCTCTGATGCTTCCTGGCCAAATTGTATTATGGGACATGCTCGGAATATTGTGTTTTACCTACGTGTTCCCTCTGTAATATCTTCCTGGAACAGTTGAAATATCACAAGTATGTTTCTGTGGTAATGGGAAGAAGTATCATGTAAAATACTGTCTGTAATATTTGTAAAACATAGAAACTCTGTTATTTCACTATGTCCCGTGTGCCTGTGCTGTTCTCTATGTATTCTTTTGAATATTCTTTGCTTTAAAATACAATTTTAGTATCATTCATGTCTGGAAGAAAATTATTTTAACCCTTGCAAAACTCTTTAATACAAAAGTACTTGTTTCTTCTTTGTCTGATATAGCATTACAAAACTATTGAAATCCATAGAAAAAGCCTTGGTAAAAGTTAAGTTACAGTGATGGTTTAACATAACAAAACCCAGGAATTCAGCGGGTGTTCCAAGTAACTCTACCTTAACTCTGTGCCCCCTGTTTTACAGCATATGACAACAAAGATGACATCAGAACTGACATCAATTATGACCTCATTGATGAGATCACAGATGAAATAACTTATGACATTATCAATGGTGTCACTGTTTGTCAAAAAATGCACTAAATAATGCCCACATTCTTAATAAATCTTATATAGTGTCTACACTTGCAAATGTGGTCTATACTAAATGACGTGAAACAGGACATTTGTAATCTAAAGAACTTTAAAATATTAACAGTATTTATTCAGCAGGCAAACCATTAATGCATTATTTAAATAAATAACCCACAGTGACACTAATGACTTTTTTGTTTGATTTATTTAAAAAATATTAACAGAACTATACATTCTAATTGAATATTTAAATATTATAGAAAGATATACAAAGAAATCAGTTTTGTAATGAAACTATTTTTTACATACTTTTAAATGCTATACTGTTTATTTTCTGGAATGCAACAAGTTGGTCAAAATACAACAACACATTTTTGGTTAAAAGAGAAATTCCTATTTTGATTACTATATTCCATATTGTAAGCTTTGCTTGAAAAGTTAGACATTTAAATACAATATGGTATAATAACTAAAATATGTTCTTAAATTCTCTGCATACTCATTGGTAGTTGAGGTTTGGTCAGAACCTGTGCCTGTGCTTGATATAGCAGGTTTTGTGGAAATATAATTTTTTATCCAGTC
Source organism: Ambystoma mexicanum (assembly GCF_040938575.1). NCBI lineage: Eukaryota > Metazoa > Chordata > Amphibia > Caudata > Ambystomatidae > Ambystoma > Ambystoma mexicanum. Next base: position 1,393,952,747 of record NC_090935.1, on the reverse strand, counting down.
ATTAATTACAATGGGTGCATCTTAGGAGCAGAACAAGTATTTCATCTGAGTGGTAATCATAAACCACAACATAGCCCTGAGTAAATTTGGAACTTCTTTAAGATTTCCAAAATGTATTTATTATATTTCTGCACACCTCCTCTGGATGCTGGGTGGAAGTCAATGTGGAATGTTCTTTGTACACACATAGTCATCCCAGCACTGGTAAAACAACTATATTGGTGGCACTCAAGCCTTTGGGGAAGACCATATGTGATTAAATACCCAATTGCCATACAATTTGGGGCAGGCAGACAGTCAAGCCACTTTGTAAAGAGGCATGTCACCATGTATATGGATTTATTTTTGTGGACAGAGCGAATCAATGGTCCAATAACATCAAACTGTATATCGGACCACACTCATGTCATCTCTCTTTTCTGTAGAGGAGCTTGTGTGTGGGAGACCCTAGTAGAACTGAGTACATTTAGACACCCCTGTAAATCTTAAACCTTTGAATCATGATACTTGCATGGGCAGCAGGCAATATCATGTAGGATCACCAAAGGCTTTTGAAATCCTAAATCTGTTCCTGCATCATTCGCATGGTTTAACATTATACTCTTGAATGATGTAGGAACTACCCACTGATCCCACCCAGATTGGGGTTTCCTTACCAACGATCTCTTTTGCATTTTAAACATTTTTTGGAAATTCATCAGAATTCAGAGATCTTCCATGCCACGGTAATCATGCTCCGAAAGATGAAAGTTCATTGGATCCTGCAGGAATGTGTTGAAATATCCACTAATAGGATCCTCTTTATGAGCAGTTATCAAGCCTTTATCCGTAGTATTCCTACTCAATTGAGAAGCTGGACATTTACTGTCAGTGTGATTTTGTGATCTTATCACAGCCATGACCTGGATTTCTCCAAGGATATTCTCTGTATATAAATTATGTAAAGTTATCTTGGATTTGTATAGCACCTCCTACCATAGGTTATGGTGTTGAAGGACTTTGCCTTTTAGAGAGGCAAAGGAGGAATATAATTGAACATTCAGTAGTGATAGGGAGTCAGCCAGAATGAGGGTGTAAGATAGAAAGGATACTCGGGAAGGCATGAGATGGGTGGAGGAGCTTTGTGTATAATTGGACAAAATGTATTGGGGGACTCGACTGTATTCTCTGGTATGATCCACTGAAAGAAGATATAGCTTGTTACCTGCACCAGGCGGGATATCTTGAATTTACACACCACGTGATGAGCCCGTGCATGGCCAAGAAAACACAGACAACAAATCCCTTCAACTTATTTCACAAGACCCCCAACAACTTTGAGGAGGAGTTGTATGTCAGAAATCTGAATTTGACAAGTTTGCAAAAACTCCCAGAGAGCTGGCAAAAACAACCACAGATTTTTTTTTTATTTCCTCATTTATGTCATGGTTGCAACAAGGATTTCCTTTTTACATACTGGACCAAAACCCTAGGTTTGTGCTTATGGGCAGCGTGCCTAAGGACGCAAAGCCTGTCTGGCTCAGCAGTGGTCAGACGTTGAGCCTTCCACAGTATCATGGTGAGCCAGGGCATGTTAAAGTAATACCAAGAAAAAACAGGTGGCAAAGGCTTTCTACGTATTTCCCTAGGCCCCCAACAACATGTTGGAGGGGTTGTATGTCAGAAATCTGAACTTGGCAAGTTTGCAAAATCTCCCTGAAAAGCAGGCAAAAACAACCTCTGATTTTTTTTATTTCCTCATTTATGTTACTAGGCTTGTGCTTATGGGCTGAGTGTGTCAGGACACAAAGCCTGTCTTTGTCTCAGTAGTGGTGATAATTGTGTATTTTCATGGTGAGCATGGGCATGTTGAAGCCATACCAAGAAAAGGACCATTTATTTATTTATTTGTTTTATTGAGCATTTGTTAGGCACTTACACGACTGAATAGTGTTTCAAAACACCACAAGGCTAAATGGGAAGGGAACAGGGGAAAAATAACAATGGCAAAAACTGTAAAAATGACGTCATGATCCTACAAGCCCTTGTGGCATTCGGACATGCAAATGCAGTGAGGAGAAGTGCAGAATATGGGAAGGGATGGAAGGGGGAGCAGAGGAGTGGGCAAGTGCTGGTGGAGGGACCGGGAGGGAAGTGCTGAGGGCAGCCAAGGAGGAGAACCTCAGGCTAAGTGCTAGTACAGGCGACTCCCAAGGGTGGGATGCAGGGGCCCACAAGGGCAGTGCAGTGGGGGGGTGCTAGTATCGACTGGGAAGAAGAAGGGCCTGCAATACTATGAAGTTCACAAAGATCAGGCCTCCAGTCACAGTGGCAGTTGGTGTGATTAGCAGGGAACGGTGAGAGGGAAAGAGGTAGAGAACAGCAGAGTTTTGAGCAGCTCCCTGAACTTGAGGAGGTCAAGCTGAAGTCTGAGAGGGGCAAGGAAGCTGTTCAGAAGGGAGGTACCAGCCGAGGAGAGAGACCTGGCCACCACTCGCTGCTTGGAGAAGCGTTTGACAGTCAAAGAATTGGAGTTAGAGGAGCAGGGGGCTTTAGCAGGGGAGTATTTTGGGAGGGAAAGTTGAAGATAGCGTGGTCCCAGGTCCCAGGACCAGACGTCCTTGTGGATGATGCAGAGGGTCTTGAATTTGATCCTTGCAGCCACCGGGAGCCAGAGGAGAGATGTTAGTGCTGGAGAAATATGGTCCTTGGGCTTGAAGCCAAGGATAAGTCTTGCAGCCCTATTCTGAATTAGCTTGAGGGGACATAGAGAGATTGACGAAGAGGCTGTTGCAGTAGTCCAGCCTGGAGAGGACCAGGTCTCTGGAGACATTGAGCTTCTGGGGGAAGGTGAGGAAAGGAAGAATGCATCTGAGGAGGTGGAGCTGGAAGTGGGACTTCTTAGTAAGGTCCATGATGTAATGGATGAAGGAGAGAGCGGAATCCAAGATGACCCCAAGGTTTTTGGCCTCACAGTATGGTGGGGGTAGAGGGCCCAGAGAAGGTAGCCAGAGGGTAGGAGAAAAAGAGGGAGCAGGTGTCCCAATCAGAAGGATCTCTGTCTTACTGGCATTGAGGCAGAGATTGTTGGTTGCACACCATGCCTGAATGTCGGACAGACAGGGATCAGAGAGGAGGAAGAGGATGTAGTAGAGGGAAGTTTGAAGGAAAGCTGTTTGTCAACGGCATAACACTGGAAATGTGGAGAGAAGGCAGAAAACATGTGACCAAGAGGGGCAAGATAGATATTGAAGAGACATGGCAATAGGATAGAGCCCTTGGGGACGCCACAGGTATAGAATGAAGTGGTGAAGGAGAAAGGGCCCAGTTGCAACTGGGAAAGGCGGTTAGCAAGAAAATAAGTCTCTATTTGGGCAGTCCAGTAATTCCCATGTCTTGTTGGGAACCTCTGTTGTTGAATGACCTTTAACCATTTTTCAATCGATCGCCATGTTGTTTGATGTCACGAACTGTCAACGGTATGGATCAGTCAGCAATGTCTAACTGACTTCTTTTTTAAAGAAAGAATCCCTCTCTTTTTCCAGTTAATCAAGTGTTCTACAAACCCCTTTTGGTTGTAGTCAGAATCAGTTATAATCATTAGTTACATGGGTTGGTGGTTCATGCCAGTATCTCTGACATCAGACTTCTACAGAAAGATTTCTGTAATCAGCAGAGGTCTTGGGAAGATCATTTATACAAGCATTTAAAACAGCTACTTACTATTTCTCCATCTTTTTGGCAACTTGGTAGGAACACATCCACATAGATTGTAGGTATTCCTTGTCATGTGTTTTATATCTCATGCAGGCTCCTCAGGCATGTCTCCATATTGTTTGTAGATCATGCAAGTCTGCTAATCTTTTCACCACTGAACTATTTCATTTTGCCCATACCTGATTTCCACAGGATAGCTGTGCATTAACAGAATCCAAGAAGAGAATTTTGAATTAGAGACATTCCCAGGTCATATTTGGTCACTCTTCAAATATGCTGGTGGGAAGTCTCTACAATGATGTCCTCTCCATGGATCAGTGGTCAGTAATGTTGTAGTGTGCACACCATCACCAGCAGTGATTTTTTACAATCATTGAATTTTTTTTCTATGGAGGATAATGTTTTTGTCATGTAGGGGACCACCTTGTTATTAGGGTCCTGCTTTTTAAATAAAGTTTCCACCAAACATGTGTCTGAAAATGACGTCTCTGAAAAGAACTCTTTATTCTCAATAGAATAGGCCAGAAAAGGAGATGAGACAGACTTCCCTTCAATTGCTTCACTGTCTCATATTTATACTACAGATTTACACTTCCTACCAGGTTTGAACAAGTTAATCAAGGATTGAGCAATCTTAGTGTAATTATCAATAAACGTATCACTATTTTATTTATTTTGTTTATGCGGTATGTCTAATGCACCTACAGCCGAATGGTGTTTCAAGGCACATGAAGACAAGGGAGAGGGAGGTTTCGGGTAAAAAACAACAAACAATAAAGTTCCAATTAGGTCTTGGACCATTCGGATCATGCAAGTGCAGAAACAAGAATGCAGGGGAGGGTGGAAGGAGGGTGTGGAAGTTGGGGGAACAGTGAAGAAGACAAACAGTAATGTTCCTACTGGGTCGTGAGACAATTTGGAGCGTGCAATCGCAGTAAGAGAAATGAGAGGGAGGAGGAGAAGTGAAGGTTTGAGATGAACAGGGTAGAAGACAAACAATAACGTTCCTACTAGGTCCTGAGACAATTCGGAGCATGCAAGTTCAGTAATGGATAAGAGGGGAGAGGGGGAGCAAGGGAAATACATGTTGGAATGAGTAGAGAAGAAGCCATACAATAACGTTCCTTCTAGGTCATGAGATAATTCAGAGCGTGCAAGTGCAGTAACAGAAAAGAGGGGAAAGGAAAGGAGGGGAAGTGAGGTTTGGGATCAGCAGGGAGGAAGACAGAAAATAACATTCCTACTAGGTTGTGAGACATTTTGGAGCATGAAGTGCAGTAACAGAATGAGGGGAGAGGGAAAGGAGGAGGAGTGCAGGATGGGGATGAAAGGGGAATGGCTCAGGTGAGAGGGAGGAGAAGGGTACATTAAGTGCAAGTGAACAGGTTCACTTGCACTTTTGAGGAGGGGTGCACAAGGTAGTGCTAGAGGAGAAAGGGGAAGGAGCCCAGTGTCAAAGAAGTGATAGCAAAATCAGCCAGGGCTGGAGCAAGGGAGGCAATGTTTTCCTTGATAATTCTGAAGGAGCTGGGGAGAACCTGTTGGAAGAGACTTTCATAGAGTGGACTTGTCTAGAAACCTTGTCAGGTGAAAAGTGGAGAGGAAGAGGAGAGTGGGAGGGGAGGGGAAAGAGAGGCTAAGGGAGGCCTGAGAGTGGGTGAGGAAGAAGCACAACACCAGCTTCCACACAACAGCAAAGCAACCATCTAGATTCAAGTGTCCAGGATAAAGGGAAAAATCCTAGGTTTCAACATAGAGCAGAAAAAACAACACTCAGATGCAAGTTATTTTTTCTATTTTCTATGTTTTTATTTTTCTTATTGTTGTTTAGTAGAAATACAATTGTTTCAACATGAAATACATTGCTTACATATTTCACAAGCTCATTTAAATTAAAAAACAGTCAGTCAAATAACATAAAACATCAATTAATTCCAGATCTCATTCACAAATCCTTGCTAATAAGTATGAGACATCAATTAATTCCAAATCTTAATTGTTAATGAACATAAGATATTCATGTAATTGTGCAAATCAATGGAAAAAGATTGCATTGCAAGAAATATGAATACAGTCCATATATAGCCTACTGTATTAATGTTGGTACATTTAGGGACTCTTCTGTTTTGAAGAGCAATTTTGTTAAGGCTAGAAGCAGAGAAATGTTGTCTCCCCACTTACATCTCACCCAAAATAATTGTCTTGCAGTAATGTTAGGTTCAGTATAAAAGGTGGCAAGTGATTTTACTCTGTCCTGTTCTAAATAAGAGCAAAAGAACATTAAGGGCCTCATTACAAGGCTTGCGCTCCCGTAATGAAGGGTGCCGGTGTGGGACCGGCACTGTTCATTATGGGATGCCTGATTATGAGGTCCCTTAACGGGACCCGGAACAGATGTCTGGTAAAACCAGACGTCCTTTCCGGGTCCCGCGAGGGGACCAAGGAGCTAATAACAGGCCCGTTATTAACAGGCCTGTCATTAGCTCCATTCCCATTGAGCCCTACGGGGGCTCAAATAGGAATGGGGAATGGTTTTGTGCATGAGGAATTACCGGGTCCTCCAAGGTCAGAATGACCAGTTAATTCCTCATTCACAGAACCCAGTACTGGAACCCGGTATGGAGGCAGCCATGCCTTTATTAAGGGTATGTCTACCTCCATACTCGTAATGAGGCCCTAAATGTTTAAGAGTTTCCTGCTCGCTATTCTTCAAGTGGAACCGGCAGTTGCCATGTGAATTTGGACTAGATGATTTGGTCAAATGTTGAATACGTTCATGTGTGGTAAATTGATTCACTTTCAAACGTACATATATTATCCATGCTCTTTCACATGGAAACAGTGCTATATATGCTGATCTATCCTCCCGTTTTCTTGAAAATGAAGCATATTCAACATACGTTTTGTAGTCACTGAAGGAATCAATGGTAGTCGACCAGTCAAAGTCATATAGTTTTTTTTTCACATTTGGTAACGCCAATTTAAGATCTTCCACGGTGGCACAGATGTCTGATAGAATTTGCTTCATCTGAGATTCAAAATTTGTGAGAGAAGATAGATGGGTATCAGCTAATAAACTGTGCAATTCCTGATAAAGTGAGTTACTCGGAGGTGCTAACATTTTTGCGTAGTTAGAAAGCTTACACCATTGAAACCTGGCAGAGAGAGTTGTAACACCTAATGTGTGCCGTGTTATTGAATTTGGGACCGCCATGGCCAAACCTATGGATTGTTTCCAAATCTGTCCTTGAATTTACTTAAGCAAGAAGTCCAGGTTTAGCAGACATGTGTCCAACCGGAATAATAAAATAGGTTCTACTTTCAATGTGTAGAAATCAATTAAAGGCATCAAAGAAAATGTACAAAGTTTTTTGTATATTACCCTCATTTGAGATATTAGAGGCCTAACCTTGGCATTCAATCGCACGGTCCAAGACATGATAGAAATATTGTCAGTCAAAGTGTACTCCAGGTAGCGTAAGGAGAAAGTATGTTGCAGTATGGGGCCTGTTATTTTACACTGAAATGTTCTTTTTTTTGTGTTAGTGAATATAATTATCTTTGACTTTGTTGGGTTGGCCTGAAAATTATGATTTATAGCATACAATGCAAACATATCAAGTTTGTTCTGAAGACCATAAGGAGTCCTGTCAAAGAATATAATATGGTCAGCAAAACCCATCCAGTGCAAATGAAGTCTGCCCATTGTAATTGCGTACATAGATTCCTTGTTCCACATTTCGTCCAAATCGAATAAATATAGATTAAACAATGTTGAAGCAAGATTACATCCATGCTTCACACCAATGGCTGTTGGAATTGGGGGTGTCAGAGCTCCCTCTTGATTTATGCCAATCTGGAATGTGGTGTTTTGGTGTAACATAGCAATAAGATGAACTAAGAAGGGTGAAAAGACCAACATAAGCATTTTTGCCCAACGAAATTCTCTAATCACGCAATCAAAGTCTGAGGACATATCCAGAGCAGCCATGTAAATGAAACCTGAATTTGTCATTTTAGATTTGGCCGAAAGGTGGGCAATGATGGTAGCATTCAAGAGAGTACCCATTGTTTTTCAAAATCCCAACTGATATTTGGAATAAATGTCATTGTCAGCGATGAAAATTTCAAGATGGTTAAGAATTAAAATTGCAAAAACCTTTCTGTCAGCGTCCATAAGGCGATATGCCGAAAATGTACAGGATCGTGGGGATCACCCTACTTATAGATGAGAATTATGATGGCATTTCGCCAGGAAGTTGGAATTTTGTTAGAACAAAGAATGTGTTCAAATTTGGTATAGAGAAGGGATGCTCAAAAGTGTGGGTCAGACTTCAGAATGCATTATGGGGTGCTGTCTGGGTCAGCTGATTTAGAGTGTTTTAAGCAATCAATGTCCCTGATAATGTCTTCAATAGAAAATTAGATGCTTTCAGTAACCTTCCTGACTACCCCAACATCATATCAAGTTTGCGCTTGCAAAGCTATGTCCAAAAGGTAATGAAGCCCAAACAGTTCCCAAAACCTTTTCTTCCCAGAAGACATGTCCCATGGGTGCCTGGCCCTACCCCATCCTGCTGTCCTTGGCTCCAGGAGAGTGTCCAAACATCCCTGAGTAACAAACTGCACGGTGTGCCGTCTGCGATCACCATGCACAGCAAGCACACACCAACACAAACATCAACACATCCACACATGCTTCAACACATCACTGGAAAATTAAACATACATGTACAACATGCTGTGCCAACTCCAAGTTTGTTTCCTGCCTTGTAAAGACCATTGCCAGATCCTCCTCCTATGACAGCACAGCCAATATGTTTAGATTCAGATGTACTACAAAATCCCTGCCATTGTGCAACAACTGCCACCCAATGGCTGAGTCCAAAATGTCCTTCTGCAAAGTCTCCCAATCTGTAGGAAGTCACACATTTATCATATGACAATCCTACACGGGCCATCATAATGAAATAAAACTCATGAGAACCACTTCAATTACCCCTGGATGTCAGTGGCTTCAACACACGTGTCATTTGTGTATCCAAACTTCCTACAGACATGGATCAGACACACTTCGTAAACAGTAACAGAAACACACAATTGTTCCCAAAAATGTCTGCAGAGAGACCCTCTGCTCACCCCACCCCAGAGGAAACAAATGCCATCTCACAGGCAGCATGCACCTTCACTCCCTCCTCCACCTGCAATAATGCCTCAGAGCAAACAGCAACCATTGTGTGCACTGCACAATGAATATCCCATCTACAGGCTCACATCTGACGTGACCCCCTTGTCCCTCTTCCCAGTAGATAACAAAATTGGTGGGTCAACCGCTGCCACAAGTATCATATCATGCACAATAGAAGATGCAAAGTAAAGGTAATTTGCAACTGAATTCATACAATGTGAGGATGGCCACTCCTCCTACACCAATGGATGGATTACAGGTGGGTGTATACCAACACTTTTCTAGTGTCTGTGCATGTCTATGACAATACACGAATGTAATGTAGGAGGTCCGTGGCCTAGCATGTCTCAGGGTGGTTTCTACCTTCACTTTAAGACACTGTGCGAGTCATCCCTATTGACTGTTTTACATTGCTCACCTTCGATGCCTACCAGTGATCCTCTATGGATGGACCAAAAAGCAGATGCATGTGCAAGGTGATACTTAAGTTGAAAAGGACTCCTGGCAGGCAGGTTGCAATGTCCTTGTGTTCTTCCTGTCAATTGCATGTGGCTCTCAGATGTGCACTATTTTCCCTAACGTGTCAGGTGATATATTGTTCAAACATTTGCACCAGGCTGTGCATGCTACACACTCAGATGTTTGTGAATGGGAGGGGGAGAGGGCACAGTAGGGAAAGTGCCAACACATGACAGGGGCATCTGATTTTGAAGAGCAGTAACCTCACCCTGACCAGTGCAGTTTCCCAGGCTGTCCTCCCACTTGGGTGTGTGCCACAACCCCATGTAATCCCTTCTAACAACCTCCTATCCCTGAGATGTGTCTGGCACGCAGTTGCACTAACCATCAATGTACTCTGCAAATGAGGCCACATAAATTGTACAACCATATACCTGTACTGTCACCCATTACAAGTCTTACACAAGTGCAATTCCTGCAGCATCTTCTACAAGGCTATCAGTCTGTAGTCAATAGGATTTCTCAACCACAAAGTCAGCATCTCTGAAGGCCCATAACACATCCGAAGTGAAAAAAGTTGTAGACTACTTCTATAATGGTACATAAATGTCAGATTCAGCAGACAGGCTTACTTAGCCTATGTATGATAATACTTATACTTCCTTCCCCCAACAGTGGACTGTACACTCACTATCACAGTTCCTGAAAGAGCATTTGACCCTCGTCTGCAAGGTAAAGACAGTCCAGGACACCTGCCTCGACACCTCTCCCACCCACCACCCTAGCTGAGACAGTGGAAGCTGCTTCCTCCTGTTACCTCCGGTGGGTAGAAGTGCACCACTCCATGGGCATGCACTGGCCACTCCCACTCCTCATGCATGTCTCTAAAACCCTCAACGTGTTGCTTGCCCTACCATGAAAATGTTCTCCAAATCTCCCAGAAAGCAAAGTAGCCACTCACAAATTAAACAAATGTATCAACATGATGTAAGGTTACACACCCTTCACTATCAACATTTCTTGTTCACATTAAGGGGAACACAGCAGCAACATTAAACATGACACTTTTCCCTCCGACATCCACACTTCACCAGCAATACACAGCTTACTTCACACATCATCCACATGCATACTTGCCATCTGGATCATCCTCTTACGTGGATTGTGAGAGTCGAGTGTGTTGCATGCTCTTGCATAATGGAGTGGCTACTTGACATGACAAATGTCAGGAGATGGCATGCAAGGCTGACAGGACAGGATTGTAAATGTAATGATGCACAATTAATATGTGACTGCATCACACCTCACTAAAAACAAATGCACAGTAACATCTCGGGAGACTGACGCCAAGCCGCATTTCATGGAGGTTTAACCAATAACACATGCGTACCTGATGAAGGAGACATGTACACACTCAATGATGTAAGACACATCCCCTCTTCAGTGACACTGACCATCACCCATATATCACCATATTGAATCATTCATGCTCAACCCTGCGTGTGCCACATCATGCCACTATTGGGATGCATAGATCAACAGCCATGCTCATGTATGACAATGCACATCCTTACCTGGTGGTACTGCTGGTGTGCTGTGAGTCCCTCACCACCTCCACCTAACACTGGGCCCTCACATTGGTGCTAGTAGGGTCGGTGGCCGGAAGACGGAATGGGGACTTGGTGGAAAAAGAGTGCTTGGGGTGTCTTCTCATGGAATGCAGGCACTGGATGAGCCAAGAGAACTGAAATGGCATTGGACATTTGTTCTGACTAGATAAAGGAGTCTGTATGAGAGACTGCAAATATCATACACATCATTGTTCAATGGAATGTTCAACTGTGTGTGGGAGGCTGTAGCAATCCAGATGACCATGTTGGTTGACTTCACTGAGCATGTCAGCATGTACAGTCCCCCAGCTCAATAATGTGCCCCGTAGCACAGTCATTTGAGTCACAGCCCTCTAGAGCACTATGGCCCTGAAATGAGGAAAAAATAAATACAGTCCAACTTGGATGGGAAGAAAAATAGGAAAATCCATACTCCATCCACGGTCTTATGGACACCAGGGTGCATGAAGAAGGAGTGGTGGTGACAACAGGATAGGGGTGTGTGGGGACATGGCCAATGGAATCACCTGTGTGGTTTACTTGGAACCCCCCATCCTGTGTTGGATCCAGGGATGGTGCACTCTGACTATGCATGGGCAAAGCCTGGTCCTCATTGGCTAGTGCCACTCGCTAGAATTACAACAAGGTCCGGATGATGGCTATCGTGAATGGCCAAAGGATCGGTAGGCATCCCCCATCAACCCTGACATCTCAAATAATGTCTCTATGCCTTGGGAACCCTACGTGGTTATGTCACCAGTAACCCTGTCCCTCTGCTAAAGAGGTATGCACCAGGATGATGGTATCCAGGGGCTCCTCAACAGTAGCAGTGCCATCAGATGTTGACCTCCCCAGGCACATAGCCCTCTGAGGATGTGGGTGTATTTGGCTGTGCCTGCTTGGAGCTCACTGACCAGGCAAGACATCATGCAGAGGTAGCCCAGATGTTATTTTCTCCCAGATGGAGACTGACTGCAGCCACCAAGCCAGGAGTGGGAACACCACACAGTCCAAACACCCAATGCAGTTTGGCAGAAATTGGGGTATAGATATGCCTTGGAGCAACCTCAAGAAAGCATGAAATCAGCAGGTGGATACATGCCTAAGTCCTAAAATGAAAGATTCAGCAACCTGGACACCTAGGGTGAACTTGCAATATGTACCTCACAGCAAGGGGGTCAAAATTGCAGGAAGCAAAGGAATATTTGATAAAAAGAGGAAAAAAGAGAGAGGAAATGGTCAGATATGGAGGTGGTAGGGTAAGTGTGGGAGAAGGAGGAAACATCCAAGAGGAGGACAGACATTTCTAAAGTAGATAACTACCACTGGCCAAGCCAAGAAGGCCAAAGCGCAGGAGAGAAGGCACCAAGGGGAAGCTGGCGAGACCAGTGGGTCCAGGACTGAGAAAAGCCTTATCAGCAGATCAGAGCCAAGCTTGGAGGACCTGTAGGGGCCAAAGACTCGGGACACAGTGAGACACCTGGGGTAATAGCAAGGGATCTGGTAGGGACAGCTTCAGAAGTTGACAGTGATCAAATCTCATGGAGCAGAAATTAGGCCATGGAAGAAGGCCTGTTGTGTTTCTGGGGAGAATGACATGTAAGGACCAGTCAGAGTACGAGGAAGGTAGCTGAAATTAGTCAGGTTCACTATTTTATCATTGATACCTGAAACTGAGCGACCAGACCCCTTCGAGTGGAGCCCGTCCTAGCAGATGGGCAGGCTGAGAGGTGGGGGGCCCAGGCGCGCTCCTGTGAAGGCCTAAGCCTGTCCCGGTGTTTTCGTGGGCCCCTCTGCCCATTGTTGCTGCCCCCAGGGGGTTATACAGGGAGGGCCCCTGCTGTGTTTATGGCGCCATTGCTATCCGGGGGTGTAGGCCACAGAGGCGGGCCTCCGCTATCCTTATGGCGGCGGTATTACGCGGGTGGACAGGTCACAGCGGTGGGGCCCAGACGCGCTCCCGCGTCGGCCCGGGCCAAATCGTGTCGATGGCACCAGAGTCGGTGGAGAGGACACGGCTCCCCGGGTGCTCCGTGCGGCAGCGTTCCAATCTGGAGGCCAGGATTCTTGCAAAGATCTTGGCGTCTAGGTTTAGGAGTGAGATAGGTTTATAGGACCCGCATTCCATCTGATCTTTACCGGGTTTAGGTATTACAGTGATGAGGGCCTCTAAGAACGTCAGTGGAATTGAGTCTCGGTTCCTGATTTGGTTAAATAATTTGGTGAGTGGCTTCAGCAAGACAGATTGGATCTGCTTATAGAAGTCAGCCGTATAGCCGTCTCCCCCTGGTGTCTTTCCTGCTTTCAATCTCTTGATGGCGCCCTCCTCCTCCGATATCTCCCCCTCCAGGGCCTCTAGCTCCGCTTCAGACAGCCTAAGCAGAGGGTTTTTCTGCCAGGTAGGTACGAATGTCATCTAGTGATTCGCCTGTCTGTCTAGAATAGAGTTTGCTATAGTAGTCGGCAAAACATTCCGCTATTTCCTCCAGGCCTCCATAGGTCCCTATGAGGACCTTGTGAAGTTCCTGTCTTTTGCCCTGCATCTCCTCCAAGAGAGCCCCACGGTCCACCCCTGGGAGGCCCAACCTGGCTCGCAGCCCGCCCAACTCCGCACAGATCTTATTTTCAATTAGGCCCCTTTCCCGTTTGCGCCTTGAACCCTCTGCGATAAGGAGGCCCCTAAAGGTGGCTTTTGCATCCTCCCATACCATGGACATATCAGTCTCACCATTGACATTTATCTCAAAGTAGGCCAACATTTCTTTCCTCATGAAATTCCAAAATACGGGGTCCCTGAGGAGCGTGTCGTTGCATCGCCATCAGGAAGATCATGGGGAGACGGGCAGAGACCAATTGGCTATGAGTAGTTCATGGTCAAACCATGTTATGGCTTCTACCTTCGGTTGTTCCACCACCCCATTCCCCTCTTCGGAAATCAACAAGAGATCAATTCTGGTGTAGGTGCAGAGCGGAGGTGAGAAAAAGGTGTATCCGCCCTGGCCTGGATGTGTTTTATGCCAGACGTCCACCCAATAGTGTTCCCTCAGAAGGGTTTGCATGGCCAGGTTATCTTTGGAAGTCCCCTTGGGTGCCCCTCCCCTTCGCGGACTACCAGTCCAGACGGGGATCCGATATCAGGTTGAAGTCCCCACCCAATATCATGGACCCCTCTGCCCATTCGTCCATGAGATTAAAGATCTGGGTAAGGAAATGTATTTGCCCCAAATTGGGTGTGTATAAAGTGGCCAGGGTGATGCGTTCCCCCTCATAGTTTCCCTTGATACCTAGGAATCGACCCCCAAAGCCCCTTTTGGTTTCTACTCCCGTGAGACGAAACGTCTTGCCAAGGAGAATACCCACCCCTTCCTTTTTAGAGCTCCTGTGGGAGGCCCAGTAGTTACTACCAATCTCTTTCCCCTTTATTTTCGACTCTTTTCCTTGCCTGTAGTGTGTTTCCTGTAGGAAAAGGACTGTCAGGCATTGTTTGCGGAACATATTACTCGTAAGGGACATTTTGTTCTGGGAGTTGAGGCCTTTGACGTTCAGCGTGCCTATCTTCCCTTCAATCATTTTCGTCTTTCATTTTGTGCTCTATAAACCCCTTTGAGTGTCTGCTACCTAGAACCCGTTGCAAAACCAGTGTCCATGACTTGAGCTGGATTTCCCCCTTCCCCTTAACCCGGTCAAAAGCTCTGTCCCACCTCCCCCCTCCCCCCTTCCCTCTCCCTTACCCGTTTTGTAGGGTGTTCGCCGCCTGCTCCCCAGGAGGGGTTGAAGCGAGCAACGAACTGCCAGGGTCGCTACCCCGGCCCCGGGAAAAATAATTTTTAGTATGACACCTTACATCTTGCCTTTCTCCACTACATGTCAGCCCTCCAGTGCTGGTGGTGGGGATCCGGTGGTGATGCCCCCTCCCTCATTTACCCTCCAACCTTGGCATATGATCGACATCCCTCGTCCCTCTTGGTGCATGTCATAGCGCGGGGTCGCATGCCGCCAACAGTTCTCTAAGGAGAATCGCAAAGTGTCACGCTATGGGACCATAAACAGCCTCAGAATGGGCAACATTTCAACTCTGACCTAGGTCATTTGAACAAAGAACTCCCTGCAAACCGTGGGAAAAACATACTGCGCCCAGCGAGGTCCTCGCGATTGCGAGGACTGTAAAAGGACCTGAATCGAGCCTTGGCATGGCGATTAAGCCTTGATTGCTGCGTGTGTAATCATGTGGGGTCCCCCCGATCCGTTGAGGGGTGTCTGGTCTTCCGAAATTTGTGTGAACCTTTGACTTTTAGCTTCCCTTGAGAGAGGTCCGGGCCCCGAGGGACATGACCGTGATCCCTGTCGGTTCCATTCTGGTCTCCAGATGATCCCGCGTGGTCGCCCGTAAGGTCATCTGTGGCCTTTGAATGTCTATTTCTGTGACTAGTTGGTATCTCTGGCCCTGCCATTCGAACGCCAGGTAGAATGGATGACCCCAGCGATATCGTACCCCCTTTTCTTGTAGCCATCTGGTGATAGAGCCGCATTTCTTTCTCATCTGGAGTGTGAGGGCAGAGAGGTCTTGGTATATTGTCACCCTGGAATTCCCATGCTGAATGTCACGCAAGATTCTCGCCCTCTCCAGCACCCTAGCTTTGTCTCTATAGTAATGAAATCTTGCTAGGACCGAGCATGGGCCCCTGCCTCCGCCACCAGCACGCTGGACCCTGTCGAGCAGAAGAGTTTCGCCTGAGTCTGATCCCAGGACAATTCTGATGATGTCTTGGATTTTGCTTTCCAGTCCCACCGGGGTCTCTCCTTCTGTCTCCTCGAGGCTGAAAATTCTCAAGTTGTTCCTCCTCTCCCGGTTTTCCATATCATCGACCTTGAGCCGGAGATCTTCCTCGCGGCGTTGCAGTTCCTTGAATCTGATATCCATTTGCGTTTCAAGGAGGTCCGTTGATACCTGATTATTCTCAACCCCCTCTATTCGGTCCTCTAGTGTAGAAACCTTGGCAGTAAGGTCAGCCAGTTTGGCTCCCATGTCTGTCCTCATGCCCCTGATCTCCTCAAGAATCATTTGAATGTTACACTGCATGGCGTTCATATCTGGGGGCTGTGCGGTGGTGGGGCCTGTTTCCATTGTGTGGTGTCCTGGGGTGAACTAGTATTTCGCAAGAGTTTCTCTCCAGCTCATGGGGTGTCGTTCGCCTTGGGGTGCCGGGACCTCTCAGGGTGTCTTCTGGTAGGGTCCCAGGGCCCTGAACCGCCAGCCCCGCTGTTTTAGCTCGAATCCTTGTGGTTATCTTCAGATGTTGGAGCTGTATGCCAGCGTCTGAGCTCCTGTCTGTGGTGCTCCACTTTAATTTCGCCAGGAGCGCAGCCTCCCTTGGCCCGACCCTAGGTCGCTGGGGTTCGCTGGCCCACTGTGGTGTTCCTCCCGGAGGGTCCGGGCGGGCCTTAGCAGGTGGCTGGAGGTTTGGAACTGGAGGTTCCACTAACAGTTCTGGCTTGATTTACTTCCTTGTGTCCCCTCGATGTGGCGGGCCCCCTGTGCTGGAGTATTGAGCGCAGGAGGGTGCTGGTGGGGGTGCAGACTCCAAGGGAGCCCCCTGGGTGGGGTGTGGCACTGTTTCTCACCTGGGGCAGCTACTACGTGGCAGTCTTGTGGGGCAGCACCCGCGGCGCAGAGCAGAGTGCAGCTGGTGAGCAGGGGGCCCAATATGGCTCTGCAGCGTAGACTAGAATGCCAATGAGCAGACAATCAGCATGACCCTAAAACCCTAAAGTTACTACGCAGTTCAGGCAGGTCAGCTAGGGTGAGAAAATCCTATCCACATATAGGGGCAGTGCGGTCAAGAGAACGACTAGGGCAGGTGGGGTACATAGCTGCCCATTCCATGAGTTGCCATAGGCAGAACAGCCAAGCACAGGAGATTTTTATTCAAGAGTGGGAACTATGCACCTGTGTCATGTTTTTCCATCCTAGGACCCTTTGGATTGGCTGAAAGCACTGTTCGTGATTCACTGGCGGGATTATTTCTCCCACTATGGTGTGTGTTTTATTCTCAGCTTGGCAACATGCGGTCTAGTCTTTCTAGATATCGCGCATATGTGTGCTAACGGTGCCGGTCTTCCTTGCGTCTCAACGCTCGGCTTTGGGTGCCTTGCTCAGCACTAGTGTTGTTCCTTGCTCCCTTCTCAGTCCTTCCCAGTTCCTTCCTTATTCTGAACCTTCGTGTGTCGTGGCACTGTCGGCCACGGCCCTTTTTCCTGTGTTCCACGCTGTTTCCTCTGTTTCCTCTTCTGGCATTCCTCCCCTTTTGATTACCTGTTGGGCGCTCAGACTCTCCATGCTCTGGAAATTAAGCAGCTACCGCCTTGGAATTGCCTTGACTTCCCACGGATCATCGTCGCAGGTTTTTTTCCCTTGGTTTAAGGTTTCCTGCCTTTTGGGTTGCCTCCCTGGGATTACCCTGCTCGAGTGTTTTGCCAATTGGGCAGGGTAGCGTCTGAGGAGGCTTGCCCCTATCACGAAAGCCACACTAAAAAGAAGATCTCTAAGGAGGAAACCACCAAGAAAACCCTGCACAAGACACCACAGCGGAGCCTTGAACCTGCCAAACCTGACAACCTGCCCCCCAAATACGCAAGGGATCCAATGGCCATCGAAGGCCATTTGCTATCCCAGGTGGTTACACAACCAATATAAACACTGAGCGACAGCCAGGGTCGCAGAGGACGAAATCCTCCATGACATTAAAGAATTCCAGTAGAACCCTACAACTTCAGGGGCATGTGAGCAACTTTGGGAACCTTGTTATGCAGACCAGTGCCAGGGACTCAGCAGTAGTGGGTTTTGTAGAGCAGGGAATACACGGTGCAGTTAAATACATTGGCCCTCATTCCGAGTCGGGCGGTATGGGATACCGGGCACCGGTAAAGGAGTCGGTGCCGGTAATCCCCTACCGCTCGATTCCAAGGTCCCCTAACGGGAACTATAAGGGACGTGTGGTCGGACCACACGTCCCTTACAGATCCCGTTAGGGGACCAGGGCACAAATAACAGGCTTGCCATTCGCGAGCCCGTTATTTGCGCCCTCCCCATTCCCATTGAGCCCAATGGGGGCTCAAATGGGAATGGGGAATGGTTTGTTCAATGGGGATTTACCGGTCCCTCCAGGGTAAGAATGGACCGGTAAGTCCCCATTGAACAACACCGGAGGCGGTACCGGTATGGGAGGCAGCCATGGAGCTAATTGCTCCATGGCTACCACCATACTCGGAATGACCCCCATTGTGAAACTTTGTTTTCATTGTAGGTAAAGCTCACTTCTTCTATTTTGTAAAACCCCTTGTCCCGTTCGAGCCTTTCTTTGTGATCCTTACTGTTTGGCTGTCCGGGGCTGCAGGTGTCACTGGTCAGAATGAAGTCTGGTAGAAAAAAGGAAGAAGAGAACTTTTTACATTATAATTAACTCTCTGGTTGCCCAGTGGAATTGGTATTTTTTGGCATTCTACAATGTGTGTCACCTTCACCTTCATATATGTGTGTGTATATAAATCTATATTGAAGACTGTGAATTCCAGTCTCTGGGCATTCTGTTCTCTCCACTTTGCAACATTACACATGGGAAAGCCCTCTGATTTCTGTTTTTTCATCATCAGTCTGTTCCCTGTTCAAAGGCTGTTTGCTGCACTGTAAAGGCTTTGACTGTCTAGAGGTGGAATTGTATACGAGCAAAGATGTTTTGGTACCCTGAAGAGGAAATGTGCTTCAATAATGTATATAATAATCAAAAATATGTCTTTTGGAAAAGCCCAGCTCTGCATTACTAGTGCAAATATGTATGTCTATAAATTATAAAAGTCCTTCATTATACAGACATTTGAGCTGGAAAGAATAGGCCTATTTTCACCATGGTTAGCAAATAATCTCCACTAAAACACATTAGTTACACTTATATCTCACTTATATTTGCTGTATAAATCCCACATCCACAACCTGGATTTAACTTGAGGGATCATTGAAGAGTAGAATACACTACATTTAAGCATAAGCCCTCGTTCAGGGGATTTCACCAGCTGGCAATGGCCCGGGCCCAAGTTCTAGGCCCGAGCCATGAGGGCATTAACACCGGGCCCCAGTGCCGTTAACAGCCAGTGAAGGCCCCCAAACAGGTGCCTATTGCTACTAGCACCCCAGGTTTTAAATCTTGAATCCCGGGGTGCTAATAGCAATGTATTTTGTTTGAATGAACGGGATGCCTCACAGCCTCCCATTCATTCAAACAAAGAATGCACCTATAATGGTCGCCATGTATGTGGAAGGCGGGGTACCATACAGAGCCCCTCTTCCATTTCCATGGTGCCCGGCATTGACACAGAGCTGCAGAAGAAGCAGCAGCGGTGGTAGTGGCATCGCTGCACGAATCAGGTAAGTGGGGCTGGGGGATGACAAGGGATCGGACACTTGAGGAAAAGGGAGGGGAGGGTGCACGGAATATGGTGGGGTGGGAGAAGCAGCCATCTGGCTACTACTCAGAACATGGCTGAGATCATGGGATTCAGCCCACCATCCGAGAAACATGATTGGTTGCTTCGCCTGCCCTGGGTGCTATTTTTTATTTTATCCCAACCACTCAAACTAATCCTATTTAACATGAAAGAGCTTTATTGATGACTTTGTAGAATTGTCCAAATGACCGGATCGTTCAATAGTGCAGCGAGGCTTGCTCTAACGCTATTCTCACATCTGGATATGCAGCAAAATTCTCTGCTGAGAATAGATAGAGGATGCAGCATTCGAGGAGTGGTCCAACTATTCTGACATGTTATCCATCTGGAGGACTAGTCGCGAGACCTGGCAATGCTGTGATCTTGCTAGATCTGCTCGTGAGAGGCGCAAAATGCTGGAGGAAGCAGCATCCTCATTTATGTAGATAAAGAGCAATGGAGCAGCAGCAGCTCCTGGCGCTCCTCCGGCATGGGGAGTTAGAGACTCACCACAGCCCTAAAGACTAGAATTAAACCCAGAGACATGGACACTAGCTTCAGTGAATACAACACTACTTTACCATTACTTTTATTTATGCTGTAAGTGGCACTTACCAATAAATCCAAAGTAACAACTTCACAGAGGGTCTGACCTGTTATTATACAACATAATTGGCGATGAGGAGCGGACGGAGACCCCGCGACCCACCATGCAAGGTGCAACACAACCCCCACCTTTTCTACAAATGCCAAGTAGGCCCACAATTCCATGGCCTCAATGGGAACCGTTATATACAACATATGTTGATGCGCTGGGAGGTGTGGAATACACGGCTGCAAGGAGTAGAAAGAAAAAGAGTGTTTGCCAGTTTTGCACCAGAAGTGATGGCGGAGGACAATGATGATGAGCCTTGAGGAGAATCGTAAGATGAATCGCCAGCAAAGAAAACACAATATTTCACATAATTAGATTCTATGGTCACAAACAAGAGGCTTCAGAACCTGTGGATGACCGCGTCAAGAAGCTATGCGATTTGGTGGCCCTGTGCAACTTTTGGAAACATTCAGAAAGCATGATTTGGGACATGTTGACAGTACACACAAATAGCAGGAAGGTGCAGGATAAGTTCATCATGCAGAAGGAACTCTAGTTGTTGAGATAGCTAGAGCTGTCGAAGAAACAGCAGGAAGGTGATAGGAGTTAGCTGGTAACTTGGGAGATTCCGAATTACAGGCCCAAACGTTTAGAGGGAACAAAGAGAAACAATCAGCTGAACCCAGAGAAGGAAGGTGGGGGAAGAAGGAACCCCTCAAATGTCACAGATGCATCAGCAAAAATCACTTGGCCAACAACAAGGAATGTCCTGCGAGGGACAAAGAATGCTCTGTCTGAAAAAGGATTGGGCACTTTGCAATTGCATGCAGGTGGCGCAACAAGAAAGTGAACACCATACATGTGGAAGAAGGCGAGGAAGGAGACACATCATCTGAAAAGGAATGAAGACCCACTGTCATAATGGTCAACAGTTCCAGGGCCAGGAAACAAAAACCTAATTGTATCATCAGAGTGGAGGGGATGGAAATGAAAGTAATGGCTGACTCAGCGTCTGACTTAACAATACTGCCCATACACACATTTAAGGAGATGATGGGAGGCAACAAAGTAGAAATACTCAGTACCAAACACTAGCCCACAGGGCCTCATTACGACCCTGGCGGTCCCGTAATGAACAGTGCCGGTACGGGACCGGCACCTTACATTACGGGATGCCTGATTACCAGGTCCCTTTCCGGGTCCCGCAAGGGAAACAAGCAGCTAATAACAATGGGCCCGTTATTAGCTCCCTCCCCATTCCCAGTGAGCCCTATGGGGGCTCGAATGGGTATGGGTTTTTCCAATAAGGACTTACCGGGTCCTCCATGGTTGGAATAGCCCGGTAAGTCCTCATTGGAGGAACCCGGTCCTGGTAGCCATGACCGTATTAAGGGCATGGCTACCTCCATACTCATAATGAGGCCCCCAGTGTTTGAAGCCACCAGAGTAAGTTTGCTGTGTTACATTAACGGTGTTGTCGAGTTCAAAGGAAGTGAGACCAGGACCAGAGTGTATCTGGCCAGGGAAGGCCCAGTTGTCCTTGGGCGGGCCGATCAAGCCAGACTAAAGATGAAGTTGAATCCCAGCACAGAGGATCAAGTATTGGCAGTCAATGCAGGAGGAGTGCCGGTGTCAAAAAAAAATGTCCCAAAACTATTTTCTGAAGGGTCAGGAAGAATCAAGAATTATGTGCATAAGATAATGCTCAAATCAAATGCAGTCCTGGTGAAGCACAAAGTACGTCCCGGGGGGGCGACGGGCAGAAACATACTTAAAGTGAAACTTGAAAAAATGGTGAATGAAGGCACCATCGAAAGGAAAGTTGAAGCTTCGGAGTGGCTAAGTACGGTGGTGCCAATAACAAAACAGAACTTGAGAGTATGTATAGACCTCTGCAGCCTAAACTTAGAGGTCATTATGGACAGCTATTCCCTCCCCAGCATGAACAAACTCATACTAATGTTGAAGGAGGCCAAAATATTCTTGAAGGTGGATTTATGGGATGCCCATCACCAGATACACTTACATAAGGAATCTAGGCCCCTAACTGTGTGCATCACCCCGCTCAGCACCTATCATTTCACCAAGATGCCGTTCAGCCTATCATCAGTGGCCTCCTCCTTTCAGCGGATGATGGACTTGCTGATGCAGGATGTGGGTAATGTCTCATATTTTCAAGATGACATATAGGTCAAAAAGGAAGATGAGAACACGCACGGCAAAATACTAAGAGAGGTCCTCAACAAGCTACAAGAAGCTGGCGTCAAGCTCAGGTACGACAAGTATGTGCTGAGGGCCAAGGAAGTCGAGTACCTAAGATACAAGATATCCAGTCACGGGATCAGTCCCAAGCAAACAACACTCAAACAAAGACGAGCTAAGATCATTTTTGGGCTAGCCGAGTATTATGCCAAGTTCATTCGCACCTTTTCAGAGGTCCCCGCACCATTAAGAGATCTACTCAAAAAAGGAGCCGAGTTTACATGCTGTGAGGCACAGAGGAGGCATTCAAAACCATTAAGGAAAGGATTGTGAAAGCCCTATGCTTACAGCCATTCAATCCCAAATGGGATACAATCATCACCACCAACGCCAGTGCGTACGTGTTGGGAGCTGTACTGACTCAGAAGAGAGGAGATGCAGAAAATATAGTGGTGATTGCCTCCAAGGCATTACCCAACGCCGAATGGAATGACTCGACAGCGGAAAAGCAGATGTTAGCCTGTGCATGGGCGGTGGAGTACTTCAGAAATTACATTTGGGGCACAAAATTCAAACTGGTCACTGATCATAAACCATTGAGCCACATTTTAAGCCCGGGAGGGACAAAAACATCCAGGCCAGAGCTAGTGCACATTGCAGCAAAACTTCAGGAGTACACTTTTGACATAGTGCACATTGCAGGGTGGAAGAATGCCCAAGCGGACTGCCTGTCCAGGCTACCAAGAAACAGTGAGAAGGCAACTACGTTCTTAGAAGATGAATGAATGGTCGTGTCAATTCAGGATCTGAAAAGTGCTAAATTTCTGGAAATGAGCCAGGGACATTGGAACGAGGAAACCTGCAAAGACCCCATGATGGCGAGACACAGAGAATGGGTAAGGAAAGGGTGGCCCGAGGAAAGAGCTATACCAGAAGAAACGAGGCCGTATTTGAAAGTGGTAGAGGAAATATTTGAAACAGAAGGACTGAACATAAAGGGTGACCAGGGGATTCCGCCAGTGGGCATGAGGAAAGTCATCCTGTGTAGGGTTCAGAGGACATTTAGGTAACACCATGACAACGCGTCGAGTGAGAGAAACCTACTGGTAGCCAGCCATGAATCCTGTCATCCGCATGATATTCGACGAATGTCACGAGTGCTTGAACAGCAATAAGAGGTTAAAGATGAGACAGGGACCACTTATACCCACAGAAATCCGGGAAGGAGTGTGTCATGAAGTAGGACTAGACTTTATCGGCGCCCTGGAGGCGATGTCGGCCGAGTACCAGTATGGAGTAGTCATGGTGGACTATTTATCAAGGTGGAAGCCAAATTTGTGTCAAATATCACCACGTCAACCGTCATAGAAGTACTGACCAATGTGTTCAAGAGAGAGGGGCTACCCAAGGACATGGTCACTGACAATGGAGTCCAACTAGTCTCAAGAGAAATGGAGACTTTTTTTAAAAAGAAGAACATACGGAAAATAAAAGCAGCGCTGTGCCACCCCCATGGCAATGGGCTGGTGGAAAGAGCGAATCGATTCACAAAGGGAGCAATGCAGCTGGCCACAGCATCCAGAATGGACCCCCTAAAAACAGTTAAAGAAGCCGTAGCAGCCCATCGCTTGACCCCCAACAGTGTCACCCAAGTGTCACCCTTCCGCATGCTGAGGGGCAGGCGAGCAGCGTCCACGTTGGTACCCCCTTGGTTGGCCAGCGTGAGGGAAGACGAAGAAGTGAACATGAAGGACGTGGTATGGAGGATAAAGAACAGCAAGGCCCAAATGAAGAAATGGAATGATGGGCAGAGTGTGACACAAAGTCGTGAAGTCAGAGAAGGGGACTCTGGATCAAGATTCACCTACCACTAAAAAATCAGGTGACAGGATCCAAGTTCAGTCAGCCCATCAAGGTGGTGCACAGAGGCACCAACGACG
The DNA here is from genome assembly GCF_040938575.1 of Ambystoma mexicanum. Lineage (NCBI taxonomy): Eukaryota > Metazoa > Chordata > Amphibia > Caudata > Ambystomatidae > Ambystoma > Ambystoma mexicanum. The sequence goes on along the minus strand of NC_090935.1, from coordinate 1,393,928,579 downwards.
TCTGCAAACAAGACAGCCGCACGTGGAACATGGAATGGGTGGCACTGTTTGAAAGGCATCAACAAGAGGACAGAGCGAACAAAGAGTCAAGCAGCTGAGAGCAACATGACCAGGAAGCAACAGGGGAGCCGGAGGCACAGTGGGCAACCCGCAGGGAGAGGGAAACAGAAAAGGAACTGCTGGAAATGACCAATGAAGAATTCCACATGCCGGTCAGTGAGTGTGAGAAGGAAGATCGGCCAAGGGGAGAGCGCAGAAGACCGGTGAAATATAACGATTATTTTATGAATGAAAACTTTGTTGTGTTAACAAAGGGAGGTATTTAGGACTACTCGCAAGACCTGGGAACGCAGAGATCTCGCGAGATCTGCTCGTGAGAGGCGCGGAACGCTGGAGGAAGCGGCATCCACATTTATGAGCCTAGAGAGCCATGGAGCAGCAACAGCTCCTGGCACTCCTCCTGCATGGGGAGTTAGAGATTCACCACAGCCCTAAAGACTAGAATGAAGCCCCAGGACTTGGATACTATCTGCAGTGAATACAACTGTACTTTACCATTACTTTTATTTATGCTGCAACTGGCACTTACCAATAAACCCAAAGTTACAACTTCACAGAGGGTCTGACCTGTTACTATACAAAACCCTCCTAACTCATTTGCAAAAGGGAAACTGATGAATGGCATTTAAGAAGCAAGATTTGTGATGCATAAACTGATACCAGTTTCAACTACACTTAATTAGGTGGTGAAAAGACATCCTTTTTTCCCCAAAAGGGCTCCATTGCAGCTGAGTAGGCCAGGGGTCTGCATTGTTTAGATCCCCAGATGTTTTTGACAATTCATCGGATCCCTTAAATTGACTAAAATGGATAGGGATGATGTGTGGTGTAGTCCAAAACATCTGGAGAATCAAAGATTGCAGACCCATGGAGTAGGCCATACAGTCCACAGTAATGTTAGCAGGAGAACCTCAGACAAGAACAACACATGCCTTTGCCGAGAAAGACACCAAAGGAAACTAAACAGCATTGGGAAATGTAAAAAAGTAAAAGCTTCCGGTCTGGCTAAATAAGGTTCCACTAACAGGTGCCATTTTGAAAACAGAATCTTTACACATCTGAACACACATATTAGGATCCAGTACAATCAGAGACATCTTTATGGGAGGGCAAATGGGGCACATGCCCCGGGCCCCCATCCTAGGACCCTAGGAGGGGCCCCCAACTGGGATCCTGGAGGGGGCCCCCCACGTGTTAATATGCTGTTTGAGCAGGCTGTGCTGGACATGACATGATGTGCTGAGAGTGTGAGACAGGACAAGTTCCTCCAGCAGGCAGGCACACATCGGGCTCCACTCAGGTGACTTAAAGTTCAAGCAAGAAATGTAATTGAGCAAATCTCAGATGATCCTGCTGCTCTGTGCTTTGCTTCTGTTTGCTTTGGTTCATTGCTTCTGTTGCCTTCCTTTTTTTCCATCTCACAGCACCCCTCTACTGGGTGATCTTTGGCTTGCAGGCCGTACAAGCTCCTGGGCCATTTCTGCTGATCTCAGCTTCAATGTTTCACTCTGCATCTCTGCAGTGTGGCACCTGGCCTGACTGGTGACTGGGGAAAGTTGCAGTGCAGGAACTGGTTAGAAGGAATGTCTAGAGTGCACATAAGGTACAGGTGGTGGGGTGAGGGTTCAGTCGAGCAGTGGCCACGCTCTTCTACATGTACTTATTTTTAACTTATGTTTGCCCTATAATTGGTGTCATGGTGTGAGGTAATATTCGCATTGTTGCTTTCTATGTGCTAAGTTTGTAAGCTAGCTGCTCTGCGGTGGGTGCTTGTTTCCCCTCCAGCCTTTTGCATTTGTGCGGGGTGCGTATTTCAGTTGCTCGCTTTAGTTTGTAATCCATGCCACTTCTAACCTTCACCTGAACTAAGCACGCACTAGTGCAAGGTGACTTGTTTATACAGCACTGTACCTGCTATTTTTGGAGGCCTCTGTTTATGTGCATATCATCACCAAGGTCCTGATTTGTGGGCATGTCATACCTTTTCTAGGCACTACATTTGAAGCCTCAGGCCTGATTTACAAATGCTTTTTTCAATGATGCACTCCCATAAAGAAAACGCTTTGCAAGTCGTTGCCTCTGTGTTCGGTTTGCGCGTAGCTTTTTGCCAGGGCATTTATTAAATTTGCGCTTTTATATAGCCCTTAATGCCTCTAAATGCGAAATGGTATTCAAACCCTTCTTTATCTGTATTGTCTTGCTTCACGAATGCGTCAGCGTTGCCCCTGAGCTATCCACCCTCCAGTAAAGCAGATATACCCCTTTGAAGTAACACAGATACAATGAAAATCTACCTCTGTTTCCTTGTGTTATGTGCTTCCCTTCCGTGCTATTAACGGACACACCTTTCTCCGCAGAGATCCATGTGAAGCCTGCATGTAGCAGACCTCAATTCCAGTCACGTGGCTCATGGGACTGACACACCTGTCGTAGAACGCTGCGCGTGAGCTGTTTTCTGTGAGGCTAGAAAATGGTCAGCAGCAAGTACATCTTCCCTCGTACAGCCCATTTACAGCACAAACATCAACAACCCAAGCTTCGTTTGCATACAGAGCACATGCACATTGAAGCTTCCACGGGAGCACTGCTTGTATTGTGTGCGAGGAGAGTTTGCACTGTTGTTGCTTGTGCTGCACTTGTTGATTCTGCATGGGATGTTTGCACTGCTGGTGACATTGTCGCACTGGGGCGTACAATTGTCTCAGGCACCAATGGAAAAGTGGCCCACAGTTGCAAATTCGAATTCATTTCTTTTGTGGTAGACTGTTTGAGTGGTACCCAAGGGAGAGGTTTTATTATAAAATGTGATGCAAATTGTGCATTTTAAAGAATATTTATTCAGTAACACTGGTCAAAACTACTAGCCGCATGGTGAAGTAACTTATCAAACTGGCCCAAAAAGATGGCCCACTTTGACCAGAAAAACGGTACCATACTTGTATTTTGTGCTTTAGGTTCGGGCATTGCCCTTTTGCCCTATAGGCCAGTTGGAGGCTGGCTGGTGGGTATGTATGTATGTGTGTCACCCTCCCTACAATGTGTTTCAGCAAAGCTTACACTGCTTTTACCTTCACCAGTTCACGTTCCTGTGTGCGTGATGGATACACACCTCAGGGGGCCACATTTCTCAGCTAGGGCCTTCTAGTGCTCTAGCAAATTGTAACACGCCTCTACTGTGTGGAAGAAGTCTGACTTATATATATATGATACTCACCTGAGCACACAAACAAAAAGTGCCATGACAACCACATGATCTTTTCTACCATGCTGCCTGGCTGACGGGTGACAATAGCTTCAATGCTTGTAAGGGGAGCAGCCAAGCTTGAGAGAAGAGTTTATGGACCAAGACTTCAGAGTTATGTTCTTCAGGAATGGCATGCCCAAACAGGTAATGAGATTTCCCTTTACCCCATGACCTGCTAAAGGTGGGTGACCACTGGTCGATGAGTTGGCCAAAAATATTTACCGGCCCATTTGCTTCAATTACCTACATGATTCTACATGATTCCAAGCTGCAGGCCACCTACTTTGGAATTATTTTATGATATAAGTTGGAAGAGCCCTGAAAAGAACTGAGAAGAATTCTAGATCGGAGAGGTCTACCTTCAGATATGGGGCTCTGGAATCTTCCCTCCTACAAGCACTTCAAACCAGTCTTGCAGCTTGGTCCCCAAAGTTCTGGATGCTTGTGTTAGAAGACAGACCAAATCGACTGAGAGCTGTCTCTGCTGTTTGCCCAGGACTCTTGCTCTAGCGCAGCATGTACCGTGGGACTCTACCTCTACCAAGCCTGGGAAAAGCGAAGCCTTGACCAGTCTTGATTGTAGTTGCCCGACCCAGCATGCCACTTGAATCCTGCCAGGTGCAGTTGCTTTTACCATTCTGAGGTTTTCCAATCTAACCTTGTGCGCTGATCGCCACGCTGCTTTCTCAGTACTAAAAGACTAAAAGGCACACGCTCTAAACAAAGCCAAAGCTGCATGAGTTAATTGTTGTACGTGCTCCAGATTTCATCATCTTCAGCACACCTGAGTTCATAATTTGCCCTCATTGCCTCCCCTTAGCAATGCGAGCATACACCACGCTCCTTCATGAGGGAACCATGTTCAGCTAAGTGGGCAAGATGCTGTTGTCTTCATTTTCAAAATTGATGTTGATATAAAGTGAGCTACAAAATCGTATGCTTCAAGGCAGACTGAATAATTTGGCTCTGTTAAGCATTGGGTCTGAAATTATTCAAGAGATAGAATTTCCTGATATAATTAATGATTTTGCAATAAGTAAATCTAAAAGGAAACATAGTTTTATCTTGTTAGTGTTTCAGGGACATCATTCATGGCCAGCAGAAAGCATATCTTCTCGGTCATCTCATTCTTTCTAGGATTACTTGACTTTGTTTGCTATGTGGGCATGAACTGAAATGCAAAGTGAAAATTGAAAAGCGAAATGCTAAATGAAAAGTTACATGCTTTTCTTCCTTTCTGTGCTGCCTGTTCATGCCATGTTTTTCCAAGTGCGTGTACTTTGGACACATTGATACAGGAAGAAAAAATCATGTTGAACTATTAGGTTTTCAATTTGTGAAATAAATGCTTGCTTAAAATCATTTCCCTTTATTTTCATTCAAAATTAATATATTATTTAAAAAAACAAAGATAAATGTCTATAATGTAACATCCTCTTTGTTAAACAGATCACAGCGCTGTATAATGTTTGTATTTTATTAACAACTAGATAATCCATTTAAAAATTAGTGGAGTATCTGTTAAATTTGACTTGAGGTATGTAATCCCTTCATTTTTCACATCGGGAGATGGCATTGGTTTTCGTGGGGCGATATTGGTTTCGAGGGGGGTAGGACATGGGTCTCTGAGGGGGGCCCGAAGGCTGTCTGTGCCCAGGGCCCCAGAAACTGTTGAGATGGCACTGAATACAATACAAACCATGCACTTGAATGATGCCATAGTTCGGCTAAAAGTGCCCTATAATTCTTTTTATCCCATTTAATTTCAAAGAAGAAAAATGACGGGCGGGCTCTAACCACTCAATTAGCACAAGTCTGGATTTCTCAGGAAACATCGAGCCTTGTCTCCACAGACTAAAAGCCAGGCACTGCAGTGCTAGAAGTTAATTCCATTTGCTAAGCCCAGAGTGATTCAGAGGATTTCTGCATCAATATTTGCAAACAGCACTAAAAGAGCCACTAAGTGGGTCGGTGGGAATGGCGAATCTTATATTAAACATACTTAGACTGTATATGACATATGCAGCACACGGAGAATGTCTAAACACATGGGAAATGCACCGTGCTTACATAAATATTGAATCCAATTGAACGGACAAAGTTAAACAGAGCCTGGGCAAGTCACAGCTGCATGTTTAGAGACTAAGCTAGAGTTACTGGTAATATAAATGAAATCATGTCGTGAATTGAAGGCGTAGTGCTTATGTGGACTGTGGACCCGGTTTTTCTATGCAGTAACATATGGTACAGAGTTTCCAATATGATGACAGATTTACTAGGAACAAGGCAGCATGTGTGCCACAATAACAAGACACATATGTCACAATAGGCGTGATATTCCGTGATTTTCAAAATGGCGTCCTGAAAGTAGAAAGCGAACGCATTGTATAAGAACACATGCACAGAGAAAGGGAAGCACTGCGCTGCGCTCCACTAGCAATCATCATCTTGCTTATTTCATAGGGGATAAAGGAAGCTGAAATGCTTTCTTTTTTTCCTGCAATGTCTCAATCTGCGTATCACATTCATTTCCAAACGTGTCAGTGTGCAAATGTATAAATATAGGTGCAAAACAAAGGCAACATATGTATTCATCTGTGCAAAATGTGCAAAAGGATCTTCTTTAAGAATTCAGCCATTATCACTCATTGTCATCAGCAAGGGAGGCGTTCGATTATAAGTCAACTGAAAACGTATTTGTGTCTGGAACACAAATATGATGGTGATCTATAGAAAGGTAGGGTCGTTCGGGGTAAGCTTCGAAGAAAGGCCAGCGAGCCAGGAACTTACTTGCTGCGAGAGGTCTGTGCCAACCTGAGTCACATATGTGAATATTATAGAGACTGCTAACCAAAATCTGATGTATGTGATTGAAAATGCATTGAGAATTTGACACACATATGATAAATGCTGCTTAGTGAATGTTTAATCAGTTATATACAATCGCATGCAGCGTGAAACCCTTTTGAAATTCTTGGAGCGTTATAATATTACATATGTGTATCCATGAAGCATCACCCTTCGAGGAAGGTTGATAATTCAAACACCAGTCAAAACATATTAGCACCCAGGGCAGCCATGTCCGAAAAACCGAATGTTTGGAACAAGGGTATTAGATGTCTTTAGGTCCATGTCAGGATATTTCAGAAGGCTGACTCCCCACTCCTCACTCCCCTTTTTTTTAAAGAAAAGAAGTCTCAGTTTGGTGTCTCCCTTGCCCCGCGTGGCCTAATGGCTGCACTTCTGCATATGCGCAGAGAAAGGGGTGAATAGCGAAATATCCTGTGCATGAAATTGACTTTCTAGAACTTTGGGTCTGCCTTGAGAGAGGTCCATGTTCTCTGAGTTGGGGGGATGGCCACAGCAGGGAATCATGGGACTATCCCCAGCCACACAACGTGACAAAGGAAGGGAGAGCAGAGCACCCTCCCAATACCTCTCCCAGGCCCATCATGCACTGACACCCTGCTCCCTTAGCTTGAGGAATTGTTAATATTTCGAAAATTAGTCTATAAAGGAGCCTACAATTTGATTCACATACTTGAATGTTATGAGAGAAAGACTGACTTGTGTCCTATGTACTGTCAATATGACTACTTGGCCATTCCTTTTGGGCTTTACAGCACCTAAGCAACTTTATAATGCATCATGAACAATGCATTCGGTGACATCATTGATTACTTGTCCAATATGCTATGGTATATTTGGACAGCATATTGTTTTTTTCATCCTCGTATACAAGCTCCATGTAGTCTATGCGTCAACTCTGCTACAAAGTTTGGAGCTTGTTCTATGTGCCCTGCTTTGGAGAAAGCACTGTTTAAATAACAAATTATTATTAATAGTATCATGCATTGTTACAAAACTAGAGAAGCTCCTGTTCCATTCTTAGGAGCTCATTTTCATTGGGGTGTAATGTCAATGGAAGGCATAAAAGCCTTGCGTAAGTAGTGTCACGCCCAGTTTTCATTCCAACTTCAGTTGGGTGATATTGTATGCAAATATGTTCTATGTAAAGCGCTTTGGCGAACGCGCTATATAAATAACACGTCATTCATTTGTATGGCACAGAGGAGCAAGTTGCGTTTCTGCCGCTTCCCCTGCACATACAAATGCATCAGCATTTGCACCGGCATGTATGCTGAGTGTGGTGTCACGTGACCCGTTAGCCCGGGGCACGTGACGATAAGGAAATAAAGGAATCACCGGAACTGGCGTCAGCGTGCCAGTCCGGGTTTATGCACCTTAGCAAGTGGTCGTGTTTTCCTTGCCGCGCTGCGCCCTGCCACGCTGCGCACTGGAGTAGGCCTCTGTCAGGGCCCACTCCATAACTCCGCTGCTGCCCGCATCACCGGCGGCAGCCCACATCACACTGGCGACGAGGCCGTGGAAGAATCCATGTGGGACCGCGCCTCCCTCCCGCCTGTCCGCAGAGCCGCGCGGTCATACGCACTCCGGTTGCCGTGCCTCGCACGCAGAAACAGTAACGATCCTTCGGCGAGGACACGGACGGCCACAACCAACGCTGACACCCCGTCAGGAAACATCCTGCCCACGCGTCGGCCACTACAACGTCGGCAGCAATATCCCGAACATTCCATGACGCCGCGTATTAACACGCGCACCAGCAGTGGGGAAACCCCGCCTCACACACACGCATCGTGCAAGAATCCTGACCAACAGAAACCTACGGTCGACACCAAACCATCACGACCTGAACACCGGTGAGCGGAACAACCACCCCATCCAGTAAAGCCGCACAGTGACACGCCCTTCCACTAGGCCCAGTCTACCTAGTGTGAAGCCTCACTGCCTTAACAACATGTCGAGCTCCGAAAGCAGCCCCGTAAGAACTAACACCGGCTCCTCCATCAGAAAAACCCCCATCACAGACCACCCGGACCTAGCACTCACGACGTTCATGCCACCATTTGACCCATTTACCACAGGGGCTGCCATCAGATGGGAAATCTGGCTACAACAATTTGAAATGCACCTTGACGCCAGAGACATCACCATAGCGAGAAAGAAGCACACGTTTCTCTTGCTCAATGTCGGAGCGGCCACCCTACGCCTCCGATCGCGGAGACCACAACAACTATGACGCAGCCAAAGCAACCCTCACGAACATGTTCAAACCCGACCTCAACCCGGATTATGAACGCTTCCATTTTTGCATGGCCAGACAGCGTGAGAAGGAAACAGTAGACAAATTTCATGCTCGCCTTCGCGAGATGGCAGTTGGCTGTGAGTTCCTGGACGAAGAGTTCGCAATCCGCCTCCAAATAATCAACGGCATATCCTCCGAAAAGCTGAGAAGAGCAATACTCTCAGAAAGGAGAATCCTGCCCAGCATGGGGATCCACGTGCAGGAAATTCAACCGCCTCAATCACTATGCAGCAGTCTGCATGAACCCGCCAAACCGAAGCGACAGAGAAGCAGTGTCACGACCACCACCCGAGCGATGGAAAAAGTTCGCCCCGAGGTAATATTCACACCAGCAAGACAGGAAAGGAAAAGCCAGAGCTGTCGACCACTCTCAAAAGTCCCCAGACACGAGTGACAGCGACGACAGCGATGACAGTGTGTCCCCGGAGAGGAAAGAGAGACGGAAGAAAAGAGGCAAACGGATACACTGAGTACACCTTATATCGGCCGTCGAACCACACCGATCACGACGAAGAAAGAGACCATCGTGTACCGTCATCGCTAACGGCGAACCACTGAAAGTGGTCATCGACACTGGTGCAACAGTGAACGTAATGCCAGCAACTGCATTCAGCAAGCTTTGCCCGAAACCCATGCTCCACAAGAAGAAAGTCAGACTATACGCGTATGGATGTAAGAGACCCCTACCCGTACTAGGGTCTTTCAAGTCTGATTTCGCCCACAATAACACTAGCTGCAGGGCACGCATCTACATAGTGGATGCTGGCTGTGAAACACTGCTCAGCTGCAAGACTGCGGAGAAACTAAAGCTAATTCATTTTGCATTTAGCCTCCAACACAACGATCTTGATGACCTACTACAGCAACACAAGAAACTGTTCCAAGGCATCGGGTGTCTAAAAGGCCGCACAATCAAACTCCACATAGACCCCACGATTGAGCCGAAAGCAGTACGGCACCGGCGGATACCATTCCATCTGCGTGAGGCCGTGGAGGAAGAACTAACCAAACTCGAAGAAGTAGGGATAATTGAAAAAACATCGGGTCCTACCCCGTGGGTGTCACCAATGGTGGTGGCCCAAAAACCAAAACAGCCCAATGCCGTAAGAATTTGTATAGATATGAGGCTCCCCAACGCGGCGATTGGAAGAGAACGCCACATCACCCCAACGATAGACAAGCTCATCGTAGATCTTACGGGAGCAACAATCTTCAGCAAACTAGACCTACGATCGGGCTATCATCAGCTCAAAGTAGCCAGAGACTCAAGGTACATCACCACATTTTCATCTCACCTTGGGCTAATGAGGTACAAACGACTTAATTTCGGAATATCATCGACGGCCGAAGTTTTCCAGCACGAAATCCACAAAGTCATCACAGGCCTAGATGGCACCACGAATATCAGCGACGACATTCTCATGTACGCCTCAGATGAGAAAGAGCACCACAAACGCCTAGCAGCAGTCCTGAACAGGCTAGAAACAGCAGGCCTAACGCTGAATGCGGAGAAATGCGAATTCGCAAAAGAGGAGCTATGCTTCTTTGGATATATTTTCAGCGCCAAAAGCGTATCCCCTGATCCATCAAAAGTAAACAACATCAAGAACACCAAAGCACCTCAATCGGCCACAGAGGTGAGAAGCTTCATGGGAATGGCGACATACTGTGCACGCTTCATTCCAGATCTTACCAACATCGCAAGCCCACTACGTGAACTGACCAAAAAAGACCAGAAATGGGAGTGGACATCAATCCACCAACAAGCCTTCCAGCAGATCAAAGACACATTGTCAGCATCAACGACCATGGCCTTCTTCAACGTAGACAGGCACACCGAGCTACTGGTAGATGCCAGCCCAGTAGGCCTAGGCGCTGTCCTAACTCAAACGGACAACGAGGGTAATGTGTTCCCTATTGCGTTTGCCAGTCGGGCGCTCACCAAAACAGAGCAAAACTATGCTCACATTGAGAAGGAAGCCCTTGCCATCCTGTGGGGATGTCGGCATTTCAAGGTATACCTGCTCGGAAAACAAGCAAAAATTTACTCCGATCATAAGCCACTGATCCCGATATTCCGAGGCTCTGCTCCCCACCCCCGGGCACGCATTGAGAAATGGATGCTGCAACTACAGCCCTATAACATAGAGGTCGACTACCGCCCAGGGACAGACAACCCAGCAGACTATTTGTCTCGCCACCCCAGACCTGCCACCAGGGGAGAACAACATCACTCGAAAGAAACGAACGAACACGTGTGCCACGTGGTCGCCTGCGCCCGACCACGCGCCCTCACCTTAAAAGAAATAGCCAATGAAACAGAAGCAGACACCATCCTGCAACACACTACAACCGCCATCCAATCAGGCCACTGGAAGACATACCTCACTTCCATAGCCCAGCGCACCACATCGGCCCAAACCAAACTCCGGGCACTGTTCGGGAAAAATGAGAGTTAAAGTCACCTGCGTGATTGATTAGACGGAGGAGCGGCGCTTACATTACGGAGCCGAGCTCCGGGGCGTTGGAGGCTGAGAGTGTTACTGAAAAACAGTGTGACATTCACAAAATGGTATTGGTTGTTACAAAGGAATGCAAGAGAAGAAGACTCTCCCAGAACAGACTCCAGGCTGCAGTAGGGAAAGTGAAGGTCTCAGCCGGTTCACCGGTCCGATGACGAGAACCTACGAACATCACGAATTTCTCCAATAACACCTTTTCTCGTGATTCAAAATAAATAAACTATCTTCACGGACTCTACGAAGATACTGCATCATACTAAACAGCCACCTTGGCTTCACTCTCACTCGATGGCAGCCTCTTGTGGGTCCTGCTACTTATTGCCCTGATGAAGGCGGAGTACTCTTTTCAGATACGAAGATCATTATTCTTTGGAGTCTGTACCGCCGAAACGCAGTGCTAACCAGAGGGGACACAAGGTTCATCATATTACAGTGCAACACTTAGGATCCCTTCCTTTCTGAAATAATCAACCATAGGACAAGGACACCTTACCCATTAGTTCTTTTGCATTGTCTCCTTTACTTTGTCCCCCTGATGCGTAGGCAGACCCAATCCCAATACATAATAATTTTCGAATTTGGGATACGAAAAATAATTAATTTATTTGTTTCTTCACAATTGCCCCACAACAAGGGGCACGTGTTTTCCTTAATAAGGTTACAACGTACGATGAATATTACAGTTTTTTCATTTCATCTTCTTCAATTTTATACTTTCACTTGTTAAGAGTTCATTTGTTAACCAACTGTGACTGTTAACGAACTTATGTAAGAGTTCATTTGTTAACCAACTGTGACTGTTAACGAACTTATGTTCAATTTTTTTCATTACGTATTCTCAATTTTTTAATGATTCTACACCCAATTTGTGTATGTACCATTTAAACCATTGTTTTTACATGCTGTTACATGTTAGACCTTACTTTTGTATATCATTTTCTGTTCCTTTGATATAAAGCTTTTAATTTGCAATTTCCATAATGTTTGTCTCATTTTGAAGGAATGACTTTAATTTCTGACTGCATGCAATATCTATGAATTACACTAGATAAAAAGGTTTTGGGACCGGATGAATAATTTTAATTTATTCACACCCCATACGGGCCAACCTTTGATACACCAGGACCTTGCTTTGTTGTAAACACATATGTCTTTTTGACCCCCCTGGTGTGTCACTCCTGGGTCAAACCACTGCTGCTAGATGGTGGCACGCTTTTTTGTATATACTGTTCGGGATACGACACGAACTCTCCGTTGCTCCGGAAGGAGTGATCCTCAAAGGCCACTGCATCGTGTTACCCTAATCATTGGAAGAGAGAGCCCTACGGCTAGCCCACAGCGGCCACCAAGGCATCGTTAAGACCACCGCATACCTCAAATCTAGAATGTGGATGCCCAACATGCAACAAAGAGTAATGGAGCTGGTGGAATCATGTGCTGCGTGCCAAGCATCCAGGAGACCGGAGAACCCGGAACCCCTCTGCAGCGCTCTGAGAAGCAGCAAGTGATGGGACGCAGTCAGCATGGATCACTGCACAATCGCAGGCGAGGGATACCTACTCGTAGTGATCGACGAGTTCAGCAGATACCCCGAGCTAGAGCACGTCGCATCCACAAACGCGGAGACCACGATTCTCACACTGGAGAAGATCTTCGCGACACACGGAATTCCGAGGAAGGTGAAGAGCGACAACGGCCCATCATTCACCAGCCAAGAACTGCGCGAATTCTTCAAAGAAGTGAACGTAAAACACCAGCGCATCACACCCAGATGGCCCCAAGCGAACGGCAACGCAGAAAGATTTATGGGGTCGCTGAACAAAGTCATTCGCATCGCCAAAGGAAAAGGACACCCATGGCTGAAAGCTGTCTATCGATTCCTAAGAACACACAGGCAAACCCCTCATTCATCCACTGGGGTCAGCCCTGCCGCCCTCATGCTCGGGGTACCGATACAGGCAGAACTCCCCATGCACCCTCGATGGGTAGCCCCCGAACCGGACATCCCAGCCATAGAAGAGGCGCGACTAAGGCGGAACGAACAAGAAAGCACTGCCCGGCGGGCCCACCACAGAGAACTAAGACCAGGTGACACTGTAATTGTCAGAAACCGAGAAACACCCAAGAAGATGTCCCTTAACTTCGAGCCGCAACCATGGACAGTTGGCACGACGAACCACAGCATGGTCACCGCCACGCGAGGAAACGAGACCGTGACAAGAAACATGTCGCATTTCAGGAGAGTACCAGCTGAATTGTGGGAAGAGCAACCAGAATCTTCAAGGAGCGAGGCGACAGCACCACTCACGCCCCAGAACAACACACTGTCAAGAGCCCGCGCCACAACACCCACCTCCGAGACACCGCCCCAACAAGAGAATTCAGCCTTACCGGCAGCCCCGAGAACAGACACGCCGGAGAGAAGCAGCACTCGATACCTTCTAAGAGAAAGACCCAGACCGTCGTCCCGTCTTCAAGGGTACGTGGTGGATGGAATATACAGGAAACCCTGCCAAGACAGACTCTAAGACAGCGGAGCTAATGATATCTTACTAAAATCACGTATGTCAAACTGTTGGTTAAACACCTCCAAGTTGGGGAGGAATGTGGTGTCACATGACCCGTTAGCCCGGGGCACGTGACGATAAGGAAATAAAGGAATCACCGGAACTGGCGTCAGCGCGCCAGTCCGGGTTTATGCACCTTAGCGAGTGGTTGTGTTTTCCTTGCCGCGCTGCGCCCCGCCGCGCTGCGCACTGGAGTAGGCCTCTGTCAGGGCCCACTCCATAACTCCGCTGCTGCCCGCATCACCGGCGGCAGCCCACATCACACTGAGGATCCCTATGGAGCATAAAGCAAGCGGACTGCACAGGGATGCATTGTAAACGCTGTCCGCCATGCAAGCATTTGCACTCCAATGTGCACATGTGCAATTGCATTTACTCTTTTGCACAGCAGGGTGTATGATGCCGTTTGCCCTGTACCTTTGCACTCCGCCATGCAAATGATCAAAATTGAGCACTGGGAAATGGCCTATGTGTATGGCTTCACGTAACAGCCTGCAGGGAGTCAAGGACACGGGGTGTTGGCATCCTGCTGGCTCTCCACTTTGCTGCTGCTGCCTCAAGCGTAAGCCACGCCCACCTGCTGCCTGCTTTCCTGAAGAGCTATGACCTCCCCCAGGGTGAAGCCTGCAAGCAGTCAAGGACACAGGGTGTTGGCATCCTGCTGGCCCTCCACTTTGATGCTGCTGCCTCGGGCATAAGCCCCGCCCACCTGCTGCCTGCTTTCCTGAAGAGCTCCCGACCTCCCCGGGTGAAGCCTGCGGGGAGTCAAGGGTGCTGGGTGTTGGCGTCCCTCTGGTCCTCCATTTTGCTGCTGTTGCCTCGGGCATAAGCCCCGCCCACCTGCTGCCTGCTTTCCTGAAGAGCTCCCGACCTCCCCGGGTGAAGCCTGCGGGGAGTCAAGGGTGCTGGGTGTTGGCGTCCCTCTGGGCCTCCATTTTGCTGTTGTTGCCTCGGGCATAAGCCCCGCCCACCTGCTGCCTGCTTTCCTGAAGAGCTCTGACCTTTGACTCGAGGGTGAAGCCTGTGGGGAGTCAAGGGCACAGGGTGATGGAGTCCCACTAGCCCTCCACTTTGCTGCTGCTGCCTCGAGCGTGAGACCCGCCCACCTGCTCCCTGCTTTCCTGAAGAGATCCCAGCCTCTGCTGCGAGGGTGAAGCCCATGGGGAATCAAGGGCGTGGGGTGTTGGCTTCCCGCTGGCCCTCCACTTTGCTGCTACTGCATCAGTCGTAAGCGCCGCCCACCTGCTGTCTGCTTTCCTGAAGAGCTCTGGCCTGCCCCTCGAGGGTGACACCTGCGAGGAGTCAAGGGCACATGGTGTGGGTGTCCCACAGGGCGTGTTAGCAGGCCTGAGGGGGGGAGGGAGGGGAGAGAGGGGACGAAGGGGGTAGTGCACCCACTACTCCTTGAACATACGGGATTCATTACCCAGGACTATTCTGAAGACTGCACTCTGTCGCTTCCAACGTGAGACAATCATGGAAAGGTAATAACAGTTGGCCTTATATCAGGACACATTGCACTAAGGTAAAATAGATTTTTGCATTCCACAATGGTCTGATATACATCCTTCATGGCAGCACCACCCATCAGAGAGTCGATCTAGGTCAATACAGAGGAATATGTGGAGACCACTTTACCACTCCCCATATATGAACGAGAGCTTGACCTAGAGCCTAGATTTGGCCAGGGACCCCAAAGGAAAATGGTGACTATAAAGAGGAACTTGTGAGCCGCTAAAACATCTAAAACATCTAACTTGTTATCCCAAGATGTTGCCACCCCAATTAATTTGGGTGTAGCGGATGCTGTGGTCCACTTTGGGAATTGTCACCCGTTAATCATGGAAATACAGAAGTTCCTGGGCAACTCCAGTGTTTTGGGTAGCCCGCTCCACGGGGTGGGGCAGACATAAACACTGTTGCAGAGTCTGATAACAGGAACAATCCCTTAGCCCAAGTCGTTGAACCAACTCGCAAAACAATTGCCAACCCACCCATCTCTTTGTCTGTCACTCCAAACTACCCAAACTGCCCACTTACTGTTGACCGCACCACGGCATGCATGGAGCACGGCCAAGACCAATGTCTAGGAGACTCCCCAAGTGTTGCTGATTTCCCTGCACCTGTTCTAACACCTGTTTACAGTAACCCCGACCCTAGAATGATTGAACCTGCCAATGTGACCATCTCCTCCCCCTCTCCCGAGGTGCTACCCTCTTCATCCTCTGGCCCGCCGGTTGTACGTGCGCTAGGGGAGAGTCTGGTGCATGCGCTTGGGGCCATAAATGTAGCTTCTCCGGCAATTTTGCAGATCCACCCAACTACAATAAATGGGGAAGCCATTATCCCTCCATGGGAAGAAGGTCGGGAGTGCCCCGGGTCAAAGGCGTGTTGTTGTTCCTATTACAGTCTTTTTGCTCGCTGAACTGTTGTCAATTAAAAACCTTTTCCTTTTCCTATTGGAAGCTGTTGGAATGAAAGCTGAAGCCAGGAACACTATGTCAGTGCAGGGGAGATATAACAGGGTGGCGTACAAGCTAAATGAGCCAAGGTCAGCCGATTCACTGGACCAAGATCCCTGTACCGAATTAACAGAGTCAAGCAAGAAAGTAACCAAACAATGCAAAGGGAACAGAGCCATAATAAATAGGGCAAATGCCCAAAAGGGCAAAGGGCACGCCCATAATCCAAATCCACCTGGTTCCGTCCCCACACCCAGCAGCTGCACCACCATTGGGACACATTTGTGGCTTGCAAGGAAAAAGAACCCCCAGGGCCACTAGGATACTGGTGAACCCAATTAATGCCGAGGACCAAAATCTGATAATCCCAGCTGGCAAATCGATTCGGCCTACAGGGGCCATTGAATCTCGGATAATATTTCGACATGGTGTAGCCAAATTGGCCACTAAGCGGTACGAAGTAAGGGCAGCAATACGGAACAAATGTTCCCATTGGCTCCACACAGTGAGAGGTTGTCACTTCTTACATAGGGAGCAGATGGTAGACTGTTTCGGGACCACAAACCTGGAGATTGCTAAACTCGACTCCATAGAGATAAGGCTTTCAGCCACTAATGTGACAAGGGACTTCCTGAACACTATTAACTCAGTTAATCCCCCTATAACCAGTGCAATCAGAGTGAGTCCACATACCTGGGGAACAAAATCACCTGGGAGCGTTCAGACTGGAGCAAATGTAGCCCCGCTGGGGGTAAGGGTTGCTGGGTTTTTTCCACCTACGGACAACAGTGCAGATCAGAGCCTGTTATAGCCCAAGAACCCATTACACTGTACAAAGATGTCACTCCATAGTCAGGAGAACCTGCTTAATGTGCCCTTTTTGTATCCATGTTCGCAAGGGGTTAGTATTGCTTTGTTTGAAATGTATGTTTTGATGTGTAAACTGTTATGGCGGCAAGCCGAAATAAAGTTATGATGATGATGAGGTAACAGGCCCCTGCTGCCAAATTACCGCCTGGAACAAAATTAGCTCCTCAGAGTTGAGTCTTACTTCTGAAGTGGTAAAGAGGAGTCCAGGGAAAGTCTGAGCTCTCTTGGATTATCCATGCCCTGCTTCACTTCAAGCATTGCAATTGTTTCTTGGTTCCACCAACTTCTGCAGGCATTTCATCCACTGATTCTCAGACATTCCAGGCCCTTTGCATTCTTCCAAATTGTCAGTCGACGCTCAGTAGGCCATCAAGTTTCTCAATCAGACCAGCAAGTCAGCACCCTAACCCAGAAGAACCCTTTATTGTGGAAGCAGACGCCTCCATTGTTTCATAGGGACAATACTTTCACAGAGGTGCGCAGCCTCACAAGAACTGCATCCTGTAGACTTTCCGTTGTGGTGTAGTTCCATTTGGGGGGAAGCTAACATCCCCCGAATAGAACTACACCATAACAGAATGTGAGTTAGAGGCGATTGAGGAAACCTTCAAGGAATGGTGAAATAACCTACACTGGGCTAAACACCAAATAACTGTCTGCACTTGTTTCTGCCAAATGTAGTTATGCCCAAGAGGACCAATGGCATATGTTCATTGCTATGATTGACTTCACAATAGCTTTTCGTCATTGAACTTGCCATGGCAAAGTTGATGATCTGTCTCAGTTTGCAGAGGACAGGCTGGCCCAAGGGGTGGAGAACCATAATGCTGCTCTAGAGTAGGTCACATGGGTTTGCAGTGCGCCCCAGTCTCCGGTGAATGTGCTTTGTGCATGGTGACATGAATTCCCCGCCGCTCTCTGGTGGTCTCCTATGTTTGAAAGACCATTTGTATTGCCCCTCTGGCACCTTGAAACAACAGGCTGTCCACTGATGTTTTGATTCCAAATTAGCTTTCAACCCAAGTCAGCACAACACATTGTCTTTTTTCTGTTCCATGTATTGGTGGCCACACGCAAATAGAAATGTAACTTTATATATATTGCAGTGTAAATGTAACAAAATAAAGACTGCTGTGCTTTTGAGACTGAAACTCCACAAACATGGTGGACACTGCCTGTTTTCCTTAAACCATGCCTTGCGTTTTCACAATTACCTTGCAGCCCGGCTCCATTATTTTTTCAGGGTTCTGAAGAATATGTAGTGCATGCCATTTTGGACTCTTACACTAATTGATCAACTGGAAGAGCTATAATCCCAAGTATAGGAAGTGGGATGCTCCTCGTTTGGTTCATCGCTTCTTTTGCTGCATCTTGATCTCCTGTGTGGCTCTGGGCCTTCTGAAATGAGGATGTCAAGGGCAGACATCCTCTTACATTCTGCCTGGTATCTACCTTGGCGATTAGCAGGTAATGAAATTAAATTATAGGTTATTTTATAATCAACATTTCTATGGGGGCACTGTTATCCAGGGTGAAATCATTGGTCAGCTGTAGCTGACCAATGGCATGCCTCCAAATTTGCGGGTTTCCATTAATATCGGAGTCAAAGCATGCGTATCCAAGCCCACATGGCGTCTCAACCCTAGCTCCTGGTGCCACGTGTTAGCAGCATCATACCCCTTATCTCTTCTGAATTCACCTACTGATCTCCTGAATTCAGATCTGCACTTCTGTTTGTGACAGGAATCTAGATTTCCCTTCTGTTCTCTGCTTCTGTCAGATAATCAACCTTCTGCCTGCTGGTTGCTTTGCCTTCCCAGATCTGTCTCTTTTTCTGTTGCCTCAGACCGTAGACCCAGTACAGTACTTACAGATTTGGACCGCTATGTTTGACTACTTTGAGTGCCTTGGAGGGGGTCGGGCCTCACCAAAGGCAATGGCCTGGCTAGTGTTTACAGTCTCCATGGCTACAACTATGGTGAGTTGACCATGGACTTTCAAACCAGTGACTGTTTTGGGTGCCTAGGTGGGGCATGGGGCATGTCCAAATGGGGACACTGATGACATGAACAACAGGACCCTACAGAGCTGCCTTTGGCACTCGCCGACCTTCGAGATGCAGTACTGCATTTTTGAACAAGTACACTGCTACACCGCTCCAGCTGAAGCGCATTGTTGACTTGGCTCTAACTAAAGAAATATTTCTGTACATGCACACCTCAAACTTCTGTTCAAACGAGTCAATGAGCAAACCGACCCTGCTGTTCCTGCAGAACTGCAACCTTCGAGCACAGCATCAAATCTACTCACTGTGCACATCCTGACACCAGCCCATCCGCCGTCGGGCCTTGACCATCAAACCGAACCTGGTGACCTTCCCAATCTGCATCACTCAATCATCGCTTAGAACTGCAGCATTCTTCAGTTTGACCCTGACTCGCCACCTACTTGACGTCTGGACAACTATGACTGCTGCATTCGAACCCAAATTGATCCACCAGCACAGTGCCAAGAAGCCTGGTTCACTGTTGTCGAACCGCGAAGATCCAGCAAATGTATTATTGCCTGATAACTGTCCCTGGATCCATTTATGGGCCCTAGAGACTAGCTGTTAGGGAGAATTCTCAAAAATGTGCTAATTCTCTTCACCTTAGAGACCCCCAACAACTTTGCTGGATTTTGAGGACTTGATTTTTTTACCTGGAGAGAGTGTGGCCCTTTTTCCCCATCTCTCATGTATTTTGATATGTGTTTGACCCTTGTGTTTCTTTTGATTATGGAGTCTAACCAACTCCATAGGCATCATTTTTTTCATTTGTGTCACACAGCACCCTCAGTACAATGACACAGGGATGCCTTTCAGGCTGTCCCAAGGTTTAATTACCTTCTCTGGGATAAACCACTGTTTCCCAGAGTAAGTAAAGTGAAATTGACTTTAATAGTCTTTTAAATTCCTAGTCCTAGCACACCCTATCTTATAATAGAATTCTGGAGGGGTTACTTAGTATCCGCTGTGTCTAGATAATCGAGTAGCACTCAAATGCTACCCTTTCCTCTCAGAATGGCTGGTGTCAGTGGTTTTACAAAGAACTGCCATGATTTTTCCCAACCGCGAACTGTCCGCTGCTCCAGTAAGGTGAAATCGTGGGAGCTAAGTTATTTAAGATAGCGTCTGAGCCGCCTTTGTTTAAACAGGTCCCGGTCTTCTTTTTTCACCATTTCTTTGTGGAAAGGCCCTTCTTGAGTTTTTCTCTGCATGCTAAACAAGGTTTGGTTCCTTTGTTCATTCACCTTTGGCGGGCTACAGGAGTGAAACCGCCTCTGTCGCCTGAGTGTCTGGGTTGTGCAGGAAGTGAGGGAGGTGCCCAAAACTCCCTGTGCTTAGTCTCCTAGGAGACCCAAATGCACTCTGTGGTGATTGGCTGGCTGACTGTCCGGCAAGAACAGCCACCCTGCTGGGTGAGTGACAGCTAGGCTGGAATGAATGGGAGAGAACAGAATAAAAGACGAGTCTCTTGGCTTGGAAAGCAGAGTCGACCAGTGGACAAAGGAACTGAAGAAGAGCTTGAAGAGGACGCCTGCTGCAACTCCTGGACCCTTGGTTTGCCTGGTGAAGCCCTGGGGCAGTGCCTACTTGTGAAGTTCTAATCGACAGAGAAGCCGCTGCAAGGACGACTTCTCCCTTTGAGTTGGTGGGACCAATCAACTCCAAAGTAAGCCACCTGGACACCCATCTCAGAACTGGTTGTATTTTCCTCAGAGTTGCTGCAGGAAACCGTAGAACCAGGGAGAGGGATACCAGTTTTTGTGCGTTACTCACAGCCACTGAAATTGAAGTTTGCCAGTTGCTAGCTTTTGATGTCCCAGTGCAGTGCAGGAGTCCCCCGACGTCCTCCCTCTTGCCCCCACGACTGAGGCTCAGGAACAGCGAAATCTGCAGGAACTGCTAGGAACAGAAGTCATCAGCTGCCTCTTTTTCTTCATTTGAAAGGTACTGTAAAACAAGACTAAGAGAACTTACCTCTTGCGGTGAAAGTTCTTGAAATATTTGCAACTCACAGGCCTTATCAGCTTGTGACTGAACATATGATTCTTCCTCTTACAAACTACTTCTGAGAACCTTTGCAGAGACTTTACCATTTACTTACCAGAACCACTTTATCCTATCCAAGACTTTAGCCCATTGACTTTGGCCTAGTCTATTCAATTGAAATTGACTCTTCTGATGAACTCAAAGTATTTGCACTGTCTAAAAATAAATGTAGTCTTTTTATGTTCTCATAACCTTTGCCTTTTACTCCTCTTGAAAAGTATTCTGAATGCCAACAGTAAGATATCAATGTCCCCAGCACCCTTGTTACTAAAGTCACATGTGGGTGTAGGTTGTGTCTGTGGGCCATCTCAAAAGGGTCTTGTCTGATTCAGAAACTTAGAGTGTACAGTATTGAAGTATATTTGTGTGTTACTTTATAATTGCCTCCTTCTAAAGAATGTTTTATAACTGACGGATAAATAAATTAATACGTGTGTATTCGAGAAACCTTGAGTGTAAGAGTCTTTTTGGACACCTGTGATTGTAGACCTCTGTGTAACATTGTTACTGCTCACGTTCCTCTCTTGAGATAAGCCTGGCTGCTCAACACGCTACCAAAACTGTGTGGTACAGACTTATACCAAAGGTTGGTTTGCTTACACCTGTAGTCATAGTTGTGTGTAGTGTTCCCTGAGGGTACTGCATACGAAGTTTGCCTAACACTAGCCAGGCCACCTTCATCCCTTTTGCTACCAAAACATATCCTTTTCTAATAACATTGTGGCTATTGATTGTCTTTCAACCGTGTTTCATTACCCAGAGTTATGCATTTATTTATTTTTTATTTTATTGTTTAAATCGCGGCCCTAGCTTGAGAGCAGCAGAGCACTGTACACAGTGTGGGTAGCTGGCATTTGGGCTGGCATACTTTAACAGTAAACAAACAAGATGGTCTCCGAAGAGTATCGGACCCTCCCGTCCCCTGCACACCTTTTTGCTGCAAAACAGCCAATATAATGTTAAGCAAATGTTAAAGCATTAATGCAAAGATATATAACAGTTTAATAAATGACAATGGGCCTCATTACGACCCTGGCGGAGTGGGTTTACGCCAGCGGTATTCGCGGCGGACCCGTCCGCCCCACTACGAGTTCCCGTAGCGCCATGGAGCGTTTTCCG
This sequence comes from Ambystoma mexicanum, assembly GCF_040938575.1. NCBI lineage: Eukaryota > Metazoa > Chordata > Amphibia > Caudata > Ambystomatidae > Ambystoma > Ambystoma mexicanum. The sequence continues at coordinate 1,393,906,472 of NC_090935.1, read as the reverse complement.
CCTGGTTTTTCCGGGCGGAGAAATCCATGGCGCTACGGGACCTTGTTGTTAATTACGCCACCGTATTTTACGGTGGCGTGATTAACGCCTTCCCCACTCCCATTATACCCTATGGGGCAAAAATGGGAATGGGGAAGGGTAAAATGGGGAATGGGGATTTACCGCCCCGCCAACCTCGGAATGGGGCGGTAAATCCGCCAACCCCCATGGCGCTATCGGCAGCTTTCCGCCGTGCTCCATGGTGCATTTGGCGCCACGATTTCCGCCAGGGTCGTAATGAGGGCCAATGTTCAGAAAGGAAGCTCTTAGTCCAAATCTTCTTTTATAGTTGAAAGTAGAAAGCACAACATGTTTCGGGATTCAAAATTTCTTTCAACAGGTGCAGTTTAAGTTTTCCATTACTATATTCACATACCTTCTATAATTTACATCTAAACGGGGTGCAACTATACAGATTGGATACTTGATCTTTTAACAGTATTGCAGTACTCTGAGGTCTGTGCGTCGGTATGTGCGTCCATTGGAATTAGTCCTTGGTCTAGTGTTGTTGAAAGAGCCATGTTTTGAGAGATATACAAATGTTTTGCTTGTTCTCGCTTTGCGGACAAGTTGCGATTCAAGGCGGTTGGTCGATTTGCTGCGTGAGGAGCATTTGTCACCAGATATGTGGATCCTCTGCAGCAGGTACGCTGGTGTACTACTCATGACTGCTTTGTAGATGATACATGCAGTCTTGAGCAGTATCCTGGCTTGGAGTGGAAGTCAATGTAGTTTGCATAGTATGGGGAAAATGCAGTCAGATTTCTGTGCTCCCTTAATAAGACATGCTTCAGAGTGGTGGCCTGCTTTTAGGGGAGCCAAGTGAGCAGCTGGGAGCCATGTCATGCGAGCATTTCTCTCATCAATGTGTGAAATCACCAGGGCCTGCACTATGGTCCGGAAGTCCTGGTAAGAAGGCTTTGACTTTTTGAAGGGTAGAGATTCAGTACCAGGCTATTTGGGCCTTCTTGAAGGAGAGATTGCTGTCAATGACGAAACCTAAGGATTTTGCTGAGTCTGAGAATTGTGGATCAAATCCTTCTAGGCGCATATCATTGAGACATTATGTGGACAAGTTATTTATTAGCGGGTGGATTTATGAGGACAAATTCAGTCTTGGGTGGGTTTCATTTGAGGTAGGCAGTCGACATCCAGGACTGAATGACGGCTAGGTAATTACATAGATGAATGATGTCCTGCATGCTATTTACTTGCATGTACAACTGAGTGTAGCCTGCACATTGGTGGATGGCATGCATCATACCTATGGCTATATTGGGATATTGGGATAAAGGTTAAAAAGGATTGGTGAGAGGATGGAGCCTTAGGGACTCTACAGGAGACCTGGGACCTGGAGTCGGTTAGAACGCAATGAGTTCATTTGGACAGCATGGTGTCTGACTGAGAGGTAGGCGGAAAAACAAAAATTTGCGACAGTGCCAGACAACCCGATCCTATCAGCAGGGAGGGAGAGAAGGATGCAGTGGTTGATGGTGTTGAATGCAGCCCAGAGATCAAGGAGGACAAGGAGGCATGAGTGGCCCTCACCCATAATATAGATAGCATCATCCACCACCTGGATGGTGGCTCTCTCAATGCTACAGTTTGGGCAAAACGCTGACTGATAGTCATTTAGGAGGTGGAGTTGTTTGATTCAGTGAGTAGTTGTATCGCAACTACTTTTTTCAATATTTTGACAATAAACGGGAGGTTCGTAATGGGCATGTAGTTGGCCAGGTCGTCTGAATCTAGGGTTAGTTTTATCAAAAGAGGTTTTATGAGACCAATGTTGCTAATGTCTGGGAATGATCCTTTTGTGATGAAGGCATTGATGATGCTGAGGAGCGCCTGGCTAGTAAACTGTTTAATGATGGAGGCCAGAACGATATTGTCAGAGTAAGATGTAGGTTTGAGGGATGAAATCACTTTTTGGAGATCATGCGGAAATAGAGGAGAGAATTCAGTCCAGAAGGGCAGTGTGTGTGCCGGGCTGATGGGGAAGCTAATGCTGTGAGAGGTTGATTCTGTGGTCTCTCGGATTTTGTCTATTTTTTTCAATAAAAAATGTGTTGATTCTGTCCCATTTTTCCTGAGTTGCTGGTACCTCGGGAGCGGGTTGCGGTTTGGTACAATGCTTTACTACTTCAAAGAAGGCTTTGCTCCTGTTAGAGGTTGCCGCAATGGTGTTGAAATAGTAAGCAGCTTTGGCTTCGTTTACCAGCATCCAACAGTTTGCGTGCAGACATTTTAGGTTGGTGTGGACTCCATAGTTATGGTTTTTGTGCCACCATTTCTCTGGGGTTCTGACTGAGCATTTGTTGGAGGTTAGCTCGGTGGTGTACCATGGAGCAGAGGGTTTGGTATTAGCCATATGGTGTTTAGGGGGCATGAGTGCCCACCAGTTTCATAACAGAGTTGCTGAATAATTCCAGGAGGCCTGTAGCATTCCCTGTGGTGGAGAAGTCTGCAAAGTTTGCTTCTAGCTCATTGACCGGGAAGGTTTTGAATGAGCTGCATCGAGTGAGAGGGCATTTAGCCTGACTTTTGCAATCCATAGTCGAGTGGGTGACTGATAATAGGATGGCGGCATGGTCAGGCCAGTCAAGTGGGATAGGGTTTGCACAGGTGAGTCAGAGGGGTGATGTGAAGACTAAGTTGAGGGTGTTACCCTTGTTGTGCGTGGGGGAGAGCACAATTTGCTTAAGGTCCATGGGAGCGGTCCTTACAAAAAGCATGCTTCCAGTGTGGTTGTCACCCTGGGACACAGGGACATTAAAATCACCAAGCAAGATATTATTTGAATTAGCTAATTTGGCAGAGGAGAGTAAGTTGAAGATGTTTGTAAAGAAAGAATCACTCCTGTGAGGTGGTATGTAGATGACAAGGAAGATGATGGATTATTTGTGTGACAGAGGGAACCAGCAGGCAAGTGATTCAAATGAGCTTGTCCTAGGAGATGAGATGATAGAGCATGGCAAGTCGCTCCTGTGGATGATTGCCACTCTGCCTCTTGCCTTTCCTGGCCGGTCGGCATATTGAATGAAGTAGCCTTGGGGTAGGAGGATGTCAAAAACATGTATGGAGGATTGAGTAAACCTTTTTCATTGATGAGCAGGGCATCAAGGTTGTTGTACAAGATGAGGTCAGAGGTCTCTCCAGCATGAGAGACTGCTAAGCGAGCAGTGATCAACATGAGAGGGCATGTGCATGTGGTCCGTGGGTGTTGGATGGGGACAAAGGCATATTGCCGGGGCCACACAGGACAGTTGGCCATTTAAACCCTAGTGGGAGTGGGGATGGGCTGTTGATGGAGGAGACAAAAGGTGATGTCTTTTGGTGAGTAGCAGTAGTTTGTAGGTGAAATATAGCATAGCACGTCAGGCCATTGGCCGTATCAGGCCCAAATAGGCAAGAACCGGAGTGGTCCTTGTCTTTTCTAGTGCTTTGCTGAGGATGCCGGCGATGAGGATGCCTAAGGAGGAATGATTAAATAGGAGTTGGAAAGAGCAACTGAGTGGCAGGGCCTGGTTACGTGACCCACAGCCTACTAAATGCATTCTTCTATTGCTTGAATATTCTGTGTTCTTTCTACAGGGTGGGTTTTTGTAGCATTTTCTGTTTAAATATTATTCCATATGGTGTGTTTATTTAAAGTATATATATTTTTAGAGAACCTTGATTGGACATTCCTTTATTTTGGACCGTTGCACTTTGCTCTTTGAGTTGCTACTATTTTACATTCACACCCTGCTTCAGAGTATAGCCTTCCCTCGGCTCACTTTACCACAAAATGCAAAGGAGGTATATCTCTTCACTGTGCCTGTTTCACCTTGAAGATTGAGTTCTCTGTTGGTCTGTAGAAGTGTGGGGGCTGAATAGGCCCTGGTAATCATCTCAAATTGTGTATGGCATCACTGAAGTATTCCAAACCTAGCAAGGGGGGATATCTCCTTGCACTAATGCACAGCCTGGACAAAGGCAGAAAGCTAGACCAGCTCACAGCCGCTGAGGTGCATGCTGAGGCAGTGACAGAACCTGCAGGTTCTGCCCCGGCCACCAGAGCTGATCTCCAGATATGGTAGCAGACATAAAAATGGAGGTCTAGAAGGAGATGCAGGGTGCAATGGGTGAACTGACTCTGAAGCTGGTTGAGAATGACAAAATGGTCGACTCCACCGAGTCCTGTGTTGACAATCTAGAAAAAGGGGCTTGTGAGTCAGTTTATGAACTCTCCTAGCTGACTAATAGGGTGGAGGAGCTTCAGTCACAAAGTGCCTTGCTGCAGCTTATACAGGAGGATATGGAGAACAAGTCCAGAAGGAACAACATTTGCCTGAAAGGTGTCCCAAGGCAGATTCCAGATAATGACTTGAAATCCTATGTTCTGGATCTGTTTAAATACTGTCTGCATTGGCACAATAACCGTAATCTGGAGCTTGATCGGACGCATCGGGTGTACTCTCCTAATCAGCTCTGCAATAATGGGATTCCTTAAGTATTGACCAGGGGGCATCACTCACCCATCAAGGAGGAAAAAATGGCAGCCTCCAAAGCTGCTCCTGACATGGTTTACCATGACTCGAAGCAGTCACTCCTGCAGGATCTGGCTTTGTCCACCTTGGCCAATAGGAGAGGCCTCTGGGATTTCACCTGTGGTTACGTGGCAAGGGTCTGTGATATTGCTGGGGATTACTGTGCACGGTTATCCGCATCCTGGATGGGAATTGCAAGTCAATCTTGACAATGCAAGAAGCTAAGACCACCTTACCGCCCACCATCGTCCTCTCACTAGACCCTGGCGGAAGATCAACAAGGTATGAGGGCCCTTAAGTCAACTGCCTGGTCTAGAACCATCCATTCCAGGGATATTAGAGGTTTGTCTGGCTTGCAGTTCTGGTCCCAGGGGTGCCGTGCCCCTGCCCTCAATGAGTGGAGATGTTGGGACATTTGCACTTCACGGTTTATCGTCTCTGGCTGGTGGATCCTTGCATTGTTCAGAAAATGGACTGCCCTTCCTGGTGACTATCAACACTGCAGGGCTGTCCTCTTTCTCCCTTGATATACGCTCAGAATATGGAACCCCTGGCGTGTCATGCCCGGTCCAATCCAAGCATCGGTAGCATTTCCTTTGGTGGTACCGAACTAAAGGTGGCTCTTTATACGGACGATGTCTTACTATGTCTTGCACACTCTCTTCACTCCCGGCACTTATGCCTGAACTTGCCTGTTTGAACAGGCTTCTGGCTACCTCATCCATTACAATGACTGATTGGGATTGAACGTCTCAGAGTCCAGTGAAACCCAGTCTGAGGTCCGGCGACAATTTCCCTTTCACTGGGACGACAACTTCCTGGATTAGCTTGGAGTTAAATTGACGCCGCTCCACAAAGATTTATATCGAGCCAATTATCCACCACTATTTAAATATGTAAATCTTTAAGTTCAGACCTTGTGAGATGGATGGGCCATGATATTTCCTGGCTTGGCCAAATTGTGGTTGTGAATATAAACATCCTTCCTAGGCTTCTATACCACTCTCTTGCCCTCCCGGTGGAAGTCCAAATCCCTTCCCTACAATTGTTACATTAGAAAATTATGAAGTTTGTTTGGGCGGGATCAGATGCACGTCTGCTCCCATTATGTTATGGCTCCTGTTATGTTATGTTAGGCTCCTGTTAAGGCTGTAAACATTATGTTACATGCCAGTAAACATAACAGGGGTCTGAACCTTCATACCTGGCAGAGCTATATTATGGCAGTGAATATCTCACAATTGATGTCTTGGCATGTCAGCACTGATGGGGTTCTCTGGGCGGAAGTCGAACAGTCTGCTACTGAAATCGCTTGTCAGCTTTGACCCATGTTGGGGGTGCTCACAGGGGCGTGAGGGGGAGGCTCCTGATGTTCATTGCAGTCTCCTTGGCCTACTGGGATAAAGCGCTCAGAACCCAGCTTTCTCCTCTGGATTTGATGGGGTAGCAGCACGGTGGCCTTCAGCAACTTAGACAGCTGCGCTGCTCAGGCATCCCTCTCACCTTCAAAGAGTGCAAAACAGCATTTGGTGTCCCTGAGTCTTAACATTTTAGGTATCTTCAGCTCCACCACTGGATCATTAATATGGGGATAGCTGCAGCCGGGACTCACCCTCTTACTGCTCTAGAGCTCACTGTGGAGGCATCTCTCCTAACATAGAATCTCCAGACTGTACAAGTTGTTATATAGGTCTGATTCATCTGCCAGGCTTTCTCATATGATGCAATGGGAGAGGGACTTGGGAGGCTATACCGTTGGTATTTGTGCCTATCCCACCTTAACAAAATGGATAGTTCCATCTCCCCATATTGTTGGAGGAAATGCAGCCATATTGGTGATTTTCCCCATCTCTGGGGAGACTTTGGCAATGCTCCACTTTATTGAAAGGTACTAGTGCTCATTATGTGTTTGCCGGTCCAGAAATAAGGTGCTGGTAACAACGTGTGCTGGTAGCTTTCCGAACCAGCAAACTCCAACTCTTCCGGTAGGGCCTGTGATCTACCGGCAGGCCTGAACTGTTGTTAGTTCAGGTCCCCACTGCAATTACCGGCACCAGTATTACCAGTGCCAGTGATTGTGGAATCCCCATCCCATGGGACTCTATGGGAATGGGGATTTACCAGCGTCTCTGCCACCTTTAATATCCCGTAATACAGGGATACCGGGCAGCAGAGATGGTACGGTAGCCCCCCGGTATCCAGCCAGAAATACTGACGGGTACAGAGGGACTTGTAATGAGTCCCACTGTCTGTGATTAGGAACAATACGGAGTCCTCATTGGCCATGGATCTCCTGGTGATCTGGTTGGGTGTGTAAGTGGACTCTGACTACCCATTGAGACGCTCTTGGCCTGCACTGATCACCAAGATATTTATTGCAGCGCACTTCACCCTAGACAGGAGCTGGAAGATGGAAGAGAACCCCATAATTAATGTTTGGGGGTACAAGGTTTGAGAGATTGCCGCATGAAAAAGAAGGGTGCCATTGCTCAAGGTTCCCTGTCCAACTATGTTTCAATTTGGCTCCCATTATACAAACTTAGTAAGAAATATCCCCTCCGGTCTATCCAGCCTCAAATGGTCTGGACTCATTCACTGCTCTGATGGGGTGTGTTGTGCTAGTATTAAATATGAGCCTCCACCTCTTGTTTGTATTGTAACTGCCACAATGTGTCCTTTTCTTTTTCTTATTATTTAGTTTATTGCTGTCTGATCACTATCTTAAAATTTGACATATACAATCTTTAAAAAATATATACATATTTCGAAGACAGTTTTTGGAAATATAGTATTTGGAAAAATATATGAATACTTTTACAGCATTTGACAAGCCTGAACATCCCATAAGAAAATATTCTGTTCACGGGTCTCTGCTATGGCTGGATTTGGGAGGGGTAGTACAGCCGGCTGATTGTTCTACAATTCAGGCCTCTCTTACAGATACAGAATTTGAGAGCCAGAACAGCAACAAGCGAAACCAACATTATGCTCACAAATATGCCAATACTTTAGAGCATAAGGAATCAGTGGAAACAGAGGTCACAGTACTGTTTCCCACAGTAAGTCTTCAACACACATTCATACGAAATATTCCATTTGGGGTGGAAGGATTTAACATTTCTATCAAAATTGGTTGATGTTTCTCAAGTCTCCTGGGGACTCCAAATTGTGATGGGGTGTATGCTAGAATTTACAAGCCTTTTGGCTCAAACATTCACTTTGAGGTCAATGTAGTTCTCCAACGTCAATGAGAGATTGCTCAATCAGAAAGTAAGGGAGTTCCTAAACAAAACAGAGAGCAAGAGAATATGTGGCCCTGCAAATGAAAGGCATTGTAAACAACATCTTCCCATTGAAGAAAATTAAGAAGAGATTTCAACCTGTTATCAATCTCAGAGACCTTAACAAATTCATAGCCAAGCCCCATTTCAAAATGGAAATGATTTCTCTTCAAAGAGGCTTGTTAGGACAGGTTAATGTGTAGGCCCCATTAGACATGAAGGATTCTTAGTCGACTATACTGAGTTTGCCATCACGCATTAGGTTCCTCCTGTTTCCATGGAGAGTTGTAAAGTGCCAGTTTGCTGCCCTGCCCTTTGGTCTAGGGTCAGCTCCTTGGTAATTCTAAAAACTCTTTAGATCAGTCAGTGCATGCCTGGTGGCAAGGAGCACATGGATGATTACCTTTTTGAACAACACACTTCCCATGTTGCAGTCAAGGAAAAAGATTGTAACGCCTATGCAGGGTAACAGTAGACCTATTAGAGGAGCTGGGTTTCAGCATAAACTGGGAGAAGTCAATGGTTTATCCATTGCAGAGAATACAGTTTCTAGGATTAATGATAGATTGCAGGATGTAAACTTTTGACCTTTCAACAACCAAACTTGTGCCCATCTAGAAATGGTTCCATGTCATTTCATCGCGGGAGGTTTTTTTGCGGGTTTTTTTACCGTGAATTTTTTAACGAAAAACCCCATCACATTTTTTTACTATTCTTTTTGGGGGGATACCCCAAACCCCCCCAATCCCTGTAATTTTTTACTATTGCCAAACACCTAAAACACATATATATAATTTCTAACCCCCCCCAAAATAATTTAATGGGTTTTTTCATTAAATAATTGCTGTAAAAAATCCAGCGAAAAAACATCTTGCGATGAAAGGACGTTGTACACTAGACATAAATCAAACAGGCACTGACTCTCTCAGTTCTATCTTTGAGATAATTATCTTTACTAGAAGGACTGTTGATGTCTTCAATTCAAACACTGTTTCTGGAACCCCTTCATTTCAGGGATCTTCAAAGACAAATAAATACTTCTTCTATTAAGAGGTTTAGAATTCTCAAACATGGTTACTGTAACGCTCACCTGATTCTCGCAGAGGCGCCGGTCTTGACTGGGCGACTACCGTATCTTCAAAGGTGATGTGTAGCACCCGGTTGGCTCTTTGGGCTGGACCTCTGTGCACTGTATGCCTGACGTGTAGAGTAAGATGTCTGCAGATAGAAAATATGGGGTTAATGAACTGGGGTTATTGGGGTGTCCCTATCTCTTTCCTCTTCTCCTCTCCTGTAGACCCCCAAAGGTTAACGCTCTCACCTTAGGTAAGTGAATGCCGAGCTCTCCATCTGCCTCGGGGCAGGGTGCTGTAACCAGTTTCTTCACTGGATAGGTAGCACAGGCCTCTTGACTTCAGAGGACTGCTGTCCGTCGTTTACTGCACGAACGGTAAGTTTCGAGTCATTCAAATGTCTTTAAAGTCTTTAGTAATGATGTCTCTTGTTTTGCAGGGTTCCGGCGATGGCGGATGACGGGCTGAAGTGAGTTGAAGATGGAGCCCGTGTGATGAATAGAAGCGCTTGGAAGCACGTAAGTAAGCGCTTGTTGCCTGCTTCACGATGCGCTCTAACTGTCTTTTTATTTTGCAGGTACGAGTTCGGAGCGGCTGCAGGGTGCCGGAATACCCACTGGATTAGATGTGGAAAGGAGTAATGGCACGTGAGTATTAAAGTTCCCCAATGTCTTTAAACGCACCTTGTTTTGTCTTTCAGATGCGGGATTCAGCGCCGAAGGCCTCCGGAGCGTGCGAAGAGTTGGTAAGCTTTTGTCTTTCAGATGCCGGAATGCAGTATGAAGACCTCCGGAGCGCACGAAGAGTAGGTAAGCCTTTGCCTTTCAGATGCCGGAATGCTAACCTGTTCTTTCTTGTCTTTATAGGTGTTGCTGAAGACTGGATTCAGGATGGTAAGCCTTTTTCCTTAGGCCCAGGACTGGATGCAGAAGACACGATGAGCGTTCTGCTGCAGAGGGTGCAGAATAACGCAAAGCAAGATTCATCCACCGGGTGTGGTTTAAATAGCCTCCTGTAGTGCTTAGGTGTCTCCTTCCACAGCCACGCCTAAGTAAGAAAAGAGTTCCTGGTAAGAAAAGAGTTCCTGCCTTCCAGAAGAGTTCCAGTGTTCTGAATCTAGGGAGTGGCTCCAGCCCCACCCAACAGGAAAAGTAGTTCCAAACAGAAGAGGATCAGAGGCTCAACTGGCAGGCAAGTAAGCAGCATGGTCTGCTGCAGGTAAGTCCACCCAAGCATTATGAGTCCGGCGCTTCCAGCGCTGGGACTGGGCATATTTATGAGCCTGGTGCCACTGGCGCCAGGACTGGGTCCAAAAGGTCCCAATTGGGACTGGTTGGCACTCGGAACCTGGGTTATGGATCTGCTTCCAAGGGAGTTGGGAAAACCCTGACCTTTTGGAAGCAGAGATCATGACAGTACCCCCCCTCAAGGCCCCTCCCAAACCAGGCTTCTCCGGGGGTTTTGGCTTGTCAGGAAATGTTCGGTGAAATCTTTTGATTAGGCGAGGAGCGTGGACATATTCAGCAGGTTCCCAGGATCTCTCTTGGGGGCCGTAGCCTTTCCAGTCAATTAGGTAGAATAGTTTAGATTTGGAGATCTTGGAGTCCAGAATGCTTTTGACTTCAAACTCGAGTTCTCCATCCACTAGGATAGGTTTTGGAGATTTGGTTAGTCGGGTTTGAGGTTGCACGGGTTTTAATAGAGAAACGTGGAAGACTGGATGTATCTTCATGTGCGGGGGCAAGTCCAACTTGACCGCTACTGGGTTTACTATGGTAGTGATGGAATAGGGACCAAGGTATCTTGGGTTGAATGTGCGTGGCCCTTTTAGAGATAGATATTTGGTGGATAACCAGACTTGATCCCCTACTTGATAGTGAGGGGCTTCCTTCCGATGTTGATCTGCTCCTTTCTTGTATTGTTCTTTAGCCCTTTGAAGGTGAGAAACAGCTTCCTTAAAGGCTTGGGTGATTGTAGAATGCAGTAGTCTACTGCTGGTGTTTCAAGATCTTGGAGGGGATCCAACTCCGAGGTTCGAGGGTGACTGCCGTACAAAAGAAAAAACGGGGTTTTCCCAGTTCCCGAATGGACAGAGTTATTGTAGGCATACTCGGCTATCCAAAGGATATCTTTCCAAGTTTTTTCAGTTTGTTGCAGCATGCAGCGTAAATACTGTTCCAGAGTTTGATTGGTCCTCTCGGTTTGTCCGTCGGTCTGAGGGTGGTGACTGGTCGATAGTCTCACATCAATTTGAGCCGACCGACAGCAACTTCGCCAAAAATGAGAAATAAATTGACTACCTCGATCCGAAATTAGAACCGAAGGAAAACCGTGCAGTCGGACGATGTTTTCGAGAAATTCTCGGGCCAGAGTTGCTGCTGTTGGCAAGCCTTTGAGCGGAATGAAATGCGCCATCTTGGAGAATAAGTCCACGATTACTAGAATCGTATTGTATCCGGAGCATGGAGGTAGATCGGTGATGAAGTCCATAGAAAGCGTATGCCAAGGGCGAGGTGGGATGTCAATAGGGCGTAAGAGGCCTGCTGGTCTTTCCTTTTGACTCTTGTTTTGGGCGCATACTCCACAGGACATTATAAAGTCTCTGATATCTTTTTTCCAAGACGGCCACCAGAAGTAGCGCTTGATCTTTTCTGAGGTCTTGGCTATACCGGGATGACCTTCCATTAAAGAGTCGTGATAACAAGAGATTACTTTTTTCTGTAAATCTGTGCTGGGTAGGTATAATCGTTCTTGGAAATACAATAAGTTGTCCTTTACTGCAAAGTCCTTTCCCTGCAGATGCCAATTCCGTATGTCTGCTGGAGTTACAAGTTGCCTGGCTTTATCCTTAACTTCCTCTATGGATTCTGTGGCGATTACACCCAGAATTCTTTGTTCGGGAATGATTGGTACAGGTTTAGGGTTGATCAAGTGTTCTTCCACTCCCATCCGAGAAAGGGCATCGGCTTTACCGTTCTTTGTACCAGGTCGATAGGTAATTATGAAGTCAAACTCGGCAAAGAATAATGCCCAACGGAGTTGTCTAGAGGATTGGGCTTTTGCGGTTTTCAAATATTGCAGGTTTCGGTGATCCGTAATCACAGTAACGGTGTGTCGGGCCCCCAGCAGATAATGCCGCCAAGCCTTAAAGGCAGACTTGATAGCCAGAAGTTCCTTGTCAGTAATCGTGTAATTGACTTCAGGAGGCGAGAATTTGCGGGACCAAAATGCCACGGGATGCAACTGATTGGTTACCGGGTCCTTTTGTGATAGAACTGCCCCCATGGCAAGGCTTGAAGCATCAGTTTCCACGATGTAGGGGAGTTCGGGGCGAGGGTGTTTTAAGATTGGTGCAGAGATAAATTTAGTCTTCAAATCCTGGAAAGCTTGTTCCGCCTCGGTAGACCATTCAAAACGTTTGTTTTTCTTTAACAAGGCAGTGATGGGCTGGACTATTCGAGAGAACTCGGCGATAAACCTGCGGTAAAAGTTAGCGAAGCCTAACATGCTTTGCACACCTTTTACGGAGGATGGTGATGGCCATTTGAGAACTGCATCGACCTTCTTTGAATCCATACGCACTCCGCCAGGTGATAATATGAATCCCAAGAATTCAACTTCAGTCACGTTGAAAACACATTTTTCCAACTTAGCGAAAAGTTTGTGTTGACGCAATCTTTCGAGGACCATTTTCACGTGTTTCCGATGTTTAGATTCCGATGAAGAATAAACGAGGATGTCGTCAATGTAAACAACAACACATACATCTATGAGCTCTCTGAGGACATCGTTCATAAAATATTGAAAGGCGGCAGGGGCATTGCAAAGTCCGAAGGGCATGACCTGATATTCAAATAGCCCATACTTGGTGCGGAAGGCCGTCTTCCATTCATCGCCCTCTTTTACTCGTACCAAGTGGTAAGCTCCTCTAAGATCCAGCTTTGTATATATGCATGCTTTTCTGACTTGGTCCAGGAGTTCAGGGATCAAAGGTAACGGATATCTATTCTTAACGGTGATCTGGTTCAGGGAGCGATAATCGATACAAGTTCTAAGGTCTCCTTCCTTTTTTGGAACGAAGAACAAAGCTGAAGAAGCAGGGGACTTGGAAGGACGAATAAACCCATTTGCCAGGTATTGATCCAGGTATTGTCGAAGGTGAAGGTTCTCAGGCTCGGTGAGGGCATAAATTCTACTACAAGGAGGAGTAGATCCAGGTATCAGGTCTATCTGGCAGTCATAAGACCTATGAGGAGGTAGAGAGTTAGCCTGATCCTTCCGGAAAACATCTTGGTATTCTAGGTATTCGGGAGGTAACTGGGGAGTCTCTGAAGAAATTGCGGCCAGTGCAACACCAGGTCGAGGGTGACAAGTAGAGACACATTCTGGAAACTGGACCGTTCTTGCTCGCCAATCGATCAGAGGATTGTGTTTCTCTAACCAAGGTATTCCTAGAATAATCTGAAACTGAGGGGCCTTGATCACATCGAACACGATCTTCTCATGGTGTCCATCTTGACTTACTAGCGTCACTAGCGTCACCTCTTGAGTGGTATGCGTTACTGGCCCGGAGGCTATCTCCGTACCATCCACCGTAGTAATGACGTCCTTTACAGCCTTGGGACAAAGAGTTAGATTCATCCTCAAAACCATTTCATGATCCACATAATTGCCGATGGCACCGCTGTCGACGTAAGCTTCAATATTCTCTTCTACACCAGATCTTCACTTACCATCCAATGCCAGCTTGAGTAGCTGGGCAACACATGTGGTTCTATTTTGGGTGGAAGTCAGTGGTCAAGGCAGGAATGTCTATGCTATGTAAGTTGATTTCAGGGCCATGCTGGGTCATATCCAGAGAGAAGTATTGTGAATGTGTTCAGTATTCTCATGGACATGCGCACCTGGAGAAGGGCGCTGAGCCAATCAGATTGCTGATACAGCAGGCGATAATACACTGTGTACCACCTGCTTTTTCCAATCACCCGAGGCCTTTCCCTGGGTGGTACTCTCTTGATTGTGGAGAGGCAACAGGGAGTCTGTCCCTGTTGCCTCCCCATGTTCCCCCACCCCGCAAAACAAGTCTTATCTTTCTCCCCACCAACCTCCCTCCCAACCCACTTACCTGCTGGAAAGGAGCATTGTGCTTTGGTCCCAGCACTCCTCCCACCCTTGGGCACTATATAAATGTATAAGGGACTAAGTCCCTTTTCCCATGGCAGCAGCATCCTTTTTATATAGGTGTTCACCCCATATCTCCCCCAAAATAAAATGAAACTATTTACACCCTGGACGAACCCTGGGGTGCAAATAGCAATCACCCCATGTCGGTAGCCGACCTGGTCAGAAAAGGCCCACAGCCCTCGCAGAGGCCCTTGCTTCACTCAGGCCTGTCTAGGCTCGGATTGGCTGGCTGTTCCCGGCCATAATGAGTCTACAGTCTGTTATATCAATAAAGTGGGAGGATAACATTAAAAATCGTGAGACCCTGTGGTGAACCTCTGTGAATTCGGCCTCAGGTACCAAATAAATATGAGGGCAGATTTTCTTCCAGGTGAACAAAGGTTAGTGGCAGACTGGTGCACCTGTCACTGGATTGATTGCAACATTAGAAAAATCATGGGTTTGTATTTTTAATCCTTCTTAATTTGTGGGGTTAATTCCACATGGACCTTTTCATGTCCCATCTCGATACTCATACGCTGATTTGGTGTTACCATCTATGGTAACATTGGCATGTACAAGATATTTTCTATATCTGGCAGGTTATGGTTTAAAAATAAATATATGATATTGGGTCTCATTACGAGTATGGAGGTAATGAAAAAAGGAAGGCGGAATGGCATTACCGGCATCGTTAACGGGTCCGGGCCATTATGAGCCGACAACCCACCAATACCGCCACCACCCATACCGTGCCCCTTCTTACCGGCATGTGCGCGTACACACGCCCCTTCGCGGCGGAAATACCGGGATGCCGCTAACAGGAGGACATCCCAAGTTACGCGGGCATGCACTTACCGGCATCCCAAAGGCGGTCATTAGGGCCTGCACTACGGCGGCAATACAGGCATCGCGGACCACCCGTAAATAGAAACCTGCAGTGTAGGCAACTGCCACAGGTGCACACAGTCACCACAGGTGGAGTCAATGGAGACTGATCCAGTACAAAAGGAGCACACCCACACACCACACCCCTTCCTACACCAAAATGATCCCACTAGCTGTTGCAATCATGGGGCTTGAGGACATGCCAGTACTGCTACAACAACAGCAACAACAACAACAACAACTACAACTTCAGGCAGCACAGAGGAGATGCAGGAGGAGAAGGAGGGTGAGACAGGCCCAGCAAGTTCCATCAGTGCAGCCAGTGGTACCACGTAGGCAGCCACCAATCCCTCGCATCAGACCCAGTCCATTCAATCTAACCCCTGAGCTGATCCACACCCTGTACCGGTTGAACCGGGACACCATCACCGCCATAGTGGACGTGATACACAACAACATTGTCAGCCTGATAGAAATACGCACTGCCATCCCCCCTCTACTAAAGGTGGTGTCTGTGCTCCACTTCCTGGCCACAGGCACCTATCAGCGCACAGTGGGGCAGCTGCATGGCATATCACAACCACTCTTGTCTCGCATGCTGACCCAAGTGCTTGATGCCCTCATGAAGCATGCAAGCATCCACATTGCCCTACCACGGACTGCTAGTAGGCTTCCATGCACTGGCAGGCATGCCCAATATCGTCGGTGCCCTCGACTCCACCCATGTAGAATTGGTGGCCCCTCATGCCAATGAGGCGGTGTACCGCAATCGCAAGCAATACCAATCCATCAATGTGCAGATGGTATGTGACTCCAGCAAGATCATCACACATTGTTGCGCCCAATATCCCGGATGCCATGGTGCTGTGGAACTCCATGCTACCCCGCTACATGGAGCGACATGCTGGATGACGTTCCTGGCTGCTTGTAATTTGCCTGACTGGGCCATGGCAGTGCATTGGGGTTGTGAGGTGGGAGGGTGCATACTCCACCTGGGTGGGATTGGGGGGGTGGTGCATATTTATATATTTATATTTTGCATTTTTAAAGCGCTCACACAGCCCTCTGGCATCGAGGCGCTGTTACAGGAATTGTGTGCGTAATAGATTTTTGTCTTAGTTGCGTATTTATAACGTGCTAAAACACCCTGAGGTGTCTAAGCACGGACCTGGGGATCGAAATTGTGTTGCTTCGTGTCGTCTTGCTTCCAAGGTGAACACTTTGCAGCTGAGCTATCCTCCTGGGACAATGCATACTCCACCTGGCTGGGATTGGGGGGGATGCATACTCCACCTGGTTGGGATTGGGGGGATGCATACTCCACCTGGGTGGGATTGGGGGGATGCATACTCCACCTGGGTGGGATTGGGCGGTGAGTGGACAATGCACTCAGAGCTAAACACTGTTGTCCTGAACATCCCAACCTGAACATGACATATCAATGCCATATATAAGACCAATGCCGCACATCAATGACAACATGCCAGACGCACAAGCAGGCCACCATGGGTATGTCAAGCAATGCATGACTAAACATGAGTATACCTGTGCCAATGCCGCTAGTGTGATTAGGTACAGAGTAGCAAACACTGCAATAATGGGTGGCAAGTCATTGTTCCGCATCCACAGTACATCCGCATCAGCATGCAAGTGGACACCCTGCATCATCTGTACAACGCAATCCACACTAGCAGACCATTGTGCAGTACACAATGCATCAAATGAACCTGTGTACATACATCCAGGGACATGTGCATGTAAACACCAAATAGCTGCAGCCATGGCCGTTAATCCTAAAGGTGTCAGCTTAGATATTGACTCACACGTACATCTTTGTACTCCCATGCAGGTGATGGAGGCTATCCCTTGGAGCCGTGGCTATTTACCCCTGTACGGAACCCGCAGAACAGGCACGAAGAGGAGTACAATCGGGTTCATACCCGTACCTGTGTTGTGATTGAGCAGACCTTTGGCCTGTTGAAGGCACGGTTCCGCTGCCAAATCAGGTCTGGTGGAGCACTCCTCTATGGGCCTGAGAAGGTGGCAAAGATCACCATGGTCTGTGTCATGGTGCACAACATGTGCATCCGGAGAAACGTACCACTGCCACCGGACATTGACATGCATGCACCGGGTGAGGATGATGAGGATGATGATGGAGGAGAAGCAGCACCCCTGGCAGTACGTGATGCACAAGATGGCTGTGCTGTATGCCAATCACTGATTGACGAATACTTCTTAACCACAGGGACGTTGATGGTAATGTGTCAGTACTACACTGAGCACTGGGACCGTGTGGACATGGACAAAGGGTGTGTGGGGAGTTGGGCACTGTGCGTTGTCATGAATAAAATGTCGAAACACAAAATGAAAAATGTCCAGTCATGAAATGATTTTGAACACAACGGGTGTATTAAGAAAAATAACAATGTAGTGCTTCCACCCTCCACCACTCACACGCATTCCTACCTCCCCCCAAAACACCCAAACACCCCATACCCCCCCAAACAACCCATACCCCCAAACAACGCCATACCCCTCCAAACAACCCATACTCCCAAACACCCCATACCCCCCAAACAACCCATACCCCCCAAACACCCCATACCCCCAAATAACCCATTAAGCCCCAAACACCCCATACCCCCGAAACATCCCATACCCCACCAAACAAAACATACCCCCAATGAACACCCCCATAATCCCCTCAACTCCACCAACACCACCTCCCCCCTCACCCATTGTCAACTCACATACAATGTGGTTGGACCGGCTATTTGCAGGCTTTTTTGTGATGGGGGCAGCATTTCTGTGTGCCTTTCACTGTGCCTCGTCATCCGTACAAGGCTTAAGGGAGTGGAGCTTGCAGGTGTGGTCGATGGGGTGGAGGTGGATGGATTTTGCACCGCCGGTGCGGGTTGTTGGTGCTGCATGTGTTCTAGCATCCTGGTAAGGACCTGTGTGACGGACCCTAAGCTGTCACATATGACTATTGCACTCAAATTGATGGCCGCAATGGGTCCTGCATTCGCCTCCCGTATTTCACGGCGTGTTTCCTCAACCTCGACCACATACTGGCGCACCAGTTTGATCATTGAGTCCTGCCAGGCCTCTACCCTCGACAGGTGTACCTCCATGTCAGTGGGGGCTGTGGAGGTGCAGGGATAGCCTCTGGGGTGCTTGACAGATGCAGACTCCGCAGTTGAACCGCTTGTTCCTGCATGGGGCTGGACGGTGTGCCCTGTGTGGTGTGGTCAGGGGCTGACGGGGGCTTGGTGTGTGGGGACATTCAACATGGATTGTGCCGTCAATGTCATCGCACTCCACTGTTTGCACATCCACATCGCTGAGGGGGGCTGTGGCTGCTGCCTCACCCACAGAACTGGTGGCAGCAGACTGTGTACCATCTGCCTCGCCTCCAGCAATTGTTGCCAAATCAGTATTTGCAGTCTTGTTCGTTGCTGTTATCTCCTCCTCAGCCGGCCTGGCCTGTACAGGTGCCCTGGGTTGCACTCTGGCCCGCGGTGCTGTCTCGGAGGTAGAAGGCCCAGTGCCCTCTGGTCTGCCCTGGATGTTGATGCCCTTGGGGAAGGGGCCTCCCCTTCACCTTCTGTATCAGTGCCTTTGGGGGAACAAGAGATGCAGGGCATCAGTGATGGTGTTACATGCAAGATGCATGAGTTGGTGTGGTACAGTATTTGATTTCTCATGCATTGCATTCTTATAGGTGTGTCACACAGGGTACTTTCAGGGGGTGGGGGGCGTATTGGCATAAGCCCTGGCCTCTCCATTCGGTACTGATGTGTACCAGGTGGCATACCGGTGTGTTGTGGTTTGTGTGATATGTGACATGCAATTGGTCCCTCTGTGTTGGGTGTCTGTTGGTAATGGGATTGACATGCAGCATGCATTTCATTGTGCCAGGGTTTGGGCCTCCATCTGGACATGGATCTGTATATGTTTGTATGATGGGCCATGCATTGGCTTGGCTCACTTTCACATCTGTTGTACTACGTCATGGTTTGGCCTACTGGGGTTTGTGTGGTCACTCACCTCCATCTCCCAATGTCGCCGCACCCGTCTCCATTTTGCCAAAGCCCTCTATGGACTCCATTTGTATGGTGGTGCAGCAGGTCTCTTCCCAGCGCATCAATTTTACTGGTGAGTAGGCACCCCGTCTGTGGCCATGGCCTCCCTGCGATTGGATGCCAGGATGTTACGGACCCAGAGACGTAGGTCATCCCATCGTTTTTTACAGTTTTTGACCGTGCGGGGAGTGGCGCCAACCACTGACACCTTACGCGCAACCTCCTCCCATATTTCTTTTTTTCTTAGTTGGACTTCCCTTTTGACGTTGTTTGCGAAAACCTCATCTGCATGGGCTGCAAGAGTACCAGCCAGCATGTTTAGCTCCTCATCGGAGAAGCGAGTCTTGTGCAGACGGGGGGTAGTTTTGCGGGGAGCCTTGGACATGCTGGATGGTATGGCCCTGCTCTCTACTCTGTAGCACTGCTGGATTGAGAGGATTGCAATGGATTGTGTTCTTAAAGATGGCTGCCGGCGCATTTCCCGTTCCGACGTGGTGACGTTACTTCGGGGTCCGGTATTACGAGCCCGGTATTAGCATGATGTTATTACCGGGTCGTTATTAAGGGGTTGCTTCTTGGCGGAGGCGGTATCAGCGGGTCCTGTGATGGCACTATCAGGGGGTTGGAGGGCCTTTAGCGGTATGGCGGTGCAGCCATTACCGGCATGTGGATTCACGTGTGCTCGCACACTCATAATCAGCCGCTATTAGCGGCGTCAAGGGTGCACGGACGCGCTATTACCTCCATGCCAGTAATGACTCTGTTTTTAGCGGGATTCTTGTAATGAGGCCCATTGTTTTTGTTAAGGTAGGTCGTGTTTTAATGATACATATAAAGTGGGCTCTTGGCATGAACAAGAATGCAGGGCTTTCTTGAATCGGCTTAATAGCAATGCGAGTAAGTTTGAGAACAACTTCGAGTTTATAAAACAGTTGAAAGGAATGAAGAAATACTTTGATTACCAGACTGACTATGGATATCTGGAAGAAAATAAACAGAAAAAGGTTTTGTAAAGGTGATGCCAACTAACTGATAACAATGGTCAACAATATCTAACGTTAATAACATGCCCACATTTCAATAATTTGCCAGCCAGGGAAGTTATTGGATCACAGTATAATGCCCTTCATGCAAAAAGTCATTGTCGCCTGCATGCTCAGGTGAAAGACTAAATTGTTAAAATGTATAAATATCATGCAATAGGCTTCATGAATGGAAGAGATACTTTTAAGTTCTATATTCAGAATATTGTTTTCGGAGGGTATAAGATGTGGTTATTATGCCTGATAGGCTTAATTCTTTATATATGTCCAGCTCTACCCACATCAAGCGGTGAATTGAGATCCTGTTGAAGGTATATTGAAGTTCCGACATACATTTAGGAAACACTGTGAATCATGATGGAAAGGTACATTGAACATTAAAATGTTGACAATGTAAAGTGGAAGATTGTATGTATTTTAGAAATGTGCATGGAACAATATTAATATTTTGGCTAAAATGACAAGATTTGTTTCATTTATTTTTGGAAAATTAGAATGCTGAATTGAAGGTTTATTGCAAACCAATGACAACGAACAAAACGGCTGCATTGTGATATTCAAAAATATTCCAAATTAAAGTCAAGAACTGTGAAAATTGATCAACAGCAATGCGCATGCCTTTATTAAAAAGAAGGCAGTACCCTTGAAACAATGAATCCAGTGACATCATGTGATGTTAATCTTAGACTGCAGTTTAAGTATTATCTGAGCGTACTATGAGCATATTCTGAAATCCTTTAAGACAAATTAACAGCCTAATTCACAGAAGCATTTTATAATGGCAAACCCAAATTGGAAAACGCTCTGTGAATAAGGGCCTAAATGTATTCATGTGTTCCTTTCCCCCATTCTCTGGGTGATGTAAGCAGTGCTTCACTTTGAGTTGTGTGTTTACATACCCTTAATACCTTGAACAAAAACGAATTGTTTTACAGTGCTACCCTCACAATGCAGTGTGGACTTAAGTAGGCCAGACAACAATAAAGGTGAAAGAGTAAATCTTGGGGGCCTGTATTAAGCAAAGAAAGCACATTATTTGTTGGTGCTTGATTGTGGGCAGTTCTGATGGTCCTCTGTGCATACTCTGAGTTGGCCCATAAACATGTACTACAGCTTGGCTAGGAAAGTGCACAAGTATGCACCTTCGAGGGAACATTGTGCCCATCAGGACCGTAAACACCCATACAGCCGTATGAGGCCTCCTTATTGTTAGGTTCCAGTCAGAGCAGGTTGTTGAGACTGATATCCTGCGCTGCACATTGGATAATCTCGTGCTCAGGTCTTGGGAACTCTTACCAGACCTGGTGGATTGGGATACTGATAGTGACATTTAGAAGAGTGGCAACAACCACAGACTGAGCAATTCAACTAGACCCTTAAAGATCTGTTGTCTAAGCTGGTGGACAAGAACGGACAGAACTGGATGAGTTGTTTCCCTGAGCCTTATTAGCAGGAAGGAAAACCCTGAAGCTTCAACTGGGATCTTGACGTTTAATCAAGTTTGCAACCAAGATCCTGATAGGTCCTAGATATGCTCAAATAGGGTTAGGGGAAGCAAGAAGATCATGCTGTCAACACTGCACCATCTTTATATAAAGCTGAATGTAATTATGTGTGTGTATGTTTCTCCGGCTTTACAAATCCACACCATTGAACCCACGTCTACCAAATTTTGCATGGATTCCTCTTTTGCCTGGGGCAAGATCGGAGACTAAGTTCGGATGCAAAAATCTTATATGCAAAAATAATGTTGTATGTGTCTGTGTATTTTTGTCCGGCTATACAAATCCACACTGTTGCACCCACTGCTACCAAATTTTGCATGGATTCCTCATTTGTCTGGGGCAAGATTGTAGTCTATGTTTGGATGCAAAAGATTCACTCTGTACACAACCTAATTTCCTGATGCTCACCCTGATTCACTACAGTAGGTACTAGAAGGAGGCAAAATTTGGAAAAGTGTCTGAAGCAAAATGTTCGATATGTTGGTTATTCTTTTAAAATGTATTACTACTGTATATCGTTTGAAACTGTTTATTAAAGCATTTTTAAAGGGAATAAAAAAAGAATTTTCATTTCTTTTTATCAGGACACTCCAAATATGGTAAATGGAAAGGTTACGGTTTGATTAAGTTCATTCACCAGAAAGGAGCACAATCAATCAATCTTTCTTGGATATTTTCTCAAATGTGCTGAAGCCATTGAGTGACTGAAACAGTCCGCACAAAAAACAAACGTCACTTCGAAAAGCTCCATCTGATGCAAAGTGAAAATCAATATCAAGAGCTTCTGAAACAAAACAACAAAAGGCAGCACAACTTGCCGACCAGAGGACAAGAGCAACATCCTCCAGGGCAAATGAGACACCTCTCGATCAGGACATGGGTAACGCCGGGTACCCCAGCTATTTGTTATACAGAGGACGAGAGACAGAATGGTCTTCATCAGGGAGTTGAAGACTGAACATCGTAGGCAAACATGTGGGCAACTGAAGAGAATCTACAATCGGTCAGGAGATTTACCTATGACTATAAACTCTTGACACAATGGCACGGTCCATATGTAATCTATGGGGTTCTGAGAGATCTAAAGTCTATAAAATACAGGACCAGACCCTTGAAAGAATGAACAAGGAGGAACAAGTCTACTATAGATATTGGCCCCACTACCCCGTGTCCCAGGAGGGCCCCTCAGCACTATAATTTTAGAAAGAAATCGTTTCTTACTAAAGTCAAGACAAGAGCTGAGCTACAATGGTGACAGGTTGGTGGCGTGAGATCCAGGTGCTCTGACTACGGCTGCCCTGTGCAACTCCGGCTGCCCTGTGCATATCAGAATCCAGTGGCTCTCTCTGCTTCTCAGGTCCTGTCTGCATGGATCATGGGAGCCCGAGGCCTCCAGTGGAGAGGGGCATCGAGTCCGAAGCTGGACGTGAAAAAGGAAAGAAAATGAAGCCTTTGTTGTATGTTTTTATTTAGCATGCATGAGTATGAGGGTGTCAGATGTCTATGTATGTTAAGCGAGGGTGTGTCTATGTAAGTTGATGTATGAGTGGGAGTTCAGTGTGAATAATGTGTCTGAATGGGTCCAAGTGTACGTGTGATTGAGAATGCACTGTGAATGGTCTGGATGAGCGTGTGGGGAATGCAGTGTGAATGTTCTGGGTGCACATGTTCATTATTAAGTGAGAGAAGCTGTATGGGTGAGTGACTGGAGGGTGAACTGTTATGAATGTGTGCTTACGTGGCTGTGGCCCAAGGTGCATTAGAGAACTGTTGTTTTCTGGCATGTTTTACTGGAATTTTTTGGTACAGCCAACTTGATAAGTGCTATTACATGGACGAGGTGTCGGAGTGAGTTTTCAAGGGGGGAGGCATCTTGGACATTCGGTCACTGTGCATTACTTACATTAAAAGCAATATCTGGTTAACACAATGTGTGTTCTAACATTGTGGGTGGGGCGGCATTTGTACAGCCATCCAGGACATTTTTCCTTACCATTGCTTTGCATTTTTACTTGTGTTAAGGGCAAATTCATCATGATGAGTATTCTTACATGGTGGGGATAGTACTTGTGCATCCGGCAAGGAGAGTACCTCTTCTTACTGTGTCATGACGTGTTAACTGCCATTAAGGTTGTAAGCAACAGAAGTTTGTTCTTACATGGGAATACTAGCATATATTGGCAGTGCCATCATGAACATATTTTCTTATGGTATCATTACTGGGCATTATATTACCAGGTACCGCCCCCTTGTTTCTGTGCTAGTTGAAACATTTACAGTTCGATAAAAAAAACATACTTACACATCATTCACCTAGACGAGCGCTGAGCGTGCCCCAGCAGCAGCATGGATATCATGGGCAATGCGCATGCGTGGTGGCGCAAACCGGCCCAGAGTGGCACACAGCCATTGCTTTGTTGAGGAGCTTGGGGGCACTCAGCATGGCTCAAAGGGAGCCCCCCCCCCATTTTGTGTTATGCCTCTAATCAAGACCCCCATTCCAGGATCAAACCCTGATGTGATCCCAGAGGACTTGAAACCAACAATGAAAATACATCTACAGAACTCACTGGACACTTCTCAGACATATTTCTTAAATCACCTGGCAGATTTGTCAATCATTTGCACAATCCCATTGGGAAAGTAGTTAATCTCCAACCTCATGATAGGTTTCGATGCAGGGAATATGATGCACCTCGAAGACATTGATAAGTCACAACACCAGTAGTTATTGCCCATTAGCCTGGTGGAAAGTCTCAACTGGTCTTGCCATTTCTGCATGAAATTCCAAATGCGAACAAACCGTCCCCATTTAATGTATACTCAATGCCAAGGATTCATGAATTGATTGAGAAAATTGGCTCTTCTACTTCCATCTCGATCCTGTTTTTAAAAGAAAGTGTATTGGTAAGGGCCACTTGGCGCCAGAAGATAAGGAGAAACCTGTGTTTGTCACCACAGAGTGTCTGTTCCAGTTGTCAATGCGCCTCATTGAATTGCATTGAGGTCCAACAACTTTCCAAAGCTAGAGCCCTCCCTGCTAAGATCTTACCCATAGTTCAGAGGGTCATACCTGAATGACATTGACCCGAATGACCGGAAATTCAGGAGAGCACTTCCTGGTATGGTGTAATGAACCTCGAATTACTTTTAACAACTGTCAGCTAGATGCATGTAGGTCTTTCATCATTCTGTATCACAATCACACATTTTATTGTTATGTCATCCTCTCGGGCT
Organism: Ambystoma mexicanum; assembly: GCF_040938575.1. Taxonomy (NCBI): domain Eukaryota; kingdom Metazoa; phylum Chordata; class Amphibia; order Caudata; family Ambystomatidae; genus Ambystoma; species Ambystoma mexicanum. The sequence continues at coordinate 1,393,881,623 of NC_090935.1, read as the reverse complement.
GCCTTTTTTCTTTGACAAATATAATGTGACAAAATATTATATAATTTCAAGACCGGAATAGGCTACCTTGTCATCATTTTAACATCTTGTAAGTGTGACTGTGTTTATGTAATCAGCTATCGTACAGGTGTGTCCTCCACACCATGATCACCCCCTCACACTCTCTTCCCCTACCCAACTTTTAATTCTTTTTTTATCTGTGCCCTCTCTGAAGTACATGGTTATTTATAGAACAGTGGAGAAATACGTACCTGTATTTTTGCAAGAAACTGCCTTGCCACCGCAGTACAAAAAGTTGAGGCTGCCAACAAGTTTCCCTTCTTTTCAACAGAGAAATCAATTCATCAAAATGCTTAGGGTAGCAGATGCCACCATGCACCTGATGATATAACAGAAGGTATCATCACACAACCTTTGATCCGGTAAATAAAGAAGAAATAATATGACGTGCAGTACTAAACCTGAAAAAAACGTTACTATTTCAACTCCTGAGATACCTCAATATGCAATCAAGATATGCCAGGATAAAATCAAGCATAATCTGCCATGGCTCAGAGAACTGCATGCATGTGGCAGCACAGCCTCTTAAAACCAATTAGTGCCATGTTATGGTTGTTATAGGGTCACATGATATGAACTGCAGTAATATGCTAAGTGTACCCCCGTTTTAAACCAAGTAGTGTTATCTTATGTCAGGTTGAGCCCCATACGCCATGTATAGTTATCATATGCAGGGCTCCACCTACCAAGCCCAAGTGTTGTCATTATATGCCAAGTGCAGCTTCAAACACACAAGTATTGCCCTCTTTTGCCAGGTAAAACCTGCCAAGGCAGGAATAGTTTACATGTAAGGTACAGTCGCCCAGGTTTTAGACCAGGATACTAGTATGTCTGACTTGGTTTCTCTCGTGATCAGGTAAAGTTTTTTTTAAAAAATCTTTTCAATAAAGCTTATTTGGAAAACCCCATGTTATGTTGCAAGACCATCTGAACATATACTTTAGGTACATTGAGTGTGATTTATTCTTTTGTTTTGTAAACAGTACGTGGTAACATAATCTTTTTTATTTTTGTAGCACTTTGAATAATATATATTAATCTTATCCTACATAAGTACATATTTAATCAGCATCAGCAAGCTGGAAGGCTATGTCAGCCTGCATATCTGTGAAAGGCTGCAGGATGACAGTTAAAAGTGGCAAGCACTTAACCCACTGAGCCGTCCCGATCCCATAATACACACTTTATGAAAGTGGGCCTTTTCGCAAAATGGGGGAAAGTACAGAGAGAAGTGCGTTTTACTGATTGCAATAAAATGCCACGAAAGAAATAAAACGTCACACTTAAGTAAACTGTAAAGACGTGAACATCGAATGCACTTGAAATGTACAGAATAAGATAGCTCCTCCTCTACACAACGATAATCGCAAAGATTCCATGGCCAAGTCTTCTGGTGGAAAATGAATAATTGTCTTAAGCCAATAGGTGAAAGTTGCACTCTTCATTAGTTACAAATAGATTCGTTCATGTTTTAATCCTGAGTACTATGGTCAGTGGGCCAGAGGTCGCAGAGATAGTGTCAGGGGTACCAATGGAGTTTCCATGGGTGGCAGTCTCTAACCCTGGCGACCCTTAAATGACGCCATGCTAGGTCTAGTGGATGCTACCACTCCTTCATACATGTTACCACAATGGCTGGACCCAACGAAGATTAACTGAAAGCCAATCAACCCCAACAGTTGAAATGAAGTCCCAAAGAAGTTGAGGCCCTCCATTAATTGAAACATTCTCTAATTAGGTGTGCTGGTGTTCACCATTCCTGACTTTTCTCTTAATTTTATCTTGCAGATGGATTAATGGAAATTTCACCCAGTAGATGTCCTCATCCAGGAATGGCAAGATGATGAACAGCCAATAATGTAGATCAGTTGGAAGATGTTCCTTATTGAGGAAAGGGCCAACCAATGAAACAACATCTAATAGGCCAATCGATTTGATTGATGTAAAATGTAAAATCTTTAGTTTTTTTTCTTTATTGTTATGGTTGATATACAACCTTTCAATATTATAATATTCATAAATGCGCATAAAAATACAATACACCACATTTAGTAATCTAACGATATGTTAATGTGAAAGGTTACTTGTACCATGCACTATCACCACCGAAGTGGTCGCCTGTCTCTCTAGCGGATCTGTAAAAGGACGGCGTGAAACAGAGATGCTGTGGGAGTGGTTAGCAGGGTGCAATGGGAATAGGAAAGTGAGATATGATGTTCTGTTGGCAACATCTGTTCGGTTTGCATTGTTCACTGAGATCAGGTGCGATTTTCGAGTCTGAGCGATTCCCATTTGCTGTTGTGCATGGTTATGTGTTGTTTGTATGTTTTTGCAGTGTGGTGAAGTGCGTGTGGTTTGCTGTGGAGAGATGTGGTCATCTGAGTTTCTGTAGGAGAAGAGTTTGCAGAAAAATTAGGTTTTAGTATTGGGTTAGCTGGGTTTATTTTCTTACCTCTTTGCTTTGGTTTCTGTGGTCTGCATCTATGACCATCTTGTGTGCTTTGATATTCTTTGACATCCTAGTCGACAGGTACATTATGTTGTGGGAATTATCTTCTATAGAAGTCTAGCTGTATGTGGACGTGGGACCTGGAGGTGTGTTCCCCGGTCCTATAAATTAAACAATTTACAAAATCCTCAGCATGTTCATTATTTTAAACCTATATATTCAAGATATCTCACTGTGTCTAAATCCGATGATGCATTATCTCCAACAGAATTGAGAGAACATACTCTGGCCTCTGACATTTCTCTGAAATAATTAAAATGCTTTCTCATCATTTAATTTCTCAATTCCTTCAATTCTGAAAACAATATAATTAAATATCTCACGTTCTCTGTGGCTTCTCCACAAAAGCGGCATACTTCCCTTAGATTCAATCTAGAAGCTGTCACTTTGTGTGTGCTCCATAAGTTCATACGCAGTCTTAAAAATCCTCAGCGTTTTATAGAGCGAGGGAATCGACACAGTTACTTTGGCAAACAATTAAATGTTCTCACTTGAAATTCATAGTTTTTGAAAGTCTTATATCTATGACACCCAGAAATGGTCAAACTCCAATCATATTTCCATAACATTTTTTTTTTGCATTTTCTGGTCTCAGCAAGAAGGTTTCCACGCTAGTACCTGCCTCCTTTAGCCAGACCAGACAACACTTTTTTCCATTCCACCAGTGTGCCACATTGAACGTCTTTTAATAATAGGCGCAAATCTGGAAGGATAGAATTAGCCGGGCCTAGCATTATTTTCCTTAGAAGGCTTAACAAATTCCACGTTATACTTGCAGAAACAGAAAGAAGATCTAACTCATACCGCAGGATCTGGACTGGCGTTCCCTTAGGTATGCTCAGTATCCTTTTCCAGAATAAGCCTACCTATGTATTCCAATTTATTTTGACAAAAAATAGAATGGCTTCTACCCCATATAGTAAAGTCGCGACCACTTTGTGTCTTTAAAAGATCACCAACGGTTCATAAGAGACCCTTCCATATGTTTTATGCAGAATGGACCTGTGGGAGGCTGCTGTTAATATCTTTGATCTTAAATCATCACAAAGTTGTGTTTCATCACGCGTGTCATTAACTAGAATTCCCAAGTATCTATACTCTGAAATTTGTTGTAAAGTTAAATTGTAATTTCTCATCGTAGGCATTATTGCCAGCTTCTTCCTTTGACCTGGTTAAAGCAATTTTTTGTGTTTATCCTAAACCCATTGTCAAGGCAGAACTCCTCTATCTTGTCCAGTTGCCTTTAGATCCCCACCAGGGTTTGGTACAACAGGACCAATGCGTCTGCATAAAGAATCCGTTTAATTGCGGCCAACCCAAGCCTAGGGGGGGAATGCACGTGCTTTTAATAAGTACCCCCCAATGTCAGCAATGTAAAGATTTAAACAGGGCTGGGACCAATATATAGCCCTGTTTTATGCCCCTGGATGTTACGATGAATCTTGAAAGTTGGCCCCAGGAGTTCAATCGGACCTGAGTGGATGTATACGTATATAGATCCTTTATAATCTCCAGCAGATAAAGAGGGCAACCCCAGTTCTACATTTTAGCTCAGAGTATAGCTCGGTCAACCAAGCCGAAGGCAAGGTTGATGTCTATAAAAGCCAATCAGTTTGGCTGACCTGAGCAAAAGACTTTTTCTTTAATGAAGACCAAAGTAGCCGAATTTACAGAGGTACCCAAACCTGAAAAAAAACCTGACTGTAAACGACCCTGCAGGTTGGCTTTATTTGCCCAATTCAATAGTTGCCTTAGCAGCAGCTTCTCAAAGATTTTCCCTTCAACATCAAGCAAAGCAATCAGCCGGTAATTTTCAGGGTCGGACTGAAGTCCCTTCCTAAAAATGGGTACTGTTACATATTTGTTCCACGTATTCAGAATTCTACGCATTGTTAAAATGAACAGAAACATGATACACAATATATTGGCCAAACATTCTGGATGGGCTTTCAGCATCATATTTGAAAGCCCATCAGGGCCCGTGCTCACAACTTATCCAATTTAAGTATAACCAATTTGATGTCCTCACTATCTGTAATGCTGAAGATGCATCGGAGAGAAAGGCCTCCGTAACATTGTCCTTTATTGCTTTATCATGTGTTCTATCTTGCTTTCCGCGCAGGAGTTCATGTGGCACTCCTGGTGGTGCAGCTCTTCCTGTATTTGGTTTGGTGAACAGACCCTTGGTATACCCTTATGGCACCCATGGGTGGGAGTATGACCCTGTACTCCTAGTGTCTGTCTTTGGGCATCTGTATGTGGCCCACAGAGCAGGGTACAGGCTGGTGGCAGCTCTGTGCTGAATTGACAGGTGCTTTGAGCGTCCTCCATTTTGGGATTCCCAGGCCCTATCATTGGAATCAGTGGATTCCTGATAGGAAACAAGATGGCCCCTGTGGCCTCTTGCTTTCTGTTGCCTGTTACTTTACTTTTCCTGAAGTCCCGGAAAGCCCTGACTCCGTCCCTTCCCCCTGACTGGCTGTTGGGTGAAAGTTCCATATATGGTGTTGTGGGGAAGTCCAGGCCCGACTGGCTGGAGTCTTCCCAATGACTGTATGTTGTGGGTACGCCCATGCGGTGGGACCTGGGTGAATGGAGTGTGTGACGAATACGCATTCTGTGTTATGGATGTCGAGTATCTAGTGTTTGACACAATGGGGGTCATTACAACCCAGGCGCTAATTGCGCCAACTTTACCACCATGGTGTAAACTACGTTTACACCATGGTGGATGGCGGATTTACCGCCCCATTCCAAGGTGAGTGGGGCGGTAAATCCCCATTTCCCATTTTCCCTTCCCCATTCCCATTTTTGCCCCATAGGGCAAAATGGGAGTGGGGAAGGCGCTAATTACGCCACCGTAAATTACGGTGGCGTAATTAGCATCATGGCAGGTAAGCACCATGGATTTTAACGGCTGCTAAAAGCAGCCGTTAAAATCAGAATAGGCGTTAAGGGTTAACGCCGTCGTTCACCCTTAACGCCGGGGTTGTAATGACCTCCAATGACTGAGACAGCCCTGCCCTCAACTCGTATGAATACAGTGTGTAGTGCTGAATGGCAGGGTGCTTGTCCAAATCCACATTCTGTGTTGTGACTGTCTGGATGGAGAAGAATGGCCTGAATGCACTGTGCACCTAATTGGCTACATGACTGCCCCTTCTGAATGATTGGTTGCCTGAGTGTGACCCAGCGGAGAGAATGGGAGATCAACAGTATATCTGGGGTCCTCTCACTGCTAGAAATTATTCAGAAGCTGACGTTGAAACTGATGTTTAACTTTGAAGCCCACTGAAAGAAGAAGAACTGCTGCTGCTGTCCTTTGCTATTCTGAAAGCTGCTGTGCCTTCAAAGAAGTGATCCAAGAGAGGACCTGGGTAGGAGACCTCTTTCCGAGCTACGAGGGACCATCGTGCACCAGCTGATCTTTGCCAAAGCTCCCTGGTAGACAGACCCATGAAAGGCTGCCGACCGGAGCAGTTGACTGCTGAGAAGAACGGAGAAAAGCACCGGACAGCCATCCACCGTCGCCAACCGCTGTCGTCGACCAGAGATGCAGTGCTCCTTTGCCTAAGACATTTGACCCAAGGACTCCCTTGGTCATCACTGTCACCGCTTTCATCCTGCCGGAGGAAGTCAAGGTCGCCAGTGACCGAGGAGAATCCGCCGGTGGGTTTCCTGCCACCCGAAGACCTCAGAGACACCGACAAAGCTACTGGAGCCAGCCTTGGTCCCGTCCCGCTCAGAGACGCCAGACGCCGATGACACAACGCCCTTGCTGGGACAAAGATCTTCATTGACTCTTTGCAGCAACGAACATTCGTCGACAAGATGCACCGCACGCCTCAGCTTGCAGGACGTTTTCGGCCAATCGCCAACGAGCACCGCAAGAACCGAAGCTGCTGCCGCAATGACAGTGTTCACCCTTTTTCCTCGTGGGATCTCAAAGATCCGTGGCTCCTGCCTTAAAGGGAGACACTCAAGAAGGATCAGTCGACGACCTGATGTCGACCTCTGCTATACAAGGTACATTGGGGTTGTAGAACTATTTAGAAGGAAATAAGACTCTTGTGAACAATATATGGACTGGGCTTGTACGATACATCTTTATTTACAGGTTGCCCAGGTGGGGTGATCTCCACACGGAAACTGTGTCTAGTGGTAAGGGCCAGTATTCTGCCTATGGTTCTAACCAACTATTTCCCTCCTATGTCTATTGTTGGTTCTCTTTATTACTTCATCTGAGCAACATTTAACCTAAGTACAGTTGATGCACTTTAATGAAATCTGATAGTAATTGTGGTAACAAATCGAACTGTGTATATATTTGCCATTGTAGATTAACTGAGCACAAAGTGAGTTATTGTGATTGTGTATATAATCTTGAACCTTAATTATATAAAAACTGTGTTTTCACTAATACAGTGTGTGGACATTCCTTTTTTGGGGCTCGGGGACTACACTGTACTTAAGAACCAGCCCGCATCACCTCCTGAGAGCTAAGCCTTGATTGCTCGTCCATTGCTACCAACAATAGAGAATCTTGGCTGGGGTCCTCTGTGCCTCTCCTCTGCCATATAGAGAGCAGGAGTACAAACACTCCCCTCCGGTGCTTTACATTATCTAAGGTCAAATCCCATCGTTCGCTCGGGAGAGTTTCCCCCCTCTGCGAGACACCCCACCCTCCCAAGAGAAAATATGTTTTCAAAATGTGCGTCCCATGCCTCTTCTGATATTACTGTGGCGTGTAAGGCTAACTGGTAGGAGGTTAAATTCCATTTAACAGGGCCCAAATCTCTGCGCTATTTTTAGATAAAAGGACTTTCAACATTTCCATATGACTTCTCTCAGTATTAGCGTGCACAACTTCTCGAATTGCACCCCTATTCACCCTTTTATTGGCTTGGACATTGGGGGGGGCCCAGAGGGACCTTCTATCACAAACTGGTTGAGAACGGTAGGATAGTCCTGTATCTGATAGTTATTCTCTGTTAACTGAGGATTAAAGAGAACCAGAGAAGAACTAGACCACTTAAAGTGTTTCCTTCCCATAATCACCATTAGATTTAACAATATAAATCTTTTACCAGTGAAGGTGTCGGAAAAAGCCAGCTTGTGCTGACCAAATGATGGTCATTTTCTCTCTGCAGAATCACCGCTAGATCCTCAATCCACCAGTATAGGTCCTGGGAAAAAAACCTTGTCCAATGTGGACTATAGAGACCCTCTAGCCCAGGTTGAGCGTCATGGTTTGTGCCCCGGGAGCGTACCGTTAACCATCAGAAAATCTCGGTCTTCATAAAATCCAGTCACACCTTTTTTCTAGTCTGGCTTTAGCCACTCGACTCAGTAAAACACGCACCTGAAATTAGCAAGCACTGTGTAAACATATGGCGTATGGTCGTGACATTTGTTATTAATGCTTCTGTGGTTATCGCTAGAGGATTCAAATACAAATTTAGTAATGCCACCGCCCCCTCCCACAACCCTCGTACCAGACCAAGATAATTTAGCCAATTGGGTAAACATATTTGTAGATGACCAAGGGACAGGGCTGCACCCATACCATTGCTACACGATGTGATAAGGCCTGTGGTTGGTCTGCCTGCTCTTCCCCTTCTGGCATTAACCTGGAGCAGTGAGTACCCATCCACAATTAGAACAGATAATAACCATTTTTCCTGGAGGGGGAAAACATGTAAAAGCCTAGAGGATTATCATGCTCTTGTAGGAGATGTCTAAAACCTCTAGTATTCCAGCTGTCCATTTGAATCTTCATATGTCGATCCCCCACTGAAAGCTAATTATTACCAGTTTTAACTAGAAATGCCTCAGAGAACCAAGACCAATCCTCTACATCCTTTTTTTATTTTCCTCAATTGGATGGGTAAACTCAACATACCTATGTCCCGGGGCCTCCTTCTGGCAGGTCACCCTTAGCTGCTCAAACTAGTATGTGCCCTCAAAGCTAACCAAATCAAGGCAGGGCGGACATCTCACCTGTTCTTTCTCCCATTCAGAAACCTCGAGATAACAAAGCACAGGGGGCGAAACTGAAGCTCAATTTCTATGATTACCTGTTTTATTAATCTAGAGTAAATGTGCAAAAATATTCATTTTTTTTATTATACTTATGGTTTATTATAAACCTTATACAGCTACACAGATTAACATATCCATTAGAAAGTATGTTTTTGTTACCTTGCCCATTATACAAACTTCAGTTTCTTTAAGAATTGAATTGTACTAATTAAAACTGGTGTAAGCCTAATGAAACTGGTCCATCCCCACAGTTACAGTAAAACAATAGAATAAATGGACACCAATGAACACACCCCAGTAGGGAATGAGACCAGGAGAGATTGCAAGTGAGTACAAGGTATTCATTGTATAAAGATAAGGTGGGGCACGCAGGGGACTCTGCTACCCCTAGTGTGCTCTGCCCATCATACAAAAACTTCACATTTTATGTCAAAAACACATCTTCTATGACGTGTGCTATACGGGTTACACAAATACATTTCATTGGCTCAATAGAAGAATATTGTATACAATGTTTACTGATATAGGTGCTGGATTGACCCGAGGTTGAACTTGTTGCTTCTTGAGGCGTGTGGGACAGCTGGGCTCATCAGGGAGGGGCGAAGGGTCACGGTGTGTCCACGCAGCTATAACTCTAACTAAGCTAAGCTTCACAGTAATCATGGGCATGCAAGATTTAATAAGAAATTTAAGATTCATCACACACATTGTCATCTATAAATTGTTGCAGTAGGTTTGCACTCTTGACCTGGGCCAAACTGGGGCAGAGGTGCGGTGGTCCAGGTCCCTTATCTTGGCGGGTGCTGTCAGGGTACATTTATCAAGTGCCTCGAGGATCAAACAGGGGTGTCGGGATTTGTAAGTAAATGGAGAATATATGTTTTCTCAAGATTAGTTATATGAAGGCAATCAAGGGTAGGGGTCCTACTCCTGCTACATCAAAGAAACAAGGGGTTTTAAGGATCAAGCAGACAGTAACTTCTTAAGGTGGGGGTTGTTGGAGCAGGAGCAGGTTTGTGAAGACAGATGGTTTCCATGAGCCTGGCTCTGGTCCGGTCACACACAGGGCAGTGATCTCAGAGGAAGAAGAGAGATATAGTGTCAGCTTGCAACATTTCATGCCCAAGCTTCCGTGAGAACAGGACAGCCACAGCACAGACAGAGGGGAGAAGATGGGGGTTGCTGGGCTGTCCGTGCGTGGCACTGGACAGGGGAGAGATGTAGGCTTGCCGCTGATGGTTTCATGTGCGCCCTAGTTAAAGATGGAGTTGTGGTTAATACAAAATGGAGTCTCTTTGGTCCTGGAAAGGCATTTTTTGTAAAAAAAAATGTTTTATTTGATATGGCTGAATTCTATCAACCTTTCAAAAACATATTCATACAACACATACATAAATCATTTCAATGAAGAAAATATATATGTAAAACAAACCACTCAATTAGAGGTGCGTACCAATTATGGCCATTTGATTGATTGAAGCTCTATATTGTCAATATACACATTTTTTGTTCTACTGGTCATTATTCATGATGTATTATAAAAAGGTAGATTCATTTTCTTGCTTTTCCACCTCCGCCACCCAGCATTCAGATTGGGATATATTTCCCAAAAATTGGCAATGCCTGGTGAACGCTATTTGTCTCTGAGTTGTTAACATGCTACACTCTGTAAACAGGTGGGCAAGAGTCTCACACTTAGTATTGTCTTTACAAAACCGAAATACATTTTGTTCAGGATTCACTACTCCTCGTCTTGCTTTGATGTCCCGTGTTATCCACAGGTTAAAGCGAAGGCTGAGTATTTCACACCGATATTACGGGGCAGGTGAGCGAATCAGGCAGTTTGGCAAGATGCTTAGTTTTTTTGGAGGAAATCATACTGCAGCACCATCGGGATACAATCGACATGATTCGCAAGTATTAATCCAGTCAGTTTGATAGATTTTAGACTTGGCTTTGTCAGGATTATACATCAACAAATTAATGGAAATTTCAGCTTTCGCTAGTGTCTCATACACATTATCTAACCAGTTAGAGATAAACTTAGATTGTTTTTTTGAAAAGAGATATTGCGAAAGGATTTCAAGCAGTGTATTGTCATTTGTTGACATCAGACATTTTCTGAATAATGAGCACATGCGCACCTGTACTGGCCTTCGAGAGAAAGTAAACCAAGTTCGTATCTCATCCACGGGATCGGAGTGCATTGGGGAAGAAGAAGAATTTTACGCCAAAATTTTGCTTCCCATTGCGTAAATTTAAATTTTGAATGAATCAGGAAAGTTTCAAGGCCATATAAAAGAACAGGGCCAATTTTTTGGTCCAAAAGTGCCATGCAGGTAGAACAGAAAACTTTCCATATTTATGCATTATAATGCGTGCCTGTGACATGGCCGATACCAACTTGGACTCCACCCTCTCGATCTGACCATGTGCTCCTTGCTGACCATCAAAGATCGTACCCAAGTAACAATAGTTTGGGACCTCACTAATTGGAATTCCACCAATGGTCCACATGTATGTTAAGGGCCCTGAGCGTCTAGGCGAGTATTGTACGATCTGGGTTTTAGTTGGATTAATAGATAATTCGTTAAGATTTACATATTCTTGGAACACACCTAATAGCCGTTGTAGTCCGACCTGGGTTCTAGAGACAAGAACCAGGTCGTTAGAGTACATCAATGATTGTACTTGCTGATCATTCAGTTTTGGAGAGTCTGATATGACTTGTGCCAACGGTATTTTAACATCGTGGATGTAGTAATTAAACACCGCTGATGCTAACAAGCATTCCTGTTTTAGGCCTCGGTGTGTGGGGATTATTTTCGTTAGAATACCATCTAGAGTAATGCGTATTTGAACAAAAGTGTTATAATGTAGTGCGTGAATGATCTCAAATAATGTTGTTGGGCAATTGTCTCTTGCAAGCTTCTGTAGTAAAAGATAGCCACTTACGGAATCAAAGGCGGCATTTAAATCAATGAATGCAAAAAAGACTTGTTGCTTGTTCTCATGGCAATGAGCCTTTATAGCATTCAAGATCAGAAGGTTGATGTTGGTACCCATGCCAGCCATGAAACCTGTCTGATTTGAATCACGATGGTTATTGATTCCTGTCCAGCAGTTAAATTTATGAAGTACCAGTTTAGTAAAGATTTTTCCAGGGGCATCTAATAGCGCGATGGGTCGATAATTTGCCGGGACAGTCCGATCACGCTTTTTAAATATTGGGATTATAATTTAAGATTTCCACGAGGGTGGAATAAGACGAGTGGTTAGAATATCCCGAAAAATTATGGACAAAATGTGTGCCCATCTATATGGATGTTTTTTAAACATATAGTTTGAAAGACCATCTGGAACCTCAGCTCTCGAAGAGCTTAACTTCTTGATGATATCATAAATGGCTTCTTCTGAGGCTTCTAGTTCCGAAGACGATATTGACAACACTTGCTGATCGAAATTTTCATATTTGGGATCAGCATACAAGGTAGATAAAGTGCTTGACCCACAATTGCTCAGCTATGTCATTTAGGGGTCGATTCATGGAGCAAACGTGCGACGAAAATCCCAGCGCAAGCAGGCGCAAGGTGGCGCAAGCGTGAGAAACCCAGCGCACGCGCACTCGTGCAATTCAAGGAAGATGCTGCGCATGTTTCCCGCTGTCCGTGCGCCAAATCCTGCCATGTCGCACGCGGGCACATACGGCGTGCGCTACGCGCACAGCAAAAGCGCACATAGCGTGGCGCACACAACCAAAGTGTGCGGAACAGTGGGCGTAACACGCGGAATGGGGAATAACGCGTGAAAAAGAAGGCGTAACTGGGGAAGTACTGCAGGGAACTACACGGAACACCCACACACACGCGAACAACCCGTATTCATGGATTCGAATACGGGAAACCCGCGCACGGCAAAAGACGCACACAGGCGTCAACCCGTCCGCCACACGAAGGCAGGCGGAAGCGTCCCCGCACACAGTATAAAAGTGCGCGCAAACAACAAACACGTATATACAGCTACGATGAATGCCCCATTTGTCGCAGCACTGATCGTGGGACACCGCAGGAGGAGGAGAATAGCCAGGGCACGCATTTTCGCACCACGGACAAGCCTTTTTGGGATGCCTGACGACCAGGTCTACGGCAGATATAGGTTTCCACCCCATATCATCCTAGACCTGGTCAGGGAGTGGGAAGATGACCTTACATCCCCCACCCTTTGCTCCCAAGCATTGAGCCCCTTGGAGAAGGTGCTCAATGTCCTGCATTTTTTGGCTGGGTCGTTTCAGCGGACTACTGCCATAGTGGGGGGGTCTCACAGGCCACGCAGTCACGCTGCCTACACCAGGTGCTGGCAATCATGACAGCGCGCCCCTCAGTCTGCAGGCACATATACATGCCCAGAACACCCGCAGAAAAGCAGGCCGTTGTCCTGGATTTTTTCAGGGTGGCACACTTCCCCAAAGTGCTCGGTGCCATAGATTGCACCCATGTGGCCCTACGTCCACCTAGGGCCACTGAGTACATCTACCGAAACCGCAAGCACTGGCATCCCATCAATGTACAGGTGGTATGTGATGCAAAGGGAATCATCACCTCTGTCTATGCAAACTACCCTGGCTCCACCCATGACAGTTTCATATACAGAATGTCCGCCCTGAGCCGGGCCCTGGAAGCTGGGCAGCATGGCGACACATGGCTCCTAGGTGAGTACAAATGCCCTTGCAAATGCATGCATGTCACACACACACACACATACACAAACCCCAATAATCACAACCATTTACACCTCCCCAGGGGACAGTGCCTACCCTCTGAGCAACCACATGATGACGCCAATCCGGAACCCCACCACACCACCCCAGGTAAGATACAACGCAGCCTATATTGCAACCAGGGCCATAGTGGAGCGCACATTCGGAGTGCTCAAGTCACGTTTCCGCTCCCTTGACTGCTCTGGCGGGCAGCTACTCTATGCACCCCCAGTAGTGTGCAGGATCATTGTGGCAGCATGTGTCCTGCACAATGTTGCAACACGGCAGGGCGTACCGGTGGACATGGTGGTGCCCCCACATCCCCAACCAAAGGCAGAGGCACTGCCCATGGGAGGGGACAGGGCACGTGGTGAGGAAGCCCGGACCCAGCTTGTGGCCACATTTTTCACCTAAACTCCCACCCCTGCGGAGTGCACACAGGCCTGGCACATACCAGGTGACAATCGATGATGACAAAGAGACAGTCAACTGTCACAACCCTACCACCCTGAGATAGTTGCCATGGAAGTGCCACATTGTCTGCATCCCTAGCTACTTAAACACAAGCTATCCTGTGTGACCAAAAGGCACACATATGACATGACATGATATGGCATTTGTAACGTGCCTATACACAAGTATTTCAAGGTGCGATGAGGCAGGGAGGGGGGAACAAGGGAAGACAGACAACAATACTACTAGGCCAGGTGTCATTTAGATTGTGCAAGTGCAGGAGTAGGGGGAAGGGAAAAGTGCAAGGGGAAGGGGATGGGGGAGTGCAGTACAGTGTAAGTAGACTAAAAAAAAAATAAATAGGCCAGCTGGTGGCAACTGCAAAGGTAAGTGCAGACAAGTGCTGGGAAGGGGGGCTGTAGGGATAGAGAGACAGTCCCGCAGTGCAGGGGTTGCCAGGGAGGCAGTGCAAGTGGAGAGCGGCTGGGCCACGGACCGAGGTCGGTGAGAGTGGCCCATTTGCAGATCCAGTGCAGTTCCAGTGAAGAATTTTGCAAGGGAGAGGCAGAGAGAAAGCAGAAGCAAAGAGGAAGGTCTTGAGGTGCTTCCAGAACCGGAGATGGTTCTCCTCAAGTTCCAGTGAGGCAGGAAGGCTGTTCCAGAGGGAGGCCCCTGCCGCGGAGAGAGATCCACCCCCAGCTAGTTGCTTTGAGAAGCGGATGACCCTGACATGCAAGGTGTGAATCACACACACCTGCAAAACAGGCCATGGCCATCACTGTTATGTCACTCAAACCCTCCCAAACCACAACATGACATGGCAAGCAATACCCATACACCAACACAGTACCAATAAGGTACACATTGCCATGTCAAGAATGTACAGTGGCATCAGACAAAGATGCCTGACATGGAATCAGATGAAATGACTGACCAACAACCTCCCACCCAAAATAAGTCATTTCCAAATGCATTACAAGAGTTGTAGACGTAACATAACAATGAATGCCTGTCTACATGCACATTGTGCATTGCAAAATCAACACAGCAGCTTCTGTGTGCTGTGTCCAACTCCTGCAACACACTGCTCAGCGCACAGCACAGTGAACAGCCATTGTGTGAGATGCACACCCTGAGCATCACATCTAAGCGACAGACCACATCGAAAAGCAAATTAGGCATGTACAGGATCCATAATTGGTCACAGAACATGTGCTGCGGGGACACAGTGGGCAGCAGAAGGCAAACAGTGTACACGTGGATATGCAAGGGTGGTTGTACATGTAGTGCATCATAGTGCAAGTGTGTGGGTCAGTAAGGACATGCACTCAACATATGCATGTGCAATAAAGTGACCATCAGTGTCCTCTACACATCACATGTGAACATTCGCCATGTGTACACCCCAGCATGTCAAACCACAACTATCCCCTCACACCTGAAAGGTAAACACAACACAAGAACAGGCATTGATCTGCAGAACACAGCATGTACATAGGATACCACCATTACAATGTCAGGGTTCCCATCACACTGCAGGGCAAGGCAACTATCAACAACAAACCCCCCCCTCCCTCACAAATGACCATGACCCGCTGAACAACTGCACCTAGGTCATGGAGCCTTCAACCCTCAATTTCACCTGGCCACAGGATCACCCTTCCCCTTCGTCACCATCTCCCACCTTGTGTGTAAAAAGGTGCCTGCACCCTCAGAGTCCACCCTCATTTGCAAAATCACAAAATCCAAGCCAGAAAAATGAACCAGAACACCCTCCAGTAGATGACTTGACGTAGCAGTACCTCACAAAGGCCAAGTACTACCACAATGATGCAACAACCAAGGTAGCACAGTAAAACAATGTCACAACAGGATCTGAACCATGTGTGGTACATAACAGAGAATGATCCACCATGAACGGATGTGTACTGTCACAGGTCCCGTGTACAGGCGCAGGAGTGTCACGAAACAACCACCCCCACCGTGTCCCGGGTGCCTGCAAGGTCAAACTTACACAGGCCTCTGAGACCCTGGTGGGGAAGGAGGGTCAGGGATATGCAGTCGGGACAGCTGTTGGCACACTGGAAAACTGGAATGAGTGGCAGGAGAGGGGAGGAGGAATGACACATGAAAGTAGGGAATGCACGAAAATGTACTACCTGCATGAACACATACACAATCCGAACAAACTTGGACATCATTGTCATGGCCTTCTGTAGTCCAGGCTTAGGAGTGGCACGAACCAACCACCCCCTCTAGGGTTTTGGCACCTGCAAGTTTGGGGCTTACACAGGCATCCGCAACCCCAGCGGGGAAAGAGGGTTAGGGAACGTTGCTTGGATAGGTACGGGAAGCAGGAACACCGGGTAGAGGGTACAGGGTTTAAAATTGGATAGGACTCTGTGTGATTAGGGGGAAAAAAAATACCAAATTGAATTACACATTCATCCATGCATTAGTGCACCCCCCAGCAAGCCTATGCAGAGCAGTTTGAAACAAAAACAACAAGACACTTAGCTCTGGTTTTGAGTGCTGGCCTCCTGCCTGCGCACTCTCAGGTCCGGTTACAGGAGAACTGCAATGCTGCAAAGAGAGCCACAGTCAATAATTTGTATGTGCCCATTACACAAAAACACACCACCAAACATGCCCCATAGCAACAAATTACTCTACAAACAGACAATCTGGTGTAGATGCTTCGTTCCCATATATAACATTACCCCTGTGATGGGTCATACACAGTCAATGCAGTAAGTCAGCCGCCGGTGGGTGCGTGGCAAATGGAACACCAATGTGTCACAATTCACACAACATGCAATGTTCCCTGGGTAAGCAGACAGACCCATATAGCAAGGCATGACTTCAGAACAAGTTGTGTTCCACAATGACCAAAACAAAGTTGACAGTGCATGTATCAAAATGTACATGGAAATGAAATGCACTGCACCCGAGTATGTCCCTTGCTGTATGTCCCTGTGAGCTGCCCCTTACCCATGTCTCGGAAGGCTACATGGTTGATACAAGTGCCTCAATGGACCTTGGTGTACCAGAGGGTATGTGCCACTGCCCCTGCAGGTGTCCCAGACAACCTTACAATCAACAGCCATCAGTCCACCAACACATCTGAGCTGCATTGTGTGCTTCAACACCAATATTCGTCCAAGCTCACCCTCAGTGCTGTGACTAAGCCTGCATGTGCAACTCTGTTGTGGCCCCCCTGTGCTGCTCACCTTGCCTGGAGTCCCTTGGAACACGTCAGCAGTTCTAGGATGTAGGTCTGCAATCCCTGTGCCTCTGCTTGTGCACACATGTGCATGTGGGCACCAACAAACGTGTCCAGAATTCAGACGTCCAATGGGCCATGTCCGCTGGCAAAGGTGCTCTGGAGGCTCATCCCTCTGCAGAAAGGGCATGAAACACATGATTAATGCTTTAAAGTCATCTGTGTGTGTCTCTTCAGGCATCTCATTACTTGACCATGTCAGAGACTTACATCAGAAATCACACCATCAGTCCGTCTTTCACATCCAAAGTGTGGAACACACTATCTACGGCATGAATTGCAACAAGCACGTGTACAGTAAAGATAAGAAACATACTACACAATGCATAGCAATGAATGTACACATTAATCATGAAACACCCCATCTAGCAAAAGCTGAACAGTGGACAATAACACCACAATCATCCCCACTAGGGGTGTCAACAAAAGTCACACAGCACCAGACATGCCAAAGATATGACAGTCCAAAGCCCTTGTGTAATTGGTTGTCACACCGAACCATCCTTGCGAGCCCATGGATAAGGGAGGCAGGAGTGGCATATGTGAGTCAAGGACCCCAAGCAGCAAACACATACACAAGACAAGCCTGAAGGGCCCAGCTGGAACACAGTGGATGCCTTCAAAAGCCACAAAGCACCGCACCGTTACATGAAAGCACAATAGACAAGCAATTTTAAACTTTATTAACTAATTACACTAACTATGAAAAACCTACATTACCTAATTAAACTAACTATCAAACAGAAACTTAACTAACTAAAATGGCCACATACGACCCGGGGAGGAGGGGAGGCACCCAGGAGGGGGGAGGTACAGGGTGCTGCTCAACACCCACATGCGATGATGCTGAGCCAAAAAAAAAAACCTCCATCGGCTCAACGCCTGCACAGCCCGACCTATGTGGGAGATAGATGGTCGTCCGAGTCTGGCTCCTCCTGGAAAGGAGGATGTGGCACAGTAGCCTGGCCATGCCTAGCCACAGCTTGCCCCTCGTCGGCAGCAAGTCTGCCGGACGGGTGAGCCTGGTTCTGTGTGGCGATGTGATGTAGGTCTGCATGCAGAACCTCACGTGATACACGTGCTTCCTCTTGCAAGGTAGCACGTGTAACACGGAGTTCCTCCTGCAAGGCCTGGCTGGACAACCGCTGCACCTCCCGGCAAGCCTGTAGCTCAGCCAAGATGGTACGCTCAAGCTGTGCAAACCTCTCCTCTGCCCGCTGCCTCTGGGACATCATAAGGACACCCAGAGTGCATTTGAGGGAAGCATGCTCCTCCCTCAGGGCATCCATGTGCGCCTCTGCGTGAGCAGCAATTGCTTGACGCAGAGACAACATTTCAGCCTGGCGTGCCCTGTCTGAGGCCGCCATGCCCAGCCTGAGCGAGCGGGCCGTGGACCGTGCCGCCTGCTGCTGGAGAAGCACCTGCCTAGCAGGGGGGAGCACAGATCGGGCCACACGCTCCATGCTCTTAGCAATGTTCTCCATTGCTGCCCCCTGCCGTTCTGAATTGGCAGTCATGTCTTGCTCCCACTCAGTATACTGCGGTTGCGCGCCGTGACCGCGTTGCCGGGCTTGACCCCTGCGGGACCCAAGGACCGGGGCACCTCGCTGTGTTGGCACCACCTGCGGCTGCACGACTACATGCCCCCGTCGACGTGATGTCCCAGGCACATCAGTGACTGGTGTAGAGGGTGACCCTGCGTCCCGATCCACCACGGGCGGAGGAACCAAGACTGTCTGATCCCTCAGTGCAGGTGTCGCAGACAGAGGAGTGTCCACATCAGAATCACTCACCCCTGACACATGGATTTGATGCTCATCCAACTCAACATGGACGTCAGAGTCGTCATCAAGGCTCGACTCATAGGCAGTCAGAGACAAGATGGACTGTAGCACTTGGGGGTTTTCGTGGCCTACCACCCCACGACCCCCACTTGTGCCGGGTTGATGTAGTGGTAACAACCTTGTGTCTGGCATGACAACACCATTCTCCGCCTCCATTGCGTCATCATCTGAAAAATAGAGAGAAAAAAGGTCAATATACATGTCAGAAGCACACAACACACAAACACACCGACAACAAACGCATCAGGCAGACATGTGACACACAACATATAACCTGGCATGCATGCTGGATCCACTTTGAATTGCTTCTGTGATCAGACCTGTTGAAAGGTGGCAGTTTCCATGGAAGTGGGTCTATGCAGTGCAGAAAATGTGTACGCCACTCACTACCTACATGTACAAGGACTCCATGGTGTGTGCCAGGAAATGTGAAGGCAGTGCAAGGTCAAATTCAGGCATCACGTGCATTCAATGTGTACCATATCTAGAAGCCAAGCATCCCTCCACCCCAGTACAAAAGCAGGGATGCCTAGCATGGTATCAAAAGGCTGACCATACACCTGTGTATTGACAGGCAGTGTTGACTGGCATCAACAGCTTAATGTGAATCAAGTGACAACACTGCAAATGATGATGGGACAGTAAGCAGGACACATGATGAAAACTCTGGAGGCCGCCCACGTGTGAAGAAGACACAACAACAGTTGGACAGAGTCATTGGCCATTGAACAGGCTGAGGCCTGTGAGCCACACAGATTGTCAGACCCTAAACATGTGTGCAACGCAGTACTGAGCCACAGTTGACATGTGAAGGCTGATGAGATGCCATGCAATGTATGTCACCCAGGACTTGTATTACAGTGATCATCCAGTCAAGGACACATAGGGGCATGCGTGCAATGCACATGGAGCATGAATGGGCACTCATGTCCCTGCGGGACATCTGACCTATGCACATTACAAGTGCGATACCCTGCATCAAGGTCTAAGGCTGTACCACACGGCATATGTCTGGCAGATTCTACGCTGGGAGTTAGCATCTACACAGGACGCATGAACAGGAAAGTACACATTGCCAAGATTGAAGCAGACCAGTGCAAAGGTGGAACTGGGGTGCAGAGTGGCGGAGGAGGGGCAAGGGAGCATGCCTACATGGAGTCCCTGCATGCAGGCAGAGGAGACATGCATCACGGAAGCATTGCATTACTTTCACATCAGAACCATGTACACGTCACATGTAGTGGCAATCATGTACAACACATCCCACAAGTGAAACACACACGTCCTCAACAAACACGCATCAACACTCACTGGACAGGACATCAAAGTCCAGCATCTCTCCCACTCCTTCGACCAATTCAGGTGGTATGAACTCCGCAACGAGTGCCTCATGCGGAGTGAGCTCTTCCTCCTCTGGTGCAGGCTCACCTCCAGTCACCAGAGTCAAGTTGTAATTAGAGGCACGCTTAGCCTTAGTGCTGCGTTTGATGTCATTCCAACGCTTTTCGCACTCTTGCGCCGTGCGCACCTCATGGCTGAATGAACTGACATGTTCCGCAACATGCTTCCAGTGGGTGTCACGTTGGGCAGCCGTAGTCTGACTATTGGCACCCACTAGCATGTCACGGCTGTGGCCTGCACGTAGCCCATGAGGAAGTCCAGTTCCTGCTTGCAGAAAGGCTTCTTCCTCGATGTGCAGGAGGTCGTGGCTGTATGTGGGGTCCCAGCCTGTGCTGCAGGTGCAACCTTCCTCCTCTTGGACTGTGGCGCAGGAGGTCGTGGCTGTATGTGGGGTCCCAGCCTGTGCTGCAGGTGCAACCTTCCTCCTCTTGGACTGTGGCGCAGACCCTGGCTGGCTAATGCCGCCCTGAGCAGTATGGCCAGTGGGTTCGGTGGATTGAGCCAAGGGAGTGGCAGGTGGAGGGACGACCAAAGGCCTGACTTGTGTCAGTGGCAGCTGGGTGCCCTCTAATGGACCCTGCGCAGCAACATCAGCTGTGGCAGGGTCATTGACCGCAACGGTCCTGGTTGGCAGACTCACAACCGGGGTGTTGTTGGGTGCATCTGCCCCTGCACTTGCCAACACCCGGCTGTTCGGGGCAGCAGATGACATAACTGCCCCAGGGACACGTGTCTTGGTCTGAGCAGCCCGGCCTGCCCCTATGGTTTCCCTCCTGCCCTGTTGGAAATCTACCAAGGGCTCCTCAAGTGCCAACGCAGCCTGCGCTGGCAGACCCTGAGCCTGGGTGGCGGTGTCTACAGCTGCACCTGCAGCTACTACTACCCTTGGGCCTGTGGCAGTCGATGGAACGGACTGCCGGGTCACACAGGCGCCAGTGCCAGATGCAGAAGCTGCATCCCCCGGAACCACAGGGGGTGGTGGCATGACTGCACCGACACATGGCACAACATTGTGCTCAAGTGGCGCACCCCTGCCTCTTCCCCCTCTGTGGCCGCCCTGGACACCCCTACTCCCTGGTCGCTACGGCTACGTCCCCGACCACGCCCACCACAAGGAGTACGCCCAGCTGAGGCGCCCCTCACCTTTGGTGTCCTCCCAACCATGGCACAGATGTAGTAGTGCCGGCACAGATGGAGTAGTGCCAATGGGAGGTGTACACCACAATTGACCTGGGCAATTGGGGTGAAGGGGGTCGGAAGCAAGATGTTAACAGCCCCCCTGCACCTGCAAGGCTGTATGTGACCCCAGTGATGTAGTGACGGGTCACGCAACGCTCAGGCACTCCAAAACTGCAGTAAAACCATGCAGGCAACCCTGCAGCCTACGTACGTGGATTCAACCTCCCGCAGTGCGCGGTGGCACCCAGTAACACAAATAACGCGTACGCGTGGGACACGCAGGCTACTATGACATCGAAAATGGGTGCGATACACAGGGGCACCCGCAGTGGGAAAAATAGCGGGTGCGACTCACCGTCTGACTAGCGCGATGCAGAAAAACACGCGTAGCCAATACCCCCGCCAAAAGAAGAGATACGTCCTTGATAGCTGTGAAGTTGTGATGGCGCGCGAAACAACAGGAAGCAGCAACACACGTCGGTCTCCACGAAAGGCACGTACAGCGAACTGCTGGCCCCGCTCACCTTTAACCCATAATGAGGGAAACGCCCGCACGCATCACGTCACTTACGCGCAAGGGCCCTTTCCTCAGATTACATGCGGACGTGCAGTTTTTCACGCGTGCTGAAACGCCCATGCACGCCTGCGTGCGTCACGTCACAGAGGCGCTTGCGCTTGAAGGGCCTTCTGTCCAATGAAATTGCGTATGCGTGCAGATGCGCTTACGCGCTAAGGGCCTTTCCTCGAATTACACGCTGACGTGCAGAATTTTCACATGCCAAATCACTCCTTATCAAGCTGGCCACGCGTAAGCACACGGAAGACCACGCTCCTGCCCAGAAGGCCGAATTACTGCCCCCCAGAGCCCCGAGCACGTTCCCACCTGCCATCTGCTGCTGCCTGACTGCCTGCTGCCCACGTGCCCTGCCATTTGCTGCCAGCACATCAGCCAGGGGTGCTGTTGCTGTGACCACCCCTGCTGGAACCAAAGACTCCCGACTGGGATTCCATTGCTCCACAGCCCAGCCCCAGGACCCAGTTGCCCACCCACTCCTGCCTCTGGGGTTGTCATGTCGGGCACTGCAACATCTGGCACCACTGACAACCCCCGGCCAGAGAGGCAGAGGGGCACCAGCTTCAGTGCAAGGGAAGTTGGTGTCCTGGTGGAGCAAGTCCTGGGGCAGTATGATGCCCTCTTTGGACGTTCCGCGCCGACAAGGAAGGACGGACTCGGATCTGGACGGACATCGTGACTGTCATCAATGCGGAGGGGGTGGCCGTCCGTGACTTCCAACACGTCAAGAAGCGCTGGGAGGATTTCAGGTCCAGGACCCTCAACAAGGCCCGACGCCTATTGAAGGCAGCGGATGCTAAGGGGCGCCGGGGGTGTCGGAAGATCAGATGAGGGTCCTGGAATGCATAACCCCAGCGCTCCACGTCCAGGTCCTTGAGAGGCAGACCCGTTTGGAGTCGAGCGGTAAGTGTACATGCATCCTGATTGTAAGCTGTGCGTGTGGTGATGTTTCAGTAGTGTGCAGGTTGCACATCTGTTTGTATGGGGCTGAGTATGGGTGGGGGTGTACAGGGCCGTGAGGCTAACACATGCGAGGGCTGTCATGTGTGAGACATGGATGGAGCTTGTGTGTGTAGGCTTGCATGCCAAATGCAGTTGTGTGGGCACACATGTTTGGATGAATGTGTATGTAAGTAGGCATGTTTGTGATGTCACGCCTGTATGTTGTTTTCAGCTGCATGTATCAGCACTGTGTACATGTGCATGTGTGTGTATTTGACAAGGGTGCAACAGTGATGCAACATGGATGCATGTGACAGCGGGATGTGGAAGCCTGATTGGCAGATGTGACATGGATGCCCATCTGAACACTGCGACAGTTGGCAGAGGTGTGCACATGCATGAAAGTGTGGTGGTGTGTGTACATGTGTAGTGCACTCCCTGTGTTGTATGTGATGTCTGGCTCACCTTTGCCTGCTCATGCTGTTGTATGTGTATGGATGGTGCTGGCAGTTGCAATATGGCTGTGGTATGGCTCATGTGTGCAAGTTGAAATGACATGTGTGTTGGGGATTGTGATGGCATGTCTGAGGTTTGCCAATGCCACTCATGTACAACTGTCATGTGTGTATGTGTCCATTGTACAGTGCCCTGATGCCTGTGTTTTATTTCTCCCTGTCTGCAGCGTCAACTGATGAAGAGGGCGGAGAAGGTGCTGTGGAGCACAGCGGCGGGGATCGCACCGCCAGCCGGAGATGCAAGGCCCGGCTCCCCTCCCAGGTTGTGATCTCGTCGGGGAGTGACGAGTCCGGTGCCGTGTCCCAGGCCGCAGCTGCCAGGGGGAGGTCCAAGAGGCGGAGGTCGGAGTTGGACTCCTCGGCAGCAGAAGGGGCAGCTGGGACCCCACAAGGCCCAACGGGGGAAGATGGCACGGAGTCATCCAGGTGGGTGGGGGGTTTGGTGGAGGAGGAGGCTGTGCAAGCAACAGAGACGGAGTCTGGAGGTGGGGATTCCACTGGTGCTAGTGGTGCAGTGCAGGACCAGGGACAGGAGGCAGCACAGGCCGCCGCGGAGGTGCCTGTGTGCAATCCTGTCCCTGATCCTGTCACTGCATCATCTTGCACCAGCAGGGATTCCTACGTCCAGACCTGTTTTCAGGCAGGGGATGAGCTCACGACAACTGGCCTTCCTCTGCCTGCGGACGTGGCTATCCGGGTCCGGGTTGAGCCTGTCCTGACTGGTGTGGCGTTGCGTCAACGGGCCATGCAAGGTGACCTGCAGTCTTTTCATGAGGAGACTGCACGTCATCTAGAACGGCTCATTGACCGCGTCGGCCTACTGGGACAGGTCACCCAGGCCGGATTCCTCCGTTTGATGGGGCTTGCTACGACCCCCTCCTCAACTGAACCCCCTATGCGCCAGTCGTCCTCCGTGCCATCTTCCCACCCATCAGTCACCTGGGTGCCCTGTGGAGCTGCCTCTGACAGTGCGGCCAGGCTGGTGGAGGAGGCATCCCTGCCACAGTCGGGAGTCGGACGTCCAGCAGGGGTGGCCACATCAACGACTGCACCCCAGCCAGCGGAGGATGTGCAGGCAGCAGGAGGCAGTGCACGGTCAGAGGCACAGCAGCAGCAGCAACGTGGTGGGAGCCATGATGGCTCGAGGCCTTCGACATCGGAGGGGCAGGCATCGGCCGGAGGGCAGGAGGACCCTGGACGGGAAGTGTCTTCCGTGTGGCAGCGGTTGGGCCACGCCATAGATGCGGAGCGGCAGCGGGCGGAAGAGGCACGACTCACGATGGTCAGGGCGGAGAACTCCATGCGGAGGGCCCTGAGGCGGGCCGAGTGCCTCGAGGCAGTCCGCAGGGGGTTGGAGGTAGACACATCGACGGCCCTGCGGACCCTCGGGGCCATGGAGGAGGACCGCCTCCGGGACATTGAGCAGGAGTTTGATGATGCCCTGGCCCGGGACATCCAAAAGTGAGCCGTCGGACTAGCCCGCTGCCCTTGTAAATAGTTCTTTAGTTAGTGTTAGGTTTCCTTTGGTTTTGCATTTTTTTTGGACCTTTTGGACAATGGGCCACATTTTTGTATATAGTTTTTTTTATTAGGTAGTGTTATTAGATAGGTTTCATTTCTTCTGTTGGGATCATGGATCCTGGATTGTTTATCTGTATATAGTTGACTGTTGGATTTTCATTTTTTTTACGATTTACCCATGGAGCAATGGTTTTCAATTTTAAATTTCCATTGGATTTACTTTTGTGGACTGTGACTTTGGAAACCTTTCCTTTGGATTATGATTTGTGGTTTTGCATTATTTCACGGACATGCTGGTTTTTATTTTTTTGAATTCCCATTTTAGTTTGTTTATTTTTGATTCAATTTATGTTGCTTTTAATACATATTTGTTGTTCAAACGTCAATGTGTAGTATCATCTCATTGGTTTCATGCATATTATGATATGGGTTTTGAGATTCACTGACACCCACTGGGTGTATGTGAGGGACATGTGTTCATTTCCAAACTTGCAATTGGGGTTCTATCATGTTATTGCCATTTCTAAGTGGGTGGATGCAATACTCGGGTGGGTGTTTGGCATTTGGAGGCTGATCATAAGGGCCAGGAATCTAGATTGTGATGACATGTTGGCTGGGGGACATGTGTGGGGGCCTGGTGGAGGGTGCCCCACAGTGCTGGGGGTGGGGGTACAGGGGGACATGAGTTGGGGCCTGGTGGAGGGTGCCCCACAGTGCTGGGGGGTGGGGGTGCAGGGGGACATGAGTTGGACATGAGTGGGGGCCTGCTGGCAGATGCCCCACAGTGCTGGGGGTTGGGGGTGCAGGGGGACATGAGTTGGACATGAGTGGGGGCCTGCTGGCAGGTGCCCCACAGTGCTGGGGTGGTGCGGGTGCAGGGGGACATGTGTGGGGGCCTGGTGGAGGGTGCCCTGCACTGCTGGGGGGTGGGGGTGCAGGGGGACATGAGTTGGGGGCCTGGTGGAGGGTGCCCCACAGTGCTGGGGGGTGGGGGTGCAGGGGGACATGAGTTGGACATGAGTGGGGGCCTGCTGGCAGGTGCCCCACAGTGCTGGGGGGTTGGGGTGCAGGGGGACATGAGTTGGACATGAGTGGGGGCCTGCTGGCAGGTGCCCCACAGTGCTGGGGGGTGGGGGTGCAGGGGGACATGAGTTGGGGCCTGGTGGAGGGTGCCCCACAGTGCTCTGGGGTGGGGTGAAGGGGGACATGTGTTGGGGCCCGGTGGAGGGTGCCCCACAGTGCTGGGGGTGAGGGTGCAGGGGGACATGAGTTGGGGGCCTGGTGGAGGGTGCCCCACAGTGCTGGGGGGTGGGGATGCAGGGGGACATGAGTTGGACATGAGTGGGGGCCTGCTGGCAGGTGCCCCACAGTGCTGGGGGGTGGGGGTGCAGGGGGACATGTGTTGGGGCCTGATGGAGGGTGCCCCACAGTGCTGAGGGGTGGAGGTGCAGGGGGACATGAGTTGGACATGAGTGGGGGCCTGCTGGCAGGTGCCCCACAGTGCTGGGCGGTGGGAGTGCAGGGGGACATGAGTTGGACATTAGTGGGGGCCTGCTGGCAGGTGCCCCACAGTGCTGGGGGGTGCGGGTGCAGGGGACATGTGTGGGGGCCTGGTGGAGGGTACCCTGCACTGCTGGGGGGTGGGGGTGCAGGGGGACAAGAGTTGGGGCCTGGTGGAGGGTGCCCCACAGTGCTGGGGGGTGGGGGTGCAGGGGGACATGAGTTGGAGGCCTGGTGGAGGGTGCCCCACAGTGCTGGGGGGTGGGGGTGCAGGGGGACATGAGTTGGACATGAGTGGGGGCCTGCTGGCAGGTGCCCCACAGTGCTGGGGGGTGCGGTTGCAGGGGGACATGTGTGGGGGCCTGGTGGAGGGTGCCCTGCACTGCCGGGAGGTGGGGGTTCAGG
Organism: Ambystoma mexicanum; assembly: GCF_040938575.1. Taxonomy (NCBI): domain Eukaryota; kingdom Metazoa; phylum Chordata; class Amphibia; order Caudata; family Ambystomatidae; genus Ambystoma; species Ambystoma mexicanum. Next base: position 1,393,854,639 of record NC_090935.1, on the reverse strand, counting down.
GGGACATGAGTTGGGGCCTAGTGGAGGGTGCCCCACAGTGCTGGGGGGTGGGGTGCAGGGGGACATGAGTTGGGGGCCTGGTGGAGGGTGGCCCACAGTGCTGGGGGGTGGGGGTGCAGGGGGACATGAGTTGGACATGAGTGGGGGCCTGCTGGCAGGTGCCCCACAGTGCTGGGGGGTGGGGGTGCATGGGGACATGAGTTGGGGCCTGGTGGAGGGTGCCCCACAGTGCTGGGGGGTGGGGGTGCAGGGGGACATGAGTTGGACATGAGTGGGGGCCTGCTGGCAGGTGCCCCACAGTGCTGGGAGAGGGGGTGCAGGGGGACATGAGTTGGACATGAGTGGGGGCCTGCTGGCAGGTGCCCCACAGTGCTGGGGGGTGCGGATGCAGGGGGACAAGTGTGGGGGCCTGGTGGAGGGTGCCCTGCTCTGCTGGGGGGTGGGGGTACAGGGGGACATGAGTTGGGGGCCTGGTGGAGGGTGCCCCACAGTGCTGGGGCGGTGGGAGTGCAGGGGGACATGAGTTGGACATGAGTGGGGGCCTGCTGGCAGGTGCCCCACAGTGCTGGGGGGTGGGGGTGCTGGGGGACATGAGTGGGGGTGCAGGGTAGTCCCCCGTGGTGTGGGTTGCCTGCAGGGGCCGTGGAGGTTGTGGAGCGAACACCTGGGAGGACCCACACGGCCAATTCATGTGTAGTACTCCACGGAACCCCTGAAATACACGTACCCTGCTGATATCGCGTGTGAAACTTCCCACGCACCCCAAAATACACGTACCCAGGACATTCGCGTGTGGAACTTCCAGTGCACCCCTGGAATACACGTACCCTGCTGAATTCACGTGTGTAACTTTCCGCGCACCCCAAAATACACGTACCCAGGACATTCGCGTGTGAAACTTCCCGCGCACCCCAGTAATACACGTACCCTGCCGAATTCACGTGTGTAACTTTCCGCGCACCCCGAAATACACATACCCAGGACATTCACGTGTGGAACTTCCAGCGCACCCCTGATATACACGTATCCTGCTGATATCGCGTGTGAAACTTCCCGCGCACCCCAAAATACACGTACCCAGGACATTCGCGTGTGGAACTTCAAGTGCACCCCTGGAATACACGTACCCTGCTGAATTCACGTGTGTAACTTTCCGCGCACCCGAAAATACACGTACACAGGACATTCGCGTGTGGAACTTCCCGCGCACCCCAGTAATACACGTACCCTGCTGAATTCACGTGTGTAACTTTCCGCGCACCCCGAAATACACATACCCAGGACATTCGCGTGTGGAACTTCCAGCGCACCCCTGATATACACGTACCCTGCTGATATCGCGTGTGAAACTTCCCGTGCACCCCAAAATACACGTACCCAGGACATTCACGTGTGGAACTTCCAGTGCACCCCTGGAATACACGTACCCTGCTGAATTCACGTGTGTAACTTTCCACGCACCCCGAAATACACGTACCCAGGACATTCGCATGTGGAACTTCCCGCGCACCCCAGTAATACACGTACCCGGCTGAATTCACGTGTGTAACTTTCCGCACACCCCGAAATACACGTACCCAGGACATTCGCGTGTGGAACTTCCAGCGCACCCCTGATATACACGTACCCTGATGGAATCACGTGTAGAACTTTCCACGCACCCCAGTACTACACGTACCCTGCTGAATTCACGTGTGTAACTTTCCGCGCACCCCAAAATACACGTACCCAGGACATTCGCGTGTGGAACTTCACGCGCACCCCTGAAATACACGTACCCTGCTGAATTCACGTGTGGAACTTCCCGCGCACCCTGAAATACACATACCCAGCTGAAATAACGTGAGGAACTTCCCGCGCACCCCAGTGATGCACGTACCCCGCTTGCCTTGCTGGTACAGGGTTAGCACAGCGCTTTGCGCTGGATTGGGGATTTTGATGGCTTTTCCCTGCGCAAGGGGCGTTCTTGGGGGCGTAACTGGAGCTGCTGCAAGGTCGCTGCGCCACTGTGCGCCACGGCTGGTTTTGGTGGCTGGAATCCATGAATACGCTGTGCGCGGAAATGTATTTTGGCGCAGGGATTCGCACGCGCACCCTGTGCGCCAGCCGCGTGAGCCACTTGTGCGCTGAATTCTATGAATTACCCCCTTAGTTGGGCATCTGCTTGATGGTGGCAGGTGTGATTATTCAGAAGAGACCACATTCCGGCTGAATTTTTGTTTCGCATGGCATGGGCCATTGCCTCGCTATCTTGTTGGAAAAGTACGGACTTCGCCCACAGAGCCAGTTCTTATATGTACATTTAGCTGACTTTAGTGCCTCCCACTTGTTTGCAGAGTCAGAGTGTAGGATTTGCCTTTTTAACATTCTGTACTCTGCCTTCCTTTCGGAGACAGAGGCATCAAAGACATGGGAATGTGTGACAACATTGAACTGAGGAATAACTACCGTTTGGGCAAATGAGTGCAACAGATCTGTATATTCGTTAGCACTGTGATAAGAGGACTTAGCCACAATTTGTTGCTCAAATTTATTCATGGTGGTCACAGTCCATTTCAGGCGAATTTGAGAGCTAGTAATTCTCAAATTGGTGGAACTATATAGATCTCTCCGTGTTGACGTGAGATTCAGCTTGAGCTGGAGGATCAACATACAATGGTCACTATTTGGGTGGTCTTTTACGCTAAAGTGCTCCGTATGTAGAATCAATTTAGAGTCAACATATATGTAGTCAATAATGCTGTTAACCTGCCCACGATGCCATGTATAATTAGGCGGGACATCTCCTTTTACTGAACCATTTACCATATGGTAATTACGTTCACTCATGATCGATAACCATTGGCGGACCCCTTGACCTAGTGGTCCCACCTTCCAACAATTTAGATTTAAGTCACCTAGGACAATGGTATATGTAACCAATGTATCCAGTGAGATAATGTGGAATATGTCAAGAAGGCCCGCAAAAAAGGTATCATCAGACATGCTACCCGGGTTACGATATATATTAACTAGGGCAAAAACCAAATCATTGTTTGTGATTCAAACTAGTTGGATGTGTGCTCCAACAGAGGCCCATGGAACAATAGAGAAGCCCTTTGTGATATTGACAGCCACAAGGAGGCCTCAAGAAGGTCTACCTCCAGTTGGGATTGCTGGAATAAGGGCCAATTCATAATTGTCCCATAGGGGGGGTTTAATGAGCCAGATTTCCTGTAACGCTATAATATGATGGTGAACAGATTTGTCTCTAAAAGACGCAGTTAAATGCGTATGCCCCCTTGTGTTCCAACTTACAACATTAATTTGGTTTGTATTGTCACTTGATGGTTATTGTCGAGAGTTCTCAGATGACCATGCTTCTCGAGATTCACTACGTTGGCCTATATTTTCTGTATAGCAGTTGGTCCTCGGGGGGTCAAACAAGGAATTTCTGGGTCTTCGGCCAATAAAAACCCCATATTAAATAGGACCATTTTATTGCGCCAAATAGATTGAAAAACTACCCCTGATGGAATCCAAAGTCGTACTATTGTGAGTGGAGAGTCAGTTAGGAATTCAATTTGATCAATGTCATCTGTGGCAATGTTGCATAATTTGTCTATGTCCCCAAATATGTTCAATACACTACGTCGATTGAGGTCATAGACCGGGTGGTTACCTTCTCTGCATTTGAGAATCAAGGTGTGAAATTTTGCTCTTTGGGGGTGAATGTGTCGCGAGAGCCACCGCTTATCAGTTTTACGCAGTGTCCATTTGTCATTGCTGGGAGTGCTTGGGAATTCAGATGGCCCGCCCTGTCTTGATGTCATAATGTCATTAGAAGCAACTCTGGAGGGCTGTTGTTGCTCACCAAACTTAAGGTAGCCTCTCCTTTGCTCTTCAATGGGGCGGGCAGACTCAGATTGGGATTGTGCAAGAGTATCCACCAATTTAGCAGATAGATATTTGTCTACTCTTTTTTTGAGTTCATCTGTTAAGATTTGTTGAGAGGCAACATTCAAGGATGGTGTCACTTGTGGCATAGGCGCAAACGAGACAGATTTAGGTTGGGGTAAAGGAACAAAAGATACTTGGGATTGTGCCTGAGTTGGAAGGAAAAATCCAGTGTTCACAATATTCTGGCTGTTTCCAATCCTACTAAGCTTGTCTGGTGCAGAGGAAAGTGCAGAAGACTTTTGTGGATTGCGTAGGGCATTTACCAATTGTGTCAGGGGCGAAATAGGCAAATTGGATGTATTTTTATCTTCTGTGGTGTGACGGAGCGGAGTAGGTTGTTTGACAACTCCGGCCATTGTCGAATGCACATCTATTACGGGAACCATGGCACTAGTAATTTGTTTGTCTATTGTGGTAGATGGCTTACCAAGAGCTAAAACTAGACAATGTGCTTTTCGTGTTTTTTGCTCCAATCATTTTCTTTGTCTTTTTTATGGAGATCAGAGTTTTCTTGCTATTATTCTTACATTTAGGATTTTTAACTTTCAATTTTTGCAAATGACTCAGACCCTGATTAGCATTCTGTGGTTTGCAAAGCGGGCAATTTTCCAGGGTGATGAGACATCGCTTTGCTCGTTGGGTCTTCAATTACTAGTTGTGAAATGGAGTCAGTGGTTATAGGTTCAAGGCCTATGATGCCCGAAATTGGTGGAAGTGGGCAAGGTGCCAACACAACGGGGACGACCTGTGTTACCAAAGGTGTTGGAGCTTGCACAGGAGGTGGAATATCATTAGACTGCGCCACTTCGCTAGGTAACATGATAACCGACTCTTCAAGGTATTCTTTGCTCAGTGACACTTAAGTAAGTTGTTGCATAGAAAGCCATTTCATTAATTCTTCGAACTGATTGGATTGACAGGCTACTTTGGTATCCAATGCTTCGAATAATTTGCATAAACTAAAGATCGCCGTGTTAATTGCAGTTAATGCAGGTTGAATCATTAGCAGCGTTTGGGCAGCATTATCAATGGGATAGAGTCCTTTAGGTCGTGGAGTCGGTAAGGCGAAGGACTTGAGCATTGGAATGGCATTGCCTAACGGCATATCATTAGGTATACATGACACACATTGCTGGGAGTGCTTGATGGCACACTAGAGACACATTCCGACTCGCATGTGCTTGCGTGAATGGAAATAGCGATAGAATCTGATACTAGTTGAGGGAAGGCAATTGGGGAAATAGACATGTTCGGATGGCGCACCAAGGGACAATTTTTGGTCGATTCCATCATTGTCAAATCAGAGATGGGTCGATTATTAGTTTGTCTCGAGGGGGTTCGGGACATGGCACTCACTTTCCCTATGGTTAGAGGTGAAGGTGTGCGTGTCTCATTGAGTGAACCAGTAGCCAAGGACAACTTTGAAGACATGCTTATATTATCATTTGGGGTGTTAAACGGAAAACGAGTTTGTCTGTGTGGAGATCGAGGAGTAACAGACATAGCTGTAAAAAAGGATTGAGGTAAGGCAGAGTTGGGATGCACCAAAGCAAAAGATTGTATCTGTGGGACAAGAGTCAACGGTGCAATGGGAGGCATATTGGTCGTGAGCTTATATGACGTATAGGAGGTCATCCTTATAACGTGCGATTTATGTAAATAAATCGAAACGCTCACTTATACTCTAGCACTCACGCACACTTCAAACAATCCAAAATTTTGGGGTTATGTTATAGAGAAACATTAATTGCCACCAATATTTGTAATAGTGAACACAACAAGATTAAACAAAAAAATGGATATTTTCACAAATGTTTACTTTTAAAAATGTGAATAGGACAGAGCAGCTTACCCCCCGGCGCCGCGGCTACACGGCTAAGTGGAAAAGCGGTACTCAACTCGGTACTTGCTCGGATGCACGCGCGCGATGCGCATGCGCCAGGTTCAAATACAATAGCCAATGAGGCATTGAGGAGAGAGAGCCAATCCCTGTGTAGGGAGGGCTGGCAAATCTGCCGTTGTCACTCAATCTAGAAAAAAAGCCAAAAGCAAGTCAGCAAATGTCCAGCAAATGTTCTGATGGCAGTGCACAACGCACTAGATTAGCAGCCACCTGTTCTCACAATGTTCACAGCTGTTAGCTGAGTCGAAGCCGGCAGCAGCAGCAGACGGCAAACATAAAAGAGCAATCCGAGCAGAAGCAAATGGGGAGCGTTGTGCGGCAAAGCGGTACTCAACTCGGTACTCGCTCGGATGCGCACGCGCAATGCGCGTGCGCCAGGTTCAAATACAATAGCCAATGGAGCGTTGAGGAGAGAGAGAGGCAATCCCTGTGTAGGGAGGGCGGGCAAATCTGCCTTTGTCACTGAATCTGTTCTCACAATGTTCACAGCTGTTAGATGAGTTGAAGCCAGCAGCAGCAGCAGACAGCAAACACAAAAGAGCAATCCGAGCAGAAGCAAATGGGGAGCGTTGTGCAGCAAAGCAGTACTCAACTCGGTACTCGCTCGGATGCATTGGATATGTGTCATTCAGTGGCTACCTTGCACCCGTCATCGGTGCTCGGCCAAGGGTATCTTTCCAACCATTGAATGAGCATAACGTACACTTCCTCTGGAATGTAGGGGGGCCAAACAAACCTTCCACCCTTACATTCCCCCTTTCATTAATTAAATAACGAAGATGCTAAGGCTTGTGAACGTTGCCGTTCTTCTGCCTCAGCCACTGCTTCATCTCAGGCTGGTGTTCCCTTTATTGGCATCCATGCCCAGCACACAGTCTAATACTTCCACCCCTCTGTACATATTCATCTGGAGTGCATGTCAAGTAAATGCACCCACCATCCCCATCAAGATCCACCCATACCTCTTCGTACCATTCTAATTCATGGGGTTCTTTTATTGCGGTGTGGTAAAGGTTATCTACCCTATATCCAGTGTTGTACATTGCAGTCATTCGATATGTAGGTACTGGCCTCTCGCTGGTTTGCACTTGGGTATCTCGTGCAACCTGAAGTACCTTTGCTGGGTTGCCCATGTCACCATCATCATTGCACTGTTAGGAATGGATTTTGCACAGCATCTGATTCCAGCACACACAAATAATCAGTAGAAAAAAGATGATAACGGTGATCAGGAGCTTCATAGCCATGCCTAGCCATGATCGGACCCACTCAAATAGGTTGTTGTACCATGTGCTGGGCTGCACACCACCCTCTTCCTTCATCCTACCAAGACTGTGCACCGCTTCTATCACATGCGGCAGTGTCCCATTATCTGCGTCAGCAGAAGGCACGAATGTGCAACATGCAATCCTGATTTTTTGGCAATCACTGCTGTCCATTGCTGTGAGTAGGTCTAGCACATATCTATTCTGCATCGTCATCATCCTCAGGGCCCTTAGTTCCACTTTGATGATGTTGAACCCTTCTTCAGTGTCATTGGCCAACTGGACCAGCTCCCAGCGAACTATATGCAGCCATTTGGCGTTCGCTCAAGCCTGGATGCTTGGGATGAGTGAGGCAAAGAATGTCTCTGCTGAGTTGAACAGCTTGTATTTGTTGGGGATTTGTGCCAAGAGTTCTTAAGATTCTGTGGAAATGTAATTTGATGCCCTCCTTTTCTGTGACACCATATCTTGCAACTGTTCTTCCGACAGCATATCATACATTGGGGGTTCTTTGGTTGTTGACTGGGGTGCCTGGGACATCTCTGCTGGAACCCTCTCCCCTTGGATATGGCTCTCAGGAATCACCATTAGAGCTGAGTGCATCGTTGTCAGGGCACACTTACCTCTCCATGATGCTGGGAGGTACAAGTACACCTGTTTGCCGAACACCAGTAATTGTCCATTAGGGCTGCTGTCCCTTTCTTCATGTCAGACAGAATTAGTGTCTTGTTACAGTGTTTGTTTGTGCCAAGGGACACTTTCCCTTCACCATGAAAGCAAGGTTCATATTGCATCTCATGTTGGATTTTGAGTGGCTTTTCGAGAGCTGTTACCCATGTTAGTTTGGCGATGTGCTGAGACCAAACTGGAGTGCATGTTTTTTCGATCCATTGTCATTTTTCATTCGACAATCCTCGCAATGCTTCTGCTTTGCAGATTACTTGCTTGTCTTGCCACCTGTTGTCGGTGAACATTGTCCCTTTAATAACAAAAAATGGCTCCTTCATGCAGAGCACTTCTTGTGGCTTGCTGTTGCAGGTTTTTTCATTTTGCAGTAATTGTAACAAAATGGTGTGCGCTTGGTAGGTGCTTCCAATTCTACACAGTGCAAGATGACACTGAGCCTCAACAATAGGCGCTTCCTGTGGTAATAAAACCTTGGGGGTCCTTTATGCATGGGGAATTAAGGAACACACATAGCAACTCTCATTAGTTGCTTGTTTTGCCATTGTGCTCATATCTTTATACCATTTGTTTGATTGATCTTGGTGGTGTGGGTCTTCTACTGCATCGAAACCCAGGCCATGATATGTGTTGTACCTTTTCCACCCTATCCCGTTTTCCATTTTCTGTTCCCCCTAGACCAGTCTGGGTTTTTAGTAACTTTTGATACCTAATGAGGAATATTCCAGTTGCTGCTTTTAAACCTCTTTCATTATTCGGCTGACGGTACATTATGGCAGTTAATGGGGTAGAAGTCTGGGTTTCATCGTACAAGTAATCACCACTTGAGGTAGGTTGTGAGGTTGTATGCACATTAACATGTGGCGTCATTACTGCATCTGTGTTAGGATCGTTCATATCATACACATTGAATTCACGATCAGGAGTGTCAATTACAGAGTATTCAACCAATGGGAGTCTGATGGTTTTGTTTTTATGTAAGGTAGTAAGGTTTGTGGATACATTGTGGGCCCAAATTAGTTTAAAACCATCCCACACTAGTTGGGTACCTTCCTCAGATCATTTTCACTTCCTCCCCCCTTCTTTTATGCCGATAGAAATAAAAGACACTGCCCGGTACAGTCCAAGGCATACCAACATTGTTGAAAACGCCACAGCTACGAAACACAAGCCACACTCATGAGTAGGCTCTAGTTGCACTAATATTTCCCCTATTGCTGTCTACATATGTGTTGTTGTCATTGAGGGCCCTCCTTTCAGTGATGTTTGTACCTACAGAGTGAGATATAATGGGTTAAGTACAATTCATTTTAATATTTACTTTTCATTCTTTACTTAAAGCATCTCAGTGCAGGTGAGTTCAGTAGAGAAAGGGAGAGAGAGAGAGGGAGAGACTCTGATGTGTGATATAGTAGCAAATCATTATTTTTTACATTTATATACATTACTACACTACAGTATTTTTCAATATGTTCATTACTTCTCTTGTTGCTATTTCATATTTTTGTTGTACTCTGTTACCCTTATCCAGTGTCATATGTATGTTTAGTGCATCTCAATACCCTCATGGTACAGCCACCACCTGTTCACCCTGTTGCTCTCTTTGTGTCACTACACTATCATGTGCTTTTTGTATGCCAGAGAGATGTATCCTGTATTTTAGGCCCTTTACTTTCACTGCAGTCTGTGTGCAATATACTACTTCATATGGGCCATGAAATCTTGGAGCATTCCATCGTCTTACAAAACTGCACACATACACCCATATCCCCAGACATTAGTTGTGTGTTGGGGATGTGTGCTGCGGCTGTTACTGTATCAGTTTCATTTTCTCATGTAAATGGTGGTACAATTTGTTTTGCTATACTCCTTACTGCTTTCGTCAACTGTGTCAAGTATTCTTGGAATTCTTCCCCTAATATTGTAGCTGTTTTGTGAGCATCTTATGTTCTTCTAATTGGAGATATCGGAGTATGCATGCGTCTCCCTGTAACTCTCTCGTGCGGGGACAAGTGGTGGTCTTTGCTTGGCTGTGTTCTTAATTGGAATAATGCTAACCACAAGCAATATGCCCAGTTTTTCTTCAGGGTGTGCCACAATTTTGACAATTTGCTTTTAAGAAGGGCATTTATTTTTTCTAACATTCCATTCGCTTGCAGGTGGTAAATTGAACACAATTTGTGCTTGATGCCTAATAAGGATGGTACTGCCTTAAATAGGTCATTTACAAAGTGTGTTCCGTTGTTGAACATGTGACATCAAAAATTCCCCATCGTGGGAATACCTCTCTTACTAAAAGTTTCACCACACATTTCACGTCTGGGTGGGCGCCGGGCCCTGCCTCCACCCAGCGTGAAAAAGGGCAAACCACCAAAATGAGATATCTTGCTCCATTGCACCTTTCTCCCATGTCTGCATAATCAATATGCAGTTCACGGAATGGTTCGATGGGGTGGGGCAGGGTCCCTCTCAACGTTCTTAAAGTGATTCCTGAGTTATATGTTTGGCATGTTGTGCACTCTATTGTTAATTTTGCCACATGTTCTTGTAATCCTGGGACAAACAAATCTTCCTGTATGTCTGCTGCTATGTATTGCTTTGCTGTGGTTGCTGGGAAGTGCAGTTGTTGAAACGCTATTTGTAGTAGTTCTAGAGGCATCACTAATTCCTGTTCCTCAATTGGTGCTCTTATTTGTAGGTCAATTATCTGGCATATGGGCATGAAGTTATATCCTGCTTCTCTTTCCTCTTCCACATTTGTTTTCAGTATATATTCTCCCTTTACATCTTTGTTAAAATATGCTGCTTCTTTCGCGGCGGTGTCTGCTGCCGCATTTCCCAATGAGATGATGGGCCTCATTACACGGATGGCGGCTAACCATGGCGCTATAAGCGCCATGGTTCATGCCGGTAAAATACCGGCACCGCCTTGGTGGAAAGGGGAATTACCGCCCTATTCCAAGGTTGGTGGGGTGCTAATTCCCCCTTCCACCATTGCCCTTCCCCATTCCCATTTTTGCCCCATAGGGCTCTATGGGAATGGGGAAGGCGCTATTGCGGTACCGTAATTAGCTCCACTGGTCCCTTTGCGGGTTGGTTTTTAACGCCTGCAAAAAGCAGGCGTTAAATTCCCCAACCCGCAAAGGGACCTCGTAGTAAGGCGGTAAGGATTTACGGGTACCGGTAAAATCCAGGTACCGGTAAACCCTTTGTAACGCTCACCTGACTCCCACGGGGGCGCTGACCTGGCTCGCGCTGCTGTGACCTCGTCTAAGGTGATGCGCAGGGTTCGGAAGACGGACTGGACCGGGCCCCAGATCTGGCTTGTCTGACTCGCAGAAGTATCCTTCTGTAGGTGAGAATAGGGGGTTAACTGTCTGCGGGGTAATGCAATCGGCCTCCCATTTACCCCTCTCACCCTCCTCAAAACCCTGCTGTGCTTCCCCATAGCGTCTCACCTTAGGATCTGGAAGGACGAGCTCTCCATCCTGCTTCTGATGCAGGGGCGCGTTGGTATCCAGTTACGTCACTGGATTTTCGGATGGGTGAGAACCAAACTTGCTTGGCTTCCAGGTAAGTTTTTCTATAAGTGGTTCCCCTTGTGTCCATGCATTAATGTTCTAATGCTAGTGTCTTTTTCCCCATAGGGGCCGGGGTACGGAATGCCGGGGAACAGGCACCGACCCGAGGTGAGCGGTGAAATCCTTGTGGAAATCAGGTAAGCCTTTAATGAGTGTTTTGGTAATGTCTTTTCATTCACTCATTAACGCTGATGTCTTTTTCCCCTTAGGGGCCGGGGTCCGAAAATGCCTGGATGCGGCGCGGACCCGAAATGAAAAGGGAATGACCCAACAGGTAAGTCTTGACATGGAGTTTTAGCTTCCCTTTTCCCTTCTTTCTCTCACCTTTGTTCTTGTCTTTTTCTCCCTAGGCACGGGGGCGCGACTGCGAATCCGGATGGTCGCTGCTGAACATGGAGGCGCCCTGTAAAGGTGAGTAGAATGCGGTGCTGCAGCGATCGATGCGATGTGCTTTTAAAAATAAATGTCTTCCTTTTCAGGATTGTCGGCGAAATGTCTCTGGGATGCAGATTTAGCAGGTGAGGCCTTTTCCTTCTTCTGTTCTCTTGTTCCCTTACTTTGCAGGTGATTCAGGATGCTGGCAGGTGTGGCAGAAGTCAGGATGCAGGAGCAGACACGGTGAGCGTCCAGCTGCTAGATGCAGAACAACGCGAAGCACGTGTGGCTGATCGGGTGTGGTTTAAATAGCCTTGGAAGAAGTTCCTAGAATGTGTCCTTCCTCCAATCAGGTATGTATCCTTCCCCGACCACGCCCGGGTGGTAAATGAGTCCCACAGGTAAAGTAGTTCCTTTCAGGCCTCAAGGAGGCCGGGGTTCTGCAGCATGGTCTGCATCAGGTAAGTGCACCCAAACACTTTCATAATGAGCCTGGCGCCTATGGCGCCAGGACTGACGTTTTCTATGAGCCTGGCGCCATAGGCGCCAGGACGCTGTCCAAAGGGCCCCTATAAGGGGTTGCTGGGACCTTCCCCGGGGACTTGATGTCCGCTTTCGGGGACGCAGGGCCTGAGCCGGCTCCCCCGGAGCGGGCATCGTGACACCCTTACCGCCATCCGTGTAATGAGGCCCGATGTCACTGTTATTAGTGTGTGCCTGGCACTTCACCAGGGCCATTACCGTGGGTTTTGCTAATGCTTCTATTAATTCTTTCAACTATTCTGCATGTTGTACGGGGACCCATATGCTCTCCTGAAACCTCTCCTTCCCCACCTTGACAACCCCTGTGTACTGTTGTTGTCATGTATGCTGAATCTGTGTAGATTGCTACTGTGCACCCTTTTGCTGCATGGAGTGCCTCTATTAATGCTACTAATTCTGCTGCCTGAGTTGAAAAATGCATTGGTAGTCTTTTCTGTCCGATCGTCTCATATTCCCCATCTTCCAACTGCATTACTGCTGCTCCCACATGGTTTTCTCCTGTTTCTGGACACACTGATGCTGACCCATCTACAAAGTACACCTTCCCTTCTTCTAGGGTATTTTCGTTGGCTTTGGTTATGTCGTCACCTTCCCCTTCATATGTGGCACAATCATGGTTTTGCATATCCTCCACTGTGCATGCTTCTGTGATGAATGTTGCTGGGTTCACTGTTTTGCAATGCACTATGTGTATATTGGAACTGGACAATATGATTTCATATGCTGTGACTCTCTGTATTGTTAGTGTCGATTTAGATTTTTCAAGAATGGCAAACAGGGAGTGTTCAACAAATAGATTTACTGAGTGCCCCATTACAATTGCGGTGCTTTTTTCAATGGCGAACGTGGCGGCTGCGAGAGCCTGTTTGCATGCGAAGTGTCCCTGCATTACCATGTCAAGTGTGCCACTGTAGTAGACAAGGGGCTTGTGTCCTAGAGACGTTTTCTGTGTCAATACTGCTGTCATGAGTGTTCTGTTGCAGTGTGAAAATAGGAAGAACGTGTGGTCATAATCACGGATTGCTAGCACTGGTGCCGTGGAGATGAGTTCTTTCAAGGTGTCGAAAGCTGTGTTCATTTCTGGGGTCAACACACGATCCGTGAACTCTCTTTCTGTGCTTCCTTTAGTGCCTTTAGCAATTGTCTAGTGTATGCTGCATAATCTAGTATCCAAGCTTGGCAATAATTGCATATGAGAAATTTCTGCATGTCCGTCACTGTGTGGGGCCTGATGGTGGCAGGTACTGCTGCTGCCCTGTCTGGGAGTATTCGTATACCATCTTTTGATATCAGTTGTCCCAAATACAGCTCCTCTCCTTGGCATTACTGTAATTTGTGTCTGTCCACCTTGTACTCCTTGTAGGCCAGTAAATTTAGAAATGTGATTGAGTCTGTCCTGCACTGTTCCTCGTTTTCCCCACAAATTAAGAGGTCATCTACATACTGAATATTTGTGCTCTTTGTGTCAATGTTGCCAAGGTCTTCATGTAGAATTCTATTGAAAATGCTTGGGCTCTCACAATATCCTTGGGGCAATCTGCTATGCTCATATCGTTTTCCCTCAAGTGTAAAGGCACTCAGGTACTGTGATTCTGTGTCATGTGGCACAGAGAAGAATGCATTTTTCAAATCTACCACTGTGAAACAGGTTGCCAATTTTGGGATGCTGCACAAAATTGATGTAGGGTTTGGGACAAGTGGAAATTCATTTTGCATGATGTCATTAAGTGGGCGTAGGTCCTGTATCATCCTCCAAGCCCCACCGTTCGCTTTTTTAATTGGGTAAATTTCTGTATTGCAAGATGAATTTGATGGCACAATTATCCCTTGTTCTAGAAGGGCATGTATGGTCTCTTTTATTCCCTCCTCTGCTTCCCTTGACAAGGGGTACTGTTTTACTTGGGGCAACACCGCAATAGGTTTGAGCTTGATTTTAACGGGGGTTACTTCAGCAGGAGCCCTACGTCATGGGGATTTGTCGTCCATAATGTTGTTGGCACTTGTTGCATGTCTTGGACGAAAAATGTTGGAGGTGCTCTAACAATGGCCATGAGGCGGTTTGTCACTTGTCTATTTTGAATCATTATGTAGCAAGGAATACAGATTTGCATTATAATTTCCCCAACAGTATCACTGTCAGTGAATAATTCCTCATCTGTTACGTCACGCAGCGCTATGTTGGGATCTATGCATAGTACGGTTCACTACTCACACCCATGCGTGTCCAACCCTATCACTGCTATTCACTGTGTGGATACTTGCACACCATGTAAATCTAGGGACAATATCGACCCTGGTACTACCTTGTGGGCAGCCACGGGTGAAACACAAAGTCGGAAGGCACACACCACTCTTGTGTTATTTCAGGCACTGCTTTTGCCAATACTTGTATCCCTTGAATGAACATGTCTGGGTCAGTGAGCATTCCCCGAACCATTATTTCATTAGCAATTGTGTTAATCAGCAACATTGCTCTCATGGCACATATACCTGGTGTAGAGCACACTAATCCCCTTTCAGTGAAGGAGATGGTAATGTTAAGCTTACTAAGGAGATCCCTCCCTAGCAAATTTATTGGTGAGTCTTCATTGTACAATAGGGGTGCTCGCACTGTTTCCCCCCCCCCACTGTTACGTCCAAATCTTTGGTGTAAGCAACCGTGACCACCGGTTCATAGTGACTGTTTTGACAGTCACAGTTTCGAATGACAAAAGTTCCGACACAAAAGTGCCGAAAAAAGTTTTTAATTTTTTTTTTATGGGGTGGTCCCCCCAAACCCTTGTTTTTTTAAAAAAAACACTTATTTTACTATAAAAACTTCAAATAAAAACTTTATTATTAAAAAAAATAGAATTTTTTTTTTGAAACTTTTGTTTCAGAACTAATGTCATTCGAAACAATTGTTTCGAAACTTTGACTGGACACCTGACCACCACACCAGAAAATCCTTGTGTTTCCAATTTTTTGTCTGAGAGCAGAAATTGGCCTTCCTTTAGACACAATTTTTCTGCCCCTGAATCCACCATGAAGATGAACTGCTTGTTGCCTATCTCTGCCCCCAACAGTGGTTCCTCGTCTGGGCTTAGGGTTGTTGATAGGATTGGAAAAGCAAGTGCTCTTGGTGGGCTGTCCTATTCTGAATGTCTAGTCATCTTGGGGTGGGCGAAAACATTGTCCCCCACCGCTGCTGCCCCTTTGAATGGTGTTGGCGCGCCATTTTCAGTAGTAATGAATGGGTTACTGTGGGTGTTTACCATGTGGTTCTGTCGTGTTAATCGCTGCTGTATGCCTTGTGGTGGTGCCGTCTGCTCTTGTGCATAAAGGGGGTCAATTTGTTCTTGTTTGTATCCATCCATAGGCAGGCCAAAGGGGCGCCTCTTCTACTGCCATAAGCCTTAGCATTTACCTGGATGCCAACCTTGACCTCTCACACCAAGTGAACTCAATTCCCTCGTCTGTGGCCTACACAGCGAAACTGCTTCATGACAGCAGGCCCTTCCTCTCCCCTCCCAACCGCCTTTCCATTACAAGAGCTATTACAGGAACTAATTTACTGCAACACCCTTTTTACCGGTACTTCTGAGCGCAACCTTAACAAACTTCAGACAATTCAAAACAATGCTCTCCCAGCGGCCATTGGTCTATCCAATTTGTCCACATTTCGAAAGCCAGGAGAGAGGCACACTGGCTACCCATCTGAGAAAGGATTGCGTTCAAAACACTATCCCTGGTCCATTGATGTCTATCCAACACTGCCGATCGACCTCTCATGCTGTGTGAAAAATACTCCCCCACCCGACCACTTAGATCTGCGAACTCTCACTTCCTAAAGATCCCCAAATTCAATTGCCTCTCTGTGGGGTGGGCAGGGCGCTTCATGGTCGTGGCTGCCAAACTCTGGCACAATCTCCATCCAGCACTCAGAAAATAACCATCCAACTGGACCTTCCACAGAAACTTAAAGACCTGGCTGTTCAACTAACTTGCTCCTAAAGACCCAAGACTCATCACTGCTCCTAATTCATTTCCCCACCACCTCCCCCTTCTTCTTGTTTCCCTCGATGTAACTAGCGCTGAGATACCCTAGGATTTTGTTGTGCTCTAATAAATGCATAAATAAATAAATAAATAAATGGAGCCCAGTTGTCAGCTGTGATCAGATATTGTAAATTACATAAGCACAAAATTAACATAAATATATACAAAATAGGTTGTTTTGGTCAGCATACAACTAGGAGAGCAGCCACACCTTTCCTAGTGGAGGGGGTTCCTGTGGAACAAGGGAAGGGACACCCCGACATGGAAGTAATCATCTCAGCCACACAACAATGGAACCTGTCAAACTCCCTGACTATAACTACAGAAGAAGCTACAGGGCAGCCTGTAACCAAAGTAGTCAGCAAGCAATGAAGCAGCATAATGCTGCAAGTTGTTACAGTTTTCTGGTCTATATTTGGAAGTGTTGTGGCATATAGAGCCTAATTATCAGATTGGATAAGAGCACCAAGTTCATTCAGTGTCTGTGAAAGGCGGCTCTGGAAAAACTGATGCCGCTTCTAAATAGGTTTACTAATGCAGATTAGTCTTTTTTGGATAGATTCAAATGCACCCCTGCAAAACATGATGTAGAAAGAGCACACATTGCCAAGCTGAATTTAGTTGACAATAAATAGGTCCTTATGAATATTTTGCCATCTTGACTAAAGTGTTTGAAAGCTGATTTACAATCTATAGGCTTTGACAAAATGCTAAACACATGTGCCTGGTATGTGCCAGAGTAGCAATTGCTTATAATTCCTAGAGGTGAAACAAGCAGAGAGGGCCTTGGTAAAACAATAGATCTAAGAACATTAAACAATCTTCCTTGATAGGATAGCTACACCATTGACATTTTCCAACCATCATTTGTTAAGCTCTTAACAAGAAGATAAAAGCATATCTTCTTGCCTTGGGCATATGTGACGAGATGCTGCTAGTCAAAAATCAAAACAAATGGAAATTTGTATAAACAATCTATGCAGATGTTCATGTGACCAAGAGGAAAGCCTGAAACGTGTCCTTCTAATTTGCCGTCGGTGATCAATTGCCATGGGGCAAGAAAGTTGTGAAAGCCCTGTCTTTTTTTATTTTTATTAAATTAATAAAATGATGCAGGGAATTTCATCTCTGAAAGGGTAATCTGCTGATCAGATTTCCCTTTCTTAAGCTCCATGCCAAAAGCATAGTGTCTATCTGTGTCCTGCTGCATCAGTATCCTGTTTTGCAGTGCTTGCTCTACCAGTGGCACTAAGCAGTTTCTAAGGTCACAGCTACCCATTTGACAGCTGCAGTTTCAGCCAAGTCTCTGCATTGCAAGGACTGCATTTAAGATATGCACTACTGTACTAAAACTATGATGAGTATAAGTAGCACAATCTATTGGCATTGCAAACCCTAAATATAAGCTATAGCTGAGTCAAAGAATGGGGCATGGCACTACTTATGATCATGTCAGCCACATCCAATTTGATATCACAAGTGTCTGTTCCTGTGAGTCAGCTCAGCTGTGAAATGTGAGGTGTATTCTGGCCAGACGGACTGAGCCTGCCAAGTGACAGGACAGAAACCTGAAAAGCCATGACTCTTCTTTGATTTCTTTGTGAGAGCACGCAGCCCCCTCCAATCGGAGACAGCTGTGCAACAGGCAGCTGTCCTGGGCCCAGATATCAAAGGAGTACACCCATTCAAATAGAGGAGCGTCAAACCAGTGTGCTGTATTTCTAAAGGATTTTGATCCTAGTGACAAGGGAAGGGGTTGGGGTTAGAGTATCCCGGTGGGCTATGTTTAGTTGTTTCTCTCTGCCTCTTTCTCCCTCCTTTCTGTCTTCTCTACTTCCTATAGAGCAAATCACTGTGTGTGCAATATCAGAAGGGCAAAGTCCACTTCATTCAAGAACAGTGATTGGACCGCTAATGCAGACTAGCTTTAGTCCAGTATCCTGCAGGCTTTTGACTTTAAAAGAAAGGGTCTCCCACCACTTATCTGAATCATCTTTGAATCATCATTTGGACTCCAACCTTTCAAGAAGATTGGACCTCTGTTGGGAGAGTTGATCTTTCCAAGGTCCTCCTCCTCCAGTGAAGTGAACACTGAGAGTTCAAAGCAGATGGAAGCTCTATCCCCTATCCTCCCAAGGGACCTTTGAGGGTGAACTGCTGCTGGTACAAGACCTACTTCTATGTCAGCCTCAACGCTAGACAGGACCTCACTGTGTTGAAGGCACCCTACAGCTGTGTGTCAGCCTCCAAATTGTTTGGGAGCATGAGAACAAGGACCCATCTTGTCCCTGAGTCCCTGGAGTGGGACTCACAGCAACCTGAGGAGTGATCTGCTGCTGGAGCAATATCTGACGCTCTGCCAGAAACAGTGGTACTCATGACCTCACCATGTTGAAGGACCCCTGCAGTTGTGTGCCAGCCTACCCCAGTTTTGGGGAGCATGAGAAAATGACACATCCTGCCAGTAAGCCCCTAGATCGGGACACACAGCACCCTGAGAGCCGAGACAGCTGGGATGCTAGTGTTTTGAACTGTTGAACTTCTTGGAGCCATGTTTTCAAGAACGTTTAACACATTCATTACTCAGAGTGCTGCATTGTGCTATCCTTGCATATTCTCTGTTCTTTCCTAGGGGTGGGTTTGTGTAGTGCTTTTCTATTGAGTTATTTAGCAGGTGGTGTGTTTTATTAAAGTATATCTATTTTTATAAAACCTTGATTGAACATTCTTTTATTTTGGACTGTTATGCTTTGCTGCTTGAGTTGCTACTGTTTCACATTCACACTCCGCCTTCCCTCGGCTCTCTTTACCATAAAATACAAAGGATGCTAGTGTTTTCAACATCGAACTGCTTGGAGCCATGTTTTCAAGAACGCTCAACACATTCAACCAACTAGGACCCTCCGTTGCTGCTCCCGATCAACAAATTGCTTGCACAGCCTGAAGAAGTCTGGTTTGGCGCTGTCCAACCGCCAAGGACTGCAATAAGGTACTATTGACTATTAACTGCCCCTCCTAGTTCTTGGCCCTAGAGACTAGTGAAGGTACTAATTCTCTTTTTGCATCCAAGAAACATATCCTTTTTAAAGAACGTACTGGTTTTGACTTGCCTTACACACCTGATTCATTACTCAGAGTGCTGCATTGTGCTATCCTTGCTTATTCTCTTACTTATCCTTACTTACCCGACTTCCCTTGGCTCACTTTACCACAAATGCAGAGGAGTTATATCTCTTCACTCTGCCTGGTGTGTTTTAAGATAGAGTTCACTGTTGGTTTGTAGAAGTGTAAGGTCCTTGTACAAATGCACTTGCAGGACAAAGGCATGAAGCTGGACTGTCTCACTGCTGCACGAGTGCATGCTGAGGCAGTGACAGAACATGTGGTTTCAGCCCCGGCCGCCATAGCTGATCTCCAGATATGGTTAGCAGACATCAAAATGGAGGTCAAGAAGGAGATCCAGGGTGCAATGGATGAACTGACTCTGAAGCTGGCTGAGATTAACAAAAAGGTGGTCTCCGACTAGTCCTGTATCGATGTTCTGGAAAAAGGGGCTTGTGAGTCGGTTTATGAACTCTCCTAGCCAAAGAATAGGGTGGAGAGCTTCAGTCACAAAGTGCCTTGCTGCAGCTGAAACAGGAGGGTCTGGAGAACAGGTCCAGAAGGAACAACATTTGTTTGCAAGATGTCCTGACACATATTCCAGAAGCTGACTTGAAATCCTATGTTCTGAATCTGTTTAAATCCCTTATGCATTGGACCGATGACCATAATCTGCAGTTTATCAGATCCATCGGGTGTACTCTCCGATTCAGCTCTGCAATAATTGCGTTCCTGACTAGAGGGCATCACTATCCGAACAAGGAGGAAATAATGTCAGCCTCCAGAGCGACTCCTATCTTGGTTTTCTATGACTTAAAGCTGTCACTCCTGCAGGATCTGTCTCCATTCACCTTTGCCAAAAGGGGAGGCCTCTGAGATTTCCCCTTGTGGTTACATGGCAAGGATTTGCAATATCGCTGGGGATTCCTGTGCATGGTTATGTGCACCCTGGATGGGGAACAAAAGACAATCTCAATGATGCAAGAAGTTAAGGGGATCATGGAACCACCTTTCCACACACCATCGCCCTCTCACTCGACCCTGGAGGAAGATCAACAAAGTACCAGGCCTCTTAAGTCGACTGCCTAGTCCAAGGTTGTCCCTTCCAGGGGTAGCCTTCCCTCAGCCCACATTACCACGAAAGGCAAAGGAGGTACATCTCTTAACTGTGCCTCTTTTACCTTTATGATTGTGTTGGCTGTTGGTTTGTAGAGGTATGAGTGTGGAGTGGGCATTTTCATCCCTTATCATCCTTGTACTCCTGGAGAGCAGAATCCAATTCATCATACTATCTTTATAAAAACTTGAGTAATATGAATATCCTTCCCAGGTAGAAATCAGAAGAAATTCTGAAAGCTAATGAAGTAAAGAACTTTCCTCAGGGTGATTGTGGTAATACGTTTTCCATAATGGTAGCTTTCATTTTAATAGTAGCCTGGAAGATCAGGTCACCAGTCCTAGCCGGTATATCTTCCAACATGGAATTTAACTGTTCCCATTTTAGTTTTGAGACAGTTGTCAGGCGATTGCAACACATTATTTTCAACACTTCCTCTATTTTCTTAATCTCCTTTATGTATTTGTAGTGGGGATGGTGACATTAGTACTCATTTTATTCTTGTTTTAGATTTTATTCTTTCATTTTTATAGTTATATATGTCATGGACTCATCCAGTTGCCATGACAAATGTTTGTAAAAGCTCTTGGAGTCAAAAGAGTGAATACAATCAGATGAACAAATCAATCCCTAAAGAGAAGAACTACTTCATTATTGAATTAGAATGTACAGCCAATAAGTGGACAAAGAAGAACTTAAATACTATTTGGCTAGTCAAAGTTCTGTCTTTTTACCAAAGATGTTCCTTTATCCTTCAACAAATATAGCAATGTATTAGTAGTGAGGTGGTTTCTCCGTCTAAAGTCATATGTCATATTAGAGGTGGAAAACAGTCCATTATAGATTCCTTGACCCAGACACACCACTTTCCTTGACAAGACAACTGGGGTTAGGAGGTGGAATTTGGAATAAAAAGGTGGAGGTATCAGACAAAGTCACATTAACTGGTCCACTAGCAGGAAACTCTGGAGATCTGAGATACCCACAAGCTGCATAATATGTATTTGTATTCCAATTAGAAAGCGCACCTATTACCCAATAGGGACATAGTAGTGCTATATGGATAATTGATAGTATCAGAAGTCAAAGCAACACATTTCTCACTTTTTTATACAGCCATACTGTCAGGAATGGCACTCTGTCAAGAGTGGCACAGGGTACCCAAGTAGGGTTTGGGTGGCTGTGCTGAGGTAAGGTAGCAGATAAGCACACACAGCAGGAAGTTCAACAAGAAAGAAGAGTAGGAAACAGTAGCTGTGAGCCAAAAGGGGCAAAAGATACAAAGGTACAAACAAACTGGATTCCTTCTTGGGGTGTATGCTTAAATGGGAAAGAGTGTTCCACAAACCTTAGGAAACTCTAGCCTTCTGCACAGATTGCTATAACAGAGGCCCATGCTGTATGCTCATGGCTGGGAACAACAGCAGTGGGTGTCTGTAACACTGAAAACGCGACAAAGGAAGGGGCAGAGGTTGCCTGCCGGAAACCAACAGGCAAGCTCATCACAAAGGGATTACATAAGACACATGAGAAGACAAGAACAGAAATATCCAGCGAAAAGGAAGTCAATGAGCAATCTAGCAGAAGGAAATGAAGGAAAGGCAGTTAGACTGAAATAGATAACCTAAGGTGGAGTACAGAGGACTCAAGGAAGAGAACAAGGAGCAGCAGTCAGGAAAACAGAAGGTCTGCAGTCAAGAGTGGCACTAGGTGCAGGCAAACTGTATTGGACTGCGGAGGACTGTAGTAGGCTGAAAGGCCGAGAGTCCAGAAGAACAGGACAGAGAGAGATTAGTAGGAGGCGACAGACAGAGAGCCCAAAAGAATAGGGCCGCTAGGTAGGGAGCCCAGAGGAGCAGGGCTGTAGGCAGCGAAGAGGTGCAGGCTGCAAGGTAGGGAGCCCAGGGAACAAGGGCTTGGAGACAGCAGAAGGTTGCAAGATGCACGGTAGGGAGCCCAGAGGACAAGGGCTGTAGGCAGCCGGAGTGAGGCAGGCTGCAGGGCAGGGAGCCCAGAGGACAAGGATTGTAGGCAGCCGGACGGAGGCAGGCTGCACGGCGGGCAGCAGAGGACTAGGACTGTAGGCAGCCGGAGTGAAGCAGGCTGCAGAGTAGGGAGCCCAGAGGACAAGGACGGTAGGCAGCCGGAGTGAGGCAGGCTGCAGGGCAGGGAGCCCAGAGGACAAGGATTGTAGGCAGCCGGAGTGAGGCAGGCTGCAAAGCGGGCTGCAGAGGACTAGGACTGTAGGCAGCCGGAGTGAGGTAGGCTGCAGGGCCGGGAGCCCAGAGGACAAGGACTGTAGGCAGCCGGAGTGAGGCAGGCTGCAGGGCAAGGAGCCCAGAGGAGCAGGGCAGCAAGGAGTGAGCCCAGAGAACAAGGGCTGTAGGTAGAAGGCAGCGGAGCGTGATCGGCTGCAAGGCAGGAAGCCCGGAAACGTCACTGGATCAAAACAGGATAATGCAGCAACAGGAACAGCATGCAAAGTAGCGGGTCAAGGCAAACAGGAGCGGGGAGATCTCAAGATGCAAGACACTGTGCTCCTGCAGGCAGCTGCTTAGATACAGCCCTGCCCTGTTCTGAGGCAGGCTAATTGACAGCACCCGGGGCAGCACACCTGATGACAATCTGCCTCCTTCCTCTCTGGTCCTGAGCAGGTGGAAGCAGCACTGGCCGCTAGGGCTTCTGGGGATTGTGGTCCCAATAACGATAAATGAGAATAGCCAGGAATTGAGGACTGTAGCCAGGTGCATTATGATAAATGTAGTTAATTGAATAAAATAAGAAAGAACCAAAGTTGAGCAAATGGAAATAAAAGACCAAGGCGTGAAAAGGAGTTCTTCAAGGAGTATTAGGAGGATAAATGAGTACCAAGTAGTCCATGGTGGTTGCCAATGCGTGTGCCAGTGGCGCGGGCATGACACATACATTAATCTAGTGTCTGAAAGTGAAAAGATTACTTTCTAGAGAGGAACATTGATAGACCGCTTCATTTCCTGGGGGCCTGACAAGACAAGGACCTCCCTCCAATTCTGGCCTTCCTGATTTTAAAGATATTGAGTAGCCATCAATGAAATGACTTATGTGTTTTGACAGACAAATAGGGTGCAGGCTCTGTGTAAGAACTGCATTACTGGCACCAGAGATGGACTTGTGGGCAAGACACATGTCCTTAAACACTACTCCTTTCTTCCACTTGTAGCAAGTGTAATGAGGCAATGTTTCTGTGTCATTACACATAAAATACCGATTTCTTTTAGGCTGTTTTTGTGTTGGCTTGAAAAAAAGGAAATATTACATACAGCCGCCCTCCTTCCACATCCCCACACGCTGATTCTGTCGTTAATCAGAGGGCTTTAACCCCCCCAAACAATTATTTCCCCACCCACCACTCCCTTTCCACTTCAACACATGCATCCTCTAAATACATAAGCACACAGACACATACAGACAAAAACTCACCTCTCACTCCCGCGATGGCTCCGCTAGGACTCACAGAGCCTGTCAGCCGCTGCGTGCACTCATGTGTGGTAAGGGGGCAGGGCAGTTTGTTTTAGAAAGACCACTCTGTGCAGTCATGGAGCGGCCTTTCCAAATCAATCTGTTTTCAAATCGATTTTTAGAAAAGGGTCTTTTGACCTAATATGCAGGCAATACCAGGCTACATGTGATCAGGTTTCTTAAACTTGAGCTGTAGCTTGGGTGCAGCAGTCTAGAGTTTTTACAATCGGGACATACATCTCCTGGGAAGTCTCAGGAAAATACTATTTCCAAACTCCATCCTGGAGTATATGAAACCATTCATGGCTTCAATTGTAAGTGGGGATGGTGAAAGATGAAGTAGATGTTTCAATATTCGCAGCTGGAGAATTCAAGACTCACTGACAGCATCGGTGGACCCAGGGGTAATTCTGATTCTATCGTAATGCCAAGATTTGTCACCACTGCCGAAGGGGGGGTAGGTCATGTGCCAAACCACTGAGGCCACAATAGAGAAATTGTAATGCATTGAAAGTGAATGCCTCTCTATTATTAAGGTTTTTTTTTTTTTAAATCATATCCATCCATCCTTCTAGCTAGTAACATTCATACCCACATTCAGAGGCGTTGATGGCTGTTGCCCAAAGTATGTGGGCCATTAGTGGCCAACTCTCTCACAAAAGCAGCCATGAATGCTATTATTATTCCAGTCTTTTGGTGGAGTAGCATTTTAACGTTTTGTTTTTCCACAAAAAAACATGTTCCCTTTCATGAAGGAGCACATGCACCACTTCATGAAAGATAAGATGTGCCCAATTTAAGATAGCCACTATAAACATGACTGGAACTTGAAAGTGAGTCCCTTATCACTGTTGTTGGTGGCCATGGAATGAGGAGGAAGATCGGGGTGGCCAGAGGTGGCAATGAGGTAAATGCAAAGGGAAGGGGGTCTGAAAGTTGGTTTAGGGTTGTAGAGGGGCATGATAGGTGGGGAAGGTGCATCAGGATTGGGCAGTAGAACCAGGAACAAAAGGGGTGCCCATAGCATGTGGGAGACAGCAGCTGATTCTGAACAACAGTGTTCACTGTAATGTTCATGCCTGCACTGAATAAGCTTTCTCCCCTATGCTGGGTGCTAATAGTTGTTGTACAGTCAGTAAAGTTTCATGAAGATACAGCTCTATTTCCTGGGAGTTTAACAAGTGGTTGAGTATCTTCTGCATAGTTCATAAAGCAGAGGCTGCTTTGCTGAATCAAATCAATTATCAGTCTTCGATGTAGTCTAATTAAAAGAGGTCATAGAAAATCAAAGGAAGGGGAGTTGAAAAGAAATGGACAGCCTTAACTGATTACTTGTATGAGGATAAACAATAGATGAACCATTTAAGAATGGTGCCACCCAGGCCAAGAGGTGCTGCTAATTTCAAAACGATCTGAGGCCAACCATGTCTAACGCTGCAGAAACATCTAGATGGACAAAAGCAAAGGCGCCCCACCATCTACTTCCTCCCGCATCTGGTCAAATATTGATGGTGTAGCAAGTTAATTGCTACATCCCAACCTATAAACCATCAGACCTGGTTTCAACCATGTAAACTCTTCAACAATGGTTTTAAGTTCCTTTGTGACTGTGGGATATGGGCCGTAAAATGTCCCGGTTCCCTAGGATCAAGAGACTTTTTTTTGAACAGTGGATGAATCACAGATGTTTTCTAGCAGTTTGGTGGGGGTTCAGAGACCATTGGCAGGTTAGGGAGCTCTTTAATTGAATTGCAGCATAGTAGTTACATGTTTTTCCTTGTTTTAGGCAGTAACGGATCTGATGGTGATCCGAGCTGCAAAATCAGTAGCACAAAATGTCCACTTTCTCAGATGTCATCAGCTGAAAGTTGGTACAATCATCTTTGGGTATTAATTGGGACAGTTCAAGATTTTGATGGTAGAATCTAAAAGGCTTGTTCTAATCATTTCTATTTTATCAAAAAAGTAGTTGGGTAAATATGGAGGGACAGAGTGATTGCCGGTCATGCAGATTTGTAATGTATCAAAAATGACTTGAGTGATGTTAATCACTTTGTCCAGTAATTGGATAACAGTGGTACCTTTGGCATTTAATCATTCAGAATGTATAGAGGTTGCAGTGTCTTTTGTAGAGTGTTTTATCCATTGTAGAACCTGGTCATCTCAAATGTCTCGAAAAGAAAAGAAGAGTCCTAAAGTACCTCAAGCCCCCTGCAAACCACTAGACTGATATTAGTCACATTTTTGGTAATAGTGCCAATGTGAATTTCTAGGAAATTCTTTATTTATTTAAATTGCATACATTTTTTCCATCGAAACCAAAAACCAAATAAGTGAGCAAAATAATAAGAATTTCCAATAATGTGTTCAGAGCTCTAAGCATTTTGGGTGAAACCCCTTATTCAGGAGCAAAATATGTACATCATAGGTCCAGAAACATCAATTTCATAGCAAAATTCAATAGATTATTAGACTCATCTGTATATTCTCAATATCAGACTGAATGCATGAGAAGTATATTCTCCCATGTTGAGGAGTAAACATTCATCTGGATTGTGTAGGTTATAGTGTCCAAACTTCCAATGGACTTCTTCTTATGGGCAAAGAGCAAGAGCTGCTACTGAGCACTGCATGGTCAAGTATTCACACTTACAAATAAGCGAAATAGGGGTAATAAGATCACATTATCAGATATCAGCCTACTGCTGAATATTCTGCTGTCTTGAAAGGCATCATGCCTTACCTTTCAGTCCAAAGGTGGGATGTGTGTTAAAATGGCTTTCTTCTTGAAAAAGTTTTCAACATCTATTGAGATTGATTTATTTATTTATTTGCATTTTTAAAGTGCTCTCACAGCCCGGGGGCATCGAGGTGCTGTTAGAGGAATATGTCTTAGTCGCGTATTTATAACGCGCTTAATACCAAGAGGTGTCTAAGCGCGGACATGGGGATCGAACCTGTGTTGCTTCATGTCATCTTGTTTCCAAGGCGAGCATGTTGCCACTTGAGCTATCCTCCCAGGATATAATCTATAATCTATTGATTTTTTCTCTTGAATTATAGTTATGAAATTGAAGATTGTGGACCTATGATGTACATATTTTGCTCCTGAAGAAGGGTTTCACTTGAAAGGCGTACAGCTCTGAACACATTATTGGAAATTATAATTATTTTGCACATTCATTTTGTTATTGGTTTTCATTAAAATATTTGTGCATTTTACAATCATGGTTTGTGTAAAGAATTCCTTAGAAATTCAGATTGACACTATTGCCAACATTTTGACTGATATCAGTCTAGTAGTGTGCAGGGGACGAGACGGTCCTTAACTTTAGGACTTTTACTTTTCTTTTCCATATATTAGTTGGCTTTGTGCCAGGGCTGCAACCAAAACACCCTGAACATATGTAACATACAATACTATCAATAGAACACACATACAAACCGAACACTGGTGTGCACTGCTAAAGAACCCATATATACCTCATCTTAATTGTCTCCCCAGGTTTCTTCTTTGAAGTGATTTTTTCCTAATTGGCCCATTCCTTGTAGGTTTCCCTTTGATGGAAACAATTTCATATGAGCAGTCTCATCAAACCTCTTAGTTAGAACATTATTCAAATAATCTGTTATTAGGGTTGAGTCATTACATGGCATGATTTCAGATTTGAGCTAAGCTAATTTAAGCATAACTAGACCCTTAGTGATCAGCATCCAGAGAATCGGTGGACTTCATTTATTCTACATGTGGTACAATCCTGGCCTGAGCATGTGAGTCCTAAATAAAAAAAATGACCTGTAATGAGCTCAACAGATTATATGAAGAGGTTCAATAAAGCACACATCAGAAAATGAAGCAAAGTTGTGATCAAGCCTATGTCCAGCTCAATTTGTCAGGGATAATATTGACGATCTTAAACCTAGATCCCCAAAGAAGTTAGTGAGGGAGATGTGTCTGGATCATTGACCACATGGAACTTGTAATTCAGATTTCCTAATATCACCAATTTAGGATTTGTGACTAATAGTTCTGTCGCCACCTCCACTAATTTGCTAAGAAATAGATGTATAACAGTTAAAGGTTAGCAGATTAGCAGTAAATCATAGCTGGATGTCTGTCAAATAGAATATCTCAAAAAAACAGAAACGGTATCCAACAAAGTGGGATATCCCTGTCTTCTGCACACCTATGTACTGGTGACAAGCCACCAGTTAGAATTCATAAAACATTGTTTAGTAAACGTAATAATACTGATGAAAGCGTTCAATCCAATCATTCAAAATAGGACTGTCGTTTGATGTAACTTGTTCTTTATTTTCAAAAATTTGGCCCAACGCTTTTCAGTATCAAAATTCCTTCATCGGGGGCAAATTGCAGTAACTGTTATCTCTCAATATATACAAAAGGTAAATTTGTAGATTGTGTGTGTGTCTGTTTGCAAATGTTCAGCATACTTTCCAACATGATACACACCCGAAATTTGGCATGTGGGTATGTTCCATGGTTTAGACAATGGGCCTCATTACGACCCTGGCGGAGTGGGTTTACGCCAGCGTTATTCGCGGCGGACCCGTCCGCCCTACTACGAGATTCCGTAGCGCCATGGAGCGTTTTCCGCCTGGTTTTTCCGGGCGGAGAAATCCATGGCGCTACGGGACCTTGTCGTTAATTACGCCACCGTATTTTGAGGTGGCGTAATTAACGCCTTCCCCACTCCCATTATACCCTATGGGGCAAAAATGGGAATGGGGAAGGGTAAAATGGGGGATGGGGATTTACCGCCCCGCCAAGGTCGGAATGGGGCGGAAAATCCGCCAACCCCCATGGCGCTATCGGCAGCTTTCCGCCGTGCTCCAAGGTGCATTTTGCACCGCGATTTCCGCCAGGGTCGTAATGAGGGCCAATGTAAAAAGTATAAAATACAAATGTGTACAGATTTTTGCAGCCTGCAACGCTTGAATATGTGTGTTTGTCTGATCGAAATGTTCAGCAAGTTTCCAATATAATACAACGCTGAAATTTGGCATGTGGGTAGGTTCCATGGTGTAGACAATGTAACAAGTATAAATATACCTTTTTTCACATGTATTCATTGTTTGAGCGGTCTGCAATGCTTACCCCTGCCTTATGGCTCTTCGCGCCATAGTTCTACCGTCGTTCTACGTTCATTGTTCCTAAAGTTCATCAGTCATAAAAACTTCAGAAGTTCATTGTTGCTAAAATTTCCACACTATCAGCATTCCAGCTGACATTAGCAGCACTCTCTTTTGAATTCATGCGGGTGACATAATACGGTGCTTTTGTAGTTATTCGGGTGACAGGAAATGGTGCATGTCTCTTCAATAGTGTCCACAATGCCGTTGTCTGTCACATTGTGGCAAATCTCTCATGACAATAATAGAAACTTCATTTCCAACGGAAGTTGCTGAATGTATGCCACCTCAACAGTGCAAAGCTTACATGCTTCAGCTGGACACTTACGGGTACAGAACTTCAAGCTTGCATGCTTCATCCATACATGTACAGCGCTTACGCTGAGGTTGCTGCTGCCTTGGCTGTAGATCGGGACACCAATAATGTTGCTGCACCATCTCAACATTCCAACAAAGTAGCTGTAAAAGATTTACGGAATTCATGCTTTTCTCATGGTCAGCTTTATGTGGCTTGCTCCAGATTTGGAAACAAAGACATTTTATTCACACCAGCTCCTACATGAAAGACTAACAATATTGTCTACAAAGAAGCATGGATTTAGTTCTTTAAATAAACTTCAAACTAGGTCTGAAGTAGGAATTAGGCATTACCGTGCGAAGTACAATATATACAACACAAAGGATTAATAAATAGGTTTTCCCAGCAAAAAAGAGATTTTTTAACAGGAAGTTCTTTCAGCCAAAAAAAAATGTATCCTTTTTATAAATATTCAAAGGATCAATTACCACAATCAAACCCCTTGCCGATGCCATATATAAATTAAACTAAATTAATCCAATATTAAAAGCTTCAAACAAATGCAAGGATACCTAATCAAAAATAGCACTCTGAAGACCAATGTAGGAAGAAACAGTGAGAAAGAGTAAGAGGAAAATGTTCCATGAACCAAAAATGCCAAAGGAAGGTTAAACAAGAGTCCCCTAATCACATCAAGGTCTCCTCCCCAAGTGCAGTACCAGTAGTAATATATAGAAATCCCAGTTCAGAAAGGAATAATGGTAGAACCAATCTTCAGCGATGTAAATCAAATGAATAACACATTTGTTAATCATTGTTGTTGTAACAGTTACTGGAATTTTCCCCTGATGAAGGGATTTTGATCCTCAAACACTTTGGACCAACCATATGAAAATAAAGAAGTTACATCAAATGGCAATGTCCTACTTTGAATGATTGTTATGAACTCTTTGATCAGTAATATTAAGTTTGGTGAACAATATTCTATGAATTCTGTCTCATGGTTTGTCACCAGTAGATAGGTGTGCAGGGGACAGGGGTATCCCACTTTGTTGGATAACTTTTCTGTTTTTGTTTGCCCGTGCACCCAAATTTCCATAAGCGTGTTATTAATTATTTGATGGTTATTCTTTCTCCATACACAAGAGAAGGTGTGTGCTGGAGTGTTTCCCGTGTGGAGAGTCTGCTGTTTTTGCCTAACGTGGAGTGAGAAGGAAGAGGAGGAGCCCGCCCATAAAACGCCCAGCTAAGCGGAGCGGAGCGTAGCGGAGTGTGGCGAGTGTTTCCCGTGTGGAGACTCTGCTGTTTTTGCCTAACGTGGAGCGAGAAGGAAGAGGAGGAGCCCGCCCATAAAACGCCCAGCTACGCGGAGCGTAGCGGAGTGTGGCGAGTGTTTCCCATGTGGAGACTCTGCTGTTTTTGCCTAACGTGGAGCGAGAAGGAAGAGGAGGAGCCCGCCCATAAAACGCCCAGCTTCGCGGAGCGGAGCGTAGCGGAGTGTGGCGAGTGTTTCCCGTGTGGAGACTCTGCTGTTTTTGCCTAACGTGGAGCGAGAAGGAAGAGGAGGAGCCCGCCCATAAAACGCCCAGCTACGTGGAGCGGAGCGTAGCGGAGTGTGGCGAGTGTTTCCCGTGTTCCCTGGCGTTCCCCTGGCGTCTCCCTGCGGTCCCGGCGATTTGATCCTGTGTTGACGCGCAGAACTGTAAATCAGCGTCCCCAAACCTTCAATCTGCAATACACAAAACGGACACAAAACGGACGCGTCACCTGGTAAGCTAAAGATATTTCCAACCTGTTTCCTTCCCAACCCTGACATGACGCAGCAAACCCTAGAGGTAGGGGCCGACACGGTGGGGGAGGGGGTCAACCCAATCCTCACCGAACCATACAGAACTTTGCGAAGCAAAGCAAAGGGTCTATTCCAAGGAGACCCGATTTCGACAAAGCTTTCTCCCTTGGTGGTGGCTGGCAGCCTTAAAAAAGGCGAAACGAAGGGTGGAGATGCCGGTCCGAGGAGTGTGGGCGGAACTCACCTGGTGGAAGGACGAAGCCTACCCCCCCCCAGAGACTGGTCTCTGCCCAACAAGCATCATCACCGTTGGACAAACCCAATCAAAAATAAAACAACCTCTCTTGGCGAGAGGTTTCCCAATGAGAGACACCGAAGGGTGTGTCCCATTGGACCTTGCTCTGTCCCCGTGCCTCGATACCGGGGGACCTGCCGTACGGAACCAGGCAGTTGCTGAGTCTGAGAGTTCCCCGCCGGCAACGTGCCTTTACCCTCGAATTATAACAGATGGGGGTCCTTTCACAAGAACAGATGATGAGCAGCCACCAGACCACACGAAGCCTGCCTGTTCTCAAAACAACACAACAACGTATAAAATGGCAGCCACAGATGCCCTACCTGCAGGGAAACCAAATCCGAGTCGGGACACAAACAGTACCTTTACCCGAGTCGTGAAGCGACCAGCCACAGATAACGCAAAAGCCAAGGCGAACAGCTCGATTCGTCCAGTCGAACCTTTTACAGACCTAACTAATGACAGTGGCGACGGGCTGGACCTGAATTCCTCAGGTCAGATAGAGCCATCAGAGTCATTAAAGACCCATAAGCAAGGAAGCACCAAAAGAAAGTATATAAAACCCCTAAAAAGAAAAAAGATTCAGATACAGAGGTCAGAAAACTCCAAAAATTCGGAAGCAAGTCCCACATCACAGAAACAAAAAAAGATAGTCGGAAAAAACTCTTCCAAATTCAACACGGGACAACAAAAAAAAGGTGCTGAGACACAAGAAAAGACCTTACTATATGCTAAGCCAAACGCATTCCACACGTACTTTAGGAAGCAACAATCAAAACGAAAAATGGAAACAGACGATGAAATTACAGACGCAGAGATTCTAGAGGTGATCGAAGGATCTTTGCCAGCCTTCAAATCCAGACGAACCTCTGCAGGGCTGGAACACCATATACAAAGTGTAAACAAGGAATCGTTCAAACCAGACCTCGAGACACTCAGTCCGTCAATTAGTGATTTAGACAATACTCAATGCAACGTCAGTATAAAGACCAAAGATGTTAGTTCCTCAAAAACGTACCAAACTGATGGACAGGATCCTGCAAATTCCATCGATCTTACCGGTGATCATCATAACTCTTCTACTCCTCAAAGGTGGGGCGCAACCGGATCCGAAGCCTCACCGTCCCAAATAATTCAGGAGCCTCCACTCACCCGATCCACATGTGACAAGATGAGCAGAAACCAGAAACTTCATGCAAACAGCACAATCGATATCGATAAAAGTCAACTGAAAGAGTTTCACCAAATCGAAGGAAATGAAATGGATAGAACAAGATCCAATGAGTCAAAAACAAATCGACCACCTAATATGAGCGACCGATTGTGGGCAAAAAACCACATCCAATTGCAGCAAAATAGAGGTCAATTCATTAAGCATGTCAGAAAACGTACCTCGTCGGAGCTCAAGTCTTCGCCCCAGGAGCAAGATCTCGAAGAGGAGGAACCCAGCTTAATCGAACCATTAAGTGGAAATCCTACTTGCACACCTGTCGAGCCAAGCTCTAGCCGTGTTGTCCAGAACACTCCGGCAAAACATAGAAGACATAGTGAAATTTTGATGGATACCCAAAGACCTTCTCCAACAAAAAAACAAGATCTGACGACGATCATGTCAGCCTTAACCATAGCCCTTGCACCATTCTGTAAATTATACGAATCACTAAATGACGTGTCTAAGGACAACACGGCTATTCTATGCAGATTGCAATCCAAGATGGACTTCCTGGAAGGTTTCATTACTGCGTCAGAAGAAAGGCACAATAAGAGATGGGAAGAACAGGAAAGGACCCATCTAAACTTAGTTAAGAATCAACCAGCAAGACAGGGGCCGGAAACGATGGTAAAAATACTAAAAGAAACTGCCTCACAAACAATGTTAATATCTGACGCAGGTCAGCCTGAACTAACTCTCAACAATTGCCCCTATATACACTTAAACGAAGTACGAGAAGCTAAAACATTGAACAAACGGGCAAAGGTAACCACAAAGAAAAAAGCGGTCCTGCAGCCCTCCAACGTGACCGCGAATGGCAACCGATCTACTGTTAAAACAGACCAGGCCTACGCAAACATACGGCTGA
This sequence comes from Ambystoma mexicanum, assembly GCF_040938575.1. Taxonomy (NCBI): domain Eukaryota; kingdom Metazoa; phylum Chordata; class Amphibia; order Caudata; family Ambystomatidae; genus Ambystoma; species Ambystoma mexicanum. The sequence continues at coordinate 1,393,820,977 of NC_090935.1, read as the reverse complement.
CGACAGAAGCTGAGAGAACAAAATCACCTCGTAGCCTCGCAAACATAAACCATGATGCCATCGAGGTTCTGGACTCATATGTACAATCCCCAAAATCTCCTAGAACCATAGATGAATTCGCTAGATCGAGCCCTCTAATGGACCTCTCGATATACGAAGATCCGGAAGGAAATGATGGCGAAAACAAGAGTCATGAGCCTTATAAAAGCGATCTGGTGCGTCCCACGACAGCAATCCCTGATAGGAAAACTGACGCAAAAAGCAGAGGGGAACAAACGGAGGGGGCCATCGCCATGAAGTGCTCGAAGTTGTCCTGGTCCGAGACACCAAAGCTCCGAAACAAATCTTCCAATGGAGATACCGATGTTTCCCCTCGACTATCGCCAACAGACAAACTTAGGTCAAACCCAATTCCCTGAAATCTGGAGAGCTCAGGAAATGGAAAAAATTCCAAAAGAGAAGTCAGAGTGTTCAAAATAGAACAGACCTCAAGTCAAACGAAATTCATGATTCTGAATAGGAAAACGGTTCTTCATATCCTGCGCAAGATCAGATGCCTCGATCATCTGAAATCGGATGACTTTCCATTAATCGAACCATATCATCGTGAACATAAAGCAAAGAGCTACATACACATCTACATCTCCTCACTAAAAGTGATGCCAGAAGCGGCCTATCTGGAATTAAGGAAAGCTGGTTTTACCTTAACAGAAATAAAAAGGGCGCGGTACGAAAAGACAAATGATGGCAGATTGAGCGAACAAGACGGGACACGTCCCCAAGGAGTTAGTTGGCCCGATCGCTATAACAGGAAATTACTAAAAGAGAAAGACGGTAAACAGAGTCGTTGGACTAGTGGAGAGAGAAGTTATGCTCCACACGCACGTCCCAGAAGCGAGTCGCGCTCCAGACGGAAAACGGTACGCCACGATGCAGATGCGCGGTGCTACTTTGAAACAAGACGACCCACTAATGAACGCCAGGAAGACAGAAAAATCACGAAAACAAACTTCGAGAAGAAGGACGTCGAAGACAACCGTCAAAAGGGCCCATGGTCGTGGCTAAAAAGTACGCTCAAAAGGCATAATGAGAAATAGCAACTAGAAAGCAGCCATCGGCAGATCCCAACCTCATCTAACGACACCAACTCAAAGAATTTGCCCAATCTGATCTCGATGGCTTCATCGAACACTAGAGGGCATTCACACCTGGCAAACCAGATAACCTAAACCTGGGGGCATACGATATAGTATGCCTCCAAGAGCACTGGCTGATGGAGAAACCACTGCTCGACGGTTTCAAAATAGCGTTCTCCCCTGCGTCAAAAGGCATCCTGGGTCGTCCGTCTTCTGGCCTACTAATTGCAGTAAAAGCTAGATCGGGAATCTCCTTAAAGAAAACATTGAAGACGTCGCGAGATATTTTAGCCATACAAACTGAATGGGAAGAAGCGAGTGATCATCCTAACTCAACCGCAAGAGAAAACTTGGTACTTATCACGGTCTACTGGAACCTGGCGAAATGTTCCACTGAAGACTTTTGCAACCAAGTTGCTAATACAATTGATGACATCACATCAGATGCTCCAGATTCCCACATAATACTATGTGGCGATCTAAATGCAAACTGCAACTACGAGCTTGAACATCAGGTCTCATCGCCCAAAACTCCAGCCGAAAAAAGAGGACGCTCATGGTTGTGGCTGATGAAATCGCGAAATTTTCACGATGTTTCAAGGCTCAACTCCTGGAAGATCGGTACCCCCACCTGGGAACGGGGTAAATCCAGTGCTAACATCGATTACTTCTTCGTGTCACACAGTCTGGTGGATCATATTGTAGACTATTCAGTGGTCCAGACCAAAGACAGCGACCACAACTTACTGGAAATTAAATGGAAGACACAAAGTACGAAAAACGATCATTATTCTTACCAAATTGCATCCAACAATCAACAAACACGTGTCCATCCGACAACGATAAACCTGGAAAGAATCACTGACGAATACACAATGCGCCTTGGGAGCAAAGAAACCTCGAATCAAAATCCAGATTACTTACCATTCCTTCTACAACACCAGAAGCCAAAATTAGGAATTAGCCTAAAAGAAAACAAATCTTCACGTATTTGACGCAAAGATCGCAGAAAAGAAAAGACTACTGAGAAAGCTGAAGAGGCAAGCAAAAAATGAAAACTCACCAAATACTTGGAACAGATGGAAGAAGGAAACCAATGTATACCAAGCATGGTTAAGAGCCCACAGACACGAAATGTTCCAAAGAGATGCTGAAGAAATGCTCCAGGTCCTAGGCTCAAAAAAGTCTGGAGACTTCTGGGCTCTCATCAGAAAATCTGAAAATAAAATACCCTTGCACATGGCCAACACAGTGTCTGAAAACCGGTGGGTCAACCATTTCGGAAACCTGTTCGAAACTCCGGCCCATATCTTGCCAGGCCAAAACAGGAGCACTTCGCAGACCTGGATCAACCTATCCTCCAAAGATGACATAAAGGAGATCATTCTGACGGCCTTTCCAATACCGATCTTAAACAAAACCCTGAGCAATTTTTACTCAATGCGCCAGGACTAGGACCATCCCACCCTCATGGACCAACGCGGTGGTCGTCCCGATTTTTAAACGAGGGAACAGAGAAGATCCAGAAAACTATCGACCAATTGCTCTCCTTGACATAATTGGAAAGATCTTCGCCTCCTTGCTCCTGACCCACTTCAGGAATTGGGCAAATCAATCGCCGGCGTATGACCCCTTCCAACTGGGTTTCTTAAAAGGGGGGAGCACGTCTGCCAATATCCTTCTTCTCAACATCTTAAAAGCTAGGGTCAAACAGGGCGCACCAAGTCTCTTTTTGGCCTTTGTGGATCTGTCCCAGGCTTTTGACAGAGTCGACAGGCAAAAGCTCTGGGACAAACTGGAAAAATGGCATTGCCCTCCGGAAATACTGGACCCAGTGATGGCTCTACATACCAACACCAAACTAAGAATCCGACTAAACAACCAAGGTCTTCTGTCAAGAGAGATATCCGTAGAGAGAGGGGTCAAACAAGGCTGCCCGATGGCCCCTCAATTATTCATCACCTTCTTAGGAGACATGAAAGATACAGAAGCTGGCATTAAGATGGCACCACCGAAGCTGGGTACCGAGCACATATCACGTCTCATGTATGCCGACGATCTAATTTTATTAGATCGGACTCAGATCGGACTTCAACACCAATTATCCAACCTGGCCCTGTACATGGGAAAGAACAACATGAAAATCAACAAAGAGAAATCAAAAATCGTGATAATCGGAAAAGGTGGAAAAAAGATCAATCCACACTTCACATGGACCATGGACTCAATTCCTATTGAGGTGGTTACCAGCATTAAGTACCTAGGGGTACACATCGACCGTTCAGCCAGGGAGGCCACGATGCAACAAGCCTTATGGGACAAAGCGCGCAACCTCGCAGCCCAAATGAAAACAGTTAACAACAGATTTGGTAAATTCTCACTTAAACCAGCGATTGAATTTTACAAAGGAAAAGTGGTGCCTACACTCACATACGGTATGGGAGCAACCTTGACCATACCAAATAGCATCTGGCGCAGATTAGAAAGTCTGATTTGGAAATCAGTTCTAGGACTACCAAATTCCACCTCGATGGATCTCATCAGACGAGATTTGGGCCTACAGTCGTTAGAAGCAACGGTGATGCTACACGCTCTCACTCTCTTCAGAAACACCCTAATACCAGACAGTCCATTAATTTATAAAATCGTAGCTGATGAAATCGTAAAGCAGCGAACAATGAACTTAAACGCATGGTCAGAAAACTTAAAAGGAAAGCTATCAGATATTGCATGCTCAGTTGAAGATCTTAAGCATAATCCAGAAAGAGTAAAAAGAAAGTTAAAGGAACTGGACTGGATCCTGACCCCGTCGAAAGCTCAATCAAACAAACTGACCATGAACCTCCCACCTACCTTTAACAGACTCAAGGTACCTATACCATACTGTTCTAAGTTTCCAAGCCAACAGCTAAGAAAATTCTTCATGAGAGCTCGTTTCAACCTCCTGCCGGCGAGAGAAATTTTAGCAATCAGATCCAGTTCAACTGACATTATCTGTCGCCTTTGCCATAATTCCACTACGACAGAATCAATCAAACATCTCTTACTCAGATGTCCTAATGTGAGAAAAATTCGAGCCACCTACCTGTCGACACTAATCTGCGAACACTCATCTTTCGGAGAGGAAGAAGAACTTATTTGGTGGAACAGGTTAATGTCGGGAGAAAAAACCAGATGGACAATCGCGACTGTCAAAATCCTGGAATCTGCCTTTGAAATTATCAGTTCCAGTTCACAAACTACGAGCGAGAGTACAATTCCCAAAGACTCCACTCCCCCACAACAATGTTGATAAGGAAGATCAAGCTTCCTTCGGTATCTATTCCCCGCTCGGACACCTATGTCCGTGTGAGCCCATACCTACATCTTTTATACACTATACTGAGCTGAAAGAGGTAATCCCGTTCTTACTGGAATCTGACACAACAACATGAAAGCTCGAGGCGCATTTCACTTGGGGTTGCTGCTGTCCTCAACCGTTTGTAAAAATTCATTTCTATGAATTATAAACAAATAAAAAAATAAATAAAAAAAAATAGTATTTCGGAGCAGGAGCTATTAAAATAGCAGCCTTTTCAGGGATTGGCAACTCAGTTAACTCAGGCAACACCCCATCTGAACTGAGCAAGAATACATCAGAATTTCATAATTAAACAGAACCATATCAGTAAATGTTGACAAATTATTATGTGAAAGCCAAGTTTCAATAGTACATAGTATGTCCAGATCTTCATTTCAAAAATGTTGTGCACAAAAAATATTGTTTTACTGTCAACTGCCAATCTGGTGTTCAGAAAGAAACCTTGTAATGTGCTTCTATGAATGACTTTGGTTTGTTCCTCCATCAATGTGTTCCTAGCTACTAGTGATAAGGCAGAAGATGATTCATAAGTAAGGATTATACACAAGTTAACATAAATATGTTTTGTGTAGTGCACCTCTGAAATGTTCTCAGCCTCTTTGGGACATGCCTCAGAATTCTTTCAAAACTCCCACTGCACCTTATAAGACCAGGTATAGAGGATAAGACAGTGTTTCTATAGCCTGGAAAAAATAGAATGTGGGAATAGGTTACATTGAGCCCCCGCTCTCTTTCACCACCTGTAATAAGAAGTGCAACAGGTTGTTTGCATACCACCTGAGGGTCCCCAAAAAGAGCACTATCCAGTGGATAAATTAGGGTAAGTAACTATTGGGCTTCCTATCCCAGCCCCCCTTTCCACTCCCAAGAACTTAAGACAACTCAACACCAACCCTCTGTCAACAGGAAAGATTTAGGAAGCAAGTGTACTGAGATGCTTCATAGCATAGAAATTAGCTAGTACACCAGTGATAAAAGCTGATTATACCCAACACAGTTAGATCCCAGTATTGACTCCAGCTGACATACTCTTAAGCTTCCTACTGCCACATGCCACCTGAACTGATTTCGAACCATTGCTCATTGGGAAATAGATGTGTTGAGCCAAGCGGTTCCAGCAACCTTTCTGCATGATTCCAAAATGGGGACCGTATTCCTTAAACTCTCAATCACAGCAGTAAGAGAAACAAATATAACTAATTACATTACACGGACACTAATCTCTTAAGGGAGAAGGCCGAAAACTACCAGAATACAAAAAGGAAAGAGACTAGAAGGGGGCCTATCGGGTACCATGTTAAAGGATCAGATCAATCTGGCACAATATGTAACACACAGTGTGCCACAAAGAACCACACAGAGCTGAATTCAGAGCTGTGAAAGCAAGAAACAAAGACTGGGCCATGAGGAGGAGAGGACCCATTAGTCTGATTGGCACTTTATCTCAAACACTGGCAAAGAGCAGAGTGAAAGGAAGAGGGAAAGCTGAAAGCTTGCTGCAGGCTTTGTCCCATATAATGGCTGAGATTCTGAGAGGAGGGTAACACGAACTGCAAGACCACTGACGGCAATATCTCAGACCCAGACAGGAGCCAGAGACCAAGCATGAGAGTCAAGTGGCTAAAGGGCTCGGAACTTTGGCCCACGAGGGCAATTCTCAACCGGTGAGTCATAATAATGCATCATGACAATAACAAAAGAAGTACTTGCATGTAGGAATCTGTCATGGTAATGCTCTAAAGCAAGGGGGAAGTCATTTTTGCTGTTAGAAGTATGCCAAACAACTAGTCAAGCATCCTACCAAGGTGACCTGCAGCCATATGCAGAGAATATATGTGCTAAGAAGCAAATGAGTAAATGCTGGGTGCTATCACCCTGCAGCTGTTAGTTCTGATCGAACAGGTGAGCTGTGCACCATATACCTGAGACTGTGTATTAGATTAGGCATTCCTGATAGGGACAGGAAGTCTTGTTGATAGGTCCATGGACTTTTTATTTAGTTCTCAAACTTTACACATTCAGAACAGGGCTCCGTGTTGCATTTTAGTTAAAACACCTTTTGCCGTGTGTGAGTTTGCCACACCACCCTAATAATAATAAAAGTGTTGCCCATGATATCTTGTCTTGCATGTTCTGTTGGTTATGTTTATGTCATTACAAGTGTCAAGAATGATGCTAATCATACTGTGCTTAGGTTGAACATCAAAGCGGCACACACAGTAACAATGCACTATGTAATCACACCACTCAGCTGCTATCTAACCATGCATGCAAACATTGTTCATCCCCTTAAATGCAACACATTTATGACCAAGGGATCAATAGGCGAATTTGAAGCCAATTTAAAGTTCTCTATTTCATGTTATTGTTGTCAGCACAGTCATTAGGATTGTCAGATTCAAATTGAGATAAGAGACAGAATATGAATATGCCTGGCACCCATACAGACCGTAAGCACCTTGTGTATTATGGTCCCCAGTTTCCTTCTCCCCATTAGCTGAAGGCCTCCTCTGAGGTGTTTCAAAAACTCATTAATAGTCTGTAGGATTTCATAGTGTCCAAACCACCGCTTTGTTGAGTCTGCTTCTTTCATAGCTGCACTAGCGTTATCAGGCTCTCCCTTCTGTCCTCACTGGATGCACTACCACACACCACAACCCAGTGGCGTTAGGGCATCTGACTGAGTCAGAGGTCAGATACAGCATACACAGTTTGACCCTAGGATACTTCAATCTTTCTCCTAGTTTTTTTCGTATTGACAGCATGTCATCATAGAACTATACCAGAGGATATGCCCCCTAGGTTTTTGACTTAATCATAACTTTTGCTTTGATGTGGCCGCTCTCCAAAAAGGTAGGAACATCCTCCTAACCCAGATCTTAACCGATTCCCTTTTAATTAATTTCTTCCAGGCCTTACTATGACGTTATCGTCCATCAGGCCCATGCCACACTCATTATATTGCTTGTTTTCATCCTCCCCCATAGCTCTATCATTCCTTTCCCTCACTCTTCTGGTGTTCCTCCTCCAACTTCACCACGTTATCCCTCCATGTGCATTTTACCTCCTCCTCTTCCTCTCCTTAAACTTTCTCTCCCCTTCCTCTGGTCTAGTCACCCTCTCTTCTCCTCTCCACCTCCCACTCCACTCACTTTCCAAACAAACCCTAACAAATATGGTTCCCATCTGGCCGGCTAACTTTTAATACCCATAGAGGGACTGTAATTGGTATCAAACTTGTGAGATCTGTGTCAATGGTGTGCCACACAGAAGCAACATTGTTGTGACAAGATCCCCTGCGTGTCCCTAGTCACCACAAAAGGCCTAGGGAATTGGCTTTCTACCCAAACCAATGGACGACAGAACCAAGGACTAGAAAAGAAAAGAAAAACCTTTCCTTGAACCAGAGTCTATTGTATTAAAATGATGGTACTAGCACTCATTCTACTACTGATAGAATCCAAAATGCAGCATATGAGAATTTACTTCAAAGCCCTGGCACAGTGATTAATAAATACCAGAGCCCCATTGCTGATATAATGTTGCAAATTCACAGCTTCCTGATCATGTACTTAACCGCGGGCAACACAAAGCTACCAATTCATTGTCTCTCTACAGAATAGTCCCTCATTGAGAATGCAATGTCACAAAATCTCTGAAAGCCAGCATTCTCTTTGCATTCAGGGATTTCTAAAAACTTACCAGGGTTTTTTCCAACCCATTACTCACATTCTGGGGAAACAGGAGACCTAGAACTTGCACAGGCAACACATGAGAAGGGCAAGAAAAGAGTTGTGAAATCCAAATGCAGACAGGACAGATGAAGGATTACTTTTTCCCCCCTAAACCTGAAGTTAGGCCAAGTTCATACAGTAGATAGCAATCTCAGCCCTGTTCCAGTTACAGGACAGAGGTGCAGCCATTTGCCCAGTGCCCAACACAGGGAGAAGACTATAGAAGCCTGAGAACCCAGTCAATTGCTTTGGGTTGAGGGTGAAGGCGGGCATTTGAAGACTGGTGGAGAGGGCTCAGGGTTGTGACAAGGAGGAGTTACCGGTGCTGGTGGTGAGGGGAAATGGGGCAATATGGGGTTAGATGATACAGTGGAGGAGTTGAGAGCAGGTGGTGAGTGTGGGATTGAGGAGAAGGAGAAGGGCATTTCAACATTTAGAACAAGAATGTCCCAGTGGCTATGTTGGCAATAGGCAGGGCCAGGGGCTGGGGGGAGAAACAAGACCAAAGCAAGGATGTCAGAGGAGGAATAGTCAGGGCAACCAAACATTGAAGGCCCTGAGTATGGAGACCCGCCCTAAGGATAATCGGGTTGATAGGAGGTGGAAGCCAATACCCCTGGTACGAGCTCACTCCAATAGAGTATTTATGTCTGAATCAGTGGTTGGTTAAAACAACACCCCAACTGACCAAGAAACTTTTGTGAAGCCAAGAATGGTGACAGTGTTCAAAAACCCCAGGGAAACATACAACATAATACTGCAAAACATTCAAGGGTTCCAGAACCCAGTAATTCCCCAACAGCAATGGAGAGGTGAGATGGCATTACACCCAGTAGAAAAGACTTGGTTTGATTTCTTTTGGTCACTGTTATTTCATTCTTTTTGTGTATTTTTATTGTGTTATGTGAGAAACCTGACAATGTGTCTCCCTGACTAGTCCCCAGGGATCTTTCATCCAGGTATCCAGGACCTGGCCATCACTATTGGATCCAGTTCCAGGGGGTGGATCAGTGAAGGAGGATCTCCTGGATAGGGGGGTCCGAGGGAGTGGAAGTGGGACACCAAATGTTTGTAAACGCTCTTGGAGTCAAAAGAGTGAATACAATCAGATGAACAAATCAATCCCTAAAGAGAAGAACTACTTCATTATTGAATTAGAATGTACAGCCATTAAGTGGACAAAGAAGAACTTAAATACTATTTGGCTAGTCAAAGTTCTGTCTTTTTACCAAAGATGTTCCTTTATCCTTCAACAAATATAGCAATGTATTAGTAGTGAGGTGGTTTCTCCGTCTAAAGTCATATGTCATATGTCATATTAGAGGTGGAATACAGTCCATTATAGATTCCTTGACCCAGACACACCACTTTCCTTGACAAGACAACTGGGGTTAGGAGGTGGAATTTGGAATAAAAAGGTGGAGGTATCAGACAAAGTCACATTAACTGGTCCACTAGCAGGAAACTCTGGAGATCTGAGATACCCACAAGCTGCATAATATGTATTTGTATTCCAATTAGAAAGCGCACCTATTACCCAATAGGGACATAGTAGTGCTATATGGATAATTGATAGTATCAGAAGTCAAAGCAACACATTTCTCACTTTTTTATACAGCCATACTGTCAGGAATGGCACTCTGTCAAGAGTGGCACAGGGTACCCAAGTAGGGTTTGGGTGGCTGTGCTGAGGTAAGGTAGCAGATAAGCACACACAGCAGGAAGTTCAACAAGAAAGAAGAGTAGGAAACAGTAGCTGAGAGCCAAAAGGGGCAAAAGATACAAAGGTACAAACAAACTGGATTCCTTCTTGGGGTGTATGCTGAAATGGGAAAGAGTGTTCCACGAACCTTAGGAAACTCCAGCCTTCTGCACAGATTGCTATAACAGAGGCCCACACTGTATGCTCATGGGTGGGAGCAACAGCAGTGGGTGTCTGTAACACTGAAAACGCGACAAAGGAAGGGGCAGAGGTTGCCTGCCGGAAACCAACAGGCAAGCTCTGTACAAAGGGATTACATAGGACACATGAGAAGACAAGAACAGAAATATCCAGCGAAAAGGAAGTCAATGAGCAATCTAGCAGAAGGAAATGAAGGAAAGGCAGTTAGACTGAAATAGATAACCTAAGGTGGAGAACAGAGGACTCAAGGAAGAGAACAAGGAGCAGCAGTCAGGAAAACAGAAGGCTGCAAAGTAGGAAGCAGGTCTGCAGTCAAGAGTGGCACTAGGTGCAGGCAAACTGTATTGGACTGCGGAGGACTGTAGTAGGCTGAAAGGCAGGGAGTCCAGAAGAACAGGATAGAGAGAGATTAGTAGTAGGCGACAGACAGAGAGCCCAAAAGAATAGGGCCACTAGGTAGGGAGCGCAGAGGAGCAGGGCTGTAGGCAGCGAAGAGGTGCAGGCTGCAAGGTAGGGAGCCCAGGGAACAAGGGCTTGGAGAGAGCAGAAGGTTGCAAGATGCACGGTAGGGAGCCCAGAGGACAAGGGCTGTAGGCAGCCGGAGTGAGGCAGGCTGCAGGGCAGGGAGCCCAGAGGACAAGGATTGCAGGCAGCCGGAGTGAGGCAGGCTGCACGGCGGGCAGCAGAGGACTAGGACTGTAGGCAGCCGGAGTGAAGCAGGCTGCAGAGTAGGGAGCCCAGAGGACAAGGACGGTAGGCAGCCGGAGTGAGGCAAGCTGCAGGGCAGGGAGCCCAGAGGACAAGGATTGTAGGCAGCCGGAGTGAGGCAGGCTACAAGGCGGGCTGCAGAGGACTAGGACTGTAGGCAGCCGGAGTGAGGCAGGCTGCAGGGCAAGGAGCCCAGAGGAGCAGGGCAGCAAGGAGTGAGCCCAGAGAACAAGGGCTGTAGGTAGAAGGCAGCGGAGCGTGATCGGCTGCAAGGCAGGGAGCCCAGAAAGGGCACTGGATCAAAACAGGATAATGCAGCAACAGGAACAGCAACAAAGTAGCAGGTCAAGGCAAACAGGAGCGGGGAGATCTCAAGATGCAAGACACTGCGCTCCTGCAGGCAGCTGCTTAGATACAGCCCTGCCCTGTTCTGAGGCAGGCTAATTGACAGCACCTGGGGCAGCGCACCTGATGACAATCTGCCTCCTCCCTCTCTGGTCCTGAGCAGGTGGAATCAGCACTGGCCGCTAGGGCTTCTGGGGATTGTGGTCCCAATAACGATAAATGAGAATAGCCAGGAATTGAGGACTGTAGCCAGGTGCATTATGATAAATGTAGTTAATTGAATAAAATAAGAAAGAACCAAAGTTGAGCAAATGGAAATAAAAGACCAAGGCGTGAAAAGGAGTTGTTCAAGGAGTATTAGGAGGATAAATGAGTACCAAGTAGTCCATGGTGGTTGCCAATGCGTGTGCCAGTGGCGCGGGCATGACACATACATTAATCTAGTGTCTGAAAGTGAAAAGATTACTTTCTAGAGAGGAACATTGATAGACCGCTTCATTTCCTGGGGGCCTGACAAGACAAGGACCTCCCTCCAATTCTGGCCTTCATGATTTTAAAGATAGTGAGTAGCCATCAATGAAATGGCTTATGTGTTTTGACAGACAAATAGGGTGCAGGCTCTGTGTAAGAACTGCATTACTGGCACCAGAGATGGACTTGTGGGCAAGACACATGTCCTTAAACACTACTCTTTTCTTCCACTTGTAGCAAGTGTAATGAGGCAATGTTTCTGTGTCATTGCACATAAAATACCGATTTCTTTTAGGCTGTTTTTGTGTTGGCTTGAAAAAAAGGAAATATTACATACAGCCCCCGTCCTTCCCCATCCCCACACGCTGATTCTGTCGTTAATCAGAGGGCTTTAACCCCCCCAAACAATCATTTCCCCACCCACCACTCCCTTTCCACTTCAACACATGCATCCTCTAAATACATATGCACACAGACACATACAGACAAAAACTCACCTCTCACTCCCGCGATGGCTCCGCTAGGACTCACAGAGCCTGTCAGCCGCTGCGTGCACTCATGTGTGGTAAGGGGGGAAGGCAGTTTGTTTTAGAAAGACCACTCTGTGCAGTCATGGAGCGGCCTTTCTAAATCAATCTGTTTTCAAATCGATTTTTAGAAAAGGGTTTTTGACCTAATATGCAGGCAATACCAGGCTACATGTGATCAGGTTTCTTAAACTTGAGCTGTAGCTTGGCTGCAGCAGTCTAGAGTTTTTACAATCGGGACATACATCTCCTGGGAAGTCTCAGGAAAATACTATTTCTAAACTCCATCCTGGAGTATATGAAACCATTCATGGCTGCAATTGTAAGTGGGGATGGTGAAAGATGAAGTAGATGTTTCAATATTCGCAGGTGGAGAATTCAAGATTCACTGACAGCATTGGTGGACCCAGGGGTAATTCTGATTCTATCGTAATGCCAAGTTTTGTCACCACTGCCGAAGGGGGGGTAGGTCATGTGCCAAACCACTGAGGCCACAATAGAGAAATTGTAATGCATTGAAAGTGAATGCCTCTCTATTATTAAGGTTTTTTTTTTTTTTTTTAAATCATATCCATCCATCCTTCTAGCTAGTAACATTCATACCCACATTCAGAGGCGTTGATGGCTATTGCCCAAAGTATGTGGGCCATTAGTGGCTATCACTGCTCACAAAAGCAGCCATGAATGGTATTATTATTCCAGTCTTTTGGTGGAGTAGCATTTTAACGTTTTGTTCTTCCACAAAAAAACATGTTCCCTTTCATGAAGGAGCACATGCACCACTTCATGAAAGATAAGATGTGCCCAATTTAAGATAGCCACTATAAACATGACTGGAACTTGGAAGTGAGTCCCTTATCACTGTTGTTGGTGGCCATGGAATGAGGAGGAAGATCGGGGTGGCCAGAGGTGGCAATGAGGTAAATGCAAAGGGAAGGGGGTCTGAAAGTTGGGTTAGGGTTGTAGAGGGGCATGATAGGTGGGGAAGGTGCATCAGGATTGGGCAGTAGAACCAGGAACAAAAGGGGTTCCAATAGCATGGGGGAAACAGCAGCTGATTCTGAACAACAGTGTTCACTGTAGTGTTCATGCCTGCACTGAATAAGCTTTCTCCCCTATGCTGGGTGCTAATAGTTGTTGTACAGTCAGTAAAGTTTCATGAAGATACAGCTCTATTTCCTGGGAGTTTAACAAGTGGTTGAGTATCTTCTGCATAGTTCATAAAGCAGAGGCTGCTTTGCTGAATCAAATCAATTATCAGTCTTCGATGTAGTCTAATTAAAAGAGGTCATAGAAAATCAAAGGAAGGGGAGTTGAAAAGAAATGGACAGCCTTAACTGATTACTTGTATGAGGATAAACAATAGATGAACCATTTAAGAATGGTGCCAACCAGGCCAAGAGGTTCTGCTAATTTCAAAACGATCTGAGGCCAACCATGTCTAACGCTGCAGAAACGTCTAGATGGACAAAAGCAAAGGCGCCCCACCTTCTACTTCCTCCCGCATCTGGTCAAATATTGATGGTGTAGCAAGTTAATTGCTACATCCCAACCTATAAACCATCAGACCTGGTTTCAACCATGTAAACTCTTCAACAATGGTTTTAAGTTCCTTTGTGACTGTGGGATATGGGCCGTAAAATGTCCCGGTTCCCTAGGATCAAGAGACTTTTTGTTGAACAGTGGATGAATCACAGATTTTTTCTAGCAGTTTGGTGGGGGTTCAGAGACCATTGGCAGGTTAGGGAGCTCTTTAATTGGATTGCAGCATAGTAGTTACATGTTTTTCCTTGTTTTAGGCAGTAACGGATCTGATGGTGATCCGAGCTGCAAAATCAGTAGCACAAAATGTCCACTTTCTCAGATGTCATTAGCTGAAAGTTGGTACAATCATCTTTGGGTATTAATTGGGACAGTTCAAGATTTTGATGGTAGAATCTAAAAGGCTTGTTCTAATCATTTCTATTTTATCAAAAAAGTAGTTGGGTAATTATGGAGGGACAGAGTGATTGCCGGTCATGCAGATTTGTAATATATCAAAAATGACTTGAGTGATGTTAATCACTTTGTCCAGTAATTGGATAACAGTGGTCCCTTTGGCATTTAATAATTCAGAATGTATAGAGGTTGCAGTGTCTTTTGTAGAGTGTTTTATCCATTGTAGAACCTGGTTATCTCAAATGTCTTGAAAAGAAAAGAAGAGTCCTAAAGTACCTCACGCCCCCTGCAAACCACTAGACTGATATTAGTCACATTTTTGGTAATAGTGCCAATGTGAATTTCTAGGAAATTCTTTATTTATTTAAATTGCATACATTTTTTCCATCGAAACCAAAAACCAAATAAGTGAGCAAAATAATAAGAATTTCCAATAATGTGTTCAGAGCTCTAAGCATTTTGGGTGAAACCCCTTATTCAGGAGCAAAATATGTACATCATAGGTCCAGAAACATCAATTTCATAGCAAAATTCAATAGATTATTATACTCATCTGTATATTCTCAATATCAGACTGAATGCATGAGAAGTATATTCTCCCATGTTGAGGAGTAAACATTCATCTGGATTGTGTAGGTCATAGTGTCCAAACGTCCAATGGACTTCTTCTTATGGACAAAGAGCAAGAGCTGCTACTGAGCACTGCACGGTCAAGTATTCACACTTACAAATAAGCGAAATGGGGGTAATAAGATCACATTATCAGATATCAGCCTACTGCTGAATATTCTGCTGTCTTGAAAGGCATCATGCCTTACCTTTCAGTCCAAAGGTGGGATGTGTGTTAAAATGGCTTTCTTCTTGAAAAGGTTTTCAACATCAATTGTAAATTGCCTCTTATAGATCAGGCTAATAAATTAGTATATCTAGATAAAATAGTGGAGGATGTCACTGTATATGTGGTTAAGGTATAAAGAGAATGTAAATAAAAAACTGTAGAAGTCGACATCAAGGGTGGAACCACATTATAGTCCCCAATATTCAAGGGAATTAAGGGAGTTGTTACCATCAAGGATATATACTGAAGGACAGCAATCTTCAATGGGGTTGGTGTCCACCTCAATTACAGAGTGTCTCATGAAATCAGGCCAGTCAGAAGATGTGTTTAGGTAAAATCAATATAATGGATGGTATCAATATGATAGCTCAATTACGATGTTGATACTGAAAATATAACAATGAGATTTATAATCTATTGAGATTTATTTATTTGCATTTTTAAAGTGCTCTCACAGCCGGGGGCATCGAGGTGCTGTTACAGGAATATGTCTTAGTCGCGTATTTATAACGCGCTTAATACCAAGAGGTGTCTAAGCGCGGACATGGGGATCGAAACTGTGTTGCTTCATGTCGTCTTGTTTCCAAGGCGAGCATGTTGCCACTTGAGCTATCCTCCCAGGATATAATCTATAATCTATTGATTTTTTCTCTTGAATTATAGTTATGAAATTGAAGATTGTCGACTTATAATGTACATATTTTGCTCCTGAAGAAGGGTTTCACTTGAAAGGCGTAGAGCTCTGAACACATTATTGGAAATTATAATTATTTTGCACATTCATTTTGTTATTGGTTTTCATTAAAATATTTGTGCATTTTACAATCATGGTTTGTGTAAAGAATTCCTTAGAAATTCACATTGACACTATTGCCAACATTTTGACTGATATCAGTCTAGTAGTGTGCAGGGGACGAGACGGTCCTTAACTTTAGGACTCTTACTTTTCTTTTCCATATATTAGTTGGCTTTGTGCCAGGGCTGCAACCAAAACACCCTGAACATATGTAACATACAATACTATCAATAGAACACACATACAAACCTAACACTGGTGTGCACTGCTAGAGAACCCATATATACCTCATCTTAATTGTCTCCCCAGGTTTCTTCTTTGAAGTGATTTATTCCTAATTGGCCCATTCCTTGTAGGTTTCCCTTTGATGGAAACAATTTCATATGAGCAGTCTCATCAAACCTCTTAGTTAGAACATTATTCAAATAATCTGTTATTAGGGTTGAGTCATTACATGGCATGATTTCAGATTTGAGCTAAGCTAATTTAAGCATAACTAGACCCTTAGTGATCAGCATCCAGAGAATCGGTGGACTTCATTTATTCTACATGTGGTACAATCCTGGCCTGAGCATGTGAGTCCTAAATAAAAAAAATTGACCTGTAATGAGCTCAACAGATTATATGAAGATGTTCAATAAAGCACACATCAGAAAATGAAGCAAAGTTGTGATCAAGCCTATGTCCAGCTCAATTTGTCAGGGATAATATTGACAATCTTAAACCAAGATCCCCAAAGAAGTTAGTGAGGGAGATGTGTCTGGATCATTGACCACATGGAACTTGTAATTCAGATTTCCTAATATCACCAATTTAGGATTTGTGACTAATAGTTCTGTCGCCACCTCCACTAATTTGCTAAGAAATAGATGTATAACAGTTAAAGGTTAGCAGATTAGCAGTAAATCATAGCTGGATGTCTGTCAAATAGAATATCTCAAAAAAACAGAAACGGTATCCAACAAAGTGGGATATCCCTGTCTTCTGCACACCTATGTACTGGTGACAAGCCACCAGTTAGAATTCATAAAACATTGTTTAGTAAACTTAATAATACTGATGAAAGCGTTCAATCCAATCATTCAAAATAGGACTGTTGTTTGATGTAACTTGTTCTTTATTTTCAAAAGTTTGGCCCAACTCTTTTCAGTATCAAAATTCCTTCATCGGGGGCAAAATGCAGTAACTGTTATCTCTCAATATATACAAAAGGTAAATTTGTAGATTGTGTGTGTGTCTGTTTGCAAATGTTCAGCATACTTTCCAACATGATACACACCCGAAATTTGGCATGTGGTTATGTTCCATGGTTTAGACAATGTAAAAAGTATAAAATACAAATGTGTACAGATTTTTCAGCCTGCAACGCTTGAATATGTGTGTTTGTCTGATCGAAATGTTCAGCATACTTCCCAATATAATACAACGCTGAAATTTGGCATGTGGGTAGGTTCCATGGTGTAGACAATGTAACAAGTATAAATATACCTTTTTTCACATGTATTCATTGTTTGAGCGGTCTGCAATGCTTACCCCTGCCTTATGGCTCTTCGCGCCATAGTTCTACCGTCGTTCTACGTTCATTGTCCCTAAAGTTCATCAGTCATAAAAACTTCAGAAGTTCATTGTTGCTAAAATTTCCACACTATCAGCATTCCAGCTGACATTAGCAGCACTCTCTTTTGAATTCATGCGGGTGACATAATACGGTGCTTTTGTAGTTATTCGGGTGACAGGAAATGGTGCATGTCTCTTCAATAGTGTCCACAATGCTGTTGTCTGTCACATTGTGGCAAATCTCTCATGACAATAATAGAAACTTCATTTCCAACGGAAGTTGCTGAATGTATGCCACCTCAACAGTGCAAAGCTTACATGCTTCAGCTGGACACTTACGGGTACAGAACTTCAAGCTTGCATGCTTCATCCATACATGTACAGCGCTTACGCTGAGGTTGCTGCTGCCTTGGCTGTAGATCGGGACACCAATAATGTTGCTGCACCATCTCAACATTCCAACAAAGTAGCTGTAAAAGATTTACGGAATTCATGCTTTTCTCATGGTCAGCTTTATGTGGCTTGCTCCAGAGTTGGAAACAAAGACATTTTATTCACACCAGCTCCTACATGAAAGACTAACAATATTGTCTACAAAGAAGCATGGATTTAGTTCTTTAAATAAACTTCAAACTAGGTCTGAAGTAGGAATTAGGCATTACCATGCAAAGTACAATATATACAACAAAAAGAATTAATAAATAGGTTTTCCAAGCAAAAAAGAGATTTTTTAACAGGAAGTTCTTTCAGCCAAAAAAAAATGTATCCTTTTTATAAATATTCAAAGGATCAATTACCACAATCAAACCCCTTGCTGATGCCATATATGAATTAAACTAAATTAATCCAATATTAAAAGCTTCAAACAAATGCAAGGATACCTAATCAAAAATAGCACTCTGAAGACTAATGTAGGAAGAAACAGTGAGAAAGAGTAAGAGGAAAATGTTCCATGAACCAAAAATACCAAAGGAAGGTTAAACAAGAGTCCCCTAATCACATCAAGGTCTCCTCCCCAAGTGCAGTACCAGTAGTAATATATAGAAATCCCAGTTCAGAAAGGAATAATGGTAGAACCAATCTTCGGCGATGTAAATCAAATGAATAACCCATTTGTTAATCCTTGTTGTTGTAACAGTTACTGGAATTTTCCCCTGATGAAGGGATTTTGATCCTCAAACACTTTGGACCAACCATATGAAAATAAAGAAGTTACATCAAATGGCAATGTCCTACTTTGAATGATTGTTATGAACTCTTTGATCAGTAATATTAAGTTTGGTGAACAATATTCTATGAATTCTGTCTCATGGTTTGTCACCAGTAGATAGGTGTGCAGGGGACAGGGGTATCCCACTTTGTTGGATAACTTTTCTGTTTTTGTTTGCCCGTGCACCCAAATTTCCATAAGTGTGTTATTAATTATTTGATGGTTATTCTTTCTCCATACACAAGAGAAGGTGTGTGCTGGAAGGTTTCTTAATTTTAAATAGTATTTCGGAGCAGGAGCTATTAAAATAGCAGCCTTTTCAGGGATTGGCAACTCAGTTAACTCAGGCAACACCCCATCTGAACTGAGCAAGAATACATCAGAATTTCATAATTAAACAGAACCATATCAGTAAATGTTGACAAATTATTATGTGAAAGCCAAGTTTCAATAGTACACAGTATGTCCAGATCTTCATTTCAAAAATGTTGTGCACAAAAAATATTGTTTTACTGTCAACTGCCAATCTGGTGTTCAGAAAGAAACCTTGTAATGTGCTTCTATGAGTGACTTTGGTTTGTTCCTCCATCAATGTGTTCCTAGCTACTAGTGATAAGGCAGAAGATGATTGATAAGTAAGGATTATACACAAGTTAAGTTAAATATGTTTTGTGTAGTGCACCTCTGAAATGTTCTCAGCCTCTTTGGGACATGCCTCAGAATTCTTTCAAAACTCCCACTGCACCTTATAAGACCAGGTATAGAGGATAAGACAGTGTTTCTATAGCCTAGAAGAACTAGAATGTTGGAATAGGTTACATTGAGCCCCCACTCTCTTCCACCACCTGTAATGAGAAGTGCAACAGGTTGTTTGCATACCACCTGAGGGTCCCCAACAAGAGCACTATCCAGTGGATAAATTAGGGTAAGTAACTATTGGGCTTCCTATCCCAGCCCCCCTTTCCACTCCCAAGAACTAAAGACAACTCAACACCACCCCTCTGTCACCAGGAATGATTTAGGAAGCAAGTGTACTGAGATGCTTCATAGCATAGAAATTAGCTAGTACACCAGTGATAAAAGCTGATTATACCCAACACAGTTAGATCCCAGTATTGACTCCAGCTGACATACTCTTAAGCTTCCTACTGCCACATGCCACCTGAACTGATTTCGAACCATTGCTCTTTGGGAAATAGATGTGCTGAGCCAAGCGGTTCCAGCAACCTTTCTGCATGATTCCAAAATGGGGACCGTATTCCTTAAACTCTCAATCACAGCAGAAAGAGAAACAAATATAACTAATTACATTACACGGACACTAATCTCTTAAGGGAGAAGGCCGAAAACTACCAGAATACAAAAAGGAAAGAGACTAGAAGGGGGCCTATCGGGTACCATGTTAAAGGATCAGATCAATCTGGCACAATATGTAACACACAGTGTGCCACAAAGAACCACACAGAGCTGAATTCAGAGCTGTGAAAGCAAGAAACAAAGACTGGGCCATGAGGAAGAGAGGACCCATTAGTCTGATTGGGACTTTATCTCAAACACTGGCAAAGAGCAGAGTGAAAGGAAGAGGGAAAGCTGAAAGCTTGCTGCAGGCTTTGTCCCAGATAATGGCTGACATTCTGAGAGGAGGGTAACATGAACTGCAAGACCACTGACGGCAATATCTCAGACCCAGACAGGAGCCAGAGACCAAGCATGAGAGTCAAGTGGCTAAAGGGCTCGGAACTTTGGCCCACGAGGGCAATTCTCAACCGGTGAGTCATAATAATGCATCATGACAATAACCAAAGAAGTACTTGCATGTAGGAGTCTGTCATGGTAATGCTCTAAGGCAAGGGGGAAGTCATTTTTGCTGTTAGGAGTATGCCAAACAACTAGTCAAGCATCCTACCAAGGTGACCTGCAGCCATATGCAGAGAATATATGTGCTAAGAAGCAAAGGATTAAATGCTGGGTGCTATCACCCTGCAGCTGTTAGTTCTGATCGAACAGGTGAGCTGTGCACCATATACCTGAGACTGTGTATTAGATTAGGCATTCCTGATAGGGACAGGAAGTCTTGTTGATAGGTCCATGCACCTTTTATTTAGTTCTCAAACTTTACACATTCAGAACAGGGCTGCGTGTTGCATTTTAGTTAAAACACCTTTTGCCGTGTGTGAGTTTGCCCCACCACCCTAATAATAATAAAAGTGTTGCCCATGATATCTTGTCTTGCATGTTCTGTTGGTTATGTTTATGTCATTACAAGTGTCAAGAATGATGCTAATCATACTGTGCTTAGGTTGAACATCAAAGCGGCACACACAGTAACAATGCACTATGTAATCACACCACTCAGCTGCTGTCTAACCATGCATGCAGACATTGTTCATGCCCTTAAATGCAACACATTTATGACCAAGGGATCAATAGGTGAATTTGAAACCAATTTAAAGTTCTCTATTTCATTTTATTGTTGTCACCACAGTCATTAGGATTGTCAGATTCAAAATGAGATAAGAGACAGAATATGAATATGCCTGGCACCCATACAGACCGTAAGCTCCTTGTGTATTATGGTCCCCAGTTTCCTTCTCCCCATTAGCTGAAGGCCTCCTCTGAGGTGTTTCAAAAACTCATTAATAGTCTGTAGGATTTCATAGTGTCCAAACCACCGCTTTGTTGAGTCTGCTTCTTTCATAGCTGCACTAGCGTTATCAGGCTCTCCCTTCTGTCCTCACTGGATGCACTACCACACACCACAACCCAGTGGCGTTAGGGCATCTGACTGAGTCAGAGGTCAGATACAGCATACACAGTTTGACCCTAGGATACTTCAATCTTTCTCCTAGTTTTTTTCGTATTGACAGCATGTCATCATAGAACTATACCAGAGGATATGCCCCCTAGGTTTTTGACTCAATCATAACTTTTGCTTTGATGTGGCCGCTCTCCAAAAAGGTAGGAACATCCTCCTAACCCAGATCTTAACCGATTCCCTTTTAATTAATTTCTTCCAGGCCTTACTATGACGTTATCGTCCATCAGGCCCATGCCACACTCATTATATTGCTTGTTTTCATCCTCCCCCATAGCTCTATCATTCCTTTCCCTCACTTTTCTGGTGTTCCTCCTCCAACTTCACCACGTTATCCCTCCATGTGCATTTTACCTCCTCCTCTTCCTCTCCTTAAACTTTCTCTCCCCTTCCTCTGGTCTAGTCACCCTCTCTTCTCCTCTCCACCTCCCACTCCACTCACTTTCCAAACAAACCCTAACAAATATGGTTCCCATCTGGCCGGCTAACTTTTAATACCCATAGAGGGACTGTAATTGGTATCAAACTTGTGAGATCTGTGTCAATGGTGTGCCACACAGAAGCAACATTGTTGTGACAAGATCCCCTGCATGTCCCTAGTCACCACAAAAGGCCTAGGGAATTGGCTTTCTACCCAAACCAATGGACGACAGAACCAAGGACTAGAAAAGAAAAGAAAAACCTTTCCTTGAACCAGAGTCTATTGTATTAAAATGATGGTACTAGCACTCATTCTACTACTGATAGAATCCAAAATGCAGCATATGAGAATTTACTTCAAAGCCCTGGCACAGTGATTAATAAATACCAGAGCCCCATTGCTGATATAATGTTGCAAATTCACAGCTTCCTGATCATGTACTTAACCGCGGGCAACACAAAGCTACCAATTCATTGTCTCTCTACAGAATAGTCCCTCATTGAGAATGCAATGTCACAAAATCTCTGAAAGCCAGCATTCTCTTTGCATTCAGGGATTTCTAAAAACTTACCAGGGTTTTTTCCAACCCATTACTCACATTCTGGGGAAACAGGAGACCTAGAACTTGCACAGGCAACACATGAGAAGGGCAAGAAAAGAGTTGTGAAATCCAAATGCAGACAGGACAGATGAAGGATTACTTTTTCCCCCCTAAACCTGAAGTTAGGCCAAGTTCATACAGTAGATAGCAATCTCAGCCCTGTTCCAGTTACAGGACAGAGGTGCAGCCATTTGCCCAGTGCCCAACACAGGGAGAAGACTATAGAAGCCTGAGAACCCAGTCAATTGCTTTGGGTTGAGGGTGAAGGCGGGCATTTGAAGACTGGTGGAGAGGGCTCAGGGTTGTGACAAGGAGGAGTTACCGGTGCTGGTGGTGAGGGGAAATGGGGCAATATGGGGTTAGATGATACAGTGGAGGAGTTGAGAGCAGGTGGTGAGTGTGGGATTGAGGAGAAGGAGAAGGGCATTTCAACATTTAGAACAAGAATGTCCCAGTGGCTATGTTGGCAATAGGCAGGGCCAGGGGCTGGGGGGAGAAACAAGACCAAAGCAAGGATGTCAGAGGAGGAATAGTCAGGGCAACCAAACATTGAAGGCCCTGAGTATGGAGACCCGCCCTAAGGATAATCGGGTTGATAGGAGGTGGAAGCCAATACCCCTGGTACGAGCTCACTCCAATAGAGTATTTATGTCTGAATCAGTGGTTGGTTAAAACAACACCCCAACTGACCAAGAAACTTTTGTGAAGCCAAGAATGGTGACAGTGTTCAAAAACCCCAGGGAAACATACAACATAATACTGCAAAACATTCAAGGGTTCCAGAACCCAGTAATTCCCCAACAGCAATGGAGAGGTGAGATGGCATTACACCCAGTAGAAAAGACTTGGTTTGATTTCTTTTGGTCACTGTTATTTCATTCTTTTTGTGTATTTTTATTGTGTTATGTGAGAAACCTGACAATGTGTCTCCCTGACTAGTCCCCAGGGATCTTTCATCCAGGTATCCAGGACCTGGCCATCACTATTGGATCCAGTTCCAGGGGGTGGATCAGTGAAGGAGGATCTCCTGGATAGGGGGGTCCGAGGGAGTGGAAGTGGGACACCAAATGTTTGTAAACGCTCTTGGAGTCAAAAGAGTGAATACAATCAGATGAACAAATCAATCCCTAAAGAGAAGAACTACTTCATTATTGAATTAGAATGTACAGCCATTAAGTGGACAAAGAAGAACTTAAATACTATTTGGCTAGTCAAAGTTCTGTCTTTTTACCAAAGATGTTCCTTTATCCTTCAACAAATATAGCAATGTATTAGTAGTGAGGTGGTTTCTCCGTCTAAAGTCATATGTCATATGTCATATTAGAGGTGGAATACAGTCCATTATAGATTCCTTGACCCAGACACACCACTTTCCTTGACAAGACAACTGGGGTTAGGAGGTGGAATTTGGAATAAAAAGGTGGAGGTATCAGACAAAGTCACATTAACTGGTCCACTAGCAGGAAACTCTGGAGATCTGAGATACCCACAAGCTGCATAATATGTATTTGTATTCCAATTAGAAAGCGCACCTATTACCCAATAGGGACATAGTAGTGCTATATGGATAATTGATAGTATCAGAAGTCAAAGCAACACATTTCTCACTTTTTTATACAGCCATACTGTCAGGAATGGCACTCTGTCAAGAGTGGCACAGGGTACCCAAGTAGGGTTTGGGTGGCTGTGCTGAGGTAAGGTAGCAGATAAGCACACACAGCAGGAAGTTCAACAAGAAAGAAGAGTAGGAAACAGTAGCTGTGAGCCAAAAGGGGCAAAAGATACAAAGGTACAAACAAACTGGATTCCTTCTTGGGGTGTATGCTGAAATGGGAAAGAGTGTTCCACGAACCTTAGGAAACTCCAGCCTTCTGCACAGATTGCTATAACAGAGGCCCACACTGTATGCTCATGGATGGGAGCAACAGCAGTGGGTGTCTGTAACACTGAAAAGGCGACAAAGGAAGGGGCAGAGGTTGCCTGCCGGAAACCAACAGGCAAGCTCTGTACAAAGGGATTACATAGGACACATGAGAAGACAAGAACAGAAATATCCAGCGAAAAGGAAGTCAATGAGCAATCTAGCAGAAGGAAATGAAGGAAAGGCAGTTAGACTGAAATAGATAACCTAAGGTGGAGAACAGAGGACTCAAGGAAGAGAACAAGGAGCAGCAGTCAGGAAAACAGAAGGCTGCAAAGTAGGAAGCAGGTCTGCAGTCAAGAGTGGCACTAGGTGCAGGCAAACTGTATTGGACTGCAGAGGACTGTAGTAGGCTGAAAGGCAGGGAGTCCAGAAGAACAGGATAGAGAGAGATTAGTAGTAGGCGACAGACAGAGAGCCCAAAAGAATAGGGCCACTAGGTAGGGAGCGCAGAGGAGCAGGGCTGTAGGCAGCGAAGAGGTGCAGGCTGCAAGGTAGGGAGCCCAGGGAACAAGGGCTTGGAGAGAGCAGAAGGTTGCAAGATGCACGGTAGGGAGCCCAGAGGACAAGGGCTGTAGGCAGCCGGAGTGAGGCAGGCTGCAGGGCAGGGAGCCCAGAGGACAAGGATTGTAGGCAGCCGGAGTGAGGCAGGCTGCACGGCGGGCAGCAGAGGACTAGGACTGTAGGCAGCCGGAGTGAAGCAGGCTGCAGAGTAGGGAGCCCAGAGGACAAGGACGGTAGGCAGCCGGAGTGAGGCAAGCTGCAGGGCAGGGAGCCCAGAGGACAAGGATTGTAGGCAGCCGGAGTGAGGCAGGCTACAAGGCGGGCTGCAGAGGACTAGGACTGTAGGCAGCCGGAGTGAGGTAGGCTGCCGGGCAGGGAGCCCAGAGGACAAGGACTGTAGGCAGCCGGAGTGAGGCAGGCTGCAGGGCAAGGAGCCCAGAGGAGCAGGGCAGCAAGGAGTGAGCCCAGAGAACAAGGGCTGTAGGTAGAAGGCAGCGGAGCGTGATCGGCTGCAAGGCAGGGAGCCCAGAAAGGGCACTGGATCAAAATAGGATAATGCAGCAACAGGAACAGCAACAAAGTAGCAGGTCAAGGCAAACAGGAGCGGGGAGATCTCAAGATGCAAGACACTGTGCTCCTGCAGGCAGCTGCTTAGATACAGCCCTGCCCTGCCTGTTCTGAGGCAGGCTAATTGACAGCACCTGGGGCAGCGCACCTGATGACAATCTGCCTCCTCCCTCTCTGGTCCTGAGCAGGTGGAATCAGCACTGGCCGCTAGGGCATCTGGGGATTGTGGTCCCAATAACGATAAATGAGAATAGCCAGGAATTGAGGACTGTAGCCAGGTGCATTATGATAAATGTAGTTAATTGAATAAAATAAGAAAGAACCAAAGTTGAGCAAATGGAAATAAAAGACCAAGGCGTGAAAAGGAGTTGTTCAAGGAGTATTAGGAGGATAAATGAGTACCAAGTAGTCCATGGTGGTTGCCAATGCGTGTGCCAGTGGCGCGGGCATGACACATACATTAATCTAGTGTCTGAAAGTGAAAAGATTACTTTCTAGAGAGGAACATTGATAGACCGCTTCATTTCCTGGGGGCCTGACAAGACAAGGACCTCCCTCCAATTCTGGCCTTCCTGATTTTAAAGATAGTGAGTAGCCATCAATGAAATGGCTTATGTGTTTTGACAGACAAATAGGGTGCAGGCTCTGTGTAAGAACTGCATTACTGGCACCAGAGATGGACTTGTGGGCAAGACACATGTCCTTAAACACTACTCTTTTCTTCCACTTGTAGCAAGTGTAATGAGGCAATGTTTCTGTGTCATTGCACATAAAATACCGATTTCTTTTAGGCTGTTTTTGTGTTGGCTTGAAAAAAAGGAAATATTACATACAGCCCCGTCCTTCCCCATCCCCACACGCTGATTCTGTCGTTAATCAGAGGGCTTTAACCCCCCCAAACAATCCTTTCCCCACCCACCACTCCCTTTCCACTTCAACACATGCATCCTCTAAATACATATGCACACAGACACATACAGACAAAAACTCACCTCTCACTCCCGCGATGGCTCCGCTAGGACTCACAGAGCCTGTCAGCCGCTGCGTGCACTCATGTGTGGTAAGGGGGGAAGGCAGTTTGTTTTAGAAAGACCACTCTGTGCAGTCATGGAGCGGCCTTTCTAAATCAATCTGTTTTCAAATCGATTTTTAGAAAAGGGTTTTTGACCTAATATGCAGGCAATACCAGGCTACATGTGATCAGGTTTCTTAAACTTGAGCTGTAGCTTGGCTGCAGCAGTCTAGAGTTTTTACAATCGGGACATACATCTCCTGGGAAGTCTCAGGAAAATACTATTTCTAAACTCCATCCTGGAGTATATGAAACCATTCATGGCTGCAATTGTAAGTGGGGATGGTGAACGATGAAGTAGATGTTTCAATATTCGCAGGTGGAGAATTCAAGATTCACTGACAGCATTGGTGGACCCAGGGGTAATTCTGATTCTATCATAATGCCAAGATTTGTCACCACTGCCGAAGGGGGGGTAGGTCATGTGCCAAACCACTGAGGCCACAATAGAGAAATTGTAATGCATTGAAAGTGAATCCCTCTCTATTATTAAGGTTTTTTTTTTTTTTTAAATCATATCCATCCATCCTTCTAGCTAGTAACATTCATACCCACATTCAGAGGCGTTGATGGCTATTGCCCAAAGTATGTGGGCCATTAGTGGCTATCACTGCTCACAAAAGCAGCCATGAATGGTATTATTATTCCAGTCTTTTGGTGGAGTAGCATTTTAACGTTTTGTTCTTCCACAAAAAAACATGTTCCCTTTCATGAAGGAGCACATGCTCCACTTCATGAAAGATAAGATGTGCCCAATTTAAGATAGCCACTACACACATGACTGGAACTTGGAAGTGAGTCCCTTATCACTGTTGTTGGTGGCCATGGAATGAGGAGGAAGATCGGGGTGGCCAGAGGTGGCAATGAGGTAAATGCAAAGGGAAGGGGGTCTGAAAGTTGGGTTAGGGTTGTAGAGGGGCATGATAGGTGGGGAAGGTGCATCAGGATTGGGCAGTAGAACCAGGAACAAAAGGGGTTCCCATAGCATGGGGGAAACAGCAGCTGATTCTGAACAACAGTGTTCACTGTAGTGTTCATGCCTGCACTGAATAAGCTTTCTCCCCTATGCTGGGTGCTAATAGTTGTTGTACAGTCAGTAAAGTTTCATGAAGATACAGCTCTATTTCCTGGGAGTTTAACAAGTAGTTGAGTATCTTCTGCATAGTTCATAAAGCAGAGGCTGCTTTGCTGAATAAAATCAATTATCAGTCTTCGATGTAGTCTAATTAAAAGAGGTCATAGAAAATCAAAGGAAGGGGAGTTGAAAAGAAATGGACAGCCTTAACTGATTACTTGTATGAGGATAAACAATAGATGAACCATTTAAGAATGGTGCCAACCAGGCCAAGAGGTTCTGCTAATTTCAAAACGATCTGAGGCCAACCATGTCTAACGCTGCAGAAACGTCTAGATGGACAAAAGCAAAGGCGCCCCACCTTCTACTTCCTCCCGCATCTGCTCAAATATTGATGGTGTAGCAAGTTAATTGCTACATCCCAACCTATAAACCATCAGACCTGGTTTCAACCATGTAAACTCTTCAACAATGGTTTTAAGTTCCTTTGTGACTGTGGGATATGGGCCGTAAAATGTCCCGGTTCCCTAGGATCAAGAGACTTTTTGTTGAACAGTGGATGAATCACAGATTTTTTCTAGCAGTTTGGTGGGGGTTCAGAGACCATTGGCAGGTTAGGGAGCTCTTTAATTGGATTGCAGCATAGTAGTTACATGTTTTTCCTTGTATTAGGCAGTAACGGATCTGATGGTGATCCGAGCTGCAAAATCAGTAGCACAAAATGTCCACTTTCTCAGATGTCATCAGCTGAAAGTTGGTACAATCATCTTTGGGTATTAATTGGGACAGTTCAAGATTTTGATGGTAGAATCTAAAAGGCTTGTTCTAATCATTTCTATTTTATCAAAAAAGTAGTTGGGTAATTATGGAGGGACAGAGTGATTGCCGGTCATGCAGATTTGTAATATATCAAAAATGACTTGAGTGATGTTAATCACTTTGTCCAGTAATTGGATAACAGTGGTCCCTTTGGCATTTAATAATTCAGAATGTATAGAGGTTGCAGTGTCTTTTGTAGAGTGTTTTATCCATTGTAGAACCTGGTCATCTCAAATGTCTCGAAAAGAAAAGAAGAGTCCTAAAGTACCTCACGCCCCCTGCAAACCACTAGACTGATATTAGTCACATTTTTGGTAATAGTGCCAATGTGAATTTCTAGGAAATTCTTTATTTATTTAAATTGCATACATTTTTTCCATCGAAACCAAAAACCAAATAAGTGAGCAAAATAATAAGAATTTCCAATAATGTGTTCAGAGCTCTAAGCATTTTGGGTGAAACCCCTTATTCAGGAGCAAAATATGTACATCATAGGTCCAGAAACATCAATTTCATAGCAAAATTCAATAGATTATTATACTCATCTGTATATTCTCAATATCAGACTGAATGCATGAGAAGTATATTCTCCCATGTTGAGGAGTAAACATTCATCTGGATTGTGTAGGTTATAGTGTCCAAACGTCCAATGGACTTCTTCTTATGGACAAAGAGCAAGAGCTGCTACTGAGCACTGCACGGTCAAGTATTCACACTTACAAATAAGCGAAATGGGGGTAATAAGATCACATTATCAGATATCAGCCTACTGCTGAATATTCTGCTGTCTTGAAAGGCATCATCCCTTACCTTTCAGTCCAAAGGTGGGATGTGTGTTAAAATGGCTTTCTTCTTGAAAAGGTTTTCAACATCAATTGTAAATTGCCTCTTATAGATCAGGCTAATAAATTAGTATATCTAGATAAAATAGTGGAGGATGTCACTGTATATGTGGTTAAGGTATAAAGAGAATGTAAATAAAAAACTGTAGAAGTCGACATCAAGGGTGGAACCACATTATAGTCCCCAATATTCAAGGGAATTAAGGGAGTTGTTACCATCAAGGATATATACTGAAGGACAGCAATCTTCAATGGGGTTGGTGTCCACCTCAATTACAGAGTGTCTCATGAAATCAGGCCAGTCAGAAGATGTGTTTAGGTAAAATCAATATAATGGATGGTATCAATATGATAGCTCAATTACGATGTTGATACTGAAAATATAACAATGAGATTTATAATCTATTGAGATTGATTTATTTATTTATTTGCATTTTTAAAGTGCTCTCACAGCCGGGGGCATCGAGGTGCTGTTACAGGAATATGTCTTAGTCGCGTATTTATAACGCGCTTAATACCAAGAGGTGTCTAAGCGCGGACATGGGGATCGAACCTGTGTTGCTTCATGTCGTCTTGTTTCCAAGGCGAGCATGTTGCCACTTGAGCTATCCTCCCAGGATATAATCTATAATCTATTGATTTTTTCTCTTGAATTATAGTTATGAAATTGAAGATTGTGGACTTATAATGTACATATTTTGCTCCTGAAGAAGGGTTTCACTTGAAAGGCGTAGAGCTCTGAACACATTATTGGAAATTATAATTATTTTGCACATTCATTTTGTTATTGGTTTTCATTAAAATATTTGTGCATTTTACAATCATGGTTTGTGTAAAGAATTCCTTAGAAATTCACATTGACACTATTGCCAACATTTTGACTGATATCAGTCTAGTAGTGTGCAGGGGACGAGACGGTCCTTAACTTTAGGACTCTTACTTTTCTTTTCCATATATTAGTTGGCTTTGTGCCAGGGCTGCAACCAAAACACCCTGAACATATGTAACATACAATACTATCAATAGAACACACATACAAACCTAACACTGGTGTGCACTGCTAGAGAACCCATATATACCTCATCTTAATTGTCTCCCCAGGTTTCTTCTTTGAAGTGATTTATTCCTAATTGGCCCATTCCTTGTAGGTTTCCCTTTGATGGAAACAATTTCATATGAGCAGTCTCATCAAACCTCTTAGTTAGAACATTATTCAAATAATCTGTTATTAGGGTTGAGTCATTACATGGCATGATTTCAGATTTGAGCTAAGCTAATTTAAGCATAACTAGACCCTTAGTGATCAGCATCCAGAGAATCGGTGGACTTCATTTATTCTACATGTGGTACAATCCTGGCCTGAGCATGTGAGTCCTAAATAAAAAAAATTGACCTGTAATGAGCTCAACAGATTATATGAAGATGTTCAATAAAGCACACATCAGAAAATGAAGCAAAGTTGTGATCAAGCCTATGTCCAGCTCAATTTGTCAGGGATAATATTGACAATCTTAAACCAAGATCCCCAAAGAAGTTAGTGAGGGAGATGTGTCTGGATCATTGACCACATGGAACTTGTAATTCAGATTTCCTAATATCACCAATTTAGGATTTGTGACTAATAGTTCTGTCGCCACCTCCACTAATTTGCTAAGAAATAGATGTATAACAGTTAAAGGTTAGCAGATTAGCAGTAAATCATAGCTGGATGTCTGTCAAATAGAATATCTCAAAAAAACAGAAACGGTATCCAACAAAGTGGGATATCCCTGTCTTCTGCACACCTATGTACTGGTGACAAGCCACCAGTTAGAATTCATAAAACATTGTTTAGTAAACTTAATAATACTGATGAAAGCGTTCAATCCAATCATTCAAAATAGGACTGTCGTTTGATGTAACTTGTTCTTTATTTTCAAAAGTTTGGCCCAACTCTTTTCAGTATCAAAATTCCTTCATCGGGGGCAAAATGCAGTAACTGTTATCTCTCAATATATACAAAAGGTAAATTTGTAGATTGTGTGTGTGTCTGTTTGCAAATGTTCAGCATACTTTCCAACATGATACACACCCGAAATTTGGCATGTGGTTATGTTCCATGGTTTAGACAATGTAAAAAGTATAAAATACAAATGTGTACAGATTTTTCAGCCTGCAACGCTTGAATATGTGTGTTTGTCTGATCGAAATGTTCAGCATACTTCCCAATATAATACAACGCTGAAATTTGGCATGTGGGTAGGTTCCATGGTGTAGACAATGTAACAAGTATAAATATACCTTTTTTCACATGTATTCATTGTTTGAGCGGTCTGCAATGCTTACCCCTGCCTTATGGCTCTTCGCGCCATAGTTCTACCGTCGTTCTACGTTCATTGTCCCTAAAGTTCATCAGTCATAAAAACTTCAGAAGTTCATTGTTGCTAAAATTTCCACACTATCAGCATTCCAGCTGACATTAGCAGCACTCTCTTTTGAATTCATGCGGGTGACATAATACGGTGCTTTTGTAGTTATTCGGGTGACAGGAAATGGTGCATGTCTCTTCAATAGTGTCCACAATGCTGTTGTCTGTCACATTGTGGCAAATCTCTCATGACAATAATAGAAACTTCATTTCCAACGGAAGTTGCTGAATGTATGCCACCTCAACAGTGCAAAGCTTACATGCTTCAGCTGGACACTTACGGGTACAGAACTTCAAGCTTGCATGCTTCATCCATACATGTACAGCGCTTACGCTGAGGTTGCTGCTGCCTTGGCTGTAGATCGGGACACCAATAATGTTGCTGCACCATCTCAACATTCCAACAAAGTAGCTGTAAAAGATTTACGGAATTCATGCTTTTCTCATGGTCAGCTTTATGTGGCTTGCTCCAGAGTTGGAAACAAAGACATTTTATTCACACCAGCTCCTACATGAAAGACTAACAATATTGTCTACAAAGAAGCATGGATTTAGTTCTTTAAATAAACTTCAAACTAGGTCTGAAGTAGGAATTAGGCATTACCATGCAAAGTACAATATATACAACAAAAAGAATTAATAAATAGGTTTTCCCAGCAAAAAAGAGATTTTTTAACAGGAAGTTCTTTCAGCCAAAAAAAAATGTATCCTTTTTATAAATATTCAAAGGATCAATTACCACAATCAAACCCCTTGCTGATGCCATATATGAATTAAACTAAATTAATCCAATATTAAAAGCTTCAAACAAATGCAAGGATACCTAATCAAAAATAGCACTCTGAAGACCAATGTAGGAAGAAACAGTGAGAAAGAGTAAGAGGAAAATGTTCCATGAACCAAAAATACCAAAGGAAGGTTAAACAAGAGTCCCCTAATCACATCAAGGTCTCCTCCCCAAGTGCAGTACCAGTAGTAATATATAGAAATCCCAGTTCAGAAAGGAATAATGGTAGAACCAATCTTCGGCGATGTAAATCAAATGAATAACCCATTTGTTAATCCTTGTTGTTGTAACAGTTACTGGAATTTTCCCCTGATGAAGGGATTTTGATCCTCAAACACTTTGGACCAACCATATGAAAATAAAGAAGTTACATCAAATGGCAATGTCCTACTTTGAATGATTGTTATGAACTCTTTGATCAGTAATATTAAGTTTGGTGAACAATATTCTATGAATTCTGTCTCATGGTTTGTCACCAGTAGGTAGGTGTGCAGGGGACAGGGGTATCCCACTTTGTTGGATAACTTTTCTGTTTTTGTTTGCCCGTGCACCCAAATTTCCATAAGTGTGTTATTAATTATTTGATGGTTATTCTTTCTCCATACACAAGAGAAGGTGTGTGCTGGAAGGTTTCTTAATTTTAAATAGTATTTCGGAGCAGGAGCTATTAAAATAGCAGCCTTTTCAGGGATTGGCAACTCAGTTAACTCAGGCAACACCCCATCTGAACTGAGCAAGAATACATCAGAATTTCATAATTAAACAGAACCATATCAGTAAATGTTGACAAATTATTATGTGAAAGCCAAGTTTCAATAGTACACAGTATGTCCAGATCTTCATTTCAAAAATGTTGTGCACAAAAAATATTGTTTTACTGTCAACTGCCAATCTGGTGTTCAGAAAGAAACCTTGTAATGTGCTTCTATGAGTGACTTTGGTTTGTTCCTCCATCAATGTGTTCCTAGCTACTAGTGATAAGGCAGAAGATGATTGATAAGTAAGGATTATACACAAGTTAAGTTAAATATGTTTTGTGTAGTGCACCTCTGAAATGTTCTCAGCCTCTTTGGGACATGCCTCAGAATTCTTTCAAAACTCCCACTGCACCTTATAAGACCAGGTATAGAGGATAAGACAGTGTTTCTATAGCCTAGAAGAACTAGAATGTTGGAATAGGTTACATTGAGCCCCCACTCTCTTCCACCACCTGTAATGAGAAGTGCAACAGGTTGTTTGCATACCACCTGAGGGTCCCCAACAAGAGCACTATCCAGTGGATAAATTAGGGTAAGTAACTATTGGGCTTCCTATCCCAGCCCCCCTTTCCACTCCCAAGAACTAAAGACAACTCAACACCACCCCTCTGTCACCAGGAATGATTTAGGAAGCAAGTGTACTGAGATGCTTCATAGCATAGAAATTAGCTAGTACACCAGTGATAAAAGCTGATTATACCCAACACAGTTAGATCCCAGTATTGACTCCAGCTGACATACTCTTAAGCTTCCTACTGCCACATGCCACCTGAACTGATTTCGAACCATTGCTCTTTGGGAAATAGATGTGCTGAGCCAAGCGGTTCCAGCAACCTTTCTGCATGATTCCAAAATGGGGACCGTATTCCTTAAACTCTCAATCACAGCAGAAAGAGAAACAAATATAACTAATTACATTACACGGACACTAATCTCTTAAGGGAGAAGGCCGAAAACTACCAGAATACAAAAAGGAAAGAGACTAGAAGGGGGCCTATCGGGTACCATGTTAAAGGATCAGATCAATCTGGCACAATATGTAACACACAATGTGCCACAAAGAACCACACAGAGCTGAATTCAGAGCTGTGAAAGCAAGAAACAAAGACTGGGCCATGAGGAAGAGAGGACCCATTAGTCTGATTGGGACTTTATCTCAAACACTGGCAAAGAGCAGAGTGAAAGGAAGAGGGAAAGCTGAAAGCTTGCTGCAGGCTTTGTCCCAGATAATGGCTGACATTCTGAGAGGAGGGTAACATGAACTGCAAGACCACTGACGGCAATATCTCAGACCCAGACAGGAGCCAGAGACCAAGCATGAGAGTCAAGTGGCTAAAGGGCTCGGAACTTTGGCCCACGAGGGCAATTCTCAACCGGTGAGTCATAATAATGCATCATGACAATAACCAAAGAAGTACTTGCATGTAGGAGTCTGTCATGGTAATGCTCTAAGGCAAGGGGGAAGTCATTTTTGCTGTTAGGAGTATGCCAAACAACTAGTCAAGCATCCTACCAAGGTGACCTGCAGCCATATGCAGAGAATATATGTGCTAAGAAGCAAAGGATTAAATGCTGGGTGCTATCACCCTGCAGCTGTTAGTTCTGATCGAACAGGTGAGCTGTGCACCATATACCTGAGACTGTGTATTAGATTAGGCATTCCTGATAGGGACAGGAAGTCTTGTTGATAGGTCCATGCACCTTTTATTTAGTTCTCAAACTTTACACATTCAGAACAGGGCTGCGTGTTGCATTTTAGTTAAAACACCTTTTGCCGTGTGTGAGTTTGCCCCACCACCCTAATAATAATAAAAGTGTTGCCCATGATATCTTGTCTTGCATGTTCTGTTGGTTATGTTTATGTCATTACAAGTGTCAAGAATGATGCTAATCATACTGTGCTTAGGTTGAACATCAAAGCGGCACACACAGTAACAATGCACTATGTAATCACACCACTCAGCTGCTGTCTAACCATGCATGCAGACATTGTTCATGCCCTTAAATGCAACACATTTATGACCAAGGGATCAATAGGTGAATTTGAAACCAATTTAAAGTTCTCTATTTCATTTTATTGTTGTCACCACAGTCATTTGGATTGTCAGATTCAAAATGAGATAAGAGACAGAATATGAATATGCCTGGCACCCATACAGACCGTAAGCTCCTTGTGTATTATGGTCCCCAGTTTCCTTCTCCCCATTAGCTGAAGGCCTCCTCTGAGGTGTTTCAAAAACTCATTAATAGTCTGTAGGATTTCATAGTGTCCAAACCACCGCTTTGTTGAGTCTGCTTCTTTCATAGCTGCACTAGCGTTATCAGGCTCTCCCTTCTGTCCTCACTGGATGCACTACCACACACCACAACCCAGTGGCGTTAGGGCATCTGACTGAGTCAGAGGTCAGATACAGCATACACAGTTTGACCCTAGGATACTTCAATCTTTCTCCTAGTTTTTTTCGTATTGACAGCATGTCATCATAGAACTATACCAGAGGATATGCCCCCTAGGTTTTTGACTCAATCATAACTTTTGCTTTGATGTGGCCGCTCTCCAAAAAGGTAGGAACATCCTCCTAACCCAGATCTTAACCGATTCCCTTTTAATTAATTTCTTCCAGGCCTTACTATGACGTTATCGTCCATCAGGCCCATGCCACACTCATTATATTGCTTGTTTTCATCCTCCCCCATAGCTCTATCATTCCTTTCCCTCACTTTTCTGGTGTTCCTCCTCCAACTTCACCACGTTATCCCTCCATGTGCATTTTACCTCCTCCTCTTCCTCTCCTTAAACTTTCTCTCCCCTTCCTCTGGTCTAGTCACCCTCTCTTCTCCTCTCCACCTCCCACTCCACTCACTTTCCAAACAAACCCTAACAAATATGGTTCCCATCTGGCCGGCTAACTTTTAATACCCATAGAGGGACTGTAATTGGTATCAAACTTGTGAGATCTGTGTCAATGGTGTGCCACACAGAAGCAACATTGTTGTGACAAGATCCCCTGCGTGTCCCTAGTCACCACAAAAGGCCTAGGGAATTGGCTTTCTACCCAAACCAATGGACGACAGAACCAAGGACTAGAAAAGAAAAGAAAAACCTTTCCTTGAACCAGAGTCTATTGTATTAAAATGATGGTACTAGCACTCATTCTACTACTGATAGAATCCAAAATGCAGCATATGAGAATTTACTTCAAAGCCCTGGCACAGTGATTAATAAATACCAGAGCCCCATTGCTGATATAATGTTGCAAATTCACAGCTTCCTGATCATGTACTTAACCGCGGGCAACACAAAGCTACCAATTCATTGTCTCTCTACAGAATAGTCCCTCATTGAGAATGCAATGTCACAAAATCTCTGAAAGCCAGCATTCTCTTTGCATTCAGGGATTTCTAAAAACTTACCAGGGTTTTTTCCAACCCATTACTCACATTCTGGGGAAACAGGAGACCCAGAACTTGCACAGGCAACACATGAGAAGGGCAAGAAAAGAGTTGTGAAATCCAAATGCAGACAGGACAGATGAAGGATTACTTTTTCCCCCCTAAACCTGAAGTTAGGCCAAGTTCATACAGTAGATAGCAATCTCAGCCCTGTTCCAGTTACAGGACAGAGGTGCAGCCATTTGCCCAGTGCCCAACACAGGGAGAAGACTATAGAAGCCTGAGAACCCAGTCAATTGCTTTGGGTTGAGGGTGAAGGCGGGCATTTGAAGACTGGTGGAGAGGGCTCAGGGTTGTGACAAGGAGGAGTTACCGGTGCTGGTGGTGAGGGGAAATGGGGCAATATGGGGTTAGATGATACAGTGGAGGAGTTGAGAGCAGGTGGTGAGTGTGGGATTGAGGAGAAGGAGAAGGGCATTTCAACATTTAGAACAATAATGTCCCAGTGGCTATGTTGGCAATAGGCAGGGCCAGGGGCTGGGGGGAGAAACAAGACCAAAGCAAGGATGTCAGAGGAGGAATAGTCAGGGCAACCAAACATTGAAGGCCCTGAGTATGGAGACCCGCCCTAAGGATAATCGGGTTGATAGGAGGTGGAAGCCAATACCCCTGGTACGAGCTCACTCCAATAGAGTATTTATGTCTGAATCAGTGGTTGGTTAAAACAACACCCCAACTGACCAAGAAACTTTTGTGAAGCCAAGAATGGTGACAGTGTTCAAAAACCCCAGGGAAACATACAACATAATACTGCAAAACATTCAAGGGTTCCAGAACCCAGTAATTCCCCAACAGCAATGGAGAGGTGAGATGGCATTACACCCAGTAGAAAAGACTTGGTTTGATTTCTTTTGGTCACTGTTATTTCATTCTTTTTGTGTATTTTTATTGTGTTATGTGAGAAACCTGACAATGTGTCTCCCTGACTAGTCCCCAGGGATCTTTCATCCAGGTATCCAGGACCTGGGCATCACTATTGGATCCAGTTCCAGGGGGTGGATCAGTGAAGGAGGATCTCCTGGATAGGGGGGTCCGAGGGAGTGGAAGTGGGACACCAAATGTTTGTAAACGCTCTTGGAGTCAAAAGAGTGAATACAATCAGATGAACAAATCAATCCCTAAAGAGAAGAACTACTTCATTATTGAATTAGAATGTACAGCCATTAAGTGGACAAAGAAGAACTTAAATACTATTTGGCTAGTCAAAGTTCTGTCTTTTTACCAAAGATGTTCCTTTATCCTTCAACAAATATAGCAATGTATTAGTAGTGAGGTGGTTTCTCCGTCTAAAGTCATATGTCATATGTCATATTAGAGGTGGAATACAGTCCATTATAGATTCCTTGACCCAGACACACCACTTTCCTTGACAAGACAACTGGGGTTAGGAGGTGGAATTTGGAATAAAAAGGTGGAGGTATCAGACAAAGTCACATTAACTGGTCCACTAGCAGGAAACTCTGGAGATCTGAGATACCCACAAGCTGCATAATATGTATTTGTATTCCAATTAGAAAGCGCACCTATTACCCAATAGGGACATAGTAGTGCTATATGGATAATTGATAGTATCAGAAGTCAAAGCAACACATTTCTCACTTTTTTATACAGCCATACTGTCAGGAATGGCACTCTGTCAAGAGTGGCACAGGGTACCCAAGTAGGGTTTGGGTGGCTGTGCTGAGGTAAGGTAGCAGATAAGCACACACAGCAGGAAGTTCAACAAGAAAGAAGAGTAGGAAACAGTAGCTGTGAGCCAAAAGGGGCAAAAGATACAAAGGTACAAACAAACTGGATTCCTTCTTGGGGTGTATGCTGAAATGGGAAAGAGTGTTCCACGAACCTTAGGAAACTCCAGCCTTCTGCACAGATTGCTATAACAGAGGCCCACACTGTATGCTCATGGGTGGGAGCAACAGCAGTGGGTGTCTGTAACACTGAAAACGCGACAAAGGAAGGGGCAGAGGTTGCCTGCCGGAAACCAACAGGCAAGCTCTGTACAAAGGGATTACATAGGACACATGAGAAGACAAGAACAGAAATATCCAGCGAAAAGGAAGTCAATGAGCAATCTAGCAGAAGGAAATGAAGGAAAGGCAGTTAGACTGAAATAGATAACCTAAGGTGGAGAACAGAGGACTCAAGGAAGAGAACAAGGAGCAGCAGTCAGGAAAACAGAAGGCTGCAAAGTAGGAAGCAGGTCTGCAGTCAAGAGTGGCACTAGGTGCAGGCAAACTGTATTGGACTGCGGAGGACTGTAGTAGGCTGAAAGGCAGGGAGTCCAGAAGAACAGGATAGAGAGAGATTAGTAGTAGGCGACAGACAGAGAGCCCAAAAGAATAGGGCCACTAGGTAGGGAGCGCAGAGGAGCAGGGCTGTAGGCAGCGAAGAGGTGCAGGCTGCAAGGTAGGGAGCCCAGGGAACAAGGGCTTGGAGAGAGCAGAAGGTTGCAAGATGCACGGTAGGGAGCCCAGAGGACAAGGGCTGTAGGCAGCCGGAGTGAGGCAGGCTGCAGGGCAGGGAGCCCAGAGGACAAGGATTGTAGGCAGCCGGAGTGAGGCAGGCTGCACGGCGGGCAGCAGAGGACTAGGACTGTAGGCAGCCGGACTGAAGCAGGCTGCAGAGTAGGGAGCCCAGAGAACAAGGACGGTAGGCAGCCGGAGTGAGGCAAGCTGCAGGGCAGGGAGCCCAGAGGACAAGGATTGTAGGCAGCCGGAGTGAGGCAGGCTACAAGGCGGGCTGCAGAGGACTAGGACTGTAGGCAGCCGGAGTGAGGCAGGCTGCAGGGCAAGGAGCCCAGAGGAGCAGGGCAGCAAGGAGTGAGCCCATAGAACAAGGGCTGTAGGTAGAAGGCAGCGGAGCGTGATCGGCTGCAAGGCAGGGAGCCCAGAAAGGGCACTGGATCAAAACAGGATAACGCAGCAACAGGAACAGCAACAAAGTAGCAGGTCAAGGCAAACAGGAGCGGGGAGATCTCAAGATGCAAGACACTGCGCTCCTGCAGGCAGCTGCTTAGATACAGCCCTGCCCTGTTCTGAGGCAGGCTAATTGACAGCACCTGGGGCAGCGCACCTGATGACAATCTGCCTCCTCCCTCTCTGGTCCTGAGCAGGTGGAATCAGCACTGGCCGCTAGGGCTTCTGGGGATTGTGGTCCCAATAACGATAAATGAGAATAGCCAGGAATTGAGGACTGTAGCCAGGTGCATTATGATAAATGTAGTTAATTGAATAAAATAAGAAAGAACCAAAGTTGAGCAAATGGAAATAAAAGACCAAGGCGTGAAAAGGAGTTGTTCAAGGAGTATTAGGAGGATAAATGAGTACCAAGTAGTCCATGGTGGTTGCCAATGCGTGTGCCAGTGGCGCGGGCATGACACATACATTAATCTAGTGTCTGAAAGTGAAAAGATTACTTTCTAGAGAGGAACATTGATAGACCGCTTCATTTCCTGGGGGCCTGACAAGACAAGGACCTCCCTCCAATTCTGGCCTTCCTGATTTTAAAGATAGTGAGTAGCCATCAATGAAATGGCTTATGTGTTTTGACAGACAAATAGGGTGCAGGCTCTGTGTAAGAACTGCATTACTGGCACCAGAGATGGACTTGTGGGCAAGACACATGTCCTTAAACACTACTCTTTTCTTCCACTTGTAGCAAGTGTAATGAGGCAATGTTTCTGTGTCATTGCACATAAAATACCGATTTCTTTTAGGCTGTTTTTGTGTTGGCTTGAAAAAAAGGAAATATTACATACAGCCCCCGTCCTTCCCCATCCCCACACGCTGATTCTGTCGTTAATCAGAGGGCTTTAACCCCCCCAAACAATCATTTCCCCACCCACCACTCCCTTTCCACTTCAACACATGCATCCTCTAAATACATATGCACACAGACACATACAGACAAAAACTCACCTCTCACTCCCGCGATGGCTCCGCTAGGACTCACAGAGCCTGTCAGCCGCTGCGTGCACTCATGTGTGGTAAGGGGGGAAGGCAGTTTGTTTTAGAAAGACCACTCTGTGCAGTCATGGAGCGGCCTTTCTAAATCAATCTGTTTTCAAATCGATTTTTAGTAAAGGGTTTTTGACCTAATATGCAGGCAATACCAGGCTACATGTGATCAGGTTTCTTAAACTTGAGCTGTAGCTTGGCTGCAGCAGTCTAGAGTTTTTACAATCGGGACATACATCTCCTGGGAAGTCTCAGGAAAATACTATTTCTAAACTCCATCCTGGAGTATATGAAACCATTCATGGCTGCAATTGTAAGTGGGGATGGTGAAAGATGAAGTAGATGTTTCAATATTCGCAGGTGGAGAATTCAAGATTCACTGACAGCATTGGTGGACCCAGGGGTAATTCTGATTCTATCGTAATGCCAAGTTTTGTCACCACTGCCGAAGGGGGGGTAGGTCATGTGCCAAACCACTGAGGCCACAATAGAGAAATTGTAATGCATTGAAAGTGAATGCCTCTCTATTATTAAGGTTTTTTTTTTTTTTTTTAAATCATATCCATCCATCCTTCTAGCTAGTAACATTCATACCCACATTCAGAGGCGTTGATGGCTATTGCCCAAAGTATGTGGGCCATTAGTGGCTATCACTGCTCACAAAAGCAGCCATGAATGGTATTATTATTCCAGTCTTTTGGTGGAGTAGCATTTTAACGTTTTGTTCTTCCACAAAAAAACATGTTCCCTTTCATGAAGGAGCACATGCACCACTTCATGAAAGATAAGATGTGCCCAATTTAAGATAGCCACTATAAACATGACTGGAACTTGGAAGTGAGTCCCTTATCACTGTTGTTGGTGGCCATGGAATGAGGAGGAAGATCGGGGTGGCCAGAGGTGGCAATGAG
This sequence comes from Ambystoma mexicanum, assembly GCF_040938575.1. Classification (NCBI taxonomy): domain Eukaryota; kingdom Metazoa; phylum Chordata; class Amphibia; order Caudata; family Ambystomatidae; genus Ambystoma; species Ambystoma mexicanum. Next base: position 1,393,779,544 of record NC_090935.1, on the reverse strand, counting down.
GTAAATGCAAAGGGAAGGGGGTCTGAAAGTTGGGTTAGGGTTGTAGAGGGGCATGATAGGTGGGGAAGGTGCATCAGGATTGGGCAGTAGAACCAGGAACAAAAGGGGTTCCAATAGCATGGGGGAAACAGCAGCTGATTCTGAACAACAGTGTTCACTGTAGTGTTCATGCCTGCACTGAATAAGCTTTCTCCCCTATGCTGGGTGCTAATAGTTGTTGTACAGTCAGTAAAGTTTCATGAAGATACAGCTCTATTTCCTGGGAGTTTAACAAGTGGTTGAGTATCTTCTGCATAGTTCATAAAGCAGAGGCTGCTTTGCTGAATCAAATCAATTATCAGTCTTCGATGTAGTCTAATTAAAAGAGGTCATAGAAAATCAAAGGAAGGGGAGTTGAAAAGAAATGGACAGCCTTAACTGATTACTTGTATGAGGATAAACAATAGATGAACCATTTAAGAATGGTGCCAACCAGGCCAAGAGGTTCTGCTAATTTCAAAACGATCTGAGGCCAACCATGTCTAACGCTGCAGAAACGTCTAGATGGACAAAAGCAAAGGCGCCCCACCTTCTACTTCCTCCCGCATCTGGTCAAATATTGATGGTGTAGCAAGTTAATTGCTACATCCCAACCTATAAACCATCAGACCTGGTTTCAACCATGTAAACTCTTCAACAATGGTTTTAAGTTCCTTTGTGACTGTGGGATATGGGCCGTAAAATGTCCCGGTTCCCTAGGATCAAGAGACTTTTTGTTGAACAGTGGATGAATCACAGATTTTTTCTAGCAGTTTGGTGGGGGTTCAGAGACCATTGGCAGGTTAGGGAGCTCTTTAATTGGATTGCAGCATAGTAGTTACATGTTTTTCCTTGTTTTAGGCAGTAACGGATCTGATGGTGATCCGAGCTGCAAAATCAGTAGCACAAAATGTCCACTTTCTCAGATGTCATTAGCTGAAAGTTGGTACAATCATCTTTGGGTATTAATTGGGACAGTTCAAGATTTTGATGGTAGAATCTAAAAGGCGTGTTCTAATCATTTCTATTTTATCAAAAAAGTAGTTGGGTAATTATGGAGGGACAGAGTGATTGCCGGTCATGCAGATTTGTAATATATCAAAAATGACTTGAGTGATGTTAATCACTTTGTCCAGTAATTGGATAACAGTGGTCCCTTTGGCATTTAATAATTCAGAATGTATAGAGGTTGCAGTGTCTTTTGTAGAGTGTTTTATCCATTGTAGAACCTGGTCATCTCAAATGTCTTGAAAAGAAAAGAAGAGTCCTAAAGTACCTCACGCCCCCTGCAAACCACTAGACTGATATTAGTCACATTTTTGGTAATAGTGCCAATGTGAATTTCTAGGAAATTCTTTATTTATTTAAATTGCATACATTTTTTCCATCGAAACCAAAAACCAAATAAGTGAGCAAAATAATAAGAATTTCCAATAATGTGTTCAGAGCTCTAAGCATTTTGGGTGAAACCCCTTATTCAGGAGCAAAATATGTACATCATAGGTCCAGAAACATCAATTTCATAGCAAAATTCAATAGATTATTATACTCATCTGTATATTCTCAATATCAGACTGAATGCATGAGAAGTATATTCTCCCATGTTGAGGAGTAAACATTCATCTGGATTGTGTAGGTCATAGTGTCCAAACGTCCAATGGACTTCTTCTTATGGACAAAGAGCAAGAGCTGCTACTGAGCACTGCACGGTCAAGTATTCACACTTACAAATAAGCGAAATGGGGGTAATAAGATCACATTATCAGATATCAGCCTACTGCTGAATATTCTGCTGTCTTGAAAGGCATCATGCCTTACCTTTCAGTCCAAAGGTGGGATGTGTGTTAAAATGGCTTTCTTCTTGAAAAGGTTTTCAACATCAATTGTAAATTGCCTCTTATAGATCAGGCTAATAAATTAGTATATCTAGACAAAATAGTGGAGGATGTCACTGTATATGTGGTTAAGGTATAAAGAGAATGTAAATAAAAAACTGTAGAAGTCCACATCAAGGGTGGAACCAAATTATAGTCCCCAATATTCAAAGGAATTGAAGGTAGGAGTTCTTACCATAAAGGATATTTGCTGAAGGACAGCAATCTTCAATGGGGTTGGTGTCCACCTCAATTACAGAGTGTCTCATGAAATCAGGCCAGTCAGAAGATGTGTTTAGGTAAAATCAATATAATGGATGGTATCAATATGATAGCTCAATTACGATGTTGATACTGAAAATATAACAATGAGATTTATAATCTATTGAGATTTATTTATTTGCATTTTTAAAGTGCTCTCACAGCCGGGGGCATCGAGGTGCTGTTACAGGAATATGTCTTAGTCGCGTATTTATAACGCGCTTAATACCAAGAGGTGTCTAAGCGCGGACATGGGGATCGAAACTGTGTTGCTTCATGTCGTCTTGTTTCCAAGGCGAGCATGTTGCCACTTGAGCTATCCTCCCAGGATATAATCTATAATCTATTGATTTTTTCTCTTGAATTATAGTTATGAAATTGAAGATTGTGGACCTATGATGTACATATTTTGCTCCTGAAGAAGGGTTTCACTTGAAAGGCGTAGAGCTCTGAACACATTATTGGAAATTATAATTATTTTGCACATTCATTTTGTTATTGGTTTTCATTAAAATATGTGTGCATTTTACAATCATGGTTTGTGTAAAGAATTCCTTAGAAATTCACATTGACACTATTGCCAACATTTTGACTGATATCAGTCTAGTAGTGTGCAGGGGACGAGACGGTCCTTAACTTTAGGACTCTTACTTTTCTTTTCCATATATTAGTTGGCTTTGTGCCAGGGCTGCAACCAAAACACCCTGAACATATGTAACATACAATACTATCAATAGAACACACATACAAACCTAACACTGGTGTGCACTGCTAGAGAACCCATATATACCTCATCTTAATTGTCTCCCCAGGTTTCTTCTTTGAAGTGATTTATTCCTAATTGGCCCATTCCTTGTAGGTTTCCCTTTGATGGAAACAATTTCATATGAGCAGTCTCATCAAACCTCTTAGTTAGAACATTATTCAAATAATCTGTTATTAGGGTTGAGTCATTACATGGCATGATTTCAGATTTGAGCTAAGCTAATTTAAGCATAACTAGACCCTTAGTGATCAGCATCCAGAGAATCGGTGGACTTCATTTATTCTACATGTGGTACAATCCTGGCCTGAGCATGTGAGTCCTAAATAAAAAAAATTGACCTGTAATGAGCTCAACAGATTATATGAAGAGGTTCAATAAAGCACACATCAGAAAATGAAGCAAAGTTGTGATCAAGCCTATGTCCAGCTCAATTTGTCAGGGATAATATTGACGATCTTAAGCCTAGATCCCCAAAGAAGTTAGTGAGGGAGATGTGTCTGGATCATTGACCACATGGAACTTGTAATTCAGATTTCCTAATATCACCAATTTAGGATTTGTGACTAATAGTTCTGTCGCCACCTCCACTAATTTGCTAAGAAATAGATGTATAACAGTTAAAGGTTAGCAGATTAGCAGTAAATCATAGCTGGATGTCTGTCAAATAGAATATCTCAAAAAAACAGAAACGGTATCCAACAAAGTGGGATATCCCTGTCTTCTGCACACCTATGTACTGGTGACAAGCCACCAGTTAGAATTCATAAAACATTGTTTAGTAAACTTAATAATACTGATGAAAGCGTTCAATCCAATCATTCAAAATAGGACTGTCGTTTGATGTAACTTGTTCTTTATTTTCAAAAGTTTGGCCCAACGCTTTTCAGTATCAAAATTCCTTCATCGGGGGCAAATTGCAGTAACTGTTATCTCTCACTATATACAAAAGGTAAATTTGTAGATATGTGTGTGTGTCTGTTTGAAAATGTTCAGCATACTTTCCAACATGATACACACCTGAAATTTGGCTTGTGGGTATGTTCCATGGTTTAGACTATGTAAAAAGTATAAAATACAAATGTGTACAGATTTTTGCAGCCTGCAACGCTTGAATATTTGTGTTTGTCTGATCGAAATGTTCAGCATACTTCCCAATATAATACAACGCTGAAATGTGGCATGTGGGAAGGTTCCATGGTGTAGACAATGTAACAAGTATAAATATACCTTTTTTCACATGTATTCAGTGTTTGAGGGTCTGCAATGCTTACCCCTGCCTTATGGCTCTTCGCGCCATAGTTCTACCGTCGTTCTACGTTCATTGTTCCTAAAGTTCATCAGTCATAAAAACTTCAGAAGTTCATTGTTGCTAAAATTTCCACACTATCAGCATTCCAGCTGACATTAGCAGCACTCTCTTTTGAATTCATCCGGGTGACATAATACGGTGCTTTTGTAGTTATTCGGGTGACAGGAAATGGTGCATGTCTCTTCAATAGTGTCCACAATGCCGTTGTCTGTCACATTGTGGCAAATCTCTCATGACAATAATAGAAACTTCATTTCCAACGGAAGTTGCTGAATGTATGCCACCTCAACAGTGCAAAGCTTACATGCTTCAGCTGGACACTTACGGGTACAGAACTTCAAGCTTGCATGCTTCATCCATACATGTACAGCGCTTACGCTGAGGTTGCTGCTGCCTTGGCTGTAGATCGGGACACCAATAATGTTGCTGCACCATCTCAACATTCCAACAAAGTAGCTGTAAAAGATTTACGGAATTCATGCTTTTCTCATGGTCAGCTTTATGTGGCTTGCTCCAGAGTTAGAAACAAAGACAATTTATTCACACCAGATCCTATATGAAAGACTAACAATAATGTCTACAAAGAAGCATGGATTTAGTTCTTTAAATAAACTTCAAACTAGGTCTGAAGTAGGAATTAGGCATTACCGTGCGAAGTACAATATATACAACAAAAAGGATTAATAAATAGGTTTTCCCAGCAAAAAAGAGATTTTTTAACAGGAAGTTCTTTCAGCCCAAAAAAATTTAGCATTTTTATAAATATTCAAAGGATCAATTACCACAATCAAACCCCTTGCCGATGCCATATATAAATTAAACTAAATTAATCCAATATTAAAAGCTTCAAACAAATGTAACTATACCTGATCAAAAACAGCACTGTGAAGACCAATGTAGGAAGAAACAGTGAGAAAGAGTAAGAGGAAAATGTTCCATGAACCAAAAATACCAAAGGAAGGTTAAACAAGAGTCCCCTAATCACATCAAGGTCTCCTCCCCAAGTGCAGTACCAGTAGTAATATATAGAAATCCCAGTTCAGAAAGGAATAATGGTAGAACCAATCTTCGGTGATGTAAATCAAATGAATAACCCATTTGTTAATCCTTGTTGTTGTAACAGTTACTGGAATTTTCCCCTGATGAAGGGATTTTGATCCTCAAACACTTTGGACCAACCATATGAAAATAAAGAAGTTACATCAAATGGCAATGCCCTACTTTGAATGATTGTTATGAACTCTTTGATCAGTAATATTAAGTTTGGTGAACAATATTCTATGAATTCTGTCTCATGGTTTGTCACCAGTAGATAGGTGTGCAGGGGACAGGGGTATCCCACTTTGTTGGATAACTTTTCTGTTTTTGTTTGCCCGTGCACCCAAATTTCCATAAGTGTGTTATTAATTATTTGATGGTTATTCTTTCTCCATACACAAGAGAAGGTGTGTGCTGGAAGGTTTTTTAATTTTAAATAATATTTCGGAGCAGGAGCCATTAAAATATCAGCCTTTTCAGGGATTGGCAACTCAGTTAACTCAGGCAACACCCCATCTGAACTGAGCAAGAATACATCAGAATTTCATAATTAAACAGAACCATATCAGTAAATGTTGACAAATTATTATGTGAAAGCCAAGTTTCAATAGTACATAGTATGTCCAGATCTTCATTTCAAAAATGTTGTGCACAAAAAATATTGTTTTACTGTCAACTGCCAATCTGGTGTTCAGAAGGAAACCTTGTAATGTGCTTCTATGAGTGACTTTGGTTTGTTCCTCCATCAATGTGTTCCTAGCTACTAGTGATAAGGCAGAAGATGATTCATAAGTAAGGATTATACACAAGTTAACATAAATATGTTTTGTGTAGTGCACCTCTGAAATGTTCTCAGCCTCTTTGGGACATGCCTCAGAATTCTTTCAAAACTCCCACTGCACCTTATAAGACCAGGTATAGAGGATAAGACAGTGCTTCTATTCCCTAGAAGAACTCTAGAATGTGGGAATAGGTTACATTGAGCCCCCGCTCTCTTCCACCACCTGTAATGAGAAGTGCAACAGGTTGTTTGCATACCACCTGAGGGTCCCCAACAAGAGCACTACCCAGTGGATAAATTAGGGTTAGTAACTATTGGGCTTCCTATCCCAGCCCCCCTTTCCACTCCCAAGAACTAAAGACAACTCAACACCGCCCCTCTGTCACCAGGAAAGATTTAGGAAGCGAGTGTACTGAGATGCTTCATAGCATAGAAATTAGCTAGTACACCAGTGATAAAAGCTGATTATACCCAACACAGTTAGATCCCAGTATTGACTCCAGCTGACATACTCTTAAGCTTCCTACTGCCACATGCCACCTGAACTGATTTCGAACCATTGCTCATTGGAAAATCGATGTGCTGAGCCAAGCGGTTCCAGCAACCTTTCTGCATGATTCCAAAATGGGGACCGTATTCCTTAAACTCTCAATCACAGCAGAAAGAGAAACAAATATAACTAATTACATTACACGGACACTAATCTCTTAAGGGAGAAGGCCGAAAACTACCAGAATACAAAAAGGAAAGAGACTAGAAGGGGGCCTATCGGGTACCATGTTAAAGGATCAGATCAATCTGGCACAATATGTAAGACACAGTGTGCCACAAAGAACCACACAGAGCTGAATTCAGAACTGTGAGAGCAAGAAACAAAGACTGGGCCATGAGGAAGAGAGGACCCATTAGTCTGATTGGGACTTTATCTCAAACACTGGCAAAGAGCAGAGTGAAAGGAAGAGGGAAAGCTGAAAGCTTGCTGCAGGCTTTGTCCCAGATAATGGCTGAGATTCTGAGAGGAGGGTAACACGAACTGCAAGACCACTGACGGCAATATCTCAGACCCAGACAGGAGCCAGAGACCAAGCATGAGAGTCAAGTGGCTAAAGGGCTCGGAACTTTGGCCCACGAGGGCAATTCTTAACCGGTGAGTCATAATAATGCATCATGACAATAACCAAAGAAGTACTTGCATGTAGGAGTCTGTCATGGTAATGCTCTAAGGCAAGGGGGAAGTCATTTTTGCTGTTAGGAGTATGCCAAACAACTAGTCAAGCATCCTACAAAGGTGACCCGCAGCCATATGGGGAGAATATATGTGCTAAGAAGCAAAGGAGTAAATGCTGGGTGCTATCACCCTGCAGCTGTTAGTTCTGATCGAACAGGTGAGCTGTGCACCATATACCTGAGACTGTGTATTAGATTAGGCATTCCTGATAGGGACAGGAAGTCTGGTTGATAGGTCCATGCACCTTTTATTTAGTTATCAAGCTTTACAAATTGAGAACAGGGCTCCGTGTTGCATTTTAGTTAAAACACCCTTTGCCATGTGTGAGTTTGCCCCACCACCCTACTAAATAATACAAGTGTTGCCCATGATATCTTGTCTTGCATGTTCTGTTGGTTATGTTTATGTCATTACAAGTGTCGAGTGCAAAATTATCCTAATCATACTGTGCTTAGGTTGAACATCAAAGCGAAACACACAGTAACAATGCACTATGTAATCACACCACTCAGCTGCTGTCTAACCATGCATGCAGACATTGTTCATCCCCTTAAATGCAACACATTTATGACCAAGGGATCAATAGGTGAATTTGAAGCCAATTTAAAGTTCTCTATTTCATTTTATTGTTGTCACCACAGTCATTAGGATTGTCAGATTCAAAATGAGATAAGAGACAGAATATGAATATGCCTGGCACCCATACAGACCGTAAGCACCTTGTGTATTATGGTCCCCAGTTTCCTTCTCCCCATTAGCTGAAGGCTTCCTCTGAGGTGTTTCAAGAACTCATTAATAGTCTGTAGGATTTCATATTGTCCAAACCACCACTTTGTTGACTCTGCTTCTTTCATAGCTGCACTAGCGTTATCAGGCTCTCCCTTCTGTCCTCACTGGATGCACTACCACACACCACAACCCAGTGGCGTTAGGGCATCTGACTGAGTCAGAGGTCAGATACAGCATACACAGTTTGACCCTAGGATACTTCAATCTTTCTCCTAGTTTTTTTCGTATTGACAGCATGTCATCATAGAGCTATACTAGAGGATATGCCCCCTAGGTTTTTGACTCAATCATAACTTTTGCTTTGACATGGCTGCTCTCCAAAAAGGTAGGAACACCCTTCTAACCCAGATCTTAACCGATTCCCTTTTAATTAATTTCTTCCAGGCCTTACTATGACGTTATCGTCCATCAGGCCCATGCCACACTCATTATATTGCTTGTTTTCATCCTCCCCCTAGCTCTCTCATTCCTTTCCCTCACTTTTCTGGTGTTCCTCCTCCAACTTCACCACGTTATCCCTCCATGTGCATTTTACCTCTTCCTCTTCCTCTCCTTAAATTTTCTCTCCCCTTCCTCTGGTCTAGTCACCCTCTCTTCTCCTCTCCACCTCCCACTCCACTCACTTTCCAAACAAACCCTAACAAACATGGTTCCCATCTGGCCGGCTAACTTTTAATACCCATAGAGGGACTGTAATTGGTATCAAACTTGTGAGATCTGTGTCAATGGTGTGCCACACAGAAGCAACATTGTTGTGACAAGGTCCCCTGCGTGTCCCTAGTCACCACAAAATGCTTAGGGAATTGGCTTTCTACCCAGACCAATGGACGACAGAACCAAGGACTAGAAAAGAAAAGAAAAACCTTTCCTTGAACCAGAGTCAATTGTATTAAAATGATGGTACTAGCACTCATTCTACTACTGATAGAATCCACAATGCAGCATATGAGAATTTACTTCAAAGCCCTGGCACAGTGATTAATAAATACCAGAGCCCCATGGCTGATATAATGTTGCAAGTTCACAGCTTCCTGATCATGTACTTAACCGGGGGCAACACAAAGCTACCAATTCATTGTCTCTCTTCAGAATATTCCCTCATTGAGAATGCAATGTCACAAAATCTCTGAAAGCCAGCATTCTCTTTGCATTCAGGGATTTCTAAAAACTTACCAGGGTTTTTTCCAACCCATTACTCACATTCTGGGGAAACAGGAGACCTAGAACTTGCACAGGCAACACATGAAAAGGGCAAGAAAAGAGTTGTGAAATCCAAATGCAGACAGGACAGATGAAGGATTACTTTTTCCCCCCTAAACCTGAAGTTAGGCCAAGTTCATACAGTAGATAGCAATCTCAGCCCTGTTCCAGTCACAGGACAGAGGTGCAGCCATTTGCCCAGTGCCCAACACAGGGAGAAGACTATAGAAGCCTGAGAACCCAGTCAATTGCTTTGGGTTGAGGGAGAAGGCGGGCATTTGAAGACTGGTGGAGAGGGCTCAGGTTTGTGACAAGGAGGAGTTACCGGTGCTGGTGGTGAGGGGAAATGGGGCAATATGGGGTTAGATGATACGGTGGAGGAGTTGAGAGCAGGTGGTGAGTGTGGGATTGAGGAGAAGGGCATTTCAACATTTAGAACAAGAATGTCCCAGTGGCTATGTTGGCAATAGGCAGGGCCAGGGGCTGGGGGGAGAAACAAGACCAAAGCAAGGATGTCAGAGGAGGAATAGTCAGGGCAACCAAACATTGAAGGCCCTGAGTATGGAGACCCGCCCTAAGGATAATCGGGTTGATAGGAGGTGGAAGCAAATACCCCTGGTACGAGCTCACTCCAATAGAGTATTTATGTCTGAATCAGTGGTTGGTTAAAACAACACCCCAACTGACCAAGAAACTTTTGTGAAGCCAAGAATGGTGACAGTGTTCAAAAACCCCAGGGAAACATACAACATAATACTGCAAAACATTCAAGGGTTCCAGAACCCAGTAATTCCCCAACAGCAATGGAGAGGTGAGATGGCATTACACCCAGTGGAAAAGACTTGGTTTGATTTCTTTTGGTCACTGTTAATTCATTCTTTTTGTGTATTTTCATTGTGTTATGTGAGAAACCTGACAATGGCCCTCATTACGACCCTGGCGGAAAGTGACTGACCGGACCGCCACAGCGTAAATAGCGTTTCCGCCATTGCACGAAGGAGCAAAGTGCGGCCCATTCCGACCCATCGGGCACGAGCACCACGCCATGGCGGAAGTGCAAAGTCCGCGATGGCGGAAATGACCCCAAAACGGCCCACACCGCCGCCGTACGGCGCCCTAGGTGCAATACCGCCACCCCTCTTAGCGGTCACCGCAGTGTGCGCCTACCGGAAAGTACGGTGACCGGAAATATACGGAAACGGAAGTAAAAACATGGGCCCGGAACGGGAAACATCCCGCCGTACACCTATAAAACCACTAAAACCACACAACCACTAAAATCACTACCCTGAAACACACCCCAACCCGTCATCCACCCTAGCGAAACCAAGAAAAATGGGAAAAGTAGCGAAGAAAGCGTGCGACCGCAAGCGGCAGGTGCACTTCTCCCGTGAGGAACTCACCGTGCTAACAGAGACCCTCCAGGAGAATGCTGCCGTCGTCTTCTCCACGCAAATGACCAGAACGGCACTTGCAAACAAGAAGGCCATATGGGCTCTGGTGGCACAGCGGGTAGTGCGGTGGGGACCGCACCCCGCACCCCACAGCAATGCCGCAAGCGATGGGACGACCTGCGGATACGCGTCCGCAGCATACTCTCTGCCAACCGCAACATTGCCACAGCCACCGGGGGAGGTCCTGAATCACCCATCAAGTTGACCCCCTGGGAAGAAATCTGTGCCTCCACCATCGGAATGGAGAGCATAGAGGGAGTCGGAGGGATGGAGAAAGGAGTGCAGACATCCGAAGATTCAGGTAGGTGGGCCAAATAAAACAATGCCAAATCCACACAGTCCATCCATGTGAAGTACCATGCGTCCACATAGTGCAACAGAAACACATGTCCAGGAGAACGTCCACACACATCGGCCTGATAGCGCACGTTAAAACCCACAATAAATACATAAATAATTAAAAACCCCTAAAACACGCACTACACGTGCAGCAGGCACACCCTAACTGCAGGCTGCCAAACAACTGCACCCTCACTCCACACACAAATGAAAGCACCTCCAAGGCCCCGACCCAAATCACCCTCAGGTACCACCCCAATGCATGTGATACAATGCCATTCCAATTCCCACAGACCCATCAATAACCCTCGCCCTCCTTTACTCCACCACAGGGTCCGATCCAAACGACGAGCTTCAGGACACCCCTACCAGCACACCTGCAAAGAGGGCCAAGACCAACGGCCAGAGACCCTCCACCTCAGCTGCACGCATCAAGACACGGCAGCAGCACAAATCAGGTGGCAGCACAGAGGAGGGAACATCAACAGGCACCCCAGCAGCCAGCATGCCCACACCACTACCACCACAGGTCCCCCCAATGGATGCCACAGAAGGCACTGCCTCTGGTGGCAGCAGCACCATAGGTGACACCCCATTGATGGCAGCATGCTCGGACACAGAAAACGGGGATGTCGAAGTCAGATCCATCCATGACCTGTCCCAATCCCCCTGTCTGTCCCATCCCGTACAACATGAGGATACCACGCAGGGGCACCCACAAGACGACGACTGGCCATCCCCCACAAGCCCTGTGGCAAGGCAACATGAGGACAACAGCCCCTCTGTGACACCTCCGCAAATGGCCATGGCCCAGCAGAGGCAACAGTCCCTCGACCAGTTAATCGTGCAACAGCAGCAACTGGCCACGCTCCTCAAGGACCATGCCGATGAATGTGGGGGCACTAAGGCAGACATAGAAACATCAACTGAGACACTTAGGGCAGAAATGGAGAGAGGTACAGAGACGCTAAGGGCACAAATGGAGAGTAGCACCGAGAGCCTGAGAGTCCAAATGGAGAGTAGCACCGAGAGCCTGAGAGTCCAAATGGAGAGAAGCACCGAGAGCCTGAGGGGGGAACTGCATGCGACGTCCAAAGACGTATGTGCCGAACTTGCCGCAGTGCGCCGTGTGCTCACTGAGCTCTCGCAAACCCTTAGGGACATGCATGGACGTGAGCAGGCAGACACATCATCCGTTGCAAGTTCCGTCCAGGGCAGCCCCCAACGTAGATCTGGGAGGAACCTGCGCTCCACAGGCAGGGGTGCCCCTGATACCCGCAGAGGGGGCTTGCAATAGCGACAGCCCACTGACAATGAGCATCTTTGGACACTGGTGTTCGGGGGGGAGGTAGGAGGGTGGAGGGGGTGTGTTGGGCTCACTTGGGTGGCGGGTCGATAGGGTGTTCAACATGATATCACATATGCCATAAACAGTGCACGATCAACCAATGAGATGTGTGGACATTGATCTTTGTGTACTAGGCCATCATAGGCGTACAGTCCATATTGTGCATGTCCCAGACACACACAGTGCCACGAGTCCCGTGTCCATGTATCAGCCACCAGGCGTGAGTGCTAGAAGCATGCATCAATGAGATGCTGATGAATGTCACGGGCCTCCGGTGCCTCGCAGACTCCATGAGGTGCTGCCACATCCTCACCCTCATCATGACCATCATCAGGTGCTTGCAGTTCTGCGTCAGGGGGCATGGGCACATTTCTACGTACGCACATGTTGTGTAGCATGACACATGCCATGACCATCTTTGCAACCTTCTCATGGCGGTACAGGAGTGCCCCGCCAGACCTGCTGAGGCAGCGGAAACGACCCTTCAGTAGGCCGAATGCCTGTTCAATGACTACACGGGTACGTGAGTGGGCATGGTTGTAGTCCTCCTCATGCTGGTCCCGTGGGTTCCGGACTGGTGTGAGGAGCCATCTCTTCAGTGGATATCCAGCATCACCTGTATGTGGACGAGAAACGTATGATGTGGAATGCCATTGCTACGTACGCACACCCCCCCCCCTTCCTGCCAGGTCATTGCCAAATCACATACCCCACATCATCATGCATGAAATGAGACTCACCGAGTAGCCAGGATCTGTTCCCTGCGTGTCGCTCCATGTAGCGTGGTATTGTAGAATTCCTCAAGACCATAGAATCATGGGTTGATCCAGGGAATCGGGCACAACAATGTGTAATGATCCTGTTGGAGTCACACACCATTTGTACATTCAGGGAATGAAATTGTTTTCGGTTGCGGTACTGGGCCTCCATGGCATGTGGGACGACCAATTCCACATGGGTGCAGTCGATGGCACCAATGCAACCCGGTATGCCGGCAAGTGCATGGAATCCCACTTTTGTGTTGGTAATTTCCTGCTCCGAGCGTGGTAGAGAGATGTAGTCGTCTGCGTGCTGCAGGAGGGCATCGAGCACTTGAAATAGTGTCCGTGAGAACAGTGGCTGAGAAATGCCATGCAACTGTCCGACTGTGTGCTGGTAGGTGCCTGTGGCCAGGAAGTGGAGTACAGACACCACCTTCAGTAGGGGTGGGATGGCGGTTGGGCTATCTATCATGCTGACAAGGTCAGCCTGTGTCATGTCCACAATGGCGGCTATGGTGTCCCGGTCCAGACGGTAGAGGGTGTGGATCTGCTCATCAGTGAGGTTGAACGGATGTGCTCGGAGGCGTGGGATTGCGGGCTGCCTGCGTGGTGGTAGTGGCTGTGCTGGCGGCCCTTGCTGGCCCTGCCTTGGCCTCCTCCTCCTCCTGCGTCTCCTCCGTGCGGCCGGTTGTAGTTGGTGTTCGTCTTCTTCTTGGAGTTGGAGTACTTGCAGTGCTATCAGGTCCCCCAGGGCCAACATCGCGAGTCCTGCCGGTAGCATTTCGATGTGGTTGTGGGAGGAGACTGGCTGTGCAATTTATGTGTTTTCAGGCTGTATGGCCTCCACCTGTGGTGATTAATTCCACCTGTGCAAACTGCTCTCCCCTTTGGCCGAGCACGTCCCGCGCACAACGCTGCAATTCGGGGAATGGCATCTTGCTATTGCAATCATGTATTTGTACCCGATGGCCGTGTAAGATTGGTTGATATGTTCATTCTGCTGTGGTCCCATTGTTTCACATACTATCTGTGCAGTCGCGAACAGACTTGTGAAGGGTCAGTGGAACGTAGTACTCGAGTAACAGTGGGCCCTCATGCATCACTGTACCGAGTTGCAACGACGGGCGGGGCGTCCCATTTGTGGGTGAAGGCAGTTGCCATTTTCACACACAGCCGCACTCGATGGAATAATTAGTGATTTCAAACGGCCACAGATGCCTCTTCGACGTGATGTTGCAAATGAGGAATTCGAAGGGCGGCGCTTTCGGTTTTCAGCTAGCGGCGAGGAAATGCCCACAGGTCTGACTGCAAATATAACGTACTATTGTTCAATGTCCTTGAGACAGGGGCCATGGCGAGGATGCAATGATTGATATGAATAGTTTGGGATGCGCAATAGCGACGTGGGCGATGAGGCCGGACGTTCCCAAATACATGTTACTTCACTACACTGGAATTACGGGCTGGGGCACTGTGGATTTTGCAGGCTGCATAACGCACAGACTCAATGGATATTTCTAATGTTATGTGAGTAAATATTCAGGCGTTTTAATCCCGGGATGAGGGAATGATGAATGGATGCATGGGCAGGTGATTTGATACAGAGTTTGCCATGTACAGGGCTTCTTGGGATCTATCCGCCTCCCCTACGCTATGTGATGCAGGGCTGCCATAGTGGGACCATCGTCTATCTGGCCTTGTTGAGCCCTCCCTGTCTCGACGCGCCCTCAGACACTTGTGTCCATGCACGTTAACATTCCCATCTGATGGATTCTGTTTTGACAGACGCATGCACAGGTACACTCGTTTGTGATGGTGTTTGCACCTCGATATAGATGGTTATGAGTCGCAAGTGGTTTTGGGGTGGTGATGATCCTTTGGAGTGGGCTAGCATGCATATGGCTGTGGATTTAGTGTGATCATTGAAGTGAGTTGTTCGAATGTAGTTCTGATGGCCATTCTGTTCTTTTTCTTTTCTTTTGGTTGACAGGTATCTCCTCCCCTTTTGCCACTGCCATCTGTATGCCACTCCTGCAGATGGGTTTTACTCCCGACACCTGCTGCTTCGTGTTAATCAGTGGAGCAGCATTACGATCTTATGGGACGATCGCCAATGGCCCACATGCCCTTACGCAGTACTGGTGGCTCGGAGCAACATTTCGGCCTTTCAGCTGGACTAGTGCCTCCCCATTGGGACGGCCCTGCGGTTCTGTGCGCTTCCATGTTGCCTTTTCGTACGTGAATGTGGCTCTGTGTACCATGAGGGAACAGGGCGTCACACAAGTAGTGGCTGGTCATTTCTTGCGGATGCAGCCCACAATGGTGAAAGGTGTTTTGGAGTTCATGGCCTGATGGCTGTATGGGCTTGGTGATTTTGATGTGCATTAAATTTCTATTCTGATTTGGCCCGTGTAGCGTTTTTCTTTGCAAGTGATGTGGCATATGCCTATTTGGGGGGCGATGTATTGTGAGGAGATCTGCATTGGGTTCCAGCTTCGGAGTTTAGTTGCGTGGTACTGTACTGGGCGCGTTTGCCTACGAAGCCCGTGAGGTCAGGGATGGGGGCTGCCAATATGACAGTTTGAATGTTGTCATGCTCAGGGGCGGGGGATTGGGTTTTGTGTAACAGATGCCGGTCAGCCAGGTGGACTGGTGGAATGATGTGATTCTCGGAATATTGCTGGTCACAGGTGCCTGTGTTTGCGTGCGTTTCTTGGTGGGGGACTGTGGTCATGTCCATTGGGATGGCTTCTGTATTCGTGCCATCTGTGCCCTGCAGCTCCCATTGGCCCCTGTTGTGTTTCTTTTGTTCGTTGGCATGCATGGGTGACTTGTACATTTCAATGGTTGCATTGTGACTTCATTGCACCTACGGGGAGTTGTACTTTGTGGGCAGGGAGCGGTGTACAGGCACTCAGTGGGGCCGTTTACGGTTGATTCGCGATGCCGTACTTCTCACCATGGCGGAATGGTACATTCCGCCATGCTTGATGGCGTTAGGTACATGTCCGCTAGGGTCGGAATTGGCGTACCCTTGCGCCATGGTGGTGTTTGCGGTTTGGCATGGCGCGCGCGCGCGTGCTTGGTGCAGTTAGCGTTGGCGTTCACTACGGTGTCGCTAATGGCTTCGTACTTTGCGGTGACGGGTCATAGTCGCACCGAGCGCTATTCGATGGCGGTATTGCATTTCCGCCATCGTTTTCCAAATTCCGCAAGGGTCGTAATGAGGGCCAATGTGTCTCCCTGACTAGTCCCCAGGGATCTCTCATCCAGGTATCCAGGACCTGGCCATCACTATTGGATCCAGTTCCAGGGGGTGGATCAGTGAAGGAGGATCTCCTGGATAGGGGGGTCCGAGGGAGTGGAAGTGGGACACCGACGGGTGAGACGCGGTGTCCCCCTTCTTTCAACAGATTTTCCCCATCCTAACACATAGGATATTCCAAAACAATGCCCCCTTCCCCTTTTTCTGAAACAAAAACTTTTGCACAAAACGAAAGATAGCAGAATAACACCAGAGCCATTTACCTGACATGTCCCATTACAAGGGTCAGGCAAAGTCAGGCAAAGTCAGGCAATTGACCAGAATAACACAGATGATGGCCGTTTCCCTCCCCCACAGGGATAAAAGTTGGAGCACGAGTGCACAGAATGAGCAAGGCAGACCACACAGCGAGACAGCTATACAGGCACGGCAGTTAACGAGAAGGGGAAAGATGGTGCGAAACAAGAGAGTGACAAGAAGAGAAGCGACCTTGCCCTTTCAGCAAATATCTGTGAAACCTCTGTGGGAAGAATTGTAAGACCGAGAACAATAGAACAAGTGTGTTGCAGCAGATGTCACCGGTACATTGAGCATGCCTAAGCTGATAAGCAGGACAGAGGGAGACACCTGCTACCGTGGTACCGACTTTGATTCCCGATACAAAGAAAGCCAAGCAGTTCATCACAGCTAGTGAGACGAGGTGAGGATCGATAAAGGACCCAAACTGTGTTGAATTAAAGTAGCAAACGGCTGATTGCAGAATGTACCAAATAACTGTTGGTGTAAAAGTGGAAAGGCATCTGCAGATGAGCCAGGCACCACAAGGGTGCTCACTTGAGAAACTCTGGGCTATTACCCGATTGTTGAAACTACTATTAGCAGAAAGCCTTGGGAATGGCGAGAAGAGGGTCAAAGTGGTAATACAGGGGTCTAGTAAAATCCTCTGTGCAGTCGAATGTCTTTGAGCGGCAAATGATCATGAATAAGGGAATTGAATCCCACATCATAAGAAAGTAGAAGGACCTGTGAGATTGGCAATTGTGAACCCGAAAGAGGGATGCCAATGGAAAGGGGTGATGTCTAAAGTCCCAAAGAACAGTGTGTTGACAAGAGTGAACCCGGCATTGGGTTGTCCACCTTGAACTGTTTAAAAAAACATTAAGATTTGTGAATACCACAGAGGGAAATCCATGGGTGAAAAAGCATCACCCAACATGTAAGCAAAAAGGAACTTGTTGTCATTTTGAATACATCAGGCCCTCGAAAGCAGAAGACTTTTTATACAGCAAGATACTTGGCCATCGAAGATCCTGATAGCTGAAAATGGAAATGTCGTCTTCTGCTGGGAAAGCTCGAGCATGTGCTGTGCTTCACAGTCCCGCATTGTCCCATGCTCAAAACATGGGGAAGGGAGACCACGACTGAGCATTCAGACATATTGTTTGTGAACACTTCTTTATTTCTTATGAGGCCTATCTTACACTCTTTTAAGCCTCCCCAGGAATGGTTAAGGGTAAACTGCTGCTGGTACAAGACCTGCTTCTATGTCAGCCTCAACGCTACACAGGACATCACTGTGTTGAAGGCCCCCTATGTGTGTGTCAGCCTCCAATCTGTTTGGGAGCTAGAGAACAAGGACTCATCTTGTCCCTGAGTCCCTGGAGTGGAACTCACAGCAACCTGAGGAGTGAACTGCTGCTGGGGCAATACCTGACTCTCTGCCTTAAACAGTGGTACTCATGGCCTCATCATGTTGAAGGGGTATTACCCAAATTGTTCGTTTACAATTGTTCGAATGAACAATTGACCGAATTTAAAGGGTCACAATTGACCTTTTAACAATTGACCGAATATATTAAATGGCCACGGTAGTGGCCATGTAGTTATGGTTAAGTTGGTGTTTCCATAGGAAGAGCACTTTTTGGGTGGCTTATAACTTTGCTCTCCCTGGACGAATCCTCACCAAACTTTGCAAAAAAAGTATTTGGGTCACTCTGATTTTATTTTTGCAAAGTTTGGTGAGGATTCGTCCAGGGGGGGGCAAAGTTATAGGGGGGGTCCCAAAACTTTTTTTTTCCCATAGACAAAATGGGAAAAAACTTTGCTCACGCCTACAGCCCAAACCGCTGGACGGATTTACACCAAATTTGCGGCAGGAGCGGCAGCTTGGTCCCGAAAGCGTGCTTTGCTTTATTTGATGTCAATCCGTCCAGTAGTTTTTTAAAAAATGACAAAAATATAAGTGAAAAAAATTAGTGATATCTGTGTTCGCTTCGCGGGCACACTTCCCTGTTCGCTCCGCGGACAGGACGGTGATTGGGCAAGCAGCTTGCGTGATGTCCACGGACATTTGACGTGCTCTTTCATTGGATGCAGTGAAAGCGTGCAGTGCGTCTGGCTTCAGAGACGCCCGCCATCTTTGTTCCTTGCCGCCTGCACAGTAAGTCTTGTGTCTGTCTCCTGTTCCTCCCACCCCCGCTCATGCCCTGTGTGTCCTTCTTGTCCCGCCCACCCCCACTCATGCTCCGTGTCTCCCCTGTTCCTCCAGCCCCCCGCTCACGCCATCGGCACACGGTGGCCAGCGGAGGGCCGAGGAGCGGGATCTGCTGCCTGCACACGAACGCCGTGTGTCTCTCTCCCTCTCCCCCACCCCCCACTCATGCCCCGTGTGTCTCTCTCCCTCCCCCCACCCCCCGCTCATGCCCCGTGTGTCTCTCTCCCCTTCCCCCACCCCCCGCTCATGCCCCCTGTGTCTCTCTCCCTCCCCCCACCCCCGCTCATGCCCCGTGTGTCTCTCTCCCTCCCCCCCACCCCCGCTCATGCCCCGTGTGTCTCTCTCCCTCCCCCCACCCCCCGCTCCTGCCCCGTGTCTCTCTCCCCTTCCCCCCACCCCCCGCTCATGCCCCGTGTGTCTCTCTCCGTCCCCCCGACCCCCGCTCATGCCCCGTGTGTCTCTCTCCCTCCCCCCCACCCCCGCTCATGCCCCGTGTGTCTCTCTGACTCCCCCCCACCCCCGCTCAAGCCCTGTGTGTCTCTCTCCCTCCCCTCCACCCCCGCTCATGCCTCGTGTGTCTCTCTCCCTCCCCCCCACTCCCGCTCATGCCCCGTGTGTCTCTCCCCCTCCCGCCCACCCCCCGCTCATGCCCCGTGTGTCTCTCCCCCTCCCGCCCACCCCCGCTCATGCCCCGTGTGTCTCTCTCCCTCCCCCCACTCCCCGCTCATGCCCCGTGTGTCTCTCTCCCCTTCCCCCCACCCCCCGCTCATGCCCTGTGTGTCTCTCTCCCTCCCCCCACCCCCACTCATGCCCCGTGTGTCTCTCCCCCTCCCGCCCACCCCCCACTCATGTCCCGCGTGTCTCCCCCCTCCCGCCCACCCCCCGCTCATGCCCCGTGTGTCTCTCCCCCTCCCGCCCTCCCCCGCTCATGCCCCGTGTCTCTCTCCCCTTCCCCTTCCCCCCACCCATGCCTCTTGTGTCTCTCATACTCCCCCCACCCCCGCTCATGCCCCGTGTGTCTCTCCTCCTCCCGCCCACCCCCGCTCTTGCCCCGTGTGTCTTTCCCCCTCCCGCCCACCCCCGCTCCTGCCCCGTGTCTCTCTCCCCTTCCCCCCACCCCCCGCTCATGCCCCGTGTGTCTCTCTCCGTCCCCCCGACCCCCGCTCATGCCCCGTGTGTCTCTCTCCCTCCCCCCCACCCCCGCTCATGCCCCGTGTGTCTCTCTGACTCCCCCCCACCCCCGCTCAAGCCCTGTGTGTCTCTCTCCCTCCCCTCCACCCCCGCTCATGCCTCGTGTGTCTCTCTCCCTCCCCCCCACTCCCGCTCATGCCCCGTGTGTCTCTCCCCCTCCCGCCCACCCCCACTCATGCCCCGTGTGTCTCTCCCCCTCCCGCTCATGCCCCGTGTGTCTCTCTCCCCCCACCCCCGCTCATGCCCCGTGTGTCTTTCCCCTTACACCCACCCCCCGCTCATGCCTCGTGTCCCTCTCCCTCCCCCCACCCCCGCTCATGCCCTGTGTCTCTCTCCCTCCCCCCCACCCCCACTCCTGCCCGTGTGTCTCTCCCCCTCCCGCCCACCCCCCGCTCATGCCCCGTGTGTTTCTCCCCCTCCCGCCCACCCCCGCTCTTGCCCCGTGTGTCTCTCCCCCTCCCACCCCCCCGCTCATGCCCCGTGTGTCTCTCTCCCCTTCCCCCCACCCCCGCTCATGCCCCGTGTGTCTCTCTCCCTCCCCGCCCCGCTCATGCCCCGTGTGTCTCTCCCCCTCCCGCCCACCTCCCGCTCATGCCCCGTGTGTTTCTCCCCCTCCCGCCCACCCCCCGCTCATGCCCCGTGTGTCTCTCCCCCTCCCGCCCACCCCCGCTCATGCCCCGTGTGTCTCTCTCCCTCCCGCCCACCCCCCGCTCATGCCCCGTGTGTCTCTGTCCCTCCCGCCCACCCCGCGCTCATGCCCTGTGTCTGTCTCCTGTTCTCCCCACCCCCCGCTCATGCCCCGTATCTGTATTCTGTTCCCCTCATGTGCCGTGTCTGTCTCCTGTTGCCCCCCATGCCCCCGCTCATGCCCCGTGTCTGTCTCCTGTTCTCCACCCCCCGCTCATGCCCCGTGTCTGTGTCCTGTTCCCCCCACCCCCCGCTCATGCCCTGTGTCTGTCTCCTGTTCCCCCCACCCGCTCATGCCCCGTGTCTGTCTTCTGTTCCCCCACCCGCTCCTGCCCCGTGTCTCTTTCTTTTTGCCCCCCACCCCCTGCTCATGCCCTGTGTCTGTCTCCTGTTCTCCCCACCCCCCGCTCATGCCCCGTGTCTGTCTCCTGTTCCTCCCACCCCCGCGCATGCCCCGTGTCTGTCTGCTGTTGCCCCCCACCCCCTGCTCATGCCCCGTGTCTGTTCTCCCCACCACCCGCTCATGCCCCGTGTCTGTTGTTCCCCCACCCCCCGCCCATGCCCCGTGTCTGTCTCCTGTTCCCCCACCCCTCGCTCATGCCCCGTGTCTGTCTCCTGTTCCCCCTGCCCCCCGCTCATGCCCCGTGTGTCTCTCTCCCCTTCCCCCACCCCCCGCTCATGCCCCCTGTGTCTCTCTCCCTCCCCCCACCCCCGCTCATGCCCCGTGTGTCTCTCTCCCTCCCCCCCACCCCCGCTCATGCCCCATGTGTCTCTCTCCCTCCCCCCACCCCCCGCTCCTGCCCCGTGTCTCTCTCCCCTTCCCCCCACTCCCCGCTCATGCCCCGTGTGTCTCTCTCCGTCCCCCCGACCCCCGCTCATGCCCCGTGTGTCTCTCTCCCTCCCCCCCACCCCCGCTCATGCCCCGTGTGTCTCTCTGACTCCCCCCCACCCCCGCTCAAGCCCTGTGTGTCTCTCTCCCTCCCCTCCACCCCCGCTCATGCCTCGTGTGTCTCTCTCCCTCCCCCCCACTCCCGCTCATGCCCCGTGTGTCTCTCCCCCTCCCGCCCACCCCCCGCTCATGCCCCGTGTGTCTCTCCCCCTCCCGCCCACCCCCGCTCATGCCCCGTGTGTCTCTCTCCCTCCCCCCACTCCCCGCTCATGCCCCGTGTGTCTCTCTCCCCTTCCCCCCACCCCCCGCTCATGCCCTGTGTGTCTCTCTCCCTCCCCCCACCCCCACTCATGCCCCGTGTGTCTCTCCCCCTCCCGCCCACCCCCCACTCATGTCCCGCGTGTCTCTCCCCCTCCCGCCCACCCCCCGCTCATGCCCCGTGTGTCTCTCCCCCTCCCGCCCTCCCCCGCTCATGCCCCGTGTCTCTCTCCCCTTCCCCCCACCCATGCCTCTTGTGTCTCTCATACTCCCCCCCACCCCCGCTCATGCCCCATGTGTCTCTCCTCCTCCCGCCCACCCCCGCTCTTGCCCCGTGTGTCTTTCCCCCTCCCGCCCACCCCCGCTCATGCCCCGTGTGTCTCTCCCCCTCCCGCCCACCCCCACTCATGCCCCGTGTGTCTCTCCCCCTCCCGCCCACCCCCGCTCATGCCCCGTGTGTCTCTCTCCCCCCACCCCCGCTCATGCCCCGTGTGTCTCTCCCCTTCCACCCACCCCCCGCTCATGCCTCGTGTCCCTCTCCCTCCCCCCACCCCCGCTCATGCCCTGTGTCTCTCTCCCACCCCCCCACCCCCACTCCTGCCCGTGTGTCTCTCCCCCTCCCGCCCACCCCCGCTCATGCCCCGTGTGTCTCTCCCCCTCCCGCCCACCCCCGCTCTTGCCCCGTGTGTCTCTCCCCCTCCCACCCCCCCGCTCATGCCCCGTGTGTCTCTCTCCCCTTCCCCCCACCCCCCGCTCATGCCCATGTGTCTCTCTCCCTCCCCCCGCCCCGCTCATGCCCCGTGTGTCTCTCCCCCTCCCGCCCACCTCCCGCTCATGCCCCGTGTGTTTCTCCCCCTCCCGCCCATCCCCCGCTCATGCCCCGTGTGTCTCTCCCCCTCCCGCCCACCCCCGCTCATGCCCCGTGTGTCTCTCTCCCTCCCGCCCACCCCCCGCTCATGCCCCGTGTGTCTCTGTCCCTCCCGCCCACCCCGCGCTCATGCCCTGTGTCTGTCTCCTGTTCTCCCCACCCCCCGCTCATGCCCCGTATCTGTCTTCTGTTCCCCTCATGTGCCGTGTCTGTCTCCTGTTGCCCCCCATGCCCCCGCTCATGCCCCGTGTCTGTCTCCTGTTCTCCACCCCCCGCTCATGCCCCGTGTCTGTGTCCTGTTCCCCCCACCCCCCGCTCATGCCCTGTGTCTGTCTCCTGTTCCCCCCACCCGCTCATGCCCCGTGTCTGTCTTCTGTTCCCCCACCCGCTCATGCCCCGTGTCTCTTTCTTTTTGCCCCCCACCCCCTGCTCATGCCCTGTGTCTGTCTCCTGTTCTCCCCACCCCCCGCTCATGCCCCGTGTCTGTCTCCTGTTCCTCCCACCCCCGCTCATGCCCCGTGATTGTCTGCTGTTGCCCCCCACCCCCTGCTCATGCCCCGTGTCTGTTCTCCCCACCACCCGCTCATGCCCCGTGTCTGTTGTTCCCCCACCCCCCGCTCATGCCCCGTGTCTGTCTCCTGTTCCCCCACCCCTCGCTCATGCCCCGTGTCTGTCTCCTGTTCCCCCTGCCCCCCGCTCATGCCCTGTGTCTCTCCTGTTGCCCCCCACCACCCGCTCATGCCCCGTGTCTGTCTCCTGTTCTCCCCACCCCCCGCTCATGCTCCGTGTCTGTCTCTTGTTCCCCCCACCCCCCGCTCATGCCCCGTGTCTGTCTCCTGTTGCCCCCCACCCCCCGCTCATGCCCCGTGTCTGTCTCCTGTTGCCCCCCACCCCCCGCTCATGCCCTGTGTCTCTCCTGTTGCCCCCCACCCCCTGCTCATGCCCCGTGTCTGTCTCCTGTTCTCCCCACCCCCCGCTCATGCTCCGTGTCTGTCTCTGTTCCCCCCACCCCCCGCTCATGCCCCGTGTCTGTCTCCTGTTGCCCCCCACCCCCCGCTCATGCCCCGTGTCTGTCTCCTGTTGCCCCCCGCTCATGCCCCGTGTCTCTCTCCTGTTGCCCCCCACCCCCCCGCTCATGCCCCATGTCTGTCTCAGGTTGCCCCCCCACCGCCCGCTCATGCCCCATGTCTGTCTCTGTTGTTCCCCCCACCCCCGCTCATGCCCCGTGTCTGTCTCCTGTTCCCCCACCCCTGCTGATGCCCCGTGTTTCTCTCCTGTTGCCCCCCACCCCCTGCTCAGGCCCCGTCTCTGTCTCCTGTACCCCCCCACTCCCCGCTCATGCCCCGTGTCTGTCTTCTGTTCCCCCACCCGCTCATGCCCCGTGTCTCTTTCTTTTTGCCCCCCACCCCCTGCTCATGCCCTGTGTCTGTCTCCTGTTCTCCCCACCCCCCGCTCATGCCCCGTGTCTGTCTCCTGTTCCTCCCACCCCCGCTCATGCCCCGTGTCTGTCTGCTGTTGCCCCCCACCCCCCGCTCATGCCCCGTGTCTGTTCTCCCCACCACCCGCTCATGCCCCGTGTCCGTTGTTCCCCCACCCCCCACTCATGCCCCGTGTCTCTCTCCTGTTCCCCCACCCCTCGCTCATGCCCCGTGTCTGTCTCCTGTTCCCCCTGCCCCCCGCTCATGCCCTGTGTCTCTCCTGTTGCCCCCCGCTCATGCCCCGTGTCTGTCTCCTGTTCTCCCCACCCCCCGCTCATGCTCCCTGTCTGTCTCTTGTTCCCCCCACCCCCCGCTCATGCCCCGTGTCTGTCTCCTGTTGCCCCCCACCCCCCGCTCATGCCCTGTGTCTCTCCTGTTGCCCCCCACCCCCTGCTCATGCCCCGTGTCTGTCTCCTGTTCTCCCCACCCCCCGCTCATGCCCTGTGTCTGTCTCTGTTCCCCCCACCCCCCGCTCATGCCCCGTGTCTGTCTCCTGTTGCCCCCCACGCCCCGCTCATGCCCCGTGTCTGTCTCCTGTTGCCCCCCGCTCATGCCCCGTGTCTCTCTCCTGTTGCCCCCCACCCCCCCGCTCATGCCCCATGTCTGTCTCCTGTTGCCCCCCCACCGCCCGCTCATGCCCCGTGTCTGTCTCCTGTTCCCCCACCCCTGCTGATGCCCCGTGTTTCTCTCCTGTTGCCCCCCACCCCCTGCTCAGGCCCCGTCTCTGTCTCCTGTACCCCCCCACTCCCCGCTCATGCCCCGTGTCTGGTTCCTGTTCCCCCCACCCGCTCATGCCCCGTGTCTCTCTCCTGTTGCCCCCCCGCTCATGCTCCGTGTCTGTTTCCTGTTCCCCCCACACGCTCATGCCCCGTGTCTCTCTCCTGTTGCCCCCCACCCCCGCTCATGCCCTGTGTCTATCTCCTGTACCCCCCCAGCCCCCCGCTCATGCCCCGTGTCTCTCTCCTGTTGCCCCCACCCCCTGCTCATGCCCCGTGTCTGTCTCCTGTACCGCCCCACCCCCCGCTCATGCCCTGTGTCTCTCTCCTGTTGCCCCCCAACCCCCCGCTCATGCCCCGTGTCTGTCTTCTGGTCCCCCACCCCCCGCTCATGCCCCGTGTCTGGCCCCTGTTCCCCCCACCCCCGCTCATGCCCCGTGTCTGTCTCCTGTTGCCTCCACCCATGCCCCGTGTCTGTCTCCTGTACCCCCCACTCCGCGCTCATGTCCCGTGTCTCTCTCCTGTTCTCCCCACCCCCGCTCATGCCCCGTGTCTGTCTCCTGTTCTCCCCACCCCCCCGCTCATGCCCCGTGTCTGTCTCCTGTTCTCCCCACCCCCCGCGCATGCCCGTGTCTGTCTCCTGTTGCCCCCCGCTCATGCCCCGTGTCTCCCTCGTGTTCCCCCCACCCCCCGCTCATGCCCCGTGTTTCCTTCGTGTTATCCCCCACCCCCCCGCTCATGCCCCGTGTCTCCCTCGTGTTCCCCCCACCTCCCGCTCATGCCCATTGTCTCTCTCCTTTCCCCCCCAGCCCCGCTCATGTCCCGTGTGTGCCCTGTACCCCCCCACTCATGCCCCGTGTCTCCCTCGTGTTCCTCCCCACCCCCCGCTCATACCCTGTGTCTCCCTCATTTTCCTCCCCACCCGCTGCTCATGCTCCGTGACATTTGTGATGTCATCTTTGATGTCCTGGGTGTTAGTCTTAGCAGTGCACGGTGGTGGCGTGAGTTATGGTTGCTTAGCTTACCATACCTGGTGAATTTCAAGGGTTTTTTGGTTTTACTTGGAACCATACCGTCCCTTTGACAACGTTTTTTCACTGAATTTCATAGGTTTTTAGTAGCGCAACTTAACCATAACGTCCCTTTAACAAAGTGTTTTCACTGAATATATATATATATATATATATATATATATATATATCGGTTTGGTAATATATATATATATGTATATATATATATATATATATACATATATATATATATATTGGTTTTGGGGGGTTTGGCGTTGGGTGGGGGGTTGTGGGGGGTTTCCCCCCACATATATGGTACAATTGACCTTCACAATTCGGTCAATTGTGAAAAGGTCAATTGTCATTCGAGCAGTTGTAAAACGAACAATTTGTATACAACCGTTGAAGGACCCCTGCAGTTGTGTGCCAGCCTACCCCTGTTTTGGGGAGCATGAGAAAATGATGCATCCTGCCCCTAAGCCCCTGGATCGGGACACACAGCACCCTGAGAGCCAAGACAGCTGGGATGCTAGTGTTTTGAACTGTTGAACTACTTGGAGCCATGTTTTCAAGAACGTTTAACACATTCATTACTCGGAGTGCTGCATTGTGCTGTCCTTGCATATTCTCTGTTCTTTCCTAGGGGTGGGTTTGTTTAGTGCTTTTCTATTGAGTTATTTTGCAGGTGGTGAGTTTTATTAAAGTATATCTATTTTTATAGAACCTTGATTGAACATTCTTTTATTTTGGACTGTTATGCTCTGCTGTTTGAGTTGCTACTGTTTCACATTCACACCCCGCCTTCCCTCGGCTCACTTTACCACAAAATACAAAGGATGCTAGTATTTTCAACGTTGAATTGCTTGGAGCCATGTTTTCAAGAACATTCAACACATTCAGCCAACCAGGACCCTCTGTTGCTGCCTTTTGCACGCTCACGATCAACAAATTGATTGCAAAGTCCGATGAAGTCTGGTTTGGCACTGTCCAATTGCTAAGAACTGCAATAAGGTACTATTGACTATTAACTTCCCCCTTTAGTTCTTGGCCGTAGAGACTAGTGAGGTTACTAATGCCTTTTTGCATCCAAGAAACATATCCTTTTTAAAGAACTTTCTGGTTTTGATATGCCTTACACACCTGATTCATTACTCAGAGTGCTACATTGTGCTACCCTTGCTTATTCTCTTACTTATCCTTGCTTACCTGACATCCCTCGGCTCACTTTACCACAAAATGCGAAGGAGTTATATCTCTTCACTGTGCCTTGTGTGTTTTAGGATTGAGTTCACTAAGATGTGCCCAATTTAAAATAGCCACTATAAACGTAACTGGAACTTGGAAGTGAGTCCTTTTGTCACTGTCGATTGTGCCCATGGAATGAGGAGGAAGATCGGGGTGGCCAGAGGTGGCAATGAGGTAAATGCAAAGGGAAGGGGGTCTGAAGGTTGGGTTAGGTTTGGAGAGGGCCACGGATAGGTGGGGGAGTTGCATCAGGATGTGGCAGTGGAACCAGGAACAAATGCGGTGCCCATAGCATTGTGGAAACAGAAGCTCATTCCGAACAACTGTGTTCACTGTAGTGTTCATGCCTGCACGGAACAGAGCTAATTAGCTTTCTCCCCTATGCTGGGTGCTAATAGTTGTTATACAGTCAGTAAAGTTTCATGAAGATACAGCTCTATTTCCTGTGAGTTTAACAAGCAGTTGAGTATCTTCTGCATAGTTCATAAAGCAGAGGCTGCTTTGCTGAATCAGATCAATTATCAGTCTTCGATGTAGTCTAATTAAAAGAGGTCATAGAAAATGAAAGGAAGGGGATTTGAAGAGAAATGGACAGCCTTAACTTGTATGAGGATAAACAATAGATGAACCATTTCAAAATGGTGCCACACAGGCAAGAGAAACTGCAAATTTAAAAATGAAATGAGGCCAACCATGTCTAATGCTGCAGATACGTCTAGAGGGGCGAAAGCCAAGGCATCCAACTGTCTACTTCCTCCAGCATCTGGTCAAGAATTGAAGGTGTAACAAGTTAATTGCTACGTCCCAATCCATAAACCATCAGACTTGGTTTTAACCATGTAAACTCTTCAACAAAGGTTTTAAGTTCCATTGTGACTGTGGGATATGGGCCGTAAAATGTCCCGTTTCGCTAGGATCGAGAGTTTTATTTATTAACAGTGGATGAGTCACAGATTTTTTCTAGCAATTTGGTAGGGGGTCAGAGGCCATTGGCAGGTTAGGGAGCTCTTTAATTGGATCGCAGCATAGTAGTTACATGTCTTTCACTGTTTTAGGCATTAATGGAACTGATGGTCATCCAAGCAGCAAAATCAGTAGCAAAAAATGTCCACTTCCTCAGATGTCATCAGCTGAAAATTGGTAAAATCATCTTTGGGTATTAATTGGGACAGTCAAGATGTTGATGGTAGAATCTAAAGAGCTTCTTCTAATCATTTCTATTTTATCAAAAAAGTATTTGGGTAATTATGGATGGACAGAATGATTGTTGGTTATTTTTTTTTTTTTATTTAAAATAATTTAGTTTGCATATAAACTTTTCATTTCATATTTAACATACATTCTTTCAATTCCTTTCTTAAGTACTAAAAAGTGGAGCGTTTCTTCTCAGCTTTTGTTTCCAATGTCCTGGTTCAGGTTGGAGGAGTGTTCGTAATCTTCTCCCAGAATTTTATGATGATGTATATCAGTTTTTTGTCTTGACCCAACAGTATTTGTGCCCATCTCGCTTCAGGCGTAAAGCTTTCTTTGGAGATGCTAAAATATGTCCTGCATAGAGCTCTTTCTTGTTGGTTATGCAGATTTGTAATATATCAAAACTGACTTGAGTTACGTTAATCACCTTGTCTAGTTTATTGGATAACAGTGGTCCCTTTGGCATTTAATCATTCAGACTGTATAGAGTCGGCAGTGTCTTTTGTAGAGTGATTTATCCATTGTAGAACCTGGTCATCTTAATTGTCTAGAAAAGAAAAGTAAGAGTCCTAAAGTACTCTCACGACCCCTGCACACCACTAGACTGATATTAGTCAAATTTTTGGTAATAGTGTCAATGTGAATTCCTACGAAATTAAAATGAATTTAAATTGCATACATTTTTCCATTGACACAAAAACAAAATAAGTCAGCAAAATAATAAAATGTCCACTATTGTGTTCAGAGCTCTAAGCGTTTCAGGTGAAAACCCTTCTTCAGGAGCACATTTTGTACATCATAGGTCCAGAATCTTCTATTTCATAGCGAAATTCAATAGATTCTTAGTCTCATCTGTATATTCGCAATATCAGACTGAGTGTATGAGAAGTATATTCTCCCATGTTGAATAGGAAACATTCACCTGTATTTTGTAGATTATAATGTCCGAACGCCCAATGGACTTCTTATGAGTAAAGAGCAAGAGCTGCTATTGAGCACTGCACGATCAAGTATTCACACTTACAAATAAGAGAAATAGGGGTAATAAGATCATATCATCAGATATTAGCCTACTGCTGAATATTCTGCTGTCTTGAAAGGCATCATGTCTTACCTTCCAGTCCAAGGTGGGATGTGTGTTAAAACGGCTTCCTTCTTGAGAAAGGTTTCAACATCAATTGTAAGTTGCCTCTTGTAGATCAGGCCAATAAATTAGTATATCTAGATAAAATAGTGGAGGATGTCTCCGCATATGTGGTTAAGGTATAAAGAGAGTGTGGGTAAAAAACTGTAGACGTCCACATCAAGGGTGGAACCAAATTATAGTCCCCAATATTCAAAGGAATTGAAGGTAGGAGTTCTTACCATAAAGGATATTTGCTGAAGGACAGCAATCTTCAATGGGTTTGGTGTCCACCTCAATTACAGAGTGTCTCATGAAACCAGGCCAGTCAGAAGAGGTGTTTAGGTAAAATTGATGTAATGGATGGTATCAATACGATAGCTCAATTTACGATGTTGATACTGAGAATATACAGATGAGCTTTACAATCTATTGAGATTTATAATGTATTGAATTTTTCTCTTGAATTATAGATATGAAATTGAAGATTGTGGACCTATGATGTACACATTATGCTCCTGAAGAAGGTTTTCACTTGAAAGGCGTAGAGCTCTGAACACATTATTGGAAATTTAAATTATTTTGCACAATAATTTTGTTCTTGGCTTCGATTCAAATATTTGTTCATTTTACAATTATGGTTTGTGTGAAGAATTCCTTAGAAATACACATTGACACTATTGCCAAAATTTGGACTGATATCAGGCTATTAGTGTGCAGGGGGCGAGACGGTCCTTAATTTTAGGACTCTTACTTTTCTTTTCCATATATTAGTTGGCTTTGTTTCAGGGCTGCACCCCCCCGCACCCTGAACATATGTAACATACAATACTATCTTTAGAAAACACGTACAAACCTAACACTGTTGTGCACTGCTAGAGAACCCATATATACCTCATCCTAATTGTATGTACAGGTTTCTTCTTTGAAGTGATTTATTCCTATGTGGCCCATTCCTTGTAGGTTTCCCTTTGATGGAAACAATTTCATATGAGCAGTCTCATCAAACCTCTTAGTTAGAACATTATTCAAATAATCTGTCACGATTTCTGATTTGAGCTAAGCTAATTTAAGCATAACTAGACCCTTAGTGATCAGCATCCATAAAATCGGTGGACTTCATAAATTCTACATGTGGTACAAACCTGGCCTGGGCATGTGAGTCCTAAATACAAAAAATTGACCTGTGATGATTTCAACAGATTATATGAAGAGGTTCAATAAAGCACACATCAGAAAAGGAAGCAAAGTTGTGATCAAGCCTATGTTCAGCTCAATTTGTCAGAGATAATATTGAGGATCTTAAACCTAGATCCCCAAAGAAGTTAGTGAGGGAAATGTGTCTGGGACATTGAGCACATGGGACTTGTAATTCAGATTTCCTAACATCACTAATTTAAGATTTGTGAGTAATAGTTCTGTTGCCACCTCCACCAATTTGCTAAGAAATTGATTTATAACAGTTAAAGGTTAGCAGATTAGCAGTAATCTATAGCTTGATGTCTGTCAAATAGAATGTCTCACAAAAACAGAAACGGTATCCAACAAAGTGGGATACCCCTGTACCCTGCACACCTATGTATTGGTGACAAGCCAACAGTTAGAATTCATAGAACATTGTTTAACACACTTAACAATACTGATCAAAGCGTTCAATCAAATCATTCAAATTAGTACTGTCGTTTGATGTAACTTGTTCTTTATTTTTATAAGGTTGGCCTAACGTTTTTCAGTATCAAAATTCCTTCATCAGGGGCAAATTCCAGTAACTGTTATCTCTCACTAGATACAAAAGGGAAATTTGAGGATATGTGTGTGTGTCTGTTTGCAAATGTTCAGCATACTTCCCAACAAGATACACACCTGAAATTTGGCATGTGGGTATGTTCCATGGTTTAGACAATGTAAAAAGTACATATTTGTATAGATTTATGCAGCCTGCAATGCTTGGATATGTGTGTTTGTCTGATCGAAATGCTCAGCATACTTCCAATATAATAAAACGCTGAAATGTGGCATGTGGGTAGGTTGCATGGTGTAGACAATGTAACAAGTA
Source organism: Ambystoma mexicanum (assembly GCF_040938575.1). Classification (NCBI taxonomy): domain Eukaryota; kingdom Metazoa; phylum Chordata; class Amphibia; order Caudata; family Ambystomatidae; genus Ambystoma; species Ambystoma mexicanum. The sequence continues at coordinate 1,393,747,904 of NC_090935.1, read as the reverse complement.
TAAATATACCTTCTTCGGATGTATTCATTTTTTAAGCGGTCTGCAAAGCTTACCCCTGCCATATGGCTCTTTGCGCCATAGTTCTTCCGTCGTTCTACGTTCAAAGTTCCTAAAGTTCAGCAGTTCATAAAAACTTCAGCAGTTCATTGTTGCTAAAATTTCCACACTATCAGCATTCGATCGGACATTAGCAGCACTCACTTTTGAATTCATGCGGGTGACAAAATACAGTGCTTTTGTAGTAATGCGGGTGACAGGAAATGGTGCATGTCACTTCAATAGTGTCCACAATGACGTTGTCCATTACATTGTGGAAAATCTATCATGACTATTACAAAAACTTCATTTCTCATGGAAGTTGCTGAATGTATCCCACCTCAACAGTATGAAGCTTACATGCTTCAGCTGGACACGTACGGTACGGGACTTCAAGCTTACATGCTTCATCTGTACATGTGCAGCGCTTACGCTGAGGGTGCTGCTGCCTTGGCTGTAGATCAGGACACCAATAATGTTGCTGCATAATCTCAACATTCCAACAAAGTATCTTTACCAGATTGACAGAATTCATGCTTTTCTCACGGTCAGCTTTATGTGGCTTGCTCCAGAGTTGGAAACAAAGACATTTTATTCACACCAGCTCCTACATGAAAGACTAACAATATTGTCTACAAAGAAGCATTGGTTTAGTTCTTTAAATAAACTTCAAACTAGGTCTGAAGTAGGAATTAGGCATTACCGTGTGAAGTACAATATATACAACAAAAAGGGTTAATAAATAGGTTTTCCCAGCAAAAAATAGATTTTTTAACAGGAAGTTCTTTCAGCCAACAAAAAATATATCCTTTTCATAAATATTAAAAAGTAAGCTCAATTACCACAATCAAACCCCTTGCTGGTGCCCTATATAGAAATTAAACTAAATTAATCCAATATTAAAAGCTTCAAACAAATGTAACTATACCTGATCAAAAACAGCACTGTGAAGACCAATGTAGGAAGAAACAGTGAGAAAGAGTAAGAGGAAAATGCTCCATGAACCAAAAATACCAAAGGAAGGTTAAACAAGAGTCCCCTAATCACATCAAGGTCTCCTCCCCAAGTGCAGTACCAGTAGAAATATATAGAAATCCCAGTTCAGAAAGGAATAATGGTAGAACCAATGTAGGCAATGTAGATCAAATGAATTACCTATTTATTAATCCTTTTTGTTGTAACAGTTACTGGAATTTTTCCCTGATGAAGGGATTTTGATACTGAAATACTTTGGACCAACCATCTGAAAATAAAGAAGTTACATCAAATGGCAATGTCCTATTTTGAATGATTGGTTTGAACTCTTTGATCGGTATTATTAAGTTTGGTGAACAATATTCGATGAATTCTGACTTGTGGCTTGTCACCAATACATAGGTGTGCAGGGGACAGGGGTATCCCACTTCATGGGATAACTTTTCTGTTTTTTTTGCTTGAACACCTTTGGTGTTGAGATTGTATTACCTCCCGTGCACCCACATTTCCATAAGTATGTTATTAATTATTTGATGGTTATTCTTTCTCCATACACAAGAGAAGGTGTGCGCTGGAAGGTTTCTTACATTTAAATAGTATTTCTGATCAGGAGCTATTAAAATAGCAGCCTTTTCAGGGATTGGCAACTCAGTTAACTCGGGCAACACCCCATCTGAACTGAGCAAGAATACATCAGAATTTCATAATTAAACACAACCATATCAGTAAATGTTGACAAATTATTATGTGAAAGCCAAGTTTCAATAGTACACAGTATGTCCAGATCTTCATTTAAAAAATGTTGTGTACAAAAAATATTGTTTTACTGTCAACTGCCAATCTGGTGTTCAGAAAGAAACCTTGTAATGTGCTTCTATGAGTGACTTTGGTTTGTTCCTCCATCAATGTGTTCCTAGCTACTAGTGATAAGGCAGAAGATGATTCATAAGTAAGGATTATACACAAGTTAACATAAATATTTGTTGTGTAGTGCACCTCTGAAATGTTCTCAGCCTCTTTGGGACATGCCTCAGAATTCTTTCAAAACTCCCACTGCACCTTATAAGACCAGGTATAGAGGATAAGACAGTGCTTCTATTCCCTAGAAGAACTAGAATGTGGGAATAGGTTACATTGAGCCCCCGCTCTCTTCCACCACCTGTAATGAGAAGTGCAACAGGTTGTTTGCATACCGCCTGAGGGTCCCCAACAAGAGCAGTATCCAGTGGATAAATTAGGCTAAGTAACTATTGAGCTTCCTATCCCAGCCCCCCTTTCCACTCCCAAGAACTAAAGACAACTCAACCCCACCCCTCTGTCACAAGGAAAGATTTAGGAAGTGAGTGTACTGAGATGCTTCATAGCATAGAAATTAGCTAGTACACCAGTGATAAAAGCTGATTATACCAACACAGTTAGATCCCAGTATTGACTCCAGCGGACATACTCTTAAGCTTCCTACTGCCACATACAACCTGAACTGATTTCGAACCATTGCTCATTGGGAAATCGATGTGCTGAGCCAAGCGGTTCCAGCAACCTTTCTGCATGATTCCAAAATGGGGACCGTATTCCTTAAACTCTCAATCACAGCAGAAAGAGAAACAAATATAACTAATTACATTACACAGACACTAATCTCTTAAGGGAGAAGGCCGAAAACTACCAGAATACAAAAAGGAAAGAGACTAGAAGGGGGCCTATCGGGTACCATGTAAAAGGATCAGATCAATCTGGCACAATATGTAACACACAGTGTGCCACAGAGAACCACACAGAGCTGAATTCAGAGCTGTGAAAGCAAGAAACAAAGACTGGGCCATGAGGAAGAGAGGACTCATTAGTCTGATTGGGACTTTATCTCAAACACTGGCAAAGAGCAGAGTGAAAGGAAGAGGGAAAGCTGAAAGCTTGCTGCAGGCTTTGTCCCAGATAATGGCTGAGATTCTGAGAGGAGGGTAACACGAACTGCAAGACCACTGATGGCAATATCTCAGACCCAGACAGGAGCCAGAGACCAAGCATGATAGTCAAGTGGCTAAAGGGCTCGGAACTTTGGCCCATGAGGGCAATTCTCAACCGGTGAGTCATAATAATGCATCATGACAATAACCAAAGAAGTACTTGCATGTAGGAGTCTGTCATGGTAATTCTCTGAGGCCAGGGGGAAGTCATTTTTGCTGTTATGAGTATGCCAAACAACTAGTCAAGCATCCTACAAAGGTGACCCGCAGCCATATGGGGAGAATATATGTGCTAAGAAGCAAAGGAGTAAATGCTGGGTGCCATAACCCTGCGGCTGTTGGTTCTGATCGAACAGGTGAGCTGTGCACCATATACCTGAGACTGTGTATTAGATTAGGCATTCCTGATAAGGTCAGGAAGTCTAGTTGATAGGTCCATGCACCTTTTATTTAGTTATCAAGCTTTACACATTGAGAACAGGGCTCCGTGTTGCCTTTTAGTTAAAACACCCTTTGCCATGTGTGAGTTTGCCCCACCACCCTACTAAATAATACAAGTGTTGCCCATGATATCTTGTCTTGCATGTTCTGTTGGTTATGTTTATGTCATTACAAGTGTCGAGTGCAAAATTATCCTAATCATACTGTGCTTAGGTTGAACATCAACGCGAAACACACAGTAACAATTCACTATGTAATCACACCACTCAGCTGCTATCTAACCATGCATGCAGACATTGTTCATCCCCTTAAATGCAACACATTTATGACCAAGGGATCAATAGGTGAATTTGAAGCCAATTTAAAGTTCTCTATTTCATGTTATTGTTGTCACCACAGTCATTAGGATTGTCAGATTCAAAATGGGTTTAGAGGCAGAATATGAATATGCCTGGCACCCATACAGACCATAAGCACCTTGTGTATTATGGTCCCCAGTTTCCTTCTCCCCATTAGCGCAAGGCTTCCTCTGAGGTGTTTCAAGAACTCATTAATAGTCTGTAGGATTTCATAGTGTCCAAACCACCACTTTGTTGACTCTGCTTCTTTCATAGCTGCACTAGCGTTATCAGGCTCTCCCTTCTGTCCTCACTGGATACACTACCACACACCACAACCCAGTGGCGTTAGGGCCTCTGACTGAGTCAGGGGTCAGATACAGCATACACAGTTTGACCCTAGGATATTTCAATCTTTCTCCTAGTTTTTTCGTATTGACAGCATGTTGTCATAGAGCTATACCAGAGGATATGCCCCCTAGGTTTTTGACTCAATCATAACTTTTGCTTTGATATGGCCGCTCTCCAAAAAGGTAGGAACATCCTCCTAACCCAGATCTTAACCGATTCCCTTTTAATTAATTTCTTCCAGGCCTTTCTATGACGTTATCGTCCATCAGGCCCATGCCACACTCATTATATTGCTTGTTTTCATCCTTCCCCCTAGCTCTCTCATTCCTTTCCCTCACTTTTCTGGTGTTCCTCCTCCAACTTCACCACGTTATCCCTCCATGTGCATTTTGCCTCCTCCTCTCCTTAAACTTTCTCTGCCCTTCCTCTGGTCTAGTCACCCTCTCTTTTCCTCTCCACCTCCCACTCCACTCACTTTCCAAACAAACCCTAACAAACATGGTTCCCATCTGGCCGGCTAACTTTTAATACCCATAGAGGGACTGTAATTGGTCTCAAACGTGTGAGATGTGTGTCAATGGTGTGCCACAGAGAAGCATCAGTGTTGTGACAAGATCCCCTGCGTGTCTCTAGTCACCACAAAAGGCTTAGGGAATTGGCTTTCTACCCAAACCAGTGGATGACAGAACCATGGACTGGAATTGAAGAAAAAACACCTTTGCTTGAACCAGAGTCAATTGTATTAAAATGATGGTACTAGCACTCATCCTAATACTGATACAATCCATAATGCAGCATATGAGAACTTACTTCAAAGCCCTGGTGCAATGATTATTAAATACCAGAACCCCATGGCTAATATAATGTTGCAAATTCACAGCTTCCTGATCATGGACTTAACCGCGGGCAACACAAAGTTACCAATTCATTGTCTCTCTACAGAATACTTCCTCATTGAGAATGCAATGTCACAAAATCTCTGAAAGCCAGCATTCTCTTTGCATTCAGGGATTTCTAAAAACTGACCAGGGCTTTTTCCAACACATAACTCACATTCTGGGGAAATAGGAGACATAGGACTTGCACAGGCAACACATGAGAAGGGCAAGAAAAGAGTTGTGAAATCCAAGATGGCAGACACACAGGATAGATGAAGCTTGAAGTTAGGCCAGGTTCACCCAGTAGATAGCAGTCCCAGCCGTGTGCCAGTTACAGGACACAGGTGCAGCCATTTGCCCAGTGCCCAACACAGGCAGAAGACTACAGAAGTCGGAGAACCCAGTCAATTGCTTTGGGTTGTTGGAGAAGGCGGGCATTTGGAGACTGGTGGAGAGGGCTCAGAGTTGTGACAAGGAGTAGTTGCAGGTGCTGGTGGTAAGGGGCAAATGGGGCAAGATGGGGGTAGATGATACGGTGGAGGAGATGAGAGCAGGAGGTGAGTGTGGGATTCAGGAGAAGGAGAAGAGCATTTCAACAGTTGGAACAAGAAAGTCCCACTGGCTATGTTTGCAATAGGCAGGGCCAGGCCTGAGCGGAGAAACAAGAACAAAGCAAGGATGTCAGAGGAGGAATAGTCAGGGCAACCAAACATTGAAGGCTTTGAATATGGAGACCAGCCCTAAGGATGATCGGGTTGACAGAAGGTGGAAGCCAATACCCTTGGTACGGGCTCACTCCAATAGAGCATTTATGTCTGCATCAGTGGTTGGTTAAAACAACACCCCAACTGACCAAGAAACTTTTGTGAAACCAAGAGTGGTGACAGTGTACAAAAACCCAAGGGAAACATACAACATAATACTGAAAAACATTCAAGGGTTCCAGAACCCAGTAAATCCCCCAGCAGCAATGGGGAGGTGAGACGGCATTACACCCAGTGGACGAGACTTGGTTTGATTTCTTTTGGTCACTGTTATTTCATTCTTTTTGTGTATTTTCATTGTGTTACGTGAGATAACTGACAGTGTCTCCCTGACTAGTCCCCAGGAATCTGTTATCCAGGTGCCCAGGACCTGGCCATCGCTTTTTGATCCAGTTCCATGGGGTGGACCACTGAAGGAGGATCTCCTGGATGGGGGGTCCTCGGAGTGGAAGTGGGACACCGATGGGTGAGATGCAGTATCCCCCTTCTTTCAACACATTTTCCCCATCCTACCACGTAGGATATTCCAAAACACTGCCCTTCCCGCCCTTTCCCGAAACAAACACTTTTGCACAACACGAAAGACAGCGGGCTAACACCAGAGCCATTTATCTGACATGTCCCATTACAAAGGTCGGGCAATTGACCAGAATCACACACACACTTGCTGGCCCTTTCCCTCCCCCACAGGGATAAAAGGTGGAGCATGAGTGCACAGAACCAGCCAGGCAGACCACACAGCAAGACAGCTGTACAGGCATGGCAGTTAACGAGGAGGAGAAAGATGGCACAACCCAAGAGAGTGACAAGAAGAGAGGAGACCTTGCCCTTTCAGACAAAGGCCCGTGAAACCTCTGTGGAAAGAATTGTAATACCAAGAACAATAGCCCAAGTGTGTTGCAGCAGATGTGTAATGCTCACCTTGTTTCCACAGGGACACCTCACGACAAGCTGGTAAGCTCTTCGGGACCTCTCCACCCTTCTTGGAGTTCAGGCTGTCGAGGATTGGCTCTGGAAGATAGGAGGTGAAGTTTAACTGCTGTTCTCTCCGTGGCAACCCACTTCCCGAGTTCCCTTGCAGTTTCCCCAGGAGACGTTTCTCACCTTGCGTTCTATAAGAAGGCACTCTCCATCCTGCCACGCTGGCCAGGGGCACGTCGTTAATGGCTCCGTACCGCCAAGTTTCTTCACTGGTGAGGGCTGGAGTCCAGACCGTCTGCGACTCCTTCTTTTCAGGTAAGTCTTATTTGGAGAAAACAATGTCTTATTTTGGCTTTGCACTAGTAACCTTCTCGCTTTTTCTTGCAGGTGCTAAGAGATGCGATGGAAGCCGTAGCCGAGTTCAAGTTGGTAAGATGGAACGCTAAGCGGCGCTGATAGCGTCCTTGCAAATGGCTAACCTATACTATTGTTCGTCCTACAGGTCGAGAAGATCCGAAGGTGAATGGGTCCCAGGAATCCTGAGATGAAAGATGTCTTGAAGATGGTGAAAAAGGACAACGAGCGTTGGACGACTCAATCGCCGAAGGATGCTTCAGAGCAGGTACGGATGGCGATGGTTCTTGCCTTGGACAACTTCAATTCCCAGAGGATGCTGCTGAGCAGGTAAGGATGGCGAAGGTTCTTGCCTTTGGCGACTTCGAGTACCAGAGATGCTGCAGAGCAGGTAAGGATGGTGATGGTTCTTGCCTTGGACAACTTCGATTCCCAGAGGATGCCGCCGAGCAGGTAAGGATGGCGATGGTTCTTGCCTTGGGCAACTTCGAGTGCCAGAGATGCTGCAGAACTGGTAAGGATGGCAATGGCACTTGAGGTCTGGATGCAGAGCAGGACCCGATGAACGTCACGCTGCAAAAGCAGAATAACGCGAAGCGCGTGCTTCTGATCGGGCGTGGTTTAAATAGCCAGGTGGTATCCCAGGTGCCTTTGGGGCGGGCCCCGCCCTGGATGCTAGACTGCTGAATGCAGTTCCCCAGTATTCCACATGGGAGCGGCCATACTTGCCCATTGAAACCCCGTCCCAGCATGTGTCTCTGATGCCAACAGCGCCAGGACTGACTCCAAGGAATCCGAGGAGGGCCGAATAAGGTCCTCAGGGCCCCGTGAGCCCTCGGTGGGGATGAGATTGTGACAAGATGTCAACGGTACACTGAGCAATGCTGCTGATAAGCAGGACAGGGGGAGACACCTACTACCGTGGTACCGACCTTGACTCCCGATACAATGAAAGCCAAGTAGTTCATCACAGCTGGTGAGTCGAGGGAAGGACCGATAAACAAACCGAACTGTGTTGAACAAAAGTATCAAACGTCTGATTGCAGAATGTACCAAAGAACTGTTGGTGTAAAAGGGGAAAGGCAGCTGCAGATGAGCCAGGCACCACGTGGATGCTCACTCGAGAAACTCTGGGCGATTACCCGATTGTTCAAACTACTATTACCAGAAAGCCTTGAGAATGGCGAGAAGAGGGTCAAAGTGGTCATACGGGGGTCTAGTAAAATCCTCTGTACAGTCGAATGTCTTTGACCACCAAATGATCGTGAATAAGGGAATTGAATCCCACATCCTGAGTGTGAGATTGGCAAGAGTGAACCCGAAATAGGGATGGCGATGGAAAGGGGCGAAGTCTAAAGTCCCAAAGAACAGTGTGTTGACAAGAGTGAACCCGGCAGAGGGTTGTCCACCTTGAACTGTTTAAAAAGACATTAAGATTTGTGAATATCACAGAGGGGAATCCAAGGATGAAAAAGCATCACCCAACATATGAGCAGAAAGGAACTTTTGTTGCTATTTTGAATACATCAGGCTCTCGAAAGCAGAAGACTTTTTATACGGCAAGAGACTTGGCCATCGAAGATCCTGATAGCTGAAAATGGAACTGTCGTCTCGTGCCAGGAAAGCTTGAGCGTGTGCTGTGCTTCAGAGTCCCACCTTGTCCCATGATGAAAACATTAGGAAGGGAGACCACGACTACCGCATTCTGACATATTGTTTGTGAACACCTCTTTATTTCTTATGAGCCCTATCCCACCCTCTTTTGTATTTAGCATAAGGATTGGCAATAGGTTTTTCTTAGTATAGGCCTTTTTATTTGACAAAACGCCACTAGGACGTCCTTAATTTGATTTATGGTCATAGCTTGCTCCCATCTTAGATTTAGGTTTAGATTAAGCATTTTTCCACCCTACCTATTCAGTTTAATAAACACCCTTGAACTGTGATCACTTGTGTCTGTCTATTCTTGATACCATGCCTTCCTTACAGTTAATATACCTGGAAAATAAACTTCCTGAGTCTAGTCTTTTTTACAAGCATTTGAGCCACGTGACAGTGAATACTTGGGCAGCCAAAGATTTTCCTGAGTGAGAATGTGTGTGCTGCAGACTGTACTATGGCTTCATGCTCCGAGGTCAGATCACATCAATCCTTTAGAAGTCAGGCAGGGCTTCTCTTCTAGCCCCTCGGCGTATTGATGGCTTCAGTGTGACCTGCCACATAATTTTCTGGGCAGTAGAGTGTCTGGTGTCCCCTGAACCTGCACACATTCCAGCGGAGGTGGGGGTTGTAGATGGGGCTTGTGGAAAACGTGCATATCTGTTCCCAGGTGCTAAGTGGCATATGTTTGTGATATCACACAGATCATAGCTCATAGGACTGTGGGCAGCCTGCAGCCTGTTTGGTTGTCTTCATGCGTTTCCTTTCCAACCACAAGTTATGCAGTCCTCGGCATAAAGGGGGTCTCAGGGCACATTTTCCACTTGAAGCTAGCAATGGAATAGGTCAGTGGGAATAATCTGTTTGCTGCCTCTGGTACTAGCATCAAGGAGTGGGATTCAGTGTGAGGAATGGCCATCTGGCAAGGATGTGAAAGCCTAAACTTCTTTTGATTTGTATTGAATAATAAAATGATCTGGTTCATTCCATTTCGGAGATGGTGATCTGCTAAACAGGCCCCCTCTTTAGAAAGCTCAATGCGTAAAGCCTCCCTGATCTGCAGCCTGTGTTCTAAAGTGGCCCAGAGCAGGATCATAGGTCCCAGGTGCCCTGTATTACAGCCGTGTTAACAGCAAAGTCATTGCAGGCAGATATTGGCTCTCATCAGGAGGTTGGAGGTAACCATGACGCTTTTAGCGGCATGGTTGCCTCCTTACCGCAATCCGGGCCCAGGTTCCTCGAATGAGAATTTACCGGGCCATCGCAACCTTGGCAGACCCGGTAATTCCCCGTCCGAGGAACCCGGACCTGGTCCATTCCCATTCGAGGCCCCATAGGGCTCAATGGGAATGGGGATGGAGCTAACAACGGGCCCGTTAATGACGGGCCCGTTGTTAGCTCCCTGGTGTCCTCGCAGGACCCGGTATGGAATCCTGGTTTTTCCAGGCGCCCATTGCGGGTCCCGCGAGGAGACCTAGTGGTAGGGCAGAATGGGTTTACCGGCACCGGCGCCTTTACCGGTGCCGGTAAACCCATTCCGCCAACCTTCTAATAAGGGCCATTGTATTTAAATGTGCACCTATGATCTAAAACAATAATAATTATGATAAACTATAAGTCTAGTGGCAGGGCTATTTCAAATAATAGGTCATACTCAGGTTATGGAATAGTGACTAATAGTCTGCACAATTAGTAAAGCAACACCCGGTTTGTATTATGCAAGCCACAACTGTGAGATCAGTCCAGCTATGGACAGGCTATGTTGATTCTAGTCAGACTTCTTGTCTCTGCTCAGCAAGCAAGACAATAGGCAATAAGACTGTATCGCCTTTCATCCTTTGTGAAGTTTGGTAGCAAATCTCCATCCCAGGAAGTTACCAGCAGGAGCCTCCTGGGAGCCAAGTTTCAAAGTAGCACACCTGCACCAAAAGGGCCAGCCTCACATCAGGTATTGTATACCTTTGAAGCTGGCTTCGGAAGGTGGTGGTGTTACAAACGTCAGATAGAGGGATGCTGAAGAATTCCTCCATCTTGGTTTTCTGTACACTCCTCTTTCTTTCCTGTCCTCTACACTTCCCGAAGAGCAAAACTCTTTGGGTATGATGCAAGAAAGCAAATGTCATGTGTTACCTAAACAGGAATTGGACACCTTAAATCAGACTTGTGTTTACCTAACCCTGGGTGGCCTTTTGCCTTTATAAGGAATGGGCCTCTCACTAATCCCTTGATTCCTTTCGGACCTACCAGAGGAATTAATCTGGACCCTGGTGCGAGAGCAGTTCCTGTCGCTCCTAGTGCACATACATAGGGATAGAGAGATTTGACAAAACAGAAAGGCTTCAGGGAAAGCGGCATAATGCATTGCATAACACAGTGTCGATCATTTGTATTTCACTGTATCAACATCTCTGCGTCAAGAATGACCAACGTTGTAACAATTAAGTATTTATTTACACAGAGAAATCCCTATTGCATTCTATCTATATTAGAACATTGTTCCAACATATTTGTCATCTTCAGATGATTCTCCAAAGGTCTTTCTAATTGCACATAGAATTCAGACACATTTGTTTGATAGGTAACAAGTCTCATCTTTGTAATCAAATCAATCTATATCAATACTCTAATCAAGGGGCTTCAAACACACGTTTAACACATAAATCCATGTCCAATCGCACATGGGGTTTGAATCACATTTCCACCGACAAAGACACAAAAGCCCTGTCGAGCCTTATCACTTCTGCTAAAGGAAAATCTGTCAAAATACAATTGCTCAATTCTCTTAGAGCAACCCTATATGAAGGCATTCAAAACATACTCTGTCATTGTAGCAATATTGTATAAAGTGGCATCACATGTCTAAAGGCAAATCACAACGTTTAAACCTCTAAAGTAATAACCTGGTATAGGCACTTCAAACCTATTCATTGGCTAGTCACAATGAAGCAATCAATGCAATTCAAAATATATCTATAACAATATACAATGCAAAGCATACATTCACTGCATCAATCAAAAATACCAGAATGGCTGCACATTATTCAGTCAAGCAAATCCCATTGCAACATGGCTTTAGGGTGCAGTTTAGATCCTGCACCCTCTGCACCCCCTTTAACCTCTGTCAGGATCTCAGCATAATGCTGCCACAGCAAGCCAGCCAGCCCCTGCATCGGGGCTGGCATGGTATTTATAGGGTCTCTAGCTTGGAAATCCTCTTACCATAAATTGCTGATATTCGGCGGGCAGACCCTGAGCTTCTGTTTCTAACCTGTATAATTTGGAAGTTCCCCCCTTCAATTGTATAATGTATGTAAATCATTTGAGAAGTGCATCCCTTTAGCAACTTGCCGAATGATCAGTTCTTAGCAACTTGCTCTGAAACATCTTGCTGTTTTATTAGCTCTTAGCAACTTGCTATGGAGCATCTTGCCGAAATATCTATCTAATCCCTAAATCAAGGATTTTACGTTATGTTTGTTTTTGTCCTGGCTCCTAACCAAACTGCCATTTATTCCCTTAACATTGAGAATAAAGTGGATTTGATTTCACGGACTACTAATATAGTGGATATGCATTTGGGGTTCATATATTGACCTGCTCAAAACTTCATATGTAAGCATGTTTGCATGCATGCATGTATGATGTGATTAAGCTGTTAAAACTGCTAAGCACAGTGCTATTATAAATGGTTACTTGAATCAATGAATGAAAGGTAGCACAAAAACACACTTCTTGCTATGTAGCTACGTTGCAATACAAGGCTAGCTAATACAAGCCTCTTTGAGTATACCTCTGCTGGTTTGAAGCACTACTGTTGCTATTCAGTATAGAATGCCCTTTCAGCATGTTTCACATGCTTGCTCTTTCTTCAAGGTGCTACATTTTACCCTGCCTTGGCAAGCAAATGCTGATATATTTTGATGAGTGGAATTCTGACATGAAATGGTATCTCACTTGTTGCTCTTACCCCGTAGGGCAGAATGGGTGAATTCACATGACACCTGGAGGTGAAGGACTCCTGCAGGTGCCAGCATGCATCCCCCGGATTGGGAGTGAAGAAAAGAGGACATATCTTGTCCCTGATCCCCTGGATTGGTGCTCACAGTGCCGGAAAAGGCCAAGCAGATGGATTCCTGCATTCTACAGCTTTGACCCATCCTCTCATTTGACTGTGTTCAAATGTCTTCAAACCACCTGGACCCGTAGTGGTGCTTTTTGCACTTCTTCAAACCTTCTTTGAACCTGTGTTGCTCTTTTCAAAGAATATGCTCAACCACTGATTCGTCCCCACACAACATGTAACCTTTTTTTTTCTCAAGAACCAGCTAGCTGTGGCGGATGACTTCGACGCGTGCCTCTTCAAACATCAGATTGGATCATAAGTATCGCAGCTTGTACCTGTCCCAGACCTCGGATTGGACCTCTGGAAGCATTGCATCACTCATTGACCTGAACCTGTGGTTACAAATGTACATCTGTGGTTACACATATACATCTGAATTTTACACTCAAGCCCATATGGCTTTATTCTCTTGTATCCCAAAGCTATCTTTACCAATACGTATGTGAGGAAAAGTACTAACAGCAACAGGTATGTTTCAAAACCCTGTGTGTTGTTAATGTGCCATGAATGTTTGTGACACTGTTTTTGGTAATTTAACCAATTCACACAGATTGATATCAATTGTTGAATGATCACTGTGTGTGTTTTTCTTCCCCCTATTTTTAGAATCATGAACTAAGAAGAGCCAGAAAACTCAATGATGGATTAATGACATAGAAATGATTGCCTACAGCTCACTAAATTACCCTATTAGAAGAAACTAACTGCCACTAAGTGAAGTATTAAAAGACAAAATAACTTCCAGGAGTGTCTTTTAGTTTGAGAAAAGTAGTGAGTGAGTTAAGGGACAGGTAATTGAGTGAGCTGTAGGCCACTATAGATATAGAAGTTATGAACATAAATATCCAATAACTTTCTCCTGTGTTGTGTGATAAGATTGTTGAGCATCAGGTTAAAGTTGCTACTCGTAGGCTCTTGTGTTTTTTTGCAGAAATTAATAAGCCATAAACACACCCTGCTCATCTGCATTAGCTGAATAGTATTTTGTGCGCAAATAGGGGTTTCCAACATAATAACAGGATCTGACTTAGTGTTAGCTGAACGCCCTTTTAGGGCAGTGTTGGTCCTGAAGAAGACAGAGTGTGTTGCTGCTGAAACTGGTCGACCTTGTTTAAGATTTGTAATCTCCAGACTAAATCGAGATAAATATGATCTTGCCTGATTAAATGAAGATACATATTTGTTCATCAACAGTTTTTATAATGCCTATACACTATGAATAGGGACTCGATGTTTATTGATTTCATATCGACCCGTGATTTTAAGTGAGTTTGGCACCTTTTCTGGGGAAACGTATAAGGAGCAATACAATTGGTTCCTTATCGTACCATTTAAAGGTGCATTTTAAAGTTGCACTTTTGTACTATTAGAGAGGGACAGGACTTTTGTTTTTTGTCCTCTTTTAGGCAGGCGGCACACCATCAATTTCTAGGGCAAGTTACCCATAGTAAGGAACAGATTAGTTCTTCTGTGAGGTATGTGCATTTAGGGAACAAACTATTATAAGTGATTCTCTTATTGATGTGGTTTGAGTATATTTTGTGGGGGTTATAGAGATTCACTTCAACCCTCTGGCCAATTTGTGGTATGGTTGGTACAAATGTCTTGAAACAGCTCGACCTTCAAACCAATGCTGGTGAGCCTTCAACATTGCATCCTTGAATGTTTCCTTCAAACTGCATGGCTCTCTGTTTCGAACTGACTTGAAACCTGTATTGCCAACAAGATCCACTGCATCGGAACCTGGTTTCACCCAAAAAGGCAGCATCCAGAATCCGGAATCAATCCCACCGAGCTACCCAATAACTGATAAAGGAACTGTTTAGAGGCCATAGCCCCTTAGATCCACCCTTGTGACCTAGTGACTGATAAGCCACCCATTTCCACTTTTTCATAAAGGTGGTATTCCAGTGGTAAATCTGCAAGAATGCTGGCGAATGAAATTACCATTACTGCCACTTGGTCCAGAAGATTTACTGCCCGATTACAAGTGGTGGTGATGGTTGTGTTAGTGCCCATTAATTTTGAGTCCACAGGGCTCCATTGGAGATTTTGGCGGAATTACCACCATAGAAATTACTGCAGTAGTAATTCCACCGATTTTGCGATTTGCTGGCGGAAAGTGGGAAGATTTACCTCCAGCAGAATGCTGGAGGTAAATCCCCCACTCCAGGGCCAAACTCATAGTATGGCGCAGCGGGAAAAGTGGCAGTAATTAATTTACCACCACTTTTTTTCCTGCACCGCCATGCTCGTAATGTGGCCCATCGCCTTTTTGGTCAAATTGTTTGCAGTTTATTGCCTTTCAACTATGTGACATTGCACAAAGTGCTTGCATCATCTATATTCTACATATTCTGTGTTCTTTCTACAAGGGTGGGTTTTTGTTAGTGTTTTTACTGTACTGTTATATTGCATAGTGTGTGTTCAATTAAAGAACATATATTTTTGATGAGGCCACCAGGGGACACAGGCTAGATGGCCGCCTGAGCAGTGAGCTCTAAACCCAGCCCCGGGAATCCTGCGGAGAAACTAGAAAGAAAGGGCCTCAACTCGCTGATGGAGGTGAGATAAGGTCGTCGGAACCAGCGACCTTCCGAACGGTCCAACCCCGAAGCCCGGAGGTGCCCCCATCCCTAACAATGCCACAGAGAGCCTGGGCGCCCCTCCATGCCGCAGAAGGAGACAGCGCAGCTGCTCACAGCCCGGACCGAGGTGGAGGAGCAGTCCTGGGCCACATCAGCCGTGCCACAGGGCGCGCAACAGAAGGCAGGCAAACAGAGTCCGGGAGGTCTCCCTGTGCTTGGTGGAGTGGCCCGGAACCGGAGGGGGCCTCCCCCTCCTCGGACACATACTACGTGAGCCGTGAGAGGTGAAGAAGCCTTGTGTCTCATGGTCAAGGAGGGAGAAGTTGCGAGGAGCCGGAGCAGCGGGACTGCAATGGAGGCATCACCATAGCTCTGCCGAGCTGAGGGAGACCCCAGGGGGCCATCCGTAGCTGCCGGGTACCCCCCCCACTGGAGCAGGCATTGTTTCCTGGGCTGACACAGGAGCGCACCCACACCATTGCCCACGAGAGGAGCATACGTTTAGTGTGCCAAACGCAAGGTGAGGAGGCTGCTGGGAGCAGGCCCTGAGTGGACACGAGTGACCCCCCCACAGCCTACACGTGGAGGCCGAACAGACCGCAGTTGGGCTGCTACCACCTGGGGGAGGAGGCACATGCCCAGGAAAAAGTGGGGAGCACAATAACCCAAAAGTCCTGGGTCCTCAGCCACAGGGGCCCACAACACCCGCTTCTAATTATCTGCAGGGCACCTGCACGAGTTCAGCGACACTGGCAACTGGTCCCGTATCCCCAGAAAGGCTGCCCCAGCCTGGGCCATCGCAGGAACGCACCCTTTCCTCTGCTGGCTGGGAAAACACTGGAAGGGCCTCAACAGGTTGCCACTCAACAAATTAACTCTCCAATGCTCGGCCCCGAAAGGAGTACTATTCGAACTGAAGACAGCCTTGCCCCAAAGCACACTGTGGACGGTGCCCCTTTCCGCCCTAGACGGGGCCCATACATCCAGACCCAGGGACCCTCCCGACCCCAGGCTGCCCCACCCCCTGCCGGTCACCGCATCAGATCCAGAAGGAGTCCGGGACCCTTGGGTGGGGACCCAAAGACAGGCGCCCGGTGGGTACCCAGCAGCCCATCCAGAATCCAACCCCTCCTCGGAACTGATATCCACCACCAGAGCTCCACTGAGGGGACAACTAGGAGTCAGTTGGCACTACCCTCATCACCACATACCGGACATAGTGTAGTCCTCACGTCTGACCTCGGCACGACTCTTATGAGTTGGAAGGAAGCCCTCTCCAAATTCCAATTCCGCGCCGGCGAGGGCAAAATGGCTTCTGGGGGCCTTTCCACCCCCGCCCCGGATCTGGGTGCTATCCAGAACAACATCCAAATGATCCTGGAGGAAATTTGAGGGATAAGAACAGACATTGGAGCCAAACTGGCAGACCTCACAATGAAAGTAACAACCCTAGAAGACCGCATGGAGGGGGTCGAAAACAACCAACTCTCCACAGCACTCTTAGAGTCTCAAATGGAGGCAAGGTTCATGGAGGTGCAACGTCGAAAAGAGGAACTACGATTCAAAGTAGACGACATGGAAAATTGGGAAAGGAGAAACAACCTACGCATCTTTGGCCTGGTGGAATCTGAGGGTGAGAGCCCGCTTGGCCTTGAAGGCCAGGTGCACAATATCATACGGATTGTTCTGGGGGCAGATGCTGGTGAGGAGATCAAAATGGACAGAGTTCACCATGCTGGAGGAGGAGGCAAGGGCCCTTGCCCGGTGCTGGCATTACTACAATACTACAGGGACAAGGCTAAGATCCTAGAAAGGGCCAAGATCGTTGGAAGCATACAATATGGAGACTCTAAGGTGGCCATCTTTCAGGACCTCTCAGCCCTACTCTACTGATGAGGAAAAAATGTGGCAATCTCACATGATGGCTCCGGCAGAGGGGGGGTCAGGTATCGCTGGGGTCACCCCTTCTACCTGGCATTCGAATGGAAGGGGAGAAGCATCATCTTGTGTCTGAGGAAGACATTCAGAGGGTCACTGAGAACCTGCTGAGCGACCGGGCTGGCTCCTCAGGTGGCCGTGATGGAGACGCTCGGGACCTCGTTCGTGGCCCCAGTGGCCCCAACGCATTCAGGGGTAAAGCAAAGGTGAAAGGGGCCTGCAAGTACCAGAGACCCCTCCTCGGCTGCCGAGGGACACTTAAAATGACTCTCCAGTTATGGTATAATACTCAGGCATTGTTGCTTTTGGCTTGGTGGCCCTATGTGAGGGCATTGGAGATGCTGAGTGCTGAGGAGCCAGTTGTTGATCCTTAATGGTTGCCAAGGTGTTGATGGGTTCATGGCCTGGTTGAAAAAATTGTAATAACGCGGGCGGAGGGAGTGGGGGGAATTGAGAAATCTTGATTGGGGGCTCCACTGACAAATGTAGAATGGGTATGGCCCTGACATGAAGATGGAGCTGGGAACCCCGATAACTGTGTAACCCGGGGCTGGGTAAGAGTCCCTGATGGTTCGTTGACTAAACGCAGCGGGTGTTGGGGGAAGAAGACGAATGTCTTGAAAAGTGGGAAGGGGGGAGGGATCACAGAAGGGGGAGGGGGTGGGAAAAGGTAAAAGGGTGGAGGGAAGGGGAGACATCTGTTGGGGTTGAGGGGAATGGGGACAGCCAGATTGACCCATGGCCCTATGCTTCACAATGGGCTCTATATCGGAAACAAATAGAGGTGTACAAAGAGAATCAGACCAAGGACGACAATGGTTGAAGGCAGGATAGGCACTGAATATTAAAGGCTTGAACTCTCAGAACAAGAGATCGTTGACTAGCAATATGTTCCGCAAGCAACAGTTAATGGTTCTTTTCCTACAAGAAACCCACTACAAACAAGGGAAGGAATCGATGATTAAGGGGAAGGAAATTGGAAGCAATTTCTGGGCCTCTCACAGAAGTACTAAGAAGGAAGGGGTAGGCATTCTTTTGAGCAAAGCACTCCACCTCGCAGAAATAGAAACCAAGAGGGGTTTTGGGGGCGATTCCTGGGGGTTAAGGGCACCTGCGAGGGTGAATGCATTACACTGGCCACCCTACACGTGCCCAACTCCGGTCATATACGGTTTCTGACTCAGATTTTCAGGGTAATGGATGAATGGGCAGAGGGGGCCATGATACTTGGTGGTGATTTCAATCTCATAATGGACCCCCAATTGGACTGGTGGTCAGCGAGGGGTGCGGGGACAAAGGGAGCAACCAAAAACAATTTAGCACTACAGACTCTCCTAAGGGAACATTACTGGGTAGATGTATGGTGTAGGGAGAGGCCAGGTCCAGGGGATACACCTTCTTCTCCCCCCACACTATACCTACACATGGATTGACCTACTATTGACCTCAGAGGTAGGGGGAGGGGTAGCTAAGCTTCCTAGGGTGGAAGCAATAACATGGTCCGATCACGAGTTACTAGTGGCAAACTGGTCGCTACCCGTATCCCCGAGGTCCTCTCGATGGCGCTGTAATGACACGCTCCTAAGGGACCCGGTCTTCAGGGATTTCCTAAGGAAGAAAATGGTAGCCTATTTTGAAACAAATGTCAATGGGGAATCCGATATGGTTATGGTCTGGGAGGCTGCAAAAGCCACTTTCCAGGGTCTCCTGATAGCCGAAGGTTCCAGGCGTAAGCGGGAAAGAGGTCTTATTGAAAACAAGATCCAAGAAGAGCTGAAGCCCCTGTGTGCTAGACTTAGTCTCAATGGGGAGGACCGGGAAGCCCTCCTGGTGGAAATGCAAGAGAAGAGACAGGTATTGCATACAGTCCTCATAGGGGAAGTGATCAAGAAATTGAGGTATACGCTACAGAGATACTACGAATGGGCGGATAGAGTGGGGACTCTCCTGGCACGCAGGGCGAGGGGATGTAGAATGAAAAGGAGGGTGGGACCCATTAGGGACAGAGGGGACAATGAGTGTAACAAGAAGGAGCAAAAGGTGGAATGCTTCGCCGACTTCTATAGGGAACTTTACACTAAACATGGGGGTGAGTCGATCGGAAGAGATCCGGGCGTACTTGGCTGAACACCCTCTGCCTCGACTGACTGAGCCAGAGCGGGAGGGCCTTGAGGGGGCCATATCAGAGGAAGAGGTGAAAGGTGCCATTAAGAGGTTAAAAGCTGGAAAAGCCCCGGGAGAGACAGGTACACGGCGGATTGCTATAAACAGTGCCAATCCATCCTGGCAAGGCCTCTGGCTAAATTGTTTAATCAAATTAGAAACCAAGGCTCAATCCCTCCGACATTCCTACAGGCCTTAACTACTCTAATACCCAAACCAGGCAGGGATCTGGCAGATTGTGGTTCATATAGGCCTATCTCCCTTCTGAACCTAGGCGCTAAGATCTTCTCCATAATTCTGGCAACCCGACTAGAGAGATGCCTCCCCCGCCTGATCCACCCAGATCAGGTGGAATTCATCCTGAAGAGACAAGTTCTGACAATATGAGAAAGACCCTCTATGTTCTGAACTCAAGGGTGGTCTGCGATGGTGAGGCCCTCCTGCTGGCTCTCGACGCAGAGAAGGCCTTCGACAGGGTTAGTTGGGGATTCATAGGGGAGGTTTTCTCTTCGCTGGGGATGGGACCGAGGTGGTTGGACGGGATGTCGGCATTGTATTGCACTCCCTCAGCCAAGGTGGTTGCAAATGGGACAGAATCAAAGGCATTTTCCCTGGGGAGGGGCACAAGACAGGGGTGTCCACTATCCCCCCTAATTTTCACGCTGGTCATGGAGCCCTGGGTGATCTCTGTCTGAAAAGATGAGGCAATCAATGGAGTACGGATAGGAGACTCGCATTGCAAGTTTGGCCTCTTTGCTGATGACACACTGTTCTATATCACGAGACCATCCCAGACGGTCGCCCGGGTACTACAGGGCCTAGCACGCTACAGAGAACTCTCCGGATTCAAGGTGAATCTTGGGAAATCGGTGGCGTTCATAGGGGGAAATCTATAAGATACAGAAGCAGATTATGTGGGAGAGCTCCCCTTCTGACTTCAGAGGGATGGGTTCCAATACTTTGGTGTTCAAGTCACAATTGACCCTGAAGACCTCTTCCCCGATAACTTTCTCCCACTCTGGTCAGAAGTCAAGAGGTTTATAGAAAGATGGGCAAGATCAGGGCTCTCATGGATGGCACATCTTAATCTGGTGAAAATGGTTATATTCCCCAAGTTCCTATTCTTGTTCCAAATGCTCCCCGTGCAGGTACATAAGACATTCCTAACGGAAATAAAATGAGTCCTTTTGAGATTTCTGTGGGCGGGCAAGAAGCACAGGATCTCCTACGAGGTACTAACTAGGCCCAAGGAAGACAGAGGTGTGGGGTTCCCGGATCTGGAGACATATTACAAGGCTTCCCAGTTGAGGGTGGTGACAGATCATTTTACCCCTGGGACGGAAAAACGGTTGGTAGCGATGGACAACAAGGTTCTTGCGCCGGTCACGCTAGAAGAATGGCTATGGGTCCCCAGATCACGCATCCCTAGAAGGGTACTGCACCACCCGGTGCTGGGGGTCTTGTGGTCGGTCTGGAGGGAAGGGGGTTACTACAGATGGCTTACAACCTGGCCTTCTCCACTGAGTTGCATTTGCCCCCTCCGTTCATAGACAAGGTAACCGAACCAGCCGCATTTCAACAATGGTAAGAAGACGGTCTTAGCAGGGCAGGCCAGCTCTGGGTGGAGGGATCCTTTATAGCCCTAAAACATCTGGAGGAGGCGCTGGGGTTCGGCAGCCTATCACTGTTTTGTTATCTCTAACTCAAGGGAGTTCTCACCGAACCCTCATGGGGGGACGCTCTTAGGAGAGACCTGTCAGACTTTGAGTGATTGCTCATCTCAACCCGGGGCTCCAAGGGGGTGATATCCCATCTTTACAAACTCCTCCTACTCTCGGCTCCAAGGGAGCCTCCGCCAGCCCGGATACAATGGGAAAGGGACCTGGGGGGGTGCAATTGACGATAAAAGATGGTCCAAAATGTGCATCTGAGCCTACCGCTCAAGGGTCTCGCTCCAATACAGACATCAGGCTCTGAAGATACTGCATAGGTGGCATTATCCCCCAGAGGATTGCTAGGATGGGATATGACCAGCAACGTTGGAAATGTCAGAAGGTAAAAGGTGATTACATACATATGTGGTGGAGGTGCCCGGTGGTCCAGACATACTGGGGAGAGGTCCTATCCTGGATTAAAGGGGTTGATGGAGTGGGGAGGACACTGTGCCTTTGGATCCTCCTCTTTGGAATTGACATGGGGGATGACCATGAGGAAACCCAAGGTCACATGTTACAGGTTATGTTGGTGGCAGCTATGTGTTGTCTGGCCCAGAAGTGGAAAAGTCCACGCATGCCAGCAGAAAAAGATTGTATCACTAAAGTCCGGGCCATTTATGATATGGAGTTCCTGACACGCCTCATTGACGAACCCAAATCGAACACTGAAGAACTGTGGCTCCCCTTTTCAATAAGTACGGGCGCCTGGCCTGAAGTGACAACATCACGCTTGGGGACCAACCCAGACATGAATGGCCACCAGGAATGGCATTGTGCATACATGACGCGCTACACAAAAAATGTCTCACAGGGGCAACAAAGCCGTGCCCAAGACTCCAGTATGCAAGGAATTGACTGATTGTACCTTGAAATGTCTTCCGCGAGCTCACCTGACGAACTAGATACCAGTGCTCGATCTATGGCTGGGGGAGGGGGTGAGGGGCGGGTTGTGGAAAGGGTTATTTTTATAATTGCATCAAGGAGGACAATGTCGATATACAATGCATGATGGTATAACCTAAAATGTCAATAAACTATGATTTTTAAAACAAAAGTACATGTATTTTTTTATAGAACCTTGATTGGACATTTGTTATGTTGTGCTACTTCTGTTTGGGTTGCTATTTTATCACATTAACAATGCTAGTAAGAGTATATCCAGCCCTTGGCACACGTTTCGACAAAAGATAAAGGAGGTATATCTCTTGATTGTGCCTGTTTCACCCTTATTGTTGGGATCAATGTTGGTTTGTAGACGTGTGCGGGTTGAGAAGGCAGTTTAGCCAGTATGCATCCTACTCCTGCAGGGCAGAAGTCATTTTGTCACAAGTGGTCCCCGGATACCAGTCCCAACCCCTGTATTTTCTCCTGTGTCACAGCACACACACAGGGCCTCATTATATGTTTTCTGGTTTTGGAAAAATGCTGTTAAAAGTTCTGGTAATTCCGTGACCAGCACTTTTCCTGGACCAGCAATCTACAGGAGTGCCAGCGGGGGGGTTCACTGGTTTACCTCCAGTCAAAAGCTGGAGGTAAATCAGGCCCCCAATGTCAAAAAACAGTCCTATGGGACTCCATGGAATGGGGATTTACCACCCATTTCCGCCACCTGTAATATCCCAGAATTTCCAGGATATTATGTGTGGAAACAGGGTTCCATGTCTTTTCATCGCAGGATCTTTTTTCGCTGGGTTTTTTACCGCATTTTCATTTTCTCCAAAAAACCCATCGAATTTCTTTTTTGGGGGTGTCAGTTTGCCGGAATCCCACCAGAATTACTAGCAGGATACTGGCAAACTTGGATTGAGGATTGATAGCTTTACACATTGCCTGTCAAGATAAACAGAAACGCTTACACTTTTACAGCACTGAATAATGAAATAAGCTGAGGGAAAGTTATTTATACATTGATGTCTCCTATCTTAAACAAAAAGCAAAATGAACTTATGAAATCTACCCTTCCAAGTATCATGTGGAAAGACTGACAAAAAAGTACGAAATTGGCCAAAACATATCTATATACACATCTAAATACATATAATGGGTAAGGGATTTAAAAGAACAATCAATACACCAATACTGCAGCGAAATTACTGCCGCCAGAATTAACAGCAGTGCCGGAACAGGAAGCTCATTGGCGGCAATTAATCCACTTTGAATCTCCTACTTTCAACTGCCAAACACTACAACAGAGGTGCCAAACATGTCTGGGAGCAAAAAGGCAACAGTCCCTGACATCCACCTGTGGAAACCAAAGTTCTCTGAGGCGGAGCTGACTGCACTTTCAGACACTTTATTTATTGGGTATTTATAATGCGCCTATACACAATGTGTTTCAAGGCATGCCGAGACACTCTTTGGGGCTGGCCACAGAAGGACCAGCCAGAAGAGGAAGACTGCCATCTGGCAGGAAGTGGCAGAGAGGGTCACGGCTTTAGGGCCTGTCCCTGCACACAGAGGGACTGCCATAAGCAGTGGGTTGACCTGCACCAGAGGCTCCGCAACCTCATCCAACACACAGGAGGAAATCGGCTGCCACAGGAGGAGGGCTGGTGGCACCCCTAAACCTCATGCCCTGGAAGGAGGGTTGCAGCTCCATCCTGCACTTGGAGGCTATGGAGGGAGTCAGGACAGCAGTTGCAGGGGCTGGTGGGAAGTACAAAAACCCCCATATAAATGCAATTTTGGAGTCCAAATAGATGCACCCCCAGGCAGAGAAACATCAAATGGACAAGGGAACAATTCAAACACATGTCAGTCACAGCAAATGGCCAGACCACACACACTCATGCCAGTGGATGTGGGTTGATGTAGCCATGCACAAGCACTGTTACCACAATGTACAGCCCCACACATGGGGATATGAGTGCCCAGGTGTGCCAAGGGAGAGCAGGACAGGAATTATCAGGCCACCGCACGCACAACAACAAGTCACCCTGGCAGACCAACAGTCAACAGCACTCCCACCAGTAGAAGCACACATCAAAGCAAAAAGATCAAAGAAGACGAATGACAAGAGCAGGACACAGTGTAGCATGAGTGTAATGCAAGCCCACAGACATTACTCCCAGAAGACTAGCGTCATGGTCATCACACCCAAACAGGCACACAGTCCTCCAACAGCAATGCACCTGGACCTTCATCATCAGGCCGAGCAGCTGCAGGCAGAACTGCAAAGCCACTACAATCACCAGCAGGCCCAGGCAGTAGGGCAGGACTACTGGTCCATCACAGCCACCATCAGCCCCACCACCTCCAGCTGTGGTACCCCACGGACTCCACCTGTGGCAGCCCCACAAGCTCCAGCTGCAGAAGCCCGACCACCTCGAGCTGCAGCAGCCGCACCACCTTCAGCTGGGTCAGCCACAACACCATCATAGCCACCATTGGCACCCACTGCTGGAAGAGTCGCAGCAGTGCACGTGCCAGACGCCATGAGCACACCTGTGGTCAGTGGCCTCACTGTCCCTCCTGTGCCCTCCACAGCACCAATGGCACAGCAGCCACCAGGCCATCGTGGCAGGGACACCACTGATTTTGGAGGAGGTGGATGATGACACGTCCTACCTGACGCTGTGTTTCAGCCCCATGACACCACATAACCCCACCCACTGCCACGACCCAGCATTCGTACCCTTTATGCATGCCTGTGTGCAATTGAGTAACGCAACAGGGAACTCACTGGAATTGCACGCCAGCAGCTGGAGAGGAGACTCATGAGGGAATGTATGCAGGCCTCTAGCTCTGCAGGTGTGCCAACTCTAGAGGCCATGCCACTTGCACCCTCGTCATCCTTGCTCAAAGAGTGTGTGAGGGCAATGATATTGCCTTTGCCACAGCTGAGTCCATGAGCCATGCCATACAATTGACCCTGGAACACATGGAGGGACAGGGGTCTAACCCACCGACTTCGGTCATCACCAAAGAGAGCTCCCAGCATGACAGTCCAGGGTGCCGCTAACAGCGACTCAGGTCCCCAGAGTCTGCAAAGAGCCCCATGCCAAAGAAGGGCTGTAAGTGACACTGAACACTGACTGGGTCCTTCACTGAGTGTGTTTGGGGAGGGGGATGTTTGGGGAGAGCGGAGGGGGTGTTGGAGAGGAGGGGATGGGGTATTTTGGAAGGGAGTATTTGGGGAAAGGGGTGTTTCAGGGAAAGGGGTTGTGTGCTTGTGTTCATTCACGTTGGTAATAAATACATAGTTATCACCTGATGCACTGACAGGACATTCCTTTTTTCAAAACATGTGTTTACTGTGATGGTGCATGATGACTACAAAAGTGTAAGGGGTATAGAGAGTGGAGGGGTTACTAAAAAAAAGTCTTCAAGCATGTTCTTGGTGTTCCAAGTGCACATCCCTGTCCTCCATGAGCACGTGCATAGGCCCGGCTAACGTTGCATCATCATCAGCCTCTGATGGAGGAATATCCAGATCTGGAGGCAGGGGTATGTTGTGCCTGATGCAGATGTTGTGCAACATTGCACAGGCCAGGACTATCTGTCCCATCTTCTCTGGTCTGTACATGAGCGCACCCCTAGACCAAAGCACGCATCTGAAACATGACTTTTAGAGTCTGAAGGCCCACTTGATGGTCACCCTGGTCCTCACCTGGGCCCTGTTGTATGCCACTGCCTGCAGTGTCTGGGGATTCCTCAGAGGGGTCATCCCCATAGAAGCAGCGTGTAACCAGAGTCACCTACAAGGGTTAAGGACAGATGTGTGAGTAATGATGCTTGGCAGTAGTGTTGCCTGGGACAGCAGCATCTCAAAGGTCAGTCTGTACATTCATGTCCCATACCTCATTGTGCCATGTTGTTTCACGTTCCAATCCTTGCATGCATATTGCACTGCTTGGGGGGGGGGTACAGTCTGCTGAGGTAACACCTTCAAACGGAATCATGGCCAATGCTCATTGCAATTTGATATCTGACTCTGAGTGTGCATTGCCATGGGGGGGGGAGGTCTGGGCCTGGGCATTGCCACCATGCATGAAACCTGATGGGAGTGTCTGAATTGCATCTGCAGATGGTCTGTGAGGCATCCATAATGGTGTGTGTCATTACTTGTAGACGGAGTGCATGCCAGGTCAAATGTTGAAGGGTAGTGTCCCTCAGTAGTTGTTTTGCAGTCTCTCATCCTATTTATGGGGGTGTGTTTTGGTGCCTCATCTAAAGTCAAAGGCATGGGCAACATTGTTATTTGTGTGCCCTGCACCATGCCTTAGCCCAATCCCCAGGGTTTACACAAAGCGTGTGTGGGCCTGGACCGCCTGTTCTGGTTATGGATGTGCCATTGGATGGGCACTGATCATTTTGCATCACTGGACTGTGTTGTTCCCTGTGATTGTTCCTCTGCCTTGGTCTTCATTGTAGCTGCATGCCATCTGCAGGCATTCCCACAGGCTTTTGGGCTGCCCCAGGGCATACATTTGATGGCACCTGATGGCCATGTCTGCCAATTCACTGTCATATCATGGGGGTTGCATTCTGGTACCTGTAGCGAATTGTGTGTGGGTGTCCTGTTGGTTTTTAAATGGCCTGGTCAGTGACTGCTACATCTCCAGTCATGTGCTACTGATGTGTGCTGTGGCCTGTCAATTGAGGTTTGCGCTGGTGGGTCCTGCATGTCCAGGGTGTTTTCTGGAAATGCATTTGTGACATTGTTGCACTCCCCTTTGCCTGTCACTCATGCAATAAAAGGAAGATGGTAGTGTGCATGTTCTCACCCAACATCCATGTCCTTTGTCCTCTGTGACGCTCCATGTAGGCCGGCAGCAGGACCATTGCATCGTGGGTTGATCCTGGGAATCAGACACAGCACTGTGTGATGTTAAGGTCTGCATCACAAGTGTTTTGGACATTCAGGGAATGGAACCTCTGGTTCCTGTAGACATCCTCTGAGGTGTGGGGGTGGGGCACCAGCTCAACATGCGTGCAGTCCCATGCTGCCACCACATTGGGCATGCCAACAACTGCATCGAAGTGGGCCTTGGTGGTGTTGAACTGTGTCTGTGTAGTGGGGAGGGTGATGTGCTGGCCCACATGACACAGGAGGTCCAATAGCACCTGCACCAGCACTCTGTCGAGGGCAGGCTGTGAAATGCCATGCAGATAGTTCACAGAGTGCTGGAACGTGCCCCTGGCCAGGAAGTGCAGGACCAACACCACCTTTAGCAGCAGTGGTATGGCTGACCTGATGCTGTTCCTGCTCGCAATGTCCTCCTGGATGTCGGTAGGAGGTCAAGTATGGTCTCCCTGTTTAGGCGGTCAGGGTTAGTATCTGCCTGTCGGTGAGGGCCCAAGTTGTGGCTCTTGTGCGAGGGATCACTGCACGCCTCTGCCTTGCCACCTGCATCCCCCATCATCCTCTTCCTTCTTCTCTTCATGGCCTCCTCCCTGCTTCTGTGGATTGGCAAGATGTGCCTCCAGCACCATATTTACAGCAATGACTGGCAGCATGGTTGTTTTGGGATGCACTTTTGGGGAAGGTGTTGCCCTTTTGCACTTTTCATCTGTGCATAGAGTGCACCTGGGTGGATTGTGTGCACCTGTGGCCACATTTCTTCACCTGTGCCCAATTATTGGCTGCTCTGAGGGGTTGTTATCTCTGCCTTGGTTTTGCTGGTATCTCAGCAAATCAAATCTCGTGATATGCAGGTGATGCCATTGTGCCGGTATTACTGGCACAGGTTTCCGGCCCATCCAGTATTTTCTAGTTTATTGGTATTTCCGGATGCGGTGGTACTGGCACCAGTAATTCTGGCAACTGTGTCCCGGCAAACTGGTACTTGGCCGGACTGGTAAAAGTGGCGATAAACTGTATTATCGGCACTTTTAACGTATACCGGCAAACTCATAATGAGCCCCAATGCCTGTAACAGACCCATTGTGAATCCTGGTGAACCCAAAATCTGGAAGAGACCTGCTGTAATCCCTAAGAAACCCCAGACCTGGGAAAAGATCATGAATGATGGTCACAGTGCTGAAGGAAAGTCAGGGTAAGAATAAACTGTGAAACCTGAAACCCTGGAGAAGTCTTTAAATGTAAGGTGAAAGCAGAGTGGGCTCGAGTAGAGACCAGACTGTGACTAAGAGATTCAAGAATCTTCCCAGAGGAATAATTGTGTTTTATTAGAATAGGGCTTTCCTTGCGAAGACCATGTTTGTGAACATATGCTATAGGCCAAAAGCTTGGAACATTTGAGTTATGACCTTAGGCTAGCATGGAGACTAAGACTTGCCAAGATTATGTGCTGAACCTTTTGTTAGCCATGGTTTTGGAACCTTTACTTTGTAGGATAGGGCATTGCCATGGAGACAAGTTCTTGTAAGAATGGGTTAAGAACTTACTATTTCAACCTGGACCATCAAGGGTGTGTAAATGTAACTTTATGTTGACATGCCCAGTACACTGTTTACTTTTGGAGAATTCCTTTTGTTTATAGCTATTACCCTACAAGCTATACAGATTCATTCATCCCTTACTCACATTAAAACTAGTCATAACAGAACTCTATTTTAGCCATCAGACACTTGTGTCCTGTTCTTCATTCCTCTGCCATATAACAGTGTCTCATGGGTTTGATCTCAGGACACCATTCATAAAAGAAAAGCTTGAATTGGGGCAATCAATGGTTATGCATCACAATGTCAATATCGTTCCCACCAAGTCGCACCGTAAATTGTATTGTATTTTAGTAGTCCTTTATATAGCGCCTTTTTCCATTTGTATGGCGTCAAAGCGCTTTGTGGCAGGAATGCCCTCGGGGACCGAAGTCCAGGTAATGGAAAGTTCTCAGAGGAGCCTTAAGATGCATGTGTGCAATTGGCCAAGATTAGTACTAGGGAGGATTGGCTAGGATGCAGTAAGCAGCCCAAGAGGCCAGGTATGTGGATGGGTGCTGAGGAAGGTCACGACAGAGCGCTGGGGCAGGAGACTCAATATGTACAGAGCTAGATCGAAATTTGTCATAGGTCGTTGCAGTATTCTAACGTCTGAGGTGTTCGAGGCAAGTCTGGTGTTTCAGTGCGAAGAGCTTATGTGACCAGCTAGACCGAA
The DNA here is from genome assembly GCF_040938575.1 of Ambystoma mexicanum. Classification (NCBI taxonomy): domain Eukaryota; kingdom Metazoa; phylum Chordata; class Amphibia; order Caudata; family Ambystomatidae; genus Ambystoma; species Ambystoma mexicanum. The sequence goes on along the minus strand of NC_090935.1, from coordinate 1,393,718,637 downwards.
TTTGTTGTAGCCGTAGCTGCATTCTAAAGTATTTGGATGGATAGCCATGACTGCGGCAGGTGTCCACCGAAGTGATGAGTTTATACATGGCTTGAACCTAGATGGCGCTTACCTTTAATGTTTATGTGTCATCCGGTCTTCTGTGGGGGAAGAAAAGCCACCTACCTTTGTAGACATTTCTGGGCATTATGGACAGGCTAGCTTCAAATCAACCAAGTGCAATAGACTGAATGTTGTAAATCAATAAAGGCACTGTAAGTGGGATACAAATATGTATGCAAAGGTGTTCTGCTTGTGCTCATGTGTAACTATCAGCTGATAACAGTGCATCCCATTTGACAATCCAATCAATGTTTGATATATTTTATAGACTCTCTGTTTTCTATGTAACAATACCAGAAATAAAGGGCATAGTATAAAATTGATTATGTGAAAATGCATTTTTTTATGCTGGTGGCAAAAACACCCTGCCACTTCATTCCTGTTTCATTTCTTACAAGTGTGAACCCCAAGTAACCTATGACTCCTCTCCTGCACCCCACAATCCTAACCTAGCTACTTATCTAACTCTATGAGGGGTACATTATAGCAGCATTTTTGCCATGGACCATAAAAAAGACATCAGAGCTGATAGCATATGATATAAGTGCACTGGAAAAGTTCCATTCAATCTTGGTAATAAAAGGTGTCTGTGATATTAAAAATATATGTTTGCTAATACCAAAAAGACTAATTGCCTTACAAGTTCAGATGTGTGGGAATAAAGTGGAAGTAATTCTGTTACCTTTTTTCCCACACTGCCAAATTATAAAGTGTGATGTAAAGTTGCGGATTTAACTCTAGCAGCAAACTGGAGGTAAATTTGCCATTTTGGGCCTCACCAAAGGTTGGGCGGTATCCCAGCCCAAATTTATTAGTGTTAGCGCCCACCCGTCCAGCGGTATTACCTGTCGTATCAAGGGTTGGGCGATAACTGTAAGTCCCCAATCCCCTGGGGAATTTTCAGCACAATTACCACGTGGTAATACTGACAGCGGTAATTGCACCAAGAATGGGTATTTTCTCAGTGTGTTTACCCCCAGCTCTGAGCTGGGGTAAACACGCCAGACTTGTGATATGGCCAGCTCTTAAATGCAGTGGTAAAACTGTTACTGCCGCATTTAAGGGCTAACGCCCAACTCGGGATCAGCCCTTTTACCTTCAATATTCAGTGGATTTAATGTGCTGTAAACCAACAAGTGGTAAATCTGCCAGAAATCACAATGGAGTTCTATAGACTCCAAAAATTGGTAGTTACTGCCACTTGTGATCCCATGGTAAACCCACAGAACCAGCTGTTTGTAATAGTAAATGATTTTAGCAGTCATTCAGAGGATTTACTGTCTAATTACCGCCCAGCTCGTAATTAGGGGTCCTTAATGCCAGTAATCAGTGAACACGGTATCCTGGTTAACAAATCGTGGACACGCTGATGCCTATTCAGCACCATAAAAAATGAAAGAAGTGTAAAAGATAGGGTTGTAAAACCGCATTTCAAGGTTCCAAATTCTCGAAAGCAAGAATACAAATAGAAAATCGTGACAATATGAAAAACAAATCACCAATGTAAAGTTAAAATTCAGCTTCTTGTGTGGTCACCTGCTGGTCACCTGTATTTCCTTTCGCAGCTCTGTCCCCAGCTGGCATGGAGCTGGTCCCTCTGTGTGGCACAGCTTCTATCTTACTCTACCTCTTTTAAAGTTCATTCAATACTAAATGAAGACTAAGAGGCTAGAAACAAGTATTAGTTTAGTATTCTGTTAGTAATCGACTGGTATTCAGCAGGCTGAATAGTCTTCATATAGTATGCTGCTTAAAATGAATACTATGGAATACTAAAAAAGACTAGCTATAGTCTTCGAATACTATAAAAAGACAAGTTTAATAGTAAATGTAGTATTTGACTTTGGGAAGGGATATTCTTACTTTCCCTTTTGGCTACTTATCAAGTCTCCTGATCCTAAGAATGTTAAATCTAAAATGTTGTTTCGACCTATACATTATAATAGTCGCATTATTTTCCCATGAGAGTACCTGTTGTTCTAGTTTATTTTATTTTTTTATAAATATATATGCTGCAACTTGATGCTCTGTCTTATTCTGTGTAATGGTTAACAAGTTAAGCATACAGTCAACATATAATGTGGCTCAGTGTTGATATGTAGTCGACGTTTATGACATTTGGCAAGACTAAACATTGGTCAGACTCTTTATTTCCAAAAAGGCAATGTTGGAGAACTCAACACTGCTATTGAAAATGTTGATGTTAAGGGCACTCATTTAAAATAATTACTTTCTTTGTCACATTTACATTTCTTTGTGATATAAATACTGATTATTTTGTTTGTTTAAAACACTTAAGTGTATAAATGAACATCATTGCCACTAAGTGAATGTCACATGTTGTAAAACATCAAAGCAGAGCAGACTTCAAAATAGGTGACACGAATATGAATTTGCATACCACTGTATGTAACTCATATGTAGACACAGATTAGTATACTACGTTTAAGAATATTCCCGTCCCCTGCACCCCTAATGGCTGATACCAGTGAAACATTTAGAAAGTAAACGGTTATATATGTGATGCAAGGTATCCAAATTCAACAACATGATCTAAACCACTAGTGAATATTATGTTTAAGGACTATTCAATCCAAGTGTAAATTAGTTTTCAAATGATATGTCCAGGTCTAAACAGCAAGAGGGATGCCCTCAACCAACAAACTAGAAGGCCTTTCTTTGTAACTCACTAAAGCTTCTGGAGCAAACTCATGTCACCTCATAGAAAATAGATTAGCTTTTTCTTGTAAAGATGTGAGATATTATTGTTTTGCCAGGGTGTGATCTGCTTCTTGTCATCTATGGTAATGAAGACTCCTCAACAAGGCTACTTTCCATTAGGTTGGTGTTGTTGACTACAGTCGTCACAAATTCTGTACAAATGTTACACTTTTTAATGATCACAATACATAAGGTAATACTGCATGCAGAGTTCGGGAGCAGGGAGGCTTAAAGGGTTCTATGTCATTTTGTTGACAGCGGTTTTTTCTTTTTATGGAGTTTTTACCAAAGAGTTTTTATAACAAAATAATTGTTATTTTCATATGGGAGGATTTTCCCCCCCAAAACTCCCCATCCATAAATTGGTATACCTATCGCAACCCGCTCCCTATCCCTTTTATCCCCTTACCCCACTCTATATTTAGTATATTGTTTTTATGATGGAATTCTGGCAGTAAAAATCCCATCGGAAAAACTCCTGTCGGCAAAACGACACTACAGTGGCTTAAAGGCGAGGACAACAGTAGAACATATTGCCCATACTCCAGTACTGCAGCAGGCGCATATGCTGGAGCATTGTCAGAGGTATTGATGTGGCAGGTATAGTACCCTTGTGCTGTTTTGGTGACCTTACTTTGCATTGGGCATGCGAAAAAGTGGAAGGTATGTTAATTGAATACAAGAAGAGGCAGATGAAAACCATTAAGTATTGGTGCATGCAAGCAGAAAGCAGCCCAATCTTGAGTACCTCTCTGGTTAAAATTCTATCTGCATGGCCATGACATTTGGGTATGCATTGTGTGAAACCTGAGAACGTTCTCGCATCTACTCCCCTTGGATCCTCTTCTCAGATGGCCAGGGAAAGGCCATGGCTTTTGGATCCTGACCCTGGGGATGGAGAAGCGAGGAAGGATAACCTGGGTGGAGGGTCCTTGGGGATTGGGGGTGAGATGTCCTCAGGTGGGACACAATATTCCACACTCCCTTCTCCCAAAGAATCCCCTGTCCCAAACGCAATCAATCAGATATTGTTACCCCTGTAAGAGATCTTGCCAGTCTAGATACATCAGAAGGAGGGGGAAAAGGAGAGGGATTAAACGTGGGGGGTGGGGGGCTCATAGGTGAGACATGGTATCCCCCTTTCCCTATTGATGACCAACCTTCCCTATAGGCTGTTGTAAATCAGCTTCCCTCATTTTCCCACATTTGAGCCCTGAAAGTACTGGGATGAGGAAGAGGCGTCTAACAGCAATAAGCACTCAAACTTCATTTCACCACTTTGGTACTGGGACAAAGAAGATGGCTGCAAAGTGCTGTGAGGGTCAGGCATGTCCCTTTAACTATGGTCAGGCAAATCTAATTAGGAATCCACACCTGCAACCTGTCAAGTGGTTGCAGGTGTATAAATGGAGAACCACATAAAGGCAGAGGGAGCAACAGGGATACCTGTGGGGAAAAAACCAGCAGAAGACCCGTGAGGTGAAGAGAAAGCCGTGGTGGGGCCTGTGAGGAAGCGAGGAGGCAGGCCGATTGCCCGAAAAGCTGTGGAGCCCAAGGACAGTTAAGCCATGGGGCTACCACAGATGTGGGAACTTCAATATTGGGAAGCGTGTTGATAATCCTGTGGGCAGGTAGGAAAGAAGAAGGGACGCCGTCCGCATCCGTGTCGGGGAAGCGGAGGCCCCGGCATGTGCAGACGAACACATGGAGTGCGAGAGGGGCTCGCAGGAGGCAGTCCACCGGCAGCAGACCGAAGGCAGGAGGAGACACCAAAGAGGAGGCCAAAAGCCGGTGAGTTTCAGGGAGGTCACTGGAAGCCGGGCCACCTCAGGAAGGCTGCACACAGATAAGTAACTGCCATACAATGTTTATTGAATACCAAACAGAATGAAAACATGAAACAAAGCTACAATATGCAAATTGAATACCAAACTGAATTAAAAACATGAAACAAGAACAAGTTATGCATATTGAATATGGGCAAAACTTATAACAGATGAAAGATAAAAGGGAAAGTGCCCAATCAAACACAAACTTCATAAAAGAGCGCAAGTGTGAAAGAGTGTTGCAGAAAGGTGGGGCATGAACCAGACCACCACAATACAGTGAACTTTATGAATGAGCACAGTGCTGCAAGGCCAAAGACTGGCACAGAGGTGTGTAACACATAATGGCAAGGTCAGGAGGCTGACAAAGAGAAGCCAGGAAATTGTGAACATATATATATATATATATATATATAGCTAAGAGGCTGGCAAAGAGAAGCCAAATGAAGGTGAATCTGTACACAGGGGTAAAACCGAAGAACCTGTGTGGGCTAAAAATCCTAGGGTTCCTGGTTGCACGACCTGTGATGGGTGGACCGTGTGGTCTGACAACTGCGCCTAGACCAGGGAACCCTGAAGTGTGAAAGCCAAAGACATTGTGAAATATATCCAGAAGAAGCACTACAAGTAAGCTGGTGATACAAACGAGAAGGAGGGCTAAGTTGGCCTGGATTTGTGTTGCACTTTGAAAGACTGAAATAAATATCAGTTGTGGTATTGTAGTCTTGGGGAAGGGATCCCTGAGACCCAGGGAATGACAAATGCTGTTTTAAAAACAGAGCCCCTAGACATTTTTCTTTTGACCTGTGTTGCTTGGAACTTGGGGAAGTGATTCCCGAGGATTTTGCAGAACTGTATTGCCTTCAACTTGAGAAAAGTAATCTTAAGACATCTGTGGAACTTTCTTGAACTTGCGGAAGGGGAGCCGAAAAGGAAGCTATGAGCTGGGAGAGGCTCAGATTTTGTGTTGAACACCATTTGTTTGATTATTGATATGCCTACAAGTTGTTTAGCTTTAGTTGTGAGGGCAAGGATAGATTTTGGACACAGACAGACTTTTAAGTTGAACTCTTTTACTCAGACTTTCCTTAGTTTCATTCAGGTAGGGAATCACACCTTAGCATAGGGGAAGTTAGGCCTTCAACCATCCTGACGTTTGCTTTAAGAAATTGTCTTATTTTGAACATTAAGGGCCTCATTACGACCCTGGCGGTAAGGGGTTAGCGCCAGCGTTAGCTGCGCCGACCCCTTACCGCCAATTACGAGTTCCCTTTCCGCCATGGCGGTTTTTACACCTGCTTTTAGCGGGTGTAAAAAACCATGGCGGTAAGGGAACTTGGTGTTAATTACGCCACCGTAATTTACGGTGGCGTAATTAACGCCTTCCCCACTCCCATTATGCCCTATGGGGCAAAAATGGGAATGGGGAAGGGTAAATGGGGATTGGGGATTTACCGCCCCGCCAAGGTCGGAATGGGGCGGTAAATCCCCTTACCGCCATGGCGTTAACGTAGTTAGCACCATGGCGGTAAAGTCACGGCCCTGGCGGTAACTTACCGCCAGGGTCGTAATGAGGCCCTAAGTCTGTTGTCTGTGTCTTGCTTCATGATGCCTTCACAGTGTTTACCTGGAAAAGAGAGCCCAAAATATGATAAATTAGTACCCGGCGAGAGTCAAGCAGAATTCAACACGCAATCTGATTGGCTCTTGCCGGGTCATTACCCGGCCGAGAATCCTTCGATTCTCGGCCAGGATTCCAGCTGCCTTGTCCTCGGCGGGGGGCTTGGCAGCACCTCAGCCAATGTGGAGGCTGGAAGCGGGGCCATCCCCGCTCCGAGCTTCCCCACGGCTGAGAGGCTGCCTTTGCCCCCACCAGGGACTCAGGGAAGGCTTTTTTTTGTTAATCCCTTTCCTACCTCCACCCTGCCCTCCTCACCCCCACTTACTTTCTTGTTCCTTCGGCCCCAGCAGGGGACGATGGCAGCCTCCAGCCTTGTGGAGACTCGGAGCGGGGCCATCCCCACTCCGCGCCTCCACGTGGCTGGAGGCTTCCATCGTCCCTCGCTGGGGACGCAGGTACATTTTTTTCCCCTCCCGATTTCCCAACCCCACTTACCTTCTTTTTGGTCCTTTTTCGGGTAGCGGACGCGCTGGGAACACTTCTGTTCCCAGCACGTCCGTTCCTGATGGCCGCCATGGGAAGGGAAAACGGACTCCGTTTTCCCTTTCCGGCGGCCATTTTCTTGGTCATTTCTTTTTTTTTTTGTTCTGTCCCGAACCACCGCAGCGTTTCGGGACAGAAGAAAATGCTTTTATTGCCACGGTCACGCAGATATTGCGGGCCAGGGTACTCAGGCCTATAACTATGGGCCTGGGGCATTACCTCAGTCGGTAATGCCCCCGCCGCTCGGGTCATATTGCTTAAATATAGCACTATGAGTCTGGGTTAGCCTGAAAAGCTTCTTTGAGAAGAGCAATATTTTTTCTCCTACTTATCAGCCATCTCAATATTTTAGCAGTGGTATAATCATATGACAAACTCCAGTGGTAGTCTTTGTAAGGGAAGCACAAGGGCTGGATAGTGGGAGAAAATAAATATTTCCCCAACACTGTTATTTCCAGTCAATTTAGTGACTGGATAACTGTGAAAAAAGTCAAGTGAAGCTTGTGAGCTTCAAAATCCGCTTCACCACGGTGTGCGGTGTCCCACCTGGCGATCCATCATGTGTACAAGCAGCAAAGGGAAAAACAGGCTTGGAAGCACTCAATGAAGTATCAAATCACGTGATGTAATTCATTGCATGAAAGGTCAATGTGGATTCTCTAAATCAGCTGCACTAAGGGAAGTGATCTTCTGCGGTCCTTCACCACCCAAAAAAGTGAGTACACTGCATCTGCCCGTAGCATACATTTAATATTTCCTGAAAATAAAAGGGAAAAAAGATGCCCTTTTTTAATTAGTCGTTGTTAATTATTTGAAGCATGGTGTTTTGCCGCCAGTAGGAAAATCAGTATTTCCTCATTTGAAAGAAACAGCTTCTGGGTTCAGGGTCTTGAACAATGAGGCTGTGTGCCATTTGCTGATGACATTAAATGCTACGTGGCATTTTGAGAATCTCGAACAGCTAAGTGTCCTGTCATGCTATTCTATTCAAGCATCACACTGTGGATGAGCAGGGTATTGCATTTAAAGATCCGTTTTTACCGTATCGACAACAGGAAGAAAGTGGCCTTTCATATAGGGGAAATGGAGCATTGCCTGGCTACCAAAATTTAGACACATGCATGACTACTAATGTAATATCAAAAGGCATGTCACACAGACGCAATGAATACCAATTTATAACATTTGAAGACAAGTGAAGGAGAAGTTCAGAGAAATAAATCTTTAGCGTAAAGCTATGCCCTCATGCAACAACACCACGTGTTGTAAACACAATCACATCTAGCATTAAATGCATAAAGGTGTCAGTGTGCCAATTGAATCCAAGATCATAAACAGAAACGAGAGGAATGGACACTTGAACGTACCTTTCTGAAGTAACCAAGCTATTGACCAGCACAACAAATAAGACTTTGAAATGACAACAGAGGCACTTGAGCTCTGAAGCCCATTGAATGTAATCATCGCATTAAGTCGGAAAATGAATCTGTTCACAAATGTTGGAGTGTAGAGCTCTTAGAGAGATATCCAACGTAAATCAAGATGAAAATGCAGGCGCCTGTCAGCACGTAAGCAATTTAAAAGTAAAACTTTTTTTTTTATTGTTTTTAGTTAAATTAATTAACTTTTACAATCTTATTTTTTTACAACAAAAAAAATAAAATCATTCACAAATTCGTTTTTCTCATTATCTGTTAAAAACAAACTTACAAAATTCAAGATCAATACAAATTAAATACATGGTTGACTATGTTTTCATTTCATTTCCTGGATATCTAGTTCCATTCACCCACATATGTATTTTAAATTCAGAGCATTCAAGAAATTAGCAGTTGCAATTCTGGTTCTCACTAGGCGGGCTGAGAGGATTATTTTCCATCGTAACTCTTGATTTACATTCGCAAGAAAACAATACAGGTTTGCAAAGTGTGTTATCCTCAATGAAACCAACTGAGAGCATTCAATAATAAGATGTTTCATGGTTTCCTTCTTATCAGTCAACTGACAAAATTGACAGATATTATCTGATTCCTTAATTAAGCATCTATCGGCTAGAACTCCCCTTGTTGGTCATAGGTTAAATCTTAGCCGCATAATTGCCGATCGGACGGCCAGAGATGGACTTCTCACTAGATGAGGTGTCATGGTTCGGAACTATTTGTCAATCATGCAGTTGCCATCAAAGCGTTTATATGTCAAACAACGCTCTCTTGTTTGGATCCAGTTAGTGGTAAAAATCTGCAATTTGGCTTTCACCAGATTTCTTACAAGAAGATCAATTGTTCCATTTGCAGTGGCTAATATGTGATATATACTTTGCAACCATCTCTTAGCAAAAACATGATGAGACAAAAACAGGTACGATGACAATGTCTTCAAAAGAGTTTTAGAATCATTGCACATAAGGCATTTCCTAAATAAAGCGCATAGTCGCCAATGATATTGAGCAGCCAATGAAATCAGACCTAATTCGTAACGGATCCATACTACTGGAACCCCTTGGGGTAAGTGTAAAATCTGTCTCTAGAATAAAGCTTCTAGTTTATCAAAGGTAAGATCCTCAATTAATTCCAATTATTCCATACCATAAAGCAACACAGGGGTGCATTTTTGGGTGTAGTAGGTCCAAGCTGGCATAATAGAACATTTACTGTACTTCCTCATTATAATTTTGGTTTGGGATATTGATGTTTGCATTTTTTATTGCAATCTTTCTAGATGGCTTTGATTGAGTTGGCTCATGTCAACAGTGATGCCCAAATAAACATATTGGCTTACAACATCAATTTTGATGTTTTGTATGGTCTAAATCATTGTGTTGCGAGTTGTCTTTTTCGGAGCATACATGACAATTTTAGTTTTCCCCAAATGTATACTTAGGTGATTGATCTGTATGTACTGTGTCAAAAGAGTTAGTAGGGTCTGTAGGCCCACCAGACTCTTGGAACAAAGGACTAGATCGTCTGCATCTGATAGTTGGTTTACAAATGCCTCTTTGATATCATGGATAAAGAAGCTGAACAACTCAGACGCCATTATGCACCCTCGTTTCAGGCCCCTAGCAGTTTTAATTGCTGGAGAAAGTAGCCCTTCTGCGTTAAGTCTTATTTGTATGGAGGTGTGTGAATGGAGTGCATAGATAATGTCTTTGAGTGTGTCTGGGCAGTTTGCTGTTCATAATTTGGCCATTAATAATGGTTGTGAAACCGAATGAAAGGCCACGTTAAAGTCAACAAAGGCCAAATAAATTGGCTGTTTGGTGGCTCGTGCTTGGCTCTTGATAGCGCTTATGCATGCCAGATTAATAGTAGTGTCCATACCTGGTACAAACCCAGATTGATTTGGGTCATGTTTTTGGCAGAATTTAGTCCCGAAGTTAAATTCTTGCAACACAATTCTTGTAAAGATCTTGCCCGGTGCATCAAGCAATGCAATGGGTCTGTAATTACAGGGCTTGGATCTATCGCCCTTTTTAAAGATGGGTACTACAATCGAAGTTCGCCAGGAATCAGGTATGCTTCTGTTGTGTACGATAGCTTTAAAGATTTTATCAAGGATGATCGCCCAAGCAGTTGGATTTGCTTTAAACATTGCATTGCTTAGACCATCAGGTCCTGCCACTCTGGATCTACTTGATCTTTTTATCAGATCTTCTATTGATGTTAATGAGAACTCTAAGTTCCATGTGGTTGCTCTGGGGAAGTCGTGATTCAAATCTGAAATACTTGTATCACTGTAAAGTTCAGAGAAATGGTGTATCCATTGCCATTCCATGACACTGTTAATCTGTCTGTGGTTTTGTTTGTCATATTGCACGTTATTTAATCATGCCCATATTTCTGCAGGGCTTTTGATTTCAATGGTACGCAGCAGACATTCACTGTCTGCCTGGAACATGAGGGCAGCTCCTCCACGAGTCCAATTTCTAAATTTGGTTTTAGCTCTTCTAATGGCTTGAGCTGAATGCACAAGTGGAAGTGACTGAATTGCTGTTTTTTCTCTCCTCAGCTCAGCTTTCCGATCTTTCACTACTTGATTGAATGGATGTTTATGGAAAAAGGCATACTGATCATTTTTGCTAAACACTGTCCTGTATCTATTCATGCCTCTTGGATAGGAAATACTGCTCATTTCATGCATATCCAGATCATTTCCTAACATATATAAGGTCTTGTCGGTACACCTAAATCTGGTCTTTGCATTGTTGACCGTTACGCTTTGTATCATTCTTCTGTTAGGGTTAGTGGATTGTTGTGAGGACCATGACCAGGTTAGCGAGAGCAGATGATGGTCACTATTTGTTTGCTCTACCACTTTGAACTGGGTTGCTAGGTTGAATAAGTTCCCATCTACATAGATATAGTCAATGATGTTACCCGTCTCTCCGCGATGCCAGGTGTTCTTTGGGGGCACATCCCCTGGGAGCGAACCATTGGCCAATCTGAAATTCCTGTCTGCTATGAACCGGATCCACCTTTCCACTTGCTCGGGTCGGCTGTGTTTTTGATTGGAGATGCAATTGAGGTTAATATCCCCTAGACCGATAGTGGCCGAGATGTCTTTTGAGGCCAAAATTAGATCCAAAAGTGTTGTTAAGGCACCGTAGAATGCATCATCTGTGATGCCCGCTGGATTCCTATACATGTTGATTAGTGCAAAGGTCGAGTGTTGCAATTTAATCCTTACCAGCTGTAGGAAATCATTTGGTGCAGCCCATGGCATGATGGTTAGCCGACTACTTTGTTTGACTGCCACTAATAATCCCAAAGTGGGTCTGCCCTTTGACGCCTTGGCTGCTGGTAGCAAAATGACCTCATGGTTGTTCCAAAGAGGAGTGTTCCTCAGCCATGTTTCCTGAAGGGCTATAACGTCATAATCTTCCAAGTAATTTCCTTTCTCGATCTGTAAGTGGGTGTGTCCACAAGTATTCCATGAGGCAAGGCAGATATTCTGTGTGCGAGTAGCTGATTGTTATGCTCTGTGATGCATCGTAATTTCTGGGGCAGATTTTTGATAGATTTGGGGCACATATTTAAGATCCTGGCTAGGTTGTTGATCTAGTTGTCCTTTGGCATGCGGATCTTGTGCGATAATAAATCCCAGCTTGAATATCTCCATCTTCGCTTTCCACAGTGCATTCAGCACAACTTTCGATGGTAACCATAATCGTACTATTGAGAGATCCTCGTTACTCAAGAATTCTATTTGATCAATGTCTGTGGTTGATATATCTTCTAAATCGGGAATGTCTCCAAATATGTTCAGAACACTTGTTCTGCACAAGTTGAATGTTGAGAATTCGGCTGCACAACATTTGACATGATCAGTGAGTATCTCCTTTCAATTTGCTTGCTTGCTAGTTCCGTGTTGTTGACTTTATTTGGGTTACTCAATGTTTTGGCTCGAAGATGCTGATTCTTGTTATTCGTGACCTGTGCACTGCCCTCCTTTGGAGGAATAGAATAGGACCATTTTTCATGTCCATGTTGTGTTTGTCGGGACGCATTATTATTCACGGATGCCATTGGATTATTCTGATAGGGGCCTTCGGGGCCACTTCTGGGCTCATTCTTCCGAAAGTAGGCATCCAAGCACGATTTTATTGACATTTCAATGCGTGTTTGTTCTTGCAGCAGATCCCTCGAGACTTGTGTTGGGAGGTGTCGAGTTGCTCCTTCAGTTGGAGCAGGAATGAATCCAAGCTGTCTCCCCTCTGCAATGAAGCAATCAGGGTGAGGACATGACTCGTTTGAAGTCTTCTTTGTGTCGGATTCTGGCTCTATAATCTTGATGGCTGAGTGCTGTTTTCCAATACTTTGTGTTATAGATAAACTAGCGCCTGTGCTACCATTGCATTGTGAGTACATTATGGCGCCCCCGCTTCTTTGTTGGGCGTTCATATGTGCATCAACTGCTTCCCGATAAGATTCTCTTTGTTGAACGAATTGGGCTTCATTATGCCTCAATGATGATTCTCTTAGCATTGTTTTCACTCGATCAGCTGGTTGCAGCTCTTTACACAGTTCGCTGGGATAGGGATTATTGTTCGCGTTTGTATCACACAATGGGGGCTGCTTCTTACTCAGACATGCTGCAAGAGGAGTATCTCTGTACGGCTCAGGCGGCAACAGGTTTGAGGTGGTATTATCCTTTGCTTTCAGAATGTTTAAGTATGCTTCAACTTCTTTTCTGATGTCTTGCCTGCGTTGCTCGTGAAACATGTCATCATTAAGACCATTCATTTGTTTATTTTCCACCGTGGAATTCTCAGCAATCTTGTGTTCTTCAGGAGCTTTTAATCAGTTACTTTTGGCTGCCATTGAGAGGCAGTTGCCCTCCTGTCTGGAGGGTTGTTGGCATTCATTTAGTGCATCGAGTAGATCATTTAGGGGAGGATGCGATAACATATGATTTCCATGAGGCGTAGTTAGGGCACTATCACAAGTGTTTTCGCGACAGTCTTTGGCTGATTCAGGTTGGTTCACTTCAGCTCCATTTGATTTGGTCTTTCGTGCCAATGGAGGTTGTTGTTGTTTTTTCCTCCCTAGTCTTCGCATATTCACAGAGAGCTTTTGTTTAATTTGCTGAGTTTTTTTGTTTTTGGCAAAAATTTCAAAGTGTCCTTCATCAATCTGAGTTTGATTTGGATCCGGCATATTTTCCTGTGAATTCTGCTCTATGCTGATCCAGGAGTTGTTTTTTCCCAACTCATTCCCTGCATGAAAGTCTGATGCAGCCTCTTGTGGTTACACAGGTAATCTCACTTCTTCAATAAATGGTACTGCTGTCATATTTTTTGACACAGGTCGCGTGCAAGTATCTGCTGTTGTAACAAAGGAGATGTTATGGCCTTGTGCATCATTATCCATTGCTCGCTTATTTTTAGATGCTAGTTCATCCGCAATCCAGTCTGAGATGCCTTGTATTAACTCAGTTTGCTTCCCTAATTTTGTGTCTAGCATTTAAAAAAATGTGAAGAGACTTATATGGTCATGTTTAACACTGATAGGGTAATTTCTAACATGGTGGGGGGCACTGGCGACATTGCATGTGGCTCTGGTCGAGGAGCAGTATTTCTATGTGGGGTAGGGTACACAAAGGATATAGCTGGCGACCCTGAAATAGCAGAGCTATTTATGCTCGGCGTGGAGGCAGTGGAGACTTCAGGATTGCTTGAAAGATCGTAGTCGCCAGCATGTAATGATACATCTGGTATTACATAGCTGGTGTCTGGACTTTCATCTACAACTCCATGTATCAGAGTTTCTGCTGGGGGCAAACGAGGAGGTAACCAAGTGGTTCCTAGCAATGTTTCATCCGATACTACTGGTATTTTTTCAGTATCAGTTTCAGAATCGTGTACATCAAAAATCTGTAACCTCGAAGCAAGGTTACACGGTGGTACGGCTATATGTTGGTTGGTGTTACATGGAGGCACATTCAAAGTAGGTGCTGGTAGAAGTGTCTCCGGAAAAAATCTTCGAATGTCGCGTGTTGTGGTGAGAGAGGAGCAGCGAGTTACAGGTGTTAGTGTTATAACTTTGCGTGAGACTCGTGTAGCACTGCCTCCTTTTGTTCCTCCCCCTCCCCTTCTTTGTGATAAAAGTAAGTCTGCTGGAATATGTGACTTGAGTGAGTATAAGCGCTGCAACATAAGATCACCTAAGTGTACAGATACTATTCAAGATGATATGTAGCTCGCTTACACAAAGCAATTCTGCAGTTACCAATCACAAGCAAACACCTACACCCAGCACTTCGACTAGAAGTCATTAACTCAGCATATGAGACAAATGAATATTTGAATGAGGTACGGGCAGAACTCACGAGCACACGACGCCGCAGCAAAGTGGCAAAGTGGTCCTTCCCGGTCCTTGCCTCGGTGTGCGCACGTTCCAAATTTATGGAAAACGCCGAAAAAGGGGGCATGGCCAATGATATTGAACCTCTAAGGCAGCAAATGAGTCCAATGAAAAAACACTCAGAAGTGGCTGGAAGAGACGTCTGTGGCAAAGTGGTCCAATTATAACTCAGATTCTGGGGGCTCAACACGACTAGTGCTGAAAAGGGAAAACGTGTACTCTGGGAAACCTCTTCTCATTGGAGGGAGTAGAGCTGGGGAGGGGGCAAGGTGGAAGGGGCAGAGCCAATGGTCGTGTACCCAGGCAAGGTCACACAACACAGTGGGCCTCATTACGAGTCCTGCGGGAGCCGTGCTGGTAAAACAGGACTTGTGGGGATTTATCGGCTCTGGATTTGCTGGAATCACCAGGGCATTACAGATCCAGTGGTCCGGTAATTCAGGATCCGGCATTCCGTTACTCCCCATTCCCGTGGAGTCCCACTGGACTCCACGGGAATGGGGGCAGTGGAAAAACCGGCACCATGCGGTAATGGTGCCAGATTGTCCACATCCATGTGCGGCCGGTGGCGTTACGCTGACCTGGTGGGTGTGACACCACACGGCCACATAACTCGGAGTTAGCCGGTCTGGAAAACAGTGGCGGTATGGTTTTACCGGCACCTTTAAATCCAGACTGGCTAACTCATAATGAGGCCCAGTATCTCTTCATGGAACACAAGCCTTGTGATATGCATAAAAGCAAAGGGAACATAAGAACGCCCACAATTTTAAATTTGAAACAGGACTGCAATAGTGATTCAGTGAGAAACACTTTTCAGTGAGTAATGTAAGTGGACTCTGTTCTTTTCATTGGTCAACATATTCACCTTAACAAGAAACGTCTGTAAATTGCAAGACACAATAGTAATTGGTGATGGCGTGATGGTGAATGTATGCTGGAGGCGATTCTAAAAATATTGCAAAGAATTTCTGGGCATTGGTACAGTGCAAGGATAGTTCTTGTTTTGAGTTTTTTACTAACCATGTTGTTGAGAGTCAAAGGACTATTCACTTTTTGGAGTTGTACAAAGGTGTTTCATTGGCCGAGAATCCTTCTTCATATGAGGGTCCTTGGAATCTGACAGTCTCGGAGGAGCACATTTTAGCAATAATGTGGAGTAGCTCCGATTTGCGAGCCCCAACATTTAGCGGCCTATGCAATGGGGTGGTATAATTAGCCTCAGGTATTTGGGCCCTGGTTCCCGTTTCTACATTTTAAAAATATTTTTGCAACTAGAGCTGTCCCAAAACATGGGCAATTTCAATTGTAATCCCAATCTTTAAGAAGAGGGATTGCACATGCCCACTTAGCTATCGCACCATTGCCCTCCTCGAGGCAGACAGTAAGATTTTCTCAGCACTCATTCTGAAAGAATTGGAGGCGTGGATGTTGGAGACTAATCACTTGTTAAAATTTCAAACTGGCTTCAGGAGAGGAATGGGGACTGAGGTTACCCTGCTTGTGAATAATGCTTGAATCAAAAGGGTGGGTGGGAAGGGAGCTGATCTTTTGTATGTAGCGTGTGTGGATTTGACCCAAGCATTTGACATGGTGGACAGGTCACAGCTTTGGTGTAAGTGAACAAATTGAACTCTTAGCAATTCTTGAACATCTACACACCGACACCATGCGTAGAGTCACCGACGGGGGGCTCAGTCAGGGGTGCGTTTTGCCCCCCTGCCTTTTTAATCTATATCTGTCAGATTTGGGGAAATATTTAGACCATATTGCATTACTGCTGTCTAAAATTTCAAATGAACAAATCTCCTGTCTTAGTTACGTCGCCGATCTGAATCGAACCCAAGTGCGTCTACAGCGTCTTTTATCCTGTTTATATAATTATACTATTATAAATGAATTGAAAATAAACCTGCAGAATATATATTTAATGTGTATTAATGGCTCCAGGCTAAGGTCTCCCAAATACACTTGGACATTGTATTTTATTGTATTGTATTTGTTTTTTATATGGCACTCTTTAGCTTTCTGCATGGCCTCAATGCGCTTTGTTGTTGGAACGCCCTCAGTGACCGCAGTCAATGAATAGGAGGTTCTAAGAGTTTAGATTAAGAGATGCTTGTGTGCATTTTCACCAGCTTAGGACTTAGGTGGCTGGCTAGGCTCCAGTAAGCAGTCCAGAGGTCAGGCACGTGGGTGGGTGCTGTTGGTGGTTTAGGATACAGTGCTAGTGCTGAAAAGTCAATGTGTGCCCAGCTAGACTACATTTTTATTTTGTTAGTAGTCGCTGCATGCTAGTGGCAGAGGTGTTGAGCTATCCCAGGGGTTTCAGTGTGGACGGCTATGTGTGCTGCTTGACCAGAATGGCATAGCCATGGCTGCATTCTATGGTGCATGGATGACCATTGGGTGATTGTAAACTGGTGGTTGCTCAGAGTATCAGAGTATAAGATACCTGGTTTTTACTTTGACAAAAGTCTCTCATCGTGTAGTATTACATGATAAACTAGTTGAGAGGACGGGTCTCAATTTGGCATGCATCTTATTGCACAGAAATATTTCTTTCATTCTTTGATTCCACTTATTAAGTTTTATATATTGAAAGTTCTCTCAGCAGTTTTATATGGACTTGAAAAGAGTTTCACTTCAGATGATTTCTAGAAGGGAGAATTTGATGCAAAGCTTCAAACTTGACTAATTGTATACCAGTTGTGTTTATAAGGTTTGAATTAAGGCTATTATTGATGGATTCTGTGGGTATCTGGAAAACCATCTCCTTTTATGTAGGAAAATAATCATGAGGAGTGAAAATACGTTGTACTAGGTGTTACGTTTGCAGATTAATCAGAGCAATCCAGGCTGTTTGAGCAGTTTTAAGCGCAAATGCACTAATATGCTGGATACATTGAATGTAAATAACGAGCTCCTTGTCGCTAAACCAGAGGAAATAAAAAAAGAAAGTATATAATAATGATTGCATTTAAACCTGCAACTTAAGTGGCTCTTACAAAAGGCTCCAAGATATCAGTCTGGAGAATAAATGCTTGGGTATAATTCCTCTGTATAAAAACAATGCCCCGATGGAGGCCTTCTATGAACTGTTCTCAGGCTCAGGTTTCGTCTTCTGCACACGCGAGAGATATCATACATCAGGAGACTCAGCCTCATCACGACTTTGACGGTAACCCTTAAATCCGGCGGTCGCGCTATTACCGCTGGATTTAAGGGTCCGCCAAATCAGGACTTTGGCGGATTTCGCCCCAGCTCTTGGCTGGGGGGAAATCCGACAAAAAATTTGCACTATTACCGCCGGCGGGAAATCCGCCGGCGGTAAGAGCGCAAATTTTCCCCATTGAGCCCAATGGGGAATGGGGCATTCCCGAATGGGTTCAATGGGGAATGGGGAATTACATTACTGCCGAACTCGTGATCCGGCGCTATTAGCGCCGGGGAGTTCGGCGGTAGGGCTAATACCACCGGCGGTAATACCGCCGGCGTTACCGCCAAAGTCGTGATCAGGCCCTCAGTGTAGATGATAATTGCAGATTTTATCACAAAACAGTTGAATCGTTGAAACATATTTGTATTCAATGTCTTAGATTACAGGTCCAAAGAGAATCGTTTGGTACACGATTCTTAGTGGCCGGACAACAGTACTTTTAATTACAGTCCTTTCGTTTTTAACCAACTTCAAGTTAATTGATGAATTTTAACGGTCATGATGTGCTTTACCTTTTTAAGAGAATGAATGTTACAAAGATCTTTTTAGAATTAACTATTCTTTAGTACTAGTACTACTAGAATCTCTCTGATGTGTTGGTTGAATGCTATTACTATGCTTTGTTTCTTATGTTTATAAAGTTTTTATAAACCAATACACTAAATAAAAAATGTAAAACATATAGCCTTTTGTACAGCTTGTGCACAGGATGTGATGCGTTGCCTGTTTCTGCATTCAATCCTATGCTGCGTCTTCTAAAGCATGGGCTGCTTGTGCATGACTTGGCTAGGGAACCGATCTGGGAGTTTCTTGTGCTAGCCTGTGGGCCTCAGTGCTCCAGCCAGGCAACATTTGCTGAAATCTTATCCTGGTCATGTTCCTTCATTGCTTCTGTCCAATACAATCACATGTATGTGCTTCATTGGGGTTATCTTCTCCTATGCACAGAATGAATCATGCACTTTTGTGATCTATCAATGCTGCATGCAACAACAAAAAACACTGTGGTGTTCATTTTCTGTTCAAACATAATTTGACTGCAGGGAGACATGACATTTACACTGTAAGTAAGCGGCTCCCCAACATACATTGTTCGTCATTTGCACTGCAGAGTGCAAATTTAAAGGGCAAAAGGCAGAGTTCGAGCGTGTATGCCGTCCTTTGCCCTTCACATTTGCAATCCATACTGCAAAAGGAGTAAACATTGCCAGGCAGCATTTACTTTCGTTTGTGAGCGCTGCTTGCCAAGCTCGCATCGCAAGCAGTGATGACAAGTGGTGCTTGCAAATTAAATTAAAACCTCCCTGGTATGCTCGCGCGTTGAGGAGGGTTTTATTTCAATTGAACAAACCCCTTGGCATGCTCGCATGACAGGCAGCATGTAGAATGGATGCCTTTGGGGTCTGCCTGTTTGGTGAATAAAGCAGGCAGACTTCGTAGGCGGAGACGTTTGTATGGGTGGGCAAACGAGGGACATGCCCCAGGCCTCCACCGTTGGGGGGGAAGCCTGCTGCACAACTTGGGAGGGGAATGAGATGACACTGCTTGAGTGTGGGGGCAGGTGGACTTCATGGTGTGTGGCCAAGTCACAAAGCCAGAAAACATGTTGCGTTCTTTAGTTCTTTCTGTCATTTACATCATCAGTTAGACACTGAAAATAACATATGCTGTGTGCGTGCATGCCTGCAGGCACATTTGAGACAAACAAATGAGCATTGGCAATGGCAACAGTTTGGGCTTTTGTGTAGAAATGGGAAAGTCACTTGCCAGGCACAGCGTAGGGGTATTAGCTGGCCAATGATGGTAGCAGGTGCAAAATGGTGCTAGTAACTGAGTGCTAAGAGCAGTGCCTGCAAATGCCTAATACTTACACACAAGACAACCCTGTTGGATTTGCCAATGTTTGTTTTTAACAGGCCTTCTGTGAAGGACACATATAGTGCTTATAAATCAAGTGGCTGAAGGCAGACCTGGTTAAGACATTTTAATTACACCAGTAGCATGTGTATTACTGCAATGAAATCATTAAATCTCAGAAGACTGCTTTGAGAAAACACTTGGTGCTTTGGGTGCAAAGTTCAATGGTAAAACATAATTAAAGAGAGCTAAAAGAGTTCCCATTAGGAGGGGCTTTGGGCAGGGGGGGCAGGAAGGAACTCAGTGAGAATGGTCATAGGGATTAGCATGACTGTGGGCAGTAAACCGGTGGGCAAATAACCAAACAACACCTACAAGCTTTGTGTCCCTTCTCATATGCCATTTCTCGCTATCTTTACTCTAATGCAATAGTTTCAGCTTACATGAAGTGCTAAAGCCAGGTTAGTTTAAATTTCCGACAATAACATGACTCATAGATAACAAGAAATGCTTGTCTGAGGAAGAACTGCGGTTGACACATTGGGGTAGGGAGCCTGAGGAGGGCATTTGCAGGTCCTCACTTTAGTGCAAAGTATTTCTGGTGTGCTAGCTCGCCTGAGCCCTTGATTCTGCAAAGCACACAGTGAGGTGGCTCCTCCTTCCGCGGGGTCTGTAAATAAGTGTATGGTTTCAGAAGGCAGGGATGTATAGCCAGAGATGGCAACAATTCTGAAAGTAACTGAGTATAGTTTTCCCACAGCATGCTGTAAGAGCTAAATCATGTGTAATTGTTTGTATAGTGCCTTGTATCGTGCATACGCCGGGAACATGCTATATCAGTACGATACTGAGCCACTTCTAAGCCATTGCACATTTGATTCGCAGTGGTAGTTGGCCAGGGTAACCTCCCTGGAGCCTGTCTCCAAGAGAAAACAAAAGCAGGTGATAAATAGGCCGCGTCGCCAGATGTAAGTGGCAAGTAATAGTAATGGAATTGATGTTGACCCAATGCACAATAAATATGTTTTCATGTTTGGAGGATTTAGTTGAGAATATTTTCTCTGCCAATTATGTGTGTGTCGAACTGTTGTAGGAGGAGCTGTACAAATTAGAATAAACAGATATAAGTTGCAATCTCACCTTAGTTCCTGCCACTCAATGTTGGCAATCATTTTTAAAACCAAACACCACTGACATGCTTAATTCTCTGCCAGTCTGAGCTATGTACAGTTAATCTTTGATGCAGGGCTGGCATCCACAACAAAGCCATTAGCACCTTGTAAATCTCAATCAGCGCCTAGCTAAGGTGATGGCTGACAACAGAAAAAGGAGAGTGATAACAGGCAGGACAAGTGTGATGCATATGTCCACATACACTGAGATGTTGCGATGTGGGAGCGGCTTCCACCTGGCTTGTTACACTCTTTTTAAAGACTTAAACACATCATAATAATGCATAGTGTGCTGATGCGGTATTGCATACAAGTTGATGTCTGATCTACTGAACCTCTAAATTCAAAATGTGTGCATTCACTGCAGAACAACCTTTGTGGAAATTCCATCTGTCTTTGGGGAATATATTAATAAAATGCAGTAATCAAAGTGGAAATGAATATTGATAGGTTTGAGTTCCACCATAGTGAAGAAGATTTCTCAGTGAGTTAAGCACTTCTTGTAGAGATTGTGTCTGTGTGATGGGGTTCATATGTGTGTGTGTATATACAGGCTGTTGATAGGAGTGTTTACTGTGCATGTCTTTCCTCACACCAATATGTGTTATAGCAAGGACAGCACTGTCAGATAAATAATAGCTGCCACATTTCTCAGTGTCAACCATCTACAGGTTTATGCTTAATGTGCAATGGGAAGTGATGTTAGCAGTTCTCAAAACCCCCTTATAATTGCCCTCCCCATCTCTTCTTTACTGTACTTTAATTTGTGATTTTTTTAAAACTTATCTTTCGCATTAGGGGTCCCCGTTGATCAATGTCTTGGTCTTATTAATCAATTCCTGAGCATGATTTATGTCTCATTTTGGAATGTACGCAGTGTGAAGAATTGCCATCTGGCAAGGGTGAAAAGGCCTGGCTTTTTTGATGCAGGTAATTCCATCTCCAAAAGGGTAATCTGCCAACTAGATTCCCCTTTTCATCAGCTTCAGGGGCATAGTGTACTTGTGCCCTGCTGCATCAGCAGCCTGATCCGCAGCCCCTCTGCATGTGGCGTAGTGCAGATTCCAAAGTCACAAGGTACCAACTGCACAGCTGAAGCGACAGCCAAGTTTCTGCTGCACAGGGATGGCATTTAAGATATGACCCTGCACCAAAAACGCGATGATCCTAAGTAGCCCAAGATGGTGACTGGGTAAACTCTAAATAAAGCTATGCCTGAGGTTAGGTGTAGTGTATGGTACCACTTATTATCATGGCCAATTGATATCGCACACATTTCAGATCCTGTGAGTCAGCTATTCTGTGGAAGGTGATGTGCATTCTGGTCCGCTGGGTGGAGACTGCCAAATGACAGGACGGAAAACTAGAGGACCTGACTCTTCTACGTTCTCTTTGTGAGGGAATTGTAACACCCTCCACCACAGGCAGCTGTCCTGGGCCCGGCCATTAAAGGAGTGAACCCATTCAAAAACAGTAGCCTCACATCAGGGTGCTACATCTCAAAGGGCCTTTGTTCTTAGTGGGAAGGGAAGGGTGCAGGATTAGAGTAGGCAGGAGGCCCTGGCCAATGGAAGGAGACTTCCACCATCTTGTTTCTCTCTGTCTCGCTTTCTCCTTCCTGTCCCTTCACATTTTGTGGAGCAAAGCACTTTTGATGTGACATCAGATGGGCACAGTCCACTCTGTTCAGGAACAGGGATTGGACCACTAAGTTGGGCTACCGTTATTCTAATCACCTGGGGACTTTTGCCTTTAAAACAAGGGGTTTCCCGCCCCTTCTTTAGATTCTCTCAGATCCTCCCAAGACACAAAGATTCACCCGAGAAGAACTCACTGCATTTCCTTTGCGAAAGTTGTGCTTTCCAAAGCTCTCACCCTAAGGTGAAGAAGGAGCCGGGAGGAAGGTCTACCCCATACCCACTCCTATGGCACATCGAGAGTGATCTTTGCTGTGTACCAGGACCTACCACCATGCGCGGAGCCTGAATGGATTCATCATGTCCTCGAGTACCCCTGAGTTGGCATCACCGCAGCTGCAGGGGACGACTCTCTGTTCTACCGAACTGGTTGCTCCATGTTTATTGCACCGTGAATTAGAGGGAAGCCGCTGGCACTGGCTTTTGAGCTCCTCCACAACGTCAAACTATTGCTTGCACTTCAAACCAGCTTGATGCTGCTTTGTGCCCTAGCCAAGCCTGTCACCTTCGTAAGCCTGAATTGACTGCTCAATGCCAAGACCCGATCCAAATCACTAGTGCGCCGCACACTGACTCTGACTAAAGGTTACAACAATGGCTCAGCCCAGCTAGCACTTGAATGTCCACCTCATCGTCCTGCACATCGACACCCCAAATGTTACTACTTTGATGACCGTTGCCCACCTACTCGAACCGCTGAAGCATCACTCATCGACCCTTACCAGTGGTTAAACCCCGACTCGGCCTAGCTCAACTGGAAGAAATCCTAGGACCACTCTGACCTGCGTCATTGAGCGCACCCCTTCTGCTTCACAGAGCGACCACATTCGCACCTACTCAGCGCCCGCCAAGAACTGAATCCAGGTACTGTGAACCCTGAACTGCCCCCTCGGGCCACTTGGACCCTAGAGACTGGTTCGTCAAGATCGCAACTGTTTTGAACATTGCCATATCATTTTTGTGGCTAGTAATTCTCCTACCAGCCTTGGAATCAAGCTCAGAGTGCTAGTTTCTTCTTACATCTTCTCTGTTCTTGCTTCAGGGTGGGATTTTGTACAGTATATTCTATTTGTTCAATTGCTGGTGGTGTGTTTAATTAAATGATACATATTTTTATAAAACCTTGATTGGACATTTCTTTTATTTTAGATTGTGATCCTGTGTTGTTTGGGTCACTGCTGGTTCACCTTCACACCCCTCTTAAGAGCATAGTCTTCCCTCGGCCCACGTAACCACAAAAGGCAAAGAAGGTACATCTCTTAACTGTCACTGTTTTACCTTTATGACGGAAGCCGGATTGAATTAGTTGGCTCTGTTAAGCATTGAGTCTGGAATGGTTCATGAGATAGAATTGTTTGACATAATGATTTTGGTATATGCAAATCTAGATGGAAATATATAGTTTAAGTGTTTCAGGCACATCAACCACATGCAGTATAAAGCATATGCCCATAGGGAGCGTCTCATGTCATTCTTTGTATGATTACGTTAATTTGTTTGCTGTGTGGGCATGAACTGAAATGCTAAGTGAATGTTGATGTTTGTTACATGCCTTTTGTTTTCTCTGCTGCCTAGTCATGTCATGTTTTTCATAGGGCATGTACTTTGGACGCACATTCATACAGAAACAAATTGTTAGGTTGAACTGTTTATTAAATAGATACTTGCTTAAAAATATTGTTCCTTTATTTTCTTTCAAAATGTATATATTATTAAAAGAAACAAAGCGAAAAAGGCTTCAATATAGCACACTCTTGGGGAAACAGGTCACAGAGTTGTGTAATTTGTATGTTTTATTAACAACTAGATTATCCATTTAAAACCTAAACGAGTTTCTGTTGAATTTGATTTGAGATATGTAATCCCTTCATTTTGCGGATTGTGAGGGGGAATGGGTTTAGTGGGGGTGTCATGAGCTTCAGGGAGGTGGGAGGAGGGTATGGATTTCAAGTCTGTCTGAGGCCTGGGCCCCAGAAACTGCTAAGATGGCCCTGCTCATTGAGATCTACATTATATGCGGCAGCATGAAAATACATGCCGGCACAGATGCTGGAGCATTTCTATGGCAGAGAGGAAGGGAGCTGCAGAAACGCACATTGAGTTCCACCCTTTGTCTCTGTCATAAAACATGCTTGAAAATGAGCCGTGGTGTGAATGCAAGGCGTTAAATCATTGCTCAAGGCTTTTTTGCCTTCCATTCACGTTATGGCTCAATTGAAAATGAGCTTCTGTGTGATTTCTTCCCTCCAGTGCCCAAAAGATATAAATTATTGCATGAGATTACTTCACCTTTCCGTGTCCAAAATAGTCCTGGGTCAGTGTGTGTAAATTCCTCTCTCCCAAGCCCAAATATATCACATGTCATTGTGTGCAATGACTTAACTTCTCCAGTCCTAAAACAATCACATATTATGATATGATATGGCATTTATAATGCGCCTGTACACAAGTGTTTCTTGTGTACAGGGTTGTTATCTTAGGTGTCCAGTCAACTGGTCGAAAAAAAACTGGTCGACTGCAATTTGGTCGACGCAATTTGGTCGAAAACCAAATGGTCGAATTTTTTTTTTTATTTATATATTTATTTTTCGGGTTTTCGCTTAGTAAAAAAAGGGGTTTTTAGAGAAAAAAAGGGGGGGACCCCCCCAAAAAAATGAAAAAAAAGGGTTAAAATAAAAAATAAAAAAAATTCGACCATTTGGTTTTCGATCAAATTGGTTCGACCATTTGTCTGGTCGACCAATTTTTTTCGACCAAATGTCTTTCAACCGTTATCTTATGCTATGGGGTAAATGGACCTTAAGCAGAATGCAGTCTGAACAGAAATTAAATTAAAGGAGCATTAATTGCATGTAAATAGTATTTATAATTTCAATTGACTGTTGAATCAGTAGCAAAGATGACTAGTGTACTGACATATTAGTCATAGCATGACAAGTGCTCAGGTATGGCTTGTGCTGCAATTTCAGAGATTGGGTGACAGCTGGAGCAACGTTTTTCATGGGGCTCAGTCGAATTCTATTGGGCTATGTAATGGTGCAGAAGTAAGAGTCTGACACACAAGTGGCATATTAGTTGGTATAGACTTTTATTTACAATAGAAAAGGAAATGCCTATATTGCCTTACTTTCTAGGAGGGGTTGCCTTGCCTCAGCAAAAATATTAAGGACTCAGGCAGGATGTCCATAAAGTAAATTGTCCACCGCCCTGTGTCTAAACCTATTTCCATCCCTTACACTTTCAAACTAACTAAAGAAACTGGGTGTCTCATTAATCCAGGAGGAGCCCCTCTCATTCTAGATGTAGACTTCAAGGCACAGTTCGGGTGAAAGAATATGCAGGTAACTGTTCACTGTTTGAATGTTCATACCAACTTAGAGAAAAAACAGTTCTTCACTCTTCTGGGAGGAACCTTCTCTTTGGTTCTTGTTTCCACTTATAAACAACAACAACAAATAACACAGTTCTCCAAAACTTCTGGTGGAATTATTATTATTATTATTATTATTATTATTATTATTATTATTATTATTATTATATTTATTGAGCGCTGACCTAGCTTCGAGAAGCAATGGAGTGCTTTACAGAGGTATACAACCATACAGTTACATAACAGAGCACTTTTCAGAGGTAACAACAGACCAGGTACACATCAGGGGTGGGACACAGAGGAGGCGTACAGCTGTACTGGGTGATGGGGTGGAGAAGGGCAGGCAGCATCCAGCGAGTAAGTGGCAGGAGCGTTGATGTGATTGCCTAAGTGTTGAGGCAGAGAGATTCCTCGAAGAGATGAGTCTTTAGTTATTTTCTGAGTTGTAGGAGCATGAGTGCAAGTCTGATGCTGACGGGGCGGAGGTTCCATAGTCTTGGGGCATAGGCAAAGAAGGCTTGTTTTTCTGGTCCTTTTTTTCCAGCAGCACATTTCTAATTTGCATGTGTCCTGGCTTCTGCTGGTGCACTGACCGACGGAGATGCTGAGTTTCTCCCCAAGGTAGCTGGGTGACTTGAGGGTGACTGCCTTATAGATGATGCAGCATGACTTGAAGGTGATTAGTGCGTGCAGTCGGAGCCAGTGTAGGTCGATGAGGGCCCGGATGATGTGCTCACATCTGCGTAAACCCTTGATGAGGCATGTGGCCCTGTGTAGGACAGTTGTCTGGGGCACAAGGGAGGTTGACAGGTGGCCTTCGAGGAATCTGCTTACTCTATATGTAACACAAAAATGCACCTTTCCGGTCTTTTATCAGGCCTGGTTCACTAACCTGCCAGACCTGACTGTAGACTTTCCCAATGGTGTATTAAGTCTGGTTTGCTAATCTGCCAGACTTTATTCCATAGCTTTTGAGTTCCAAAGATATTTGCTCTTACACTGGTTTCCTGTTTTACCTTTTTGTTTTCTCTGGGTCTCCCTGACTGCTTCTGGCCTCCAGCCCACGGGTTATACCTACCTTTGCATTGGTGTGGGTTTTCCACCCTTATATACTTTATTGATGGCCTTTGCCTGTTTCCATTTGGGTTCCAGAACCTGTTGCACAGTGGCAGGGATTTTCCGCTTTCATGTGGGTCTCAGGTCCTGTTTGACTGCCTATGCGGGATCCCTTTTCCTGCTTTACATAGTGTCCATGCGTACAGACCTGGTATACTCTCCTGCCAGGTAATATCTCTCATAGGTTTATTGTCAATGTGCGTGTAAGCATGTATGATTCTGCTGCTATCTCCTTGTGCTCTTTGGGATATGTTTATATGGTTTACAAAGTTTGTATCAAGTTGTACAAGTCCTCTTTTATCCTCTTCTGCTCTTCAGGATATATTCACAAGTTTTTCAGTGTATTCAGCTCCCTCAGTACTCCAACAACCGGTCTAAACCTTTGTCTACGTTTGGGAAGTCTTGTGGTGGTCTTCAATCTCTTCAGGAGGTAGAGTGGAGCTTCTCTGCTGCTGTCGCACTCAGCGTTCTCTTCCTCATGACCCTGCAGGTTGAGACTGTCCCTCATGTCTCTGGCTGCTCACTTCTTGGTTCTTGGTCTGTTTTGCCTGTCTGGCTTCCTTTCCTTCTGCCACCAGCCAGGTCAACCTCCCTGGGAACTCTCAGATAGACACACATTTCTGCGTCCCAGTTTCCACCCTTTATGTTTCCTGCCACAGATCGAGTGTCTCATGCATTGCTACTCCAGAGCTGGCTCTACTGGCTATTGAGTCCTTCTTTACTTTTTATGATTTGAGCTGCCTGTGGAGTGCTTTTACAAGCCCTAACAGAAATCCCCATTCACCTCAAAACCGCATTTCAACATTTCACCCAAAAACAGCTGTGTTGTGCTCTCCCTGGCACACGTGTGGCAAGCTTTGAACACTGCCACAAAAATAATAGCTGAATTTGCTTTATTTCTTTTAAATCATAAGAAAATGACCTACATTCAGAAAGGCTCTACATTAGCTGTTCTGTCATCTGAACAACCCAAGTTGCACACTGCATTCCAGACGGCATTGCATTTTGTTCTTTCTGTCATTTTAAACACTACAAAGTGTGTGCTCCATTGAAATACACCCCTGCGTGCTTTTGTTCATAAGATTGCAGAGAAGTAAGACAATCCATCTCAAGAACAGCATTGTTTTACTGATAAACTACTTGAAGGGCAAAGAATTCTGTTTTTCACTCCCCACGGGTTTTGTTTCCTTTTTAAATGAACCATCACACTCAAATGACAGCAAAGGAAAAAAATAACGTGCTGTTTCTTTTTTTCGTGTCAATATCAAAGAAAGCCTGGGAAGCATCCTTTTGAGTCCATAAATCAACTGTGTATGCAAAATCCCCCAGAAGATTAAGTGAAATGAATATATGGTCTACAGAAACCACATTTGTAAACTTGAAATGCAAGGAAATGAACACACTTGTATATTTTCTCTTCTGAAAACCTGGAAAATGCTGTTTAAAAGTTAAATGACAAATGACAGCTTGTGTTTGCACAGAACGTGATTGAAATGTGGGTGGGGGTTTTGCTATATAATGTACAATATATTTATTCGCCAAGACTTGATTTCCTTTAAAAAAAGAAAAAGAAACTCAGAAACCAGCAGAACTGGTTTTTGGCCCTGGCACTGACTTCAAGGATGCCCTGTCCCCCATGGAAAAAAGTTCCATCCAAGAGTAAACCGGCGCAGAAGGATACCTGAAAGGCCCAAGAGTGTGAAAATGCACTGCCCAGCTAGAATGGTCAGCATCCCTGCAGAAAGGAACAAAGAACCCAATAGGGCTGGTGCATGACTGGGAGGTGCGATTTCCTCCAGCACCAACCCTGAAGGGGTAACTGTAAGAACTTCAAAGGGCATAAAAAACAAACCTTTATTGCAAGCCAGGCCTCCCAAAGACAGTTGGCTGTGAGGGTTTGCAGGACTGCTCACAAAGTAACAAATTCACCCCATTGACTTTAAAGAACTGGTGTACAGTAAGAGATTTTCCCAGCACCCTCAATAAGTAGAAATTTGATATTATGACAGTATTTCATGGGATTTTTAGACAAACAAAAAGAAACAAAAAGAGACCCAGTGCATTTTCCCAGCACTTGGTGAATTTAAACCACCATGAAAGATGCTTTTTGGAGTGAATTATAAATGGCACATATCTGTAATTAAGTGGGAAGATGCAAGATGTTATTGGGAATATGTGGAACCATTGGCAGAATTTGAAACATTATGCTGTGCATAAAAAGGGTGAAAAAGTGCCAAAGGGCGATGCGTCATCACACAGAGTTGGACGATCAGATTGTCCAATTCCCGGTGACATATGGAATCTGCATGTTTAATTCTTATGGTGATGGCTGGTACAGATTTTAAGTTTTGCTCAATAACTCATTTTTGGTAAATGGTAGATTTGTGAGACAAAGAAAGGTCATAAATGCAGACACATAAATGATGTCAGCTCCCCTTAACCAATAAGCCCAGGGAAAGGAGGGGACAATGGGAGACTGCCGCATCCCATCAGATGGGTAAGTCCAGAGTACTCCCCCTAGGTTGTAAAACCGATGATGTAATTTGGCCATATAAGGGGGAGACAGGGAACACAAGGGGCAATCCGCTGAGAAGTCACTGAAACCCATACTTCAAGATCCAGGGAAGCAGAGATACATCCATCTATCCAGATCCAGGCACATACCCCAGAATCCAGGGAGAAAGGAGGGGAGGCAGCTGATCCCATTCAAGCGAGCCAAGTGACCAGATCCCCTCCCTAGCTGTCCAGCATCTCATGCAGGAGAGCCCAGTGACAACCCCTTGGCCCAGCTGTCCCAGTGAACAGTGCCCCTTGGCCCAGCCATCCAAAGTGACCAGATCCCATGGCCTAGCCGTCCAGAGACCTCACTGGCTGTTCTGAACCCCAACCTCAAGCTTGCATTGTAAGTATCACATCACCCAGTGCCTAAATTGCATATCTGGCTCTTTTGACCCTTGCACCCCATTGAAATCCCATTTAAAATCCCAAATGACCAGTATTATCTGTTCACCTTCCATAGACAGATTTGTGTTAGTCTGTGTATGTTAGTGCATTTCTTTTATAAGTCAGTCCATAGTCTGTATAGGTCCTTAGTATTATTAAGTAAATCAATGAATTTCCCCCATTGAAATTCTAGTGCATTATTGTTTCCAATCAAAACCAACAATTTTGTCAGTGTTTTACTAAATATAGCCATTAAAAGATAGCATAAATATAATTAGTCTGTGTGTAACAAAAACGAATTTGCCTGTGTTCTGTGAGCCTTACCCCTGAACTCCAATTGCATCCATCCCATAGAAAACCCCAAAATGTAATCCCAATAAGAGTAACCCCTTCCTCAAGAATCTCACCTGCATATGCCTCTGTTCCTTGTCCTTGAAACCGATTTTTGATTTTGACAACTAAGCCCTTTACTTGGCTGATGTCAGCACCAATCCTATGTGAAACTATATTCCCAGTTGCACAGGTATGTTTTCTTTTGCATTCCTCTCTTTTTCCCAAAATCAATTTTCTTACCTGTGTTCATGTTGCCTTGGTGCCCTGCTCAGTAGTCTGTAAACTTCCTTATCTCTTAAGTGCAGCCACACACATTTCTGTCCTAGCTATCCCATCACAGTTGTAGACAGCTGTGCAAGTAACAAGTAAAATCCGATTATGCTGTGTTGCTTCTAAAATGAGTTTTCATTTTCCTCTTTAGCCTCCCATCTTGCGGTGGTGCACTAAATTCAAAATCCCTCTTCATTCTGACTCCTTGCCACTGCCTTCCATCCACAAAGAGTTTAGTTAGCTGAAGTTGGGGTGACTATTGCAGGGGGAGTGCATAACATGACTGCTATCTGTTATTTAAAAAAATGATTTTGCTAATGTTTTCTATTAAAGATTTACGTACATTTTGTTAGGAGTTGAATTAACTGCAATGTGAGATCTTTGTATTTGTATTGTCACTCCATTGGTTATTGCTGCCAAATTACTTGATTTTTCTCTGATTTTTCATTCTATTTATTTGTATTGTCACCCCATTGGTGACTGCTGCCCCATTGTTTGATTTGCTCTGTTTTTTCATTCTTTGTATTTGTATTGTCACCCCATTGGTGATTGCTGCCGAATTATTTGATTTATTCTGTTTTTTCATTCTTTGTATTTGTATTGTCACCCCATTGGTGACTGCTGCCCAATTATTTGAGTTTGATGGATTTTTCATTGTACCATGAAATTAATAAATATCACATTGTTACACACCGTCCTGCACAGCTGGCTAACCCATTGAAGATAGTGATACTTTTAGGGGCTAGAAAACTATGTTACACTGTAAATGCGCCATCCCAAAACCTATACCCTAGGTATCAAGCCTGTGTTTCAAAATAAAGTATAGTTAACCCTAAACTAGACAAGAGCAGGGTAGAGATGTTTGTCCTTGCATAGATAACTAAACAAAAGAAGAACGCTCTTCATAATGAGCACAGTGGAGATTAACATAGCTAAGCAGCACCTTCTGTCCAAACTATTCATTAGAGGGGAATGGGCAGAGCAGGAACAGGAGGCCTGGCTAGCTAGGATGATGCAACAGATCACCTCCACCTCCATAAGCATGGATGTGTGGCAGGACAATGGCCTGTTACATCAAACCCTGACTGAGTTTATATGACTCAGAACAGCAAAGAGTAGCTGAAGATGGTCCAATTCACTGCCTACATATACCTCCATATGATAGTTATGGAAGGAAAATACCAATAAAGTATAACCTCTGCACAAAACCAGTATAACCTCTTAAATCAAACCCAGAGTGAATTAAAGCAGGTAGAAGAAAAAACGCAAGAGAGACAAGATTCTGAGGTAGAATTAGGAAACCTCATGAAACAGTTAAAAGAAGTGTTGGTAGTACAGCAACAAACCAACTCAGAACAGGAGGCCCATTTAGCTACATTAAATGAAGAGTGTCAGCAAAGGGTTGAAAGCAACAAATAACGTACAACAGTGTCTGCTTAGAGGACATGGACACTTCACAAAAACAGATTGAGAAATTGGACAAGGAGAATAATGAGTTAATCATTAAAGAACTACATTCCCAAGCAGAATTTGACCAGGAATGCCACAAATGAAGTGCCATAAAACAATAGTGGGATGACCTGACTGAACAGATGGGCACCCTGTATCAGGAAAGAGATGCCCTATGTAAGGAAGTGTGCAAATGAAAAACAGACTTACAGAAAAGAGAGTCAGATCTTCAGGAACTGCCTGACCTAAAAACGAGCTATGCAAATGTAATGGGGCACATGAGACAACTATAAGGTGATCCAGAAGAGACCATCCAAGCCAAAAAAGTGCAGGGACAGGAGATGCATCTCCTGCAACACAAATGGTCTGAGTATTCCCAGACAATGTAAGAGGCCCAGAAAAGAAACAAAGCCCTTTGTGATGAGAATAGAGGACTTCAGAGCCAGGTAGCAGCACAAGGGAAGCTAATAGAAGTCTGTCAAGCCCTGATAGCAAAGCACAAGGCTCAGGCCTTTGCCTACCGTCAGGAGATAGGGGCTGAGAAGGAGAAACTTGAGAGGGTAGGAGAAGAGTGTGCTTGGTTAAATCAAACCTTGAAGGACCCCAAACAGTTATAGAGTGTCAGGACAACCCCTGATCACAGTGTGATGCCCTCTGTACCAAGGGCCACCAACACATTTGCCACCTTGTATGCACAAGGCACTGCTGACTTCCAGTCCACCAGTTCACAAGAACCAGAACCATGAGGCAGCCAGACTCAATTAGGCCTATCATGATTGAGCCAGCAGGTCAGCGTCCATCAGAGCTTGATGGACGGGCATCCCTGTTCAGTTTAAAAAATATTATAGCTGATGGATCTGACCTGGAAGACTCCTATTAGGAAAGAATCAGGGAGCTATACTTACAGAAATATCACCTACAAAGGAACCCTTTGGTTCGCTTTGCAGAGAAAAAGAAGTCTAAGTTGAGGCCCCAAAAGAGTATTCTGAAAACATCTACCCAATCAAGGAAATGGGAGGAGTTCTCCACCAACCCTGGAAGCAGGGAGGAGTCAGACAATTACTCCCCTGTGCTAAAGAGGGAGTCCAAGGGTGGCGACACAGAGAGCCCAAAGTACAACAGGAGAGAAGAGACTAGGCCTCATCATCAAATATTCAGTGTGGGTGCATCTGAAGCTATACGACCAGATGATGACATCTTTCAACATTACAAATTATCAGAATTCCATAGAATTTGCAAAATGGACGTTCTTTCCAGAGTACTCCAGCTTCTTTGCTGGGCTGGAAGACCAGAACCAATTAAGGAGGTCCACCTGCAAGGAAGCCATCTTGAAACACTTCTCCACGCACAGAAACCCCCAGGAGGCTCGCAAGGTGGCCTACAACCTCCAGTGTGGAGAGAATCAGCCCTCAAGAGAATTTGTTCAGTAATTAAAATGGACATTCGCACAAACCACTGGGCAGGTGCCGACAAATAATAGGGAATTTATAAATACCTATTTACATGCACTCCCAAAATACATCAATACACAATTGGTAAGGGATTTCCATGATGACAGGACCCTGCACTGTGTAATGGAGCAAACTACCCGGATCAACAAGGTCCAAAAGCCTGTAGAAAACAATCATCCCAAAAACCCCAAACAAAGCAACACCCGCACTGCTGCCAAGGTGGCGGAGGTGAAGGTTACCCTCATTTTGGATCTAGAAAATGGGGGGGCCTAAAAATACACCTGAAGGGGTAACTGTAAGAACTTCAAAGGGCATAAAAAACAAACCTTTATTGCAAGCCAGGCCTCACAAAGACAGTTGGCTGTGAGGGTTTGCAGGACTGCCCACAAAGTAACAAATTCACCCCATTGACTTTAAAGAACTGGTGTACATTAAGACATTTTCCCAGCACCCTCAATAAGTAGAAATTTGATATTATGACAGTATTTCATGGGATTTTTAGACAAACAAAAAGAGACCCAGTGCATTTTCCCAGCACTTGGTGAACTGAAACCACCATGAAAGATGCTTTTTGGAGTGAATTATAAATGGCACAAATCTGTAATTAAGTGGGAAGATGCAAGATGTTATTGGGAATATGTGGAGCCATTGGCAGAATTTGAAACATTATGCTGTGCATAAAAAGGGTGAAAAAGTGCCAAAGGGCGATGCGTCATCACACAGAGTTGGACGATCAGATTGTCCAATTCCCGGTGACATATGGAATCTGCATGTTTAATTCTTATGGTGATGGCTGGTACAGATTTGAAGTTTTGCTCAATAACTCATTTTTGGTAAATGGTAGATTTGTGAGACAAAGAAAGGTCATAAATGCAGACACATAAATGATGTCAGCTCCCCTTAACCAATAAGCCCAGGGAAAGGAGGGGGCAATGGGAGACTGCCGCATCCCATCAGATGGGTAAGTCCAGAGTACTCCCCCTAGGTTGTAAAACCGATGATGTAATTTGGCCATATAAGGGGGAGACAGGGATCACAAGGGACAATCCACTGAGAAGCCACTGAAACCCATACTTCAAGATCCAGGGAAGCAGAGATACATCCATCTATCCAGATCCAGGCACATACCCCAGAATCCAGGGAGAAAGGAGGGGAGGCAGCTGATCCCATTCAAGCGAGCCAAGTGACCAGATCCCCTCCCTAGCTGTCCAGCATCTCATGCAGGAGAGCCCAGTGACCAACCCCTTGGCCCAGCTGTCCCAGTGAACAGTGCCCTTTGGCCCAGCCATCCAAAGTGACCAGATCCCATGGCCTAGCCGTCGAGAGACCTCACTGGCTGTTCTGAACCCCATCCTCAAGCTTGCATTGTAAGTATCACATCACCCAGTCCCTAAATTGCATATCTGGCTCTTTTGACCCTTGCACCCCATTGAAATCCCATTTAAAATCCCAAATGACCAGTATTATCTGTTCACCTTCCATAGACAAATTTGTGTTAGCCTGTGTATGTTAGTGCATTTCTTTTATAAGTCAGTCCATAGTCTGTATAGGTCCTTAGTATTATTAAGTAAATCAATGAATTTCCCCCATTGAAATTCTAGTGCATTATTGTTTCCAATCAAAACCAACAATTTTGTCAGTGTTTTACTAAATATAGCCATTAAAAGATAGCATAAATATAATTAGTCTGTGTGTAACAAAAACGAATTTGCCTGTGTTCTGTGAGCCTTACCCCTGAACTCCAATTGCATCCATCCCATAGAAAACCCCAAAATGTAATCCCAATAAGAGTAACCCCTTCCTCAAGAATCTCACCTGCATATGCCTCTGTTCCTTGTCCTTGAAACCGATTTTTGATTTTGACAACTAAGCCCTTTACTTGGCTGATGTCAGCACCAATCCTATGTGAAACTATATTCCCAGTTGCACAGGTATGTTTTCTTTTGCATTCCTCTCTTTTTCCCAAAATCAATTTTCTTACCTGTGTTCATGTTGCCTTTGTGCCCTGCTCAGTAGTCTGTAAAGTTCCTTATCTCTTAAGTGCAGCCACACACATTTCTGTCCTAGCTATCCCATCACAGTTGTAGACAGCTGTGCAAGTAACAAGTAAAATCCGATTATGCTGTGTTGCTTCTAAAATGAGTTTTCATTTTCCTCTTCAGCCTCCCATCTTGCGGTGGTGCACTAAATTCAAAATCCCTCTTCAATCTGACTCCTTGCCACTGCCTTCCATCCAAAAAGAGTTTAGTTAGCTGAAGTTGGGGTGACTATTGCAGGGGGAGTGCATAACATGACTGCTATCTGTTATTTAAAAAAATGATTTTGCTAATGTTTTCTATTAAAGATTTACGTACATTTTGTTAGGAGT
Source organism: Ambystoma mexicanum (assembly GCF_040938575.1). Taxonomy (NCBI): domain Eukaryota; kingdom Metazoa; phylum Chordata; class Amphibia; order Caudata; family Ambystomatidae; genus Ambystoma; species Ambystoma mexicanum. The sequence goes on along the minus strand of NC_090935.1, from coordinate 1,393,682,716 downwards.
TGAATTAACTGCAATGTGAGATCTGTGTATTTGTATTGTCACTCCATTGGTTATTGCTGCCAAATTACTTGATTTTTCTCTGATTTTTCATTCTATTTATTTGTATTGTCACCCCATTGGTGACTGCTGCCCCATTGTTTGATTTGCTCTGTTTTTTCATTATTTGTATTGTCACCCCATTGGTGATTGCTGCCGAATTATTTGATTTATTCTGTTTTTTCATTCTTTGTATTTGTATTGTCACCCCATTGGTGACTGCTGCCCAATTATTTGAGTTTGATGGATTTTTCATTGAACCATGAAATTAATAAATATCACATTGTTACACACCGTCCTGCACAGCAGGCTAACCCATTGAAGATAGTGATACTTTTAGGGGCTAGAAAACTATGTTACACTGTAAATGCGCCATCCCAAAACCTATACCCTAGGTATCAAGCCTGTGTTTCAAAATAAAGTATAGTTAACCCTAAACTAGACAAGAGCAGAGTAGAGATGTTTGTCCTTGCATAGATAACTAAACAAAAGAAGAACACTCTTCATAATGAGCACAGTGGAGATTAACATAGCTAAGCAGCACCTTCTGTCCAAACTATTCATTAGAGGGGAATGGGCAAAGCAGGAACAGGAGGCCTGGCTAGCTAGGATGATGCAACAGATCACCTCCACCTCCATAAGCATGGATGTGTGGCAGGACAATGGCCTGTTACATCAAACCCTGACTGAGTTTATATGACTCAGAACAGCAAAGAGTAGCTGAAGATGGTCCAATTCACTGCCTACATATACCTCCATATGATAGTTATGGAAGGAAAATACCAATAAAGTATAACCTCTGCACAAAACCAGTATAACCTCTTAAATCAAACCCAGAGTGAATTAAAGCAGGTAGAAGAAAAAACGCAAGAGAGACAAGATTCTGAGGTAGAATTAGGAAACCTCATGAAACAGTTAAAAGAAGTGTTGGTAGTACAGCAACAAACCAACTCAGAACAGGAGGCCCAATTAGCTACATTAAATGAAGAGTGTCAGCAAAGAGTTGAAAGCAACAAATAACGTACAACAGTGTCTGCTTAGAGGACATGGACACTTCACAAAAACAGATTGAGAAATTGGACAAGGAGAATAATGAGTTAATCATTAAAGAAGTACATTCCCAAGCAGAATTTGACCAGGAATGCCAGAAATGAAGTGCCATAAAACAATAGTGGGATGACCTGACTGAACAGATGGGCACCCTGTATCAGGAAAGAGATGCCCTATGTAAGGAAGTGTGCAAATGAAAAACAGACTTACAGAAAAGAGAGTCAGATCTTCAGGAACTGCCTGACCTAAAAACGAACTATGCAAATGTAATGGGGCACATGAGACAACTATAAGGTGATCCAGAAGAGACCATCCAAGCCAAAAAAGTGCAGGGACAGGAGATGCATCTCCTGCAACACAAATGGTCTGAATATTCCCAGACAATGTAAGAGGCCCAGAAAAGAAACAAAGCCCTTTGTGATGAGAATAGAGGACTTCAGAGCCAGGTAGCAGCACAAGGGAAGCTAATAGAAGTCTGTCAAGCCCTGATAGCAACGCACAAGGCTCAGGCCTTTGCCTACCGTCAGGAGATAGGGGCTGAGAAGGAGAAACTTGAGAGGGTAGGAGAAGAGTGTGCTTGGTTAAATCAAACCTTGAAGGACCCCAAACAGTTATAGAGTGTCAGGACAACCCCTGATCACAGTGTGATGCCCTCTGTACCAAGGGCCACCAACACATTTGCCACCTTGTATGCACAAGGCACTGCTGACTTCCAGTCCACCAGTTCACAAGAACCAGAACCATGAGGCAGCCAGACTCAATTAGGCCTATCATGATTGAGCCAGCAGGTCAGCGTCCATCAGAGCTTGATGGACGGGCGTCCCTGTTCAGTTTAAAAAATATTATAGCTGTTGGATCTGACCTGGAAGACTTCTATTAGGAAAAAATCAGGGAGCTATACTTACAGAAATATCACCTACAAAGGAACCCTTTGGTTCGCTTTGCAGAGAAAAAGAAGTCTAAGTTGAGGCCCCAAAAGAGTATTCTGAAAACATCTACCCAATCAAGGAAATGGGAGGAGTTCTCCACCAACCCTGGAAGCAGGGAGGAGTCAGACAATTACTCCCCTGTGCTAAAGAGGGAGTCAAAGGGTGGCGACACAGAGAGCCCAAAGCACAACAGGAGAGAAGAGAGTAGGCCTCATCATTCTGGGAGAGACTCCCAAGCTCAAAGAATTAGGGAGCGCCTAGAGGATAGCGAGGGGACCTCAAATAGCAGCAGCTCTGAGTCTGAGGGTGTATGGACTCAGGTACAGGGGAAAAAGAAGGCTGCCAATCAAAAGAAAACTCTGGTGAAAGACCCTATTAGACAGATTAAAGCTATTAGACGTTTCATGACTTTGTACCATAAAAATGCCAAATATTCAGTCTGGGTGCATCTGAAGCTATACGACCAGATGATGACATCTTTCAACATTACAAATTATCAGAATTCCATAGAATTTGCAAAATGGACGTTCTTTCCAGAGTACTCCAGCTTCTTTGCTGGGCTGGAAGACCAGAACCATTCAAGGAGGTCCACCTGCAAGGAGGCCATCTTGAAACACTTCTCCACGCACAGAAACCCCCAGGAGGCTCGCAAGGTGGCCTACAACCTCCAGTGTGGAGAGAATCAGCCCTCAAGAGAATTTGTTCAGTAATTAAAATGGACATTCGCACAAACCACTGGGCAGGTGCCCACAAATAATAGGGAATTTATAAATACCTATTTGCATGCACTCCCAAAATACATCAAGACACAATTGGTAAGGGATTTCCATGATGACAGGATCCTGCACTGTGTAATGGAGCAAACTACCCGGATCAACAAGGTCCAAAAGCCTGTAGAAAACAATCATCCCAAAAACCCCAAACAAACCAACACCTGCACTGCTGCCAAGGTGGCGGAGGTGAAGGTTACCCTCATTTTGGATCTAGAAAATGGGGGGGCCTAAAAATACACCTTCCCAGAACCAACCAAATCAGAGGCAGACAAGACCCTCTAACAAATCACAAACAGGTGGTAGTCAGGCAGGGTACCCCACAAATGTGCTCCCTAACTCTGCCAGTTACATCAGCCCTAGGTATAAGGGCAACAGACCCATCTTGGGGTATGTGTGGACTCTCCCAGCCCAAGGACAACCCTCCTTACTCTCCCAGCTTGCAGGAGTCTACTCCACCAAATCAGGGAGAGGGGAGGCCAAGGGTGGAGGGCTACCAGGGAAACCTTCAGTACCCAGGTTATTCCCGGAAAGAGGATAGTTACCCTTCCCGCGAACAACCCAGATTTGATACAAGACCCCCGTAACAGCCAGAGCGGGTGTCCCAACTGGAGCGCCAGGACCTGAGTCACATGTTGAGGGCTAAGCAGAAGCCTCAGATGAACATGGCGGCTCAGAACAGCTCGAATCCAGGGTCTGGCACCCCGGAAACAATGACAGGGGTAAAATCCAGACAACCAACCATTTCTAGAGGAGGAGGTGGCACAGGAGGAAGGGGGATGCAAAGCCTTAGAGGAAGCTTCCTTCCTCACCCATTAAAAGCCCTTGGACCCCCGGAACCGGAACTTAAAACTCCTAGCCCCAAAAAACTGCAACCTAGGGAACAGAGGGTGGGTAGGAGAAACAAAGAGACAAAGAAGACCCATTTTGTGGAGGAAGTCAGTGTCCTCCAGTTTGAAGGGGAAGAATGTTTGGAGGATTCTGGGAAGAAAGTCTTCTCTTTCAAGGATGGGGGAGTTCCTTCCAAAGAAAAATGGGTCCAAAACATCATAACACAGACTGAGTAGGTATGGGGACTGACTCAGAATCGCCCATCCCTGAACCCCAGAAATGTCATCCTGAGAACTTAACAATGACTGAGGGATGCACCTCACAAACCAATTCTATTGACTCTCTCCAAGACAAGGAGGACAGCACAGAATCAGAGGAGAAAGGGGATTCCAGATTCCCCAAACCAATTCCAGTGAATGTCTCCAAGAAGGGGGTGGGGGCAGCACAGAATCAGAGGAAAAAGGGGATTCCCAGATTCCCCAAACCAATTCTAGTGACTGGCTCCAAGAAGAGGGGGACAGCACAGAATCAGAGGAAAAAAGGGTATTACCAGACTCCACAAACCAATTCTAGTGACTGTCTCCAAGAAAAGGGGGACAGTACAGGATCAGAGGAAACAGGGGATTCCCAAATCCCCCTAATCAATCCAACTGACTGTCCCCAGGAAAAGAGGGTAAGCACTGAGTCAAGAGAGAAAGGGGAGCCCGAAACTCCCCAAATTTCAGAATGCCAAATTTCATTTAAAGAGTCCCAAACTCTGACACAGTAAACTGCCCAAGATCCCACGGTGTCGGAATCTACAGTAAAAAAGTTCACCACCCAGCTTGCCCAAAATGCCAATTTCGTTTGCCCCTTGGAGGAGAAAGAAGGTAGGTTTTATGCTCCTGTCCGGGTGCAAGGGAAATTTGCAGTTTTAGCAATGGTGCACACCGGATCCCAAGACACTCTTCTGTCCAAAAGGGCCTTTGAGCAGCTTAATTCAGGAAGGGGGAGAGACATCAAATTCCCCTCACCCCTCTTCCTGGACAACTCCAGAACTACGACGGGAATGAAATTCCTGTCAAGGGGACTGCAGATCTGGAGATTAAACGTGGGCAACAAAAGTGAAACAACTGGTCATAGTTGTGACTCCAGAGGGGACACCCTGTCTGTTAGGGATGACCTCCTTCTGAGGTTGTCTCCCCTGATAGACTGTGTGAACAAGGTCCTCCGGGCTCGGGCTAAACGGCCAATAAAATTAAAACAGAGCACCAACTATGTCAGTCAAAATGGCACATGCCACATGGTTGAACAGCGATCTGACCAAGTTGACTTCCATTTTCAGAACAATCAAATACCAGACATTACTGTAATTACTGTAGGACAATAAACTGCTGATGAGAACTTCTCCCCATTCCTGAAAATCAACTTTCCTTCCAGTTTCAAGTGGCATTCCGCATTGGAAGGAAATACCTTGAAATTATATACTGATTCACAATTTGGAAAACCAAGTCCATGATAAAAAGTGATGAAAACCAGCTCAAAGCTCGGCTGATGTTCAGAAAAAGGGTGAACAGCTGTTCCTCCCCATTCAGGTAAATGAGCGGGGGAGCCTGTTCTCACCACAGTAGGCCTGAATAGTGAGGAAAGCTTCATCAACTAAGGGTTATTCAGGAAACTCCCAAAAGTTCAGACCATTCCCACTGTTGGGTCGATTTATCAGTGGGTATGGGGCCTGGAAATTCCCTATTCCAAACATCTCCTACTTAGCAGTTGTATGCTAAACATTTCTATTTCTGGTAAAAGTATAGAGCATAATTGTTGGATTTTGCGAGGTGTTCCCTCTCCCTTCTACCTAGACAGTAACATCCTCAACCAATTCGTAATTAACTTGGATCTCATTAATTGCCAAGCTCGGTCCCAACTGGAGGGTAACCCCAAGAGCCTTGGCAATCCTGAAAAAAGCCTTCCGGTCAGCCCCATTGCTAGCGTAGGCAGTTGAAGCTCGAAAGTGGAGCAGAGGTCACCCTCCCAGGCCTGGCACGACAGTGCACCATCCCATAAACATTAAGAGAGTAGGACTTATGGCTGATTAGACAACAGGGAGTATTTCTATTTGATGTTATTGTAAAAATCAAACAAAGATGTATAAAAGTCAAGTTGCTGACTGTGTTCTGTGGAGTAACTTACTTGGTGTGATTTTAAAAATAAGAAAGATCCCTATCAGAAACAGTAAACTGTAATCATGGTTCCACTGTTGTAAATCTTCCAGGAATACTGTCATCGAAAAATCCTAAAACTTGTTTTTATCTATCTTCTATTAGATAACTAATATCATTACCTCCTAGCCTGGCGAGGATCACCCCGGGGACCTGGAAGGGTAGGAAGGAAAGAGGATGCATCTCCATACCTTCCATCAGGAAGACGGAAGGGAATCCTGGAAGGCCGCTCCCTGATGAAGGAGAATTCTGCCAAATTAACCCCACCCTGCCCTACTCTCCCTCAACAAAAAGTCACAGAAGAGCAGGGGGGGTCGGTGGGGTGCATTTACAAGTCCTAACAGAAATCCCCTTCACCTCAAAACCGTATTTCAACATTTCACCCAGAAACGGCTGTGTTGTGTTCTCCCTGACACATGTGTGGCAAGCTTTGAACACTGCCAAATAAAGAATGGCTGCATTTGCTTTATTTCTTTTAAATCATAATAAAACGACCTACATTCAGAATGGCTCCACATTGGCTGTTCTGTAATCTGAAGAACCCAAGTTGCACACTGCATTCCAGAGAGCATTGCATTTTGTTTGTTCTGTCATTTTAAACACTACAATGTGTGCGCTCCATTGAAATACCACCCTGCATGCTTTACTTAATCAGATTGCCAAGAAGAAAGGCAATCCATCTCAAGAGCAGCATTGTTTTACTGATAAAGTACTTGAAGGGCAAAGAATTCTGTTTTTCACTCCCCACGGCTTTTGTTTCCTTTTTAAATGAACCATCACACTCAAATGACAGCAAAGGAAAAAAATAACGTGCTGTTTCTTTTTTTCGTGTCAATATCAAAGAAAGCCTGGGAAGCATCCTTTTGAGTCCATAAATCAACTGTGTATGCAAAATCCCCCAGAAGATTAAGTGAAATGAATATATGGTCTACAGAAACCACATTTGTAAACTTGAAATGCAAGGAAATGAACACACGTGTGTATTTTCTCTTCTGAAAACCGGGAAAATGCTGTTTAAAAGTTAAATGACAAATGACAGCTTGTGTTTGCACAGAACGTGATTGAAATGTGGGTGGGGGTTTTGCTATATAATGTACAATATATTTATTCGCCAAGACTTGATTTCCTTTAAAAAAAGAAAAAGAAACTCAGAAACCAGCAGAACTGGTTTTTGGCCCTGGCACTGACTTCAAGGATGCCCTGTCCCCCATGGAAAAAAGTTCCATCCATGAGTAAACCGGCGCAGAAGGATACCTGAAAGGCCCAAGAGTGTGAAAATTCACTGCCCCGCTAGAATGGTCAGCATCCCTGCAGAAAAGAACAAAGAACCCAATAGGGCTGGTGCATGACTGGGAGGTGCGATTTCCTCCAGCACCAACCCTGAAGGGATAACTGTAAGAACTTCAAAGGGCATAAAAACAAACCTTTATTGCAAGCCAGGCCTCACAAAGACAGTTGGCTGTGAGGGTTTGCAGGACTGCCCACAAAGTAACAAATTCACCCCATTGACTTTAAAGAACTGGTGTAGATTAAGGCATTTTCCCAGCACCCTCAATAAGTAGAAATTTGATATTTTGACAGTATTTCATGGGATTTTTAGACAAACAAAAAGAGACCCAGTGCATTTTCCCAGCACTTGGTGAACTGAAACCACCATGAAAGATGCTTTTTGGAATGAATTATAAATGGCACAAATCTGTAATTAAGTGGGAAGATGCAAGATGTTATTGGGAATATGTGGAGCCATTGGCAGAATTTGAAACATTATGCTGTGCATAAAAAGGGTGAAAAAGTGCCAAAGGGCAATGCGTCATCACACAGAGTTGGACGATCAGATTGTCCAATTCCCGGTGACATATGGAATCTGCATGTTTAATTCTTATGGTGATGGCTGGTACAGATTTGAAGTTTTGCTCAATAACTCATTTTTGGTAAATGGTAGATTTGTGAGACAAAGAAAGGTCATAAATGCAGACACATAAATGATGTCAGCTCCCCTTAACCAATAAGCCCAGGGAAAGGAGGGGACAATGGGAGACTGCCGCATCCCATCAGATGGGTAAGTCCAGAGTACTCCCCCTAGGTTGTAAAACCGATGATGTAATTTGGCCATATAAGGGGGAGACAAGGAACACAAGGGACAATCCACTGACAAGCCACTGAAACCCATACTTCAAGATCCAGGGAAGCAGAGATACATCCATCTATCCAGATCCAGGCACATACCCCAGAATCCAGGGAGAAAGGAGGGGAGGCAGCTGATCCCATTCAAGCGAGCCAAGTGACCAGATCCCCTCCCTAGCTGTCCAGCATCTCATGCAGGAGAGCCCAGTGACAACCCCTTGGCCCAGCTGTCCCAGTGAACAGTGCCCCTTGGCTCAGCCATCCAAAGTGACCAGATCCCATGGCCTAGCCGTCCAGAGACCTCACTGGCTGTTCTGAACCCCATCCTCAAGCTTGCATTGTAAGTATCACATCACCCAGTCCCTAAATTGCATATCTGGCTCTTTTGACCCTTGCACCCCATTGAAATCCCATTTAAAATCCCAAATGACCAGTATTATCTGTTCACCTTCCATAGACAGATTTGTGTTAGCCTGTGTATGTTAGTGCATTTCTTTTATAAGTCAGTCCATAGTCTGTATAGGTCCTTAGTATTATTAAGTAAATCAATAAATTTCCCCCTTTGAAATTCTAGTGCATTATTGTTGCCATTCAAAACCAACAATTTTGTCAGTGTTTTACTAAATATAGCCATTAAAAGATAGCATAAATATAATTAGTCTGTGTGTAACAAAAACGAATTTGCCTGTGTTCTGTGAGCCTTACCCCTGAACTCCAATTGCATCCATCCCATAGAAAACCCCAAAATGTAATCCCAGTAAGAGTAACCCCTTCCTCAAGAATCTCACCTGCATATGCCTCTGTTCCTTGTCCTTGAAACCGATTTTTGATTTTGACAACTAAGCCCTTTACTTGGCTGATGTCAGCACCAATCCTATGTGAAACTATATTCCCAGTTGCACAGGTATGTTTTCTTTTGCATTCCTCTCTTTTTCCCAAAATCAATTTTCTTACCTGTGTTCATGTTGCCTTGGTGCCCTGCTCAGTAGTCTGTAAACTTCCTTATCTCTTAAATGCAGCCACAAACATTTCTGTCCTAGCTATCCCATCACAGTTGTAGACAGCTGTGCAAGTAACAAGTAAAATCCGATTATGCTGTGTTGCTTCTAAAATGAGTTTTCATTTTCCTCTTTAGCCTCCCATCTTGCGGTGGTACACTAAATTCAAAATCCCTCTTCATTCTGACTCCTTGCCACTGCCTTCCATCCACAAAGAGTTTAGTTAGCTGAAGTTGGGGTGACTATTGCAGGGGGAGTGCATAACATGACTGCTATCTGTTATTTAAAAAAATGATTTTGCTAATGTTTTCTATTAAAGATTTACGTACATTTTGTTAGGAGTTGAATTAACTGCAATGTGAGATCTTTGTATTTGTATTGTCACTCCATTGGTTATTGCTGCCAAATTATTTGATTTTTCTTTGATTTTTCATTCTATTTATTTGTATTGTCACCCCATTGGTGACTGCTGCCCAATTGTTTGATTTGCTCTGTTTTTTCATTCTTTGTATTTGTATTGTCACCCCATTGGTGATTGCTGCCGAATTATTTGATTTATTCTGTTTTTTCATTCTTTGTATTTGTATTGTCACCCCATTGGTGACTGCTGCCCAATTATTTGAGTTTGATGGATTTTTCATTGAACCATGAAATTAATAAATATCACATTGTTACACACCGTCCTGCACAGCAGGCTAACCCATTGAAGATAGTGATACTTTTAGGGGCTAGAAAACTATGTTACACTGTAAATGCGCCATCCCAAAACCTATACCCTAGGTATCAAGCCTGTGTTTCAAAATAAAGTATAGTTAACCCTAAACTAGACAAGAGCAGGGTAGAGATGTTTGTCCTTGCATAGATAACTAAACAAAAGAAGAACGCTCTTCATAATGAGCACAGTGGAGATTAACATAGCTAAGCAGCACCTTCTGTCCAAACTATTCATTAGAGGGGAATGGGCAGAGCAGGAACAGGAGGCCTGGCTAGCTAGGATGATGCAACAGATCACCTCCACCTCCATAAGCATGGATGTGTGGCAGGACAATGGCCTGTTACATCAAACCCTGACTGAGTTTATATGACTCAGAACAGCAAAGAGTAGCTGAAGATGGTCCAATTCACTGCCTACATATACCTCCATATGATAGTTATGGAAGGAAAATACCAATAAAGTATAACCTCTGCACAAAACCAGTATAACCTCTTAAATCAAACCCAGAGTGAATTAAAGCAGGTAGAAGAAAAAACGCAAGAGAGACAAGATTCTGAGGTAGAATTAGGAAACCTCATGAAACAGTTAAAAGAAGTGTTGGTAGTACAGCAACAAACCAACTCAGAACAGGAGGCCCAATTAGCTACATTAAATGAAGAGTGCCAGCAAAGGGTTGAAAGCAACAAATAACGTACAACAGTGTCTGCTTAGAGGACATGGACACTTCACAAAAACAGATTGAGAAATTGGACAAGGAGAATAATGAGTTAATCATTAAAGAAGTACATTCCCAAGCAGAATTTGACCAGGAAGGCCAGAAATGAAGTGCCATAAAACAATAGTGGGATGACCTGACTGAACAGATGGGCACCCTGTATCAGGAAAGAGATGCCCTATGTAAGGAAGTGAGCAAATGAAAAACAGACCTACAGAAAAGAGAGTCAGATCTTCAGGAACTGCCTGACATAAAAACGAACTATGCAAATGTAATGGGGCACATGTGACAACTATAAGGTGATCCAGAAGAGACCATCCAAGCCAAAAATGTGCAGGGACAGGAGATGCATCTCCTGCAACACAAATGGTCTGAGTATTCCCAGACAATGTAAGAGGCCCAGAAAAGAAACAAGGCCCTTTGTGATGAGAATAGAGGACTTCAGAGCCAGGTAGCAGCACAAGGGAAGCTAATAGAAGTCTGTCAAGCCCTGATAGCAAAGCACAAGGCTCAGGCCTTTGCCTACGTTAGGAGATAGGGGCTGAGAAGGAGAAACTTGAGAGGGTAGGAGAAGAGTGTGCTTGGTTAAATCAAACCTTGAAGGACCCCAAACAGTTATAGAGTGTCAGGACAACCCCTGATCACAGTGTGATGCCCTCTGTACCAAGGGCCACCAACACATTTGCCACCTTGTATGCACAAGGCACTGCTGACTTCCAGTCCACCAGTTCACAAGAACCAGAACCATGAGGCAGCCAGACTCAATTAGGCCTATCATGATTGAGCCAGCAGGTCAGCGTCCATCAGAGCTTGATGGACGGGCGTCCCTGTTCAGTTTAAAAAATATTATAGCTGATGGATCTGACCTGGAAGACTCCTATTAGGAGAAAATCAGGGAGCTATACTAACAGAAATATCACCTACAAAGGAACCCTTTGGTTCGCTTTGCAGAGAAAAAGAAGTCTGAGTTGAGGCCCCAAAAGAGTATTCTGAAAACATCTACCTAATCAAGGAAATGGGAGGAGTTCTCCACCAACCCTGGAAGCAGGGAGGAGTCAGACAATTACTCCCCTGTGCTAAAGGGGGAGTCCAAGGGTGGTGACCCAGAGAGCCCAAAGCACAACAGGGGAGAAGAGACTAGGCCTCATCATTCTGGGAGAGACTCCCAAGCTCAAATAATTAGGGAGCGCCTAGAGGATAGCGAGGGGACCTCAAATAGCAGCAGCTCTGAGTCTGAGGGTGTATGGACTCAGGTACAGGGGAAAAAGAAGGCTGCCAATCAAAAGAAAACTCTGGTGAAAGACCCTATTAGACAGATTAAAGGTATTAGACGTTTCATGACTTTGTACCATAAAAATGCCAAATATTCAATATGGGTGCATCTGAAGCTATACGACCAGATGATGGCATCTTTCAACATTACAAATTATCAGAATTCCATAGAATTTGCAAAATGGACGTTCTTTCCAGAGTACTCCAGCTTCTTTGCTGGGCTGGAAGACCAGAACCATTCAAGGAGGTCCACCTGCCAGGAGGCCATCTTGAAACACTTCTCCACGCACAGAAACCCCCAGGAGGCTCGCAAGGTGGCCTACAACCTTCAGTGTGGAGAGAATCAGCCCTCAAGAGAATTTGTTCAGTAATTAAAATGGACATTCGCACAAACCACTGGGCAGGTGCCCACAAATAATAGGGAATGTATAAATACCTATTTACATGCACTCCCAAAATACATCAAGACACAATTGGTAAGGGATTTCCATGATGACAGGACCCTGCACTGGGTAATGGAGCAAACTACCCGGATCGACGAGGTCCAAAAGCCTGTAGAAAACAATCATCCCAAAAACCCCAAACAAACCAACACCCGCACTGCTGCCAAGGGGGCAGAGGTGAAGGTTACCCTCATTTTGGATCTAGAAAATGGGGGGACCTAAAAATACACCTTCCCAGAACCAACCAAATCAGAGGCAGACAAGACCCTCTAACCAATCACAAACAGGTGGTAGTCAGGCAGGGTACCCCACAAATGTGCTCCCTAACTCTGCCAGTTACATCAGCCCTAGGTATAAGGGCAACAGACCCATCTTGGGGTATGTGTGGACTCTCCCAGCCCAAGGACAACCCTCCTTACTCTCCCAGCTTGCAGGAGTCTACTCCACCAAATCAGGGAGAGGGGAGGCCAAGGGTGGAGGGCTACCAGGGAAACCTTCAGTACCCAGGTTATTCCCGGAAAAAGGATAGTTACCCTTCCCGCGAACAACCCAGATTTGACACAAGACCCCCGTACCAGCCAGAGCGGGTGTCCCAACTGGAGCGCCAGGTCCAGAACCTAACTCAAGACCTGAGTCGCATGTTGAGGGCTAAGCAGAACCCTCAGATGAACATGGCGGCTCAGAACAGCTCGAATCCAGGGTCTGGCACCCCGGAAACAATGACAGGGGGAAAATCCAGACAACCAACCATTTCTAGAGGAGGAGGAGGCACAGGAGGAAGCGGGATGCAAAGCCTTAGAGGAAGCTTCCTTCCTCACCCATTAAAAGCCCCTGGACCCCCGGAACCGGAACTTAAAACTCCTAGCCCCAAAAAACTGCAACCTAGGGAACAGAGGGTGGGTAGGAGAAACAAAAGAGACAAAGAAGACCCATTTTGTGGAGGAAGTCAGTGTCCTCCAGTTTGAAGGGGAAGAATGTTTGGAGGATTCTGGGAAGAAAGTCTTCTCTTTCAAGGATGGGGGAGTTCCTTCCAATGAAAAATGGGTCCAAAACATCATAACACAGACTGGGTAGGTATGGGGACTGACTCAGAATCGCCCATCCCTGAACCCCAGAAATGTCATCCTGAGAACTTAACAATGACTGAGGGATTCGCCTCACAAACCAATTCTATTGACTCTCTCCAAGACAAGGAGGACAGCACAGAATCAGAGGAGAAAGGGGATTCCAGATTCCCCAAACCAATTCCAGTGAATGTCTCCAAGAAGAGGGGGATAGCACAGAATCAGAGGAAAAAGGGGATTCCCAGATTCCCAAAACAAATTCTAGTGACTGTCTCCAAGAAGGGGGTGGGGGCAGCACAGAATCAGAGGAAAAAGGGGATTCCCAGATTCCCCAAACCAATTCTAGTGACTGGCTCCAAGAAGAGGGGGACAGCACAGAATCAGAGGAAAAAAGGGTATTACCAGATTCCACAAACCAATTCTAGTGACTGTCTCCAAGAAAAGGGGGACAGTACAGGATCAGAGGAAACAGGGGATTCCCAAATCCCCCTAATCAATCCAACTGACTGTCCCCAGGAAAAGAGGGTAAGCACTGAGTCAAGAGAGAAAGGGGAGCCCGAAACTCCCCAAATTTCAGAATGCCAAATTTCATTTACAGAGTCCCAAACTCTGACACAGTAAACTGCCCAAGATCCCACGGTGTCGGAATCTACAGTAAAAAAGTTCACCACCCAGCTTGCCCAAAATGCCAATTTCGTTTGCCCCTTGGAGGAGAAAGAAGGTAGGTTTTATGCTCCTGTCCGGGTGCAAGGGAAATTTGCAGTTTTAGCACTGGTGCACACCGAATCCCAAGACACTCTTCTGTCCAAAAGGGCCTTTGAGCAGCTTAATTCAGGAAGGGGGAGAGACATCAAATTCCCCTCACCCCTCTTCCTGGACAACTCCAGAACTACGACGGGAATGAAATTCCCATCAAGGGGACTGAGGATCTGGAGATTAAACGTGGGTAACAAAAGTGAAACAACCGGTCATAGTTGTGACTTCAGAGGGGACACCCTGTCTATTAGGGATGACCTCCTTCTGAGGTTGTCTCCCCTGATAGACTGTGTGAACAAGGTCCTCCGGACTCGGGCTAACCGGACAATAAAATTAAAACAGAGCACCAACTATGTCAGTCAAAATGGCACATGCCACATGGTTGAACAGCGATCTGACCAATTTGACTTCCATTTTCAGAACAATCAAGTACCAGACATTACTGTAGTTACTGTAGGACAATAAACTGCTGATGAGAACTTCTCCACATTCCTGAAAATTAACTTTCCTTCCAGTTTCAAGTGGCATTCCGCATTGGAAGGAAATACCTTGAAATTATATACTGATTCACAATTTGGAAAACCAAGTCCCATGATAAAAAGTGATGAAAACCAGCTCAAAGCTCGGCTGATGTTCAGAAAAGGGGTGAACAGCTGTTCCTCCCAATTCAGGTAAATGAGCGGGGGAGCCTGTTCTCGCCACAGTAGGCCTGAATAGTGAGGAAAGCTTCATCAACTAAGGGTTATTCAGGAAACTCCCAAAAGTTCAGACCATTCCCACTGTTGGGTCGGTTTATCAGTGGGTATGGGGCCTGGAAATTCCCTATTCCAAACATCTCCTGCTTAGCAGTTGTATGCTAAACATTTCTATTTCTGGTAAAAGCATAGAGCATAATTGTTGGATTTTGCGAGGTGTTCCCTCTCCCTTCTACCTAGACAGTAACATTCTCAACCAATTCGCAATTAATTTGGATCTCATTAATTGCCAAGCTCGGTCCCAACTGGAGGCTAACCCCAAGAGCCTTGGCAATCCTCAAAAAAGCCTTCCGGTCAGCCCCATTGCTAGCGTAGGCAGTTGAAGTTCAAAAGTGGAGAAGAGGTCACCCTCCCAGGCCTGGCACGACAGTGCACCATCCCATAAACATTAAGAGAGTAGGATTTATGGCTGATTAGACAACAGGGAGTATTTCTATTTGATGTTATTGTAAAAATCAAACAAAGATGTATAAAAGTCAAGTTGCTGACTGTGTTCTGTGGAGTAACTTACTTGGTGTGATTGTAAAAATAATAAAGATCCCTATCAGAAATAGTAAACTGTAATCATGGTTCCACTGTTGTTAATCTTCCGGGAATACTGTCATAGAAAAATCCTAAAACTTGTTTTTATCTATCTTCTATTAGATAACTAATATCATTACCTCCTAGCCTGGCGAGGATCACCCCGGGGACCTGGAAGGGAAGTAAGGAAAGAGGGTGCATCTCCATACCTTCCATCAGGAAGACGGAAGGGAATCCTGGAAGGCCGCTCCCTGATGAAGGAGAATTCTGCCAAATTAACCCCACCCTGCCCTACTCTCCCTCAACAAAAAGTCACAGAAGAGCAGGGGGGGTCGGTGGGGTGCATTTACAAGTCCTAACAGAAATCCCCTTCACCTCAAAACCGTATTTCAACATTTCACCCAGAAACGGCTGTGTTCTGTTCTCCCTGACACATGTGTGGCAAGCTTTGAACACTGCCACATAAAGAATGGCTTGATTTGCTTTATTTCTTTTAAATCATAATAAAATGACCTACATTCAGAATGGCTCCACATTGGCTGTTCTGTAATCTGAAGAACCCAAGTTGCACACTGCATTCCAGAGAGCATTGCATTTTGTTTGTTCTGTCATTTTAAACACTACAATGTGTGCGCTCCATTGAAATACCACCCTGCATGCTTTAGTTAATCAGATTGCCAAGAAGTAAGGCAATCCATCTCAAGAGCAGCATTGTTTTACTGATAAAGTACTTGAAGGGCAAAGAATTCTGTTTTTCATTCCCCACGGCTTTTGTTTACTTTTTAAATGAAGCATCGCACTCAAATGACAGCAAAGGAAAGAAATAAGTGGCAGGTTTTTTCTCATGTCAATATCAAAGAAAGCCTGGGAAGCATCCCTTTGAGTACATAAATCAACCGTGTATGAGAAACCCCCCAGAAGATTATGTGAAATGAAACTATGGTCTACAGAAAACGCATTTGAAAACCAGGAAAATGCTGTTTAACAGTGAAATGACAAATGACAGCTTGTGCTCGCACAGAAATGTGATTGAATTTGTGGGTGAGGGTTTTGTTATATAATGTACAGTATATTTAATACCCAAGACTTGGTTTCCTTTAAAAAAAAAAAGAAACTCAGAAACCAGCAGAACTGCTTTTTGGCCCAGGCACAGACTTCAAGGATGCCCTGCCTCCCATGAAAAACGTTGCATCCATAAGTAAACCGTCCCACAAGGACACCTGAAAGATCCAAGAGTGTGAAAATTCACTTCCCTGCTAGACTGGTCAGCATCCCTGCAGAAAGGAACAAAGAACCCAGTAGGGCTGGTAGATGACTGGGAGGTGCGATTTCCTCCAGCACCCACACTGAAGGGGCAACTGTAAGAATTTCAAAGGGCTTCATAAAAACCCTTTGTTGCAAGCCAGGCCTGGCAGAGACAGTTGGTTGTGAGGGTTTGCAGGACCCCCCACACAATAACAAATTCACCCCATTGACTTTAAAGAACTGTTATACATTAAGACATTTTTCCCAGCACCCTGAATAGCTAGTAATTTGATATTATGCCAGTATTTCATGCGATTTTTAGACAAACAGAAAGAGACTGAGTGCATTTTCCTAGCACTTGGTGAACTGAAACGGCCATGAAAGATGCTTTTTGGGGTGAATTATAAATGGCACAAATCTGTAATTAAGCAGGAAGATGCTAGATGTCATTGGGAATATGTGTAGCCATTGGCAGAATGTGAAATAGTATGCTGTGCATAAAAAGGGCGAAATTGTGCCGAAGAGTGATGCAACATCACACAGTGTAGGCGATCAGATTCTCCAATTCCCTGTGACATATGGAATCCGATTATCTGATTTTTATGGTGGTGGCTGGTACAGATTTGAAGTTTTGCTCAATAACTAATTTCTGGTAAAAGTAGCTTTGTGAGACAAAGAAATGTCATATATGCAGACACATAAATGATGTCAATTCCCCTGAACCAATCAGCCCAGGGAAAGCAGGGGACACTGGGAGACTGCCCTATCCCAGCAGAGGGGTAAGTCCTCAGTACTCTCCCCCAGATTGTAAAACGGATGATCTCATTTTGGCCATATAAGGGAGAGACAGGGAACACACGAGACAATCCACTGAGAAGCCACTGGAACCCAGACTTCAAGATCCAGGGAAGCAGAGATACATCCATCTTTCCAGATCCAGGCACATACCCCAGAATCCAGGGAGAAAGGAGGGGAGGCAGCTGATCGCCCTCAAGAGAGCCCAGTGACCAGATCCCCTGCCTAGCTGTCCATCATCCCATTCAGCTGTCCACAGTGACCATACCTTGACTAGCTGTCCAGCATCCCACCCAGGAGAGTCCAGTGACCAGACCCCTTGGCCCAGCTGTCCCAGTGACCAGACCCCTTGGCCCAGCCATCCAGAGTGAGCAGATACCTTGGCCTAGCCATCCAGAGACCTCACTGGCTGTCCTGAACCCCAAACCAAGCTTACATTGTAAGTATCACATCACTCAGTCCCTAAATTGCATATCCCGCGCTTTTGACCCGTGCACCCCATTGAAATCCCATTCATAATCCCAAATTGACAGTATAATCTGTTCACCTGCCACAGACAAATCTGTATTAGCCTGTGTATGTTAGTACATTTCTTTGATAAGTCAGTTCATAGTCTGTATAAGTCCTTAGTATTATTTTGAAGTAAATCAATTAATTTCCCCCATTGAAATTCACGTTCATTATTGTTGCCATTCGAATCCAAAAAATTTGTCAAGTGTTTTTACTAAATATAGTCATTAAAAGATAGCATAAATAGAATTAATCGTTGTGTAAGAAAAAACTAATTTGCCTGTGTTCTGTGTGCCTTACCCCTGAACTCCAATTGCATCCATCCCATAGAAAAAAACAAACTGTAATCCCAGTAAGAGTAACCCCTTCCTCAAGAATCTTACCTGCATATGCCTCTGTTCCTTGTCCTTGAAACTGATTTTTGATTTTGACTGCTAAGCCCTTTACTTGGCTGCTGTCAGCACAAATCCCGTTTGCAACTAAATTCCCATTTGCATGTGTGTGTTTTATTTTGCATTTATGTCTTTTTCCCAAAATCGATTTTCTTACCTTTGTTCACGTGACCTTGGTGCCCTGCTCCGTAGTCTGTAAGCTTCCGTATCTCTTAAGTGCAGCCACATGAATTTCTGTACGAGCTATCCCATCGCAGTTGTAAACGACTGTGCAAGTAATAAGTAAAATCTGATTATGCTGTTTTGCTCCTAAAACAAGTTTTCATTTTCCTCTTTGGCCTCCCATCTTGGGGTGGTGGGCTAAATTCAAAATCTGATTTTTCCCTCTTCATTCTGACTCTTTGCCACTGCCTTCCATACACAAAGAGTTTAGTTAGCTGAAGTTGGGGGTGAGTGTTGCAGGGGGAGTGCATAACGTGAGTGCTATCTGTTATTTAAAAAAAAAACGATTTTGTGTATGTTTGCTATTAAAGATTTCCATACATTTTGTTAGGAGTTGAATTAACTGCACTATGAGAATCTTTGTATTTATATTGTCACCCCATTAGTGATTGCTGCCCAATTATTTTATTTTGCTCTGATTTTTCATTCTTTGTATTTGTATTGTCACCCCATTGGTACCTGCTGCCCAATTATTTGAGTTTCCTGGATTTTTCAGTGAACCTAAATTAATAAATATAATATTGTTACACAACGGCCTGGTTCCTAGCCCATTGTGACACGGTGTGTTTGTTAAGATGGGTGTGAGACGAGTTGGCGGGCCTACTCAAATAACGAACCCAGGGTTAGTTAAAAATAAAAAGCGTTTTTACTGTGTGCCACATTCATTGTCAGTGGAAGAAGTCCCAGGCAGGAGTGTGCCGTGTCATAAAACCGTTATATGCCTCTTGACAACTGTACCATGTGTGTTAGTTCCACTGTGGGCTTTTGCCTCCTTTTTCCCTCTCCTTCGTCTTTAAGTCGGTATTTAAGTTTGGGAAAGTCTCCCTCTTCCTCATCCCAGTATTCGCAATGAGACTTTCTACTATACTTTAGCATATAGAGGTATGGGGGACTAGAGGGGCCTGAGTGGGGGAAAAGGTGAGTGGGAATATCAAAGGTGTAAGTGACTACTGCATTCTCCCAGGGCCATTATCACTGGTCCCATAAAGGATTTCCCTCCTCATGAGATACACCCGCTGAATACCGCCCTGAGGAGGACTATTGGGTAGCGGCCTCACCTCCCTGGTTTTGTGGAAATGGGCCTCCCCCACGGAAGCAGTGACAATACCCTGGGATTCGTCACAGCCAGTATAAATCATTCTATTAACCCCAAGGGCAACCTTCTACAATTGAGGGCTCTTCCTGCTATAGTTTACTTGCAGTGAATAATATGCATCCACATGCAAATTGTGTGCATATTTGTTAGATATGTCAAAGATACATTCAGTTCATGTCCAGTTGTAAGGCTGTGTTTGAGAATGACCAGAACACTATGATATGATATGATATGATATGGTATTTGTAACGCGCCTATACACAAGTGTTTCAAGGCGCGACGAGGCAGGGGGGGAGGGAAAACAAGGGGAAGACGGACAAACGATCCTACTAGGCCAGGTGTCATTCAGATCGCGCAAGTGCAGAGGTAAGGGGAAAAGGAGAAAGTGCAGGGGGAGGAGGTGGGGGGAAAAGTGCAGAACAAGGTAAGTGGCGTAAAAAAAAAAAATAATAAATGATAAATAATAAATAAAAAGGGCCAGATGGTGGCAAGTGCGAGGTAAGTGCAGAGCAAGTGCTGGGTAGGGGGCTGTAGGGATACAGTGACAGTCCCAAAGTGCAGGGGGAGCCAGGGGGGCAGTGCACGTGGAGAGTGGCTGGGCCCTGGACCGAGGTCGCTGAGAGTGGCCCAGATGCAGGTGAGTGCAGAATTCAGTGGGGAGTTAAGCAGGTCTAGCAGGGGAGAGGGAGAGAGAAAGCAGAAGCGAAGAGGAAGGTTTTGAGGTGCTTCCGGAACCGGAGATGGTTCTCCTCAAGTTTCAGGGAGGCAGGCAGGCTGTTCCAGAGGGAGGCCCCTGCTGCGGAGAGAGATCTACCCCCAGCACGTTGCTTCGAGAAGCGGCTGACCATGAGGGAGTTAGAGATGGATGAGCGAAGGGCTCGTGAAGGAAGATATTTAGGAAGAGAGAGTTGAAGGTATTTAGGCCCCAGGCCCCAGAAGGCGTTGTGGACAATGCAGAGGGTTTTGAACTTAATCCTCGCAGCCACTGGGAGCCAGTGAAGAGATTTCAGTCCTGGAGAGATGCGGTCCCTGGGCTTGAGGCCAAGGACAAGTCTCGCAGTTCTGTTCTGGATAAGTTGCAGAGGGCGGAGAGTGGAGGCAGGGAGATTAAGATAGAGGCTGTTACAGTAGTCCAGCCTTGAGAGAACCAGGGCTCGGGAGACAGTGAGCTTCTGGGGGAAGGAGAGGAAGGGAAGAATACCTCTGAGGAGGTGCAGCTGGTAGTGTGATTTCTTAGAGACATCAGATATATGAGGAGAGAAGGAGAGTGTGGAGTCGAAGATGACCCCGAGGTTTTTAGCCTTGCAGGTAGGGGCAGGAAGGGGGCCAAGGGAGGCCGGCCAGAGAGCTGCAGGGAAGGAGGGAGTGGGTGCGCCGATGAGTAGAATCTCAGTCTTACTGGCGTTAAGGCAGAGGTCATTGGCGGCACACCATTCCTGGATAGCAGACAGACAGTCGGAGATGAGGGAAGGAGAGGAGGAGGCCGAGGGTAGCCTGAAAATGAGCTGGGTATCGTCCGCATAGCACTGGAAGTGCGGGCAGAGGGCGGCGATGCGGTGGGCAAGGAGTGCCAGATACTGGTTGAAAAGCCAGGGAGAGAGATTGGATCCCTGGGGGACACCACAGGTGGAGAAAAAGATGTCAGAGAGGAAGGGGCCCATTTGGACCTGGGAGGGTCGACCAGAGAGGAAAGAGGTCAGCCATGCCAGAGCCTGACCAGTGATACCCAGGTTATCACGGAGACGGTTGAGCAGGATGGCATGGTTGACAGTGTCAAAGGCAGAGGAGAGATCGAGCAGAATGAGAACACAGGGAGTGTTGGAATCGAGGTTCAGGAGCAGGTCCTCACGGATGTTCAGGAGAGCAGTTTCCGTGCTTCTGGCCGCTCTGAAGCCGGATTGATGGTCATGAAGATTACCAACAGATTCAGCATGGAGGTTAAGCTGGGAGATGGCCAGTTTCTCCAGGAGCTTGCCCAGGAAGGGAGTAATGGAGATTGGGCGATAGTTGGCCGGGCAGGAGGGGTCGGAAGAGGGTTTCTTGAGGAGGGGGTGCACAAGGGAGTGCTTGAGGGGGGATGGGAAGACTCCAGAGGCGAATGAGTGGTTGCAAAAGTCAGCCAGGGCAGGAGCCAGGGAGACGATGTGGTCCTTGATGGTTTTGGAGGAACAGGGGTGAACCTGTTTAGACGAGGCTTTCATAGATCGGACTTGTCTGGAAACCTCGTCAGCAGAAAAAGGTGGAAATGAAGAGAAGGAGGGCGGAGGGGCGGCTGCAAGAGAGCAAGAGGAAGAGCCAGGAAGAGAGGGAGGGAGGAGAGGGGAGGAGAGTGAGGACAGGATGTCCTGAGTTTTTGAGATGAAGTGCGAGGCCAGTGCAGTGCAGAGGGCCTGGGAGGGGACAGGAGAGGTAGAGACTGCAGCAGGGTTGGCCAGCTCCTTGCAGATTTTAAAGAGTTCGGCCGAGTTGTTTGATGCCTCAGAGATGCGGGCTTGGATAAGGGCTCTCTTCTTAGTGAGAACGGAGAGCCGGTATTGCCTTTGGAGCAGGCGGCAGGCCAGTTTGTCAGAGGATGAACATGAAGCACGCCATTTCCTCTCTGCCACCCTGCACTTGCGTTTTAGGGTGACGAGATCCGAGTCGTACCAGGAATTACATTTGGCTTTGGGCTTCAGGCGGATTCTCATGACGGGGGCAAGGATGTCGAGAGTATCAGATATAGAGGAATAGAGCATGGAGAGGGCTGTGTCGGGGTGGGAGTCAGCCGATGGGGGAGGAGGGGGCGAGAAGGTGGCAGCGAAAGCCTCAACTGACACGCGCTTCATGGGTCGGATGACCGAGAAGGTGGGTGGCAGTGAAGAGGGTGGCTTTGCCTGTGGGGTAGGGAGGGAGAGGTGGGAGGATAGAAGAAAGTGATCACTCCAGGAGAGAGGAGTGGAGAGAGGGAGGGAGAGGGGAAGGTCAGAAGAGATCAGAGCATCAAGAGTGTGCCCTGCAGAGTGAGTAGGACCAGAAGGGAGAATAGAGAGTGAGAGAGAGTTGCAGAGTTCGCGAAAGAGACCAGTGGGGGGACAGGAGGCATCAAGGTGGATGTTGAAGTCACCGAGAAAGAGGAGTTGGGTGGTTGAGGACAGCAGTGATGAGGAGAGATCAGCCCACTCAGAGAGGAAGGAGGAAATTTGACCAGGTGGCCGATAGATAGTAGCCACGGTAAGGGAATGGCTAGGAGAGAGAGAGAGTCGGCAGACAAGACATTCAAAAGAGGAGTAGGTCTGCGTAGGAGTGACAGTGGCAGGAATCCACTCAGGGAAGATAAGGGCAACACCACCCCCTGAACGGTTGGGCCTGGGCACGGAGAGGATCTTGTAGCCGTCAGGTAGGAGTGTGTCGAAGCTGGTGGCAGAGCTGGCAGTGAACCAAGTCTCAGTGAGACCGAGGACGTCGAGGTCCAGTTCCTCAAGAAGGCGACAGATATCAGAGGAGTGCTTGATGGCAGAGCGAGAATTTAGAGTGGCAATGTGGAGAAGGTTGCCACCCTTGAAAAACTTCCGGGGAGGGGTACAGATCAGAGGTACACCCTGCGGAGGTGTTATAGAAGGAGTTGAAGAGGGAGCAAGGGAGGGGGCAGGGAGGGAGGGGGGAGGCAAGGTAGCTGAGGATAGAGGAGGGGGGACAGCGGGAGCGGAGAGGAAGTTGATGAGGCATGGGAAGCGTCTATCAAAGAGGTGAAGGTTGGCCTGAGGGCCTTGGACCAAGACGGTCCCGTTAGCATAGACATTAATGATGGCTTTAGAGGAGTGGAAAGGGGCCAAGAGGACATCCCAACGGGTGCCACCATTAATGGGAGAGGTGGAGAAAGGAGAGAGCACAGCGACCATGTGAAGGGTCCATAGGTCAGGTGAAGGCACGAAGAAGAGAATGTCAGTGAGAGTTTCCTTGGAGCAGGCGCTCGTGTAGGTGTCAGCGATAGGGAGGCCTGGGTTGGAGACCAGGATGTCCTTTTTAAACTTTTTCCTACCGGATTTAGTGAGGAGAGCAGGATAGTCAATGGAGAAGCAGTTAGAGAAGATAGGTGAGATGGAGAGCACCATGGAATAGGAGGGGAGGCGAACGACACGAGTATGCAGACAGGAAGTTAGTGGAGGGCACTAGTTTACCACAATGCAGAGCAAACAGTAATGCGTAGTGGGTCAGGGCCACCTAAGTTTGAGATTCCTGCGAGAGGAGAGAACACCCTAGTTTACCGGAAAATTGGAATAGGGGGGCGAGGCATCATGCGGGTGAGGTGAGGTGGGGTAGGCCGGAGAACAGGTGGAACTGGCGCCTGGCGTCCCCTGCGGACACCTGCAGACACACTGGGAGCCGCACTGTAGGAGTCGCCCTTGGCCTGGGGCCCTTAGCCGCAGGGGGCTGCCGGGCAGAGGGCTGCCCAGGAAGGGGGAGGTTATAGGCAGAGGGATATGATATTCAAATGCCAGATCACTTGCATTAGCCAAATATGCATACAGTATTATATTACCAAAACAACACAATAAGAACATGTTTTAGTGTGATGCTTAAATACTAGATATTTTCTTGCTTCTAAACACTGTAAAAGCGAGAAAGCGATGGACCATTCACAGAAAGAATTACCAATCTTAGTGAGAGCTGTACAAATGGAGTTAGTTTAGTGAGCATTGGGATGAATGTATAGTGTTCATCGTTTTGACCACAAAAAATGTAATCAAAAGAAAGGACGAGAAGTGCTGGTAGTGTTTGGCAGAACTTTCATGAAGGCCTTTACTAGTATTGTCCCTTACTAGTGTGGTGGTGGTATTACATTATGTCCTGGTGTGGATGCGTGATGGCATTGAGTTCCTATGAGTTGTGGGGCATACTGACCAGATACTGACAACATCTGCTGGTGCATGCACAAGAAGGGGACTCCATTAAACCTCCAGGGATCTTTTCATTAAAATGAGGATACAGATAGGCCACAACATCAGGAGTACAGCAGTCCCCTATGGGCTCCTGTGCGGCCCATGCCTGAACACAGCAAGCAGGGTAGCTCAATTTGAGGTGGGGCCTAAGGCCCCTTAGAAGCTTCCTTGACCCAGCCCTCGAATGCCCCTCAAATTAAGGTAAGTGAATTGGCTAGGGAGAGGCCGGCAATCATGGGAGAGGGAGGGACATTTAAAGAGGACACAAGCAAGGTTTAGTGTGGGTTAGTAGGAAGAGACAGTGAGGTTAGAAGAGGAAGGAGGAGGACCAAGAGACCAGCAGGAGGATGGAGACAAGGAGTGTGGAGGAGGTTGGAGTGACCGGTTCTGTGGGGTGCAGTAAAAAGAGAGAGGAAGCAGTGGTAATGAGAGAGAGTTAGTCAAAATAGCAGAGGGGTAGGGGTGTTAGGGTGAGGAAGTAGCATTAATGGTGGGAGGCGAGGTAGTGGGAGTGGTAGTTATAGGCACTCAGTAGTGGGGTAAACTATGTTGCCGTTGCTCTTTTGTATGATGGGGTGAAAGGTTTTTCTTTGGCAATCTCTTCTATTGTTGTCGTGATCCAGTTGTGAAGTAGTTCTTTTTTTTGTCCAGGTCAGCTGGGTCCATAGTTGTTGCTTGTGGTTTGCTGATTTCTAGTAGTTCAGTTAAGTTTCAGTTTTTGAACGTTCTCCAGTTTCTTTTCATGATGATCGGTGGCTTGTCTTGTTGCTTGATTATTTGTGTGGTCAGTGTGATTATGAAGGGAATGATGAGGTGGTCACTCCAGAGGATCTGAATTAGTGGCACCATGGTAATGAGTTTTTTGTTGGTGAAGATTGCATCTAGTGTATGTCCTGCCTTGTGGGTTGCTCCTTTGACTAGTTGATGTAATGTCATTGTTGCTAATTGGCAGGCTAGAGATTTTTGTGTGGTTGTGGTTTCTTCATCAAACCAGATGTTGAAGTCACCAAGGATAATCAGGTGATTGTGCTTGATGGCTAGGTTGGTGATTACTTCCGTGAAGGCGTCTACGAAGGTTTCATCGTAAGTTGGTTGTCTATATACCAGTATGAATTTCTGGTTTGTTCTGGGGTTTGTTGATAGGCAAAAAATTAGGGATTCACAGTTATAGATTTTTAATGGGTCTTCCAGTTTAATTTCCAGGTGTTCCTTGTGGATTATTGCCAGTCCACCACCTCTTTTGGTTTTCCTGTTTGCTTGGACGCACCTGAAGTTATCAGGCAGGCAGTTGTTGAGAGTGATCTAATAGTTGTCATCTAGCCATGTTTCAGTTACAAATAGGATGTTGATACCTCTGTCATATAGGAGGTCATAGAATTCGGTTGCATGTTTGGACGTTGACTTTGCATTGATTTGGATCATTTTGGTGTGGTTTGGTTCATTTGTTTTTCCCTGTTTTGATTTGTGGGTGTTCAATTAGGGTGCTTCTGTGCTGACGCTGGTTGGTTGAGGTTCCGTGGAGGCTGCTTCGTCATTGAATCGGCCTGTTAGATTGATAGTTTGGTTGTTGACTTCTACTGCTTCATCATCTCCTGTGGTTTGATGAGGATATCGGTAGGGCCCTTCTGTTCATCTGATACATGGAGTAAGGGGATTGTTATCATCCCATTCTCTTCTTGGGTCCTTCTGTCTTTTTTTCCATTGGTCAGGGAAATGTGTTGCCTGTCTGGAGATGTCAATGTTGTTGAAGTATCGAGGTTCTGCGGTTGTTGCGAGCTACGGTGTAAGCTATAAGGCTTTTTCTCTTACGGTGTTTGTTCTGTTGATTTTATTATTTGGCAGGGTTTGTTCTGTATTCAAGGTGGCTTCTGCTGGAGGTGGTTGAGTTTGTGTATCCATATTAGCTGTTCCATGTTCCTGCTCTCTGTTTGTCGGTGTCCAATTCTACATCGGGGCATTGTGAGTCCTCTGTGGTAGGAGTTGGTCTGGGTATTGAGGTTATAGGGGCAGATGCCCGCCCGTCATTCTTTGTGCTAGGATAATGTTGAGTTTTATCCTCTTATGTTGCAATGCCTGGATGCTCTCCGAGGGTGACTGTCTGCTCAGTCAGTTGGGATAGGGTGTTCCTCTTTCTATGGGAGGACTGACCAAGGGAGTAAGGGAGTACTAGGGTTTGGATGTGTGGCACAGTTGCCTATGGGGGACTATGGAATGCAGGTTAACTAGGGTGGTAATTTCGGTTGTAATTACTAGCTTTTAGTGGCTGCAGAGTGTTCTTGGGTGACGGTGGTGGGGGGCTAGGACTCAACTATGGCAGGTACTGATAAAATACCCAGAGGTTTGAGATGACAAGATAGTGGGGAGCCTATATTTCAAAGGTGGTTTACAATGAGATAGTACTCTTAGCTTTAGGATATCACAGGGGGAAAGAGGGATCTAGGTTTCAGTGAATGTCAAGCAATAATGAAACACCTAAATTCCTGGCTCCTAGATGAAAGGAGAAAGGCCTAGGTTTCGCGACATGACAGGCAGTAATTAAAACAACTAGATTTGAGACACCTAAATAATGGGAGAGAGGTCTAAGTTTCACAGAATGGCAGGCAGTAGTTAAAACACCTAGATTTGAGACACCTAGACAACAGGAGAAAGGCCTTTTCTTCACAGAATGGCAGGCAGTAATTAAAAATCTAGATTTCAGACACCTGGATAGAGGGAGAAAGGCCTAGTCATCACCTAATGGCAGGCAGTAATTAAAATACACAGATTCAAGGCACCCATATAGATGCAGAGAGGCCTAGTCTTCACAGAATGGCATGGTGTAATTAAAAAAACCTAGACTTGAGATGGCAAGGATGGCAAAAGAACAGGTGAAAGAATCTCGTGGCACAGCCATTTTTGACCGTGTAGCCACAGTTAGTAGCCAAACGTGGTAAACGTGGTAAAGCTAAAATGAAAATGCCGAAAAAGTGGGGAAAGGTTACTGCTGCCACCAGCCTATTCTTTTTACACACCTAAAGTAACCAAAAATCCTCTGAGTGTTAATCTAGGGCAACACAAAAATGCACCCCATTGTACTGCAGTGTGAGCTGCTGTGCACAATGATAAAAAGTTACCACAAGTGATGCAAAAGTAACCAAAAGTAGTAACACAATAACACAACTAAGGAAAACAATGTTTCCCAGTACTGTCAGCCTGAAGGACATATCCATTTCCTCATAACATATGAGCAAAGGCCATTGTAGAGAAGCTTAAGACTTTACTGCACTGTGAAAAGTGCAGGTCAGATTAAAAAAAAACAGCAAAAAGTTTGGGGGTTCCATAAAGATGGAAGGAACGGTGCAGTAAAGAGAAATCTTTCCTAACATATCCATACAGCTGTGCCCCCACTGCTCAAGCTAGTGTCAGTATTACAATTCCTAGGTACTGGCACCTTCCAGCACTCTGTGGCCATGATGCATGCATGGCACAGACCACATCCTGTGCAGTCCTTGCCCAGTTGCTGGATGCCCTCCTGCAGCATGTGCAACACCACATCGCACTGCCCACCACACCAGCCCAGGTAAGTGCATGAAGGCAACTTTCTATGCTCTAGCCCAATTTCCTAATGTAATTGCAGCCTTGATCTGCACCCATGTTGTGTTGATGCTCCCCTCAGGCCCACGAAGCAGTGTACCAAAATCGCAAGCACTACCACTCCCTCAATGTGCATATGACCTGCGACCCCAACCTCATCATCACCCACTGCTGTGCTCGCTACCCAGATTCAACCCATGAATCCATGGTCTTATGGAACAGCACACTTCCAGGATACATGGAAAGACACAGGGGACAATGGACTTGGATGGTGGGTGAGTACAACTGCCAGCACCTATGCACTTTGAAACACCTGACCAAATTGAAGGGTGGAGAGGGGAATAATGACACAAAGCATGGCATGACAAGGAAATGCAAAACCAGTACCCGGCCAGCTCCTGCACCAATGATAGGGTACAGCTCAGGGAGCATGAACATGTGGAACACAACTGGACAGAAATGCAGATAATCACATACAGCAGCAATTAATTCCACACACATGACTACAGGTACCACAATGCATCATGTATGATCAAAAGCAATAACAAAGTTCCACATTGCAGCACACATTAGCAGCACTGCCCCCAGAAGCATAAGGAATGTCAATACGCAATCCAGCAAGCCACATGAACGAGAGCAATACCCAGCCACTAGACAGCCACCAGGTACACATGTCACTGACAGGCACATCACAATACAACTGCTGCAATGTAACAAGGTGTATGTGATGCCAATACAATGCATTATACCAATGACACAGCATGCACAGACATTGTACGGGCACATGTCACGGGATGAAGCCACATATGCATGCAAATGATGACTATTGCCATGATGCTGTGTAAGTTCATCCCAACACATATCACAGTGACAAATGTCAGTGCCTCTCCCCATGCACTTGACTATGGATACCCACAGCTTTCTTGGCTAATGACCCTTGTGTGTGATCCACAGACACCCATGACATAGTCTACAACCACGTACACAGCAGGACCTGTGTGTGCATTAAGCGCACCTTTGGACTCCTGAAGGCACATTGTTTGCTGCCTAGATCGCACAGGTAAAGCCCTTATGTATGCTCCAGCGAAAGCTGGAAAAATAGTGTTTGTGTGTGCCATGCTACACAACATATGCATGAGGAGGAATGTGACCCAACCCACTGATGTGGACATGCCACCCCCAGAATGACAAAGCGCCTGAGACAGTAGCCACAGCAGTCAACATCAGAGATGATGTGACGGATGGGAGACTGGCTTGCCAGGCACCTACAAAAAATCCCCAGCACTCTATTCCTCCTCCCACCACAAGCTCCCCAGGAAGGCCACTCGTGGCAGCGAGTGTTCCAGTGAAGTTCACAATTGGGGCCTCAATACCCCCTGCACCCGTGCCAGCACCAGGCGATTTCAGGCACAGACAGCACTGTAATTGCTGTCGTGGCATGCCTGTTGGTGACCCGTCTGTGGGTGTCATGGAGGTGTATGGAATGGAGCTGGCCACAAGGTTCTGCTGATATTGCAGTTCATTGCCCTGCCGGATGGCTTCCGCAAGGGCAGAGACAACCTCTGTCAGTCCACACACACATTGCGGATATAGCGTCAGGCGGACATGTTGGCGCTCATCTCGGCCTTGTTGCACACTATCTGCCACACTACCCTGGGGTGGCCCCATCAATACTATCCCTGATGGCCTGCAGATGTGCAGAGTGCATGTGCCTGATATGTTCCATCTGGTGCTGCCTGCGCTCCATCTCTTCCAGCCTCTGGGTGGTGTGTACTGGATGGGAATGGGGCTGCGGAATGAGTCTGGGCTGAAATCCGGTGTACTATAGGATGGTGTGTCAACGTCCTGCTGTGGTGTTTTGTCATGCCAGCAGCGTTGAGGGCTCTCAGGGATTTGTGCCCCTTCCCTGTGCTGTGACACTGGGCTGCTGTCCCCCTGTGACTGCACTGTAGCTCTGCCAGCAGGTGTGGCCTCTATGCGGGACACTGCATCTGCAGGAGTGCGTGCAGTGGTCCGGGTGGTGCTCCTGGTGGCCTGTGATGTTGCAGTGGGGCCTGCGGTCGTACCTGCTGCTTTGGCCTTTCTGGGCGGTGGTGTCTTGCACAGGTCCATGTGCTGAGGCGTAGTCTGTGTGTGCCTCTGTGGAGTGGTGGCTGCCCTTAAGGTCCTGGAGGCACCACTTCCAGATGGCTCTGCCCCCTCGTCCTCCTCTAATGCCTCTGGTGATGTGTGAGTGCCTGTAGGGGACATAGGATATTCCATTGGGTATGGTCACATCATGTGCATTGGCATGCAAGACACATTTGAAATGGTATAGAGTGGGTCCCCACACATTTTGACTGATGGGCATGGTTGGTCTGGGTACATTGCATGTGTGCACAGAATTGTGGAGATGTTTGCAGTAATGTGAGTGTGACACATGAGCAGGTGAGCTATTTCATGTGTGTGGGTATGGCAGGATGTCCATGCTTGGGCTGATGATGTGTGCCATGCATGCATGTGGTCATTCATGGCCCCTCATCCCCTCACTGGGTGGCACACACCTTGTGGATATGGGTGTGGTGTCTTTGTCCATGGCACTGCCATGGCTCTATGGGGGCGCTGCTGTACAGAAGACAGCAGTGTTATGCTGTGAGATACATTGATTGGCTGGCTGCACCCATGTCGATGTATGTGGACATGTACTTTCATGTGGGTCGTCTACCATGCCAACATGGGGCAGGCAACTGGGCTCGCAACATGTTTGGGTGATTGTGGTACGGTGTCGCCCAACACATTCGCTCTGGCACAGGGTGCACCAGCAGGGGTGTGGTTTGCATGGCACTTGGATTGGTAACTTGACACCTCCTCACACTGCTGTGACACTCAGGGGTGCCCTTGTTGCACTGTCCCATGGCTACTGTGGAGGGGGGGCTCATGTGGCACCCCATGTTAGGCGGAAACCTGTGCAGTTCCCTCTGGGACCACTGCAAAAGATTTAGGACTACAGGTGTTTGGCAGTAAACCCACTTGGTAGCAGTCTGTACTACACAGATTCACTTGGTAGCTGTGGCTGAGCAGTCAGACTTCCCTCAAGAAGAGTTAGGCAGTATGTGGAGTATACAATATAGGGCAATTTACACAGTAGAACAAGCAAACACGGAACAAGGTTTCGGTGTAAAGATATAAAGGTATTTATTTATAACAACACATCTATGGAAAACACTCTGGCACTAATACAGCAAACAACTTCAATCACAATTACTATATGAAGAAAAAGATCAATCCCCCTAACAATAGTTCGACAAGTCTAGGTTCACCGGCATCACTTATTTGCAGGCAGAGGTGCATGCTTTAACCTAGATGGCACTCTAGTATTCGTTAGGACGGGAGAGAAAAATAAGGCAGGTTATGAAATCAACTCGGTACCAATACTTTACGGACAAATGCAAGGCAAGTTAGTCAGGGTCTACTGCAGATCACAAAGTTCAGAGGCCAGGCCCACTCGGAGAGAGGCAAGGCGATATGTCCCAAAAAGTGTCTCAGTGGAAATGCGCTTCGAGTCTTTATCGCAAATTGTTATGGAAAGTTTGGACCAGTTCAGAACAGAAAGTTAAAGAACGCTTGGAGGCGACCCAATGGAAAGGCGAGGATTAAGACACCTCACTCTATCCGGCAGAAAGGGAAGCCAGGCGGACACGGTACCTTGTTTGTGGAGAGACAGCTCCGGCGGGGGCAGTTGTTCCTGGTGGTGGATGCACGTCGGGTCTTTGCCAAGAGAAGAGATGATCTCGTCGTCGAAGGAAAGTTGAAGATCGTTGAACCACCAGGGAAGAGACCAGCCGCGGAGTGCTCCGTCACAAGGCACCACCTTTTGGTCGCGGTACAGGGGTAGTGGCTATCCGGTTGCCGAGGTGCTCTGCACGGGCAATTCGACCACTGCGTCCTGGAGCGAAGAAAAAGCAAAGGCGACTGGTTGTTCCCACCAGTCAGGGGAAGAGACTCTCCGGCAGGGAGATCTCCTCTGTCGTCGGGAAGTGGTGAGTCGGTTCAGCAGGGCTCCACCGGAGGTGTCGTTGTTGCAGGTCGGCTCAGCTTTACCCTCGTCGGATTCTTAGGTCCTGTGGCGACTTCTGAAGATCCAGTCCCAAAAGCCCTGCTTTTATGCAGAAAACCCCCATTCATTCAGCCTAGCTGTCAATCAAAACACGCTAAGTGGTGAGTGGGGTGGCTCACCACTTGGGCCAATCACACCAGAGTGCGACTGGAGTTGGCAAGGCAACTCAGTCCAGGGTGCCTAAACCCCCTCCCACACCCCTGTGGTAACCCAGACAGAATGGCACCACTTTGGAGGGTCTCTGTACAGAAGCCCGCCAAAAGTGGAACAAAGGGCTCAACCTTTGGTTTAGGAGTCACAGAGACGAACACAGGCGCCATTTTTAAAAACCGAGTTCTGGCAGAAAATACCACCCGATAGACTTATTTAAGATAAGTAAACCAGTGGTATGTTAGAGATTAACGGGAAAAAGGTATTAATCTCCAACAATGGGAAGAATCCCACAGGGTTATATTCGGGGTCGAATATAACAAGTAGTTTCCACTGCCACCAGCCAAAACTCGATGAGGGGGGATGGGACAGTGCCCCCTCGAATAACAGACCCAGGAGTAATCGAATTACCCCTACTAGTACGTCCACAATAGAATGGTTTGCACTAGTTCTGTTAGTAAATGTATGTCTAGTAAAGCCAATGGTGACTTTACATGCCCGGGGAGACAGTAGTCATTCCCCGGGTATGGAGTCTATGATGGAGGTCCTGTAGGACGCCCCAGTGTTACGGCACGGAGGGTGCGGTGTAACGCACATAGAAAAACATATGAGACCCTATGGAGTAAAAGACCCCATAGCCCATAGAACACATTGACATTCAAAGGAATTACACACATTCATGTCCAAGAGTGGGAGAAAAAGAGTCTCACTCTTGGCAGGATGGAAAAAAACAAACTCCAGAAATCCAGCAAAGCTGCTGGGGGACTCACTAGGTTAGGAAATTCAGCCTAAACAGAGAATTCTCCCTAACACTCGCCCTCCCCCCCAGACTAAGGGACAGGAGGATTTAATCCACTCCTGGATGAATCTCATACCTCTAGTGGATGACATACATCCTAGAGAGACCATCAGCATTTTGGTGGTGACACCCTGACCTGTGCTCAATGGTGAAATCAAACCCTTGCAGGCAGATCGACCATCTCAGTAGTTTTGGGTTTTCCCCTTTCATTTGCATTAACCATCTCAAGGGTTGGTGGTCAGTCTGAACGACAAAAGTAGAACCATACAAGTATGGCCTAAACTTCTTCAGAGCCCACACGATAGCAAAGCACTCTCTTTTGATTGTTGCCCACCTTGTTTCAGGATCCTTCAGCTTGCGGCTGATGAAGCAAACGGGGTGCTCCCTACCTTTCCCATCCAGTTGACTGAGTACGGCACCTATTCCTACATTTGAAGCATCTGTCTGCACAATGAAGTGTTGGCGGTAATCAGGAGCTCTGAGTACTGGGGCTTGGCAAAGAGCCTTTTTCAGGTTTTCAAAAGCCTGATTGCACTCCTCGTTCCATCTAACCTTTTTAGGAAATTTGGGCGAGGAGATGACATTCAGTGGAGAAGCTACGGTCCCATAGTTCTCGATGAAATTCCTGTAATACCCAGTGAGGCCTAGGAAGGCTCTCACTTGGGTTTGAGTAGTAGGTGTTGTCCAATTTTGCACAGCTTCAATCTTACTGAGCAAAGGCCTTATTTCTCCACCTCCTACCTCATGTCCAAGATAGACTACCTTACTCTGTCCAATTTGGCATTTACTTGCCTTTATAGTCAGATTGGCTCGTCCAAGAGCCTGCAACACATCTCTCAGGTGGGTTACATGTTCTTCCCAGGAATTGCTGAACACTGCTATGTCATCCAAGTATGCCATGCAGAAGTCCTCCATCCCATTCAGAACCTGGTTTACCATCCGTTGAAACGTAGCAGGTGCATTCTTCAATCCGAAAGGCATTACCTTAAACTGGTATAAGCCAACGGGGGTAGAAAATTCAGTTTTCTCCTTGGCATGGTCTGTCAGGGCTATTTGCCAATAGCCTGACGTCAAGTCAAATGTGCTGAGGAACTTGGCTGCGCCAAGTTTATCCACCAACTCATCTGTTCTTGGCAAAGGGTGGGCATCAGTCTTGGTGACTGCATTAAGAGCTCTATAATCCACGCAGAATCTAAGTTCTTTAGATCTGGCCTTTGGTACTAACACAACTGGGCTAGACCATGGACTAGTAGAGGGCTCTATTACCCCGAGATCGAGCATCTTGCTGACCTCACCTTTGATGTGGGTTCGTACGTGTTCTGACATTCGGTATCCTCTGCTTTTGACTGGCAGACAGTCACCAGTGAGTATGTCATGCTGGCCCCAAGGGGTCAAGCCTGGTGAAAGCGAGAACAGAGAGGCAAACTGATTCAGCATAGATTTGCACTCTTCTTGTTGCTCGGGTGTCAGATTGGAGGAGAGATTTACTCCTTCAATTTTTTCATCTAAAGGTAAGCCTCTGAGGAGATCCGGAAGAGCTTCACTCTCTTCTTCTTCCTCGGATGATGCTAGAAGCAACACTCCTACATCCGGTCTTGAGACATACGCTTTGAGTCGGTTGGTGTGGAAGACTGTCGGAGCCTCCTTGGGATTGCCCAAGTCCACCAGATAGTTGACCTCTCCGAGTTTACCCACAACTCTGAAGGGTCCCATCCATTTGTCTTGCAAGGCCCTCTGCCTTGTTGGGATCATAACGAGAACGAGCTGGTCTTGAGCGAACTCAAACATGCTAGCCTTTTGATCGTGCCAGTGCTTGACCAATGCTTGTCCAGCTTTCAAGTTATCGCTTGCTTCTGTCATCATGTGCGACATTCTCCTCCGGAGACCTATCACGTAGTCAGTCACTCTGACTGGCTTGGGGGAAGGAGCACTCTCCAACCCCTCCTTAATCAGGGCCAATGGACCTCTGACGGGATGACCATAGAGAAGCTCGAAGGGAGAATAACCTACTCCCTCCTGAGGGACTTCTCTATAAGCAAATCGAAGGCATGGCAGTAGAAGGTCCCACTTACGTTTAAGGGGTTCCTCTAAAGTACCTATCATGCTCTTCATGGTTCGGTTGAACCGTTCTACCAACCCATTTGTTTGTGGGTGGTAAGCTGTTCAGAACTTGTAAGTAACTCCACAGGTTTTTCACATGGCTTTCATGTAGTGGGACATAAAGTTTGACCCCCTGTCAGAGATTACTTCCTTAGGAAACCCGACCCTGGTAAAAATACCAAGGAGGGCCTTAGCCACAGCCAGAGCTGTAACAGTCCTCATAGGAATTGCCTCAGGATACCTAGTAGCATGGTCTACTACAACAAGTATAAACCTGTTGCCTGAGGAGGTTGAAGGATCAAGGGGACCAACGATGTCAATCCCTACTCTCTCAAACGGGACTCCCACAACTGGGAGAGGCACTAAAGGTGCCACATTCTTGGAGCCAACCTTACCAGAGGTCTGCAGGTGTGGCAGCTCCTGCAGTGTCTTTCTACTTCGGCCCCCATCTTTGGCCAATAGAAGTAGAGAGAGAGCCTTTCCTTAGTCTTCTTGAAACTCAAGTGACCAGCCAAAGGAATCTCGTGGGCTAACTGCAAGAACTGTGGTCTGTTCTCTTGGGGTACTACAAGCCGCTTGTAGTCTCCAGGTGCAGACTCGGTCGGTTCACTGTAGAAGAGGCCATCTTCCCAGTGCAACCTGTATTTCCCAGGCTCTTGCCCTTCAGCCTGAGCTTCTGCCTGGTGGGGAAGACCTTCCAGAGTTGGACATTCTCTCTGTCCCTTACTGAAGTCTGCCCTGCTGGTCCACCTTCTGCCAGTAAAGACTGCAGTTCAGGATGTTCAACAGGATCCAGATCTCCAATGAGTTCCTGGCCTTCCATTAGCTCTTCCTCAGAGTCTAATTCTACCACACAGGGTTGTACCTCCCTCTCAGCCTCAGCTGGAGGTGGAGTTACGGGTGTAACTTTGGACAACCGCGGGGAAGTCCTTGTGGGCTGCACTGAAATGCTGGCTGCTGGTTTCGGGGTAGAAGTCTTAGGTTTCCCTTTCGCTTCTGATTTCTTCGAGACAGTTGCCGACAATTCCAGTGGAGCAGGAGTGATTTCTTTCTTCATCATCTCCTGGAGAGTACCGCGCATGGTCCTCTCTCTTGCAGGTCTGGTTAGCTCCTGTAACCGTTTACTAGGAGGTCTGGGAGTATGCGATACAACTCAGAGAGTTTTCAAATCGTTACCCAACAGTACGCGTCCTGGTACCTCACTCTGTATGCTGACAGGTATCCTCAGAGTCATGTCGTTACACTGGATGAGAACTGGTAATTGGGGAAGCATCTGCACAGGCCCTCCAGCTAACTTGGTGAGGCGTTTGGGTGCCTTAGCAACATCCTCAGCCTGAAAAAACGATTTATCCACCACAGTTATGCTGGCCCCAGTGTCCCTAATGGCAGGAGTCTCCTGACCATTCACCTGGACAGTGTCCTTATAATACTCTTTAGTATTATCGGGGATAGAATTATAGACATCTAAATTCTGTTGTTCCCACAACCCCAGAGATACTAAAGAAACGCTGGCTGAGACTCCAATGGGTTCATCAGCTAGCAGTAGAAAGTTTCGACTTGCCATTTGGACTTCCTCCGCTGGAGCGAAGGCTAAGGAGACAAGCTGGACCCCTGAAGGTTTACCCTTACATCTGGGATCTCCTTTCACGTGGTCAGTCGAGCCACAAACAAAGCATTTACCGAATGCTTTCTGGAATGGTGGCTTGTTCAGGCCCCCTTCCGGTTTGGCACCAGAAGACACACTATTCTGCTGCGGTTTTCCCTGTGGCTTACCCTTCTGGTTTTGTTTGGGGCTCTCTTTGGAATTTGAGTTATTTGAATTCTCTTTTGAGTCTTTTTTAGGCTGTTTTCCCTCATCCTTTTTCTGAGTTGCCCCAGAATCCTTATGAGTAGCCCTGTTG
Source organism: Ambystoma mexicanum (assembly GCF_040938575.1). Taxonomy (NCBI): domain Eukaryota; kingdom Metazoa; phylum Chordata; class Amphibia; order Caudata; family Ambystomatidae; genus Ambystoma; species Ambystoma mexicanum. The sequence continues at coordinate 1,393,645,740 of NC_090935.1, read as the reverse complement.
GCAACCCATAAGTCAGCAGCCTTACCTAACTTCCGGGAATCCAACTCCTTCGAATCAGCCAAGTGCTGTCTGAGCTCAGGAGAACAGGCATCATAAATCGACTCCAACATAAAAAGATTCTTCATACGCTCATAAGTGTTCACTTTGTAACCCTTAATCCATCCCTCTAAGTTTTTCAACCCTTCACTCACCCAGGTAGCCCAAGGGGTACCATCATGCTTTTTGAGGGTTCTAAACCTCTTAAGATACTGGGAAGGGGTCTTCCCAAATCTAGCTATCAAAGCTAGTTTCACACTTTCGTAATCCTTCTTATCCGCCTCCCCCAACTCCATTACCACATCAGTCGCAACAGGGGGGAGCCTAGAGAACAACGAGGGAAGTAAATCATTCCCGGTGATGTCCTGGAGCCCATGATTGTACTCAAACAGTTTTAACCAATCCAACACCTCCAATATCGGTTCATACATACCCACTAATTCCTTCGGCACCCGGGGTCTTTTGGGACTGGAGCTCCTAGAGGAACCAGAGGAGAGAGAAGCACTTTCCACAGACAACTTTTTCATCTCTAACTCGTGATTAAGTTCTATTTCCCTGAGCCTTAACTCAGCTTGCTTCTGCTCAGCCTGGGCATTCATCCGTCTGAACTCGAGCTCTTGGTTTCTTTTAGATTGAGCCAAGAACCGTTTGTATTCTAATTCGAGCTTCATTTTTTCAAGTTCAAAATAAGCAGGGTTACATGTGGGACCTGGTATGGGCCCCGTAGGTACAGCTGATAAGGCAGGTAGAGGAGCAGGGGAGACAGTTTCGTTAGCCTCTCCTTCCTCTTCAGCCTCTTCATCACTATCATTACTTTGATTTAGATCAACACCATAACTGTTATCTACATCTGCTGGAGAAGTTGGTTCCTCTGAACCAATACTCAGACTTTGGTTTTCCAGCAATCTCGCTATCAGTTCTAACTTCTTGCCTCTTACAGAAAGATTCTCTCGTCTACAGAGGGCTCGTAAACTCTCAGTATTTTCACCTGACAAAGATTCTTGACTGTAAACTTCCATAGTAGACATGTTTTTAAAAGTTGCTTTTTAGTGCTAAGCTTTGTGGTTAGTTATCCTAAAGTGTCGAAAAGCACTCTAAACTGTATACTCGATACAAAGCCCACCGCTGTACACCAGTGTTAGGCGGAAACCTGTGCAGTTCCCTCTGGGACCACTGCAAAAGATTTAGGACTACAGGTGTTTGGCAGTAAACCCACTTGGTAGCAGTCTGTACCACACAGATTCACTTGGTAGCTGTGGCTGAGCAGTCAGACTTCCCTCAAGAAGAGTTAGGCAGTATGTGGAGTATACAATATAGGGCAATTTACACAGTAGAACAAGCAAACACGGAACAAGGCTTCGGTGTAAAGATATAAAGGTATTTATTTATAACAACACATCTATGGAAAACACTCTGGCACTAATACGGCAAACAACTTCAATCACAATTACTATATGAAAAAAAAGATCAATCCCCCTAACAATAGTTTGACAAGTCTAGGTTCACCGGCATCACTTATTTGCAGACAGAGGTGTATTCTTTAACCTAGATGGCACTCTAGTATTCGTTAGGATGGGAGAGAAAAATAAGGCAGGTTATGAAATCAACCTGGTACCAATACTTTACAGACAAATGCAAGGCATGTAAGGCAGGGTCTACTGCAGATCACAAAGTTCAGAGGCCAGGCCCACTCGGAGAGAGGCAAGGCGATATGTCCCAAAAAGTGTCTCAGTGGAAATGCGCTTCGAGTCTTTATCGCAAATTGTTATGGAAAGTTTGGACCAGTTCAGAACAGAAAGTTAAAGAACGCTTGGAGGCGGCCCAATGGAAAGGCGAGGATTAAGACACCTCACTCTATCCGGCAGAAAGGGAAGCCAGGCGGAGACGGTACCTTGTTTGTGGAGAAACAGCTCCGGCGGGGGCAGTTGTTCCTGGTAGTGGATGCACGTCGGGTCTTTGCCAAGAGAAGAGATGATCTCGTCGTCGAAGGAAAGTTGAAGATCATTGCACCACCAGGGAAGAGACCAGCCGCGGAGTGCTCCGTCACAAGGCACCACCGTTTGGTCGCGGTACAGGGGTAGTGGCTATCCGGTTGCCGAGGTGCTCTGCACGGGCAATTCGACCACTGCGTCCTGGAGCGAAGAAAAAGCAAAGGCGACTGGTTGTTCCCACCAGTCAGGGGAAGAGACTCTCCGGCAGGGAGATCTCCTCTGTCGTCGGGAAGTGGTGAGTCGGTTCAGCAGGGCTCCACCGGAGGTGTCGTCGTTGCAGATCGGCTCAGCTTTACCCTCGTCGGATTCTTAGGTCCTGTGGCGACTTCTGAAGATCCAGTCCCAAAAGCCCTGCTTTTATGCAGAAAACCCCCATTCATTCAGCCTAGCTGTCAATCAAAACACGCTAAGTGGTGAGTGGGGTGGCTCACCACTTGGGCCAATCACACCAGAGTGCGACTGGAGTTGGCAAGGCAACTCAGTCCAGGGTGCCTAAACCCCCTCCCACACCCCTGTGGTAACCCAGACAGAATGGCACCACTTTGGAGGGTCTCTGTACAGAAGCCCGCCAAAAGTGGAACAAAGGGCTCAACCTTTGGTTCAGGAGTCACAGAGACGAACACAGGCGCCATTTTTAAAAACCGAGTTCTGGCAGAAAATACCACCCGATAGACTTATTTAAGATAAGTAAACCAGTGGTATGTTAGAGATTAACGGGAAAAAGGTATTAATCTCCAACAATGGGAAGAATCCCATAGGGTTATATTCGGGGTCGAATAGTTTCCACTGCCACCAGCCAAAACCCTATGAGGGGGGACGGGACAGTGCCCCCTCGAATAACAGACCCAGGAGTAATCGAATTACCTCTACTAGTACGTCCACAATAGGATGGTTTGTACTAGTTCTGTTAGTAAATTTAGGTCTAGAAAAGCCATTGGTGACTTTACATGCCCGGGGAGACAGTAGTCAGTCCCCGGGTAAGGAGTCTATGATGGAGGTCCGCTAGGACGCCCCAGTGTTACGGTACGGAGGGTGCGGTGTAACACACATAGAAAAACATATGAGACCCTATGGAGTAAAAGACCCCATAGCCCATAGAACACATTGACATTCAAAGGAATTACACACATTCATGTCCAAGAGTGGGAGAAAAAGAGTCTCACTCTTGGCCGGATGGGAAAAAAAAACTCCAGAAATCCAGCAAAGCTGCTGGGGGACTCACTAGGTTAGAAATTCAGCCTAAACAGAGAATTCTCCCTAACACCCCATCACTTCGCCCTATTGGCCTGCCCAGCTGCTGGGTCTGCTGCTATGTATCCCTATACACTGGGGTGTCTTGTGCTAGGCTGACATTGGTGCATGGACTTGTGCTGGGGGAGGTTTGACTGACCTCCAGCCTCCTGGCTGATGGCACCCGCCTCTGCACCTCCAAATCCCTGAATGACCTCCATGTCCAGGACTGTGCTGCACTTCACCTCCCAGGGTGTCAGGGCAAGTTGTTCCATAGACCCACCTCCAGTTGTAAGGGACTCCTGGTGTTGTTGGGACAGTAGCCCTCACACCCTGACCCTGAAATTATTCCAGCAATTCCAGCCGTCTTCGCCATCACGTGGAATGCTGGACACTGCTGTCACCTTCTGGCTGATGGTGTGCCAGATGGCTGCTCTGTGCTTGGCCGGTTTCTTCCTGTGACTGCTGCCATACGGTTCCTCACTGTGTGCCAGCCACCACCTCATTGGTGAGGGCCACCAATTCTCCCTCACTAATCTTTGGTTTCCGTAAATGGTTTTCGGCACTTTGCCTCGGGTTCTATCCTGAGACATTTTGTAGGACTTGCGGGTCCGGATGGCTGCAGGAAGTGTAGATATTTAATGAGTGTTTTTCAAAATGCCTGCAGTGATGCTTCCCATTCCAGCGATGATGTAATTTCCACCGGCAATTATAGCTGCACTATCGATTTTAGCGCTGGTTTTACGGTGGTAGCCCTTATTTCAGCACAATTACCACCAGAGTTGGGGGCGCGTGGACGCCGGGTTGTCATACAGCGCTACTTGCACCACACAACCTTGCAGTTATGCTAATTGCGCCCAGTGGTAATTGGTTTGAATTACCACACAACTTGTGATGAAGCCCTATGTACTGATCTAGACTCAAATTTAGTGAACAGCCATAAAGACCTAGAGAGATTGCAACAGTCAGCAGGGCCGGATTGGCCCCTCAGCCTTTCGGCCCGTGGCCTGGCCGAAATCATCCCTGGCGAGTGGGGGCTGGTTTCTGGCCATGGCTAGGCCGGTTTGGAAAAATAAAATGTGAGGAAAAAAAATATATGTTTTCAATTTTAAAAAAAAAGCCTTTCATCCTTCTTAGGTCGATAAATGAATACCAACACAGGTTGGGTGATATTGTATGAATATTTGTTCTATAAAAAAGAGCTTAAGCATAAGTGCTATACAATAACATATTGGGCCTCATTACAATCCTGGTGGTAGCGTTGCCTGTAAAACAGTCACGGCTGCCGCTGGAGTTGCATTTATTCCGGCCCCCAGAAATGGGCAATTACCGGGTCATTATGGCCTTGCCGGACCCAGTATATGCCCACTCCTGGGCGCTGTAAAAAATTCTTCCCCATTCCCATTTGAGCCCAACATGGGGGGAGGGGGGGCTCAGATGCACCGGCACTGTTTATAACGGTGCTGGTGCATCCAAAATGAGTTTGCCGGTCCAGATACAATGGTACCGGTAAACTTACCAGTACCATTGTATCCGGACCGGCAAACTCGTAATGAGGCCCATTATCTTTTGGCATTGGACGTCTGCTTGGATTCACAGTAATTTGACAATATGGATCTATACACACAGATATTAATGATACATATGGTGATCCATTCTTGTATGAAATGTATATCACATTAGTGAAATCATGACCATATTTTTCGTAGTGTACTTATGAACAATGCTATTTGATGCCACTTCCTGTTTTGTCAAGGGGTGAAAGGTCGTGTTTCATCGCTTCCCTGGATTTCACTTTGGGGTGTGGTCAAATGACATCACTTCCTGTGATGTCATCAGAGGTCAAGGGTCGTGAGACGAGGGGTGGGCCACTTTTTTGAGGCGAGGGGTGGCCCACTTTTTTTTGGCTGACCGGGCCTATTTCTTGACCCAATCCAACTCTGACAGTCAGATAGAGATTACAACAGCACAGCCACCTATAGCTCAGACAGTGCTTACCATGCTCATCGTCTCCTGCTCCTTTAGATGTGGGAACAAAACTCACCAGAATCTTCCATAGCAAGTGAATAGACACCCACATACCCAAATAATGCTTGTTCCATGGATCTGCATTATTTCTAATGACGTGTCTCGTTGGAAATGTCAAGACGCCTCTTACCTCGATAACTTTAGGTCTCAGGAGGAGAGCTCAGGGGCAACGTGCTCGCCTCGGAAGCAAGACGGCACGGAGCAACACAGGTTCGAACCCCCGGTCTGCGCATAGAAACCTCTGGGTATTAAGCGCGTTATAAATAAGCTATCATATCATATCATATATCATAACTAGCAACAAACCCTTTCTGATCGACAACATTGGAGTTAATACTTCCTTAGTGTCAGTGTATTTCATTCCGAACCTCCACAAGTTATCTTTTGCTCTGTTCAGCTATCTACCAAGAACGACGTATTGAGACCATGTACTTAGACTACCTCTATTAAATCTCTACTTTACAAATGTCTTTAACAAACCATATGAAAATTATATATTTACATGACTTCTTTTTTACATGTGCCAATGCAGAATTTCAAAGTTTGGCACAATTTCTCATGTATTTGCACTATGGGTTTTTGTAACATGTGTGTTCCTTCTCTTAGTTTCCTTTTACATTGCTTTTTAAAGTAAAACATCAGTTTGTTACTTGATCCAAACAACAACTGTTTCATTTTTCTCACTGTTAATTGTATAGTTTTTCAATACTCAGGAATTATGGCAACAATTCAGCACTACCTTTATGAGCCGGAGAATTCGGAAGAGGCAATGGTTGAGAGAGAAAGAAGCCAAAATGATGGGGAATCTGATGAAAGTTGTGACCATCAATCACCGGACCCTGATCCTAGTCACATGGAAGACGTTTCCACATGTGGTAGCTGCCATCAATGTAAGGTAATACCAACTTTGGTGGAGAACTGCTGTTGCAGAGAAAACTCTGGCTGCTTGGCCTGCATAGTCGAAGAAGATACCATCACTATGCATTACCCAGCTGCATGACTTCAGGGCAGCCTGCCTTACAAGATCTGTGTAACGAATGATGATGGCCCTGATGCACTCACTGAGAACAACAGTTTGCCCTCGTAATCCAAGTAATGAGTACGTTTGCAGTTCATATGTTGTATTTTTGACACTGGGCATATTGTGCTCACCTGACCCATATCAATCCCCTCTCTAACATCAATGGGACTTCGCGACTGTGACCATGAGCTCGCAAGGGGGCTGGGTGGGTGAGAACGAACGAGGTGCCAAATACAATGTACACCTCAAAGGTGTCTTTTACATGGGGACCATTGTCCACATGGTTACTCCAGACACAGTGTCTCCAGTGTCCCCTTTGAAGAACCTGTTGCTGCAACCAACATGTCTCTGTGTCCTTTGACTAAGTTCCAGGCCTATTGTGCTCGCCTCATCTGCATCGGTCCCCTCTCAGATATCAATGGCAGTTTGCACCTGTGTCCATGTGCTCGCAATGGGGGTGGGTGAATGGGAACGCACACGTCACACATTCACCTACACACCCACTTTTATAAGAATTTAAAAACACCTTCAAACTTAGCAAGAATATATCTCAGTAGTCTACAACAGATATCATCGCGCCAATTGTTATATTGGTTGTTAAATCGGCCCATTTATTTGTCCAAGTGCAGGTAAGTGAACTCTTGGTTTTTTGAGTGTCTTTTTTTTTAGCGAGGTACTTTTCTAGTGCTTTTTACTCAATGTACATCCTATTTTTATTTTCCTATATCTCAATGACTTACCATTATCAACCTTTCTAGGTATTTGTATCTCTGGAATTACCACAGCACATGACAGTGGGCCTCATTCCGAGTCCACCAGTAACCCGCCGGTGCTACTGGCGGGTTGCTGCTGAATTTGTAACACTTTTCTGGTGCCTGAAATCCCGATACCACTGATATATTATGGCAGCCCGGGATTTCAGGCCCCGGAAAATTTTGTTCCCCATTACTATGGAGTCCCATGGGAGTGGTGAGACAGAAGCACCAGAACCATTGCTAACGGTGCAGGTGCTTCCATGAAAACTCTGCAGGCGGGTTGCGCCCAGTAAAGTCAGACCTGCCAGGCACAACGCCCCTGTCCGCAGAGCTGTACTGTGGTGGTCCGGAAAGGGTGCCAGTACAGTGCAACTGGCACCCTAATTTCCGGACCACCACAGTTGTACTGAGGCACAGTGTATTAATCGGAAATGTAATGTATCATAACCATGTAATTAATGCATTTTCTTTAAGTTGCTCAAATGATAATCAATGAACCATTAATATGTCTGTTATTTTGATACACCAATGATTTCTGACTAATTTCATTGCCTGGATGGTTAGACCAGGTTACAGGGCATTTGTCAAACTCTAAGAAAATGTCCTGTATTGTTTTGGGGTGCTCTTATATCAGCCATGTCAAAACATCAGGTACAGTTATGCATATTGGCACAGAGGATATGACGTTGATAAGAACATGGTTGTTGAACTGTTCATTTCCACTATCCGAGATTGAGCAGAAACCAAAGATGTCTCGGACGACGTGAGGGTCAATCGATTCCATGTTTGCAGCATGCACTTCTTGAAAGATATGTATGAGCCATCAAAGTACATGAAAAAGCGTTGTCTCAGACTCCTTTGCAAAATACTTCCAATTGCAGTTCCAACTGTATTTCAGCATACACTGAGTCAGGTGAGCAGGGGTTAAGTCCTAAAAAAAAAGTGGGGGGACTCGTTAACATACCAATTGAATGCAGTGTCACAAGAAATTAGCATATCAAGGTCCCCTCTGAAAAAAGTGGGGGGACTTCTGAAAAATGTGGGGGTACTCCGTCCACCCGTGTGTACCCTCGACTTGAGCCCTGCAGGTGAGTAATGAACATTGAAAAATGTATGTATATCCATATGTACACAATTTGTGTGCATACCTATTTTGTCAAAATGAAAACTTAATTTATTGAAACAGTGTGCCAAAGGATAACCAGATGAAATGTTTGTAATTTTTGTGTAATATTGGTATTGATATTTTATTGCCATATTTTCCATTGCAACACAATGTTAAAGTTGTTTTTAAATTTTACAATTTCTTCTTGAATTGATCTCTACTTTAGGGATACACAAATAGTTCAGTGCAATGGGAGTCTTTCTAAAAACTTTATCAGTTTGATTGAAAATTGGTTAGTTTGGTAAATGTGGTTATTACCATGTCTGTCATTACGTAGGACATGCTCCTGGAAAACCAGACTGTTACCACGGTGGAAACGACAGACACCTCAAATATCCATATGGTGAGCCCAACTGACATGCATGTAAACTTATTTATTTACAGTGCATGAAATTGTCTAATTTGTATTACTAATGTATTTTTTCTATTGAACACGGTTATGAATATAATACACATTGAAGAATGGAACAAGCTTCAACTTCAACAACTATTCAAGTATCACCATCAACCTCACTCCAGTTTCAAGTAATATTTTTTTGTACTTGTCTCGGGAGGATAGCTCAAGGGCAACGTGCTCGCCTTGGAAGCAAGACGACACAGTGCAACACAGGATCGATCCCCGGGTCCACGCTTAGAAACCTTTGGGTATTAAGCCTGTTATAAATAACCTATCAAATCATATCATATCATAATATTCATTCAGATGCGCTTATACAATAGATGTACATGGTCAAATTCCACTTTTAACATATTGAACATTGTTATTTATTATATTTGTTATTGATATAAATTGGCAGGTAGGATCTTATCACAGAATCTATTCTCTTTTTCTTCATTTAATTTTTTTTGCTATATTTCTATTATTAAAACAACAAAATGTAAATACAATGGGGTACAAGAACTTCAACTATGTACTATTCTTCTATTGCAACTGGTCAGAAGGATGAGGTATGAGGCGTGATACTTTAAATAATTAAATTAATGAATATTGATTAATAATAGTTTGTTTAAAAGTAATAACAAAAATTATAATTTGTTTCAAATGAATAATAATTTCTAGAAATGGGAAAGCATTTAATCAACAATCTAGTTGTGTCATTCACCTGCACACATGCAGTAACCAATCCCAAAAACTTAAAAACTTTAATGTATGTTTTAACATACTATAGCTGCATACATAAAGCTCAATAGTTGAAAAACAGCATTATGATACAGCATACGTTTGTTGGCAATTATGTATTCACTTTGTTTTGCAGGATGACAGTGTAGTGCTAACTCTCACACCAATTCCCTGTGAATTCTTTGACGTTCAAAATGTACAATTTCAAATATTTTATTTTTTAAAACATAGCTCTACTTACAGTGTTCGACTAACTTCTAAAAACGAAATTCTGAGAATGTAATCTTTGTGATCAAAGAATTTAACATTAAATTGTTTAATTGTTATCCTATTTTTGTTGAATGTGGTATGTACAAGGAGTCTACTATTGAAGTGGTTGAGATGGAAGAGACACATTGACCATATGTATACACATGATATTGAAAAAGATCATTTATCATCTATTTTTCTTTTCATGTAATTTTGATTATGTGAGAAGGGTTAGTCATACATAAATTATGTTCTATTTGTAATTGTGCATATGTTTCTTGAAATGGTAGAGTAAAATGCTTAGCTTCAAGATATTCTAAAATGCTCTTTTTCAGTTGGGTGATGAAATTGGCAAATCAAGAGTGACTGTAAAAAAGCACAGTAGGAAATCAAGGGTAAATAACATCCAGGCTTTTTTTTTTAAAGGGGTTGTTTAGAAATTGGTTAATTGATATTAGATTTTGAGGTTGAAGTTCATGTGTTCAGTAAGTGTGCAATAAATGATGCAAGTTTTTTAATAGATTAGAGGCTTAGGAAGAAGAAGAGCATAAAGACTCATACCACACCAATAACTAATGATGTTGCTTGCCAAACTGATGTGACTTGGAAGCCACGATTGCGTGACATTCAGCATGCTCGTCTCAAGGTTCTGAGTTGGCATGCAGATGTCCAGTGACCAGAATTTTAACTGAATGTCACACGTGAGCCATGGAAATAAGCGATGTATCATTGTTATGGCACACAACGTCCACCAGAAGTAACAGACAACACAGAAGATGTTTATTCATTACTTGCAGACCTACACACACAATCCACACCTGCTAAACAATTTCAATAAACAAAAGACATAATGTTCCCTGTTTCCCCAATACAGTCTGAAAATCCTGAAACATCATTGATTAAAATCACTAAAGAATCTTTTGAATTGATCGATAAGTGTGTTCAGGATCCATACTTCACCCTTCCTACTGTGGAGGACTTATGTACCACCATAGAATCACAAACAACTGTTCTTCAGTTCCATTGGCTATTCAGGAAGCCAACATACTTTCTATTTGCCTGCTGCCTACTACAGGTTATCCAAAGGATTAAATGTGACCATAAGTTACATAGGAGCATTTGTGGGGAGCCATTGGTGAAGTTTACTCGTGTAGTCAAGGGCACCAACCTGAAGATCAAGGGTAGCTATGTCCACCAACATAACACATTTTCATGGTCCGCTCAACCTAGCCTTGGAAAAGTGCCTGCTAGAAATGTACTTCGTTCTCCTGCTCTGTTGTTTAGTGGATCGATGTTACCAAGATTTCACGTTTCTGTACATATGTATGACTTGAGTTCTTTGCTAAAATGCATACTACAAATATCAGAGAAATGTCTTGTCACCCGCTATTAGTCAGGCCTGGAATCTCGAACAGACATCCATACACAATGCTCTCGCAGACAAAAGGCTCATGCTTGCTGGTGATGGATAGTGTGCCTGTCCTGGTTTTCTGCAAAATACTGCACTTACCACTTCCGGGACATGGAAACCCAAGAAATAGCGACATATATCACGGTCGAAGTGTCCAAATGTACATCTTCTGTTGCCATGGAGAAATATGGTTTCATTAAATCCATTGAACTTCTGTAATAAAGCAGAATGCAAATAAAACTGATAGCCAGTGTCAGGCATGCTGGAATAGGAAAGGCCATGTGAGAGCAGTTCCCACAAATAAAGCATTAATTTGATGTATCACACGTCACAAAATCAATATAACAAGATAAGAGCAACTGGTTAAAAAAAGGGTGCAAAAGACATTTGTAAATGGTCACAGTCTATCAGCAACCATCATTGGTGGAGCTCAAAAACCTGTGAGGGATCTGTAGATATTCTTATTGAAAGGTAATGTTCAATGCTGCATCATTGCTCAAACATCCACTCTTGGTAAGAAAATTAGCATTTTCACAAATGTGTACATGAACCATTGTGTAAGGAGCAGGAGCGCAAGAAAAAGTGGTTGATTCCAGGCTCCCCTCCTCACAAAGCACTCAAGATGATTGTGTGTAACAAAACGCTTACTAGAGACATGAAGGACCTCACAGAAGTCTGCCACACTGGAGATTTGGATGTGTTCCATAATATTTGACTAAAGTACAGGCCTAAAAGTTTGCATTACAGCACAGAGAGTATGGGGGCCAGAACAAGACCAGCTGTACTTGCACACAATGAGAACATTGGTAGGGAAAACGCTTAAACTGACGGCACTTGGGGGATGCTTTGTTACACCAAAAAAATAAAAAACAATGTGTTGCAATGCCAATAATACAGCAGATGGAATTTAACTTTGTTTAAGATCTGACGTTGCTGGCCATGCAAACATATAGGGCCTCATTACAACTCAGGCGGTAAGGGGTTTACGGCGCCGTAAACAGCGCAGACCCTTACCGCCTGAGTACGAGGTCCCTTAGCGCCATGGCGGATTTAACACCTGCTTTTAGCAGGTGTTAAAATCCATGGCGCTAAGGGACCATGGAGTTAATTACGCCACCGTAATTTACGGTGGCGTAATTAACGCCTTCCCCACTCCCATTATGCCCTATGGGGCAAAAATGGGAATGGGGAAGGGTAAATGGGGATTGGGGACTTACCGCCCTGCCAAACTCGGAATGGGGCGGTAAGTCCGCCAACCACCATGGCGTAAATGTAGTTTACGCCATGGTGGTAAAGTCACGGCCCAGGCGGTAACTTACCGCCTGGGTCGTAATGAGGCCCATAGACTGGCACCAGATTATGTTTCCAGGTCCAGTCTATGCCACAGAACATTGGTAATGGGGTTTGTACTCCAAAATTTGAACTTGTTGAAAGTTTGACATCAAGCTTCAAATTATGTGTTGTGGTATTTACTATATTATCCAAAGCAAGTTTCAATCATTTCTATAATGTTTGGAAACTGTATTGATTACACAAATAATGTCATTGTAAAATACTTGAAATGTAAATGTTTCAGAATTTATTTTGATTTGATTACTGTTTGTGATGTAATCTTGGTCAATATCTATTAATACATGTGTTTTACATGACCTTTTCTTTCTTTATTTTTTGCCTCAATAACATTGATTGATATTATAACAAAAAAAGAGAATTAGATTATTTTAAGTCTATGCCTTTTTTCATAAATCATGGAAAAGCCTTTTTTGAATTATATAATTCAATTTATAAATGTTTATAAAAAAATAAAAAAAATGTAAAAGGTCATATTCAACTTTTCATTACGAGAAAAGGCACATAGATGGAAATTATTGCATTGACAAAATGTAATATTTATAGCTAGACGGGTGCCAGATGTGATAATACATCTGTTTTTAGGAATTTTAAAATAGTGGTAACAACAGAGGAAGTATCAGCAACCAACATTTCATTACATAACCATAAATACGGTAGTATTAATACCACATACCCAGGTGATATTACTTTAAAATGTGGACTGGTACAATTGTGTTGAAGATGGAGATTCTGCAATCGAATAAGATGGAAAATCCTACATTCCAAACCTCCATAACAACTGTTGTCAATATGATGCCATGCGCCATGATCACGTTACGATTTATCTTGCACACGGAACTTGGAGTGGCATGAAAAAAGTAACATTTGTTGTGTGGTTGATAGTAATTGTGCATTATGGTCTGGCCTTGCACAACACAGAGCACAGAGGCTGACAATGTATGGATGTTCTCATGCAACTAAGATGCTTTTAATTATGAAGTTTGAAGGCCATTACTTCTCGGTCGTATTGCAAAGACATGGATGCATTCAATTTGTACAGACTGGCCCACATATGCTCAATACGTCTATTGCTAAAACAAGTCTTCCTTTTTAAATGTAGTGTTCTCAATCCATATGTGTCTGTCTCTATATATTCACCCCCCTCTTTTTCTCCATTAATAAACATGCATCTGTATATCGCACTGTAGCCATCTCTCTATATCTGTCCTTGTACATCTGTGTTTGCATGTCTCTAAATGAACAGTTACATCACGCTACATCAATATAATCTATGTACATCACTGTTGATGTTTACAGATATATATGAATCCATACATGTACCTATATCCATCTCTGCCTTTGCATTGGACACATACTTATGTCTCTATCAGTCTACCAAATTACATTCAAACTAAAGGCCATAGTCACATGTATGTTCATCAATCTTTTTGTTTCTCTGTGTATACCGACATCGCCTCACATTTGTATCTTTTTCTTCTAAATATTCTGTATGACTATCTGAAGGATGGACAGCGATTAACACATTTATACTTATTTTTCTATAATATTCACTATCTATCTCTCTCTCTCTCTATATATATATATATATATATATATATATATATATATATATATATATATATATATATATACATATATATTCACTACAAAAAAAAGCTTTGTTGAGGGGACGTTATGGTTAAGTTGCCCTAACAAAAACCTGTACACTTCACTAAAAAAAACTTTCCTCCTCCCCTTTATGCTTCAAATTAAAACCGAAAAACCCCTGAAATTTGCCAGTTATGGTAAAGTAAGGCCCCAACCCTGCCACCACTCCTGTGCACTGCTAACACTAACACCCAGACCATGAAAGATGTCATCTCAAATGTGAATGCTGACATCAATGACAACATCACTTGTTTAGCCCCTTTCTTTTCCTTCCCTGCCATACATATATATGTGCATTCAGTAAAAAAAATGTCACTAAAGGAATGTTATAATTCACAGTGCAACCAAACACCACTGCACATTCCCCCGTTATAGTAAACTAAGCAACCATAACTCGCACCATCTACGTGCATTGCTAAGACTAACACCCAGGACATCAAAGATGACATCACAAATATCATTGATGACATCACTGATGACATCACATGTGTGCCTCACTTTTTTTTGGTGCATTGAAAAATGTAGGCTAGGTGGTTTTATTCACTGACCAGCACAATATGAAAATTGAAAAGGTGCTGTATACCAAAACGTTACCCTTGTCGTGTGTTCTTAAAGTACTTTCCTTCGGGTCTGGTGTCAGCTCATGATGCACATGCATGGGGCAATGGCAGACCTCAAACACACAATTAATTTGTATACAGGAAGATAAACTGTGGGATGCTGCTAGTTCTTTCTACCCTACTTCAGTTTCCCTGTATGAGCCGCTAAGTTAGATGCATTGGGTCGGGATATGTATTGTTTGTTTTAGCACAAGTGTGTATTAAGTGTACATTTGTGAGCTAGTTATTACATGTGTAACATTACACAATCATCCCTGACATCTTGCTACCAACATAATAGAAAGAACCCCTTGTAGGCAGGGACTTTTTAGGGATATTATTTTCACATGTGATGTCATCAGTGATATCATCAATGATATTTGTGATGTCATCCTTACCTAAATAAAGCTCACCCTAAATCTTTCTCTATTCAGTTGCCCTTTTTTATCCCCGTGGCTGTTGTCCCTTCCTTACCCTGCTTTTGCCTCTTCTCCTAGTGTGTTGTGTGCTGTTAAGCAATGAACTTAACAACAACAAAAATTACAGAAAAGGCTCTTTTCAGAGCCGCCTTTCTCAGTATAACAATAGAACTATGAAGTGACGGCCGTAGAACCCTGCGGAGTTCTGAAAAGGTTTGCGGACAGTCGTAGAGGAAAAAAGGGAGGGTGCAAGCGGAGCAAACACAACAAAGTGTACGTTGGGAGTAAGTGGTGGCTCTGAAAAGAGCCTTTCGGTGGTGTGTTCTGTGGGTCAAAAACAGTGGATTGGAGATAGGTTAGTGTGATTGCAAAAGAGGTTGCAATGCATTTTGTACATTGCGAAGAAAAATCCGATTGCCAGCATATGTGAGGTGGACTCCATCTCTGCGGAAAATGAAAGTGCTGCGAAACAAAATGTTTTCATTGTGGAAAGAGGACATGCCAACATCTCTTAAAAATGCACACACAGCCTTATTCACATTGCGTCTCGCTTTCTCCATTTGTGGACCAAACGCAGAAGAACGCAGCCATATTTGTCTTTGGGTAATACAGGAAAAAAGTATTTGACAATTTGGAAACATGTCCATGAGCTTCGAGTGTCCTTCCTTCATTGCAAATTGCAAAGAAATTCCAGATCCATGGCCTAAACTGTTTCCTCCACAATGAATGATCAGTATATCTGGAGGACGCTCTGTCAGTAAAGTAACACAAAGAGGTACCAAGTCCAGCCATCTCATGCCACGCACGCCATGCCAGTGCACTTCCGCATGTGGAAATCCGAGATTTGTAGATAAACTGCAGCTTTCTGCATGCACCTTCAACCAATGTATCCATGAGTCTCCCAAAATCCAGATAATCTGTTTTCGAGCATGGAAAGCCATGGCTGTGTGGTCTCCTGTGAGGGAGAAGACGGTCTTACTAAAGTATGTCGGTCAGAACACACCTACTGAACCAATCCCTAGCTCCGCTCATTCTCATTTACATGCGGCTCCACACTTGAATCCCCGGTGGTGATATATGCTGGCTGCTAACTACCGCCATGTTCGTGGACATGTACAGGATCAGAGCATGACAACGGTACATTAAAGTACTATTCCCCTTTTTTCCCTTTAAGATAGGCTCTGAAAAGAGCCGTTTTTTTTATTTTTGGCCAGATACCGTACAGACATCTGGTATTTTATGTATTTTTTGGGGTTTTTTTGTCCTTGCTTTACTCTTGCAAACATTACAGAAATTTCTCTAAAGCAAGCCTTACGTTCCAAAGGAAGATTGCATTTCCCAAAGAAGATAGCGCAACACCATCTCCTTCAAAGTAATGCGCATTGCTTGGAGCAATGTTATCATGGCTACAAAAAACATACCAACTCGTAGCATGAATGCACGCATGCCGCGATTGATGATACACCTCCCGATGCTTTGATCTGGACAGAAAACATCCATTGTACTCTAAAGTAAAGCAGAAAAAATTACTTTCGTTGTTGGGAAGATGGTCATGAGTGCTTCAACCAACTGTGCCAAATCTTCCAACAAAGTACGTGAAGTCAGGTATCCCAAATGGCAAGCACCGTAGTGCAAAATTATCACATGAGGAGTGGTCATTCTACGCATGTCTCTACAAACTTGCAGAATTGCCGCAGCATTGGCAAGAGTGTCAGCGCTCCACACCACCCGCAATCCTCACACATCGCAATGGTGTGCAACATGCCTACTCTCGGCATAGTGTTGTAAGCTTTGCACAAAAATGTCTCCAAGCATCAAAACCCTGACCCTCTCCACCTCTGCCATCTTCAGTGTGCGCACCGTCTTTCCACACAAAAGAGTAATGTGAACATCTGATTGGCTGATGCCTACAGTCGCCTTTCCATGCAGGATTCGCTGTAGAAACCCGTATGTGACATGCCCTACCAGCGTACAAGCGTTGCCTTCGTGCAGCACGTAACTCTTACCCAGTCCTTCCACCCTTTCTACAGCGGTACCAAAGCGAGTCCCTCATTGGACACAACTAAGCGGTCGCAAAATCATCCAGCAATCACATAGAACATTGCTAATTTTAACTCCGTCATCAACATTGCGCACTTCAAAATTACTGTTGATGATTCTGAATGGAAGTCGCATACCATTGCAAAGCACCTACTTCACAAGCTACTGTGCAAGGATTGCGAATTTCTACATACAGCTCCATACATGTCCACATGCATCAGTATAGAGTACAGGTATGTATATTTTAATCAAAGAACATGTGGAACCCTTATGATTTAAATTAGACAAAATAAATGTCCATAGGGAATACATAACAACGCTCCCCCTTTAAAGTGCAAGATTGCCGATTTGTCATTCACAAATCGCACGACTGCTTACTGTCTTCCGCATAACCTGTACATACGCTGCAAGCATGCCCATTTAGGGCAGACCTCAATTTTGTATGTGAAAATGTTGGAGTTCGGTACTCTGTACGGCCTACAGTAATGCTACTTGCAATGTGATTGTATGAGAATAGTGAGTGCTCCCGATTGTAGTGCTGACATTTCCATCTGAGGGTCTCCCGATTTTTCTACATCGTGCTTTTCATTAACAAGTACAAAATGTTTCCCCATCTAGTACTTTGCTCTATCGCTTACACACCTCTCTCCTATGCACAGTACACTTTGTAAAGAACAAGGCATTTCCATGCCCTTAAAAGATTTAGTTATTTTGAAGGACTTTCAAGTACCATATTGCAAGTACTATGCAAAGACTGCACAGAGTGAAGTGAAATGTGCACATGCACTGGGCTGAAATATGAAAGTTCAATCCTCTGACGAAAGAAGCACAAGTAATGTCTGCAGTATCATCACTGGTGCAAACACACAAAGTCATTGATTTTGTTTTTTTAATTCGCAGTGAAGACTACTGTCCTGAGAATCAACAGCATCTACACTGCAGACAACATATCCGAAGAAATCTGGTCATCTTGCACAAAAAATTAATTACATTACAACCTTTATATTGTAACTACTCCTTAAAGAGGCTGCGTGGGTTATTTGTTTATTTTGGGCGCCAAAGCAAGCATTGATTTGTAAACCTTTCTACCTACAAATATCCATTTATTGAACAAAGAATAAGAGGCAGAATGGCTGACAAATCCCTGTGTGTTTGGTACTGGAATAAAATAGGTAATCCTTAGAAGGTTAGATTGTGAAAAGAAGTTGCTGTAGCAAGTTTTTGGCATTTCAGTTATTAATAATGGTTCTCGTCACAAATAGGCCACTTTGTACTCTCATCTGAAGCACATTGTAGTATTATACAAACAGTAAGGTAGCCTTACCAACTGATTGTTAGAGTTCACTGTACGTTGACACACCATGACAAAGAGCTTCCCCATCAGTCATATGCACACATGCACACTGCACACATACATTGGACAACAGACCAAAGTATATTTTATTTCTCAACAGACACCAAAGAATGCCTACCAAAAAGCAACTCGGTAGAAAGGAACGCAGAATTAGAGCAAAGAAAAATAAAGGTGCCCAATGTAAGCATCTACCTGTTGTAGAGTTTGTAGAGAATCTTGGTACAAACCAGCTAATGCAGTTGGGTAACATAATAAAGGAAGTCTCAACTACCGAAACTGTACCGCCTCCATCAAAAAGTGTCACAAAACACAGAAATGTTGTAAAAAAAACGACTGCCAGTACAGCTAACAAT
Organism: Ambystoma mexicanum; assembly: GCF_040938575.1. Classification (NCBI taxonomy): domain Eukaryota; kingdom Metazoa; phylum Chordata; class Amphibia; order Caudata; family Ambystomatidae; genus Ambystoma; species Ambystoma mexicanum. The sequence continues at coordinate 1,393,626,969 of NC_090935.1, read as the reverse complement.
GTTCCTAATAATCCTGATAGTGTAAGAAGAACCCATAGTAAAAAAAGTATTTTAGCAAAAATGTTTCGTCACAGAGTTCTTCAGAATCTACTAAGAAGAGGACCAACACCATCCTCACCCCTTAAAACGTACCGTAGAAAGTAAATTCTACAAGCACTCGTGGACAGTGCAATCCTTCTCAAAAGGAAGTTGTTCATTTTAGTGTTAAATAGGATGAAAGCACTAACAAAACTAAGTACCAAACTACAAAAGAAACTCAGCAATAAACGGAATGTGAACAAAGATAATTTCTTGCATGTTTGTGGTGGTGAATGGAGTCACACAACAACCACAGAGGCATATTTTAATGAAGAAGCATACAAACAAAATCAAACAAACACAATTGCCATCAATAGCAGTGGACGAGGGTATGAGAAAATCAATACTACCATCATGGAACAAGAAACACTGCTTACAAAACTATCTCCTGAAAACTCACAATTACCTCTCGATTCAGCAGAACCACACCGTCCAGTATACAAATGGCCATGTACATCAATGTGTGCCATTCCAAACAAAGCTTTCAAATCTTTACGTCAGTTCATCAATCAATATGTAAAAGGTAAAGACAAAAGTAAAATGAAAGTGCTGCAAAATATGGATATTTGTGCAGTGCAGAAAGACACAGGTCTAAAAGGACATTCATTAGCCTGCAGTTCTGGGCCTATTTGCAAAAGTAGCTTCCATGATATCAAAAGAATATCAGTACATCATTCAAATGTAAGAAATTTAGTCTATGAAATATACTATGCAAAAAGTCCAGCTTCAGAATTAGGTAATTAAAATACCACTCTTCTGCATGGTACACCCAAATACAAGAAGAAATAGACAGTAATCAGAAAAAGTATTTTGGAAGTGAGAGCCACATAGAAAATGCAACAGTTTTAGAACATAGTAGCGACAATTCTGCACATAGCAACCTTCTATTACACACATACAGAAAAGAAACAGTAAAATTTAAAAGGTCATCGGCTGAAGTACCAAACCATGTGTGTGTGTGTTGCCGCAGAACGTTTTACAAAAGGAACACAAAAAATGTGGACATAGCATACAAAATAGAAAACAATGAAGACTCTAAATGGTTTGAATTAGCTTTGTACCTTTTAGCTGAAAACAAATATGAAATAACTGAACGCCTAATATGTTGCAGTTACTGTACTGCAAAATTAGACAACAACCACACTCCTTCTCGTGCTATTACAAATAATTTGGAATTGTTTCCATTACGAAAAATCCTGCAACAGCTCAATTTGTATGAGAGAATAATAATTCAAACAGTTCACCCATTTCAAGCAATTATACACCTTCACCCAAAGACAGCAAAATTACCTTCCTCTGAATTGGTGAAAGGCATTCGTGACAAAGTAGTTTACTTGCCATTAGATCTAACGGACAATGTACACACTCTATGAGTGGAACGTTCAATAGAGCATTCTTTAATAGTCTTGGTAAATGGAGTACCAACAAAGGACAACAAAATTTGGCAACAATGAATGGACTTACACAAAGTTAGACAAGCATTGCAATATCTAAAAGACAATAATGAGTGCTACAAGGAAATAAATATTGATGAAAGCTTAACAACTGAAATAATTCAAGAGCCATCAGAAACTGGACAATTCGAGCTGCTGGATCCAGCTACAGTATCCACTCTTTTGGACCATTACACAATTCATCCATTGCATTCCAATGAAAGCATAGATGATACACTAGAAACTTACCAAATGTGACAAACCAAAGGGTCACCAATGAGTATTTGGGAAAAAAGTATAGAAGCACGTGCTTTTCCACTGCTATTTCCTACTGGCAAAGGTGGAAGATACGATGATAGACCCACTCAGATTGGGGCATCAGAATACCGCTCATTACGAATGCATTCGCAAGATCCCAGATTTAGACAAAATGTGGAATACATATTCCACCTACTCTATGAAAGTGAATTAGCAACACTATGTTATGGAGTTGCACACATTCTTAAATCTGGAGCGCACTTTCAAAATATGTCAGCTACGCAGTTAATACAAAAAGTACAAGAAAAAGATGAGGTTTTACAATCAAGTATAACAAATTTGTTTGCAAACATGCGTGGTACAAAGGAATACTGGTTCAGACGGCACAGAGACATGTGGTGCATGATCAGAAACCTTGGACCACCAACTTGGTTTGTTACGCTAAGTTGTGCAGAATATGCATGTGAAGATTTACATGAGTTTCTACGCATAGCAAACAGCAACAAAAACAACATAGATATATTAACACCTGGAGAACTTTGCTCTCTAGATCCAGTTAAGGTCTCAAGATATTTCCATCATCGGTTCATTGCAATGCTACACTTTATTTGCAATAAAACTGTTCCTCCCCTTGGAGAAGTGCAACACTTCTTTTGGAGAAAAGAATATCAAGCGAGAGGAGCACCATATATTCACATGCTGTTATGGATCAAAGGTGCACCGAAATTTGGGCACGACAGTGATAGCACTGTTTTGCAGTTTATCCAAAAATATGTCACATGTGAAATCCCTTCACAACAGACACATAGTGAGCTGCATCGGCAGATTTTACAATTTCAAAGACACGAATGTGGCAAATATTGTTGCCGCAAATACAAAAACAAAGATAAATACTACACCAAATGCCGCTTTGGTTTCCCTAGACCAATTACAGAAACAGGTGAGGCAAACAACTTCATGTCTTAAGTTCGACATAGTGTTAAAGGTAAATCACCTAAAAACACTTATTACATAAAAAGAAGGGAAGAATCCAAATATATCAATAATAACAATGCAATCATTGCCCTATTATGGAATGCAAACATAGATGTGCAGTACATTGCAGACAATTCGACTGCTGTTGCACGATATGTTACAGCCTACTTAACAAAAGCTGAAAAAACAGAGCTTCAAGACCTCTGGGATGATTTATCATCAGACAAAACACTATCTGAGAAATTGTACAGTCTAGGCATAAAAATGCTCTCTCATAGAGAATGTGGTGCCTATGAAGCGGCAGATCAGTTAAATGGTACTACTTTGTACAGAAAATCAGACAACATAGTATGGCTAAGTCTTGGTCCTGCTAAATCTAGAAAAAGAGTTCCAAAATCATATGAGGACATAGAAACAATTGCGAGAAATGATCCCAACAACCAAGACATTTAAAAAAACTTTTCACTGGACACATGCTATCCGAAAAGGAGTAGCACTTTGGAGAGCATTTGTCTATACCACATCGCTCAAAACTTTGCATACAAAAATATTATAAAACCTGATGAAAGCAAAGGCAGATATACAGTCACAGATTGTGAAGGCAGCTTAGTGAAACTTACAAAATGAAGCTTAATTAATCATGTTAAATTGTCATTAAAAAGTCCTCAACAGAAAGAACTGTATTACATGTCTCTACTACAACTTTTTAAACCATGGAGAAAAGAGGAAGAGATACTAGATAACTATGACTGCTATGAAGATGCTTTCAAAGCAAATGAAAGTACTATCACCGATGTGAACTTCACGCAGTACAAAGCAATGTTGCACAATGAACAGCAACACGAGGAAGAACTTCAGGCCCAACTAGATAAGGACTCTTCCGACAGTAGTCACCCTTCTGTAACAGGAAGTCAAGAACCACTAGGACGGCCACTAATAGCCAATGAGGCAGAATTAGCTATGACAGAAGTGGAAAACACCATGTGTCACTATCAAAAAAAATATAGAAGACTTAACTGTACAACAAGCAAAACTTAACAAAGAGCAGCGCACCATTTTTGATGACGTAACAAAACAGATTGCACATGATGTACAACACGAAAATAAAGAATGTACCTGCCAAAATTACAAACCAATACTGCTGTACGTCAGTGGTGAAGCTGGGTCAGGAAAAACATTCTTAATCTAAATCATCAGCAAGTTCCTTCAGCAAATGACAAACAACAAACTATCAGCTGTTGTAACTGCCCACACAGGTTTAGCTGCCTACAACATAGGCGGTATCACTTTACACCGATTACTACTTCTTCCAGTAGAACAACAAAACAAATTAGACTACTACAAACTTTCTGCAGAAGCTGCAATGGAATTACGTAGAGTATTGAAACAAATGAAAATGCTACTAATAGATAAAGTGAGCATGGTCTCCAACCTAATCGGCTTTGAATAATCTCAGATTGCAAGAAGTACTTAAAAATAAGAACTCTTTGCAGGGAAACACATTATCGTTTTCGGAGATCTTCTACAATTGACACTAGTGAAAGGTGAACCGATTTTTAAAACCTTAGGCCGCAAACTCTGCCAGAAAACTGTTGGTAGCATAGGTAATTTTAACCTTTGGCAACATTTCCAATACAGAGAATTAACTGAGAACATGTGGCAATCTGCAGATCTCACTTATGCCAACATCTTAAAAAGTATTAGAGTTGGTGTATTATCGCAAGAAGCACAAGCTGTATTGAAAAACCGGCATATACTGTAACGCTCACCTGATTCTCGCAGAGGCGCCGGTCTTGACTGGGCGACTACCGTATCTTCAAAGGTGATGTGTAGCACCCGGTTGGCTCTTTGGGCTGGACCTCTGTGCACTGTATGCCTGACTTCAAGAGTAAGATGTCTGCAGATAGAAAATATGGGATTAATGAACTGGGGTTATTGGGGTGTCCCTATCTCTTTCCTTTTTTGCTCTCCTGTAGACCCCCAAAGGTTAACGCTCTCACCTTAGGCAAGTGAATGCCGAGCTCTACATCTGCCTCGGGGCAGGGTGCTGTAACCAGTTTCTTCACTGGATCGGTAGCGCAGGCCTCTTGACTTCAGAGGACTGCAGTCCGTCGTTTACTGCACGAACAGTAAGTTTCGAGTAATTCTATTGTCTTTAAAGTCTTTAGCAATGATGTCTCTTGTTTTGCAGGTTCCGGCGATGGCGGATGACGGGCTGAAGTGAGTTGAAGATGGAGTCCGTATGATGAATAGAAGCGCCTGGAAGCACGTAAGTAAGCGCTTGTTGCCTGCTTCACGATGCGCTCTAACTGTCTTTTATTTTGCAGGTACAAGTTCGGAGCGGCTGCAGGGTGCCGGAATACCCACTGGGGTTGATGTGGAAAGGAGTAATGGCACGTGAGTATTAAAGTTCCCCAATGTCTTTAAACGCACCTTGCTTTGTCTTTCAGATGCAGGATGCAGCGCCGAAGGCCTCCGGAGCGTGCGAAGAGTCGGTAAGCTTTTGTCTTTCAGATGCCGGAATGCCGTGTGAAGACCTCCGGAGCGCACGAAGAGTAGGTAAGCCTTTGTCTTTCAGATGCCAGAATGCTAACCTGTTCTTTCTTGTCTTTATAGGTGTTGCTGAAGACTGGATTCAGGATGGTAAGCCTTTTTCCTTAGGCCCAGGATCCGATGCAGAAGACACGATGAGCGTTCTGCTGCAGAGGATGCAGAATAACGCAAAGCAAGATTCATCCACCGGGTGTGGTTTAAATAGCCTCCTGTAGTGCTTAGGTGTCTCCTTCCACAGCCACGCCTAGGTAAGAAAAGAGTTCCTGCTTTCCAGAAGAGTTCCAGTGTTCTGAATCTAGGGAGTGGCTCCTGCCCCACCCAACAGGAAAAGTAGTTCCAAGCAGAGGCTCAGCTGGCAGGCAAGTAAGCAGCATGGTCTGCTGCAGGTAACTCCACCCAAGCATTATGAGCCCGGCGCTTCCAGCGCTGGGACTGGGCACATTTATGAGCCTGGTGCCACTGGCGCCAGGACTGGGTCCAAAAGGTCCCAATTGGGACAGGTTGGCCCTCGGAACCTGGGTTATGGATCTGCTTCCAAGGGAGTTGGGAAAACCCTGACCTTTTGGAAGCAGAGATCATGACATATACATGCACTTTATGGCGATAATGCATGTGCAACTGATGTTATGGAACAAATAGCGCACAAAAATGTCAATTGTATGGCCTTAATGCCAACTCTTGCAAGCTGTTTCAAATTCAATGAAACAATGTTAAAGAAAGAAATGCAAGCAATAATAGAAATTAGCGCCACAGACAAACAAGACGTACATGGTATGACAGTACCCATGTGTGAGCAAGCCACAACAAGACTAAATAGTTTAGAAAATTCAAACTCCAACACAGCTGTGTTGGAAAAAATATTGAAATTATCATTAAATTGTACAGTAATGCTTAAACGTAACCTTGATGTAGAGCAAGGGCTAGTTAATGGAGCACTGGGCACAATTGTTGGCTTTCAATCATACCCATGTGATAGCAACATTCAGTTTGTAAATATTCGCTTTGATAAAGTTTCAGAAGTGAAAAGGATAGGGCGCTCAATTGCTCGATTCCTTCTCTTCAAAGACATGTATGTACGTAGAGAGCAATTTTCTCTAACTCTTGCATATGCAGTTACCATTCATAAATCCCAAGGTCTTACCCTAGAGAAAGCATTGATAGATATAGGAAACACAGTGTTTAAGGAAGGCATGAGCTACGTAGCATTATCACGCTTATGTACACTTGACGGTCTATTGCTAATAAACTTTGATTCAAGTAAAGTCAAAGCTGATATTCCTTGCATTCAGAATACAATAGATTGTGTTCACTGTACACCCCTCATCTTAAACAATACCCTGTTCCAGATAAAGTGAAACGTGGTAAAAGAAAAGGAAATGAAACAGAAATGCAACAGAATGCAACAGAAAATTCTGCAAAGAAAAGAAAAGAAGCTAAAGTTTCATTAATTGCTGCAAACATAGAAGAACCTATTAGGGAATGTAAACCAGGCACGTCGGCAAAGAAGCAACAGAAAAACCGGAAAATGCACTCAGATGCAAAACTTGCTGGCCCATTCAAATTTACAAATGAAAGTGGGGTAAGTTGCTATGCAAATGTAGCAATGAATATTCTATTTCAATTGCCACCAATTGTTAACAATATGTACCTGCACAGTACAGAACAATTGTGTTTTCAAATGTTAGTGCTGCATAGAAATGCAACAAGCAATCCTGACAACACATACAGTGTTCATGGAGTAAGGCAACAATTGGATGACTGTGCTGGAATGGTGAGATTCACTATGAACTCACAAAAAGATCCACAAGAATGTCTAATGTACATACTATTAGTATTGGAAAACAAAAGCATACCTGTAAATGAAATCTTCCAAATGTTGTACCTGTGGAAACATACATGCACTCTTTGTAGCAAAGTGATACAGGAAGAAATCCCAAATGAGCGATTTGTGTATATTTCCATACCAAATAGTGAGAGCATTCCATTTAAACAACTTGTACAAAATGCAAACCATGGCAGATTATGTAGTATTTGCAATTCAGACAATCGCTCCACCTTACTGATACAATCACATAGTGTCTACATAACGCTTATGCTTCTACGTTATACTGCAGATGGCACCAAAAACAACTGCAAACTAACTGGATTCACACACGGTCAAGTGTCACTTGGAAAGAAAACCTTTACAACAGTAGGAATAATCTACCATGCATGAGCTACAACCAATGCAGGTCACTACACTGCATACATTAAAAAGAATTCTGGATGGTTTGAATGTAATGATAGCACCATTACTCTAAAGCAGAGGTTGCCAGCTAACCTAACAAATAAGTATTTAATGTTCTTGAAGCCAAAATTTATGAAATAATGTGTATTTCAAGATTGTCAACAAAGTATGTGAAAGACTAAAAACAGTTAGAATACGCCCACAGGTATCTAACTACCCAAAAGGATGGAAGAATGACACAAATAAATGATTATCACAGATCGTTGGAAACAAATGCACAGGTAGAATACGCCTGTAGGTATCTATATGTTAAAAATTGGCAGGAAGGCAGCAAAGAAAACATTAATGGGAAAGATGAAGGAAACAGGATATAACAACAGGGATGGGTGTGCAGTGTCTTCCAAGTCTAGTACTTACCACTTTGTTCTTGGTTGCATGGCCTTTGACTATGCACCCAAGACTGCACGCACTCCCGACAACTTGCCAATCAAAACGCAACACTACGGGTGTATGCATGGGCCACAACCACCATAGCATGTGCCACCCATGGCGGCATACTAAAGAATATAATAATAGCCAATTGAAAAAATACTGCATTCACGGCATGTTGTCAGTTTCAATGTTCCCTAACACCACACGTGTCCTTACAAATGTAACAACTCCCCCGTGCACTGCACGGGCTGAAATACTGACCTTATTGGACCCCTCATTTTCTGTGCGTACAAGGAGGCCATAGAACATACATCATTAAGTAGGTATAAGTGTACTGTGCGCACAAGATGTCCATAGAAATTACATCATGACGACCGACCCCCAGAACAAATGCATTGATCACCCATATCTTAAGACTCTAGCCCCTGGCCACAACCACCGTAGCATTTGCCACCCATGGTGGCGTACTAATGAATATAATAATAGCCACTGGAAAAAATAATGCATTCACGGCATGTTGTCAATTTCAATGTTGCCTACCAATACGCGTGTGCTTTCAACAGTTACAAATTTCCTGTCCACTACATGGACTGAAGTGTTACAAATTTCCTACCCACTACATGGACTGAAGTGCTATCGTTATTACACCCCACATTTACTGTGCGTACAAGGTGTCCATAGAAATGACATCATGACGACCGAAGAACAAATGCATTGATCACCCATGTCTTACTGTCTAAACCTTTCCCAATGCTCTGTGACACAGCAAAATAGTTTCATGAAAAAAGCATCTGTATGCTGGTTGTTGCTCCGCTTTCCACGGATCCAAGATGTCGGGCGCATCCAAATCATCTGACGCAGAACACGTCTCGCAGCAGCCAATGGGCAAAGATGTTGCCTGTCCGGGGTCATGATGCCAGCCCCTTAGCCAATCGGTATTTTGTTCGTCGACCGAACAGGGAAGTGTGACCGCAGAGCGAACATAGATATCACTAATTATTTCAGACCTACTTTTTGACAATTATAAAGAAACATACTGCACGGATGGTGACCAAATTTACAAAAGCACGCTTTCTGGACCAAGCCCCTGTACCTGCCGCAGATTTCGTCAAAATCCGTCCAGCGGTTTCACCTGTAGCCGTGCGCAAAGTGTTTTCCCCCATTCAGTCTATGGGAAAAAAGACGTTTTGGGACCCCCCCCTATAACTTTGCCCCCCCGGCCCAAACATCTCCAAACTTTGCAAAAAAATTCAGATGGCCATTATACTTTTTTTGCAAAGTTTGGTGAGGATTCGTCCAGGGGGAGCAGAGTTATAAGCCACCCAAAAAGGGCTCTTCCTATGGAAACAGCAACTTAACCATAACTGTAATATATATATATATATATATATAGAGAGAGACATTCTAATATCAGCGTTTATCGTTGTCCATCCATGACTCTATGTACTTTTCAAGTAATTGTTCACTTTATGCATATCAATGCAGTTATCCATCACTGTCTGTCTATATGCTTTGATCCACAAGCATGTCTCGGTGGCTTTATCCATCTGTACCACCAAATATTTGTTGTTATTTTTGTACATATATTAATGTATACGTTGATTGATCTCTATCCATGTACATGTATTCTTCTCCATGGATGCTTCTTTATATAAGACTCTTCGATTGGTCTGTATACATAGATCTCAAAGTGTATGTCACTATCTGTATCTTTATGTATCCATCCCTCTCTATGAAACCATCTATATCTATAAACATTTGTTTGGTGATCTACCCACATTTTTGTCCAAGTCGGCAGCTCGATAGAAGTTCAGACGTGTCTCTAGGTTGTATTGGGTACAAGGTGGCAATGCGTGTTTTCATGGTGTGTAATCAAATTCTGTTTATTGAAAAGTGTGGAAATAGGTTGGCTGTGTCCAGGCGCGATACATTTATGTTTCGTTGTGATGGGGTACTTCGCTTTACATTGAAGAAAGACTGGCACCTGGTTGTAAAAACTCTGTTGACAGGAATGCCATTATATGATCGATAGATTCACAGTAAGTAGTATACATCCCAAAAAGTGAACAAAAAACTAAAAACTGCAAACACCCAGAACACAAACACCTGGGCTCACATCCATCCATCCCAACACACAGAGCATAAGCCCTTTACCTTCAATTGTGCAAAACAATCAACAATAATGCAAATACCTGGCACCCTGGTACCCGCCAACAAAAAGCCAGAGCAGAAACACACTGCTTGCCACCTATTTGTGCTTAAGTTAAAGAACGTAAGTAGTTTTCCCCCATGTCCAATGCTGGCTGTCTCCATTTGGGAGAATGCAAGTACGGAAGACATAAACACATATGCAACTGGATGTACTTGTTGGTGGGATATTTTGAACCGTCACTAACAGGGTGATTTCTACTGTTTCAAGATTGGTGGCACACACCACGAAAATATTCTTGATACTTTTGGCACCCAATGTAACTTGGACAATTAGTGATCAACTTACATACAGTTGTGGGACTTGGACCTGTAAGCTCCTGAACTGCATCTGTCTCTGCCCCTTATTGGGCATGCAGTGCTGTCAATGTTCCAAAGTGTGACATGATTTGTGCTCCTGCTAGGCCACCCATTGTGCATGTGGGGTGCAGATCAGGAGCATTCAGGCACACTGCTGTCTATGTCCTGCTCCAGTCTGCCTTTGAACAAGCAGCCAGGCCGAGCAAGAACACATGGCAACACTGCTGGAGAGGATGCCCAAAATATAAGGCATCATGATACTGCAAGAAAGTGCTGAACTGGCATCAAATAACAGCACTACAGCCAAGCAACAATACACACCATGCTTGTCTAAAAAAACAAACATGGTACATGTCACCACCTAGCCCGACTGGAACCGTTGGTGCAGAAAGATCTGCAACCTGCTCTGCACCCCCAATGCTGCAGGATGGCCTCCATTCTCAGCACCTATAACAAACATTGTCATATAGGCACAGAAGAAAAACTCATGCAACAGTTTGCAGTTAGACAGGCAACTTGCAGTAGGTGGCTGTGTGGCCCCTATGGCAAAGTGGCACTTGTCATAGACACACAAAGTTTACACACAGAAACTGTGCATACAATTGTCGTTCTTCCTGTAGGACAATTTTAGAATTGGATTGAAATAAGTTAGTCGTTATTGATTTTGAAGACAAGTTATTATGTATTTGCATTGAAAAAATAACTGACCAGATAAACACTTCCTTTTACCACATGTATTCTTGGGTTTTAAAATTATTAAATTAATTAAACAAGGTTACACTGACCTTGGGTATGATTATAGTAAAGAACAAAGTACATATTTTCTTCTTTGGAAGAGTTGAAATATTTCCTTATTTTCACTGCACAGCTTTCAATAGAAAGTGGAAGATAATATTGTTCATTTTTGTGGCATTGGTTCCCAAAAATGAAACCTCCTTTTGGCAATGTGAACACACAATACAGGGTCTCTGTGTTGTTTATCCTTGAATCCTTTGTACTAACACTTTGAATGGCACAATGTTGTGAATAACCACAAAGAATTGATAAGATTCACTATAATGAAACCTAACATAAGAAAGTGAAGTTTCTATTCATAAGAGCTGTCAAACGAGACAGTGCCTCAACTTTACAAAGAGAGAATGGAAAATCAGCAAATAATGTAGGGAAACATTTACATGATATTTATGCTCCTGATGTTGGCATGTGTGTTGTATGCTTGATGATTAACAATGTGCCACACTGATGCTCAAGTTGGCGCAAAGACTAGCCATCGTAAATGTACATTTTACAGAAAAATGTTAACAAATGTATGTACTGTGCACATTATTTTGGAAAATGGATACAGAGATATATTTTAGCCTTCCCAAATATGTCATTCGGATGTGCATTTATCATGGTGTGGATGGTATGGTGTGGATGTTAGGGATGGTGTGGATGTTACGGATGGTGCAGATTTTACGGATGGTGTGGATGTTACAGGTGGTGTGGATGTTGCGGATGGTGTGGATGTTGCGGATGGTGTGAATGTTGCAGATGGTGTGGATGTTGCAGATGGTGTGGATGTTGCAGATGGTCTGGATATTGCGGATGGTGTGGATGTTGCGGATGGTCTGGATGTTGCAGATGGTGTGGATGATACGGATGGTGTGGATGTTGCGGATGATGCAAATGGAGGCAACACCAGTTCCCCATGTTGTCACCATATACATGTATCGCCTATATATGCTATCCTCCTGTATCCCCATATATATCTGTATCCCATATATACCTGTATCCACCCTGCTGCTATATATCTGTTTGCCGCTACATACGTCCCCACCATCCTGCTCACGTGCCTGGTCTCAGGCGCTTTTACTGATAACCACCATATCAGACCACTACGCTTACTCTCCACTATACACCATCATCCAAGTACAACACAGCTATACCCCTGTTAATATGGCCTAGCTGTTCACATACGAATCCGATTCCATGATCACCTCATCACCCTAATAAAATGCAGCTAGCTGATCACATTCCGGCTAGCTGTTTGCATAGGCGTTCCTCAGGCCTAACGCAGCCAGAACCCAGTCTGGGTGTCCACCCACCAGACTGAACACATCCAACTGATTTCCTCAGCACCACACCCATCGCTAGGAAGCAGCTATCATCCAACAACTACACCAGCTGCACATATATCCGGTGCACCCACGCACCATACGCAACTCTCTCTCTCTACTGACTTGAACTACAGTTCCAGAGGGCCTTCAACCTACCAGCGCTTTGAGATCATACCAATGATATATAAGGCGCTATATAAACGCCAAGTAACATAACATAACATGGATACAATCTTCCTGTGGACAGTTTTTTTAAAACCAAAACTGAGCAATAACCATCAATAATGGACTGTTATATCCATATTCTGGGACAATTGTCAGGCACCAGTTTGTCCATTTGCACTAGCAGGGATATGGAGCAACTTGCTAGCCTTTATGGTATGAATACGTGTGGATCGCAAAGTGTTGCATTTTGACGTGAAAGGAGTTCTTTGTTCTCACATATGTAACGCCATATGCGTCGAACAAACATCGGAGATGGAACATAGGTCCTTTAAATTTAACCACACAGAACTTTCACTTCACACTGCAAATACAGGGATTAATTGGTAGATGAAGGAAATCAGCAAGATTTGATGGAAGTTGACAGTTTAGGAAAAAATGTGAAGCATGACATTTAGAAAACACTGTTTCCTGCCAATCACTTTTAGTTGAAAATGTTTTTAATTGTGAGATATATTTATGGGATCCCTGGTAATAGGTGAGTACTTCCACCCAATCAACAGCACCACACAAATAGACCTTGTTATTCTATCTAGCCCTATCTGTGACTCATCTAGAACTAGTGAATCCCTCACTCTTTAGCAATGTTAAGCCAAGAACCAGGCCGGTGTATAAAATATATATATTTGTATTAATTTTTATGGAACACTTAATATTTACACTACTTTCCATGACACACCACATTCTCAGTGGCACCGAAACAAAGATTCAATACAAAGCATTCACCTTTTGGGGATAAACAGTAACAAAAGATCTGAGATTACACCACATGTGGGTTTCACATGTGCGTTTTTGCTTTTAAGTCTCCAGTAAATAGAATACAGGTGAAATGAACATTTCAATACTTTTATCACCTAACAATTCCCAGTCTGCCAAATTGATGCAGCACCTTAAACATAACAAGATAATTTACCTACACCATAGACTTTGCATGAGGTTCACTCGTAATCACATTCAGCACCTTGAAACCTAGCCGCATCATGAGCTTGGCACTAAAGCTTCTCTTTATATTAAGTTTAATTTAAATAAATTGCAACACTTTACAAAAATAATTTCACACATGCAGCGTTCTAGATGGTTACCTTCATTCGCACTTAGCAAGGCATTACAGTATGGTTTAACTGCATCACATGTAAACCACATTTTGACTGGTGCTGCGCCCTTAGCAAAGCTGACAGTCTTCTTGCACAACAAACAAACAGACACTTTTCCTTTATTTTTGGAACCCCTTCTCAGGACCCCCCTGCCATACAAAATCATCCAGTGTGCATTTATCACCCCTCTGCTTTAAGACCTGGACTGGAATGGAGAACATATACAGGCCGATTCATGGAATAAATAGCGCGGCGCAAGTGGGCAAAAACGTGCGAATCGCAGTGGAATTGCGAAAATCGCAGTGAAATTGCGAAAATTGCACGAAAAGCAGCGCACATCGATTCATGGAAGGGCGTGCGTGAAAAAACCATCTGATGTGCGCTAAAAAAGTGTGCGGCGCACGTTGGCGCACAGGCCATCTAACGGCGTGCGCCAGGTCACAGCGAAAATCGCACAGGCCACAGCGAAAATCCCACATAACACGGCGCACGCTACAAAATTAGCCGGAACACGGGGCGTAACACTCGGAATGGGGAACAACTTGCCAAAATGTGGGCGTCATAGGGGAAGTACAGGGTGCAAGTGCGCGGAACGCCCACACGCTTGCCTACAACACGTATTCATGGAATCGAATAGGGCAAACCAGCGCACGGTCAAACCAGCGCACAGGCACAAACACGACCGCCATAAGAAAGCAGGCGGTAATGTCCCTGCGCCTGTAAAAAATGTGCGCCAAAAGGTGCGCCAACAAATAGCACCTATATACAGCTATGATGAATGTCCAATACTGTGGCCCTCCAGGACAAATGACGTGCAAGGGGGTACCCACAAACACGGACACCCGCTGACTGAAAAATAACGTGTGCGTGTATTTAGGGGTGCGCGGGAAGTTTCACATGCGAATTGGCTGGGTACGTGGATTCCAGGGGTGCGCGGGAAGTTCCACACGCGATTTGGCTGGGTACGTGGATTGCAGGGGTGCGCGGGAAGTTCCACACGCGATTTGGCTGGGTACGTGGATTTCAGGGGTGCGCGTGAAGTCTAACACGCGATTTGGCTGTGTACGTGGATTTCAGGGGTGTATTTCAGGGGTGCGCGGGAAGTTAAACACGCGATTTGGCCGGGTATGTGGATTTCAGGGGTGCGCGCGAAGTTCACACGCGATTTGGCCGGGTACGTGGATTTCAGGGGTGCGCGGGAAGTTCCACACGCGATTTGGCTGGGTACGTGGATTCCAGGGGTGCGCGGGAAGTTTCACACGCGATTTGGCTGGGTACGTGTATTTCGGTGTTGCAGGGGAATGCTACACGTGATATGGCCATGTGGGTCCCCCCAGGTGTTCCCTCTACACCCTCCACGGCCCCTGCGGGCAGCCCACACCACAAGGTACTACCCTGCACCCCTGCTCATGTCCCACAGGCAACCCATCCACCATGGCCATGCCCACCAGCCAACCCACATGTCACCTTGCACCACTGATCACCAACACATGTCTCCCACCACCCCCACCCCCCAGCCACCAGGGGCAGCCTCCACCAGGCCCCCACTCATGTCCCCCATTACCCCCACCCCCCCACAGTGCAGGGGCACCCTCCACCAGGCCCCCACTCATGTCTCCCACCACCCCCACCCCCCAGCCACCAGGGGCAGCATCCACCAGGCCCCCACTCATGTCTCCCCCCACCCCCACCCCCCAGCAGTGCAGGGGCAGCCTCCACCAGGCCCCCACTCATGTCCCCCTGCAACCCCACCCCCCAGCCACCAGGGGCAGCCTCCACCAGGCCCCCACTCATGTCCCCCTGCACCCCCAACCCCCAGCCACCAGGGGCAGCCTCCACCAGGCCCCCACCCATGTCTACCACCACCCCCACCCCCAGCCACCAGGGGCAGATTCCACCAGGCCCCCACTCATGTCTACCACCACCCCCACCCCCCAGCCACCAGGGGCAGCCTCCACCAGGCCCCCACTCATGTCCCCTATTACCCCCCCAGCAGTGCAGGGGCAGCCTCCAACAGGCCCCCACTCATGTCCCCTATTACCCCCACACCCCAGCAGTGCAGGGGCAGCCTCCACCAGGCCCCCACTCATGTCTCCCACCACCCCCACCCCCCAGCAGTGCAGGGGCAGCCTCCACCAGGCCCCCACCCATGTCTACCACCACCCCCACCCCCCAGCCACCAGGGGCAGCCTCCACCAGGCCCCCAACCATGTCTCCCACCACCCCCACCCCCCAGCAGTGCAGGGGCAGCCTCCACCAGGCCCCGACCCATGTCTACCACCACCCCCACCCCCCAGCAGTGCAGGGGCAGCCTCCAACAGGCCCCCACTCATGTCCCCTATTACCCCCACCCCCCAGCAGTGCAGGGGCAGCCTCCACCAGGCCCCCACCCGTGTCTACCACCACCCCCACCCCCCAGCCACCAGGGGCAGCCTCCACCAGGCCCCCACTCATGTCTCCCACCACCCCCACCCCCCAGCAGTGCAGGGGCAGTCTCCACCAGGCCCCCACCCATGTCTACCACCACCCCCACCCCCCAGCCACCAGGGGCAGCCTCCACCAGGCCCCCACTCATGTCTCCCACCACCCCCACCCCCCAGCAGTGCAGGGGCAGCCTCCACCAGGCCCCCACTCATGTCCCCCTGCACCCCCTCCCCCCAGCCACCAGGGGCAGCCTCCACCAGGCCCCCACTCATGTCCCCCTGCACCCCCACCCCCCAGCCACCAGGGGCAGCCTCCACCAAGCCCCCACCCATGTCTACCACCACCCCCACCCCCCAGCAGTGCAGGGGCAGCCTCCACCAGGCCCCCACCCATGTCTACCA
This sequence comes from Ambystoma mexicanum, assembly GCF_040938575.1. NCBI lineage: Eukaryota > Metazoa > Chordata > Amphibia > Caudata > Ambystomatidae > Ambystoma > Ambystoma mexicanum. The sequence goes on along the minus strand of NC_090935.1, from coordinate 1,393,610,265 downwards.
CCACCCCCACCCCCCAGCCACCAGGGGCAGATTCCACCAGGCCCCCACTCATGTCTACCACCCCCCCCACCCCCCAGCCACCAGGGGCAGCCTCCACCAGGCCCCCACTCATGTCCCCTATTACCCCCCCAGCAGTGCAGGGGCAGCCTCCAAAAGGCCCCCACTCATGTCCCCTATTACCCCCACCCCCTAGCAGTGCAGGGGCAGCCTCCACCAGGCCCCCACTCATGTCTCCCACCACCCCCACCCCCCAGCAGTGCAGGGGCAGCCTCCAACAGGCCCCCACCCATGTCTCCCACCACCCCCACCCCCCAGCAGTGCAGGGGCAGCCTCCACCAGGCCCCCACCCATGTCTACCACCACCCCAACCCCCCAGCTACCAGGGGCAGCCTCCACCAGGCCCCCACTCATGTCTCCCACCACCCCCACCCCCCAGCAGTGCAGGGGCAGCCTCCACCAGGCCCCCACTCATGTCTCCCACCACCCCCACCCCCCAGCCACCAGGGGCAGCCTCCACCAGGCCCCCACCCATGTCTACCACCACCCCACCCCCCAGCCACCAGGGGCAGATTCCACCAGGCCCCCACTCATGTCTACCACCACCCCCACCCCCAGCCACCAGGGGCAGCCTCCACCAGGCCCCCACTCATGTCCCCTATTACCCCCCCAGCAGTGCAGGGGCAGCCTCCAACAGGCCCCCACTCATGTCTCCCACCACCCCCACCCCCCAGCAGTGCAGGGGCAGCCTCCACCAGGCCCCCATCCATGTCTACCACCACCCCCACCCCCCAGCCACCAGGGGCAGCCTCCACCAGGCCCCCACTCATGTCTCCCACCACCCCCACCCCCCAGCAGTGCAGGGGCAGCCTCCACCAGGCCCCCACCCATGTCTACCACCACCCCCACCCCCCAGCCACCAGGGGCAGCCTCCACCAGGCCCCCACTCATGCCTCCCACCACCCCCACCCCCCAGCAGTGCAGAGGCAGCCTCCACCAGGCCCCCACTCATGTCCCCTATTAACCCCCCCAGCAGTGCAGGGGCAGCCTCCAACAGGCCCCCACTCATGTCTCCCACCACCCCCACCCCCCAGAAGTGCAGGGGCAGCCTCCACCAGGCCCCCACCCATGTCTACCACCACCCCCACCCCCCAGCCACCAGGGGCAGCTTCCACCAGGCCCCCACTCATGTCTCCCACCACCCCCACCCCCCAGCAGTGCAGGGGCAGCCTCCACCAGGCCCCCACCCATGTCTACCACCACCCCCACCCCCAGCCACCAGGGGCAGCCTCCACCAGGCCCCCACTCATGTCTCCCACCACCCCCACCCCCCAGCAGTGCAGGGGCAGCCTCCACCAGGCCCCCACCCATGTCTACCACCACCCCCACCCCCCAGCAGTGCAGGGGCAGCCTCCACCAGGCCCCCACTCATGTCTCCCACTACCCCCACCCCCCAGCAGTGCAGGGGCAGCCTCCACCAGGCCCCCACTCATGTCCCCCTGCACCCCCACCCCCCAGCCACCAGGGGCAGCCTCCACCAGGCCCGCACTCATGTCCCCCTGCACCCCCACCCCCCAGCCACCAGGGGCAGCCTCCACCAGGCCCCCACCCATGTCTACCACCACCCCCACCCCCCAGCAGTGCAGGGGCAGCCTCCACCAGGCCCCCACTCATGTCTCCCACCACCCCCACCCCCCAGCAGTGCAGGGGCAGCCTCCAACAGTCCCCCACTCATGTCTCCCACCACCCCCACCCCCAGCAGTGCAGGGGCAGCCTTCACCAGGCCCCCACTCATGTCTCCCACCACCCCCACCCCCAGCCATGCAATTTGCCTGGGTACGTGTACTTCGTGGTGCGCGTGAAGTTCCACACGCGATTGTACGTGTACTTCGGGGTGCGCGTGAACTTCCACACGCGATTTGCCTGGGTACGTGTATTACTGTGGGTGCGTGTGAACTTCCACATGCGATTTGCCTGGGTTCGTGTATTACTGTGGGTGCGCGTGAACTTCCACACGCGATTGGGCCTGTGAGAGTGGGTCACATGTATTCCAGGGGTGGGCGGGAATATTTACCCGCGACTGTGCCTGTGAGAGCGTGCTACGTGTATTCCTGGTGTGGGCGGGAAGATTCACACGTTCGCCTACGACGTGCCGAAAAAGGGTCCAATCCTGACACACGTACGCCAGCATGAAGCAGGCGTACGTCGACCCGCGCAGCATAAAAGTGCGCAAAAACCACAAACAAGCTCATACGCCAGGATGAATATACCATTCCTAGCATCAGTGGCCGTGGGTTACCAAAGGAGGAGGAGGAGGATAGTGAGGGCCCGAATTTTCACTCCCAGAACCAGCCTTTTTGGGATGCCTGATGACCAGGTGTATGGGAGGTACAGGTTTCCCCCACACATGATACTTGACCTGGTCAGTGAGTGGGGGGATGACCTCACATCACCCACCCTGTGCTCCCAAGCACTCAGCCCCCTGGAGAAGGTCCTCAATGTACTGCACTTCTTGGCCACAGGATCATTTCAGCAGACAAGTGCCATAGTGGGTGGGGTGTCACAGGCCACGCAGTAACGCTGTCTACACCAGGTCTTGAACATCATCACTGCACGCCCATCAGTCCGTAGGCACATATACCTGCCCAGGACACCTGCAGAAAGGCAGGCTGCCACCCTCGATTTCTACGGTGTGGCACAATTTCCTAAAGTGCTAGGTGCCATTGACTACACCCATGTGGCACTAGGTCCCCCCAGGGCATCTGAGCACATCTATAGGAACCGCAAGCACTGGCATTCCATCAACGTGCAGGTAGTATGTAATGCTAAGGGAATCATCACCTCAATATATGCAAACTATCCAGGGTCCACCCACGACAGGAATGTCTACCCTAAGCCGGGACCTCGAAGCTGGGCGGCATGGTGATATATGGCTGCTTGGTGAGTATGAATGCCACTGCACATGCATGCTTGTCAGATGCAGAGTAATGTCAATACCCCACTAATGATACCCATCACCTCCTCACCAGGGGACAGTGCCTACCCTCTGAGCACCCACATGATGACGCCAATTCGGAACCCCATTACGCCTCCAGAGGTAAGATACAACACAGCCCATATTGCAACGTGGGGCATAGTGGAGCGCACATTCGGAGTGCTCAAGTCACGCTTTCGCTCCCTTGACCGGTCTGGCGGGCAGCTGTTATATGCGCCCCCAGTAGTGTGCAGGATCATAGTGGCAGCATGTGTCCTGCACAATGTTGCAACACGCCGGGGCCTGGCCGTGGACATGGTGGTGCCCCCACATCCCCAACCACATGCACGCCCGCTGCGCATGGGAGGGGAGAGGGCACGGGGTGAGGCAGCCCGTACGCAGCTGGTGGCTAATTACTTCACATAGAAATCACACCCCAGTGGAGTGCACACAGGCCTGGCACATACCATCTGATTAGCAATGATGACTCGGCCTGACAATTAAGACGAACAAAAGGACTGTCAACTGTCAGAACCATAGCAGCCTGAGATTGTTCATGTGGAAGTGTCACAATGTGTGCATCCCTACCTACACAAACACCACCAATGCAGTGTCATGAAAATACACTTCCATGCTGCATAAATGAATACCCACTTGCAAAATACTACATGAAAACAGTGCCATGTCACCCACCCCCTCCACGGCACGGCCACACAACACACATTGGCATGTCATGCAATGTGAGAGGAAAGAAATGAATCCCCACAACATGCCCCAAGTGTCAGCAGCTACAGTGTCCCTAATGGAAACCTGTCCACACATGAAATGCTCACAGTAATGCAGGACCTACAGCCCACAATACCACATACTTACCAATAATACCAATCACCTACACAACCTCCAACCCACCTTAAACATGACATTACAGACTTAAAAATTAGCTAGCCTCACCACCTGATGATGACAGCCCTCCGAACACTTGCAAGTATACATGTTGGCGCCACGCAAGAGTGTAGGTGCACTGCTTACAACATGGACTCCAGTTCCAAGGTGGACCGCATTGTGAAGACATGAGGAATGGACCTGCAAATATGGAGGATGAGATGGATGCAGAGGCACATATGAATACACCACGCAGTGTACAATACAACAACAATATGCACTATGAATGTATACACAGTATTGACTACAGACTGCCCACACAGCTCATGGGAGTCCAATGTCACCATGTACGTCAATGTCACTTGGGCACACCCTTTGCAAGCCCATGGAAATGGGAAGCAGGAGGGGTGTGTGTGACAAAAACCCAAGCATCTGAACCAAATCCATGACAAGCCTGCATGTGCCCAGCCACAATGCAGCGGATGCCCACGGGAGCCACACAAGGCAACACACTGTCCCAAAAAAAAAAAAATAATACAATAAAATGCCCATTAATGGGCCCGGGGGGGTTGGGGAGGCCACCCAGGAGGTCCGAGGACAGGGTGCACACCAAAACCCACCTGTGTGGATCTTGCAAAAAAAAACACCTCCATGGGCTCATGGCCCACACGGCTACCCTATTGTGGGAGTATCACTGCTGTCGCTATTCTCACCCTGTGCAGCTGCATCCGGAGGTGGTGGCACTATGGGAGGCAGCCCACGCAAGGCCCTAGTCTGTTCCTCCATGGCTGCAAGCATGCGGGTGTGGTAGGTCTCGTTCTGGAGGATGAGTGTGCGGAGGTCCCCATGCAACAACTCACGGGATGCCCGGACCTCCGCCCTAGTTGCCTGCATCTCAGCTGAGAGCGTACGGGTGAGACGCTACAGCTGCTGTTCTGTCCTTCGGTCTGTTGAAGCCTCAAGCTCAACAAGAGTCGTCCTGAGGTGAAGGAGTTCCAGGCTTCTATGCCATCACACATTGGCCAGTGATTGGCAGGTCAAATACACATGCCATCACACAGATGGCATGTACCCTAGCCATGAAGTGAAGAGGGAGCGGAGGTCACCAATTGTTCATTCAGTCCAGTTTGTTCATATGATTGATCATTTTCATTGTAATGGTTCTAATGTTTAACATGCAGCTGCCAGTCAAAAATGGTCCTATAGCACAGGGACATGTCCAAACTAATCATGTCCACGAAACTGAGCCAGTCCACTGTACCATAGCCATGTCAGACATGTGACAATAGGACTGAGAAATCCCGAGTAAAAGTGGTGGTATGCAAACAATCTGCCTGAATAAGCAGAGGTAAATAAGCAACAGTGTAGTGGCAAGATGACACTCCAAGGGCAACTGGCGTGGTGTTGGGCTGGATGTCTAATGTTGGCCGAAGGGATGCTGCTATACCCAAATGCTGGTGCCAAGAATGTTTTGGAAGAGGCACATGGGTGAGCCGAACCACTCAGGCACACACACCCTCCCCTGGCACCCAAACAGAAGCCCTCCCACACACAACATGCACATGGATGACACACACATGCATGTGCACTCACCGGACAATGCCTCGTAATCTGCCACTGCTCCCACGCCTTGGATCTATTCCTCCGTGACGTAGGTCCCAGCAACCTGCTCATGTAGAGTGAGTTCTATGTCGTCTGCTGGAGACCCACCTCCAGTCACTAGAGTTGCGGCATGACTTGAGGCCAGCTTATTCTTTGCCCTGCGCTTCAGGTCATTCCAGCGCTTGTAGCAATCATTAGCTGTGCGCCTCACGATTCCAAGGGCACTTATGATGTCCGCAATGGTCTGCCAGTGTGCCTGACGTTGTGCAGGTGTGGTCTTGGATCCTGCAACAATCACCATTTCGCGGTCATGTGCGGACACATACTCTACAAGTGCATTCAGTTCGGCCTCATTGAAGCTGGGCTTCCTTGACGGGCCGGACTGTGTAGCCGTGTCTGGGGCATCAGCCTCTACTGGACGAGTACTCTTCCTCTTCCGCTTGGAAGGTGGTGGGGATCCGGAGTGTCCTGCGCCGCTCTGGACACTAGGGGCAGGAGCGTGGGATTGCACTCAGCACGGGAGTTGGTGCAGGCATTATCTCAAGTGTGATGGTGTCAGGGGGAATGTCAGCATGATGGACTTGGACCGACACTGTCCTGGCTGGGTGTGTGAGAGGTGGGGTGGATGGAGCCGCAGCTGCCCCTGCAGCCTCCCCAGCCTGCCTACGCGGGGCAGCAGATGACCTAGCTGCCCCTGATCCACGTGGCCTGATGACACCAACGTTCACCGGTGCACGTGGCCTAGACCTGCTGACCTGGAAGTCAGCCATGGAGTCACCCTGTGCCAGGTCTGGTTCCACAGTGGGCTGGTCCAACAAGGGCTGAGCATGGATGGTGCCAGCCACGGTAACCTCAACCAGGGGGGGGGGGCATGGGTGTCCCTGACTGCTCCTCCACACATGGGGGGCTAGGGGCACCCTGCAAGTCACGGCCACGTCCCATACCGGATCCACCACGGCCACCACTTGGGGCTCGGCCACCTTTGCCACCCTTACGGCTTGTTCGCCTCCCAGCCATGGCACTGATGTTATTGTGCGTATGGGAGTTGATGTGAACTATTGTCCTGGGCAATTGGGGGTCAAAGGGCTTGGGTACCAGATGGTAATCGTACCCTAGTGCTCTAGCAAGGTTGTATGTCACCCCTGGGGAAAGATGACGGGTCACGCAACGCACAGGCAGCCCAAAAAAGGGAAGTAAGGTGCACGCAACCCCTCCTAGACCACGTGCGTGGAAAAAAAAAACCTGCACTACGCTGTGGCACCCAGGAACACAAGAATGAACCTATGCGTGTCACACGCAGCCTAGAATGACCTCTGAAGGGGTACGCGACACACGGGGCAAGCACAGATGTTAGATACGTGCGCGACTCACCGTCTGCCAGGAACAAAAGCATGAAAAATGTGTGCGCGTTGGCAAAACCCCCGCCAAAAGAAGAATTGTACGCTGTCAGAGGAGACAGGACAACAGTAGTAGGGGAGCTGTTTGAGGAAACAGGCCCAGGGAAAAGAGGAAAAGAGAAAAAACTGTCAGAGGTAACAGGGAGTACGAACTGGAAACGCCGTGAAGTAAATCGCGTGTGAACCGACAAGAAGTACAGAATTCACCCACTCGCTCTCCACGAAAAGCACGTACAAGGAAATGGTGTCCTACACGTACCTTTTATACACACGTCACAGACGCGGATACGCGATGAGGCCATTTCCACCAATTACGCGCTTTGACACTCGGACGTGTATCTCTTCATTTTTACACGCGCCATTCTCTACGGCCATGCGCGTGACGTCACAGCTGCGCATGGTGGCCTTTGGGCCAATGAAATGAAACTGCACGTCCGAGTGTCATCGCGTGTTATCGGAGGGAAGTGAGCGTACACGCGATTGGCCTGGGTACGTGTATTTCTGGGGTGCACAGGAAGTTCCACACAGGATTGGTGGAAATCCACGTGTGCTCTGTCATCACGTGTAATGAGGGAAACACCCGCGCGCCTCACGTCACAGACGCGCTCACGCGCTAAGGGCCTTTGGTCCAATGAAATCGCATATGCGTGCTGACGTGCATACGCGCTAAGGGCCTTTCCTCGATTTACACGCAGACGTGCAGGATTTTCACGTGCCAAATCACTCCGTATAAAGCTGGCAACGCATAAGCACAAGGAAGACCACGCTCCTGCCCAAAAGGCCGAATTACTGCCCCCAGAGCCCCGAGTAGCCTCCCACGAGCCATCTGCTGCTGCCTGCCTACCTGCCTGCCTGCTGCCACCGTGCCCTGCCATTTGGTGCCTGCACATCAGCCATCTGCAGGGGTCCATTTGCTGTGTCCACCCCTGCTGGAACAGAGAACTCCCGACTGGGATACCATCGCTCCACAGCCCAGCCCCAGGACCCAGTTGCCCACCCACTCCTGCCTCTGGGGTTGCCATGTCGGGCACTGCTACATCTGGCACCACTGGCAACCCCCGGCCAGAGAGGCAGAGGGGCACCAGCTTCAGTGCCACCGAAGTTGGTGTCCTGGTGGAGCAAGTCCTGGGGCAGTATGATGCCCTCTTCGGAAGTAAGCGCACCAACAAGGAAGGACGGACTCGGATCTGGACGGACATCGTGACTGCCATCAACGCGGAGGGGGTGGCAGTCCGCGACTACCAACATGTCAAGAAGTGCTGGGATGACTGCAGGTCCAGGACCCTCTTGAAGGCCCGGCGCCTCGTGGAGGGGGGCCGGGGCCGCATGAGTACCATCCAGATGAGGGTCCTGGAACGCGTAGGCCCAGCGCTCCACGGCCAGATCCTTGAGAGGCAGACCCGTCTGGAGTTGAGCGGTAAGTGGCCAAGCATTGCTGTGTGAGACAGGGCATGTCGCAGTGTGCTGGTTGTCTGATACCTGCCTGTATGTGTGACATAGCCCATGTATGCATGTGTGTGTGCAGGGACGTCATGCATGTGAGACCAGTAATGTGTGAACCACACGGTTGGTGCATGTGTTCAAATGCAACATGGGTTGCCCTATGCGGAATGGCCACATGAAAGCATGCCAGTCTCTGTTCCTGGACATGGGTGAGGGATGGGTGCTGATGCCATGTACATATATGCTGTCCATGTCTGTGTGTCTGACCAGCGTGTCTGTGACTTGTGAATGCCTGGGATGCATGACACATGTCTGTGGCAATGTTCCGGTTCACTGATGCAGCCTAGTCATCCTTGTATCCACTGTGTCTGTGGTGTACGAGGCCGGATGGATGAAACTAGGGTGAAGTGTGTGCATGTGATAGGCATGGCGCATGATGCATGTGAGTTCCAAAACAACAGTGTATGTTTAAAGAATAACTTGGACATGTATGCTAATGTCCATAGCATGCGCCATGCCTGTTACCGCATGTGTTTTACCTGCACTGAGCCATGTGTTGTGGAGGGACATGATGGAAGTGATCTTTGACAGTGCCACTCATCTGCTATTGCTTCCTGTCTAGGGGACCATTGTACAGTACCCTGATGCTTGTGTTCTATGTCTCCCTCTACACAGCGCCATGTGAAGAAGAGGGCGGAGACGGCTCTGTGGAGCAAAGCGGCGGGGATGCCCCCACAGCTGCAGCGGAAGGGGTGGGTGAGCCCCCACAGGGGCTTGCAATGGCGGAAGACGGGGTGGAGCCATCCAGGTTGCCAGGTTGGTAGTTTCCACAGAGGAGGAGGAGGCCGCTACTGAGGCGCACATGGGGCCTGGTGGGGGCATCCCTGCTGGTGCAAGTGTTGCAGTCCAGGGGCAGGGGCAGGAGGCAGCACAGGTCGCCGTGGAGGGGCCTGTGCATGTCACTGTCCCTGACACTGTGACTGCACCACCATGCACCAGCAGGGATGCCCCATCCCAGGCCCGTCCGCAGGTAGGGGGGATGTCCATGTCATCTGACTCCCCTCCACCTGCGTACGAGGGGACCCCTGGCCGTATGGAGAAGGTCCTGATTGGTGTCGCGTAGCGCACAGGTGCAATTCGTGATGAGGTGCGTGCTTCCCGGGAGGAGCATGCACGTCATCACGGAGAGCACCGTGCCGACGTGGCCCAGTTGGGAACGGCCATGGTCGGGGGTTTCCTACATGTGTCGGCCAATCGGCGACCCTCTCCTCCTCTGTGGAGACTATGCACCAGTCGTTCTCCATGCCGTCTTCCGGCCCAGATGCCACCGGGGCCCCCTGTGGACCTGCCCCGACCAATGCAGCCGGCTCGGTGGGGATCCCATCCCTGCCACTGTCGGGAGTCGGAGGTCCAGCAGGGGTGGACACACCAGCAACTGGACCCCAGCAGATGGAGGATGTGACGGCATCATCGGGCAGGGCACGTGCACGACGGCGTCGGTGGATACCATCAGCCTGGATGCCGACGTGCTGGCACAGGCAGTTGCGTCGGAGGCAGCGGCAGGCTCGACGTGGGAGGCATCATGGCTCGGGGCCATCAACATCAGGGGTGCAGGCATCGGCCGGAGGGCAGGAGAACCCTGGAATGGGAGTGGCTTCCGTGTGGGAGCGTTTGGGCCAGCAGATAGGTGCAGAGCGGCAGCGGGCAGAGGAGGAACGGCTCACAATGGTCAGGGTGGAGAACTCCATGCGGAGGGCGCTGAGGCGGGCTGAGTGCCTCGAGGGTCTTCGCAGGGAGTTGGAGCTGGACACTGCTTTATCCCTGCGAGACCTCGGGGCCAGGGAACATGCCCGCCTCCAAGCCATTGAACAGGAGTTCGATGATGCCCTGGCCCATGACAACATCCAGTGAGCCGTTGGACTAGCCCGCTGCCCATGTAAATAGTTATGTAGTTAGTGTTAGGTTTCCTTTGTTTTTGCTTTTTCTTTGGACCTTTTGGACAATGGGCCACATTTTTGTATATAGTTATTTTTTATTAGGTAATGTTGTTAGATAGGTTTCATTTCTTTTGTTGGGATCATGGACCCTGGCTTGTTCACCTGTACATAGTTATCTGTTGGATTTTTGTTTCTTTTTACCATTTACCCATGGAGCAATGGCTTTCTATTATAATTTCACATTGGATTTTCTTTTCTGGACTGTGACTTTGGACACCATTCCTTTGTATTCTGATTTTTGGTTTTGCATTTTTTCATGGACATGCTTCTTTTTACTTTTTTTAAATTCCCATTTCTGTAAGTTTATTTTTGATTCAATTCTTGTTTTCTTTAATACATATTTTTAGATCAAACTTCAATGTGTAGTATCATCTCATTGGTTTCATGCATATCATGATACGGGTTTGGAGATTCACTGACACCCATTGGGTGTATGTGAGGGACATGTGTTCGTTTCCAAACTTGCAATTGCAGTTCTATCATGTTATTTCCATTGCTGGGGGGTGGGGGTGGTGGGAGACATAAGCGGGGGCCTGATGGTATCTGCCCCTGGTGGCTGGGGGGTGGGGGTGGTGGGAGACATGAGTGGGGGCCTGGTGGAGGCTGCCCCTGGTGGCTGGGGGGTGGGGGTGGTGGTAGACATGAGTGGGGGCCTGGTGGAATCTGCCCCTGGTGGCTGGGGGTGGGGGTGGTGGTAGACATGGGTGGGGGCCTGGTGGAGGCTGCCCCTGCACTGCTGGGGGGTGGGGGTAATAGGGGACATGAGTGGGGGCCTGGTGGAGGCTGCCCCTGGTGGCTGGGGGGTGGGGGTGGTGGTAGACATGAGTGGGGGCCTGGTGGAATCTGCCCCTGGTGGCTGGGGGGTGGAGGTGGTGGTAGACATGGGTGGGGGCCTGGTGGAGGCTGCCCCTGCACTGCTGGGGGGTGGGGGTAATAGGGGACATGAGTGGGGGCCTGGTGGAGGCTGCCACTGGTGGCTGGGGGGTGGGGGTGGTGGTAGACATGAGTGGGGGCCTGGTGGAATCTGCCCCTGGTGGCTGGGGGGTGGGGGGTGGGGGTGGTGGTAGACATGGGTGGGGGCCTGGTGGAGGCTGCCCCTGGTGGCTGGGGGGTGGGGGTGGTGGTGGACATGGGTGGGGGCCTGGTGGTGGCTGCCCCTGCACTGCTGGGGGGTGGGGGTGGTGGTAGACATGAGTGGGGGCCTGGTGGAGGCTGCCCCTGGTGGCTGGGGGGTGGGGGTGGTGGGAGACATGAGTGGGGGCCTGTTGGAGGCTGCCCCTGCACTGCTGGGGGGTGGGGGTGGTGGGAGACATGAGTGGGGGCCTGGTGGAGGCTTCCCCTGCACTGCTGGGGGGTGGGGGTGGTGGGAGACATGAGTGGGGGCCTGTTGGAGGCTGCCCCTCCACTGCTGGGTGGTGGTGGGAGACATGAGTGGGGGCCTGGTGGAGGCTGCCCCTGCACTGCTGGGGGGTGGGGGTGCAGGGGGACATGAGTGGGGGCCTGGTGGAGGCTTCCCCTGGTGGCTGGGGGGTGGGGGTGCAGGGGGACATGAGTGGGGGCCTGGTGGAGGCTGCCCCTGCACTGCTGGGGGTGGGGGTGGTGGGAGACATGAGTGGGGGCCTGGTGGAGGCTGCCCCTGGTGGCTGGGGGGTGGGGGTGGTGGTAGACATGGGTGGGGGCCTGGTGGAGGCTGCCCCTGCACTGCTGGGGGGTGGGGTGGTGGGAGACATGAGTGGGGGCCTGGTGAAGGCTGCCCCTGGTGGCTGGGGGGTGGGGGTGGTGGTAGACATGGGTGGGGGCCTGGTGGAGGCGGCCCCTGCACTGCTGGGGGTTGGGGGTGGTGGGAGACATGAGTGGGGGCCTGATGGTATCTGCCCCTGGTGGCTGGGGGGTGTGGGTGGTGGGAGACATGAGTGGGGGCCTGGTGGAGGCTGCCCCTGGTGGCTGGGGGGTGGGGGTGGTGGTAGACATGAGTGGGGGCCTGGTGGAATCTGCCCCTGGTGGCTGGGGGGTGGGGGTGGGGGTGGTGGTAGACATGGGTGGGGGCCTGGTGGAGGCTGCCCCTGCACTGCTGGGGGGTGGGGGTAATAGGGGACATGAGTGGGGGCCTGTTGGAGGCTGCCCCTGCACTGCTGGGGGGTGGGGGTAATAGGTGACATGAGTGGGGGCCTGTTGGAGGCTGCCATGCACTGCTGGTGGGTGGGGGTAATAGGGGACATGAGTGGGGGCCTGTTGGAGGCTGCCCCTGCACTGCTGGGGGGTAGGGGTGGTGGGAGACATGAGTGGGGGCCTGGTGGAGGCTGCCCCTGGTGGCTGGGGGGTGGGGGTGGTGGTAGACATGAGTGGGGGCCTGGTGGAGGCTGCCCCTGCACTGCTGGGGGGTGGGGGTGGTGGGAGACATGAGTGGGGGCCTGGTGTAGGCTGCCCCTGCACTGCTGGGGGGTGGGGGTGGTGGTCGACATGAGTGGGGGCCTGTTGGAGGCTGCCCCTGCACTGCTGGGGGGTGGGGGTAATAGAGGACATGAGTGGGGGCCTGTTGGAGGCTGCCCCTGCACTGCTGCTGGGTGGGGGTAATAGGGGACATGAGTGGGGGCCTGTTGGAGGCTGCCCCTGCACTGCTGCAGGGTGGGGGTGGTGGGAGACATGAGTGGGGGCCTGGTGGAGGCTGCCCCTGGTGGCTGGGGGGTGGGGGTGGTGGGAGACATGAGTGGGGGCCTGGTGGAGGCTGCCCCTGGTGGCTGGGGGGTGGGGGTGGTGGTAGACATGAGTGGGGGCCTGGTGGAATCTGCCCCTGGTGGCTGGGGGGTGGGGGTGGTGGTACACATGGGTGGGGGCCTGGTGGAGGCTGCCCCTGCACTGCTGGGGGTGGGGGTAATAGGGGACATGGGTGGGGGCCTGGTGGAGGCTGCCCCTGGTGGCTGGGGGGTGGGGGTGGTGGTAGACATGAGTGGGGGCCTGGTGGAATCTGCCCCTGGTGGCTGGGGGGTGGAGGTGGTGGTAGACATGGGTGGGGGCCTGGTGGAGGCTGCCCCTGCACTGCTGGGGGGTGGGGGTAATAGGGGACATGAGTGGGGGCCTGGTGGAGGCTGCCACTGGTGGCTGGGGGGTGGGGGTGGTGGTAGACATGAGTGGGGGCCTGGTGGAATCTGCCCCTGGTGGCTGGGGGGTGGGGGGTGGGGGTGGTGGTAGACATGGGTGGGGGCCTGGTGGAGGCTGCCCCTGGTGGCTGGGGGGTGGGGGTGGTGGTGGACATGGGTGGGGGCCTGGTGGTGGCTGCCCCTGCACTGCTGGGGGGTGGGGGTGGGGGTAGACATGAGTGGGGGCCTGGTGGAGGCTGCCCCTGGTGGCTGGGGGGTGGGGGTGGTGGGAGACATGAGTGGGGGCCTGTTGGAGGCTGCCCCTGCACTGCTGGGGGGTGGGGGTGGTGGGAGACATGAGTGGGGGCCTGGTGGAGGCTTCCCCTGCACTGCTGGGGGGTGGGGGTGGTGGGAGACATGAGTGGGGGCCTGTTGGAGGCTGCCCCTCCACTGCTGGGTGGTGGTGGGAGACATGAGTGGGGGCCTGGTGGAGGCTGCCCCTGCACTGCTGGGGGGTGCGGGTGCAGGGGGACATGAGTGGGGGCCTGGTGGACGCTTCCCCTGGTGGCTGGGGGGTGGGGGTGCAGGGGGACATGAGTGGGGGCCTGGTGGAGGCTGCCCCTGCACTGCTGGGGGTGGGGGTGGTGGGAGACATGAGTGGGGGCCTGGTGGAGGCTGCCCCTGGTGGCTGGGGGGTGGGGGTGGTGGTAGACATGGGTGGGGGCCTGGTGGAGGCTGCCCCTGCACTGCTGGGGGGTGGGGTGGTGGGAGACATGAGTGGGGGCCTGGTGAAGGCTGCCCCTGGTGGCTGGGGGGTGGGGGTGGTGGTAGACATGGGTGGGGGCCTGGTGGAGGCGGCCCCTGCACTGCTGGGGGTTGGGGGTGGTGGGAGACATGAGTGGGGGCCTGATGGTATCTGCCCCTGGTGGCTGGGGGGTGTGGGTGGTGGGAGACATGAGTGGGGGCCTGGTGGAGGCTGCCCCTGGTGGCTGGGGGGTGGGGGTGGTGGTAGACATGAGTGGGGGCCTGGTGGAATCTGCCCCTGGTGGCTGGGGGGTGGGGGTGGGGGTGGTGGTAGACATGGGTGGGGGCCTGGTGGAGGCTGCCCCTGCACTGCTGGGGGGTGGGGGTAATAGGGGACATGAGTGGGGGCCTGTTGGAGGCTGCCCCTGCACTGCTGGGGGGTGGGGGTAATAGGTGACATGAGTGGGGGCCTGTTGGAGGCTGCCATGCACTGCTGGTGGGTGGGGGTAATAGGGGACATGAGTGGGGGCCTGTTGGAGGCTGCCCCTGCACTGCTGGGGGGTAGGGGTGGTGGGAGACATGAGTGGGGGCCTGGTGGAGGCTGCCCCTGGTGGCTGGGGGGTGGGGGTGGTGGTAGACATGAGTGGGGGCCTGGTGGAGGCTGCCCCTGCACTGCTGGGGGGTGGGGGTGGTGGGAGACATGAGTGGGGGCCTGGTGTAGGCTGCCCCTGCACTGCTGGGGGGTGGGGGTGGTGGTCGACATGAGTGGGGGCCTGTTGGAGGCTGCCCCTGCACTGCTGGGGGGTGGGGGTAATAGAGGACATGAGTGGGGGCCTGTTGGAGGCTGCCCCTGCACTGCTGCTGGGTGGGGGTAATAGGGGACATGAGTGGGGGCCTGTTGGAGGCTGCCCCTGCACTGCTGCAGGGTGGGGGTGGTGGGAGACATGAGTGGGGGCCTGGTGGAGGCTGCCCCTGGTGGCTGGGGGGTGGGGGTGGTGGTAGACATGAGTGGGGGCCTGTTGGAGGCTGCCCCTGGTGGCTGGGGGGGTGGGGGTGGTGGGAGACATGAGTGGGGGCCTGGTGGAATCTGCCCCTGGTGGCTGGGGGGTGGGGGTGGTGGTACACATGGGTGGGGGCCTGGTGGAGGCTGCCCCTGCACTGCTGGGGGTGGGGGTAATAGGGGACATGAGTGGGGGCCTGGTGGAGGCTGCCCCTGGTGGCTGGGCGGTGGGGGTGGTGGTAGACATGAGTGGGGGCCTGGTGGAATCTGCCCCTGGTGGCTGGGGGTGGGGGTGGTGGTAGACATGGGTGGGGGCCTGGTGGAGGCTGCCCCTGCACTGCTGGGGGGTGGGGGTAATAGGGGACATGAGTGGGGGCCTGGAGGAGGCTGCCCCTGGTGGCTGGGGGGTGGGGGTGGTGGTAGACATGAGTGGGGGCCTGGTGGAATCTGCCCCTGGTGGCTGGGGGGTGGGGGTGGTGGTAGACATGGGTGGTGGCCTGGTGGAGGCTGCCCCTGGTGGCTGGGGGGTGGGGCTGGTGGTGGACATGGATGGGGGCCTGGTGGTGGCTGCCCCTGCACTGCTCGGGGGTGGGGGTGGTGGTAGACATGAGTGCGGGCCTGGTGGAGGCTGCCCCTGGTGGCTGGGGGGTGGGGGTGGTGGGAGACATGAGTGGGGGCCTGTTGGAGGCTGCCCCTGCATTGCTGGGGGGTGGGGGTGGTGGGAGACATGAGCGGGGGCCTGGTGGAGGCTGCCCCTGCACTGCTGGGGGGTGGGGGTGGTGGTAGACATGGGTGGTGGCCTGGTGGAGGCTGCCCCTGGTGGCTGGGGGGTGGGGGTGGTGTTGGACATGGGTGGGGGCCTGGTGGTGGTTGCCCCTGCACTGCTCGGGGGTGGGGGTGGTGGTAGACATGAGTGGGGGCCTGGTGGAGGCTGCCCCTGGTGGCTGGGGGGTGGGGGTGGTGGGAGACATGAGTGGGGGTCTGGTGGAGGCTGCCCCTGGTGGCTGGGGGGTGGGGGTGGTGGGAGACATGAGTGGGGGCCTGGTTGAGGCTGCCCCTGCACTGCTGGGGGGTGGGGGTGGTGGTAGACATGGGTGGTGGCCTGGTGGAGGCTGCCCCTGGTGGCTGGGGGGTGGGGGTGGTGGTGGACATGGGTGGGGGCCTGGTGGTGGCTGCCCCTGCACTGCTCGGGGGTGGGGGTGGTGGTAGACATGAGTGGGGGCCTGGTGGAGGCTGCCCCTGGTGGCTGGGGGGTGGGGGTGGTGGGAGACATGAGTGGGGGCCTGTTGAAGGCTGCCCCTGCACTGCTGGGGGGGTGGGGGTAATAGGGGAAATGAGTGGGGGCCTGTTGGAGGCTGCCCCTGGTGGCTGGGGGGTGGGGGTGGTGGGAGACATGAGTGGGGGCCTGTTGGAGGCTGCCCCTGCACTGCTGGGGGGTGGGGGCGGTGGGAGACATGGGTGGGGGCCTGGTGGAGGCTGCCCCTGGTGGCTGGGGGGTGGGGGTGGTGGTAGACATGAGTGGGGGCCTGGTGGAGGCTGCCCCTGGTGGCTGGGGGGTGGGGGTGGTGGGAGACATGAGTGGGGGCCTGTTGGAGGCTGCCCCTGCACTGCTGGGGGGTGGGGGTGGTGGGAGACATGAGTGGGGGCCTGGTGGAGGCTGCCCCTGCACTGCTGGGGGGTGGGGGTGGTGGGAGACATGGGTGGGGGCCTGTTGGAGGCTGCCCCTGCACTGCTGGGAGGTGGGGGTAATAGGGGACATGAGTGGGGGCCTGGTGGAGGCTGCCCCTGCACTGCTGAGGGGTGGGGGTAATAGGGGACATGAGTGGGGGCCTGTTGGAGGATGCCCCTGCACTGCTGGTGGGTGGGGGTAATAGAGGACATGAGTGGGGGCCTGTTGGAGGCTGCCCCTGGTGGCTGGGGGGTGGGGGTGGTGGTAGACATTAATGGGGGCCTGGTGGAGGCTGCCCCTGGTGGCTGGGGGGTGGGGGTGGTGGTAGCCATGAGTGGGGGCCTGTTGGAGGCTGCCCCTGCACTGCTGGAGGGTGGGGGTGGTGGGAGACATGAGTGGGGGCCTAGTGGAGGCTGCCCCTGGTGGCTGGGGGGTGGGGGTGGTGGTAGACATGAGTGGGGGCATGTTGGAGGCTGCCCCTGGTGGCTGGGGGGTGGGCGTGGTGGGAGACATGCGTGGGGGCCTAGTGGAATCTGCCCCTGGGGGGTGGGGGTGGTGGTAGACATGGGTGGGGGCCTGGTGGAGGCTGCCCCTGCACTGCTGGGGGGTGGGGGTAATAGGGGACATGAGTGGGGGCCTGGTGGAATCTGCCCCTGGTGGCTGGGGGGTGGGGGTGGTGGTAGACATGGGTGGGGGCCTGGTGGAGGCTGCCCCTGCACTGCTGGGGGGTGGGGGTAATAGGGGAAATGAGTGGGGGCCTGGTGGAGGCTGCCCCTGGTGGCTGGGGGGTGGGGGTGGTGGTAGACATGAGTGGGGGCCTGGTGGAATCTGCCCCTGGTGGCTGGGGGGTGGGGGTGGTGGTAGACATGGGTGGTGGCCTGGTGGAGGCTGCCTCTGGTGGCTGGGGGGTGGGGGTGGTGGTGGACATGGGTGGGGGCCTGGTGGTGGCTGCCCCTGCACTGCTCGGGGGTGGGGGTGGTGGTAGACATGAGTGGGGGCCTGGTGGAGGCTGCCCCTGGTGGCTGGGGGGTGGGGGTGGTGGGAGACATGAGTGGGGGCCTGTTGGAGGCTGCCCCTGCACTGCTGGGGAGTGGGGGTGGTGGGAGACATGAGTGGGGGCCTGCTGGAGGCTGCCCCTGCACTGCTGGGGGGTGGGGGTGGTGGGAGACATGAGTGGGGGCCTGTTGGAGGCTGCCCCTGGTGGCTGGGGGTGGGGGTGGTGGGAGACATGCATTGTTGATCAGTAGTGCAAGGTGACATGTGGGTTGGCTGGGGGGCATGCCCATGGTGGATGGGCTGCGTGCGGGACATGAGCAGGGGTGCAGGGTAGTCCCCCGTGGTGTGGGCTGCCTGCAGGGGCCGTGGAGGTTGTAGAGCGAACACCTGGGAGGACCCACACGGCCAATTCACGTGTAGTACTCCCCAGAACCCCTGAAATACATGTACCCTGCTGAAATCGCGTGTGGAACTTCCCGCGCACCCCTGAAATACACGTACCCTGCTCGCACGGGGACAATCGCATGTGGAACTTCCCGCGCACCCCTGAAATACACGTACCCTGCTCGCACGGGGCCAATCGCGTGTGGAACTTCCCTTGCTCTCCTGAAATACACGTACCCTGCTGTAATCGCGTGTGGAACTTCCCGCGTACCCCTGGAATACACGTACCCTGCTCGCACGGGGCCAATCGCGTGTGGAACTTCCTGCGCACCCCTGAAATACACATGCCCTGCTGAAATCGCGTGTGGAACTTCCCGCGCACCCCTGAAATACACGTACCCTGCTGGAATCGCGTGTGATACTTCCCACAAACCCCTGTTATACACGTTCCCCGCTTGGCGTTTGCTGTTTGCCAGCCCTGTGAACTGGTCCAGGGTTAGCGCAGCCCTTTGCGATTATTTGGGGATTTTGAAGGCTTTTCCTTGCGCGAGGGCGTTCTTGGGGGTGTAACTGGAGCTGCTGCAGGGTCGCTGCGCCACGCTGCGCCACGGCTGGTTTTGGATGCGAAAATCCATGAATACGCTGTGCGCGGAAATCGATTTTAGCGCACGCGGCTGGCGCAGACATTCGCACGGGCATGCTGTGCGCCAGTAACGTGCGCCACTTTTGTGCGACTTTCTATGAATTACCCTCTTAGGAATTACATTTTTAGACAAGGACACCTCTTAAGGGAGTTTAGCATTTGGGAATTAAATTAGGAATAACCATGCACTTTAAATGATTATATTTCTTATTTACACTTAAAGTGGTTTTGTTAATTTCAAAAATTAACAAAATTGCCCGGGTTATTTAGCTATAGGGGAATTCAATGAATTATTAATTTGTAAAATGCTAAGGGCCTACTTCCATGCCCCCCACCCACTAATTAAGGGGAAGTTATTACATCAAACGTTTCCATGTCTTCATAAAAAATACATAAATAATGAAAACGTTTTCAGAGAAAGAAAAATAATGACATTTGTTTTCTCTTTTTTAATTAGGGGGTCCACCCTCCCCAAACCTCCCATTTCCCCAGCTTTATTACCCCCCAACTCCCACCCCACCCTTTTTACTCCCTTACCCGACCCCCATATATACTTTTACCAAAAATTAAAAATTATTTTCATTATTTATTTTTTACAGAAAAAGCTATAAGTATTTTTTTTTTCATTATAGAAACTGTATACCCATTAAACAGATCCCCACACTCTTGGTTCTGCTGGCCAAGATACTTATATTGAATATCTCTGGGCTTGGCGGAAAAAGGGACATCAAGTCTCAGGTCATCCCACTGGTATGGGACAGGGACCATCAGAATCCACCATTAGTCATGGATATTCTCCAGGCTCAATCCCTCTATTTTCCAGTGCTCTGCATTTTTAGGCCCAACTTGGCTAAATTCAGTTTATTTTTCCTTGGCCAAAATATGTCCCCACACAATGTTTCTGTGGATGTAATTTTCTATTTAGAGCTTCATGTTAAAAATGTAATGACTTGTTATATTCCAAAATATTAGTATTTTCTTAAATGTATAAGTTGTTTTCTTCTTTTTGTGAAAAGAAAGTGAACTTTTACGCTGTTTGTGGATGGGTGTGTTGATCTTCCTGGATTTGCGTTAGATAACATGATGACGTAGGTGATGTCACGGTACGTTTGCCTACACTGTCCACGAACGTCAAGAGAATAGGTGGAGCATATTGCTTTGACATGTCACTGTAAACTTGAGGGGCAGGTGATCTGAATTACTGCTGCAAGGGCACTTGAACTTAGGACAATTGATCAACGGATAAGATTAGCACAAGATGGCGGTCTCTGACCCTTGAGTCTTGCATATGTAAATGTGAGAAAACCAAAAGGTAAGATGCATTGACATTTTATTTTTGCATCACTCGATTTATGATGAAAAAGGCATACACAATCGATTGGCCAAATAACATTCCTGAGAGAACTTGCCCTTTAAGACTTCAACCGTTGCTGCACAGCATATTAAAAGGCATTGGAGAACAATTTATCAGAGATCAGATTTGGTAATCAGATTAATTTGACATCCTATGAAAGGTCAACAGGCCCTTCAGTGAGAGTCACAGAAACTTTTGACACATTGGAAGCTGATAGTGAAAGGAAGGGGCGCCAGAGAAAGAGGCAGGCCCTGAGTAGGACCTAATGAGAGAATCACCTGAAGGCTATAGCTCAGACACTAGGAGAGATCAAATCCAGAGGGGTGGAAGACTGAGCGTGTGCTGGCGGCTATACTGCAGATGCTGGCAAAGGCTATTATCAAGGCAGAGACAAGAACAAAATCATCCTTATGGTTATATCTAAGTCTGTGGCATAGACCAGATCCAGAGGAAGAAAAGAACATTGGCAACAGGCTGAGAGTTGTACCTCAGACAATGGCCAAGACCAGAAAACCACACGATTACTGAGGGCTATACCCCACACCTTTGTGGCTCCCAGAAAGAAAGAAGTATTGAATGGCACAATGATCCTGATGGCTTTTTATCAGAATTTAGCAGAGACCGGACAGAAGGCCTTGAGCCTGTTGAGTGCTATATCTCAAACCCTGGCAGATGCCAAAAAGAAAGAAGGAGAAAGGTCAACAGCCTGTATGCAGTATATCGCAGTCCCTGGCAGAGACAATACACTCAGAAGAAGACATGTGACGATTCCAGGTGAGGAGAGGTAGGTAAACAAGAGAATGCACTGAGGGGCTATATGCCAAGTGCTGGGAGGGCATCAAGCACTGAGAGAGATTCCAGGAGGTCTTGGTCCAGAAGACTGACCTGTGATGTTTGGGTTACAAATGACACAGCCTGACTAAAAAACATAAGTAAGGGCAAGACAGTATTCATGGTAGTAGGGTGTAAATTGTCTACATCATAATCCCAGGAGAGTGATAATATCTGAGTCTGATCCATACATCAAATCAAGGATTGAATGACTTGCTGTTAGGTTGATCCAAGAAGCGAGCTAGGTGCTACACTGATGAGACTATGGTTTGAAAGCCATAAAACGAGTTGGATGCTATAATCATGAGACTGCATTTCAAGAACAATGCTGAACCCTGCTGTTTGTTAGTTCTGGAATATTAAGGAAGACCAGAATTGCTACACTTTTAGTTAATCTATCTTGGTGTCATTACTGTTAGTATAATTTATAGGTTCTACATTGATTCTTCTAGACCCCAAACTGTTGAAGTGATGAACATGTTGATCCTTGATAATGTGCCATGTCTTTTCTGTTGGACCTTCATTGCACGTGGTGTGAGAAGTGGTTTCCCCAGACCAACTATGCTGGTCTACCGTGCCCCCAGAATGAAGTACCCTAAAACGTATCTAGGAAACCTGTTTGCCCTCATATATAACTCACTCATAGCTAGTGAAAAGGTACAAAAACAAGGGATTGCAGGGGGATTCGGATACCTGGATGTAGTTCTCCTAGCTGGGTAATTCTGTGTTTCCATCTAGATGAAAGTCTCAATGGTCAAACATATACATATAATACAATAGTCATGATTTGTGGATCCTGGCACAGAATAAGTGCTTAATTGAAACTGATTTAGATGTAAAGTACCTCCTGGCACCCAAAGAGTCTTATTTACACCAATCTCACGCAGCTATGGAAAGCAGATCATATGTTTGACCCTGCTCTTCACAGAAGTCTAAGTAAATAGGGTCCACATGGTGATTACACATTGTTCGACTGCCCCAGTCCAAGGCAATAGAGGGAAGCCTATAGCAGAATTACATCGTGAGACCATGTGGTAAACTAAGATGCCAACATATGCTGACTCCCAAGACCATTCAAAACAGTTCATGGCAAGTTCAATAGATCCGGAGAAATGAGTGAGCCCTCTGGGAACAGGATCTCGCCCCAAAGAGCCATAGATAATTAAAGGAAAGAAGCTTTTTCACCCATCACCACTTCGCTCAAAGATGTCCTGTAAAAATACCAACCATAGGGACATGCCTGGGAGGCCAAGGGGAGGTTCACTAAATAAAATAGAATTATAATGTCCCTGTGACCACAACCAAGATCTGCACAATTTTATAACTGTTGCTGCATTTATACATACTATTATGGCTGATGGTCAATTATAGGTATCAATGACTCACCACTATACTCAGCAAACCAGTCGACCGACACGCCGGTACCTCCTGGCGCTGTGCCTCCGTCTGGTTTAGCATTGTGAACCATGTGTGTGAGTGGGGGCACCACGCAGTTATCTAACTGCGGTGGTGCCCCCCCCACACACCCTACACATCTACACTTCATTCGACTATGCACCCCCAGGATGCATTTACCCCTTTCTCTCTAGTTAGGCCCTTTGTCTTGGGCTGAATTCCATTTTCGATATATATGCCATTTGCACCGGTGCTCCTCCGTAGGAGCAATCGATGCTTCATACAGATACCCATCATTGCAATGCTTGACTGGGTTTTACTTACTTGAGTCGATCTCTCTTTTCCTTCCGGGACGTGACTGATCGGGATTAGACGCTGCATTCTGCAGCGCTGTGCATGTTGACGATTATCACCATGACAACCTACTCGCGTTGCGAGTCTTACATAGATCCGGGGTAAATAGTGTCACAAATGGCTTCGGCTTGCACCTAGAAGCGCTACACTATCTATACTAGCAATTTAGAGTTGAGGTACGTTTAGAACACTTTTTGTAAACCATTGTATCCCGTTCCTTCTGTCCGCCGTATGCCCCCTCCAATATGGCGTTCACCGCAGGACCGCGCATGTGCGCGGCTGCCATGACGACCTCTCAACAACTCGCAGTTAGGAACCGACAGCCGACCTGGCGGAGCTCGCATACACTGCGTCCGCATCGTGAATGCAGGTAAGAATGGACCTACAGGAGCTGCATGCTCAGTCCCAATGCTACTTAGAATAGGTTTTTACCAGCTGCCATAACCGGACGTGATACTCGACCCTTTCCATGAGACACTATTGACTCAGCCAATACAGTGACTCTGAATTTTACACTGTCATGAGATGAATTCGCCCTCGTCACGGAATTCGATTGAAAAGTATAACTTGCATTTTTTGATTCTTTACAGCACATGTACTGTGCGAGCGACTGTCAGTCTATCCACTCACACCCGGGGTGCCTTAGACTTGCCTCTGGACGTGGTGAGTCATACCTTTAATCCTTCTTCCCTTCTAAAAGTTTTGAATTCTAGGGGAATACAAACCTAGTAACTTACAAGCCGATACTATACCTCTTGTTTCCCAAACTGATCATATCACATGGTTTAGAACTCTCTCCATTAAGGTTAGTGCCTATCTTTGGATGTTACACACAACCTTTACTTTTTTGAATTCCCCATGAGCTAATTAGTGTCCTTACATTTCTATAGGAACACCCACTTATGCACGAAGGAACTACACATTTCCTGCCCTGAAGATGGATTCAACTGAATCCGAAACGTGTTGGCACACGTTTACACCCAGGAGTGTTTAGGACAAAACACACTACCATTACTTCTGAATGTGAATTATTGTGAATGTATATCATTGGATGTTACGCTACAACCCATCCACATTCTTGTGTCTACATATACTGTATGTTACCTTGGAATCTAAATTACCATTTGTATTGTACATTTACATCAAAGGAAGTTTTCTTTGACATCATCAGTTATTTGCTCTTTGTTAATGTTGAGATCGACCCTTAAACCAACTGTATGTTTAGACTTGGGCTTGAACTGATTAATTGTTTATTTTCATTTTCACTTTTTGTAATGAATTTTTTTACATATACTTATAAAAACACGTTATGCTCCTACAGTTTGAAGGTTCTTGGTGGTTCTTGAACTGACTTCACCAGGTGCACACCTTTCTTATTTAAATACATAGCCTATTCTAGTTATGAACATACACAAGTACTGAACTATCTCGCTCCTGAAGAGTTTTCTGTATACTATGGAGGGGGTGTCTCCCACTTTCTAGGAGATTCCGACTCACAATCTGTTATTCAAATTGTCAAGGGATTCTATCCCACTAAGAGTGCAATACAGGGCTATCGGTTGGCAACACCCGATGTATGTTTCTCACAACCAAGATCAAACCACAATTTTGGTGCCCCTTTCAGAAGATATACTTGTCCCCATCCGTAAAACTTTCATAGACACACTTGGTATATGAAGCCAAACCCTGATCAACATTGAGGAAGATAATGAGGCATTTTATTAACCATAGTTGAAGGATGCAGACATTTGTTTTTATAGTACATGCCAGATTTGGATACCACATAGGAGATACCAGATAACAATTAAACTAATCTTGGGGCTTATCAAGTCAGTATTAGTGACTGAAGTATAAGATGTGTCATTTGGACAGACTTGCTTCCTCCCACCTGCTAGAGGGCCAAGCGAATGGTGAGTAATCCCCTGTGATGTATTGATGGCCATCAGGAATGGTATACCTGTAAATGAACCTGGTCCCAATATGAACAGGATGTCTATACAGTGCATGTGCTGGCTATCCCCAATGTTCCCAGTGTTCCCAAAGCCCTACTACTAGGAACTGACTTCATGGACCAAGACCCAAAACTCTCCCATCACGCACAGAGAAAAGTGAAATAACTAGGTCAACCAGAAAGATGTTACTTTTTTCAGGCGTACCATCAAATATACATGCGTTGCTCTAGGATAGATAATTGTCCCAGGTCTAATTATTATGCGCAAGCTCACAATAGTGAACTATTTGGAAAGGGGAGGTGTTTATGACAAATTCACATCACACAACATCACACGACCATCTAAGATGCCCACCCCAGTGTGAAGTGATACCTGGAGACGGTATTTGGGGGAATCCCCAGGGCAAACCTGTGTGTCCCTGGACATCTTGACACTTAAGATGAGGGCACGATTTGGCACAGCCTCAGCCCTAGATCTAGGAGGAATCACTTAATGAGTTAGGGAAAACACCTGCTAGTGTATTATTGGGAAGAAGGAATAATCAATTACTAGGAGAAGAGGGTACAGCTCAATGGAGATCAGATTGGATAATCAGATTAATCAACCATTCTAAGAAAGAACAAAATATCCTGAATGCACTGTCAAAGATAGGTCTATGATTGTGAAAGCAGCGAGCAAAAGGATGAAAGGACTCTGGGACCTACTAGAAGAAGGGACTTTAGAGAAATTGTGCTGAGGTCTTAGTGTGGTAGGTAGATCTGTGAGACACAAGCCATTATTTAAAGTGTCTTATGGCTCTTTACTTAGGCTCTATACTGGTCTGGGTTAGGGTTGGATTAACTCCTACCGGTCCTAGGGATATAACTGAAGCATACGTACTATATTCAAAGAAGGCAAGCTTCATGGGAACTTAGAATGATTCTTTTATTAACGATAGTTTCCGCTCTCAGGAATGATGCCTAATCTTAATGAGTCCTCATCACTATGTGAGAAACCCCGCTTTAAAAGTCAAAAGGAGGCCCACAGAATACACAGCCCTATTCTCAACAAGTCCTTAGCCTTCCAATTATGTTACTGTACAACGGAAATGTTCCAAGGTTTGGCCAAAGCAGTTGTGCAAAACCTATTCTTGGAGAAGGTTTTTGCCCACTTCATAATATTAACATGCAGAACTCTTTAGCAAAGTGGTGCTATCAAGTACTCACAGTATGGTCTTCCCTCTGTAACTCTGCATTCCTCCTCAGACCTCTGTTATTTTGTCCATCCTCATTTGGGCCTCCCCTAGCCCTTTGGGCCAGGTTGGTTCTCATTGGCTCCCTTATCCCCAATTGGCAGAGTGCCTGATTCCTATAGAACTTGGACATAGGACTTTTCACACATTCCAACAGGTCTCTCCCCGGCCATTGCTTTCAGGTCTGTGACAAGTGCAGTAATCTGAACTTGTCAACAAAGGATAAGGACCCCCTTCAGGCTGGTGCTGGAGGCCTGGCAGGGTGGAGGCCAGAGCAGGTTCTACCCAGGGGGACTGGGGGGCAGTGGTTGAGAGGACCCCTGCTCCTACATCCTCCCTTGGTGCCTGTATGTGCCCTGGCAGTACCACTGTGAATCACCCCATACCTCTTCATAGATACTGGCCAGTTGCTTTCTTTTTATCAAGCCAAGGTCTGGGCAGACCAACCGCAACATGACGGTCTGCTGGAGCCTCCAGCTAAACCACTCCAGGCACAAGATCTACACAAACATTATGGGGAGAGGGTACCTCTATGCAGAGCACCAGAGACCTTGCACACAATGCAAGCAAGCAGCTGTGGCAGAACTTGTTAACCAAGACTGTTTTAACCATGCTGCGGAGTAGCTCACCGGCCTGACACGGCGAAACACACAAAGACTTACTTTGGCCTCAGCAGCGGTGCAACTCCCTGGCACGAGCAGGGACATTTTCCAAAGCAGGCCACCATTACTCCAGCAGAGTGGATCTGCAAGGCTTAGCCCCATGTTTATGTATATTGACATCCATAATACCTCTCGGGCAAGTTAGTCAGGGGCGATGGGCCCAGGGAAGAGGACGAATGGGAGCAGCAGTGGGAGGATACACCTGGGGCCGAGAATCATTAAATTGTGTGCTGTTTAGGTGAGGTCAGATGAGAAAGAGGTATCAGAACAAGAGACCAGAAGGAGGAAAGATGGTAGACAGGAGTGTGGAGGCGATGAACAGAGATGGTGAGGTCTTGATTGGTGAGAGCAAGTGACACTGTATTGTGAGTGTGCATGTAAGGCAGGTGAATGAGAGTGTTATTGAAAGTGTAGAGGTTGAGTGAAAAGTGAATGAGAAAGTGAAAGGAGAGCTGTGTAGTAGAAGGTGGGGAGGAGTACTACTGTAGTGGTGAGGGTAGAGTAGTTGTAAAGTGGAGAGAGAGACGTACTGGACTGGAAAGAAGAGAGTAGTAGTAGATTGGAGATGGGAGAGTATGAGGTGAGAGAGTAGGAAAGAGTAACGTTGGATGGTGGAGGTAGGTCGTAGAGTGAGAGGGACAGAGGAGGAGAGAGTGCAGGTGGACCTGGAGAATTGAGAGTAGTAGGAGGGGGAAAGTGGGGGGTACATCAGGGTGTAAATGGAAGATGATGGATTTGGACTGGTTGTCTGAAAGTACAAACCCACAACCCTTTAGGAGTAATCCTTGGATAGTGTGGGTCCCCCAGAGGAAGTCCTAGAGGAAGGTTAGAGAAAGCAGATGCCTTTAAGCCCTCACAGAGAGCAAACATAACCTAGATAGTACGGGTAAACAAGCAATAGATTCTAGCCTGGGGAATAGGGATGCCTGGGTTAGGGAGGGTCTTGCTTTTACTAGGCCAGAGAGTGAGGGCAGCCCGTTAGAATCCCATTTCAAGAACTTTTTTAAAAACCTTTGAAGTTGAAACTCTGGGAGTTGGTATGGTATTAAGACCATCTGTGACTCTCTCACCTGATTCATGGTTCCTGAGGGGTCTCTTCCAAGCCATTGGATGTCATTGTTCTCAATAGGTCCCTAGCCGGACCATTGCTACAAAACCTTAAAAGGGTCTCATTCCAGACTTTGTTTTTCTGGAGGATTCAAAGATCAGCCGTTAAGATAGCTCAGCGGGTTGAGTGTGAGCAGCAGGTTGCAGGTTCGAAACCCGGCAAGGCCAACTCAGCCTTTCATCCTTCCGAGGTCGATAAATGAGTAACAATTTCGGTTGGGTGATATTGAATGTAAATATGTGCTCTGTAAAGCGCTTTGGATCAAGGCGCTATATAAATAACACATCATTATCATTATCATCTCCATATAGGTCTTCAGTATCTGCTTGCAGGAGAAGACTCTTCCCATCTATTAATTTTAAGCTTGCAGTCAAGGACACTTTCCAGACCTCAGGTCTCAAGTGTAGAATTTGACTCTTCTCAGGCCTTGGCTTTGAGGCTGTGATATAGGTCTATTCTTAGCCCTTGGGTTCAGGTTAGAGCAAATGTCTGCTCTGAGACCTTGGTTTTCGGCTGCACCTTGTGTTTAGTCTGATTGATTGTTGAAATGACCTTACTGGCACTTGGTCTGGTGGAATTACTCCCAGATTGCAAGTGCCGGTAAGGGTGGTGAAGGGTGCTAAATCCCCATTCAATGGAGTTCCATAAGACTCTGTGGCGGATTTGCCATAAAACCGTCTATATTTGCTGGTGGGGTGGCAGTAATATTGGCTATACTTGCTTGTGGTGTGGCAGATTTGCCTCCAGCTTTGGCTGCAGGTAATTCCGGCCACCCCACAGGCAAATTTGGAGTTTGCTGGTGCAGAAACATGCCAGTAAATGGAATTTCAGAGTTGTTAATTCTGCACCGGCAAACTCCTAATGAGGCCCCTTGAGTCAAACCAAACTAAAAGCTTTAGTTTTCATCTTCTTTATTGTTTGTAGATTGATGCCTACACCTTATAAGAATTAACCACATCCATCCTGTTATAGTGACTAAAGTGTTACAACGTACTGTTTCCTCTGAGTTCAGTTTATCCTTTCTCACGCATGCATCACTTTGTGTGATGTTTGTGCCTCTTCTACACCCAAAATAATCTTCTATGAATGCCTGTGGTTTGGATTCTCCTCCCCTGCAGAGAAAACATTAAAATCATGTTTCAAAGTGTGTGGACATTCCCCTTCCTATGGCAAAAACAATCTTGGGTCATTGTGTGTGATCTGATTTCTCATCTTCTGTGCAAAAAGAAAACACGAGTCTATGCGTGTCATTTCTTGTCCCCCACCCAAAATAGCAACTTATCATTGAATGTGGTTACTATTTACCTGCGCGCCCATACACATTATTTGTGAGTGTATGTGACTTGGTTTGTCCTCTCTGCACAAACCAACGTTTAAAACTATGTGATGTCTCCTTTCCTGCACCCAAAACAATTACATATGAATGTGTTTGATTTTGCCTCTCCAGTTCACAAAGAAAGCATGTGCCAATGTCTTAGAATGTGCCTTTCCTAGACCCAAAACTAACACTGTTGATGTGTGTGATTTATTCCTCCTCTCTTGTGTGCAAAACAAGAATGTGTCAATGTGCAATTTCGCCATTCTTGTGGCAAGGAAATCATGGCTGAATGTTTGTGAGTTCTTACCTGTGCAAAAAAGAAATCATATGTTAGTGTATGTGATGATTTTGACACGCCTCCACCGAAAAAAAAGAAGTGTGTGATGTCTCCTTCCAGTGTCCAAAGAAATCATGCATCAATGTGTTTTATTTCTACATTCTGTACCCAAAACAGTTGATATTCGGTGGAAAGATCTCTTTTTTTTTTAATGAGAAAAAGGTTAATTTAGAAATACTACTCTGAGAGGACTCAGGGCCCGATTCTCATCTTGGCGCAGGGAGCGTGCTAAATAGCACAATTCACTGCGCCATTTCTTGACGCCCAGGCACCACTGCTATTCTCATGTGGGCCTGGGCGTCTTCGCAAAGCACGTCAGTGCTTTTGCTGTAATCCGCCTGTTTCTAGTGGAAACAGGCGGATTGCAGAATCTCGGCAACATTTTCGTTAAATAACGAGGGAATCGTTATTTAACGAAAATGCTGCCGATACACTAAAGTGAGCAGCTTCAACATTGCAGCGAGCAGCTTCAACGTTGCATCCTGCAACGTTGAAGCTGCTGGCTCTGGTGTAATTGAAAGTGTTCATATACACCACATCCTGCAACGTTGAAGCTGCTCGCATTGGTTTAAATAAAAGTGTTCCTATACACCCGTAAAGCGAGAAGCTTCAACGTTGAAGCTGCTGGCTTTGGTGTAATTGAAAGTGTTCATATACACCACATCCTGCAACGTTGAAGCTGCTCGCATTGGTTTAAATAAAAGTGTTCCTATACACCCGTAAAGCGAGAAGCTTCAACGTTGCAGCTGCTCGCTTTGGTGTAAATGAAAGTGTCCATATACAACACTTTTGTATATGGACACTTTCATTTACACCAAAGCGAGCAGCTTCAACGTTGACGGATGCAACGTTGAAGCTGCTCGGTTTGGTGTAAATGAAAGTGTTCCTATACACCCGTGCGGTGTATATGAACACATTCATTTAAAGCGAGAAGCTTCAACGTTGCAGCTGCTCGCTTTGGTGTAAATGAAAGTGTCCATATACAACACGGTTGTATACGGACACTTTCATTTACACCAAAGCGAGCAGCTTCAACGTTGACGGATGCAACGTTGAAGCCGTTCGGTTTGGTGTAAATGAAAGTGTTCATATACACCCGTGTTGTATATGGACACTTTCATGTACACCAAAGCAAGCAGCTTCAACATTGCAGCAACGTTGAAGCTGCTTGCTTTGGTGTACATGAAAGTATCCATATACAACACGGGTGTATATGGACACTTCCATTTACACCAAACAAGGCTTCTTGTGACACTCCTCCAGTTTAACGGCACCAAAAGGGTACCGTTTATGTGCGCTAGTTTAGCGTACATATTAAACTGGAGGAGTGCCACAGGAATAGGCTTCCTAGTAACCGCCACATGGATTTTGAAAGTGACGCATTCCTTCCGACTTCGGAAGAATGCGCCATCTTCAGAATAGGTCTTAAGTACCGAAAAGGTTGTTGACCCTTTTAGCGTCCTTTTCGGTACTTAACACCTTGATGAGAATTGGGGCCTCAGAGCGGTCTTTCTGAATCGAACTGTCATGCCTCTGCCGCACATGAGTGCACGCAGGGGCTGACAGGCAGAGCCAGGTAGGAAGACCGAAGACACGGCCAAAATGGGCACGTGTTTTTTTTTGTTGGCATGTCTGTGTGTGTTGAGGTGTGTGTGTGTGGGTCTGGGAGTGTGTCTATATGTGTATCTGTGATGGGAGGGGGATTTGGAATGTAGTGGTTCGAGGGGAGCGGGCAGAGAAGAAATCCTCTGTTTTAAAGATAGAGGGTGGGAATTGGATGAAGGGGGGCTGGTGGGGTGAACCCCCTCCCCCAAAATTGAAAGATTTTAAATATTGCAGGCCAGACCAAATCGGGCGGAGAAAATCTGTCTTTTTGGTGTGCGGCCTGAAATATTCGTCATTTTCATTTAGAACCAAACAATCAAATGTCTCCTTTCATGCACCCGAACAAATATGTTATCAATGTGTGTGATATCTCCTCTCTTGTCTACCAAAAGTAATGTGCTCATTTGTGTGATTTTAGATTCTCCTCTCCGACACCCAAACAATATCAAACTTCAATGTGTGTGATGATTTTGCTTCTTCCGAACCAAAAAAGAAATAACTTATCAATGTGAATGATTGGGTTTTGCCTCTCTTGAAGAGTAAGCAATGGGCAATAGACAAGGGAGAAGAGGGAGAGTGAAACAGATCAAGACTAGGAGGATAGAGGAAAATACCTCAATTGAGAAGGAGGAAGGGTAGAGTTGGGGAGGAGTGTCAAGAGACTGTGGTCCTTCATACCTGAGGTGATGGAGGACCTCCTAAGTTGGATGATGACATTCTGCTACAGAAGTGAGAAATAAGATAGATAGAGGAACTAAAGTGCTAAACCCAGATCCTATTTGAGATTAGATACCTAACCAAAGAACAGAAGAGGTGAAGAATCAGAAAAGAGGTCCAGCTACTTTGGGGTGGGCACTTTTTGATGCCTGACTCCTGTATGAAGACTTAAGGGAACCGGGTGGAGTTATTTGGTAGGATTGTCCAGAAGGACCAATGAATGGCTCCAATGCCATTGGTAGCATCCAAAATAGATACAGAGCTAAGAATGAAGTGATGGGTCAATTTAACATTCAGCAACAGTGAGTGGCAATTAAATCAGACAGCAGAGAAGTATTGAGCAAAGGGAGAGAGGACAAAAGGAGGACCTGCAACCTAAGATTGTGATGGATTGCCATCTGGCCAGGGTGTAAAAGCCCTGGCTATTATTGATTTTTATTAAGTAATGAAATGTGGATAATTCAATCTCAATCTGCTAATCAGATTCCCCTTTCATAAGCTTTGTGCCTAAGGCATAGTGTGTACTTGTGCCATGCTGCATCAGTATCTTGATTCGCAGCATCTCCTCTACCAGTGGCACAGAAGAGGTTCAGAGGTCACAGGTGCCCTCTTGACAGCTGCAGTGACACCCAGGTCAATATATGCCCCCCTTTTCCAAAAACGACATAACTCTGAGGATGTCCTGATGGCACATTCAACTGTAAATATAAGCCATACGCGAGTTAGGGTATGGTGGGCAGCATCTCTCAAAGTTATCTCAGCCACATTAAATTGATATTGTACATGTGTCAGCCCTGTGGGCCAAGTTCAGCTGAGGAAGGGTTATGTGTATTTGCGCAGATAGGCTGGACCTTGCCCTACTGGCATAAAGCCAGCCATGTGGGGCGCCTCTCTTTGTTCCTTTGTAAGAGCAGGAAACACCCTTTCCCCTAGGACAGCCACTCCACAGGACACTGGCCTGGGAACAGTTATCAAAGGGCACACCCATACACAACGATCCAGGCCTCACACCGGGAGGCTGCATTTCTAAAGGGCTTTTTTCGATTGAGAAGGGAAGGGGACAGAGTTAAGAATGGTCAGGGGAACTCTGTTCAAGGGGCAGAAAAACTTCCACCATTTGAATCTCTCTGCCTCTCTTTCCCTTTCCTGTGCCCTCCACTTCCTATAGCACAAAGCCCTTTGAGTGTGATGTCAGAAGGGCAAAGTCCACTGATTTCAAGAGCAGGGATTGGACCATTAAAGCAGGCTAGTTTTAGTCCAAATGCCTTTGGGCTTTTGTCTATAAAAGTAGGGGTCGGCCATCATCTTGAAGCATGTTTGGATCATCACTTGAGAAGATTCCATTGGACCCTACTGAGAGAGCAGTCTTCTCTAAAGTCTTTCAGTTGTAAAGTGGAGGCAGGTGTTCCAAGGCAGAGAGCAGCCATGTCCCGTAAACAGCGCCAGGGAACATTGGGAGTGATCTGCTTCTGGAACAGGACCTGACTCTCTGCCAGACACAGCAGTACCCGGGACCTCACCATGTTGGAGGACCACTGCACTTGTGTACCAGCCTCCCCCGTGTTTTGGAGCCCGAGAACAAGGACTCATTGTGGCCTAGAGTGGGACTCACAGCAACCTAAGAAGTGACCTTCTGCTGAAGCAAGATCGTCTCTCTGCCAGCCACAGTGGTACCCAGGACCTTACCATGTTCGAGGATCCTTGCAGTTTTGTGCCAGCCTCCCCCGTCTTTGGAAAGCATGAGAAAAAGATTCATATTGTCCCTGAGCTCCTAGATTGGGACTCACAGCAGCCAGAGAGCCCAGATAGCCGGTATCCTACTGTTTTTGCTGTTGACCGGCTTGGAGCACATTTCTTTAACTGATCAACACATTTGAACTAGCCAGACCCACCGTTTCTGCCTTTTGTTCTCTCCCGATCTTCGCACAATGTCAAGAAGTCTGGTTTGGTGTTGCCAAACCACCAATAACTGTTGAGTGCTAAATGCCCCCTTGGTAAATTTTTGGCACTATAGACTGATTAGGCCCCTTTTAACCCTTTATGCTAAGAAGTACATATCCTTTTTAAAGAACATTTTTGCTTGCCTTTCACCCCTGATTCATTAGCCAGAGTGCTACATCTACTATCTTTGCTTATTTTGTTTTCTTTCCTCACGGGTGGGTTGTTAAAGTGTTTTCTAGTTAGTATTGTACATTGTGTGGCTGATTAAAGTATATAGTTGTATAGAACCTTGAGTGGGCATTCTTTTATTTTGAACTGTTAAACTTCGCTGTTTGGGTTGCTACTGAACAACATTCACACCCCTCTTAAGAGTATAGCCTTCCCTCGGCCCACGTTGCCACAAATGGCGAAGAAGGTATATCTCTTGACTGCATGTTTTACCTTTATGATTGTGTTGACTCTTGGTTTGTAGAAGTGTGTGGCCTGAGTGGGCTCATACTCCTTATACTCCTGCGGGGCAGAAGTCATTTTGCATGGCAGTACTCAGATGATTAAACAGACGTGTCAATCTCAGTTGAAACAGACACTAGAGCACCAGAAATGCCTTTAAAGCACGGGTTCACAACATACGGCCCGCGGGCCAAGTGCGGGTCATGATGCTGGTGGATGCGGCCCGGCAGGGTTGAAGACTTTCCTAATGGAAGGCTGCCCACAAGCATCAACGGTCGCCCTCCATTAAGAAAGTCTTTGTTTTCCTTTCTGGGCCGTGAAAAAGACTGCCCCTCATTGGCTCAGTCAGCACACACTACGTGACTCTTGTGAGTCACGTAGTGTGTGTGTATGCTGCACCAATGGGGGGCCAGCAGTGCGGCTGACATGGCCAATAAGGCTTGATGCCGGAAGGCATTTCAGCCTTGCCATGCCAGCCGCACCACAAGAAGTCATCCCGCCTGCCTGCCTGCATGTCTTCCCTCTGCCCTGCAGCTCGCCCGCCAGCCCGGTGAGTTCATAAAAAAAATGCTTTGTGGACGACAGCCGGGTTGGCGGGCAGCAGCATGGAAGCTCGCCCCCACCCCATGATTCATCCAGTGCTGGATCCCGTCCTGCCAGGCTTTACCGAGCCCCCAGCTTGACTGAGGGAAGCTGGGGCTCGGTGACCTAATCTGCATTGGGCTCCATGCTCCTTTCCCCAAACAACAGCCGCATGTTTCATTCTTCTGTCCTTAAGGGGCAGGGGGCCTTCACTGCTGAAAGCAGTCATTCCACAATGCTGGGCACACTAAGACTGGGCTATAAAGAACAATAAACGCTTGGTTGTCAGTGGATTCCTTCAGTCAGTACGATAGCTCAGTGAGTTAAGGGCCTGTCTCTGGCATCGGTGTGCGGCCTTACATTTGGCTCGCTTAGTGAGATGAGCCCTTGCCTCTGATGGCTGTGTGAAACCATCAGTCCCAGATCAAATCCCAGCAGGGCAGACCCAGCCATTTATCCTTCTGAGATGGATACATTCAGTAACATTAAACTGTTAAAAAGAAAGTTCACTGTTACAGCACTTAGAAGTAGAAGAGATCTATCATGAAGCACTATATGCACAAATGTAATCTTTAAGGAATTGATTGTGACATGCCCACGTTTTTGAGGGACTTCACCTGTACAGAGTGATATATTTACCAATGTCGTGTTTGGGGTGCAAGACCTGGAAGATATCAGTAATCTAGATGCCTGTGGGTGATGAGGCTTTTAGTCACTTGATGATCTTGGTTAGTTAAGTCCTGAAGGTGGGGGTGAACTCCAGGAAGGCTGCTATGCACAGGTCTTCTGCGGAGTCATCACCAGCTGAGGGTGTGGTAATGGACCATGAAACTACTGGTTGCAGAAACAAGGTGGCCTTTGGGATCAAATACCTCTATTGCTGCAGAGAATGCTGTACTTGGCGGAGCGGAGATTGGGTAACTTGGAGGTGTTTCCAAACTCACGAATGCTGTTTGCATTTACTCGTATTCTTTGCGTGCCTATTTCTTTGTGTTTTATCTCAGGGTATATTTCTAAAGAAGTTATATTCTATCACACCGCTTAATCACAAATCAATGCTTTGGCTGTGCTGACAGCTGTTATTAGGAAATGTAACTGTGGGTTTATGGGTGCCAACATTTGATTTTCACTACACGGGCAGAGATACCCCCCACCTCTGCCTGATTATAAGCAAGCGAGTAGCCCAACCCATGCCCTGGCCAAACATATTGTATAGCACTATTTTAAGGAATTGCAAAAAGTTATACGATTAACAGGAACTTCATCTTATCAACAGTCTGTCAACCTGCTGAGCTACCCTGATAACCTTCTACTTTAGAGCGGGTCTATGGATCCCTTAATGTACTAAAAATCCCTGTGTGCTGAGTTGGGGGTGCAGGGTTCGGGTCTCTATGGGTGCATGGTGCATGCTTGTGAGTTTGTATGCAGGGTGGGGGTTTGGGGTCTGTATGAGTATGTATGCATGGTGCATGCTTGGTGGCATGGGGCAAAGTGTTTGGTTGGGGAGTGGGGGCCATGGGGCATAGTGTTTGCTTGAGGGGTGGGTGTCTTGGAGCATAGTGTTTGCATGAGGAGTGGGTGTCTTGGGGCATAGTGTTTGCTTGAGGGGTGGGTGTCTTGGGGTATAGTGTTTGCTTGAGGTGTGGTTGTCTTGGGGCATAGTGTTTGGTTGAGGGGTGGGAGCCATGGGGCATAGTGTGTGGTTGAGGGGTGGGGGCTATGGGGCATAGTGTCACACTCCAAG
This sequence comes from Ambystoma mexicanum, assembly GCF_040938575.1. NCBI lineage: Eukaryota > Metazoa > Chordata > Amphibia > Caudata > Ambystomatidae > Ambystoma > Ambystoma mexicanum. Next base: position 1,393,573,879 of record NC_090935.1, on the reverse strand, counting down.
AGTGAACCCAAAAATAAAGCTAAAACAGGCACAGTTAGGAGATGTTCATCCTTTGCTTTTTGTGGAAACCTGACTCAACGAAGGCCATACTCCTCTTGGGCAATCCAAACAGCAAAGTATAGAAGTCTAAAATAATGGAATGTCCAATCAAGTGTCAATAAAATATGTATAATTTAATTAAACAGACGATATGCAATAACTAAATAGAAATAAATAACAATGGAAAATGTGTAGTACAAAATATAAGTTTGAAATACAAATAAAAATCATTACACCTCAAAAACATATTCTTTTTCCATGTGTTTAATAAAAATTGGGGTTTGAAAAAGCCTCCTGCAACGCCACGCCCCATCGCGCCTACCGCCCCACCCACATTTACTTTTCGGCCCACTATAGCCATCATGTAAGGTACTTTCGGGCCTCTGTCAAAAACAGTTGTGCACCCCTGCTTTAAAGGCATCCAAGCATGAACTAAGATCATTCACATATAAAGTGAAAATCAGACATTACATGGTATTGACATGTGTAACTTCAGCTGAGATACTATGAGCCCTTTTCATCAAATCCATAGGCCACATATCTCTTACAGCAGACTCACATTCTTTGTTGCATCCAAGGCTGTTCTGCCAAAAACTAAAGGGAAAGCAACTCGTGGAACAGTGGCAGCTTCTGGTAATTGTGATTTCAGAGAGTATTTCATATAATAGATACCCAATTATTTACTAATAGTGGAAAAGCCTGTGTACACGAGCTAATGTGCAAAAAGGAAGAAACTTTCAGACCGCAAATACTTATTAAGTCAAATAAAGTTTAAAAGGTACATGAAGAACATTATTGATATAGATGTAATAAAACACACCAAGAAATATTACAATGAATAATTACATAATACATAAGTACATTGAAATAATGGTTTTATTTTGTTAGAGAAATAGTGCTTAAACAAATGAATTTCTATTTGTTTTCTTCTTAAATGCATATATTTTCTTAGTGTGCCTTTTCTGTAGCTAATTGTATGTCACCATTGTTGAAATACACATTTAGTTCACTTGGAATATGAACTTGAAGTCTTATTGTTGCATGTGTAAGGCTAGTTAAACAAGAGATAGATAGCTAGAGTTTTCACAACAATTACCATCATAAAACATCAATTTTTATTAGACATAAAGCACTTATTAAAGACATAAGAAATTACAAATACATCATAATTCGAATAATAAAACACTGTTTTAAAAATATGTGACAAGACATAACCAGCTAGGTTAGGTGACAATTAATGTAGATCCAGTAGTTAGTGTCTTAGAGAACCACAAATTGATAGTCTCTAGGTTAATAATGTCCTTATCTGGACAGATATGATCTATCAATGGTTATTCTATTGACCATTGTATTGTCTCGACATGTTTCAGTTCTTTTTCTGTGTATATAGAACTTTCTTCAGGAGAATTGTCACTTCATTAAAGATTAAAAAACAATCTGTACTTTTAATCTATGAAGTCGAAGATTTATCCAACCGATTGTTAGCAGTGCACGCACTATGTCTTGCGTGGTCTCAAACTGTTGTAACTGTTGGAAAAACAACAAGAAAACAAAGGAGAAGCGCTATTAGTGCTAATATCTCTAGAGAAAAATATATTTCAAAACATGGATCAGAAGTTACAAATACCTTGTCCAATCAGTGGAGTTCAACAAGAAGCAAATTTGATTTAAGCAAGAGAGAGCTTCTTATGATGAGCGATTCCCAATTTCAGGATATACACTCTGCAAAAAATATATATTGCAATTTATTAAAACCCTGAGAGATTGTGAGAGAAATAGTCCCAAGTACTGAAACCAATATGGCAATCTGGGCCTGTCGGAGTTCTTTTCTGACGGTAATTAGACAGAAAAAGGGGGAATTAGTCCATATCGAAAACCCCCGAGAGAATGTTAAGAACCATTTGTTAGAGCTTACTAGTAGGAACCTTGCTAGGTGTTACGTTAATCCGTCCTTCCGGTAGGATAAATTCAGAGGGCTCTCATGGTGGCCAGTGTTATACGCCAAAAAGTGTTCTGGAGGTGCTCTGAGGAGATACAGAAAATCGTGGCTCAGTAAATATATAATTAGTCTCACGATTAACAGATACCCTTCAAAATAGTCGGTAATCTTACCTAAATGCGCCTTTCTGGGAACGTGTTCCCACTGGAATGTATTCGAGTAGGAATTACAACCCGATCTTCCTACATTGGAACAGCTCAGTTGTTCCTAAGAATATAAGGAGAACTATGCTTATTAATTGTAGCCGGCATTGGTCTACAGATACGCATTCGTCACAATGTTTTAAGTATCATTCTAAAGAAGCAGGCCTCGCTTCTAGTGTTAATCACGAGTATTCTTACCTTTTTAGCAGACATGCAGAGTGGCAAGTCCCTGTGGCGTCTTCGCTCGATCAGTGCGCTAAATCTCGTGGTTTTTTCAATTCGCGCCCGCCATCTTGGAATGGGCTTATATCCCTACCTTGGTCCTTTCTTAGTGTTAGCAGCGCTTGGGAATCGCAATGGGAAGCGCTTGGGAACATATTGTTCTAAATCAGGGCGGCCATATTAGATATGTCGAGAGCGAAAAGTTTAGTATAGAGTCTCTAAGGAATACTTGTTTTCCTACGTTCTACTCTGCTCTAGTAATAACTGTTATAAAGAGTAATCACTTTCTTCACTTATATGACCAAAGATTGACTAGATCTAAATAAATTTAGAAAAATAAATTAATTCCTTTGGATTTTGCCCCATTCTACTGCGTCGATCAGCCCTTCTTTGTCACTCTGAGTCAAAAAAAAATATTTTTGTTCTTTTTCTATAAGGGCCTGTTTCTTTTTATTAACATCAGTGCCCGACAAGGTAAGTAAAACTGTCCATCTCAAAACATCCATAGTGTGTATATTGTCTGTATAGTGTTTAACCATTGGTGCTGTTAATATTTTGTTGTTTAAGCAGCTCCGGTGTTCTATGATCCGGGTCCTTATCTTTCTATTAGTTTTTCCTATATATCTTTTGCCACATGGGCATGTGATCATATATATCACATAGTCTGTGTTACAATTAGAAAATGTTGTCTGTTGCCACTTTTTGTTCAATCCGATCTCTACTTCTTTAGATTTAGTGGTGTATTTACACACACTGCAGTGGCCACAGGGGTGATGCTCTATAATTGGATTCAGGCCCCAACTTTGTGTAAGAGTTTCGTTTTTTTTTTAAATGGTTCTCAATTTACTACTGCTGACATGGTTTCCATTAGTAGTAGATTTTTTATAGGCAAAAAGGGGGCAAGATAGCTGCACTTGGATTGATCAAAAATTTTCCAATGTTTCCGGATAATATTCGAGATGGTAAGACTCAGATTAGTAAAAGTATTCACATTCACTATTCTGTCATCCCTTGGGCTTTTAGCTTTCTCCTCTAGCAAAGCTTGCCGATTGTTATTATAGGCTCTTTTTGCTGCTCGACGTATCAGTTTCTTCGGGTATACCCTTTGTTTGAGTTTGTCTGACAAAGTATTTGCTTCTTTTTTGTACGTTTCTTTAAGACTACTATTACGTTTGAGCTGTAAAAACTGGCCAAACGGTAGGTTATCTTTTAAGTGTTTGACATGATGGCTTTGATAATGAAGTAACGAGTTTCTTTTGGTGCTATTGTGATAAGGTTTTACCAGAAGCTCCCCTGCTTGGTGAAAGATGGTAACATCTAGATAAGTAATCTCGTTAGGATTAAGAGTCATAGTGAAGGCAATATCCACCTCTCATGGTGATATTGATGAAATACACATTTTGTTCGCCTGGAAGATACACTTGAAGTCTCATTGTTATATGCGTAAGGCAACAGCTCCCTCTAGCGGTGACAACAGGCGAAGAGGGCAAGATGGCTTTGGACACTCCAACTGGCCTTTAATTATATATTATATCTATTGACTAAGTCCATGCCCCCAATTGGTGGTATAACCATTTTTATATTTTGTTGATGTTTTTTTTTAAGAAACAGCTCCCGATTTTTTTTTAAGTTTCTGCTTGTAGAAAATGTTATAAAGTTCCATTGTGCATATCTTTTTTAGTTAAAACATCACTGCTCTCTGTTCACATTTACAAAATATGCCTTTTCCTTTGTGAGCCAACACAGGGAATACATTGAGAAATGGAGGTGCCATTGTTTTGCATACCACATTGTTCGGGAACATCCTTTCGACAGCTTCCATCTTGATCTGTGCGATGTGTGAGATAGTTCAGCAAGCAGTGACACAGCATTCCTGCAGGGTCCCCCTTCCAGTTTCCAGTAGTAGGGGAGCAAAACACGAACGTTAGCTTCTCTTGCAGCACAGGAACCGTCCCCTGGGCCCCAGAAATTAAGCGAACACTGGCGGAATTTCATTAAATGTTGATGGCTATTGTATCCTTTCGTTCCTGCCCACTTGGAGCTCTGGAACTAATCCAAAATACGTTACACAACATAACATGGCTCCATTGTTCAACACCGTTCATTTACAGGATTCACCAGCTGTGTTCTCATCCAAATGTCTTTGTTGCAAATGTAGGGGCCTTACGTGCCTGATAAAATAAACCACATAATATAAACCACATAGCACAATATATTAAAATAGTACATAACTGGATCCTCTGAAAACTTTGCTTTTTATTTACACAAAATTCTTAGCCAAAATAGATGTAAATAAATTTAAATAAACGACCCTTTTTACTTGCTACTCTAAATGATTGCATTAAACCATAGCATTCGACACTGAGTTGCACAAAGGCAACAACTGCATTACAAGAATAACCAGTTCTACAAAGTGAGTTTGTAAGGGAGTGAACCAAATTCAATGTGATGTGTAAGGCAAATACGTTGTTCATGTTATTGTCTTCATGTGACATCCAATTTGCACATTGCAATCAACTCACAGCATGACGTTTAACGATACAATGATGCCACGTGCCAAGCAATACACAGTATAGAACACCCTGCACATTTAAATTGGCCAAACGGCGAACCACCTTGCTTCGGAATAGCAATAAGCACAATTTCACGTGTTCGTCGCACAAAAAAGTCAACTTCGTGAATACCAAAGATGGCCCCTGTGCCTGCAATATTGATTGAGAGGAGACAACATGGCACCACGGGCAGGGCTGCATTCATTATGAAAAAACTACGACATCTACTGGACAAATAATATAGAGCAGACACATCACCGAGTATGACTGAACAGGCTGGACCACGAGGGTACTTTGGGCAACGCCTGCAACGATTTTGCAGATTCCTTTTTTACTTCGGTAACTTGAAAAAAAGCGGAGGTTTCTGTCGTGCTTTAAAGCAACATCACTAAAAAAGTACTCTTTCCTGCCTGCAATAGAAGGATCACAACATCGGCATTACTCACATATAAGGTTTTGAGAATCTCCAATGTCGTTTGAGACTCTCCAATGTCATGCCTTTTGCGCGTTTTGCACCTTTTGGGGAACTGTGAAGATGAGAGAAAACCATGCAAATTGACATTAAGGTTGTGGGGACTTTTTAAATGTAAAAATAACCTATAACCAAGCCGTTGAAACGATACAAGATGCCCGGAAATTCCCTGAGCCCACACTCTCTTTCAGGCTCATGAGAACATGCTTTCTTCTTTTTTGAAAATCAGAAAGTGCAGAATGCGGGCTCTCACCGGAAGTAGAAGCCTGTATTCCGTGCTGCTCCTTTGTTCTCCTCACTGTTCCCCACTCTCTAGACAATGAGCACTCATGGAATGGAGACTCTGGGCCTGATCACGAGTTGGGCTGTAGCCCTTAAAAGCGGCTGTAATTTGTATTTGTATTTATTTGTATTTGTTTATTTATAACGCGCAAAACAACAGGCCCGGGGGCATAAGGGCGCAATTTGTACAGAGTTGCAAGAAAACATACAGGCAAAGAGATTACATTACAAAATTTAAAACAATAACAGCATAATAACAATCTTGCTAATTACATATATTACATAGGTTACAGTGCAAGTAGGATTAACAGAGGATGTATCCTAGGGTGAACTGAAATAGTTAGCAGAGGTAGCCGAAAATGGTGTCAGGAGAAGCGGACCAGAGTAAGTAGGATAGAGAAGTCGAACATGTCTTATTGCTGGTCAGAGAGCCAAGATTTGGTTTTAGTCTTGAAGGTGTTGAAGGAGTCTTTGGCTCTGATAGTAGCAGGGAGGGTATTCCAAAGTTTAGAGGCTAGGACAGGGAAGCTGGTACCTCCTGCTTTTTGAAGCTTAAACCTAGGGATCGTTAGGCAGTGAGTCTGAGCAGTTCTAAGTGGTCGGTGTTACAGTGTTACCGCCGCATTTAAGGGTCCGCTTAATCTCGAGGCTGGCGTGTTTACCCCCAGCTCATAGGTGCTGGTAAACAAGCCTGAAAAATGACAATTTTCGGCACAATTACTGCCAGCGATATTTCCGCACGGTAATTGTGCTAAAAATTCCCCATCAGGTCCTAAAGACCAAATGGGGAATGGGGACTAAGAGTGAGCGCCCAACCCCATCGCTAGTAAAATTGGGCGGTGTCCCCGCCGGGATACCGCCCAACTCGTGATGAGGCCCTCTAACTGTTGGCAAAGCTCCCTTTGTGATGCTGGACACTGGACAAAGAGACATGGTCAAGCTCTGTCAAGGGATCAACCACTGTTGAAAAATTAAATGAAAAATTAAAATGATGTACACTGAGGATTGGGTTGTGGGAAGGGTTTACCAGCGCTACTTTGCAAAATTACTGCAGAGCCACTGTTGCAAATTGAATTCACTATGTACAGTGAAAATATGGTTTCAGCCTGCAGAAAGGAACAAAGGACATGTTATTATTACCTGTAGGAAAGATTGAGGACTGGCTTTCTTTTGGGAAGGATGTGTTTTAGAGATAAGCTTTTACCTGTGGAAAACATGAGCTAAGGGGATGCACCAAGCCCCCTCACCCACCTCCCCCGCATGGACTGTCATCCTGAAGATTGATGGACCTAAGGGAGACGATTCTAGCAAAGGAGTGTAAATGAAAAAAGCGCCTGTGCTCATTGCATCCACGTGGTTTCTGGGAGCATATTTCAGAGGGACGGGCCTGTCACTGTGGAACACGAGAAAAAATAATATAATACAAGAAAGACTCTGTCATGCAAACAGGTGCAGGAGAATGTCTTATTTTCTGCGCATCTTAAAGCACGTCTCATTTGTGATTTTGGAATGTACTGTAAAATTTCTGAAATCGTCACCTGAGTTGCGCAAATTTACAAATACGTGAAAAATGGCCTCAGAATGTGTGCATCAGGGATACACTCATGCCAATGCCCTTTTTGCATTTGGGTGCACCTTATCTGGCAGAGGTGCGGAGATGGCGGGAGGATAGCTCACGGTCAACGCACCTGTCTTGGAAAAGAGATAAAGCAGAGCAACACAGGTCGATTTCTGGTCCCACACTTAGAGACTAGTCCCCAGTATTAAGCGCGTTATAAAAGATGAATTGATTAATCAATTACGTGCAGGGGATGGCCTCAGAAGATTTGCTCATGGACAAACTTCCTTTCACTGGTAGAGGTGTAGATATTCTGGGCATTCTGAGCAGGATTTCACCTCTATGATGCATAGATTCTGCCAATTGTCCCATGTTCTAATCACTGTATATATTTCAGCTGTTGGATTCTGGACACTGTCTCACTCAAAGGAAGGATGGATGTCTTATATACCTGTTAATTGGCTTTTGGGAATTTCCACATCTCAGACACAAAGCATGGCCTAATACCGTAATGATAGATGTCCCTATGGATGCATAGAGGGGTAGGAATCTGTCCACTGTAGGAAGGGTAGAAACTGGGAATTTACCCAGGGATCAAAACAATGTTTCCCTAGTAGGTATTAGTGGTTCTGGGTATTTACCCATGGATAAAGAGTCTGTCAACTGTAGGAAGAATGGGTTTGGGAGATTCACCCATAGACAAAGAACCTGCTACCCATACAAAGAATGAGCAAGGAGAATCAGTATAAGGACAGAGAACCTGTGATTAAAATGTGAAACTGTCCTTGTAAGCACTGTGATGATTGTTGCACAGTTTTCACTGATTTCCAGTCAGAGATCTCCTCCTATGAGGCCAGGGAATGGCAGCCGCTACCTGATCCTGACCCTGGGGGTGGTATTATGAAAGAGTCTCCCATCGGAGGAACCGGCTGGCGGGGAGATGCGATGACCCCATCAGGAGGGACGCAGAATTCTCCCTTTACAAATGAAGAGTACGCTATCATTCCTAAATTCCTGATGACGTGTTGTGACTATACAAATCACTCCAGTTGCAAAACCTTAAAACCCCTTCCTACCATTCACACCTCATATATACATAACACACACACACACACACACATCTCCTGTCTCTGATGTTTTTGTGCTAAAAAAATCTCAAACAAAATCACCTTAGAAGTCCTATAAATCCTATAGACTTCAACTCCTATATAGACCCAAGTACTGAGACTGGGAAGAGGAAGAAAGAGCTGATAAGGATCAAAGGAAACATGCAGACTAGTTGAAATGTGGTCCAACTGTGCGGGACATTTAAAAATGGTGTCTGCATTGGAGGAACAGAGAGACGCTGAACTGAAGAAGAAGGTGCAGAACCACGGCAGAAGGCAGAAGCACAGGAGCAGACAGTGCTGGTGAGAGAAAGTGTTTTCATCCTACCGCTTGAAAGCAGTACTTACCAGAGTGTCGCAAGGCCTCAGAAGACTCCTCAGGCACCGTAAGAAGCAGCTGGGGAGCCGGCAGCATCAGCAAAACTAACAGGAGTGCGGTCGTGTCCAGAAGCAGCAGGCTTACCGATTGACGAGCGCATAGCTGGCAGGAAAGCTGAAAGAAGGTCTGCAAAATGGAGAACGCCATCCCAAAGTGAAAGCTTCACTGCAGCAACGTGCCATGGATCGGAAATGCTAACAGTGAGTCTGCCAGAGATGTTGGGGACCCCGGGGCGTACCAACAGACATTTGAGCCATTAAGAACTTATTTTGAATACAGACCAATTAGAAAACAAACACAGAATTTGCACAGATCCTCATGTATGAAATGTCAATATGAGGAAGGCTGGAACATGTATTGGCACAAGCCAATGAATGCTAGTGAAGGAGTTAAAAGAATTTGGTTCCTAGTTCCCAGTAGCTTTCAATATTCTAGCTCTCACAAACCATGCCTGGTAAATGTAGTTAGCAACAAAGCATACTATGTTTATATTGTTACAACGCTTAAATAGCATTAACGCTTCACTTATGCGACGTAGACCATTTGCATTACAAATTGTCTTTAGATATGTATTTCTGGCCACAAAGAAACCCTGGCAAAAGAACAGGAAACAACTTAAGTATTCCCTGGCTGAGGCGCACACCAGGCATAATTCGCTTCCAGATATGTGCCACTTACATGTGCAATATGCCAGATTCAAGTGTAATCAAAGCTGATGAATACTACTGAAGAAGTTAAAAGGTCGATCTTGAGCAAGTCTCCATATATGAGATGTCAATGTGGGGAAGGTGGAACACGTAGTACCTCAAGCCAAGAAAGTACAGAAAGTATGCAACTGTGCCATACTGAAAGTCAGTAAGTATATTAAAAGGAAGTCCTGGTTAAAGAAACACATCAGGCAATATGCATTTGGGGGAAAGATAACTGGTAGAGAAGCATACCGGGGGATTTACAGGCCTGAGAAAGGAATTCCTGACAGGGGAGTATCCATTTGAAATACACAGAGGATACAGACATTGTGAGCAGATACCTGGCAGGAGAGTATACCAGGGGATCTGTAAAAATCAGATAAAAGGAAGTCCTGGCAGGCCAAGCGCCAGGCAAGTTGAAGTTAAATAAATAAGTTGACATTATGGGAAGAGTGGGAAAATACCTGGCAGGAGAGTATATCAGGGGATCTGATAAACCTACTAAAGGCTTCTTGGCAGGGGAGTATACAAGTAGGTTCTCTGTAAGAATGTATTGTTTTAAAAGAGACCATCCTTAAGGAACAGATGTTTGGAAAAGACACGTTCACCATCCCGAAGGAACTATTGTTTGGAAAAGATACTTTTGCCATCCTTAGGAAGTAGTTGCTGGAGAAAGTCACTTTTGTCATCCTTAAGAAGTGGTTGCTTAAAAGAGACACTTTTGTCATCTTCAAGGAGTCATTGCTTGAAAGAGACCATCCCAGGATTATTTTGTTCTATGTATCTATTTGTTTTTTTAACACTTTTATGAGGGTCAGATTAAAGTTTTGAACACAAGGACAGTATATATATTTTGATGAGAAGATACAGACTAATCTTTTGTTTTACTTTCCTAGGTAGGGAAACTCTCTTTGGGATAGGGACAGATAGGCATGTATCCAACCCTTGCATTTTAATAAAGATGCCTGATGTTGAAAACACTACCACTTTTTGTCCGTCTCTCATTTCTGACCTCTCACAGCAGTACACAAAAACATGTTACTGTTATGTTGGAAGAACGGGTTCTGATGATTAGCACAAAGGCAGCAAACAAGTCACCTCAACAAATGCTGGGTTCTGGGGAGTGATCACAGGATAAATATATTTTTTTTTTTATTTATTAAATTTATATAGCGCGCAGGCAGCCCAGGGGCATTGTGGCACTGTTACTTGCAAGGAAGACTTAGTTACAATGTGTGCAGGTAGACAATAGACAGTTATATGGGGGCATGATAGGTTTTGGTGATTAATGCGAGACAGATAAATTGGTCATCTGCAAGCAGGATGGTTTCTGGGGTTTTAGACAGCGATTAAGAACCTGGAAGGAATACATTGGGAGAGGGGCTGTATGTTTAATGACTCTATCTGAGCTCCCACAACACCCTATTAAGTCAACCATAATCATAGACAGGCCATATGAAAGTTTGGTGAATTCAGTACTCACCTCAGACATTTGCATTTTGCCTAGAGGGTACCGGTTTGATGCCCAGCAAGTCTAACTCACCCTTTCACCAATCTACATAAATAGACTGCCTATGTGATGGCTAATAACACATGTTATTTTAGGGCTTAAAGGCATAAGGAAACCTGCATCGTATGCTACACAAAATCATTATTTTCAATCTAGTAGCAGAGAGCCTGTCAAACAGTGGAGACCTCTGCAATTAGCAAATAGGTACTGAGCCGCCGATCGCTCAGGCTGGATGGCCCAGAGTACTATCACAGGGACGTAAAGAATCCCACTCAAAAACAGGATGGGCTGAAGTGGTTAACGAGGGATTCACAGCCTTTTGCCTACATCGCTGGATGGGATCAAAGTATGTACACAAAGCTGTTCACCTCAAATAGTGGATAGGTCCAATCAGACTGGAAAGCAACAAAGAATTTAACAAAGAAACTGAACTTTCTCTGCGAGATGATGGATTTAGAGCTGTACCCAAGAACATGGGGTCTATCAATATCAACTGTAGGACTGAATTGTTTCAGGGAATTGGCCCATGGATCAAGGGCCATATGGACACCATCATTAAGACTGGATGCATTTATGGGACTTTCACAGGGATGACTAACTTAACACCCCACCATTTGAAAGGTTCAAAGCAGGGATTTACGAGTCATGTGCTTCTTGATCTCTTTCTGGTGGCCTTGCATTGTGGACATTGAGTTTACCTGATCATCCATTATTTGGCCACTCACTAAAGGTGTGAATCTGAGCAATTTTGGATTCTAGGATGATGCAGTATCTGGCCTATTACTGAACACACTTTTGTTTTAGAAAATAGATGTTTCACATACATACACATTCAGTACTTCTCATCTATCTGAAGAGATCTTATCCAAAGGTTAGGTGCACACTCAGTTTCCTAATATATCCATTAGTAACAATACACAGTTCTTCAGTTGGACACCTACGTCCACCCCTATAGCCTCTTCAGTGTTCGTCCTACTCTGCTTTCTGACCACACCTTCCCATTAACCCTTTCCCATGATACAGCAGCATCACTCTCCAGGAATTTCCCCAGTCCAACCTAATGGTTAAGATCTAGTTACTGCAGCACTTTATTATCGAAACAGTCTTGCTTTATGAGCTCAGCTATAACTGGTGCTGTGAGCAGTTTACAGGCCATGAGTCTAGGGAGACTCAAGGGGAAATGTATGTGAATTGAAAACAAAGAGAAATAGACACTAAAGAAGAACATTGGGCTTCATTACAAGTTTGCCAGTCCGATAACAACGGTACTGGTAAGCTTGCCGGTACCATTGTTACCGGACCATCAAACTACGAGTTCTGCTCGCGGGTGCCTTCCCGCCTGCCAGGTCTTACCTGGTGGGCGTACCAGCACCCGCGGGCAGAGCATGTTAGATGCACCAGAACCATTCACAAATGGTGCCGGTGCATCTGACCTCCCCATTCCCATTGAGCGCTATGGGGCTCAAATGGGGATGGGGAGTAATGCATTCCGGCGCCTGGCAATGGGGAAATACATTATCCACCAGGGTTGTAATAGCCCTGTATTTCCCCATTGCCAGACACTGGAAGAACTCGCAAGATCGGCGGCAGCCTGCCGGTTTTACCGGCAAGGTTACCGCCGAACTTGTAATGAGGCCCATTGTCTCGTGAGCAGACCCTATGCATTTGTTTTTGCCCTATTGTTTCCCTAAACATTTACTCACTGGAAGGGAAGCTTGGCCCAGCAAGTGCTTTGTAGGGTTCAGAATTTGGTATGCATTTCTTTCACTAGAGTATGAGTTGATGTTGTATTGGCTGCAGCCATGGATGGCTCTGCGCTCTTCTGTCTCAATCGCATGCCTGACTGACACTGCCTCTCCTCTATCTCTCTGGCTATGTGGCCTGGCACTGTGGTGGTAGGCACATTGGTGAAGGGTCCTTTAGCTCCCACTTTCACACTAGCAGACAGTGAGTTATGAGCCTGCCCCACTTACAGACATTTCTATCAATTTTATTGGGGCATGTTGGTGCCACGGTAGGTTCCTGTATAGCATACTGTGTGTTGGATGTGTAAATTAACAGTCAGCTACAACAGTCGAGGCTAAGAAATAAACAGACTCTCAGGCCGGCCTGGGCCTTGCATGAAAGAGGGCTGTATGCCCCAAACAATAAATCATGAGACCCTGCAAACGTGTATTTTGTGTCACTCAGCATGGTCTCATGTGGTCTTGTTTTCATCCAGTTTGCATATTGTAAATACATCTATCTAGCTCAGTTTGTAAATAAACCATTGTCTGTAAATAAAACACACTCAAATTCAGTATATAAACAATTCATTTCAAGATCCTTTTGTTGAAAGTTGTAATTGCATTCAGGGGACCACCAACATTAGCACTTACAAGCTGCTAGGTCACCTGCAGACAATTTTCTACTTTTACAAAATAGGGTGCAAAAGAAAAGACAAAATGCAGGAGAAATCCCCATTACAATTTCATTATAATCTCCATTGTGCAAAACATGTTAAAGCCGTCTGTAAATTAGGCTTTGCAGATACTATATACTATTTATTCCTATGGAAACTGCTTGTTTTGAGCAGGTATTGAACGCAGGCTAATTCAATAGGAACCCATTAAAATATCTCATGAAAATCTCAAGCAGGGATGTGCGCTCACACTCACAATGTATCATCTAACTCTCGGTTCAAATTAATACAATTTAAAGTGTTGCATAGATACCATCACACTCCAGGCAGACTACACCATATGTTCAGCGAGCTCACTTCCAGCTGTCCTAGGTGCAGCGCGGAGCAAGCTCCCTACATACATATGATCTGGTTCTGCCCAGGACTTACGCAATATTGAATTGAAATATGCACCACATTGTCTACCATACTGGACCATACCATAGACCCATCCCCAATGCGATGTCTCTTCCACGACTTCCCCCAGCTGGGTCGCGACTCAAAAAAGCTGGCTGGATTCTGCATGGCACTGGCTGTATGCTGCATCTTGATGAACTGGCTTCGGCCCAGAGCACCCACGTATGCACAGTGGCTCATGACGGTCAAATGGGCGCACAATACTGAGGAGGCCTGGGGTGCAATGCAACATCCGCACTCGAGGCCGAGGGATATTTGGTGGAAATTCTTTAGTTATGTGTCCACCATAACCTTGAACTGAGACACTGAATCCTCTACCCCTGCCCTTTCCCCCCACAATTGCCATCCCGTGAATTGTGATCTTAAATTTTATACCCATGGCATCACCTCGTTCCCCATCCCTCTTAATGCACCCGAAAGGCCAGCACTGTACTGTGAAGTATGCATTTTGTAAAGATGTATCTTGTTGTTATGCTGTGAGCATCTCTGTCTGTTTGTGCGTTGTCAAGTCAAATAAATAAAGGTTTAAAAAAAAGAAAATCTCAAGCAGGCATAAAACTAGGTCTAGTTGATGGGAATATGTAATTCCATGGGAATTTGAATGAAAGGGAACTTGTGAATATCAGTGTGCATTACAAATGAAGCAGCTTTGGCGTCAAGCGCTTAATAAATCAATAAATACAAATAAATACAAATATCATCATGTATTACAAGGTGTTTTGTCTGAATTTGTGGCAGAGGGTGTCATGAGCCATCGGACGCGCCCCTTCTGGACTTCCTGGTCCCTGACCCATAGGGGCTTGCATTCAGCAGTACTCCCAACATGGGCGTCGAATGCGGAACGCAGATTACCAGTTTCCGCGCCGCATGCACTACGTTCTATAAAGTGGACACGCCCCCGTGGCCCAGCGCGTCTCAACGCTATCGCTTGCCGTGGCTAGACGTGTGCTCCGTAGTTCACTTTGCTAATCCTTTGATTCCTGGTTCCCGGTTCCCCTAAATGTCCTCCTCCTTCATTCCTCCCCTTTGCTTTGTCCTCCATTGCATTCCGGATCTCCGTGCACTCGTTCTCCGAGTGCGCTCTTCGCTGTTTCCCTGGATTTATCCCGGACATCTGAATGTTCCCAGAAGACGGGACGCTAAATGCACGCTGGAACCCGAGGACCTATGCACAGGGTTATACAAGACCCGAACTGTGCGAAAGAAGACTCCTCCGAAGAACCCAAACAAACAACATAGACAGGTGGGAAGGGGGGAAACATGTGACAGAGGGCCTGTGTGATCTCACTTATCCAAGATTGCCACAGCTACAATTTATGAATCAGAATTTGATCTATAAACCCTTTCAGAGTGTTCCTATCAAATATTTTGTAAAGGGCCTTCTTTGTTCAACATAAAAACTGAATTTAGAAGGTTCTGTTTGCAGTTCATTTTTCATGATTTCTAACATAATTTCTTTCCTTATTTTTTTTGCAGTTTCTGGTAATTGCAAGAAAATTAGAAAATAATTTAAGAGCAGTTGAAGCGTGAAAATTGATTCTATTTTCCAATAAATATTTTTTTCTAAAAGACGATATCTTCATTTATTGAAGGCCATTTGAAAGTAGAACTTCCACCACCAGCCAAAAAAAGAAAATGGATAACAGATGTTTCCTTGTGTATCTAATGTCAACAAAGAAAGACATCACCCTAGTAAATGTTATGAAAAGGTTTTAGAGTTTATTAAGAAGAGAGCTGAGTGGAACAATAACAAATACTTGAACATATGTCTAGAATTAGGCAACTTACCACCTGACGAACAGAAAAATAAAAAAGCATCATGGCATTCAGAATGCTACAAGCAATGTACTCATAAGACAAACATTGATCGAAGCAAAAGATTGTACGGAGAGTAGTTACGTGAGCCAAAGTTGTCTATCTCCAGCCATGAAGAAGTAGAACAAAGCTGCACTACAAGATCGAAAATACCTATATAAGACAGAAATAAAAGCTTATTTTGCAATAAAGAAGGAAAAAGAAGAAATCAGTTATGTTTCATGGCAACTGATTCAGCAGGCATCCGTTGGAAGAGAGCAGTAGAGCTGTCTCACATTGACACCTTGAAGATTCATTTTATTGACTGTGCATATGCTGGAGACCCTCACGGAAGGGAAATTGCATATCACAAGCTATGTTGGAACACACATGTAGTGAATGTCTTACAACGGAAGTCTGCACTAGGCGGAAAGATGTAGCCAAACTCACTGTTTTACGAACAACAAATGTTGCATTTGTATCTTCAATCAATGAGTTTCTCCTTGAAGGCAATGTAACAAACAATGAGGGGAAATTGAAAAGCTTTACAGGGAAATCACAGCTAACAATGGTTTAGAAGAAGGACAAGAAAACAAATCAAAAGTTTTAATGTATTGGTGTT
This sequence comes from Ambystoma mexicanum, assembly GCF_040938575.1. NCBI lineage: Eukaryota > Metazoa > Chordata > Amphibia > Caudata > Ambystomatidae > Ambystoma > Ambystoma mexicanum. The sequence continues at coordinate 1,393,557,655 of NC_090935.1, read as the reverse complement.
ATTTTTAGCAATCCCAAAATGATAAATAAACCAAAACGATGTTGCACTCTCATGCAGAAGAAGAATTTGAGGATTTTGAGAAAAATATGAGAACCCTTTCTGTAGCATGGGAAATTATATAGATTATGCCAGAGTCCTTCATTTTTAGACACAGATACCAACATAGGTAATAAAATGCATGGATGAGCGTGGAGGACATTCCCTCAGAGTAGGTCAGAGGCAGATTTGTTTATTTTGTTTCTGACAACATTGACTTCCTCGAGGATACTCTGTATGGTAAAGGAACTTTGCACGGTACAGTTATGGTGGCCTATCGGGAAAAGGAAGAGTCAGATGTCCTAAGCCATTTGATAAATCTGGACCGTAATACATTGTGTATGTTAGTGATGAATGCTTAAAGAAATAACAATATTTTTAGGAGATATTAAGTAGATCTCTGCACATCTATTCCCCACTTCTTGCTCACTTCTGTTGGCCACACCCATGGGGCAGCATGCACTCATTGAATCTTTCGGTACTGTGGAGTTTGACTTTCAATGTACAATTGACTTTGTGAACAACGCTATAATATCCGAATATGTCCTTTTCTAAAATTGACCAGACCACGAATAATAGAGCAGAGACGCTCGCCTTTAGTGAAGAGGAAGCACAACGGTTATTGGGACTGATTAAAACAACGGGAGCAGAGATAATATCAGCCGACAAGCCTGAAACATTGATTAGACAACTCGAATGGAAGATACGCAGGGAGATCAACCTTAAACTCCATGCCTCTACCCTTGCTCAATGTTATACCACGAAAAGAATACCAAGGGGTTTACGTGTAAACCTTGAACTCACACTCTGTAAGGAGAATCCCGTTTTTGTTAAGCGGTGGTATCAAATTCTTAACAAATGTTCGCTTGACTTAATACTCTTAATGATCGAGGAACTAGCGCATAGTCTGACGAATCTGAATGAAGACATCGAAGGGATAAAAACGTCATTAAGTAAAGATACACCTCGGACCAGCTCAAACAGATTCTAGAGGACACGAAGCAGAAACTAGCAAATTATAAACAAGAATCGGAAGTGAAAAAATTAGGAAATTCAGATTTGACACGCACGATTATAAGCTAGACATCTTTTACAGCTGGCAAGCATATTACGGTCACCATCAGAATAAACCCTTTTTGGGCCAACCTCGAAAACCAAGACAAACGCCAGCTGAGAATACATCGTCAGAGGCATCTAGCACCAAACTGGAAGCCACCCCAGGTTAGAGCACAGAGATACCATCAAGACTAAAAACTAGTGATCAAGCGGCTGCTAAGACTGATTTTTTAGAAGAAAAAAAAACAAAGATGAAAGAAGAAAAAATCCTGAGAGGAAGAAGGCGACAAAGAAAATCTAGTAGTCAACATCTCTTCATACCAACTGTCTAGAATGGAATTATAAGTCCTGAAGAAAGGCCTGTCTTTTGTCCCGAAGAACAACAGTACGTTACTCCGTGAGAAAATGTACTTATTTAGGCTCATGAGAAAGTTGAAGTTAAAGGTCTTCTTTGATTCTCTGGATGAGGATTCCATAACCAAAGAACCCCACAGATTCCTTGAACTCAGCCCTAAGAGTATGTTTAATCCACCAGTGCAGAATCACATCCTGTCCACCTTTGAGAAAACGGTGCTGCAGGACTTCAAGAGAATACAATTCAAGACCAATACACAAGGTCATTTTACCATCAGGGAACGGCAGACACTAAAGAACCTCCTGGACAATAAAGATGTCATATTCAAACCGGCAGATAAGGGTGGTGCGCTTGTACTCATGAACAAACAAGACTACCTAGAGGAAATCGAACATCAGCTAAATGATGAAGAAACCTACAGAGAAGTATCTTTTAATCCGACTGAAAAAGTACGAGCCCTAATTAAAGAAATACTAGACGAGGCAGAATAAAAAGAGGTCATCTCAGAGAAAACTCAACGTTTCCTAGAGAACAAGCATCTGATTATACCAGTGATATACATACTGCCAAAGATACACAAGCGGTTAACCAAGCCACCAGGACGCCCTATAATTGCAGCTACAGACAGTCTCCTTGAGCCATTGGGTCAATATTTGGATACGATCTTGCAACCCCTGATTCAGGACACTGCGACCTACATCAGAGATACTATGCACTTCTTGCAGAAATTGAACAGTGTGCAATTTGTGAAAGGGAGAGACCTGCTGTTCACCATGGATGTAACATCACTCTACACCAACATCGCACATGAAGCTGACATAGAAGCAATCGAATGGCTATTATTAAGAACGGAGAGGTGCCATGGTGATAGACTGTTTGTACTTACCTTGTTAAAACTAGTTCTCATGAACAATTTATTTAAGTTTCAGGATCGATTTTTTCTGCAAACATCCTGCACCAGCATGGGAGCCGCCATGGCACCATGTTACGCAAATGCCTACATGTAATATTTGGAGTACAAACATGTTGTATCATCACCAATGTGGATGAGACATATCTCGATATACGTAAGGTACATCAACGATATCTTTGGGATATGGACCGGCCCCTGAGAAGAACTGCAGGATTTCTACATGATGATGAATGAGATGCATCCCCGTATTAAGTTTACAACTGAGACACATAGTGCAATGATTCACTTTCTGGATGTGGAGATACATGCGGGTGAAGTGTCGCTTGAGACAAGAATCTACACAAAACAGACAGACCAGAACAGCCTATTGCTGGCTACCAGCTTCCACCCCAAGTGAACCAATGATAGTCTTCCCCTCAGTCAGTTTTTGCACTATAGAAGGAACATTTCGGACGGTTCGGAATATGAGTGCCAATCTTCCTTTTTAGAAACCTAGTTCACGACAAGAGGCTACAATCCTGCCATGATCTCAGAAGTGGCTGGTAAAGTGAGAGATATTGATCGAGAGACATGACTAGTGCCAAAACCAGCGAATCCTAGTGAAACACTAGTTTATGTCACAACCTACGATGCAGAGTATGAAGATCAAGAAGGCGATACAAAAGAACTGGACGATGTTTAGAATGGATCCACAACTGCAAATACTATTTCAAAAACCTTGTACGTTCGCGTACAGAAACAGCAGGTCACTGCTCAAGAGTCTTGTTAAAGCTGAAATATTACCACCTCAACTTTTGGCTCAATATAAGAGCACGACACTGTGCCACAACTGCCAACATTGCGGGAACATCATTAGAGGCAACAGCATAGCACACCCCATTCAGGCAAACCGATCATGCTGAAGCATTCCTGCACGTGCGACGCACAGAATGTGATCTATGCATTGAAGTGCCCCTGCAGATTTTATTACATAGGGATGACTACCAGGAAAGTGAAAATAAGATGGGCAGAGCATAAATCTAGTATTCGCACCAAAAGCCAATAATCCCCGGTAGCTATGCACTTTGGGGAAGCACGACACACCATTGCACAATTAAAATGCGTCATTCTTGAACAGGTAACTGCTAGTAGCAGGGGAGGTTATATGCAGCGGAAGTTGCTGCAATGAGAAATCCTATGGATTGAGCTTTTGGACTCACTAAGCCCTAGAGGCATGATTACAGAATTCGACCGGATGTGTTTTGTGTAACCTCCATTCAGTAGGTATCTCCGACTTGTAACTACAAATGCTATGATGCACCCTGCGAGGTGTAAACTGCTAAATGTACAGGCAAGGCTCATGTTCAACCCTGCCCCTTGTGTTTCGAGTCATGTCTTTTGAGTTGTGTATGTTCTAATTAGTTGTACAGTTATAGAAAATGCGGGTGGTAAATTTCGCTTGAAATATGTACATTTTTGAATGATGATTAATTTGATGACACAGCATTATGAAAGTGTTTGCTTTTCAAAAAACTTAGTTTTGTATACTTAATTTCAGCCCAAGAAGGCCTTGAGGGGTTTGGCAGGGTAATATGGAGTGAACAAGTTACCCTAATGTATTGATTTCCTGGGTAGGTGGTTCTTCGGTGTATGGGTCTATACCCTGTGCCCCAATATGAGTCCATTGTTATGATAGTTATGCCTAGGGGATGCCACGGGTGTTTCATACTTTTGAAGAATTTCTAGGATGGGAGAGGCGTGGCATGGGGGCACACCACGGATTCCTATGAACCGTGGTTGTGCCCCCATGCATGCACTCTTACTCCACTCTTTCTTTCATTAGGCCGAGCTACTGAGAGAGAATATGAATCTGACTGCGGTGACTGCGGTGCCTCTTCAGTGGCGCAACGTACTGACAGGAGCGATGCGGGTGTCATTGTGGCGTCAGTGTGTCGGAGCCCCTGTGTTCACCACTTGAACATTGACTCCGACCGGCATATTTAATTTTGCGTTGGTACAATTGTGAAGAGGGGCAAGGCGTACCTGCAAATCTAGCAGCCTACATTTGACTGGCACTGCTTAAAACTTTATTTTAGTTACCACCTGTACTGTGCGTAGGACCCGACAGCGGTTGTCCTAGCAATGATGCCAGTGTTGTGCCCACACCAAGATTGACGTCGACAGGGCTCCCGGCGCACGTGCGCGGGGTAGCCATGATGACTCCATAAACATTGCACACTCGAGCTGCACGCCTTGCTGCGGTCGGTTTGCGTGTGTGCTCTTGGCAATCGGGTGAGTCAGACGTGCTGCGAATCAGCGCATCCCTATATCTGGCCATGCTTATTATCTCACTGTCAATAAGGGGAGATTTTCAACCTCGGGGAGCGAGATATTTTGAGTTGACCTAATGTAGGGGGTATCTACGCACGTTACTACAGGAGGAATGCTTATCAGGATTCTCAACCCTGACTTACATGAATTTGATGCCTCTTAGCAATGAGTCGTAAGACAACACTGATTGTCTCCAGTGTGACTATTAGGATGATTTGGTCACATATATTTATCTCGCTAGAGTAGAGGGGGGTCACCTGGTAACATTTAGTATTCTCTATGTTCGTTTTGACACACACTCTAATTGGGCTATCTCGCCATTTACAGAGTGCTTTCTGACCGCAATCTGTTGATGCCCAGTCGCTAAGGAATGTGCCCGGAAGACTGGGTGAGTCTTCTTCTACCTCACTAGTCCTGTAGGGACACTTCTGTATGTTTGTTACCAGTATGATGTACTTCGGTACTCATTGTTCTCTATTCCTATTAGGTCCGCCTCTGGTCCCCATTACAGCATCATTGAGGTCAGTACTTTTGATGACTAGCTTAATACTATAGACACATTCAAAACCAGCCTCTATATAAATGTTCATTCTCATTACCCTGTAGGGCCTTCTCAAAGCAATCGTTTGAATTAGGCACATTGAAGCTCTAACCCTGAAGATGGATCATAGATCCGAAACACGTTGGTTGTAGTAACATCCAGAAGGAGCTATTTGGATATATGAGTTATTATAACAGACAGATTGTATGAATGTTTGTAAACAGTCAAGTCTGTGGTTATACTTTCTGTAACTTGTGATCCCTTGTGTGTTTTATACCCAACCAAGTCAGTTGGGGTGTTATTTTATACATGTGAAACATGAATAATCTGATGAAACATATGTCTAAGAATGATATTGTAAACCTTGCTTGATTAATAATAAACACCAGTGTGCATATATTTTACATCAAATATCAATTGATTTTTTGTGAAGGTACATGTTTTCTCTATTAACTTTTGTATAGGAAAATTGAATGAAATAATTAATCATAATTAATCCTTTGTGCTCCTCGATTCGGTGAGGTTAAAAACTACAATCAGTAAACAATAATTGGGACTCCTGTTCCCTAAAGAGTGCACCTAGGCCCACTGTGTAGCAATACATTGTTTTGGTTTTCCATCATCACTTAGACCACTGCAGAAGATTCCTCAGTCCCTGTCTGAGGTTATGTCTTGCAACATTACCAAAGGAATCCTCTAAGCAGTCAAATCAATGATTTTACAGCAAGGAATAACGTTATTTTAGATTCCAAAAGGCTTGAGGACCTACTTTGGATGATGGTGGAAGTCTTACCGTTGAGTGATTTTCAAGAATGTTTTGATGAAGAGTTGCCAGATTCTGTGAGTGGTCAGAAATGAGAGGAGGACACAACATTCTAGTATTCTCATTTTCAGACATTTTATTTTTAATTAAGTTTTTTATTGGGGAAAATAAAACAAAATAGTACACACACTCCACTTCAGCCATCTTTCCCCCAATACATATTTCAGCCCACTCCTCCCACTTCCCACCCTCCCCCACCAAGAGAAAGTGATTACAATCAAACTATAACCACAGACACCATGGAATGAAATCCAAGTCCCTATGGCCAGTGTAAAATGTTCACCTTGTAGCAGACTGAAAATCACCCTAAAAGGCTTTCTATCCCACTCCCTTCTTTCAGGATACCACTGTTGTGTGTCACTGCTATTGATCGCAGCTTGTCCCCTCTCCCTACATACACCTCTTAGGTCCCTAGTTCAACCTCACTTCCCCTTATACCTACCCTTCCACCATCAGTCCATCAATGCACATCCCAGCCCAACCTCTGTATCACTGGCCCCCATTCCTCCCCTGAAAGTACCTGCGTAGTCGTGGACCAGAGCCATCAGCTTATCCATGAGAAATATTTCTCTAAGTTTACGCTTCCATTCATCATGGCTCTGCAAATCAGAACTCTTCCATTTCTGGGCTAAGGCCACCCTTCCCGCTTTGAGCATGCCTTCCCACATTCTGGGGTATTGAAAGACCTCTCTATCCAAGGGGGTTACCCCAGAAGCATCTGAAGGGAGTCTAATGGAAGAAGCTCTCACGTCACCACCAACATCCACCCCAACAGGTCCCTCAGTAATTTAGAATTTTCTGGCAGTGCCACCACATGTCGGCCAAAGACCCTACCCCCCACTTCCGATCAGACATAGTGGGGAGGCTCCCGTAAACATCTTCGAGATTCTCAATGGGTCCCGATGACAGCTGTGCAGCATCATAACATTGTGCTCAATAGATGCTGTAAACAAGTTACTATGGAACACAATCTTGAAGATCCTACCCCATGTGACCTCTGAGATCTCCTTGCCACTTAGCTTGTTCCAATATTTCCTAGAATTCTACCTATACGCCCTTTCTGCCGTGATCAGAATGCCTTTATGCGAGACTGCATCATCGAGCACCTTCTCAAAGTATGTGAGCGTCCTCTTGAGCTTGGTCCACCATTTCTGACCTATGAAAATCCCCTTACGCCTGAGGTAATCAAATATCGGGATAGAATCCCTACCTAAAATGCCACTTATCAAGCAATAATCCATGAAGCTTTCCCCCCAAACACAGCTGGCCTGCTCTCTCCAGTCCCACATCCTACCAGATCTGCGCTTCCCGGTAGACCCAAGGCCCCAGCCCCAGGAGAGGACCCCACAGTAATGTCATAGGTAATGGCCAGGAGGACAATTTTTCCATGAACCATCCCCACTTCCACAAGTGCCAAAGAACCCCCAACATAGTATGATCCCACAGTCTATTCGGCAATGCCTTCTGTGGAGCCCATAATAAATCACACACTTTCGCCGGGTGAGTGTCCATATCTTCCAGATATGTCCAAAAGGTACCCATGTCATCTTTTATATGCTCTACAAAAACTCCTAATTGAGCTGCCAAATAGTGTAAGTAGAAATCGGGATAACTAAATACCCCATGCACCCTTGGAAGTGTAAGGGTATTCCTCTTGATCCTGGGGTGCCTTTCCTGCCAGACAAACCTACTCATCACTGCCTGCAGTTGCACAAAAAAGCTATTCGGGAGTATCATCAGAAGAGCTATAAAAAGGTACAGAAAACTGGGGAGAACATTCATCTTCATTGCCGTCATTCGCCCATACCATGACAGCACCATCAGACCCTGGTTCTGTAAATCGTTCCTAACTGTCCCCATACAATGATAAATGGTGATTTCTGCCAGCTGGGATGGCTAACATGGTATACGGATCTCCAGGTATCGCATTGCCACCTTCTCCGCTCCTATGTGGTGAACCTGTTGTCTACCCTCAATGCAGCAGGCCTGGACCTTCAATGCCATTATCAATGATTTAGGGATATTTCTATTCAACCCCAAAAAGATCCCAAATCGTTTCATAAGAGCCAGCAATTCCAGGACAGGTGATTCCACCTCGGTAAGGTAACACAGAATGTCATCAGCAAAGAAAGAGAGCCTACAGTCCCCCTCTTCTAATGTCTTGTATACAGGGCTGTTGATGAATCTCTATGGACAGATGCTCCATGGTTAACACCTACAGAGGCTGGATGGGTTGGAAAAATGCCTCTCTAGCCCTATCATAAGGAAGGAGGTTGCCGACCTAAGAGACTAACACTAAGAATCAGTCTGTGTCAAGTAGTTAGTAACTTAGAAAGCGTCCTTGTGTCCAAACCCATCTAAACTGACCCTCACAGTAGAAACAAGCAACTAAGGGTGCAAGGAAATGTCTCTTACATATGTTTAGTGAAAGGTTTTCATAACATAAAATCAAATCCAAAAGTATGTTCCATGAAGAAATCCTTGAAACAAGAGGATTGTTCCCTTCCCCTGGATTTTTAGACAGGATGGCAAAAGTGTCTCTCGCAAACAATAGTTTCTTTCTATCACAAGAATGTCTCTTTAGCCAACAATTCCTAGAGGGTTTTACACTGGGTTCAGAAGGTTCTTGTTCACACAATAGTTTCCAAAACATCCATCCAGGCCTTTGTAGCAAAAGTGTTTCTCTTGAACAACAATGTCTTTATATTGGATTCACAAAAAAACATGTTCTGTAAACCTAAAGATTTGGCTGGTCTGTTGGATTGCCTGGTATACTGCCCTGCCAGGAATCGTGCCACAATGATACAGTATTTTCACAGCTTCAGTGGATTGCCTGGCATATTCCCCTGTCAGGAATCCATTCTCTGTAGATATCACAGATCCCCTGGTATACTCCCCTGTCAGGTATCTTTCCCCAAAATGTCAGCCACCTGGTGCCTTCTCTTTACCAGCACTTCCCTATGATAATTGGCTTCACTGTTACTTCCAATTTATCACACCAGCATTTACTTTTCTCTGTCCAATGGATTTGCTTATGGTAACATTTGTATCAGCTCTCCACCACATTGATGTCTCATGCACATATAATTATTCAGATTTCGTTGTTGCACTTTTTCTTGTCATTATTAAAATCTTCTTTCTTTTAAACCTTGATCCAACATTAGACTCTGCCTGCATTCAAATCGCCTTTAACCATTGGACAAAATATCAATCACACACAGATTTCTTATTTGTTGGTATGCCCATGTGTCCCCAATGGCTCTGGGCCGACTCACTGGTGGTTCGTGGCTTCCCCAACTTGTGGCGTGCCTCTGTGGTGAAGTCTCCTTCCTGGAATGGCTTCCCAGGCAATGCAGGCATCTCTTCAGCGTTCTCTGCAGCTATGCCGGATTACTTCTTTCACCTGGACCAGAGAACGCTGCTTCTTGCCTTGACCGTACCTCCAGGAGCTCCATTGTTCTTCTTGGTGCTCCTGTGGTCCTTCAGGTAAGCTTGCTGTGCTTCTCCTTCATTCCTGCTATGCCAGTGTCTGTAACACGCTTTCACGAGCCACCGCATGAATGTGCCTGTCTTCTCCTCTGTGGTATGATATGGCATTTATAACGCGCCTATACACAAGTGCTGCAAGGCGCAACGAGGCAGGGACGGGGAACAAAAGGGAAGACAGAGACAGCGATCTTAGTAGGCCAGGTGACATTGAGATCGCACAAGTGCAGGTGAGGCCGGGAGGGGAAAAGTGTGAGGGGAAATGGGAGGGCGCAGTGCAGTACATGGGGTGAACAGTAAAACAATAAAAAAGTGTGGCCAGCTAGTGGCAAGTGCGAGGGTAAGTGCAGACATCAAGTGTCCAGGTGCTGGTAGGGGGACTGTAGGGATACAGAAACAGACCCCAGGTGCAAGGGTTGAGAAGAAGAGCAAAGAGAGAAATGAGTGGGCACCACAGAGTGAAAAGTCTTCTAGAATTGATTAATGCAAAAGTAGTGACAATACATCTTGTTCAAAAAATTATTTGAAAGGAGCTGGCTGTGATAAGTCTGGAGACACCCTGACTCGAAATACATGTAAAGCTAGAGACCGAGTAAAAATACTAAGTCACGCAGCCGCTCTACGTTAGACCCAACCTGGGTGAGGAGTTATCTCAAATTAGAGAAAATTCAATCATGTATCCAAGCTAGTACACTTGTTCAAATGAAAGAGTCTGTTGTTGCTTTTCAAAAGTAATGATTTATCGGAAAAACTCAAAATGGAGCTATCACTAATACATTCTTAGTGAGGAAGCAGTTGCCACAGCTCGTTAATAGGTCAGGCTAAATATGCCAATGCGTTTCGAAAAGCAATTTCCTTCTTCAGGGCATGTCTGTTATATTGCAGGTAAGTTGAATACACAGTTTAGTTTCATCATAATAGTTAAGAAAATTACAACAAAAATAAATAAAACAAGCACAAACGAGAAAACACATAATTGTCATAAAGATAAAACGTAGCACATACCATTCAGTTGAAATTTCCGTGGGTAATATGCCAGCGGGGCAGTGCAGGTGTGGAAATGGCAGGGAGGGGACCTGGGCCCGAGATCAGAGGGTAGTTAGGTGACCAGTGCAGTTTCAGTTTGTTTCAGCCAGGAGTTTAGCAGGGGAGAGGAAGAGAGAAAGCAGAAGCAAAGAGGAAGGTCTTGAGGTACTTCTGGAGCTGGAGATGGTTCTTCTCAAGTTTCAGGGAGGCAGGGAGGCTGTTCCAGAGGGAGGCACCAGCCGAAGAAAGAGATCTACAGCCAACTTGTTGCTTGGAGAAGCGACTGACCCTGAGGGCGTTGGAGGCGGAAGAGCGAAGAGCTTGAGAAGGAAGATATTTACGAAGAGAGAGTTGAAGGTATGGTTCTCTCCCATACTGCCTTTTCGGATACTGCGGTTGCCATTTTTAAATGTACTGGGCTGTTTGATTTGAACAAATAGTCTGCATGTTGGCCTTTGGACTTTGCTTAATCTGCATTAACTCTTCTATCCTCTTCTTTGTCTCAGTACTTGAGTCTTTGTGGGAGCTAAAGTCCATAGATGCATTTGGATTTCCAAAATGATGTTGTTTATACAATTCACATACAGAAATGTGAGAAACAGAAGGTGTTGTATGTATGTTGTGAATGTTGGGGATATACATGCAGTCTTGTCTAAAGTGACTGTATGCCATTAGCAGTTTTGGAATCTTCGAGTTCTCTTCAGCAAAAAAGGGGGGAATACTGTGTTTCCTCTGACAGAATCACACCTTCTCCCCGGTGGCTCTCCCGTCCCATGTGATCCTCCCTCGTATAACCACACCCAAGGTCAGGATCAGGTAGTGGCTGCTGTACCCTGGCTGCATGAGAGGAGGGCACCGCTGGGGTATTAGTGATGACGCCACTGGATTCATCACATACCCTTCCCCTAATGTCACTGCTTCTCGCAGCATCTATTGGAAAACAGGAAATAAAACCTGCAATTCCTTGTTCTTTTCCTTTCCTGTGCTCCACAGAGAAACAATAGGGCTGCAAATCCAAGAAGCAGCACATGACGCTTGCATTAGTGTGTTTGTGAAGGCTCAACCAAGTTAGCGGGGCATGTTCTGTAACAGGTCGGAATTTCCTACCAGTCAGATAATATTTTAGGTAGGTTATAGCCCACTTAATGGCCAGGGCTTCAAGTTGAAGAGTTGCATAATTCTTCTCTCATGGAAACAGATTTCTGCTTATAGAGAGGATGGAATTTTCTATACCATCATAAATCTGTGGGAGAACTGCACCTAAACCTGTATGCGAGGCATCTGTTTGTAGGATGAATTCCCGGTTGAAGTCTTCCACCTTCAACACAGCATCACTACATAAAATGTGTTTAAGTTTGTCAGAAAACAATTGATCTTCAGGACGCCACTTCATTTTCTGAGGTTCAGCATTTTTCAATGTATCTGTCAACAAGGAAGCTATGGAGTAAAAGTTTGGAATAAACCATCTCTATTATTCTGCTAACCCCACAAAAGCTCTCAATTCTTTCTTTGTCTTTGGAGAGGGAGTGTCGTTAACTGCTTTGATCTTTTCGGTTTGTGGTTGAACTGTTTATTTTTTATTTTATTTGTACATTTATAGCAGCGCAAAAAGTCCTCAGGCATCTAGGTGCTAGTTACAGTAAAAGGAAGTTACAAGTTATGTAGTTGCAAAATACTTTAAGCTAGTTAGTTAAATCTGTTCACAATTTGGGCTTGGGACTTACTGATTCCCAAATGTCCCCCAGTCAAATAAGCATGATCCATCTCCAGGACAATGGGCCTCATTATAAGTTTGCCGGTCTGGTAACAACAGTACCGGTAAGCTTGCCCGTACCGTTACTACCGGACCAGCAAACTATGAGTTCTGCTCGCAGGTGCCTTTACGCCCACCAGGTCAGACCTGGCGGGCGTACCAGCACCCGCAAGCAGACCATGTTGGATGCACCGGCACCATTCACGTATGTTGCCGGCGCATCCAACCGCCCCCATGGGGCTAAAATGGGAATGGGGAACATTTTTTTTCAGCACCCGAGAATGGGCAATTACTGGGTCTGGTGGGGCCGCAATGCCCCGGTAATTGCCCATTCCCAGGTGCCGGTAAAATTCACAAGTTTGGCGGCAGCCTGCCAGATTTACCGTCAAGGCTACTGCCGAACTTGTAATGAGGCCCAAAATCTTTATGACTTTTAGGTATCACAATCTGAGTTCAGGGTTAACCAGAAGGGCCCACGTCTCCCCTATACAACAACCCATTCTTTTGAGAAAATAAATGTTAAACTTTTCTTCCTTCCTTCCTCTTCACTTATTTCCTGATTAAAAGGTTCTGCTAGCAAAGGATCATTTTGCTGGGAAAAAGCTAAGTCAAAAATAATGTCTTCTTCCTTATCTATAGATACTGGAACTTTTATTTCAAAGTTTGCCTCCCCAAATCCTTGAGTTCCTCTTTCAGTCTGTTCACAATTGTTTACTTCCTTAAGCTTTGGGAACATAGCACATTCCAAGATACCTTGTGCTACCCTTTCTCCAGTTTTGATTTGGTATGCCTTTTTTCCATTATTTTGCATTAAGACTTTTACATCTTCTCTATTGTCTGGGTCAATCACCCCTCTGTCATGATTCATTGGTTCCGCCCCTTCTGGATGGCTTGGTCACGCCAACGTCACCTTGCGGCGTCCATATTTCCTTCCAGTATGGCCGCCGCTCTAGGGAACACTGAATCTACGGTCTAGTCTTCCGGGATTGTGTACGTAACATCATCTGATAAGCGCTGTACTCTTCTCAACGCTCAGTTCTACCGTGCTCAGTGCAAGTCAGTTTCATTCCTTCTTTTACCTCCTGGTTCTGCCGCTCAGTCTTCTCCCTTGTCCTTCCTGGCTTCGCTCCTGCTATCGCGTAGCCACCCCCTTTTCTAGTGCCTTGTTCTGCTGTTCTCTGATTTTCCTGCCGCTGTGCCTTCACCTTGCCTCAACTGTATATCGATTACCTGCTTCCTTCCACGCCGCCCCTCGAGCCGCATAGATCCAGCCTCCACAGTGGTCTCCTTGGTCTGCCTAGCTGTGCTGCTCCTTCCTGGCTTCCTTCATTCCTGGATTCCTCCCTGGAACTGGACACTTACCTTGGACCAGATTCACACAGGATATCATCATTCCGGGCAGTGGCGCTGGGTGTTATGTCTGGTTCTTGGAGCTAGCAGGGTGGCATCAGGGGAGGCTCGCCCTTTTCTCGATGAGACCCACACCACCAAGAAAAGGAAGAAACACATTGCCACAAAGAGGAAAACACCCAAGACCAAACAGGTGAGCCAAGAGTCAGAACCCCATGAATCTGACACCCTCCCAATATGTCTAGGCCACACTACCACATCAGGCCACACTTAGAGGAAAGGCGGACATAAGTACCTTTAGGGGGAATAAGGATAGACTCTGTGTGGATCAAAGCTCTTTCCCCTGGTTGGATCAATTCTCCCCTACTGCTTTAAATGTCAACCGCAGTAGAATGTTCATTAGCTATAGTGGGGTCAGAAGCTCGCTCACTAAGCTTCTCAAACTGAAGGGTTCCCCAATTTGTATCAATTGAGTCTGATCCAATGCCTGACACCATAATGGAGGGGTCAGTAATGCCAGGTGGACAACTGGTTGATGATTTATCAACCTATGCCATTTTATTATTAAAGAAAATATAATCCAAATGCATCACTCTCCCTACTCTGCACATGATTTTGCTGCCTAACCAAAGATAAGGGGAAACACTAAACAGAGGATAACTGGCCATCACATTAAGCAACAAATACACAAAGGCAATACAACATAACATGAACAATATTCACAGTCTCTGAATAACCTAATGTCCTGGATGGTTTCCCTTCCCCGGGATTTAAGGTAAATTTGGCTAATGTTCAACCAAAGAAAGAAATGTCTCAAATCAGTTAATGATGTTTCAAAATCAGAGTAAAGGTTTATTAAGCAAAGTTCCAATGATAGCAAATCCCTTCTTCTTGGTGGAATATCCATTTTCCACTTCCACCAAATAGCACCAATGGTGATCCAAAGCCACAATGTTTTGTCACCTCTTCAAGAAGACTTGCCACAGTTCAAATGAAATGCAATATCCACAACTGTCAGGGATACACATTACTTGGTTAACAGTTAGTGTTTTCTTAATTACAGTTTTTGAATGCAAAATGGTATATTTGCCAGGATGACTTCTCACTGCTGCTGCTTCCACTTCAACAACTTCACTTCTACTTGATTCACTATGGGAACAGTCACCTTTGTCTCACAGTGCTCCACTTGGTTTATACTACTACAATGTTGCATCGACTCACAACCAGATATACCACCACAGCTTCAGTACTTTGGACTGCTACCATAGTTTCAGTGATGTGTAATTTTTGACAGGCTTCAACAAGACATACCTTAAAGTACTTCAACAACTTCAAGTAGGCAAGGCACTCTTCCTTTGAATATCTCTCTTTAAAAGGTACATCCTCTTTGCCTCTCCTGTCTGTCTGCCACAATAACAACCTGGGTGTGCCTTTAAGACTCGCTTCTCTCTGTCTTTCACAGTCTCTGGCAATACAGGTTGTGTCAACTTCAAAATAGTTTTACAAGTAGCTAGTTTCCCTATTCCAATGTTACCTGCACCTTTATGCCAGTTATCAGCCCAAGTAATTACCCAGAAGCCTTGGTGCCACTCTCATAGCTTCAGGTAATGCTTGGACACTTATATCTTAGGCCAATTGAACTGATATTAAATTCACAGCAACATTTTGATTTGACTCTGAGAAATGTTGGTTTCACTGTTAATATTGGGAGACTTTTAGCTTGGGCAATTCGTGTTCTCTTCTTCAATAGTAATTACTCTTTAACTTCTTATAAATGAAAGGTATGCCACATTAAAGGAAAGAATAGACTTCATTGTTTCTTTTTGAATCACAATTAGGCACAAATGACCACCGCTTAATGTAGTTTTCAAGGTTTAAAGACTGGTATAGAATTGTATTCCCATGTTAAAATGAAGGATAGAGTTCAGTCCTCCTTTGGGAATCACAATTAGGCACACACGGCCACTCCTTGATGTAGTTCTCATAAGTCATAAGTAAAAGGTTTCAACCATTGTTTTGTCAAGGATAGGCATTCAGTAATGGTCTTCACAGAGTTCACTCATCTTAATTAGTGACACACGACCACTCCTATGAACAGCAAAAGTATTTTAAAGATTGAACAATGGGATTAAGCAGTGTTCGCTTCTCACACCAGTAAAACGACTATCACATTATACGCAAGTGGTATTTCCATTGTTCAGGAATTTCAACTTCAACAAACAACTTCTTCTCATGTTAAATCTTACCTGAGTTAACATGGAGCTGGATGCCGTTGCCGGAAATGCTTGGGCAAGGTGTTAGAATACTGTACTTCACTTACCTACTTCTTTGACACTTGCTCTGCTGGTCACACTGCTGTCCCGACTTCTGTCACAAAATATACTGCTTCTGGGACCAATATCCTTCCTCTGTGAAGGTGTCTCCAGTCCAGGCCACACG
The DNA here is from genome assembly GCF_040938575.1 of Ambystoma mexicanum. NCBI lineage: Eukaryota > Metazoa > Chordata > Amphibia > Caudata > Ambystomatidae > Ambystoma > Ambystoma mexicanum. Next base: position 1,393,541,567 of record NC_090935.1, on the reverse strand, counting down.
TTTATAGAGCCCCTCTTGGTCCTGAGACGCACAGCTTTGCAACTGCCCCTTGCCTCACTCTCCAGCACGCTCTCTGCATGGCAACAATAGCAATGAGGATAACATGGGGGAACCCAGCTCTCCTGCACATCTTCCACTGCACAGCGTCTGTGCCTCAGAATTTGGGGGAACAGGACCGTCTCAGAACAAGCAAGTGAAATCTGCTGTCTCCAGATTACGGCATCCCTCTTGTTCTCCCACTTCTGCTTGGTTTGCCAGTCTCATGCCTTCTTCCTTCTGCTACTACTGCTACAGCTTGCATTCCAATCACAGTTGCAGCTCCTTCCAATTGCCTGCACCTTAGAGGGCCTTTTATGCCTCTCAGGTTCCTCCAGGTGTGGGTTGTTAGGCTTAATTGCCTGATTACTGCTACAGCATGCCTCTTCAAAATTAGCTCTTTCAACTTCTGCTGTTTGACAAACCACCATGAAATGTGTGGGATTACAGGGAAAGTTAAACAGGGGGGGTTTCCCAGTCTTCCTGTTCTATCCCCCCGAAGTGATCCTCCTGCGTTATACCACCACCAGGGTCGGGATCAGGTAGTGTATGCCTTTCCCTGGCCACGTGAGCTGGGTCCAAGATCAGGTTTTTGGGAGGAATCTTCACTGATTCATCACACGTATCTGCTCAAGTAAGATGACACTGATTTAGTGTTTGATATCTATCTAGAACATTCACTCAAAGACTCCATGCAAAGGAAAAGAGCAGGAAAAGCAACACCAGTTGAGTACAAAATCATGGATTGTACACATTTTGAAACATTTTCTATAAGAACTCTCCAATTGCAGTCTAAAACTAAAGATGAGTTAACAGATTACCTCTCAAATAAAGCAATTCTGTATGTACAGAGGATTAAAAGATGCCTGGTAGCCAGTTGGAGAAATGAGGGCAAGGCATCAGATGGAAATGATGTTGGAGAAAATGAAAGCACACATGAAGCAGACACAAAAATAATTATTCACTCTTTTTATGTATCACATCATCATTTTACTACCCACCTCATTTTTTCACCTGATACCGATGTTTTTGTCCTTGTAATCTTAAACGTATGTGCTCCTGCCTAGGGCCTACAAAAGTGCAGGCATTACTAGGCCTTCTTTTTTTTTCAGGGTGTGATTTTACCAGGTGCTTTACGAAGAAAGAAAAACTATCTTTCTGCAAGGTTTTCAAGTGTGGAGAAGTGGAGTATACGAGCACCCCCCTACCATTATACTGTCAAGGTGACAGACGCCATTCGCTGAAGCAGCCGTACTGACCATAGCTAGATAACATCACCAAAGCTATGAACCTGCATGTGATGGGGCAACTAAATGTAGTGTAATCACGAAGAGGTGAGTGATGTCATGGCTGAGGACGCACACGCACGCACACACACACACACACACACACAAACATAGATGAGTTAGACATGAAGCACACATGCCTCCATGCACGTAGCTACACAAACACAAGGTAAAACTGCTTTCAGGCACAAAGAACACGCTTACAATCACTAAGATACAGATAACATACACGCTATCTCTCTTATGCTGAAATGCAAGTCACACAAGAATACATATAATTGCTTGCTTGATGCAGAACGCAACTAAACTAAGCGGCCATGTAAACCAAGATGGAAGAAGCAGCCATGTTAGGTGAATGGGAGCCATCAGGAAGCCTTAACACTGTAGAGAGAAAGATTCAATCTTGCTGAGCTAGCAAAAAGAGCCAAGCCGGGATTGCTCAGACAGCAAGTGCACAGTTGCCAAGGTCATCATGGAAAGGCAGGTTTGAGCCAGCATTGGAAAAATACAGACAATAAGCAAATCCCAAGTGAGACACATAACTCTATCTGAATAAACAAAGAAATAAATGTTGCAGAAATGCCAGGTTCTCATCAGCTTACACCTGACACAGAGGAGAAAACAACAAGTATTTATAGGACAAGGGATGTGAAACCAACCATAGTAAAACCAGCTAAAATCCTCACATATTATCGAGCAGGATAATATGAAAAGCGGTCCCTACTCATGTGACTTGCAGTTGGCAGAGAATGCCTATTCAGAGACTTTTGTTCCCATCCATTTCATTGGGACAAAAGATACAATAGAGTATGAAGTTGAAAACTAGAATGTCCGTGCTTGCGGCTGGGGAGTGAGAGAGTGGTACATTTATTGAGACAGTTAGCACCCTGGGTCCCTTCTCACTACCCCCTATTGTGCTCATTTGGTGTTAACCTTTCAAGGCACCAAGGCTGAGAAAGCCCACAATGGCCAATCCAGGCATCGTTACCGGGTCCCGCGAGGGGAACAGGGAGCTAACAACGGGCTGGTGGTAATCTGCCCATTGTTAGCTCCCTGTACCCATTCCCATTGAGACCTATGGGGGCCCTATGGGGGCTCGAATGGGAATGGGGAAGGTCCGGGACCGGGTTCCTTGATGGAGGAATTACCGGGCCCTCCAAACTAGGAATGGCCCGGTAATTCCCCATTCAGGGAACCCGGACCCGGTTTTGGAGGCAGCCATGCCGCCAATAGCAGCATGGCTACCGCCAAAGCCGTAATGAGGCATACGTTGTTTAATGTTATGCATGGCTAATGTTGTTTAAGTTATGTGTGTTCTTCTTTAATGTAGCGTCTGTCCTTCAACTCTGCGATTTGTCTAATTTATGTGAGTGTTTTTGGTGTATTATTTGTGACATGAGCGCAAAATGTTTGGCTGACGGAGGGAAACGCCCACCTCCCCACACCCCAGTTTGGGAGAAGAGAGCCTTTGTAAATGCTGGCAGGAAGCCACATTTTTGGAGTAGGCCGACTGTGTTTGCAGAAGCCATAGGGGGAGGGCAGGGAGGCGGTGGAGCAGGCAGGCAGCCCAGTAGCTAACTGTGCATGCAGCTCAGTTTCTATATCTCTTGGAGCAACATAAGATAAAATTAAGTAGCAAAGAACAAGGTCTTGAGCATTTGTGTGGGTGACGGAAGCCACATTTTGAAGTAGCAAGTATATTGCAGAAACAACACACACAGACATTTGGATATGGGAAGAGAAGAGTGTTTTACTTGTGAAGGTTGATATTGATCACATAACAATGACAGGAATGCAAGGATGCGTGCATTAAGGAAGGAGCATGGGATTAAAGCCCTGCATTGACTAATGTTGGAATGCAATATAAAGGAGATGCATTTTGGTTTTGGCTGGCAATCATTGGATGTTAACTTAGATGTGGTAGTAAGATGGCAAGATTGGAAGGGTGGTTTGGGGGAAGAAAGAAAACTATAAATGGCAGTGGCACAGAGTAGGGAGGTGGGGGGCCTTGGAAAAGGTGGTCTTTTTTGACCTTTGACAAGATACAGAACGGTTGGCATAAAAGTGTAGAGTGCTTGTAGGATGTGATTTCTGGGAGCAGAAGAGAAGAAGGCTATGAAGTAGGTTAATTAAAGAGGACAAATCCATTCTCAGTGGTGTGATCTAAGGTGCATACAGTGAGTGCACATGAAAGATAGATTGGGACAGTAGGAGATTTGGATTGGAGTATATAGGAAGGAGTAGAATTAGGGATGATATATACGTGTATATATTCATGACTACTGTAGATTGTTGAATAAGACAAGTTTTTAGGATTTGCAATTTTATCTATACCAGATAGAAGCTAAATATTGTATGTGGTAAGCAAAGTGATTTTGGACTGGAATTGCCAGTGGAGAGAGTATTAGAATGGTTGTGATGACATGTTTTGAAAAATATATTATTAATATAGGACTTTAAGTGGGCCTTGCCCAAGACCCAACAGTATCTAAATACTGCTCCAGTGCCAGGACTCATTGAACTGACTATCCGTATTAACATTTTCAAGAAATATATGAGTAACAATGTTGTTTTTGGTAGTGGATGTCACTTTTGGGGATGGTTGTATTGACACCAGTAAAGGAATATGATATTGAGTTGTTTCCAATCAGGAAAGCGCAATGAAAAGAGAGTATGTTAGAATTTGTCAAGCAGTTTATTAAGGTGGTGTCATTAGGGTGTCTTTAATTGGTATGTAAGAATAATGCCGTTGTGTTTAAGATTGTATGGGTACATACCCCTTCTGGTTTGGTAATTGGTTTACATTATGATATTTTTATGCGGGTTAAAATTGTATGTACACATTTATGATATTGTTCACACATTTTTTTCAAACTAGGATTCATTCCCTTTCATTGCACACACACACATAAAAAATTAGATTGGCCCCATCAGACAACTCATTCAATCACACTGATCTCTTCTCGGTCTTCAAAGCACACAATAGATTTGCTGTTTGGGATTTGGCACTGTGCTAGACGCTTGTGAAGCCTTTCACTCAAGCATTGAATTAGGACACACTGCAGCCCCTCCCCCCAATTTTCTTTATCTCATTTCACCATTGTGAGTACATTCATCAGCAATGAGCAGGACACTTTGAAGGGCACACTACAGTGTGCATAGGGCATTCACACAGAGGCAGAAAGAGAGGCGCCTTGGTCAATGAAGGGAAACCACTTTTCGAGTTCAGGTGCTTTGTGGGAGGATAATTTCCTCCCAAACACACAGTGTCACAGTAATGACTTTAGGGGTCCCTGGATGTGCCAAAACATTAGGTAACAAGACAGGGCCACGCTGACACATACAAACATAATTATGAAAAGTAACAAGCCTTGGATATAGATGCACATAGTTTAGCTGTGCAAAGAATCCCAACAGGAAAGACGAAGAGCATTTAGGAAGGGGAAAGAGAGTGAGCGTGTAAGATTAGGACACATTCCCAATCATTTATGAGCAGGTGAGGTAAGTAACAAAATTGGCAGTATCTAATAGGGGGGATGGCACACCCTTCGCAAAACCGTGCATAACCACCTGCATATTTTCCCAAAGATCACGCAAAGTTTCAGACGCATGCGCCGCAAGTAAAATCTGCATAAAAGACAAATGCAACCACTACAGGCATTGATGCAAATGCAGACACACACACACACAGGATAGAAGGGGTGATAGCATTGAGGGGGAACCCTTTTAGGAGAACATAACCTTTTTATTCTATTCATGTCAGCATTCTATGGCTAGAGAAGACAAAGGAGTGTGCCATTACACTTGGAAGTAGTCCTTTGTGAAACACACATACAATCAGCATGGCTAGCAGAGATAAAGGACAGAGTATCAAGATTAACAACAGTTTTTTTTTTTCAGATAGAAGGCACCCATAGAGGATAAAGACAGATAAATGGTTACAAGCGATCTAAAAAGCTGCAATAGTAAGGGAGGACAGAATGATTTCACATGGGGATAATAATGAGGGAGTGAAGTGGGTAAGGGGACAGCTCTCAATGAGGGCATGCTGACTCATTTGATAGATGGAGGCATGTTTATTCAAAATGAATGAATATTTAATATATGTTTCATGCACCAACTAAAAATTAAAAATAGAGACATGGAGGATTTGGCATCAGTACTAAGCACATTGTGAGCTAGTAGCATGCAAATGATCACACATTGAAGGGGAGAAAAAGCAGTTAGGAACAGTATAAGAAGGGATAAAGGCCAGGGGTGTTGCTAGGTCTGGAAAAGATCTGGGATACACTAATGTCAGGACTGTCGGGACTTGGGGCTAGCTAGCCTTTTGGTTGAAGCCCCTGAGTTTCTATCCGGGGCTACAACCAAAAGACCAGGGGCTACAGCCCCCAGAACCTCCCCAACAATGCCTCTGATACCGGCAGAAGGAACAGCTGGGAAATAAGGGAAGGACTATAGGTATTATCCCAATTAGAGGGGGAGTAAGTAAAAGGAGGTGGGGAGATGGATTCGGTGGACATGTGTAAAGGAAAGGTGAGAAGAAGAAAACACAGAGAAAATGGGGGTAGCGTTGGAGGTGTGGAAAGAGAGTGTATAGTGCCCAAAATATTTGGAAACAATGGTGTCTCATTGAGCGCTTTGTTATTTCATTTTGGTCACAAGAGGGGGAGACAACATCCACAGTACATAAGGAACACCCCCCACAATACCAGACAATATTCCTGTAACATACGCATAATCACAGCTTGAATAGCGTGAAAAAGATGCTTGACTAAATACAAACCTAGGGCCGGGAACTAGGGGCTGGAAGGAGATGCACAATGTGCAGAATGGGGTCACATCTGCCAGCACAAGTAAGCAACATACTGTAGTAAATAACACAATATTTTGCTTATGATTAACAGACACAGTGTGTGTCATAAGGTTAAGGGATGTAATTCTTTCATATAGCCTCATTGGTCTTGCATATTTATGTAACTGGAAGGAACAACACATGAGGAGGTAAGTACTTGTGGACGTGAAGGGAAGGTGAATAGTGGTGAAAGGTAGGTACTGGTGGAAATGAAAGGCGTGCGTGAGGTCCCCTTTTGGTCTCCATGGAAAGAGAAGGAGGCTTAGATGAATAACAGGTAGAAAGTGAAAGAGGAATAGAGTGGTTTTGAATTATTAGTATTTCTCGTGTTGTGCAACAGCACAGGTGTTCAAAGGTGGCCATCCAAGACAATACAAGTTTTCTCTCTATCAGATGCAGGAAATGTACATGTATTGACATGTTACGCAATGTTTTTGTTATATTTGAGAAAAAGTGTATGGTTTATTAGAAGGAAATATATTGTTAGCGTCTTCAGAGAAGGGACAAAAATGTATATGTTAGAGATGATAGACAAACTTCGGTACACCTATGTCACACCTGCCTGCACACGTACATTACATGCTCTTGTTTCAGAGTCAGGGGTAGGTGTGTCAGCGTAGAGAAACGTTAGGAAGGTAACAAAACACAGCAGTTATATTTTGCCAGGACAACACAGCAGGAGACAGCTAACGCAACATAAAGGTGGACAAGAGGAAGACGTCACGACAAAGATGGCTCACGCAGGCCTGCCAATGCATCAGCAGTAAAAGGAAAAAATCAGCCTTGTTGGAAAGACAAGAGAAAGATTTTTGGACTTCACATGAAAGCCATCACCCTCAACGAATTGGACCCAGAGGGCAGAGATTGGCAGCCAGCCACGTGGAGTAATCACACAGCAGCAAGGCCAACGCCCCACTCACAGAAGGGGAAAGAGAAATCATTGATAGGGGAGCAACATTCTCCCTGTTACTTTATCATTACTTTTTGTCCCCAATTGGTCTCTATAGAACATAAGTAAATTCAGCCTATGAACATACCCGGAAGAAGGAGCAGAAGTGGTAAAAACAGGAAATTGGTATTATTACTGTCGTTTCTGTTTTGTTCTTGGTTTCTCTTTCGTGTGGTTAAAGGAAAAGTTGCACAGCTAATCCTCCATTATGAGGAATTATGAGTGCCATATAATATTGATATTGAAGGCAGAGGCGGATTTGATAGTGAACATGTGTAATATGAATAAGACGGAAGAAGTAGGTGAATGAAAGGAAGGAGTATTAGTAGCAAGTATTAAGGAGGGAGTAGTGTTAAGGCAGTAGTAGGGAGTGATAGTAATAAAATGTATATGCACTTCGAGAAGGGACCATGAGCAGGGAGCCCATTGACTGGCTATCCTAATACCAAGCATCCATATCCCCGAAGTAGGGCTCTCATACAAATAAAGAGGTCTCAGGACTCATTGAAGGAGCATTGGATTGATGAAAGGTTCTTGGACTTGAAGTTTTCTGCAGGTGTTTAGACACAGAGGTCTTCACAAAGCTACATTAGGAGTTTTGTTTACAAGAATATACATGGTATCCAGGCAGGTGGCAAAGGGGACAGTGACTACAGAAGGGCTTTTGGGCTGAAGAAGAAGCCTTTGGGGTAACAACTTTTCAGAAAGAAAAATAGAAAGCTAGTGACATGGGAAAATAACTACCAATGGGTTGTTGGGTCCCAACAAAAGGTGTTTGAGCACCATTTAGGTGTCAACCCCAATGCTCATGGTGGCAGGGGTCACCTGTTGTGCATTAGAGAAAGAAAATAGGAAATGATGTTGATGGTACACAGTGGTGTAGGTTTTGCAAGGTATCAAGGTACAACTTACATACAAGGTAATGGGCATGCACACTTGCAATATATGGATTACACTACTGAAACAATTGTAGCCATGTTTGTTTTTCCATTCTGCTGTCTCTACCTCTTTACCCTCCTAGTATTATGAGAAGCAATAATATATTATGCACCTGAACAATTATATGTTATATGGTACATGTCCCATAGTTGCTGAAGTAATGACCCAATCCCTTGCCACAAAAGAGATGAAGCAGCTCCAACAGAGCATCATTACCAATGGTAAATATGTAAGGGCTCTTTCAACCAATTTGGCCTACACCACTAACAATATGTAGTACCAGGACCTGACCCATGTGGGAAAAGAGGCTCCAGGGGAGGAGTGGCACGTTTGCTCTCTCACTTCCCATGCCATGAGCGCATCCAGGACTTTTGTGGCTGCCAAAATACACGCAACTAGGGCACAGTGCCTGATGCACTTGGCACCATGCACAAGTAGGGGCCGGTTCTAGGGTAAGTGGGCTACACTACGATGAATGCCACAGAAGACATTCCCACATGAGAACAGCTATATGAAAACATGGACAATGATAGAGGATTGCTGAAGCGCTGATGGTGTGATACAATATACATTGGAAGGCCCAAACAAAGGAGAAGTGCAAATAGTAACACAAAGGAAATTGCAATGCCTTAAGACAGGAAGAAGAGTTGTGTGGGGAATGCCTGAATGCTGTAAGAGACCCCAACTACTAGTACGTGGACAGGTGTTTACAGGAGAAGAATGGGTCAAAGGGCTGGGAGGATGCAAAGTATACATGCTCCTGACAGTTCCAGTAGAGGTGGTGCAGGGAGAAAATGAAGAGTGCCTCAAGAAGTAGGTGAGGCATTTCAAGTTGTGCATATGGGCAGGAAACAAGGCAGGACCTCTGCCTATAATTCCCGCAAGAATAACACCACTATGTTACCAGGATGATGGTCCAGTAGAGATTGGAGAGAACAATAGAGACTGCAGACACATTTTGAAGGTGCATGGAATGAGAGGAGGCACAGCAGTACTCATGGACCACTATTGGGCCTACAGCTTACATGCAGATGCCCCGCCTCAAATAGAGAAGGGGTATGTAACCTGGTGCCTTGCTGGCTGCCCAGAAAGACATAAAGATAGATGGGTTCCCCAAACTGGACGCACACCGGAGAAAGAAAAGGTCACAGAAACTGAGCAGAGTGAAGAGGAGAAAGTATGTCTTGAGCAAGACGGAAGAGGCACTTGAAGCAATACAAGAGGAACATGGGCATTCAGCAGAAAAAAAGATGTTCCTGGAGTGCAGGTGGATGGTGCAGAAAAGACAGGTAGTGCTGCTACATGACTTGGAGTGTGGAAAAACACATAAGGAACTCAGGTGACATGTGGGGGGAATTGCAAAGGTGTGGAACCACAAGACACCCATCTGTGGGGGTGGCTTCAAGTATGTGTGGTCCATGTATGGACCAGTGCAGGCATTGTAGAGAGGTGGAGTGTACAATCACCCCCCCACCACTATTATACCACAAAGGTGACAGATGCCACTCACTGAAGCAGCTCTACAGACAATAACCAGATGACATAATTAAAGCAATCAACCTGCAGACGATGGGACAACTAAATGAGTTGTAATCATGAAGAGGCAATTGATGTCATGGCTGAACACACACACACACACACACATAGATGCTTTAGACATGAAGCACAAATGCATCCCTGCACAAAATTAGAAAGACATTAGGTCAAAATGCTCTTAGATACAAAGAACCGGCTTACAATCACTAGGATCGAGATAGCATACACTCTATCTCTCGTATGCTGAAATTCAAGTTGCACAAGAATACATATATCTGCTTGCTTGATGCAGAACGCAACTAAACTGATTGGCCATGTAAACTAAAATGCAAGATGCAGCCATGTTAGCTGAACGGGAGCCATCGAGAAGCCTTAACACTGTAGGGGGAAAGATGTTGTCTTGCTGAGCCAGTGAAAAGAGCCAAGTTGGGACAGCTCAGACAGCAAGTACACATTTGCCAAAGTCATCATGGAAAGGCACGCTTGAACCAGCATTGGAAAAATATAGCCAATAAGCAAATCCCAGGCGACAGACATAACTCTATCTGAATAAACAAAGAAACAAATATTGCAGAAATGTTGGGTTCTCATAAGCGCAGGTAACCCTAGGTTATCTGGGGGCAACCAGACGTGGACTCCCTGCTCACTGTACTTAGAGAGGCTCAGCTTCACCTCACTGATGATGCCTAACAAGGCTGAAACACGTGTATGGGGTTACTGTTGGTACTCTTGTTCAGAAAGGAATTGCCATAGCATTTCGGTGCTGGACTGCCCATATGGGCGAGACAAAGACTGATATGCAAATGGATATTTCCCATCTGTGAAAGGTACAGTGAGCAAAAAGCAGATGGCTGCGAACTCTCAATGTCGTTAACAACCACTGAACTGGTAATCATGCCTTGTTCTTCCGAGAGAGGGGCGCCTGCTACCTTTGTTGAACACACCTGACACAGAGGACAAAACAGCCTGAACAAGTCTCCAGAGGCCAATGGAGGTAATAACATCCATAGTGCAACCAGCTAAAATCCTCTCAAATTACTAAACAGGATAATCCGAAATGCGGTCCCTACACATGTGACTTGCAGTTGTCAGAGAATGCCTATTCAGAGACTTTCTTCCCCACACACTAGCATGACATAATTTCACTTGTAACATTCTGGAGGTGGTCACATTTGGAGCCACCAGATAATATTTAACCAAATAGAAAACTAACCCCATATAGATGCTATATGTAGTTTACCCCACTAACAAACCCTATTGGACCTTAGGTTTTGTGAAATAATTTGACATTTCTGACACCATAATCCTTTAAAAGATGTTGACAAGCCTGTAACCATCTGAGAGAACATTGGAAATCCTGAGATGTTCATGTCTGTTCCAGCTTGTGAGATCTCTTAATAAACATTAGTACCCGGCACGTGCTGCGCACTGGGAATACAACGTGTGGATTGGCTCTTTTCTGAGCCATGCCACACAGTATTCCCGTGTACGCCGCGCGTGCCGGGTACTCTGTTCCCAGCAAGGGGCGTGTCAGCCCCTTAGCCAATGAGGAGGCTCAAAACAGGGCAATCCCCGCTCTGAGCCTCCCCAGGCTGCCTTCGTCCCCCGCCGGGACTCAGGTACGTTTTTTTTCCCTCCACCCATCTCCCCCGCAAACCTTCCCCTCCCCAACCTCCCAACCCCACTTACCTTCTTTTTTCTTCTTTTCTTGGAGCGAACGCGCTGGAAAAACTTCTGTTCCCAGCGCGTCCGCTCCCGATGGGCGCCATGGAAAGGGAAAACAGACTACGTTTTCCCTTTTCCGGCGGCCATATTTTTTCCAACTTTATTATTATTTTTCTGTTTCGAAACACGGCAGAAAAAAATGCCATTAGTATCCCGGTCTAACAGGCTGGCATATTAATGGCAATAAGACCCTTGGCGGCGGGCCAATACCACCCACGGTAATGCCCCCGGGGCTTCATTAAGGCCCTTGCTACGCTCGGGCCTGTAACTACGGCCCGAGGGCATTACCTGGGGCGGTATTGGCCTGCGCCTCGGGTCTTATTGCCACAGTAGTTTTGTCAAATTTATTGATTTTTCCATTTCTTGTGGGTGGGGATTTCTCCTGAACCAGGCCACCACTCCACTACAAAAAGACATAAGAAAAAGAAATCCTTGAAGCTTTGGGAAGACTTAGAGGTCTAGTAGAAGTTATGAAGGAAGATGAACAACTGATAGAGCGATTCATTTGTCAAGTCTAATCACCAGGAACAAATATTTCAGACAATGATCAACTGTGTTGGTGGATGTTCACAAAAAGAGAGCTGCAAACTGAAAATCTGCTGCCAACAAGATCCTCTGTAATACTATACATCTTAAGGATTCATTACCAGGTGATGGAGTGGCAATGTCCTGATCAACAACACCCGAATCTCCCAGAGCCATTGCCAATTGGGTGGGAGAAAGAAGATAACCAATATTCTCCTAGTATGTGTATGCTTTCATGTGTTCCACAATCAATCATACAGCTGGTACTATGTGCATGTGTCAAACGACGGTGTTCTGTGCATTGTAAATGCCAAGCTCAGTCACTAAGTTCACCAGAACTGTGTTAAGTGTGGTGGCAACGAAGAGCTCTGTGATATCAAAATGTTGTAGATGATGAAAATGAACTCTGGGACACAGAAAATAACCTGTAAAACCTTAATTTCTCTCTTCAAATATAAATAGCTATTGTAGTTTTAATAAATAGTATATATCAATGAGAAAGTTGAAAATTATTTCAAACTTTCTAAATTAGTGAGCATACAGTTGAAGGTTTGCGATGAAGTAGCAATAATCTACAAGGCTATATCTCGGAAACAGTAAAATATATAGAAAACATGCCTAAAATGAACTTTTCTATTCCTTTGATAATTTTTAACAAAAAATGTACTTAACAAATGTTTCATAGACCCACCCTAAAAGCAGTCACAGCTCAAAAACGAAATTAGTATCCGTAACGGCAGCCATCTTGAATGAATGATGTCACATAGGTCATCTGCCACAAATTCAGACAAAACACCTGGTAGTACATGATTGTATGCTTCATTATCAATGCATCCCCAGTAGGCATCCCTTCCCTTCATTCAAAATCCCACAGACTAGGTTATTGTAACAGATGTCCCTCAAATAGTCGTTTGGCAGTGGTAGAACCATTTCTGTAAATAAATCAACTATGAGGGAGAGCAGGGGTACAAATAGCACCTGGTTGCTTTGCATAAAATGAAAGGACATCTTGGGAACAAACAAATTACCATTGATTTTCATGTTTGACAAATATGTCTATGACAGTGGTTCAAGCGGAAACCCTTCTCAGCACGTGACCTATTCTTGGCTTGGTGTTAATCTCACCCTTACATTAAAATGTCAGCAAAGCATGAGCCAAATACACTCATTTGAGCACCCATTGATCTTAAGTGTGAAGCATTGGCTGTCCTGCCTGATCAGCAGTCTCTACATAAATTCCTTTCACAGTTTATAAAGTAGCAGTTAGAAAAGACGGGTGAGATAGAATACTTGGGGAGGCCAACAGTCATGTTTTGATTATCAGGGGGTCAAGATACCCTTAACCCCACAGGCGGTTTCTCTGTCACTAGTAACCACAGGTGAGGCTTCTTCTTTTTCCTTCTACACACCCTCTAATAGTGTTAGAGCCCTTACCGTCAGGCTCTTCTGACCTTCATCCTAATTAGAGTCCCTCGCCTTTGGATCTGGGCCACTAACTTGGGTGGCGGTCGCCTACTACCCAGTATGTCTTTCTAGTGCGGGATCTATCACTTTCATGGTAACATTCCAGGAAAAATGACTTTGTCTGGAATTTTGCCAAGATTGCACATTTTCTATACTGGCACAAGAGAGTGGATGGACTATCATGTATCTGTGTAAACTCTGAACAAGTATGTCAGCATTTCATGCATTCAAATATCAAGATCTTGGGGCCCCTGACTCCAGAGCCTTTTAGCAGATTATCTGGGGTTTTACTGCTCCAGCTAAAACCAGGCACAATCCACATACATCCAAAACATAGAGCGAGGAGGTGGCTGTAATGGTGGCATGCATCTTTCCTCCCCATCCTATACATCCTGAGGGCACTGTGAATGGTGAAATATGTGAATAATTCACTGCATGTGTGTGGTGATAGCCCTTGACTAACTGGATGCATCTTCAACACTCATGTAATGACCTCGAGGTCATCCTAGAAGGATAGGAATGTCCCGGAATATCCAAAACGGTGGTTGTGGCATTGATCTTCCACTGTTCTACAGTTACCTCTGGTGGCTGAGAATGAGCCCCTTTGCAGCATGTTACCTACCACTTACTAGATGGTAAATAATATGCAAGTATCTGATATGAAATTCATATGAGTGTGCATCCATTCCCCAATTGATCCTTCCATTGAAACGAATTCCATTTTGTCTCTCCAAAAGCAGGTTTCCACAAAAAACATAATTCTGGGTCAGTCGTTGTTTCAGTCTTGGATGGTCTGTGATGGGAACTGGCCGCAGACAATGTGGGATCCGGACCATGTTCAAGAACTCAGCTAAATTGTATATATGGGAGGGGGCATACCATCATGCACCTCCATTTAGCCTTTGTGAGGGACATTTTGCTCATGATAAATAGGCCCTTCCACAAATTCATTGGCGTCATTTAATGGAGATATTTGACCATACCCGTGGTTCCCCTAGAGATCACCACGTTAAGCCATTCATTTGAATCTGAATTTCACTCTCACTTTTGACTCTCATCTGTTCTCTCGGGTGAAGTTGTATAACTCCAAAAAATGTACTTAATTTGTGCTCAAGCAGACAGCACCTCAGCGCATCTTGGCAAGTGTTTTCCCTGGTGTGAATACATTAAAGCGCAACCACATTTAGATTGAGACATCCATTACCAGCCTCCTTCCTCACCAGTGGTCTCCCACGTTTTGGACTGTTGGACTACCGATAGGTTCAAAGCTCATAATGGACACTCATGTTTAAGCAGCTAAGTAGGGCTTTTTCTTCTTGTTTGCCAGGTCATTCACATCTTTCCCTAACTTGCCAACCCGTAGAGAGAAACACTAGCTGTGCCTCCACTGCTTGGACGCCTTCTTTATATAAATGTCTTCCATTTGGACTTCATAAATATCTTATTGCACACGCCCCTGGCTGTGGATGAAGGCGGTCCACCTGCTTCTGGTGATAATGTGGGATCATGTCTCCATAGCTCCGAGGTCCCAATATTGACTCCCTACATTTTCTTCAAAACATGTGCGATGGAGCAAAGGTCCTTCCTCAGTACATTTAACTAGTGCACGGGGTAGGGCAAACATTGTCACAGTGCACAAATGCATTGAAATCACCTTTTTGCACTAGTGGATTGTATATGCAAGTGCTTGCACCGATGCCAATTCTCTGTAACATGGCCCTTGATATTTGCTAGCGTCACACTCTTGCGAAACCCCTTCAACAGGATCTCTTAGTAGCTGGAAGTGTTCCAGTGATACCTCCATGCTACATAAATAGATACAGATGTATTATACATAGAGGGAAAATGGATCCTTAACTCTGCCCTTGTTGAGACATTTCTCCTGTGAGAATAATTCCTGTGTTGCTGTAGAGCAAGGGTGTAGAGCTCTGGTCCTCTACGGCTGCAAACGCCTCCTATTTTCAGTACATCCATCATGAATATGTATTACATACTTTTGCATCCACTGGAGTTCACAAGAAAATGATGTCCATATTCATTTTCTGTCCTGAAAACCTGGTAAGTCTGAAGGTCTGAGGCCCAGAGTTGCTTCCCCCAAGAGGAAGAACATTTGCAATAGGTCTTGTCACCAGGTTGTATCAATTATAACCCTATTGATTGGTGGCTCTTGATGTTCAGGGACACTTTTAAGAAGTTGGGCTGCATTGCTTACTGTGAAATCATAATGTGGTGGCCTGTCTTTGCGTTACGACCATGACAGGATCCAATTATGAAAGTGGAAATAAATGCCAATTTGCTCAGTACAATTAGGTGCCGAGAAGACAACCGAGCGAACATTATCACCACTAATGCTGAGACACAGCAAAGGTATTAGCACTAATGTTTGCATGAAAATAGACAACAGTGTACATCTATACAAACCAAAAGTGTGCTGGAGGCTATGGAAGCTCCTACATTTTCAAAATCGGATATCATTTTTCATGGTACGCTCTTGATGCCTTGTGTCATTGGCAGTGCCGTTGCTACGGGGGTCGGGGCTGAGGAGGCTATAGCCCTGGGTCTTTTGGTTGTAGCCCAAATAGAAGCTTAGAGGTTACAAGCATGTCCTGGGAGGGGACCCTCTTGAACTAAATAAAAAAAATGTGTTACTCTGCCTTCATAAAGAAATGATTTCTGTTACAGGGTAACAGAAATAATTACAAAAATAATTTATTTAGGAAGGCACAGTGACTACAAAAGGAAACTATTTCTTTTTGAAGTCTGAGGGCTCCCTTACCCCATGACATGAAAGCCTCTAGGCTGGAGGCCTTCATGTCATGGGGTGGGAGAGCTCTATGACCTCAAAAAGAAATATTTTCTTTTTGAAGTCACCCTGCCTTCATAAAGAAATTATTTCCAATATGGTTCGGTCCTTAACAGAAATAATTTCTTTATGAAGTCGGAGTGACTTCAAAAATAAACCATTTCTTTTTGAAGCAATAGGGCTCCCCTCAATCTCATGACGTGTGTGTGTGAGTGTATGGTGAAAGGGTGTACACTTAAATGTATGGGTGGCTGCCTGGGTGTGCCTGTATGCTGAAAAGGTGTACACTTAAATGTATAGGTGGCTTCCTGTGTGAGTGTAGAGTGAAAGGGTACACACTTATCTGTATAGGTGGCTCGGTGTACGTATCGAGCTTATGGTGAAAGGGTGCTCACTTAAATGTATGGGTACATTGTACATGTACATTGTAGAGCAGTGGCACTCCATAAATGTGTACTTTTTGTTTTGGGAGCTACTGAAAATAACCATCTGGCGGATGCATTGAGCTCCTCATGGGCTCTGATGGTCATTATTTTAAGCTCACATCAGCAGGGATTGCTCGGCCATGCTTCAGAAAAGTCAAAATATGTCAATGCAAATTCCAATCTTTGCATCACAGCTCAGGGTGTTAGCGTGCCTGCTGTGGAGATGGGATTGTTATATACTTTGTGGGTCAGAATGTTCCCTATCAGAAAGCTCACAGGATGCATGTGACGTTTGCAGTGATCAGTTGAACAAACAGGACCAGATTTCCATCCACTAAAATAAGCAGAAGAGCTGTGGTCCCTTTCACTATTCCATACCCCCTTAAAACTCCTTCAAACTCCAATTTGCTGTTTGTCTCCTCCTCCTCCTCTTAGGATAGAAAGGTGCACGGCACTCTACCTTTAGGCAACACTAAGAGTTGGCTTCAGCATTGAATAATTATTTGTGAGGTGTAATTGTGTAATTGTCCCATTGTCAAGCACCAACATTGACATTTTCAGTATTTCCTTTTTTTGTAAATTGCTCACCTATACATAAGTAAAATGGCATGGTGAGCTAATGCACCTGCTGCAAATTAATTCCTGGGCCGTCCCCGGTGATGAAAGAAATGGTTAAGAATGGAAAGTGCTTATAGAGTGGCTGGGCAATGTTTACAAATGGAGGAGGCCGGTTGGCATCATCAGATAACAATGCTGTGTTTTTATTGCAACCTTTAACAAAAGATATGAAAAAATGCTAAACGGCAAAGGTCATGCGACGAAAGTGAGAAGCTTCACAAAGCAATAAAAGCAAATGAGTCAGAAAGGATGGGTTTGAGGTGCTCCTTTCCCTAGCCGAGGCACAGGCACACAAACCCCAAATGGAATCCCATGCCAGGCATTTTTTGATTTAACTGGTTTGGATAACTTTTACTCGGACTATCACACAAGGCGGCTCGCTCAAACAAAATATTGCACACAAAGAAAATGCATGATGAGTGGCTTGGTGACTTTGTAAGTAAGTGAACTGGGACAGCCGACCCAGCCCTTTAAGACGAGGTAGCAATACTTTGAGATGAATGGGGATGCAGAAGTTATTCAAACATCAATAATCAAAACGACTCAGGAAGTTGGCAAAGTTGACTGTTTTAATATCGATTATCTAAAACAGGGAGTACAATGGACATCAAAGGACATCTCATAGCATGACCTCTCAATGCATTTAATAAAAAATATTATTTATATAACAAAACCTCATCACTGATGATGTTAACCTACGTATTTGCTGATGTCATCCTACGTGGCAAACTAAAAAAACCTAGTGGCAAATGTGATAGGCTTAAGGAGAACATCTAAGTATACGTTCCATACTAGTCTAAAAAGTGATAGGGTTTTCAACATCAGGTGGGACTACTAAGCCCATCCCTCAAACAAGTCACTATGAATGTCACTAAATACACACAGTCCCATTGGTTATACAAACTATAGGGCTCTTAATTACACGGCCCCTACAATTGTTTGGCACTCTTACATTTGTCAGTACTTTTCCACCCACGTTAGCAGCACACAGGCTGGACTTCCAGGTACTGGTGAGCTGGTTATAACCATAGCTTCCCACCAATTAGCATATCATCTATCATCACGTCAGTGGTATGCACGTCAATTAAGGCTTTGAACTTGGCCTTGGAAATGTTCTTTGCTCTGGAGAATTCAGGGGAGTAGAGGCACACTCTTTCGAGGGGATTGGGTCCTCCGACGTATTCCATATCTATGACATGTAATCACCACAGCTGTGCTGCTTCGGAAACTTTTTTCGGCGTCTGCGTCCTGCGTCGATGACGTCGATGCACCGTCGTCGAGGACCTCCTCCGACGTCCGACGTCATCCGATGTGATAAGTAGGACACACGACGCCCGTAGCCTCAGTTCCGTTTTTTCCGCAAACGTGTTGCTTCGTGAATCTCGGTTAACACCTCAACTCTTTGGAGTTCTGTTCTTCTCGGTTCTTCGAACCTGTTCGTTTTTGTGAAAATCCTTCATGTGAAGATGTCTTCTACTTCGTCTTCGACCCAGCGTCCGGGTTTCAAGAATTGCGGGGAGTGTGGGTCCAAGATGTCGGTGACGGACTCGCACGACGCCTGCCTCTGGTGCCTCGGGGAGGCCCACGACACGGATGACTGGATCGACTGCCAGTCGCTCACGTCCAAAGCCTTACGGGAACGTAAGAAGAAGTTGTCGGTAGGTCGGGTGTCCAAGCCCCGGAAGTCGAAGTCTGTGGGGCTTTCGACGGATGATTCGAGGGGTGACTCTCCGCGTCATCATCGGAAGTCTCGTGGGTCTCCTTCTAGGAGTCGGTCTCGCCACTCCTCAGCCTCTTCGAGGCATTCTCAGAAGCGCCGACACCGGTCGTCTTCCAGGTCCTCTTTGGAGGACTCTGCCCGGCATGTCACTTACCCCACCAGCCGTGCGACGCCGGAAGAATGGGCTTCCTTCGGGAAGAAAATGCTGGCGATTCTTGAGTCGCAGGGTACTAAGCCGTCCGCGCCCCCGAGTGGGGTCGGTCGTGAGAGGTCGAGAGACACCGCTCGCAAGAGTGGTCGGCACGAGTCACGGGAGAGGTCCCGTTCGGACAAGGAGACTCGTTCTCGACGTACCCGTTCCAGGTCCCGGTCCTCGACGCGTTTGAGACCGTGTGCACCTGTGAGGTCTTCAAGGAAGACATCGACATCTGAGGCGTCGAGGGCGTCGACAGGCTTTCTCGAGGCTCCGGCTCCGAGGAAGTCGTCGAAGCCGTCGACGCTCAGGTCGTCGAAGGACACGCTCGGGGCTCCGGCTTCGAGGGCTGTGTCGACGCCGCCGATGCTGGCGGCGCTGCATCTGACGTCAACGCCGATTTCCTCGACGTCGATGCCGATCCTCTCGGCGCCGATGCCTGTTCTCTCAACGCCGGCGCCGATTCGCTCGACGCCATCAACGCCTTTCGTGTCAGAGGTACCCCGTGGCACGGGGGAACCCCCTAGGAAGGCTCTGGTTAAGAGCAAGCACTCTTGGGTGCCTTCTTTTCGCCACCTGGAATACATTTCAGAAGCGGATGAGGATTCTGATGGCCTGGTTCCTAGTCAGGTTCCAGATGAAATTGTCTCGGGCCATAGTCAGTTTGACGATTTGAGGCAGTCACTGCATGATGCCAGTGGACTGGACACCTCTCCGGAGGTGGAGTTTTGTAGGCCTGAGCCTGGCTCTCATGCCGATTCCTCGTACCGGCGCCTTATGGCTAGGGTTTCTGAGTACTTGGGATGGTCTGCTTCCCCAGGGGAGTTTGTGCAGGATGATCTGATGGACATCCTTGATGTTGGTCCCCCAACTGACCCGGTACTGCCGTTCCATATGGCTTTACAGAGAAGGGTGGCGGCGGCTTGGACTGCTCCGGAGAGTCTCCCGGCGGTGGGCAGATCCTTGTCGCGAAAATACCGTCCAGCCAGTAGCGACCCCTGCTACTTGACCAGGCACCCCACTCCGGAGAGTTTGGTGGTGCAGGCGGCCATGGCCCGGGCAAAGCAGGCGTCGTACCCTACCATCCCTCCTGATAGGGACGACAAACGTTTTGATGGCTGGGCGAAGAAAGTGTTTTCTTCTGATGGTATGGCGCTTCAGGCAGCCAACTCCATTTGTGCCTTGTCTCGTTTCACACACACTCTGTGGAACTGTGTTGCGTTAGCGGCTGAACATATTCCTGAAGTGGACGAACGGGATGGTTTCCTTGCTATGGTCCAGGATGGTAAGGATGCCATGTGTGAGTCCGTTCAGTCGGGTTTGGACTTAGCTGAATGCGTCAGTAGGTCCATGGTGGCGAGCACCGTGATACGCAGGTTTGCGTGGTTGCGGAAGTCGGGGTTTGCTCCTGATGTGCAGTCCCGGCTCCTCAACATGCCCTTTGACGGTGAACACCTTTTTGGCAGCAAGGCTGACGAGAGCCTTGAGAGGTTGCAGACCTCAAAAGCTGCAGCAAAGTCGTTGGGCGCTGCAGTTCGGCAACCTCCGCCTTTTCGTCCTAGGGGACAGCAGTGGAGGGGTGGTTCCTTTCGCTATTACTCGTCTTTCAGTAAAGTGAGAGGAGCTGGCAGTCAAAGAGGCCAACGCAGGGGTACCAGAGGTGGACGACAGGGTACCCGTGGTGCCAAGGCCGCTCGGGCAGTTGCCTCTTTGCCCTCAGGTAACGCCGCAGCCGCTCCCACTCAGTCATGAGGCCATGTCCCATGGTTCGCCGGTTGGGGGAAGGCTGGCGCAGCATCTTGTAGAGTGGCAAGCCATTACTTCAGATGTGTGGGTTCTGGAGATCATAACCCACGGCTACTGTCTTCCCTTTCGGCACAGGCCTCGCGACAATCCACCGGGGAACCTCTCTTTGCAGAGTCCGGATCCGCTCCTTGCACAGGAAATTCAAGCCCTGCTGGAGAAAGGCACCATAGAACTGGTGCCTGTAGCGGAGAGGAACAAGGGATGGTATTCCCCTTATTTTTTGATTTCGAAGAAAGACGGGGGATTGAGACCCATCATGGACTTGCGCGGTTTGAACAAACTCCTCAGGAAGGACAAGTTCAAGATGGTTACTCTCTCTCAAGTCCTTCAAGCCCTTCAGCTTCAGGACTGGTTGGTGTCACTCGACCTCAAGGATGCTTACTTCCATGTGCCGATCCATCCCAAGCACAAGAAGTACCTGAGGTTCGCGGTTGGCGACTTGCACTTTCAGTTTCGGGTCCTGCCGTTCGGATTGACCTCCGCCCCGAGGGTTTTCACCAAGCTCATGGTGGTGGTGGCAGCGCATCTCAGGCAAGGGGGGATTCACGTCTACCCCTACCTGGACGATTGGTTGATCAGGGGGAGCTCTCCCGAGCAAGTCCTGGATCATCTGTCCGTCACCTGCCACTCCCTTCACAGGCTGGGCTTCTCCCTCAATTTAAAGAAGTCCCATTTGACGCCAACACAGCGGCTCCAGTACATCGGAGCAGTGCTCGACACTTCCCTGGGGTAGTGTTTTCCTCCCCAGGTGAGGGCTCTTCACATTCAGCAGATGGTGCACAAGTTTCAGCATGCCCAGACGCTCCCAGCGTTCGAGTTCTTGAGGTTGCTCGGCCTCATGGCATCCTGCATTCTTCTGGTGCCAGAGGCTCGCCTGCGGATGAGATCTTTGCAGTGGGCGCTCAAGACGCAATGGTCGCAGTCCTCCGGCAGGATGTCGGACCCGGTTCAGGTGCCGCCCTCGGTCACCCAGGACCTTCTGTGGTGGGCCGTCGAAGGCAACTTGATGAAGGGGGCTCCATTTTGGCTTCCCTGGCCGGAGGTGACGATCGTGACGGATGCATCCCTCACGGGATGGGGAGCTCATGCCAACGGGCTGACAGTCAGCGGTCGTTGGTCTCCGTCGGAGTCCAGACTCCATATCAATCTGTTGGAGCTGAGGGCCGTCAGGCTAGCCCTGAAGGCTTTTCTGCCGACTGTGCGAGGAAAGAGTGTCCTGATCCTGACGGACAACACAGTGGCCATGCACTACCTCAACAAAAAGGGGGGGGCAGGGTCCCTTCCTCTGTGCAGGGAGGCGATGCTGCTCGAATTCTGGGCCATCCAGCAGGAAGTTTCGATCTCGGCAGTTCATCTGGCCGGAGACGAAAACGTGACGGCGGACGCTCTGAGCAGGCAGAGCGCGATCTCTCACGAGTGGGAGTTGGCTCAGGAGATTCTCCTGGAGATCTTCGCCCTTTGGGGGACCCCTCAAGTGGATCTCTTCGCCTCCAGTGTCAACCGGAAGTGCGAAAGGTTTTGCTCGCGGGAATTTCCTCCTAAAGGAGCCTTAGGAGACGCGTTTGTGGTGGAGTGGTCATTCCCGCTGCTGTATGCGTTTCCTCCAGTCCCCGTCATCCCGCAAGTGCTGTGGAGGTTACGGAAGTTCGGTTCCCGGATGATCCTCATTGCTCCGGCGTGGGCTCGGAGGACGTGGTACCCGGACCTTCTCGACTTGTCCATCTGCCCTCCACGTCGTCTTCCCTACCGAGACGATCTGCTCTCATGGGAGGGGGGTCGGGTTCTCCATCCAGAGGTCAGACCCCTCAACCTTCACGCTTGGCTTCTGAAAGGTTGAAGTATAAGGATTGGGACCTCCCTGAAGATGTGATGGAGGTGTTGCTTTCGGCCCGAAGGCCAGCAACAAAGCCGTTGGCGTAAATTCTGCGACTGGTGCAGAGTTCAGAACGTGGATCCTTTTGCATGTGACATCCCCATGGTTCTGTCCTTTTTACTTTCTTTGGCCCACAGGGGCTTGCAAGTGGGTACCATTAAAGGTTACCTGGCGGCGCTGTCCATCTTTAAGCGCTCGTCTGAAGAGTGTTCTTACTTTAAAATCCCTTTAATTTCACAGTTTCTGAAAGGGCTCACTAATGTGTTCCCTCCGTCACCTTTCCTGGTGCCCGGTTGGGATTTAAACCTTGTTCTTAAATTTCTTATGGGTGCTCCGTTTGAGCCTTTACATTCTTGCCCTTTGAGGGTGTTAACTCTGAAAACTGTGTTTTTAGTGGCGGTTACTTCCGCTCGCAGAGTGAGTGAGTTACAGGCACTTTCAGTTAAGCCACCCTTCACTGTATTTCACAAGGACAGGGTTGTCCTTAGAGTTCGTCCTTCTTTTCTTCCGAAGGTAGTGACGGAATTTCATTTGGCCCAGAAGGTTGTTCTTCCGGCATTCTATCCTCCTGCGCATCCTGGTAAGGAAGAGGAGAGGCTCCATAGGCTTGATCCTAGGAGAGCTTTAAGCTTTTATGTTTCACGCATGTCCCGGGTCAGAGTGGACGATCAACTCTTTATTGGTTACGCTGGAAAGCATTTGGGGCAAGCTGTGACGAAACAGACTTTGTCTCGCTGGATTGTTTTAGCCATCTCGGAGTGTTACCGCTTGGCGGGTAAGGACCCACCGGCTGGCTTGCGGGCCCATTCTACCAGGGGTATGGCTGCATCTACTGCCCTGCAGAGGGGTGTTACTATTCGCAACATCTGTGATGCAGCCACCTGGGCTTCAGTACATACATTTGTACGTCGCTATTCCCTCGATTCCATCCGAGGACAGGATCTGGCCTTTGGCAAGGTGGTCCTTTGCTCTGCTATTTGATTGGCTATTCTAAATTTTGATTCTAAATTCTTTCCCTCCTCCTTGCTCTGGTACTGCTTTGGGAGTCTGTCATAGATATGGAATACGTCGGAGGACCCAATCCCTACGAAGAACAAGTTACTTTCTTACCTGGTAACGTTCTTTCGATGGGATGGTCCGACGACGTATTCCATATCGCTCCCGCCCTGCCTTCCCCGCTGCAGAATTTTTTTTGCGATTGCAGCTTACGTTCCGCAAGGCTTTGTGTCTGACTGGCAGTTGACTAATGTCACACGTTCTGGGGGAAAAAACTACAACTGAGGCTACGGGCGTCGTGCGTCCTACTTATCACATCGGATGACGTCGGACGTCAGAGGAGGTCCTCGACGACGGTGCATCGACGTCATCGACGCAGGACGCAGACGCCGAAAAAAGTTTCCGAAGCAGCACAGCTGTGGTGAGTACATGTCATAGATATGGAATACGTCGTCGGACCATCCCATCGAAAGAACGTTACCAGGTAAGAAAGTAACTTGTTCGCCTCTCTGCATAGATGTGGTTCATCATGTTTGTCCAGTTTCATCCCTCCACGTGACTGAACACCACAAATTTGAGCTCTGGTGCATTTAAAATACTACTATTTGATAAACCTCTTCCTTGTTTTCGTCCATGCGTTCTGAACAGGAGTTTCATTCTTTCACTTGATTTTAACTAATGTCTGCTCATCCATGTCCGATTAGACCTTGGCTTCTTGGGGCTGATCCAGCCACACCTTTCTGAGATTCACTTCTGTAATTCTATTATTTTTTACACTGAGACACACTAGAAAAGACCTTACTTGTCTGGTCCAGCTCTGCTATAACACGTAGTGGAAACATCCATTCTTTTCCTACTCCTATATATGTATACATTGGTGCTTGCCGCATTCTATTCACTACATAGCTAGCCTTAAGAATACTTTGGCTGCTTGCATTTCTTTGTATCTGTACATCTGTAAAATAACTTGATATCTTAACTGTTTCTGTAGCATACGTTTCTTCATCTCAAGCCCGAGATATAACTTATCTTTTATACTTTCTTGATGCCTTATAGACTATCTTCACTTTCGTGTCTCTGCATCTCTTCTTGGTGGTCGATTTTACTTTGCATGAAGTCACCAATCTGCTCTTTTGCTCTATTTACATGCTTCCTCTGGGATTTCATTCATATAGCCATCATACTGTCTTTTATGCAGGTATGGCTTTCTCAATGGGAACCTTGCTTCCAGGATTCTCCTTGGTATCGGGATATTCACTGGTACTACACATGTTTCACACTCTAGTTTCCAACATATAGGCAATATCGGCGAGATGCTTGAGGTGGGGCTACTTGGCTCCTTCTCTACACTCCCCCCTCTGGGTGATTCATCGACCACTCTCCCATCATCCTTCACATCTAGACATCCTTTTCTGAAGAAATGCTTCTTTGGGACCCACATCATTATGACTCCTTTCAGACATCCAGCTGATTTCACATGCTCATCCTTGTTCCAAGTCATGATCATGCACTGGCCACGTGGACTGCAATAGATCCATTTTCCCACATACTTCTTATGGTTCTTTTGATACAGTATTTCATTCCCTCGGGTGCATGGATGCTGTCCTTCACGAAATATCTGATTTCTTCCTCTGTCAGCTCTCTAGTGTTCCATCCTGACTCAACATCAATCACAATCTTCATCCCTATGGCTTTCTTTGCAGTCTTCTTGCATTGTGAAATTATTATCCTAACCATACAGAATCCAAGCAATACCATCACTATCAGGGCTCCAAGGAATTTGAACATATCTGCCATCCATTTTGGAACCCAAGAAAAGAGTGATCCAAACCAGCTATCATCAGCAATGTCTTCCACTTCATCCACCATTTGGACATGCAGCTTCGTCAGCATCTCTATGGACTCTGTCAAGGTGTCATTTTCATCATCATGTGAAGGTATAAATGTGCAACATGATTCTCCAATTTTTGTACAAACACCAATCCATAGCTGTGATTACGCTTAGGACAAATCTGTTCTGAAGAGCCATCAGTCGAATGGCTCTCAGCTCTTCCCTGATAGCATTGAATCCCTTTATGGTAATGTTGATTGTCTGCAACAACTCCCATCTGGTGATCTGCAGCCATTTAGTATTCGCTGCAGTCTGGACCATTGGCGTGAATATCGATGAAGTCTGGCTGAAAAATCTGTGCTCATATGGGATGGAATCAAAGGCTTCTACGAACTTGGCTGAGAAATAGTTCTCTCTCTTCATTCTACTTATCAGCCCCACAAGTCTCTTCTTCCTCAGGTAAGCGTCTGCTTTAGGAAAGCTGTCAATGTTTAAGTCACCTTTAGGAATCACCAATGCTGGAACATGAACATTTACTATGGAACATCGTCCTCCCCAATCCTTGGGCAGCTTCATGTAAGCTCTGGATCCTAACGCCCAGTAGTGATCACTGTTGTTCCAATGCTCATTACTGGTACATCAAAGATTCGGCCACAGTTCTGGTTCCCTCCGACTTTTCTTGTGTCATTGTTTCTGAAGCACAGCTTTGCACTTTTCAAAGGCACTATCTGCAAAGGTCCTTCTTTATCTTTGACCCATGTCAATAGTTTGGCAAGTCTCGGCCATAGAGGCTTGCATCCATTCTGCACGATGTCAATGGTTGGCTGATAGAAACCAATGACTACCCAGGATCTGCAGATAACAACTCCTTTTTCCCATCCATCTGGTGAAACCACTGATCCCCAGATCTGCATATGGCCTCTGTTCTTCCAGCTACACATTTTTTCTGCTGATTTTCCTGGACTTTCCAGTCTTCTGTTTACTTCCCATCTGATTCCAGCTCCTATTACTCCAGGTTTTTCATATCGGATCATGTGATCCTTAGTATGAGTTCTTAGCCTAGTCTTTGTGTCTTGGACATAATTATCTTCTTCTGGATGTGTCCATTCAGTTGCCCATTTGAGGAAAGTTGTTCAGCCCACGAAATGACCTCTTGTACGTCAGAGTGCTATGTGTGATAAACAATGTTCTGTCTGGATGTCTATTTCAATAGCAATGAAGTTCTTAGACTTCTCCATGCTATAAGGCCTGAGTGCACATACAAAGAATTCCTCCTTTGAGGTCCTCCATCCAACTTCTTTCATATGCTGATACAATATGTTATTCCGCAAGTGTGCTGTACTAGCCTGGTAATCATTCAACTCATGATCATCTTCCCTAGCACTCCTCTTAGGTCTCTTTCTTTTCTTATGGGTTTCTATAATCGTCTCATGAAGTATGCCAGCATAATTCCTTCTTACTGGACCAATTTCTGAAACATTTGTCAGTGGACTTTGTGTTGTTACATGTACTACGTGTGTTAACATAATATGAATGCATAAAAGAGTCCTGTATAATGTCCATACATGACCTTTCCCCAAAAGGAAGCCTATAATTATCTATCACAGGACTAGATGACTTTGAATGTACTTATAGAGTAGGGAAAATTACATAAGGTCTTGGTTGCCTGGTAGTTGCCGCATCTGTACCCTCCTGCATAGGAAGATACACAGGGATCCTTGCTTTATTTGGATCCAAATAGTAAGCAGTACATACTGTGAGTGAAATAAGAATCGCAATAAACAAGATGCATGTATAGATAACATATAGATAGGCCCACTTCATACAGCAGTAGCTTCCTGCTCGGCATGAGGGCCTCTCATTATTAGCAACATTATTTTTGCTGTCAATATTACCCATTATTTTTTAAGGAAGGAAAAATCAAAATGTATTTGGGTAATATCATGCAATACTCTGGAAATATCTTGATCTTCTCAACACGCTCTTCGAACAGCTGGCTGATTGCAGGATGATTAACAGGGTTCCTGATGTATAAAAAAAGAGTTGTCGTTCCGCCAAACAAAATGTGGATGTGTTTCCAGCAAGAAGTAGAAGACTATACACAGTAGGCTATGGATCTCTTCCTGCAAAAGTCTCATTCAGGACGTTCTCAATATTCTCTCAGAATATAGATTAACCTGTTCGATTATATGATGTAGCAATTTGTTAAGTGCCACTGTATTCCTCGGATCTCTTAAGAAAGTGCAAACGTCAGTTTGTCTTCCAACGAGATGTGGGCATTTCTCAATCAAATAATGGAAAACCAACCATACCAGTCTATGAGCATTCTCATCAGATAGGGGCATTTGTGTTTTCCCCACTGTATTCAGGATGCTGAAGAATCTGCTCTGTTATGGCTGTAAGCAATCTCCTCACAATTGGGCCATTCTTAGGATCTTACAGGACAGATGAACGTTAGTAGTTCTCCCCACAATTGCAGGATATGCATGAAGAATGAACAGAAAAACTGTAAGAACGACCCTATGAACGTGGCCATCAGGCACTACCATGGGTACCTCCGAAAAGAAACTCAGTGAGAAAGGAATCAGGGAACTGTTCCCTTTTCCAGTCGTCAAAAAAAAGGAACTCCAAATCTGGCATCTTTCCTTCTCGATCAAGACTTAAATGTGTCTCAATCCAATGTTTAGCAAGCTCCTGTGGCTCAAGAACAAATAGCCTTCTTTCATTCCTTTTTTAGCAGCTTAAAAGAGTGTCCCGAAACAAGCCATAGTCCAAAGTATTCTATGTCTGTTTACTTGACAGTCTCTGCGTCCTTCTTCCTCGTCATGGATCTCGTCTGCATGTGCTGAGGTTCTTCCCTGATGCTTGCGTCTGATTGGGGTGGAGGTCAAGGGGGTTCACCAGCGTAGATCTTCACGTCTCTGAAAAATATCCATGCACGCCTTCCTAGCACTTCACTACTGATGGCATTACGTCCTCCACGATAAATGGGACGTTAAAGAATGGCTTGTGCCATTTACACGTAAAGTTCCTAATCAAGATCTGATCACCAGGGAAACGTTTGGGAAGACATAGTTCTTTAAATACAGTTGTTGCATAGTCTCCATCTGTGTTCTGAGCCTCACACCCGTTCCACTTCAGCTGATCTGAAATGACAGATACTTGCAGTCATACATGTTAAGTAGGCATGTAACTTCTTTTCTAACAATTCTGCTGTCGTCTGGGCATCACTTCTAGTTCTAGATGGAGGTGTGAGGGCTGTCCTCATCCACCTCCTTGTCACTATTTCATGGAGCGTAAAATGGTGGTCGAAACCTGGTAGATTTCTCAACGCATTCAATGCCAGTGGTAGGCAATGCGACCATCCTTTCTTCAGGTTAAGCTTCAATTTGGCCATTCTTTCTTTCAGCAAGCCGTTGAGTCTCTCATAGATCCCATTCGCTTGTGGGTGATAAGCCGGTGAAAACCTATGCTTTATACTGAGCAACAAGCTTATCTGTTCAAAGACTTCATTAACAAAATGAGGGCCATTATCTGTTCTTAATACTTCACATATTCCCCATCTAGGAAACACTTCTCGTACTAAAACATTCGCTGCGCAGGTGGAATCTAGATGTCTACATGGACCAGCTTCAAACCACCTTGAAAAGGGACATACTACCACTATCATGTATCTGTATCCATTACAGATCTGCAGTATATTGACATAGTCGATATGTAAATGTTGTAAAGGACCATTAGGTCTTGGGATGACTCCTCTAACTGTACGCAGTGTGTGCCCAGCAGTAAACATATGACATACGATGCAGCAGTGTTTCCCCTTGAATTTCCATTAACTGAGTTTTAGACAAGTTATTAAAGCTTTCATACACACTCATCATCACCACCATGCTTTCATTCACATCAGGAGTATCAAATTTTATAATGTCTTCAGAATATGCAATTTGTTTTGCTTCCTCGCTGCAGCTTGATTTCCACGTAAGATATAATCTGCTACTTTAGTGTGAGCTGCGCATTTAACTACTGCGATGGCTACTGGAGTTGTAGTGCTGTAATGAGTCTGTCCAATAAGTCGGCATGTTGCACTGGAGTGCCGTCCATTCGGAGTCACTGTATATGCTTACTTCCTGGTATGCGTTTTTCTCAAGCGTGACAATCAGCTTCACTAGCTCTGCAGCCTGTGCTGAAAAGTGAGACGGTAATTGTGCATTTATCAATACTTCAAATTCTCTATTGGCTCTGTGCTTTACCACTGCGGAACCTGTATATCTCTGTCCATCATTCTGATCGATTCTAGAAGAACCGTCAATAAAGAGAATCTCCACAGCTGCCAAAGCATTTTCCTTTACCCTCGGGATCTCATCATCGAATTCTTCATAATTCGAGCAATCATGCTCATCTTCTGCCAGTGGTTCCGCTATAAACATGGCAGGGTTCACTATTCTGCATCTGACTATTTTAATCGCTGGATTCAATATGACCACCGCATAGGCAGAAGCCCTTTAAGAAGTCAACGTATCCTTGGGTTTCTCCAAAATGGCAAACAAAGCATGTTCAACAAATAACGTCATAGAACATCCCATTACTATGCTAGCAGCCTTCTCAATGACTAACAGGGTGGCCGCCAAAGATTGTTCGCAGGTAAAGTGACCCCTCATTACTGGGTCCAGAATCCCACTGTAATATGCTAGAGGCTTGTACCCCAACGTGGTTCTCTGCATGAGTACTGCTGTCATAACTGTGCAATTTGTACACGAGAATAAGAAGAATTCCTCATTATAATTGGGAATCCCTAAAACTGGAACTGTGCAAATTGTCTTTTTCAACTCATTAAACCCCTTTTCCATGTCCTCAGTCCAGATAATTATTTCCTGAGTTGCCTGTGCTTTTTTCAGAGCCTGCAACAAGGGCCTTATTTAGGAACTGTAATCATAGACCCATGCTCTCACATAATTGCATAGTCCCAAAATGTTTTGGATGTGCTTTATCATATGTGGCTTTGCTGTTTTAAAAAAAACCTCAGCTCTCTCAGGAGTAACTTTCTTTCCTTCATGCGAAATTAACTGACCTATGTATAGCACTTCCTCTTCTTGGCAATACTGTAATTTCTCCTTGTCTACATTAGATCCTTTTTCTGCAAGAATAATCCTTAGCTGAACTGAGTCATGTCTGCACTCTTCCTCTGAGGTGCTACACATTAAGATGTCATCTACCTATTGCAATACAATGTTTTTCAAATCAATATTGCTTAAGTCCATCTGCAAGACTCTATTGAAACTAGATGGAGACTCACAGTACCCCTGAGATAATCCTGTGCTTTTTAACTTAGCCTGATGAAACGTAAATGACGTCAGATCTTAAGAATCCTTAGGCAATGGGATTGAGAAAAACGCATTTTTCAAGGCAATCACCGTGAAATATTTTGCTTCAACAGGGACACTACATAAGATTGTTGCCGGATTACGAATTCAGCCTCTACAATCTGATTAATTGGGAATAAATCCTGATTTAAATGCCACGAAACCCCCCCTTAGATTTCATGATTGGGTACACTGGCGTATTACATGGTGACTCTGACGTCACTAAAATGCCTAATTCCAACATGGCGGATATCGTCTTGAAAATACCTTTGTCTGCCTCTCGAGACATGGGATACTGTGTGCTTGAGGTAAAATTGCTCTTGGTTTCAGTTTAATCTTAACTTCTCCAGCCCCTTTTAAACAGGCCTACACCACAGGGGCCTGTAGTCCAGCTGGCACTTTTGCCATACCTTAACCAAAAAACTCAGGATGCTTCAATTCTAGCATTATCTTTTGAGGAACCTCGCGTTTTATTGCTCTCACCCAATAAGTAATACTAATTTCAAATACGACTTTGTCATCTGACGAATGGTCTCTAAACATATCCTCGTCAGTGACGTCAGTCAATTTATAACCCTCTCCAATGGCAATCACTGTGTACCATTGTCTGCCTTCATAATCAGCTCCATCAAGCATAGCCAATTCCCATCATACTATAGCTGCTTGTAATTCTAAGGGAAAGATGCGTCCTCCCTCTTCATCCATAAGTATCCTTGCCCTAACTAAAAACTCATCAGGTATCCTCCCCATTTTTCCCACTAAACCTGGTAGCCATGTTAACAAAATGCATACCCCATTGTGAAAAACCTATTGTTTAAGCAGTAGACTTTGTGTGGCCATTTGTCCTGTAAAAGCCATAATAAATTCACTTACATTTAAATAATGCATTCCTGGCATTGAACATACTATGCCTTCATCAGTAAAGGAAATCGTCATTTTCAACTTTGTCATTAAATTTCGACCTGATATATTAACAGGTGTCTTTCTCGAATATAATAATGGTACAGACATATCACATTCTCCTATAGAGACTGGCAATTTTTCAGTAAAATGGAACTCTACTTGTAGCTCCTGTGAATCCTTGAGCATTCATGACATTCCCAGATAATGTAAATTTCCCCTCTCGTATACATGAGTGTTTTCCCCCCTGTCTACTAAAAAAAAGAGAAAGATTGGCCCCCTATAGTGACGTAAACCCTCGGTACCTCTTGAGGATTGGGAGTCACTGATAGCACTGAACATATCAAGTCTCCCAGTGAGCTGTCCTATTGTGGGTAGAGGCTTATTCCTGTGCCCGTGAAAGGGTTCCCTCCCTCGACACTGACACCTCCTATCCTAGGAGTCATTGGGGGTCATTCCGAGGTTGGAGGTAAGGAATTACCGGCACCGGTAAGGGTGCTAATGCCGGTAATCCCTTACCTCCGTACTCCGAGGTCCCTTTGCGGGTCCTTCCTTAGCTCCTGCTTTTAGCAGGAGTAAAGTACGGGACCAGCAAAGGTACTTCGGAGGTAATTACGGTACCGTAATTTACGGTGCCGTAATTACCTCCTTCCCCATTACCATTGAGCCCTATGGGGCAAAAATGGGAATGGGGAAGGGAAAAAGGTGAATGGGGAATTACCGGTCCCTCCAACCCTGGAATGGACCGGTAATTACTCCATTCACCATGCCGGATTTGGGACGGTTTCGAAGGCAACCATGGAGCTAATTACTCCATGGATAGCTCCAAACCCGGAATGAGGCCCATTAACTGTCCAGTGTTTGGGCCCTGCTGTATCTGCATGGGTGAATGCTGTGACTGCCCTTGTGGCAGATTCATTGTTGTCTGCTGTGTTTGTAAACCTTGCTGCATTCTCAGCACTTGTGTTTGCTGCACTGTTTGATTTTGGGCCAACCCTCTCCACTTGTTGAGTGTATGCAGGTGGGTATGTGGCCCCCCTCTTGAGAAATGCCCATTTTGCACAAACCCTTGACTTCCACACATGTGTACTATGTGTCCGGTCACTCCACATGTCCAACATACAGGAGGTCTCCTAATTTGCCCTCCTTGCATGCCTTGATTATCGTTCTGTATGTTTTGAAATCCACTTTAATTATACTGGAAATGTCCCTGATTATTCTGGAAGCCTCTGCTTCGGAAGCCTCCCCTTCCCCCTGGTATGAATCCATTATTACCTTGATCGAACTGCCTTTGGTTGTTCATCTGTGGCATGACTGTTGTTTGCTGTGAACCTGCCCCT
This sequence comes from Ambystoma mexicanum, assembly GCF_040938575.1. Lineage (NCBI taxonomy): Eukaryota > Metazoa > Chordata > Amphibia > Caudata > Ambystomatidae > Ambystoma > Ambystoma mexicanum. The sequence continues at coordinate 1,393,508,387 of NC_090935.1, read as the reverse complement.
TCTCCGCTAGTCAACATCGCCCCTTATATGGGGTATTTTGACAATTTTTTATGCACTAATTTTACTTCTTTACCTTTCCTAGCATCATCTTTCTTTCAATTCTTCTCCTGCATTAATCTGCAATATTGCATGATGGTCAGCTGTATTTCTGAACATGGATTTGCTTCCATGCCGACTAACTTCTTGAAATGCTTCTGCACTGGGTCTGGCAGCCCTTGGCATAATATATGATAGACTACAGATATAGATTTCCCCAATGGTTTGCGCGTTTTCCAAAGTCCACTGCTCTTGGAAATTTTGAATGTAATCAAGAGGATCCTCCCTTTCATGCATCTTCCTTGCGATTATAGCTCCCATATCTGATATTTCCGGATATAGCACTCTAAGCGTTTTCCAAACTTCCGTTCTACAGTTATTAAATGGTGCTCCATCATGAGCCGTGTTCTGCATAGTGACACTTGAGTATCCTGCTCTCGTCCAAACATCGTCTTTTCTCTCCCCAAGGATAGGGGCTAGAAGACCTTTAATGTCTCCTATAGCTAATGTGTTTCCTCCTGTCATTTTTTCCAACTGAGGTATCCATTTCCCCCCGGAAGTTAAACTCAGAAGTTTGCACCTTAAATTACCCTTATCCATCTGTGGCCATGGTATATATTGTGGTCTGGCTCTGCCTTTTTCTAACAAAGGAAACTGCGATATTTCAAACTCACATTCATCCCCCATTGTCTGTATGTCCATAGCTGGGACAATGGTTTCACACCGCCTTCTTCCTGGTAGCGATCTTAACATGCTCACATAAGGTAGCGAGTCCCCCCTCTCACTATGGGAACGCCCTCTAGGTTGATCTAGTCACGCCAGAGACTCTGACACCCGCGATTTGAGTAGATCTAGATCTGACCATCTCACTTATTTGTCCATTGGAGAACATGCCTCGGGACCACATGCGTTATCTCCCTCCTCCACACGGAAGGTTTCTCTGTCCTCATCTGACATATCCTGTCCCCAACTTCCCTCCTCTTCATCTCTAGTTAGAGTCAGTCTGTCTAAAGACAACTCTTTAGGCTCGAAACTACACAAGCCTCCCCCTCTGTCATACAACTGTGTACTCTCGAGTCGATAATTTTTACCCTTTCCTTTCAGTATTTTCTTAGTCCTCATATCATGAAAGACTTTATCAATTGCGTCCTCAATACTTCTAGAGTCAAACTCATCCTCTAGATTTGCTCTAGACGGACCTGGCATTGGTTCATGTGCTGGAAAGAATTCTTCTATATCCTCCTACTGGATTAGACACCATTAATTCTTTTTCTATAAGCTCAATGTCACTCTCTGCCTTCTCTTTCGTTCTATTTCATCATCAAGTTCTCTTCGTTTCCAAGCTTCTTCTCTTAGTCTTTCTTCTTCCTTTCTTTTTATTTCTCTTCTCTCATTTGATCTTCGCACTTCTTTGTCTCTATGTCTGTTTTCTTTTATCCCTTAATTTCTGTTCCTCCTCTTCCTCTCTTTTTCTTTCTAACCTTTGTTGTTCTTCAATTGCCTATTGTCATATTTTCTTTGCTCTTCCGCCCTTTCCTTCTTTGTCAGTTGCTCATCTTGATACAACTGTTCTCGTCTTGTTCTATCCTTCCTTTTCACCTCATCTTCTTTCAATCATTACGCTCTGTCTCTATCTTTTTTGTCTTGTGCGTCTTGATCTTCCTTTTGCCTTTCTTCCTCAAGGCTCTTTCCATCAAGTTTGAGCAAAATCTGACCACCCATCCATCCGTTCTGTATGAACGCTACCTCATCATCCTTATTTTTTTATCCCTTCCATCTCTTTATTTCTCTCCCTATATATAAGGAGGTACTCAGTCGATCACTTCTCTCTTTGTCCCATCTCTCTTTGTCCCTTGGGACTTTACAGATCACCTCTCTTTCAGAAATATTTTCTGCACCTTCATCGCTGTTATGCTCAGGTGAATCATATGCCAGTTTGCAGTACCCTGCCGCTGCCTAACGTTCTCTCAATGGGTACACGCCGTCATCCTTTATACTATCGCCTTTTATTTCAGGTGTGGCGGGGGAGCAGAGGGCTCCTCTTCCCCCTCTTTGCATAGGTTAAGTATCCAATCCTCAGGAGGCGGCTCTTCTCTTTCCTCCTAGTACATTTTCCAGAGCTCTAAGCTCGGTAGCCTTTTATCTAACTTTTTCCCGTGTATGCTGCATGCAAATATGTCATCATGTGTTGCAAAACTGCTTTTGATAATGATCCCCCTTGTGGCCATGGCATGAACATCTTGTCTGCTGTACCCTTAACCCATTCCACACTATACTGTTTAAGCTTGGGTGCGTGTTTTGGTAACTGTTGGCATACATGTGTAAGCGGAGTAATATCCTCCATTTTGACTCGTCACACTTGACTGTCAATACTCACCTTTACACTTTGCACATTTTCAAAAATATGTTTCAGAAAAATAATACAATATGAGCATGCACAAATCGTCCCAGCTCCAAACCCTTTATATCCCGTTTTTATTTCAATCTATTTATCCACTAAACACCATTAATTCAATTGCACAAATAAATAATTAACTCTCAAGTCTCGTGTTCTCCTTTTCATGTTTCTTAATTTGTTTCTTACTTTTTTCCACCACATATATACTTATACAACACATAAAACAAACTGACAAACTTGGCCGGCCCATATATTTCAACCTACGATCCTCGAGACTATATCTTGACACCTGATCTTCGTGACACCCCTAAAAAACACTTCTACAGAGTTTGAATCATTCTCTTCAGACAGTCTATAAACATGTCCGTTGCCTACGTCATCCGCTAATGGGACTCTAGATACGACGCAGGACACTGGGCTTACTCTATTGTGACGTTCCTCGTCTCACAGTTTCTCAATTGCTTAGCTCCTCTCCTCAAGTCAATTAATTAATAACTCAATGCTCATCATCTCAAGTTGTTTACCCCCAACCTCCCTCTGTTACTCGTTTCCCCTTATCACTTTCTCCACTCGCTGCCCATACACAATTTTGCCACCTCACTCAGTTTCTACTCACCATTTGCTTTTTCAACTTTCGATTGTAGGGATCATCGCCTCTTCAATCGGCCTCTTCAACTTTCCATCCGCTCAACTTCCTGTAGAAATCAGGAGGGGGATTTTGCCTGAAAACAAGGCACCCGTCTCAACTACGCTTGCAAGCCTTATTTTAAACTAATATCTGTTGTCTACAGGGAGCATCACGTCCTTTCAGCCGAATGGAAGAGGACATCCGATATTGCCGGGACCCCAAAGTTTACTAGGTCGACGGTTCTTTAAGCATCATCTCTCTGCTACCATGTGAACCGGGACAGCTGACTCAGCACTTTAAGATGAGGTAGCAATACTTTGAGATGTATGGGGAGGCAGACAATGCTCAAACATCAATAATCAAAATGAGTTAGGAAGTCGGCAAAGTTGACTGTTTTAATATCAATTATCTAAACAGGAGTACAACGGACATCAACGGACGTCTCATAGCATGGTCTCTAAATGCATTTCATAAAAAAAACATCCTTTATATAACAAAAACACATCACTGATGACGTTAACCTACGTATTTGCTGATGTCATCCCATGTGGCAAACTAAAAAAACCTAGTGGCAAATGTGATAGGCTTAAGGAGAACATCTACATATACGTTCCATACTAGTCTAAAAAGTGAGAGGTTCTTCAACATCAGATGGGACTACTAAGCCCATCCCTCAAACAAATCCCTATGAACATCACTAAATACACGACATCCCATTTGTTATACATACTATAGGGCTCTTAATTACGCTGCCACCTATAAATGGTTGGCACTCTTACATCCATCAGTACTTTTCCACCCACGTTAGCAGCACGCAGGATGGACTTCCAGGTGCTGGTGAGCTGGTCATAACCATAGCTTCCCACCAATTAGCATATCATCTATCATCACCTCAGTGGTCTGCACTTCAATTAAGGCTTTGAACTTGGCCTTGGAAATGTTATTTGCTCTGGAGAATTCAGGGGAGTAGAGGCACGCTCTGCCACTCTGCGTAGGTGTGGTTAATCATGTGTGTCCAGTTTCATCACTCCAGGCGACTGAAGACCACAAATTTGAGCTCTGGTGCATTTAAAATACTACTATTTGATAAACCTCTGACGTCTTCCTTGTTTTTGTCCAAGTCTTCTGAACAGGAGTTTCATTCTTTCCCACGATTGTAAAAAATGTCTGCTCATCCCTGTTTGATAAGACCTTGGCTTCTTGGGGCTGATACAGCCTGGCTTTTCTGAGATTCATTTCTGTAATTCAATTGTTTTTTCAACTGTGACACACTGGAAAAGGCCTTCCTTCTCTGGTCCAGCTCTGCTATAACACGTAGTGGAAACATCCATTTTTTATTTACTCCTATATATGTATATGTTGGAGCTTGCCACAATCTATTCACTACATAGCTAGCCTCAAGAATACTTTGTCTGCTTGGGTTTCTTTCCATCTGTACACCTGTAAAATAACTTGATATGTGCATTGTTTCTGAAGCATACGTTTCTTCATCTCGAGCCCAACATGTCACTTATCTTTAATACTTTCTTGATGCCTTATAGACTATCTTCACTTTCCTGTCCATGCATCTCTTCTAGGTGCGTCAGTTTTACTTCACATGACGTCATCAATCTGCTCTTTTGCTCTCTTTTCATGCTTCTTCTGGGATTTCATTCAAATGGCCATCATACTGTCTTTTATGCAGGTATGGCTTTCTCAATGGGAACCTTGCTTCCAGGATTCTCCTTGGTATCATGATTTTCACTGGTAATACACAAGTTTGACACTGTGGTTCCCAACATATAGGCAATATGGGCGAGAATCTTGAGGTGGGGGTACTTGGCTCCTACTCTACATACATCCAGTCAATGTAATAATGCCCCTGCCTCAAAGCTGAAAGAGTGCAGCAGGCAAGTGTTTTACCATCAACTTGGCGAATCCTGCAATCAGAGCAGTGCGGTGACTGATGCCTCGAAAAATTCTGAAAGCAGGCTGTAGTCATCAAGCTCATGGGAGAGGAGCTCACGGCTCCGATCTGATACCTGCTCGTGTTTTATTTGGCTCATGTAGTGCGCGATTCACTGTTGAAACAGTGCTGCCAATCAATCCAACCACTAAAAGACAACATTTCCAAGTTTCACTTAGTACAAAGTGGAATGTGAAATTAAAAGCGTCCGAAACCTGGCTTAAGTATTGGATAAAAATAGGCCCACTAGCTTGTCAGCTTATTCAATCCAAGTCTGATCTCCAGCCCCTGGAAACAAATCCATATGCAGCCAGCACTTTGCCCATTTCATGCCGAAAGAATCAGCCAAAGCCTGCTGAGAGACTTCTCCCGAACTCCCCTTTCTCTTACCAGTAGAGATATTCTGGCATTAGGTGTTGAAAGTGCCACCAAATACGCCAAAACTAAAAAGAGAGAGGGAGCAGTGAGTATAGACTGTGCTCATAATATTCAGCACAGAGCGGGATCCCTCGACCTTTCCTGCAGTATGCCTCAACAGTCACAGGAAAAAAAAAGAAGCCTGCAGTTCTTCCAATGTGGACCCTGGCTCCACCAATCCCACTCAATCAGTGTGCCTTAATAGAAAGAAATACACTTGAATTGTCAACCTAGAACACCCTGCTTATCAGTTTGTCTTAACAGAAAGAAACATACTTGGACTGGCTACCCAGAACACTGTTGGGGATACATGGTGTGGCCTTTGTCATGGTATATTATGCAGCACCAGCACGTCAAGGATCTCTCCCCTTGTAATGAAGGTGGCGCACAAGATAACACTTTTTATTATTACAACCAAATTCTTTGAAGGCGGCCTCCAACCCATCTCACAACTAACCTCCACCAGCACCATTTGTCCCAGTAGACCAGGGAGCAGGCCTGTGTGTATCAATAAGATATTTATTAATTTATTATTTAATGAAAAAGGAAAATCAACCAATTACACAGCCACTCATACTGTGGCAACACAAAATGCAATAATCTCTACAAAACAACCAGCTGAAGATATCCTATTACAGTTAATTCCGTTTTTTAATGGCAGAACATAAAAAGAACAATTTACCACAAAGTGATAGCACCTATAGATAATCCCTCCCCCCTGCAACTTTCACCCCCCAACATCAATTAAACTTGATTCCTTTGAATGAAAGGCAGTGGCGAGGAGTAGGAATATAGGGGCAAAATCGGATTTGGGGTGAAGCCCACCACCACAAGATGGGAAGCCTGCAAAGAAATGGAAGAATGGGGTTTTGATTATTTCTCACATCTGCCAGGGGACTGAATGATATGATATGTTATTGAAAACACGCTTAATACCCAGAGGTTTCTAAGCGCGGACCCGGGGATCAAACCTGCGTTGCTCTGTGTCATCTTGCTTCCAAGGTAAGCACGTTGCCCCTGAGCTATCCTCCTGAAATAATAGAAGAACATTCATATTGCTTACACTTTTGAGATAGTCAAAATTTTACAGAATACTAATCAGCACACCAGGGCAAAATAGAAATGAAGTAGGAAAATCGTTTTTTTTTTGGGAGAAAGCAAATGCAAAGGGAAAATACAGTGGCAAATGGAAATTTGTTTACACCGAGGCTTACAATGACAGGCAGCTCAGGGAAGGGGTTTAGCTAACAATAGGAAAATCGGTTTTCAGTTCACAAGGGGAATAGTTATTTTGGGGCAACACTTTAATAACAATTAAATAAAAACACGAAGCACAAGATTGTTGGTTTTGAATTTCAACAATCCTGATCTGTGAAAATCAATGGGGGAATTAATTGATTTACTTACAAAAATACTAAGGATTTACACAGACAAAGGCAGGGTTTTCTTAATGGGGATATGCAAACATATACAGGCACACAACAGATTATTCTATGGGGAGATGACTGACTACACAGGCAATTGGGGTTTTCAATGGGGAAATATTAGATGCACTGCTACAAAAATGAAGGACTTATGCAATTTAGGGCTGGAGTTACTTCTACTTACATAGCAGGCCTTAGTTCAAGATTCAGGAAAGCCAGCTGCATCTCAGGACACTCTGGAAAGAAAGGGCAAGGGGTCTGGTCACTCCACTCTCAAAGATGGTAAGGTTCAGCAGCCTTCTCTCCGTCCTCTATTTTCTGTCTACCCAGTTTTTGTGTGTCCTGAGTCCTAGTACAGTCCCCATTATATAGAAGAAATGACATCACTAATTTTACAATCTAGGGGGAATACCCTGTAATTATCCCTGCCACTAGGATTGCAAAGTTACAATCCCTTTTTCTGTCCCCAGTCAGGATTGGTTCAGGGGAGGAGAGCACCATCTGTCTTTTTCCATTTTTCATTATCCTTTTGTTCTCCTTACAACTTTTTGGCAAAAACTAGTTATGTATCATAACTTCATAATTGTACTAGTCACTGCCATATGAAACATATATTCGGTTTTAGCTAGTCATGGAACCGCCAAATCCGTACGATGTAGCTGGCTGTGTGTCTAATTTTTGTCGGCTTCATAAAATGTACTATATTTATGAATGTGTAAGTTATCAAGCTTATTCCTAATTGAATTTTCCACCATTTCAGCAACTCTCATACTTGCCACATGTTCAGATCAGCCAGAAATCTGATGGCTGCGCAAAATGCGTAAACGAAAATAGTCTTTTCATATTAATTGGGAGTGTCTGTTCAACATATGGGAGGGCTGCATCATCCCCCACAGCCATCTGTCTCCCTGGGCTTGACTGTGACCAGAGTTTTTTATGAGTCCCTTTGAAGGCAGTGTGCAACAAGGGCTCACACCTTTTTGGTCATACTTTAGCCAAGCATTGCCTTCTTTGAAATCCCTGCTATCCTGCCAGTTAGTCTGCAGAATAGGGAAGTTTGACGCCTCCAGCAGCATCACATTTATTGCAGGGTTATCACTGGGTGGTGGAACATCCAGCTTGAGGGAGGGTTTTTATTTTTATTGTGAAGTTTCTGCACCCAGCCTGAACAGGGTTTTCCTAAAGTAAGTGTCTCTCCAACTGTCACTGGAGTTCTGTTGGGGAACCATAATATGCATCACTTTGGTCAACCCACAAATCCTGTTCTACTTTCCTGACATTTTTCCGTCAGCAGTGATATCTTTTCCCTTTGTGGCTTTTTAAGTATCTGAAAAAACATGTGCAGACCATATTTGCTTTTAATGTTTAAAAATCCTAATTTCCACATCAAAGGATTCTTTGATTCCTCCTTCCTGGGTGAATTACATTGCTGCTGGTCCATTGATAATGACAGGCAGGCCCTTTTCCCCATGGTTCGTTAATTTTACATGAACAAAAACAAGAAGGCAGGCCATTTTTGTTGCAGTGTTTACATTCTTGCCACTCATGTGAAATAAAAGCAAATGCCAGGCCATTTTTGGTCCAGAGTTTAAATTCCTGGCCTTCATGTGTCAGGGAAAGCAAAAGCCAGGCCGTTTCTGGTTGCATTGTTTAAATGGCTGCTGTTCATGTGAAAGGGACTTCTGTTTGGGGCCTTTAAAAGCACCCCACACCTTTGAGTCCAGTGTGAACTGTTCCTTTTGGGGCGGTACGAAGTCTGATTTTTACATGTTCTTTCCTATTCTGTAATGGCATGGCAGAATGAAAGGCAGTTATCTGAAGGGTTGCACAGAGCAATACCCACATGTACAATTCATCAGCACCCGCAGTGGGGGACGCAAACAATGAGGTTGCTTGGGTCGCAGGCTGAATCTACTGATCCAAACCCACGTTCCAAGCAACCTGATAGCTGCTTCTCCCGACCCGCCATCTTCCCCCCAACCCTCCCTTCCCTCCCCTTCTTATTTTCAGTCCCTCTCACCCCAAGGCCGCTTACCTGTTTAATGCAGTGGTGCTTCCGCTCTGTTGTCCCTGCTGGCCACCATGAAAATGGAAGAGGGGCTCTTCACAGAGCACCGCCTTCCTGATCCATGGTGGCCATCTTTAGTGAGTATTTTGTTTGAATGACCCGGATGACTTTGAAACAAAATACTTTGCTCTTAGCACCCTGGGTTTCGGGATTGGAAACCCATGGTGCTAATAGCCATAAGTAACTTTTCACAGACTGAAACGGGCTGTAAAAGCACAGGTTCCTTCCTCAGGCTGTTAACACCCATTCCAGTCCATGGAACGGGTGCTTATGGTTAAATTCAGGACCTTCCACCCATCACACTTCAATTTTGCAAAATGTCACCCAATGTGGTATGTGCATGCCCAAACTCGAGTCCCAAGGAAGAAACACTGATCAGATTTGAACACAACCTGTGTGAAAAGCTGCTAGAAGGTCCCACTTGCATGCTTTTCTTGGGGTAAAACCATTAACCATATCTTAACAATATATGGGAAAAATTATTTTAGATATTTTCAGCCTTGCAGAACTCTGTTGATCCAGCCCGGGTCCTCCGACTTCAGTAAGCGGCAACGAGATCAGGTAGTCTACATAAAACGTTTCTGCTTGATTTGGAGTCATCTAAACATGTTTGAAAGAGTCAAAATTGTGTCTGCTTTCTTAGCATGGTGCCTGCAGCCCCTGCACTGGGATTATATTTTTTCAAAGAGGCATTTTGCAGTCCCCTGGATCTCCCTTAATCCGTTGGCAGGGTTGGGCGGGTCCTCATTGGGGTGCATTATGTCCCTTGTTGGGACTTGATGGTCAATGTTAGGCTCACCGAGGGGACCATGTGCCACCACAAGCCATATGGGGTCGAAATGCAGAGCATCCCCTTGCTAACCTTACTGTGCCATACAGCGAATCATCACACTGCCAGTTTAGACGCTACTGTAACTTTAATGAAATTACATATTAGTGGTGATCCCACAGAGCTAGTTACAAATGCCTACTTGACTCCCATTGCGTGGGTGCAGAAATCACATGCACAACTACAAGTGAAAATAGTGAGTGCAGAACTGGAACAAGATACTTGAACAATCAACCATCCATGTCATAAGGTCTCCACACTCATACACCTAAGACTAGTTAGGGTGAGAGAGTCCACCCTGATGAAGGGCCTTGGTGTGGCAAGCAGAGAAATCAATGTTCATGAAGAGGGACTAGCAAACCATAAATCCAACATCAGAACTATAAACTGTCCCCTCAGCCAAGACCTACCAATGTATTGCCATACCAGATGCGTAGGGAGACACGCCTTTGGTCCCTTATTCCAACAAGAGGCTGGAAGGAATGGTCTGGGCCCTATAAAAGGATGCACCTGTGGCAGAAGCCTGAGCAAGTTGTTAGAAGGAGCTCATTTGGAGGCGGATGACGAAGAGAGCAGAATGAGTTGGAGCGGGAGGGGGGAGGCCAGACAGGAAAATTAAGAGACTGCGGAAAGGAGGACCCGTGAGATTGGGGTTAAGAGGTTGGAGGAGATACCCAGCAGACTGAGGCAGAACAGATCTAGGAGGCTGGAAGAAGGTAGACTCGGGAGAGGCTGACCAAAGATGCTCAAGGGAAGCAGACCAAGACGAGTAGGGGGAAGAGGAGAAAGTGGACCACAAGGCTGTGGGAGGGAAGTCGCAGGAGTCTGGTGAGAGGAAGAACCATAAGGCAGGTGGAAGAATGACAAAAGGATTTGAAGTGAGAGATATAACCAGGGGTCAGGACAGGGAAGAACCCAGGAAGTTTGAAGATAATGATTCCAAAATTAAACCTGGTCACAGAGGTGCAAAAGGAGTTGAAGGAATAGAGAGAGTTGAAGGTGGAGAAGAAGGTGGAGCTGCTGAATGTGGCAGGTAGAGAAGAAGGAGCAGGTGAAGGCATGTTAGCAGAATAGGCTGGAGGTGGTGAACATTAAAGAGGAAGTGAGAGAGTAGAAGGGTGTTGAAGGATATGAGCATTAAGGAGTAGGGGATAGAGGAATCATGAAGCAGGATCGGGGTGTGGGGGGTAGCAGACAGCACTGTATTTAGAGGTGCCTAAAGACGAGGCCACTAAAGAGAAGATGGTGAACAGTAAGAGAGGAGTAAATAGAGTGATCAGACTAGAGACGTGAACCAGAGAGTCTCCAGTAATAGAAGAGAGGAGGAAAGGAAGACCATACAGAAAATAAGAGAACAGGAGAACAAAAAGAGATGGAGATTGAGAAAGTACACAAGGGTATGTTTTGGATAGGTGGTGGAACGACCTTGAGGTAAAACTTCAAGGAGGTGCAGAAAAGGCATTGTGAGAAAGAAGAGAGAAGAGCTGGTCCTACTGGTCCAAGGTCATGGCGGGAGGCATAGAGATATTTCAGCAAAGACATAAGGGTGGACTCCTGTCTCCAGTCTACATATAGCTCTGGGCCTGATTTAAAGCAGATCCAGCGGGACACCCACCACAGAACAACCACCAAACTCAAGTATAGACTTGAGAGCCATGAGGAGGATGCCTCCCTGCAGTTTCCTAGCTGTCCAAGTACATAGCCAAGAGTCTAAGAGCACTATGGGCCAAATCTTGATGAAAGACGGAAACTGGAGTGGGATGACCTGAAGAAGCTACAAGAGGAATCATGAGAGACATTTAATTCTGAAGTTTTTATGTGTTGTTTGGAACAACCTGCACCTATTTACCACATTTTGTTTTGTTAAGATGCTGGCAGAGTCCAAGGTGTGGACTTTTCCTTTAAATACTTTTGTACCTTCCCAAGAGACACATTTCAGTTTTACCCTGGTGAATACCTATCCTGAGACAGATTAAGTTATTTTTACACATTATTAACACGAAAGGAGTTATTTTGTATTACCCTTGGGGAATATACTGATGAACAATATTCCATCTAATTATTTTTGTCTGTGTGCGGAATCAGTTGGCTGTTGTGCGCACATTATTTTCCATGTGCCAACTGACTAATGAGGTAAGCCACTTTGTGAGCCACCGTCGCAGAAGACAGTTTGGAAAGGAATGTCCTCTTCCCAGCCACTGAAATTTAAAATAAATCTTACAACACTTTTTCCAAACACATATGCTACAATAAAATATGTCATATGTGATTATACAGAAAACTCAACCAGTCCAAGACTTCAATTTCTGCCATATTATTTTGCAAACAAATATGTGCAGAGAAAAATGTAGGCCTCATTACGAGTTTGGCGGTAACTCCATTACCGCCAACTTTACACTATGCCAAACTACGATTTCGGGCCTGGAGTGGAGGATTTGCTTTGAGGAAAATCTTGGAGGTAAATTGTCCGGCTCACCGCCAAAAATTGGCAGAATCGCCAGAATTTCCGCCACGGTAATATTGCCAAAAAAGCCTGATTGAGTCCAATGGCCTCAATGTGAGTAACAGTAATTCGTTTGGCCGGTATTTTGGCAGATTTACACCTGGATACCACCCCAACTCATAATGAGGCCCACGTGTATGTTTTATGCCACTGGAAAATCACTCATTTGTATCACTATTTGTATTAGAAAACACGAATATCTCTTGTCAAAACTGATGTGGCTGTCAAAAACTCGGACAGAAAATTTTTGCTGATGGATTAACGGCAATTAAAAGCAATGTGCCAAAAAACATGCTGAAAGGAGTTCAAGTGCCACTTTAATGAACTAATTCAAGGGCCAGGAGAACATGCTTCTAATAATTTGTGTAAGGATGATAATTGCATCAGAATAACTGAACCTTAGAATATGATGAACCAAAATTCCTGTGCCTCTGCTTACCTTCTCCTGTGGGTAGTGATAACAACAGCCTTAGAACTAAGAGACATATGCACCATGCATTTTGAGTCCCTAAAAAAGGAAAAATGTGCCTAACAAAAGCAGGAAACAATGAACATATCATTGCTTAAACCCACAAAGCTCCACTGATTTTTTCAAATTAGTGACCAGTAGAGCCGTGGCATAGGAAGGAACTAATAATATGAATGCCTGATTGCAAGAGGAATTTTAAGGGGAAAGAAAATCTTTTAATAAGCAGAAGTATCCCTATCCCTAGTATCCCTGAAAAATCGTTTTCAAGCAACAGCCTCCCTGCCTCTCTCCTTCTTGAGCCGGACCTCCTTCAGTTCTGGAAACTCATCAAGACCTTCCTCTTCTCTTCTGCTTTTTCTCTCCCTCTCGCCTGCTAACCACCTTTCTCTTCTCTCCTGCTTCCCTCCCTTTCCTCTTCCCCAACGTGCTCAGTTTACTGACTGGTTGCCTGGTGCACCTCCAGAGCCTCACTGGTCTCAGGCTCCTCCGCCAGTCCTGCACTTGCCTTCGGGCCCCTGCACCCTGCTTTGTACTACTGCACTCAGAATACATTCCATGTGAGCGGCAACCACTCTGCACTTAACCCAGGCCCCTGTGGACCGGGCGCACTTGTCCCCCTCCTCCTCCCTCACACTTCCTGTCTGCACACTTGCATGACCTTGAATGTACTAGGCCCAGCAGGTTTGTCTGTCCTGTCATCCCCTCTGCCTCCCATCCCTAGCTTGTTTCTGTATGTCCTTGTCCTCCTACCGCCCCCCACACCCCTTCTCTCCCCACTCTTTGACACAGACGTATAACTGTAGAAATGTCTCTGGCCTATTATGCTAGTTATTGTTAGCTCATTTGGTCTAAGAATTACTACTTTATCCCCTTGTTCCCTGCCCGCCTTGATGCGCTTTGAAGCACTTCACTTGTGTATAAGTGCTTTACAAATAAACAATTACAATTTAACTCCAAGTAGGGAGCACAATCTGATTAGAGCCCTGCTTGTACCCCTGACATAGGAGGTGAAATGACAAGGCACATAATAAAGTGTATAGTTGTGCCCACCCTTCCGCACCACAGCCTGGATAAAATTAAACACGAGCCTTACTGAGGTTTATGATGGAGCACTATTGAAGAAAATCACACATATATGCCTTTTAAGTTAATAGCATCAATTCATCAGATACAACTGATTGAGTGCCTTCTTCTGTAACTATGTATCCATCTTCTGCAATTCAATGTGATCAGTTAAATAAGATGCAGAGAGATGCTAGAGATTGTACACACCGAACGCATCGTTATATTGAAAAGCCCTCAGCAGTTGAGCATAGATAGGAAAAGAAGCTGCTCTTGTCTAGATGGGTACCAAAATGTCCTGTCTTTTAGCAAACACGCAACACATTTCATTCAGTGTACTGCCGAAACGTCTGACTTGGTTTTTGAAATTTGATGCTTCGTTCATCACCTGCAAGGAGTGATGCTTCCACCCATACCTTTCCCGGCCCCTGTGCTTGCCTCCAATACTAATTGATAGAGCACTATAAAAGTGAGGTTTTGCAGCAGTAAACACTCACTGGGATATTTGCAGGCACACAATACTTTGCAAGCATGGCATATTTAAATGCCTCAACATATGATGTACATTTTAAGAATGTCATGACTTTGCATGTACACAATTCTTTTGCAGTGCATACAAGATTGTTTGCAATGTACACCACCCTTATATCATTGTGTAGGATTACACATGGTTGTATACTAATTGACCTTTTCACAATTGACCTCGGGAGAATTGACCTAATTTAGAAGGTTAATTAGGATATATATGCGGGGGTAAACCCCCCGCAACCCCCCACCCAAACCAAAAAACCCTGCAACCCTCCACCCAATCCCCTTATATTAGTCATGGGTGGGGAGGGAACATTTTTGGTTAATGTGTGCAGGCATATCTTGGTTAGATTCTTCTGTTCATGGAGACAGTTTTTCATATTAGTTTATAACCTCTTGTATTTTGCTGTTAGGGATTTTAGGTGTTTACGGTCACCCTTGCATAGTAGTGTAATGCAAATGAGCAGAATATCAAGTCTGGTTGCTTATTTATTTTAAGAGAAAGAATAGTCCAGCTATTTGCTGTGGCTTGTGCCTTATTAAATCTTTTTGAATAGGTGAGAATTGTCTGTGTGCGCTGCTAAAAGTCTTCTGAGCGGCACCAAGAAGAAAGCTGGGCAAGTGCACATGCGCACAGCTTAGAAGGAACATTGCTGATGAATATGTTTTAAGAAAACACATTTTCTTCTGGACAGTTTATTATACCACTCATGATTGTGACATATCCTAAAAATGCCATTTGGCCTTCCAGGGCGTGGGCCCAGCTTGCAGGCTTCAGATGGGCCAATAGGCTTGAGTAATTTCTCAGACCCAAATGACATCTGAAGGGGCTCGCTGACCAGACTTGGGCCTTGTGACCCCATAGTCAAATCTTAGCTAGGTTGCTTTGAGCCAGATGTGTGTATGTGTACCTGGATCCTGGGTGGGAGGTGCTGGAATATTTATGGACCTTGCTTAGGTCAGTGGCCCATGAGCGAGCCTGGTCTGGGCAGGGCCCGAAGCCGCAGCTCAGTGTCCACAGGTCTCAAGTCAGGTCAGTGGAGCGAAAAAAATATATATATCAGGTCAGTGGAATGCCATACCACCGCAGAGTTCAGTGGGCACAATGAGTGTCTTTTAAGTGCCCGTGGCATGAGTAAAGGAAATGCAGTGGACAAAGAGCTCTTTGGATATGGCCACAAGTCATGCTTTGGTGGCACATTGGGCATATATGTCCCAAGGTAGACAAGATGAAGGGAATTGAACCTGGAGAACAACAGGAAGGTGCCAGCAACAAAGAACCAAGGTGGACACATTAGGTTTCTTGAAGGAGACTGGGGCACTGCTGAAGGGCATATCAGAGGCAAAGTGTTTACTATGCACAGCTGCAGGCCCTGGTCAGTGGGCAAAATGGATCTCTCGAAGTAGTTTGGAGAATGGTGAAAGGCATTGACCCTTTACAGATTCCACCGAGTATGGGCGCAGGCTATGCTCATTGAACACAAAGGTACATTTTGGCAATTCCTGGGGCATGGTAAAAAAAATGTGTGAAAGACATGCAAAGTATGCTTGTGGAGTATCTTGTGGTTGGCTGGGACACAGCCACAGAGCATGCCCCCATGTTGAGGGCCCATTGGGCTGGGCCACAGACATGCTTGGTGGCGACACTGAGGCATTTGATTGCAGGCCATACCGCGTGCATAGTGTTCACTGACTCTTGTCACACCCATTGCACACAATAGGTGGCTTGAACATACCTGGGCCTGGGCATAGATCCTGCCCCAGGCCATGTGCCCGCTGTTCATGGCTGCATGGATCTCTCAAGGCAGGCAAAATGTATGAAATCGAATCGGGGAGAAATGGAGAAGCACCAGTAAAAATGAACCCGGATGGTGCAATAAGGAGAGAAAATTACCATCTATAAACACAAAACAGAATGTAGTACTCAAATGTAGTTGAGATTAACAACACCAAATCCTGCTGTTGCATTGCCTTCGACATGGTTGACCATCCCACCCTGATCGCTCGGTTATCGGCTGTGGGCTTGTCAGGTCAGGTTCTGGCTTGGTTCTCTGCCTTCTTGGCGGACCGTTCAAAGTCTGTTTTCCTCTCTACTTTCTGCTCTAAGTCTGTTTCTTTATCATGTGGGTTCCCGTAGGGGTCTGCTCTTTCCCCTAAATTATTTAATATTTACATCAGGCCACTTCTCCGCCTTATCCAGTCCCACGGTTTCCAGTATTAGTCCTATGCCGATGACACACAGATCGTGGTCCGTCTTGATCTTACTCGGCCTGATACTGCTGCATGGCCTAGGGGCTGCCTTGAAGACGTGGATTCCTGGATTGTCGTGAACTGGCTGAAATGAAATGGTGAAAAGACTGAGGTTCTTGTTGTTGGCACCTCTAGCCCTCTGTCTTTCTGGACGGCAGACTTTTGGCTAACCTCTCTTGGACCATTCCCCCTGCCTGCCTCCTCTATTAAGGATCTGGGTGTAAATATTTCCTCCTCTCTCTGTATGTGCGAACAGGTTGCCTCATTTTGCAAATCTGGTCACTTCAAACTTCAAATTCTACGAGAAGTTCTCCCTTTCATTCCAGCTCAATTTCAGGCACCCGTTGTGGCTGCTCTTGTGCTTTGTAACCTTCATTACTGTAATGCGCTGTATTTAGCTCAGCCTGCCTATCTTGTGCACCGCCTCCAGCTTCTTCAGAATGCTGCAGCCCGGGATGCTCTTCGCCCCCGTTTGGTGGCCATGCGTCCCCTTTGCTCAATCAGCTTCACTGGCTCTCTGTCGAGAAGTGTGTCACTTTTTAAGTCACTCTGCATTGTACACAGAGCCTTTTACAAAAGTGGCACAAAATATTTGCAGACTACATTTCTCCCTTATGCTCCTCTACGACCACTCTGTTCACAATCTGCTCTTCTGATGCAAATACCTCGGGTCATACTCTCCAACATGGGTGGTCGTGCCTTCTCAATTGCTGCGGCCAGGGCCTGGAACTGCCTTCCTCGATCCTTGTGCGCTAATTCTGATTATCTTCCTTTTCGCTGCGCCCTAAAAACTCTCCTGTTCTGAACTCCTCTTATTTCTTAGCTCGTTCTGTTGGTGAAGCGCCATGATGCCTTTGGGTGAACGTGCGCCATACAAATTCCGCTAACATAAAATAACACTGCCACTCCAATGACTTGTGGTATTTACTGTACTCTCCCTTGTCCTGGTTCTTTATAGCTGTATTCTAAAGCAGATTGTTAAAGTAACCACTAGCAAAGAAATAATTATTCGAAGCAAATGTTTTAAAAATGAAAATAAATAAATAATGCTGACCGATGCTGCTGGGTGGCATACATCACTTGCCTTTGCCACACAAGAGCGGGTTTAGAGGAGGCCCAACCAGTCACAATATTTCAGACACTCTGCAGTTCCAGATCTTTGAAATGTCCTGATTAGGCGCCGTAGCACTGCAAGAACGGCGGCAGTCTTGTAATTGTGGCCTGTTGACTTGGACACAAAAACCGTGCAGATATTTTGGATTGTTCAGGCTCCAAGAATATGTTATTAATCAGTCTAAATGCCAGAAGACTAATTTAATCAAAGCCCTATTCAGGAAGGGTCAGATTTTTCATTAGTGCTGAGCGCACTGTGTGACTTTGCCTGCTTGCAGCTGTTCGTCAGCCGCATTCAAAGGTGCATCGCATTAATGCCGTCCACAGGATCATTTATCAGCAGGAATCTCTCCAGAACATTCGGTGGTGGGTTTTAACTGGATGCTGCCTGTAGCAGAGGAGGGCTAGTCACTAATATCCAGTGCTTGGCAAGTGTCTGGCAGTTGTTTGCTGTGGCTGGGACAGCGTCTGTGCTGCTGTTGCTTGAGGCCCGCTACACTACTAGCAAAACACATGTTTAGAGGTTACAGTCTCTAAGGCAACACTACTATGCATACATCGATATCTGTTCCCAATACATCCCCAGAGCCAACTCAGAAGATATCAAATATTCAACACTTTTAGTCAAGCTTGGAGCTAAAAAATGCATTCATAAATAACACCTGTTCTAAATATTTATCAGTGACAACGTTTAAGTCGCCATTGGTCTGATGGTTCATGGAAAACATAGCAATGAGGTAGTGATAGTGCTGATGCAGTGGGGTAAACACGCAGTGCATGAACTGGGGACTTGTGAGAAGTCTTTCCATTATTCGAAAGAGAGAATCCGCGGTTGTTGCTCTTCATGCGCTTCAGACATAAACATAGGACATCTGCCCATTTCTTTCTCAAATAACTTCATTGTGTCTCGGTGGACAGACTCATCAAAGCACCCATGGCAACGCATCCTCTCTCCGATGTCAAGACTAACAATACATTGCAACCTCCCAGTCTAACCAACCCAGCAACTCTCAACCCGCCATGCCAAACACCTGTCCCCAAACCACACGCACGGATGAACATGACAGTTGTACCACAGAGACTTGCACTTGATGCCAATCATTCCTACTCTTGGTAGGCCAGGCAGCGTCTCACCAGATAGACTTAAAATACTTAGAAGCGTAGCAGCGCACAGAACCCAGTTTCTTCTTATCTCCACTCAACACTGCAGCAAAAACTGACATGTCGCACTCCCTCTACTCCTATTGACTTCCCACACAATCAAAGCCAACACAACCCATTTCTAGCAAGTCACTAATGTAAGGAAGGTATGGTATCAAACAGTAAGACAGACACAAGTGATCACAGTTCAAGGATGTTTATTGAACTTCAATTGGATTTGAAAAATGCCTATCTAATCCTAAATCTAAAGATGGGAGCAAGCTACGGACATCAATAATAATAACGTAGTCCTAGTGGTGTCTGTCAAAATAAAAGGGCCTATACTAATAAACCCATTGCCAATCCTTACTTCTAATTACAAATAGTGTGGGAAATAATGTTATGCAAAAGAAAAGTGTTCAAGAAATGCTATGTCAGGATAGTCAAGCAGTTGGCTTCCCTTCTCAATGTTTTCCGCATGGGAAAAGGCAGCATATGTGAGATTAGCACAGTCTCTGGCTTCTCTAGCACGAGGATGCAGTTCAAATCTCTAGCAAAGTCTCTTTGCCATTCAAATTCTCTTACTTCAGAGGGCCTAATATGACAAACAAACAAACATTCAAAAGTTCCTCTCTCCTCTGGATTCACCCTGGGTCCCCCTCTGCCGGGCTCAGACCCACTTTATCAACTTTGCCACATATGTTCTTTACTGTATCAACATCGAAGACTTTCGATGGTGTGCAGGGTTTTACTTGACCCGTCACAGGACCACTTTGATTCACAATCGTCTTCAACTCTTTCACTTGTCAGCTGGATACCTTACAGAGACCTATGATTGAGCACCCACGTGGTGCCGGACCACTCTGTCAAAGGTATCATATCTTTGTTTCAAAGTTCAATCACTTATCAGCAGTTCAACTTTACTTGCCTCTTTCATCACATATATTTCAAACAATGTTTGTTCCGGCGCTCGCCATACAATGTTGCCTCTTGCAACCTTGGCTTCAACACAGACCGGTCTTGTATCGGTCTCCCCAACTCACCGGCTGTGTTGATTTCACTGGCGCTGCTTTGTTCTTAGAACCAAGGACAGTACCACAGCGGGTAAGTCTCCCTGCCTTGATACTTGGTGCAAGAGGGCCCTGGGTATCACCGACACACAATGCATGATTCTTCATCCTGTTTTCCTGGTTTTACACTTTCCAATCTCAAGGGCTCATGAAAACTATGGTTCCTTGTCGAAAAAGGTCAAGGGAACTTCCCTCCTTGCAAACCCCTTCTGTTTTGCTGCCTTTCTTCGCTTGTTAAACTGCCATTTCGGAACTGCTGTATTCTTGTGTGCTTTGCCTCACTCAGAGTTTGCTCTTGTGCTCTGCTTTTTTTCCATCTGGGGAAGTCAGGTGTGTGTGATGGTCAGTAATTGCCTGGCCTTGCCGGACCATTGTATTGGGACACCTCAGGTGTACAGCTCATGTGTTCATTTCTTTGTCTCATTGCGGGCTGTCCATGAGAAAGTGTTTGTGTTGTAAAGGGGGGGGTTGGAGTTCCTAAATATCCTACTTGGTAGAATGGAGTAAAGGTCTTGTAAGGAGGTGGGCACTGCGTCTCATCATTCTGTGTTTCACTCCCACTCCCCGGGAGCCCTTATCCAGGTGATCCTCCCACACTGGACCACCCCCAAGAACTGCATCCAAAAGCGATGGCTGTGTCTTGGCCACCTGGATGACAAATCTCCGGGGACTAGTGGGTGAGACACCTTCTGGTTTCTCACACTAAGCACTAAGAGACAATGAAAAGTGTTGAAGTTTAGCGAACATAACATAGCTTATTTGACATATTTTTATTACATATTGTTAAAGAACCTCTTTTATGTGGGCATAGAAGATTATTTTCACCCAACTCCTGCATCATATCCAATTAGATAACTCAGAATTACTACCAACTCACCCTATGTTTCTGGGAGGCTCCCGATTGTTCAGCCCAAAATGTTAATGTGTGTGCAAAAAAAAATAATACTTTCTTCAATATAAAATGTCTTTTCATCCCATCAAAATCATCGGGGGGAACCACACACCTCAATTCTATAGGTGTAAAATCTCACTCTCAAATGTTGCCCATTTTACGCAGAATGAAGGCATTCTTTTGATGGGACTGGCCCACATTTGAAGCCCTCTGAGTGGCTGTGTGCACAGCCATGTTGATTTCTTTTTTTTTTGTATTACTTACCCCCTTTCTGGATGATGCCCCCAGTGTCTCTCACTCTTTAGCATGTGTCTGCTCAACAGATGTCTTGTTGTCTTCTTTGCTGCTCACCATGGTTGTGTCCACAATTACATTTGCCTCCTCCACTTTTCTTCTATGAGTCTTCAGGCTTCCTCCACTCATTGGCCATAGTTTGAGTCCCTGTTCTTCAGCAACATATGGTTCTTGGTCCCGTGCTGCCCCACTCATTGTCCATGAATCCCGATGCTCCCATCCTTAATAAACCATGAGTCCCCTAACACACTCCCACCACAGTCTGTGATGCCCCATGCTCCTAACACTCATAATCAATGAGTGCCCTTTCTTTCTTTACTCATAGTTCATAAATTCCTGTACTCCCTCACCATAATCCTGAAAGGTTATGTGCAAATCGGGAGACCTTGGAGTGCCCGTGTGTCAAAAGAAGGCAAAACATATACACACAAAGGGAAAAATGGTAAAGAAGAGGCAACGGCAAATCTGGAAACCACATACAGCCTGTGTGAGTGTCAAAAGAAGGCAGGGAATGCACAGTCAGAATGAACCAACAATAGGAAGACACGGGCAAAGCTGGAGACTATGAAGAGCCCCCATGTCACATGAAGACAGATAAGGAAATGTAACAGGCAAATTCAGAACTAGGTTAACATAATCATTGTGGAAATCAAACCAAATCATGATTAGGGTACACATCAATCAACCATACCTTACTCCAGAAGGAAAGCCTCTGCCCCCTTCCTTGGCCCTTTGAAGTACAAATAACTATTCATGGATGGGGTTGCTTCTTTCTGGCTCCAGATGACCCCCTATGGGGCCAGTGTGCAACTTCTTCATATGATAGACTCGGACAGTGGCCCTTGCCCCACTGTCTAGTGAGGCTTGACAAACACTGCTCAGAGACCTGGTTTCCTCAACAGGCAAAAGAACCAGCTGGCCACTTGGCACGGTGCCTGAGCAAATTACAGTGAGAATTGAGATGGCGCCCAGCCTGTTAACCAACATACAAAGCAAGGTTCTATGGCACTTGGGAATCTCAAACCTCATGCAGCCCTTTCTCTGAACCACAGGTTCATGCCTCCCTTACCCCCCCCCCCCTCCTCCCCCGTGGTAACGAATGGAGTCATCAGGCTTCTCTGCCCTCATTTGCCAGTTCCAAGGTCCTTTCTACACACGGGCTACAATGGTTCTTCTATTTGAAAGAGAGTGGGAGAGTATGTAATTGGGAGAGAGAGAGAGACTGTGACAGTGCTGAAGTGATAAAGTGACATGGGAGTTGTCTGCAAGGGCCAGGGGTAGGAGGAAGGGCTGGCCACCACGTCATCCTGCTGTGGTAGACCGTTTTCACGTATGGCTTTGACTTCTAATAATCTGCTGTGGCTTTCATATGTTTTCTAAGACTTGTTTTGCCATGACATGTTTTGCTATATGTGGCTGAGACTGTCTGCAGCAGTCACCAACCTACCCATCAAGGTCTCTGATTGGCAGAACTCAGTACGCCATCAGGTTTGGGATCCCCTTCAACACGGAGCTCTGTAAAACATGAGGTTCCAGGGAACTAACCCTATTAATGTGTGCACATAATAATCTCACACTCCTTCAGAGTGGTAGGATATTACAAGAATAAGTGTCCAGTTTTGATAATGACGACAGTTGGTCGAAACACGTGTCAACATAGGGGCATCCTTTACAATCAAGGCACTTTTCTATATTTGTTCTTAACGTTTCATTGTGCAATACTTTAGGGACCTGCGCCGTATAAAGGTACACAATTTAATCTTTGCAAACTAAGGTTTGGGTATACCTCATTGTACCTTTGGAAGGGAAAGTCCACTCTATCAAAACACGTCAACAGTTAGTGCAGAGTGAGCTGAACTACCCCAAATTGACATGAGGTCTCAGATTGCTTTGCACACTAACAGGTTCAAATGTTGTGCTCCAAAATACAATATGCATTCTAATTAAAGCATTTGCTCATTGATATGTATGACCCTCCCACCAGAGATCAAACAGAACACTACACCTCTACAGCCAAATTGCATATCACAGTCATGGCCAATGCATACTACCATCACAGGCAGAGGAGGGTTTCTTTTAGTCACACATGCATCTATGCTCTTGACACAACAGCTAGAAACAGGCCTCCACATAGAGCCCAGGATGCTTCAGGTCTGAACGCATCAACCCTACAGCAAAGCAATCTAGCTCTCACCACATACACTGCCCTCTGTTCCAGTCCTGGCAGAGGACCTGGAGAGCATGCTAAAGGCAGTGGTGGGTGGTATAAATTCCACTAACATAGCATAGCATATCATAACATAACAGTCAATCAACTTTATTTGGTAAAAAGCCATAAAAGCATTTCTCATATGATATGATGTGATATGGCATTTGTAACGCGCCTATACACAAGTGTTTCAAGGCGCGACGAGGCGGGGGGGGGAACAAGAGGAAGACAGACAACGATCCTACTAGGCCAGGTATCATTCAGACCGCGCAAGTGTAGGGGTAGGGGAAGGGAAAAAGTGCAAGGGGAGGGGGAAGTGCAGTACAAGTAAGTAGAATAAAAATAAATAAATAAATAGGGCCAGCTGGTGGCAAGTGCAAGGTAGGTGCAGGCAAGTGCTGGGAAGGGGGGGCTGTAGGGATACAGGGACAGTCCCGCAGTGCAGGGATGCGATGCCAGGAAGGCAGTGCAAGTGGAGAGTAGCTGGGCCCAGGACTAAGGTCGGTGAGAGTGGCCCAGTTGCAGATTCAGTGCAATTTCAGTGTAGAATTTAGCAGGGGAGAGGGACAGAGAAGGCAGAGGCAAAGAGGAAGGTTTTGAGGTGCTTCCGGAACCGGAGATGGTTCTCCTCAAGTTTCAGGGAGGCAGGAAGGCTGTTCCAGAGGGAGGCTTCTGCCGCGGAGAGAGATCTACCCCCAGCTCGTTGCTTTGAGAAGCGGCTGACCCTGAGGGAGTTCGAGACGGATGAGCGAAGGGCTCGGGAAGGAAGATATTTAGGGAGAGAGAGTTGAAGGTATTTTGGCCCCAGGCCCCAGAAGGCCTTGTGGATAATGCAGAGGGTTTTGAACTTAATCCTCGCAGCCACTGGGAGCCAGTGTAGAGATTTCAGTCCTGGAGAGATACGGTCCCTGGGCTTGAGGCCAAGGACAAGTCTCGCAGTTCTGTTCTGGATGAGTTGCAGAGGGCGGAGAGTGGAGGCAGGCAGATTAAGATAGAGGCTGTTACAGTAGTCCAGCTTCGAGAGAACCAGGGCTCGGGAGACAGTGAGCTTCAGGGGGAAGGAGAGGAAGGGAAGAATACCTCTGAGGAGGTGCAGCTGGTAATGTGACTTCTTAGAGACGTCAGATATGTGAGGAGAGAAGGAGAGTGTAGAGTCGAAGATGACCCCAAGGTTTTTAGCCTTGGAGGTAGGAGCAGGAAGAGGGCCAAGAGAGGCCGGCAAGAGAGCTGCAGGGAAGGAGGGAGTGGGTGTGCCAATGAGTAGAATCTCAGTCTTACTGGCATTAAGGCAGAGGTCATTGGCGGCACACCATTCCTGGATAGCAGACAGACAGTCAGAGATGAGGGAAGGAGAGGGGGAGGCTGAGGGTAGCATGAAAATGAGCTGGATATCATCCGCATAGCACTGAAAGTTGGGGCAGAGGGCTGCGATGCATTGAGCAAGGAGTGACAGGTACTAGTTGAAAAGCCAGGGAGAGAGATTAGATCCCTGGGAACACCACAGGTGGAGAAGAAGACGTCAGCGAGGAAGGACCCAAGTTGGACCTGGGAGGGTCGATTGGAAAGGAAAGAAGTCAGCCACTCCAGAGCCTGACCAGTGATACCCAGGTTATCACGGAGACGGTTGAGCAGGATGGCATGGTTGACAATATTAAAGGCAGAAGAGAGATCGAGCAAAATGAGAACACAAGGTGTGTTAGAATCGAGGTTGGAGAGTAAGTCTTCACGGATGTTCACGAGAGCAGTTTCCATGCTTCTGGCAGCTCTGAAGCCAGACTGATGGTCATGAAGGCTACCAACAGATTCAGCATGGAGGTTAACCTGGGAGATGGCCAGTTTCTCCAGGAGCTTGCCCAGGAAGGGAGTGATGGAGATTGGGCGATAGTTAGCCGGGCAGGAGTGGTCGGAAGAGGGTTTCTTAAGAAGAGGGTGCACAAGGGAGTGCTTGAGGGGGATGGGAAGACTCCAGAGGCGAAGGAGTGGTTGCAAAAGTCAGCCAGGGCGGGAGCCAGGGAGTCAATGTGGTCCTTGATAGTTTTGGAGGAACAGGGTTGAACCTATTTAGACGAGACTTTTATAGATCGGACTTCGTCAGCAGAAAAAAGGGGAAAGGCAGAGAAGGAGGGAGGAGGGGTGGCTGCAGAAGGGCCAGAGGAAGAGCAGGGAAGAGAGGGGGGGAGGTGATAGGAGGAGAATGAGGATA
This sequence comes from Ambystoma mexicanum, assembly GCF_040938575.1. Taxonomy (NCBI): domain Eukaryota; kingdom Metazoa; phylum Chordata; class Amphibia; order Caudata; family Ambystomatidae; genus Ambystoma; species Ambystoma mexicanum. The sequence goes on along the minus strand of NC_090935.1, from coordinate 1,393,482,909 downwards.
GGATGTCCTGAGTTTTAGAGATGAAGTGAGAGGCCAGTGCCGTGCAGAGGGCCTGGGAGGGGACAGGAGAGGTAGAGACTGCAGCAGGGTTGGCAAGCTCCTTGCAGATTTTAAAGAGTTCAGGCGAGTTGTTAGATGCCGCAGAGATGCGGGCTTGGATAAGGGCTCTCTTCTTGATGAGAACGGAGAGACGGTATTGCCTTTGGAGCAGGCGGCAGGCCAGTTTGTCAGAGGATGAGCACGAAGCACGCCATTTCCTCTCTGCCACCCTGCACTTGCATTTAAGGGTGACGAGATCCGAGTCATACCAGGAGTTACATTTGACTTTGGGCATCAGGCGGATTCTCATGACAGGGGCAAGGATATCAAGAGTATCAGATATAGCAGAATGGAGCATGGAGAGGGCTGTGTCAGGGTGGGAGTCAGCGGAAGGGGGGGGGGCGAGAAGGTGGCAGCGAAAGCCTCAACTGACACGCGCTTCATGGGTCGGATGGCCGAGAAGGTGGGTGGCGATGATGAGGATGGCTTTGCCTGAGGGGTAGGGAGGGTGAGGTGGGAGGATAGGAGAAAGTGATCACTCCAGGAGAGAGGAATGGAGAGAGGGGAAGGTCAGAAGAGATCAGAGCATCTAGAGTGTGCCCTGCAGAATGAGTAGGCCCAGACGGGAGAATAGAGAGTGAGAGAGAGTCGCAGAGGTCACGAAAGAGTCCAGTGGGGGTCAGGAGGCATCCAGGTGGATGTTGAAGTCACCAAGAAAGAGGAGTTGAGTGGTAGCGGACAGGAGTGAGGAGGAGAGGTCAGCCCACTCAGAGAGGAAGGGGGAAATTTGACCAGGTGGCCGATAGATGGTAGCCACGGTAAGGGAATGGCTGGGAGAGAGAGAGAGAGAGAGAGAGTCGGCAGACAAGACATTCAAAAGAGGAGTAGGTCTGCGTAGGAGTGACAGTGGCAGGAATCCACTCAGGGAATATAAGGGCAACACCCCCCCAGCACGGTTAGGCCTGGGAACGGAGAGGATCATGTAACCATCAGGTAGGAGTGTGTCAAAGCTAGTGACAGAGCTGGCTGTGAACCATGTCTCAGTGAGACCGAGGACGTCAAGGTCCCGTGCCTCGAGAAGGCGACAGATATCAGAGGAATACCATACCATAACACAGCACAACATGATTTTATCAGTGTCAATACATTCCATACAATGCTAGTGAGAAAAATACAAGAATAAATAAATGCAAATTACATAAATCTATATCATAAAATAAGCAAAAACATTTAAAAAAGGATGACAATATCAAAATATCACACTACTTAGCAAATACTTTGTAACCATCTGTATATTTACAAACACATCTACATAGCTAATGTGTAATACATGATCCTGAGCAATTCAATACCTTGCACCATACTCAGTTCAAGTTATCACACAACTGTGTTTGATCTTCCCTTGGTCTTAGGCACCATGATTGTCTGGTATATGTCAAAAGAGCACACACTACAAATGGGGTTTCAGCTTTTAATAAATAAAATAAGGCTGGGTGATACTGTAAGAATCCTAAGCCAGCCAACAGCAGTTCTAATGTTTAAGCCCTAATATGGGCATATAAAGGACAGACAATATGCTAAATCTTATATATCTGTTTTACACAAAATGCATCTCTGCTACCTAGAATCGCCAGATCTGACCGACAAAATAGATGGCAACTATAAACAATTAAAAAGTGCCAGAGTAATCAGGTTCCTATCCTCAATACAATTAATCCACAGAAGTAAATACTGAATTTTAAGATGGACAACTTTGACATGTCTCTTATTAGGCTGTAGATTAAGTTCCTGTAAGTCTCTATTATTTGAGGTGTGATATTTCAGGGCACAGTTAATTCTCTCTGCACCGGCTTTGTTAACTGAATCAGACTATTCAAATATGCATCAGCATTTGTATTATGTAGTACTTGCTTCACGTGTTTGAACCATGGGCTATTTCCCACCCCAGGCTAACCCAAAAACTCTGAAACCCAAAATGGAGTCAGGGATGCGCGAGGATTGGCCTAAATATGTAAAGATAACAAATGGGTGCTGCAAAGTTTGCAGCTGATTTTGATCTCAGAATACGTTTAAAAAAGGAAATGTCTAGAATTCGTATAATATTACATGGCATGACACAGAAATGGAAAAGGATGCTCTGCAGTACAAGATTGTTCAGAAGACCACATTGCAAATTTACCAGCTGTGCAGCACACACCGTGAGCCAATTTCCACTGACATCCTAGGCAGATTTTCGTACGGTAAACAGGCCCTGCCTACGAACATACAGCCAATTCCCTATGACTGCTCAGGCAGATTTAGAATTTACAGGCCCCTCCCTGCCCATGTGTCACAACCCGGGAAACCCTCACGATCCTCCTCCTCACCTGTGTCTTCAAAAGTGCTGTCGTGGGTCTCTGATTCTTTCTTTCAACTAGATTTCCGTACTTTTTTGGGCTTCCTTTCCTTCTTTTGATGAAGGTAAGAGCGAGCTCCCTCAGAAACCACCTTGGCCTGAGACGTGACCCAGGACTAGGGGCACTCCGAGGAGCAAGCCCCCAAAAATTCAGGGGAAAAGCCTCCTTGGCATAAAAAACCCTGAAGTTTTTTAAGTCTGAGTCTTCTTTTCTCTTTGTAGTGCCTTGAAAAGATGGAACAGCTGAACAATCTCTTAAATCTGTTTCAATATTCCACAACAGGGAAGAGCCTTGATACAACAGGAAGTTCTTGAAGTTGATAATGACGGAAGGAAGTATGGATGGGCTAGGCAACTGCAGTGCAGATTGGCTTGGCAGAAAGGAAAAAGAAAGTCCTGACTGAACAACGACAGATGAGTTGGAACCACAAGCAGGCGGTAAGAGCAGATCAGGAGAAGCAGAAGGGACCGCGAGGACAGAGCGAAGAAAGGAGGAAGACTGTTGAATGGGACCATAAGAGAACGGTAGACGGTTGAACAGGTAAGAGCTAACAGTATGGACATAGAAAGAAGACAGGTAAGAGAGAGAGAATGTAAACACTGAAGCAATACGGAAAGTAAAGTACTAAGAGATAGATAGAAGGTAGCAGTACTGCAAGGTACACAGCAGTAGTCGTGACGGAAAGGTGTACAAAGAGAAATAAGGCAGAGCAAATAGAAAAGTAAAATGGAAATACAGAAATTAAAGCAAGCCACTGAAACCAAACTATGAGTGAATAATAAAAGAAAATAGTAGCGAAAAAACTTACCGGACACGGGAGGAAAGCTAGATAGGATACCTAAAAGGGATACAAACAGGAAGAAAAAGTAAACAAAGCGAGGAATCGGTAGTGATCGACAAGAAGGCAGGAGAGCAAGCGGACGAGAAAATTAAACTGCTGAGAACAGAGTCTTGGAGCGTCTACCAGGAAACGGATACAACGCATAGAGGATGAGACTACACCCAGGTAAATAGTGGCAGCAGCCATGTTCGAAAAAACACTAGACTGTCAAAAGAGGAACCAGACACCATGTTAGGAGTACTTCCATTTCTGCCATATTTTCCAAGGGTGCAGCATGACAGTATGCCCCCTCCTATGCGGTTCACCTCCTGGCTTACCCGGGTGTAACCGGTGAAACCGGCGGACCAACCTGGGGTCATGCACAGGAGAGCTTGCTTCCCATGTCCTCTCAGAACAGGGATAATCCTTCTAATGCACCAGGTACTGTAAGACACCGCTTCTGTATCTGGAGTCAACCAAATAGGCCACTTCATTTTCTTCTGGCTCTGATGGTTCAGGGGTGGTATGTCTTTGGAAAGTCCTCTTCTAAGGATCTTCTATGTGTGCTTTAAGAAGAGAAGAATGAAATACAGGATGTACTCTCTTAAGACTGTGTGGCAATTGTAGTCTGAAAGCTACTGGATTGATTCTAGAGAGGATCTTGAATGGACCTATATAATAGGGGGAACATTTTCCCAGACTTGTCCATCATGGTAGGAATTTAGTGGCTAGCCAAACACGCATTCCCACCTTCCATTCTGGGTTGGCTATTGTCTGTTGATCGGTGTACTTCTTATACCCCTTACGGCTGTCTTCCAAGGATTTTATGGCATTTCTGTGTGCTTGTCTTAGAGTGGTCAAAAAGTTATCTACTGCTGGAGATCGTGACATGGAGACGCCAGACCAAGGTAAGTGATGGGGATGGTAACCATAAGTACATTGGAAGGGACTCATATTGATGGCTGTATGATGTGTGTTATTATAGGTGAATTCAGCCAAAGGTATCAAATCAACCAAGTGGTCTTGTTCCCGGTTACAGAAACCACGAAGATACTGCTCAAGGGTGGCGTTCAAGCGTTCGGTCTGACCATTAGATTGCGGGTGATACCGTGAAGACAAGGCTCGTTGGACTCCTAGTTGTTCACATAGGGAGGCCCAGAACTTCAAAGTAAATTGGGTACCACAATCTGTGTCTATGGTCTGTGGGATGCCATGCAAGCGCACAATATCCTTGAGGAACACATAGGCAGTCACGGAGGCTGAAGGAGTACCTGCCAGAGCCGAAAAGTGAGCCAACTTGCTATAGGAATCAACTCTAATTAGTATGGCTGACATACCTTTGGAAAGGGGTAGGTCCACTATGAAGTCCATCGAGACGTCTTCCCAGGGTCTGGATGGTAGTTCTTTTTGTTGTAAGAGCCTGAGGGGTTTCTGTCTAGAGGTCTTATTGGTTGCGCAAGTGGGGCAGGATGCGACATAGGACTTAACATTTTGGTGTACAGAAGGCCACCAGAAACTCCTCGATAATAGTTCCAATGTACCCTTCCAACCCCTATGACCTGCTAGTCGGGGATTGTGACACCATCTTAATGCCTGTGTCTGTAGGGTCTGGGTAGGAAGAAAAAGAGCTTGATCAAAGAACAGTAATCCCTCCCTTTCGTTGAGATTATAACGTTGGAGATTTACTGTTCTGCTGTCTTTGGTACCTACTCGGACCTCTTGTACGAAAATGCTGATAGTAGAAATGAATCTCTTTCCCAAAAGCAACTGTTCATTTCCTTGGTAGGTTCCTGTATCTTCACCCCAACTATGGGACAGGGCATCAGCTACATTGTTCTGTGATCCGGGTATGTAGGTAATGGAAAAATCGAAGTGGGAAAAGTAGTATGCCCATCTGTCATGTCTCAAGTTCTTGCATTCTATCTGCTGCAGCACCTTTAAATTGCGATGGTTGGTACGCACAATAAATGGATGAGCGGCCCCCTGTAGCAAGTGTCTACACTCTTCACAGGCTTGACGAATGGCTAATAACTCCTTCTGCAGGACGGAATAGTTTCTCTCACTGGAGGTGAGTGTCCTGGAGAAATACATCACAGGGTTTTCAAGTTGATCGGGTCCGACCTGCAAAAGAATGGCTCCTAGGGCCCCTCCTGAGGCATCAGCCTTGAGTATGAATGGCAATGACTGAACCGGCTGGATAGGAATGGGTGCTGTAGTGAAAAAATTCTTGAGCTTATGGAATGTTTCCTGAGCCTCATCCTTCCATTGGAAAGGAGTGCCTTTTTCAGGAGAGTGGTAATGGGTAGCACGATCTCAGAAAAATTGTGGATAAAGCGTTGATGAAAATTAGCTAGACCTAGAAATCTTTGGATATCCTTAATGGTGGAGGGTTATGGACACCGTATGATAGCCCTGACCTTCTCGGGATCCATACAGACCCCTTCCTTGGATAGAATGAAACCCAAATAGAATACCTATGTGGCTTCAAACACGCATTTCTCAGGTTTGGTATCGAGTAGAAGGGTCTTCAGATGGTGGAGTACTTCAAATACATGTTTGCGATGTTCTTCCAAGGTGGGGGAGAATACAAGGATGTTGTCAAGATAGACTACCACAGAGATGTAAAGTAAGTCAGAAAATATCATATCCACAAATCTCTGAAAGACCGCTGGAGCATTGACCAATCCAAAGGGCATTACTTGATATTCAAACAGACCCAGTGGAGTCCGAAAGGCAGTCTTCCACTCATCACCCTTTCTTATTCTTAGTAAGTGATAGGCTCCACGGAGATCTAGCTTGGTACATTTTGTGGAATTCTGTACGGCTTCAAGGAGGTCTCTTATTAGGGGCATCAGATACCTGTCCCGTACCGTCAGTTGGTTTAAACCCCTGTAATCTATACAGGGACGTAACTCAGAGGACCCTTTTTTGGAAACAAAAAAGAGGGATGCCCTTCCTGGAGACTTGGACTCCATGATCAATCCATTCTTCATGTTTACCGCCAAATACTCCTTCAACACCTTCTTTTCAGTGACTGAAAGAGGATACATTCTTCCAAAAGGAATCTGGGATTCACTCTTGAGTTCAATACCACAGTCCTCTGGATGATGCGGAGGAAGGAGTTTTGGGACCTTGTCTTCAAACACTTCGGCAAAGGCCTGGTAGTACACTGGTACCATAGACACCGTAGACTGGGGCAAGCCCACCAGTCTGCCCAACTCAGTTTAGTTCTCTGGTATACCAATGTTATGTTCACTGCAATATGTTATATCGAACCGCAACTTGTCGTCCCTCCAGTCAATAAGAGGATTGTGCTGTCTGAGCCAGGGTATTCCAAGAATCACCGGAAAATGGGCTGCTCTAATGATGTCAAATTTTAAGTTTTCCAGGTGTTCTCCCATCAAAACCTGGATAGGTTTGGTTTCCATCACGATGGACCCAGATGACAAGGGTTTTCCATCAACACCTTCCACTGGTATGGGTCTTAATTTTTCTTGCAGCAGAATTTGATGTTCTTCGGCCCATGTCACATCTATAAAATTACCAGCAGCACCACAGTCTAACATAGCGAGGAGGTTTAAGGCAGGACTGGGGGTATTGTGAAGGTGATCGGAAAAACCACTAGTCGGTTATCGTCTTCACTTCTTGGCTGGGTGTTGTTGCAGGGACTTGAACTGATCTCCCCATTAACTTCCATCTGTCGGAACAGGGCAAGTCATTTCCCTGACGTCTTGGAGGTACCTCAGGGCAATTCCTCAGCAGATGTCTGGCGGAACCGCAGTACATACATAAATTCAATTCACGTCGCCTCTTCCGTTCTTCTTAAGTTAATGGCCCTCTCATAGCTCCTATCTGCATAGGTTCGTCCATCGGTTCCTTCTCCTTCGGAACTGGATGTACGTTTAATTGACTAGGGAAACTCCAACCTCTCTTCTTCTTATAACATCTCTCAGACATTCTGTATTCAATTTGCAAGGCCAATGTAGCAAGTTCTTGGAAGGTGTTTGGTCTTGCTACTCGAGCTAGCTCATCCTTTATATCCTCGTGGAGCCCTCTGCAAAAAATCGTTAGTTGAGCAGAGTCCGGCCATCCTGCTTCTGAAGAAAGGCATTGAAATTGAGAGATATAAGCCTGCACATCTTGAGCACCTTAACGTACGTCCAACATGGCTTCATAGCTAGAATATTGTACATCTGGGTGTTCAAACCGTGTCTTGAAATTCTGTACAAATAGATCAAAGTTGTTTACAGAAGGATCAGAATTAGTAACAAGAGGCGTTGCCCAAGCCAAGGCACTTCCACTCAGGTTGGAAATCAGAAATCCTACCTTGGCGCGACCCGTCTCATAAGTCGTAGGTCGAAAGGCAAAATATATTGAGCAGGCATCCAAAAATAATTTCAACTGCTTTGGATTGCCGCCGAACTTCAAAAATGAAAAAGGCGTGGATGGTAGGTCGCCCTCTTCCTTCATCTAGGACTGCTACCTGCTGACGCAGAGCTACATTCTCTGTTCGTAGATTTTGTACCTCTACAGTTCATCCCTGTATTGCATTGCAGAGTTCTTGGTACTGTTCCAGGGAGGCCATCGGTTCTGTTTGGCGTTGTATACTGTCACAACCCGGGAAACCCTCCCGATCCTCCTCACCTGTGTCTTCAAAAGTGCTGTCGTGGGTCTCTGATTCGTTCTTTCGACAAGATTTCCGTAATTCTTTGGATTTCCTTTCCTTCTTTTGATGAAGATAAGGGCGAGCTCCCTCGTTGGCCACCTTGGCCTGAGACGTGACCAGGACTAGGGGAACCCTGAGGAGCAAGCCCCCAAAAATTCAGGGAAAAAGCCTCCTTGGCGTAAAAAACCCTGAAGTTTTTTAAGTCTGAGTCTTCTTTTCTCTTTGTAGTGCCTTGAAAAGATGGAACAGCTGAAAAGTCTATTAATTCTGCTTCAATATTCCACAACAGGGAAGAGCCTTAATACAACAGGAAGTTCTTGAAGTTGATAATGACGGAAGGAAGTATGGATGGGTTAGACAACTGCAGTGCAGATTGGCTTGTCGGAAAGGAAAAAGAAAGTCCTGACTGAACAATGACAGACGAGCTGGAACCACAAGCAGGTGGTAAGAGCAGAGTGGGAGAAGCAGAAGGGTCCGCGAGGACAGAGCGAAGAAAGGAAGAAGACCGTTGAATGGGACTGTAAGAGAACGGTAGACAGTTCAACAGGTAAGAGCCAACAGTACAGAAATAGAAAGAAGACAGGTGAGAGAGAATGTAAACACTGAAGTAATATGGAAAGTAAAGTACTATAGAAGGTAGCAGTACTGCAAGGTACACGGCGGTAGTTGTGACGGAAAGGCGTACAAATGGAAATAAGGCAGAGCAAATAGAAAAGTAAAATGGAAATACAGAAATTAAAGCAAGCCACCGAAACCAAACTATGAGTGAATAATAAAAGGAAATGGTAGTAAAAAAAGTTACCTGACACCGGAGGAAAGATAGACAGTGAAACAAAGGATACCTAAAAGGGATACAAACACGAAGAAAAAGTAAACAAAGCGAGGAATCAGTAGTGACTGACAAGAAGGCAGGAGAGCAAGCAGACAAGAAAATGAAACTGCGGAGGACAGAGTCTCAGAGTGTCTACCAGGAAACGGATACAACGCACTGAGGATGAGACTCCACCCAGGGAAATAGTGGCAGAGGCCATGTTGGAAAAAACACTAGACCGTCAAAAGAGGAACCAGACACCATGTTATGAGTACTTCCATTTCTGCCATATTTTCCAAGGGCGCAGAATGACACCATGTTGATGTTATTACCAAAAACAGAGAGGGCATTACCCCCAGGAAGTAGAGAAAACTAATCTGCCTCTTCTAAAAGCTTACAAAAGTGTTATGTACATCCACACTTTGTTCTTTTAACTCTTTCTATCGCATGACAGGGCGATTCCGGTTATGATAGATGTATAGCCCTGCCCTGCCCCCAATCCCTGTGCCTTTGGGCTTTACCAGGCATTATGGGCGTTTTTTTTTTTTTTTAAATTCAAGATTTATTGATTTTGTACAAGTTCAACAGTCACTTACATCCAAAATCTTATACAAGGCAAGTACCATCTTCACATATCATGTGGAGTAGTTCCTGGGCGTTTTAAGCTTGTTAAATGACCATATTGTGCTCAGGGACCTGAATCTGTCATGAGAAGGTGAGCTCCCTCTCAGCCCAGGGCAGAAGTCTAACCACAGGGATTCTGAGAGATAGTTCTGCCCCAGAGGTGGGTGTGGGAGATGAAAGTGCCCCAACCTTTGTCCCTTCTACCACCTTTTTTTGCCCCTGACCTATCGTGTACAATGCTGGCCAGTCATTTTCTATTCACCTCACAGAGCTACATCTCCTAGAGGGACTAGTGGTGGAGGAGGGAGTGACCCGCCCAATCAAGAGAGAGACAGAGAAGAACTGCAAGACCTCAGGGCGATCGATTCTTCATGGCCGCAGGTGTACAATTATTACCCAATGATAAAAGTGGCTGTCCAGTCAAGGTTGTATAGAGATATCTACTTTATTATTACTACAACAGACAGTTCTAGCACACTACATTTACAACCCCCACTGTATAGGAACACAGAGCACAGACAGTTTCACAAAGGAAAGAGATGCAATCTGGAACAGTGACTGGAGGGTATCTGGTAAAGTAATCAGTCGTATAGTTCAAGATTTTTTGGTTTCAGCACCAAGGAGAAAAGGATCGTAACTTTCTCTAGGGGCCTTCAGAGAAGGACCAGAGGGGAAGAACCACAATGTACCTGATGCTAAAGAAGTTCTTGGTGCTCGACAGCGTAGAGCCAGTTCCAGGGCAGCCGGTGAGACAGAGTTAGTTGTGGGAGACAGCTGCGGGTACCAGGCGGCAGGCAGTACGGCAAGCAAGGCTGGATGGACATCTGCAGGCTGTCTGGCATGGTGGCTCAGGGCCAAGAATTATTGTCTCTGTGCTGGTTGGTGGATCTGGAATGCTGGTCGGAGCGTCTCAGACAGCTCTGGTGACTGCGGCATGACAACAGTGAGTGGTGCATCCAGATGCCATTTGAATACTTGACTGACTCGAAATTGGCCTTAAAAAGATGGATGATGCTTCTGTGGCACTCCTCTTAGCTTCTTCACAGGGCTTGTGTCCATGCAAGGCTGAGGGCCTGAAGCTCAGGAGGGTGTTAGCATGCAACAGCATTGTCCTTTGTGCAGAGACTCTCTAGCACTTCCCACATAGGAAGCTTGCTGTCAAAAACTAGCGGGGCATGCTGTGTACTGGCTGGGTACCAGTTCTGGGGATACTGGACATGTCTTCTGAGTCTGGTATCTCCCTATGTTCCCTGGGAATTGTTTATGGGAAGGGTCTTGCTTCCCTCTTGGAACTCCTGCCTTCCTTCACTGGCGGGAGATGTAAGGTAGACAGTACCTTCAGGTCGGGTCCAAATGAGTCCTTCTTCTTACTCCTTGAAAAGTCTTCAGATGAACTGATCAGTGAAGAGTTCAACCCTTTTAAAAGTAAAATGGGCGCCAGCAATTGGTGTAGGCTAAGCCCACCTTAATGAACCAATTCTGGGTCCCCAACAGCAACCTACAGTGATGCTTCAGGTCAGAACCAGGGCGCTTGGCAACAGACAGGGGAAGGATGACAACATATACTTTTAAGTCCCACCCATCTTCCTTTCTGCTGTACATCAAACTTTCTCTGTAATTAACTGAGCCCTATGCAGTGCTTGATCACAACATGGGCCTCCTTTGAAGCAGGGATTGCAGGCGACTTTCATGTCCTACAGTTCACAAACTACACAGGGAAATTAATTAGAGCCTGCAGACCTTTTCTATCTACTAATAGCTGCCTCACGCTGGCTAGGGCTCTCATACAATCTAAGTTAGACTATTGCACCAGCCTCTACCTAGGTGCCAACCAATCTATAATTAATAAACTTCAGGTTCTCCAAAACAATGCATTACGAGCAGCTCTAAACATTCTTAGGCGGGAGCATATATCCGCTACCAGACTATCATACAAATGGCTTTCCATTCAACAAAAAATGTATTTAAAAACTCTTTGCCTCACTTACAAAGCCCTTAACCACCTAGCCCCCCACCTTACCAACAAATTCACCATGAAACCGGCCATCAGAACCACTAGATCTTCCAACACTTTATGCCTCACTGTGCCTAGATTTACTTCTAAAAGAGCCGGCGGCTCTAGTTTCACGGTCCTCTCCTCCCAACTTTGGAACGCCCTGCCGGTGAACATTAAATCAACCAAATCCTTCCAGTTATTCAGGAAACATGTCATTGGGTGGTTACTGACTAAAAATTAATTTTAAGTTAGGCATAGCCTACTACAAACTGTATATATTGTACATGCCACACTTATGCCTTAAATGTATATACTGTACATAACCTTACTAATGTAACACTGCAAATTTTTATATGTATTGTGCCTTGTAACTTGTCCTAAGCGCCCATCTACTCCCGGGTCTGGAGCGCTATACAAATAAAATAAACAAACAAACAAACTTCCCTGCTCTGAAAGTAGCGGTTCCAGACAGGACATTCACTACCCTTTCATACCAAGGTGGGGTGTTAGTACCAAGTTGACATATTGCATTACATAGAGGTGTCTAGCGTTTGGTCCCCATTGTCATTCCCTGCACCCAGGCCTTCCCTGAGGCCTGCTAATTAACATTGCTCAGTATTCACTGCCGCCAGCAAGTTTTCACAATGGAGATACAAATCCATGGGGCCTTGAAATTATAATCAGTCTGCCCATGGCCAAAGGCTTTTGATGTACCCACGGCTGTCAGGTGTAAGCTACACATGACAGGGGAGGGTGGCACTGGTAAACTGTGTCCTCCCAGAGTACATGAATATGTTTCTGCTGTGCGGTGAGTGTGGAAAATGTGCCCTTGAATGGTCCCATCATTCATTATTTTTAAAACAAACAATAAAGCCCCAGCGAGCGCACATTTCGGATGCAGATGGACAAATTCCTCTCACTATGCTCATATTTTCATCAAAAAGAAAAAGAGAGGTAGATATAAATAAACAAACAATCACTAATAGCAGTTTCTCAATTATTTTGCAGTTCTGATTTGCTGATAGTCCTAGCTGTAAAGACCAATTCATTATCCTGCGCCCAAGGGGGTGCGCTGATTTGGCGAGAGTTCTCATGTCTTGGGCCATACTCAACTTAAGGGTCTGTGACTTTCTCCATGTTCTCTTGCTGCTAGTGGGTGGGGCTGTTGCTGGTGTCCTGTCGGACATTACTGATGTGCACCCATGCACAACATCTGTCTACCTTGACTGTGGTGGGTGCTGGAAATCACTTTGTTGGGTTCACTCCACTTCTTTTTTAATGTCCTCAATTTTCAATCCAGGGTAGAGCAGTGACTTTGGTATTGATGCTTGGTCGCTGAGTTTGGTGTGGTCTGTTGTTGCACTTACATTGGGACCAGATGATATATAATTCTTGTACATATCGTTAAATCCCTCAGGTACCCCAAACTCCTCCCCCAACACTCTGCACCCTTATATGCATCTGTGATTTTTCAGGTGTGTGCATCTGCTGCCCTGTAACCACCATATGTAGTGTCAGGTGGTGGTCTTTGCCTGGCTGGTTGAACAAACTGAACAATACCAGAGGCAAACAGTGAAGTTCAGCTCTTCTTGAGAGTGTGGCAGATTGTGTCCAATTTGCGTTTCAATAAACCATTTAATTTCTCCACAATCCTGTTGGCTTGAGGGAGGTACGATGAGCAGATCTTATGTTTTTTGACCAGTAACTTAGTGATTTCCCTAAACAACTTGTTTGCAAAATGAGGCCCATTGTCGGACCTTAGTACATTGCAGATGTCCCACCTTGGGAAAACCTCTCTGACCAGAAATTTTGATGAAGATTTTGCATCTGCATGGACAAAGGGACCAGACTCAAGCCATCGAGAGAATTGAAAAAGACAACAACAATCATATAAGGGAAAGTACTGCACCTATTAACCATATCAATTAAATCTACATGAAGCTCCATAACGGGCCTCGTAGGTCAAGGCAAAATTGCTTTCAAGTTCTTCAATGTGTGTCCTGTGTTTAACAAATGACCACATATGTACCTACCTGTTCTGATAAGTTGGGGACATACCAGTCCTCGCTGATATCAGGGCTATATATAGTAATTTCAAAGGCATAACTACTTTACCTGTAATGCTTTGTCACCATATCAGGTCTGTGGGTGACTGTGCACAACCTCTTTACACCCATAGATGCTTTTCCTGCTGTGGGGCTTCTCCTTGTAATTCTATAATGTGTTCCATTGTAAGTGAGATATAAGCAATTTCTGTTTCCTCCTGCTTCACTGATATGATAGAGGCTCTATCTTTCTCCTCGAATAGCAGGTAAACTGCCTCTTTTGGGGATGTGTCTGCAGCCACCTTGCCCCATGAGGGTGGGTCCATTCCTTTGGTTGGGCAGTGCACTTCACAATAGCCTCTTTGGTTGGGACACTTTAATGCACCTGTCAAACTGGATATGAGGCTGCATGTTGTACTGGGGCTCCACCTGACTTCCTGAATCCTATCATGCATCATCTGGACAACCCAGAATGCTCTGTGGAGGTGACATACACTGAGTCAAAATAAATGGTTAGATGGTAACTTCATCGTACTCTGACATCTCAAAAGTCCTCAATGAGTACCACGAGTTTGCTGCCTGTGCTGAATAACAAGATGGTAATCTTTTCTGTATCATTATTTGATATTCCTCCTCTTGTTCCTTTTCATATCTCGCTACTGCTGACCCTGTGTGCCCATGCCCATTCCTCTGATCGATTGTCGATGACCCATCAAGGAATAAAACCTCTGCTATGTCAGAGCATCATCACTTACTTTGGTACCTTCCTCTCGTGTGACCTCATAGACTGCACAATTGTGTACTTTATCTGGTAGCTGCACAGTCTTTGCCACCAATGTCACTGAATTAAAAACATTACACTGACAATGTGGATAGAAGGAGTGGATATGATCACCTCATATCCTGAGGCTCTCTGTGTGGTGAGGGTTGATTTGGGCTTTTCCAGGATTGCAAAAATGTAATGCTCCACATATAGAGTGATTGAACATCCCATCATTATTGTGGACAATGTCTGGACTGCAAATGCAGCGGTTGCCATAGCCTGTTCACTCAAGGAAATAGAAAATGGCTTTGCATTACTGGATCTAGGAGCCCATTGCAAAATGCCAGGGGTTTATGCCCCATGGTTGTGCGTTGAGTGAGTACTGCTGTCACTTTCTGGCCATCTGAATGTGAGAACAAATAGAATGGTTTGTTGTAATTTGGTGTTGCCAATACAGGGGCATTGGTAATTGCTAGTTTGAAGTCAATAAAGCCGTCAGTCATTAAATCTTTCCACTCATGGGGTCCTTTGGTTTTTTGTGCCTCTTTGAGTGCCTGGAGTAGGGGCTTGATGTAGGTTGTGTGATCACAGATCCATGATCTTAAATAATTACACAACCCCAGAACCTGCTGCATCTCTTTCATTGTAGTTGGCTGGGGTTCATTGTGGACTGCTGCTGCTCTATCTAGAGTAACTCTCCTCCCTTCAGAAGATATTATTTGTCCCAGGTACACTACCTTCTTCTGTCAGTACTATAGTTTTTCCTCATCAACCTTATACCCCTTATCGGCCAGTAATTTCAAAAGCTGTATTGAGTTCTTTCTGCACTATTGTTCTCTCGTACTACACCAAGGCGTCATCTACATAATGGATTACTGTGCTTTGTATCTGCATGTTGCCTACATCAATTTGGAACACTCTGTTGAATATCCTTGGGACTTGCAATACTCCTGAGTCAAGAGAGTGAGATAGAATCTCTGGCCACGATAGGTGAATGCAGCGAGATACTGGGAGACTGGGTACAGTGAGATTGTGAAAATGCATTCTTGAGATCAATCACAGTGAAGTGGGTCACGTCCGTGGGTATGTTACACGGGATGGTGGCTGGATTGGGTACTACTGGGAAATCTGCCTCAAAAATGTTATTTAAAGGGCAGAGATCTTGTATCATCCTCCAAGAGGATCCTTTTGCTTTTTCGCAGGGTAAATAGCCATGGGGATGTGGATGGTACTGTAATGCCTTGTTCAAATAATGCAGCAATGGTGTCATATATTCCTTTGTTAGCCTTCCTGGACAGTGCGCATTGCTTCACTCAAGGCAGTACTGCACCTGGTATGAGCCTGATCATACTGCTCTTATGTTCTTTTGTAGGCCTATATCATGGGGGTTGCTAGTCCACAAGCAGCTGGGCACTTATGCTGTGTCTTCATACAAAAGTAATGGTGGTGACTTCGCAACTAATACATTGTGCAGCACTTCTCTGAATTGTATCACTGGGTGACGGAGTATGCACTTAGTGGTACTGTGGGATCTATGCAAAGGACAATGTGCCACTCCACCCACCTCTCATCCATTCCTGCTAACATAACTGCATCTTTTCTGGTAATCACTGCTTCTATCTGTAAAATGAAATTAGTAAGTAGTGTATGAACAGGAATTCTGGAGATAGAAGGAATATCATGTTATGGAGTCTGGGTAGCCATCCTATCAAGATAGTTAATCCATACAGAAACAGCTGCTCATGTATGGGCACTGCTCGCACAGTGCTTGTGCTATAGTATGCTTGGAGAACTGCAGCTACTCATGTACAATGCATGTCTGATGTTGAGCACACAATCCCTTTGTCTGAGAATGAGATGGTCATGGTTAACTTGCTTAACAGATGTCTACCCAAAAGATTGACTGGCCTTGCTTTGCAATAAAGTAAGGATGAGAATGTTTTGTAGGCTCCTACAGTGATAGGTAACTCTTCAGTGAATGGAACTGTGATGACAGCCCCAGTGAATCCCTGTGTGTCCATACCTTTGTTGGTCAATGGAAACCTCCCTTCACTGATACAGGATTGGGTGGCCCCCACACCCACCATAAAGGTGAACATTCTGTATCCCATCTTCACTCCCACCTGGGGTCTTTCTTCTGGGTTGGGGTGACAGACAGGACTGGACACATCAGAGCTCACAGTGGGCTGTCCTATTGTGGATACATGTTCATCCCTGGCAGAAGGAAATGGTTAGCCCGAGGACACTTACTCCTGCATAGTGGGTTACTGTACCAGGTGGCAATGCATTTTATTCCCATAGGGAGAGGGGCATTAGTTTGAGCAGGTGCCTCCTGCATGGGGGCCTGTGTAGAGTTTGCTGTTTGGTATTGCTGCTTCTGTATGTGCACCAGGGACTGTGATTGAACAGGATTACGGTCATATGTAGGAGTGATTCCTTGTACTGGGCGTGGGGGAAAGGGGCTCCTGGACTTGGCATCTTTATCTTGTACTGTGGCTGATACGTGTGATATTGATCAGGAGGTGCACCGGGGTGATCTGCATGGGAGGCCTTTTCTAAGAATCTCTTGAAAAATGCCCCATCCTTTTACACATCCAGCAGGGTCCTCGAACCCTGTGCAATAACACTCTAAACCTCCATCATCCCTTCTTCCATCTCCTTGCCCTCTCTCCATCCCTGCTGTTGTTCCTGTGCCTGTTGCCTTTCTGCTGTATTATTAAGTACTGCTCCTTCCATCCTTACTTTTGCTATTTTTTTCTGTATGAGTTTTGCTTCCGCTCTCTGTGCTTGCACCTCTGTCTCTTTTTCCTTCTCACTTCTTCTTTTACAGATATGCGCTATGATGACTCCTACAGAGTCCTCTCAGAATCCAAGCTTAAAGTCTCCTGCCTGGTGGCCAGGGGAAGGCAGCCACTACCTGATCCTAACCCTAGGGGTGGTATTAGATGGGTGGATCACCTGGGAGGTGAAGGCCACCAAGTGAATAGGATGACTCTGTTAGGAGACACAAAGTATTCATCTTCTTATAAGGGTTGGGTTTCTATAATACCAGAATACCTAATGATTTGTTGTCATAGTAAGGTTCCCCTTCCCAAAATTACCCAAATTGTCATTTGTGAAAACAATTTATGGGAATGATTTATGTAAGGATCAGAGAATCAATACCACTACTTGTGATAGTTATAATTCCACCTTAGGTATGAATTGATTGTAAAACCAAGACCCAACTATTAATTGCTTTGAAAACCTCCCCTTTAGGTAAATCCTATAAATCATTAAAAACAGAGTGATTTAGATAAGGTTATGAGGACTAATGCTCTTAATACTGAGACGAGGAAGAGGGGCTCAGAGTTGCAGAACTGTAGTGTGCAGTCTAGTGGTTATAATGACCCACACCTGAGTGGGACTTTTAAATATTTAAAGCCCCTTCAAGAGAAGGCCATTTGAAAGAAGCAGTGGGCAAAGCAGATGCAGAAGGAAGATGACGCCGGACCCACTGCTGTGTTGTGAGCTCGATGCAGTGCTCAGAGAGTCTGGGATTCGGAAATCCTGAACGCAGAAATCACATAGCGGAAAGCATTCCGGAGACTAGCTGTCCCGTAGGAGAGAGAAGCTCTCCAGCTTCTGCATACTAGCAAAGAAGGCTCCCTTCCCAGGAGGCACGAGCAGCAGGAGTAATACTGGAGCTGTCAGAAGCCCAAACAGTCCCAACAAAAGAAGAAGTTAAAGCTGCAGCGGGTCCAATGGAAGTGAAAGGAAAGACCAGTGAGTTAGCCATCGCTAGGTAACCCTGGGCTCTCCGCAATAGACCACTGCATGAAAGCAACACTTTTGAATGCCAAACTGTTGAACTAAAGCAATTTAGGTATACATCTCATGTTGAGAGAGACCAAGTGGTACAATATTGTAACCACCATTGCCAAAGCAAAGGGAAGACAATATGCAAAAACAATTAATGTAATATACAAGAAGGGAGATTACCTGAAAGGGAAGAAAAAAATAGCATTGCCTAAGCCAAAGAAAGGCAATTATAAATAAAAGGGGAGCTTTCCTAATGAGGGATATCTGGAAAAAAAACAATACCAGCAGCTAATTGGAGGTGTAGAAGGAACCTAAATGTGGCAGGAGAGAAGCCCTTCTTGTAGAAATCATCAAGGGCAAGAGGAATATAACCTGCATTGAATGTGGCAACAAGTCAGTGGGAAAAACAGTGTCAATGCATACTGTACCCAAGTGGAATAAGCTGTGAATCCAGGTTTTGTTGTTGAAAGTCAAAGACTTTTCTAAGAAGCAGTTTTTTTTTAAAGAACTTTCCACATTAAGGATCTAAATGCAGAAAGGTTAAAGTAGGCCTCACCACAGAGTACTTGTAGTAGTGGTAGGAGTTTCATCCTGGCAGGTGAGTATACCAGGAAAGGTACTATTAGTGGTTAGTCCTGGCAGGTTAGTGGACCAAGAGGAAAATAATTGAACTACTGTAGTGTGGTAAAAAGTGGTTGTGGAAGGAAAGTGGCAAGCCCACTAATGTGTTACAATCATCTACAATCATCTCAGAACTTAGCTATTGACATTTTTTTTGTCTTTATTTGAATTTTGGATAGAAATATCATGAATTAATCCTGGGGAAGAGGATCTGACCCAGGTTACAAGTACACATGTTTATGAAGTTTATGGTATTTGTTTTGTTTAAAGGGCCACATCATATCTGTATGATGTATGTTGTATGTATAAGTGCAAGGGACAGATACCTTTTGATGTTAGAGTATTTTCCTTTAGTCTTAGTTTGTCAGGTAGGGAAATCCTTGTTAGGTTAGGGAAAGCGAGGTGTTTATCTAACCCTTATTATTTAATAAAATAGCTACTTGTGAGAAATCTACTTGTCCTACTCGCATATCTGACTCCTCACAATGCTTGTATCTCAGCCTACCCCTTTGCCTCTATGCCCACTACTTTATCCAAATCTGTTTGTACTTTTGTGGGGAGCCCCCTGTGCAATACATGGTAAAATACAGCTATGCATTCATCCCATGAATCCCCTTCCTCCTCGCGCCACATCTTCTGAATTGAATGAATGCGAAGTGCTGGGTCCTTGTCTGGTTTCATCTTTTGTGCCAGAATCGATCCTATATCTAGTTGTCTGGGTAGGCGCCATCCACACAAAGGTTTGAGAGGTATTGAAAGAGCATCACTTTCTAGTTGTACCCCTGGGTATCCTACCTTTTCCCAAATCGTATTGGTCTGCTCTCCTAATACAGCTCTCCTAATACTGAAGCAAGCAAGCTATTCATATCTTCCACTATTCTTCTCCAGGGCCTATATCCATTTACCTGCTCCCTCTGTAAGTGAGGGCAATGCCTTCATTATGTTGTTCATATGCATATGGGGCCAGAGCACATCATGTGCCCTCCCTATTCCCTTCTGTAACAGGGGAAACTGCCTCCCTGTCTTTAAGTGCAGCTCTTGTGTTTTGGTGATCCCCTGATAAATTTGGTTTCGGGTCACTTGTGGGCTCATTCCAGGGATTTGTGTACCCTGCTGCAAGTTTTAGTGGGTATGTTCTGGGTATGGGTGGAGTAGTCGATGGTGCAGGCATCTGTGCCTTTGCCCAGTTGGGGCTCTCCTCTGAGAGGGTTGTGCTGTGGCCTGCACAGGTGTGTGCCTTAACCCCTTCCTTTCTATTATCATTGTGTGCTTCATCAACCTCCACATGTATTTTCCACAACTCTAGTATGCTTTCTCTATTCTTTTACTGCTTGCCTTTATACTTTAACAACAAATGCGTGTACATGTGTTCATTTATTTGCTTATTGTACGTGTCCTCCACAGGCCACGCCTTCTGTCCGCAGTACCCATTCATTGTGGTACTTCACAGCCTTCTCTCTGCACTGCAGGTGAATGTTGCACATGTGCTCAATTGGTGTGCTCATTTCTACTGACACTAACAATAGCACAATAATCAAAACAAAATTCTCACAAAAAAGATTACCACTAAAAGCAACCTCCAGTTCAGTGTCAGCCCTTCCATCGCCCCTGCTCTGATACTACAATAAACCTCAGTGCGTCTTCGCACACTAACCCCTACCACAATTCCTTTCCCCACAAACTGGGCTACCCTCACCCCACTTCAAACATTTTTATTTATAATGTATACAACAAAACCAAAAGAGCACTTATTTACACAATGGTTTACTTTTTCTCCTCTCGACCCCATCATCCCCTGGGACAGAGGTATTTCAGTCCTCTCCACTACAGGACTTCACAATCTTTCATCAACTTAGAAGGGATTTCCACTTCACTCTGCCTCTATATTACTCCTATTGTGGTGTCACTACTCCCATCTGCGGGAGCCCTTCTTTCTTTACGCTATACAAAAAGAAAAAATACACACCACATTCGCTTCACCACACTCATATTCCAGCAATCATACCCCCATTTGTTGTTCCCTCAAAGGTGCACTCATGTTCTGGGTATTCTTCCCCTGTCCTCCGATCCAGTGTCACCCTCAAAGGCCAGCATAACTGTGTGCATCGCCCAATTTCAGTGATCAGGCAGGCCTTCGGTTAGCCCAGGTGCCTGCTTTCCTCATCGTTGTGTGCACAGGTACTGGTCTCTACAGGTAGGTGTCGCAGCAAGGCTATGCGACAGGGGACCTCCCCACTCCTCAGGGGAGCTTGAATCATGTTGCAGGATCATGACAATGCAAGGTAGGCCGAAAACCCAAAACAAGCAAAATCAACCCAAGTATCAAAAATGAGTGCACAAATTGCAGGAAAAAAGATTTTGATTTCATGCAATCTCTGCCGGGGGAAAAAAAACATGCTTTATTCAATGCATCATCATTAAATGGCAGTATATATAGGAGAGAGTTAAGAGGAAAGAGTTGACATTGTTTCAAGACACATGACAAAACATTGCAGTCATTTTGGTTGATGCTAATAATCCCCTACAGAACACCATAGATTTGTTAGCTCATTTGGCTCAAACCTTCCCTCGTGACCAGACCAGTATCATCCCTCTAACAGTGACCTAATGTCCTGGTCAAAGGGAGTTGTTCATCCCCATTGGCCTGGTCAACCCATCCTCCAGTGTCTCATGGTGTACTTCACCCCTCAGATTTAACCAATCCCCATGTGAGGTGTAGACAACGTGGCAACAAAACAAATACCACATCCTATATCCATGCAACCAGAATGCTTGGTACTCCCTGATGGTTCTCAGCCATGTAGCTCTACAACTGACTGCTTATATTGCAACTTCTGTTTGGAAACATGGTGCAGTTCGAGAGCTCTTCTTACAAAGGGGGCAAGCAACCTTATAAAAAATAATCCTTGGACACTACTCAGATGAGAATATTTTCCAGAATGTATGAGCTGTTTCCCTTATTTTCTGCAGTACCAATTGAATGACCATCCCTTCAGTGGGGGCAGTAAATTCACACCCTATAAAGCTTCCCTTCGAGGCACTTCAACATTACCAAATTCTCATCAACCAGTGCCTTTCGCCTTCTGGAAGGCTGGCTACCACTACTGAAATAGAAACCTAGAAGTTTAGTCAAATAGGAACTTTTGCACGGCACTTAAATTTGGCTTTAGTCATAATACCAACACTCAATCAAAGATTATTACTGATTTCAGAAATACAGATGAACTTGAATGAATGTACCAACCATAAGTCATTGTTGAACAAGCCCTGATGAAGGATGTTATATCCGAAACATGGCGGCTAAATGTTGAATGCCTGGACTCTTATTAAGACCACGTATGGTCGCATCATTTTATCTAGGGAAAGGAATATGGTTGTCTCAGAAAACAAACTTTTTTTTTTTAGTACAATATCATAGAAACTTGCCACTTTGAAGTCAATCTGACTGTAATTTTTTTGATGGTGAATTGGAACCATCGACACTGAATTACAATTTTGTTTGAATGTAAGTAAATATAATTTTATGACACTTGGAGAGCTGTTGTACTGTTATTTTCATCGGTGCAATGGAGAACATCTCCTGCAAGGAAAGCAATTGAGTAATGAATAAGTACTTTATGTATACACATGTTACCAAATAAAATTAGGAGGTCAGTAGACCCCATTAGAGTGCATAGGGGTTGCCTGTTGGCAACAGCAGGTTATATGGGTTTTGTCTATGGGTTTTAAACATTACTTGTTATATCAGCCATTGTTTGACGCCTACAACCTCAACCAATCACTGCACGGCATTTCACACCACCTCAAAGGACACTGGCCCTGTCTGTGCATTAGCAAAAACAAACAAGAAAGAAGCCTAATTCACTGCAGAAAGCTCTGAGTGCTTTCTGTGACCTAGTCATCTGCAATCTCCAACATGACCTATTCAATGTTTGCAAGAACCTATGCTTGCTGTTAACACACATCTCTATAGGTTTCCTTTTACATTCTTTAAGCAATCTACATCTAATTGTCACACTACATAAAAGCCTTTCAATGACCGGAGACGCCTCTTGCCCTTCTCTTTAACTGCAAAATCTACATTAGTTCTAATCATCTGCTACTTTGCTGCAAAACCATCTCAGGATCGCACCTGGCCTGCCCTCTATGTATGGTGCATACGGTATGTCACCGCCCTATATTTCTTCCTAGAATTGTTATAAAAAAATATTCACGTGCATATGACACAGCTAATATGTAGCAGAGCAGCCGCACACAAAGGCAGAATTGCTGACCCTAAAATGGCCAACTCTCCTTAATATAGGAACTTCCTTAACCGATACATTCTCTCACATTTGGGGTGTTGGACTTGCATCCCAACTAACTCTTAAACTATCTTTGGGAGTTGGTGTGTTCTTGAGGCCTTTAACTGGAGCTTATTTTGTTACGTTTAGACAGTTTAGAAAATGTGAAATTCAGGCTATAACTACAGAAAACTGCATTCTATGCTACTTTGATATTCTCACAATTTCTGTCTCATGCCAATGAGCAAGCTTTGAATGGAAGCTCTAACCACATGTAAAGTCAGCAATCTAAGCTTCCATTTGAGATGTACATGGCAACTGGCCAAGTAAGGCTGCCCTCCTTTTACCCTGTATTAGATCTAATAGTATTAGTGCCCTTAACATTAAGCACTATTGTACTACCTTATGGCCTAATCCACATTAGAGGCACCCGATTTGGGCTAGAAGCCACTAGCATATTCAGCAATCACCTACCACACAATAGAGCAGTCTGTTTTTTCTGCAGGTTATCCAAGATTTCACCATCACATCTTTATGACAACCCTTCTTTTTACTTCTAGAAGTTTCCCCACACTTATACCTGATTTAACACTTCATCTAATCACAACAGCCATCTATTCCCCATCCTCCTTACCCATATGGGCACTCCCGTCAATCCTCTGGGACCTGCCTAGAACATGTATGGCTTTCTAATTCCCTTTTATAGCCCTCTTCTTCCTCACCCATTTCAGAATCTCCTTCCCCCTTATGGCACCTCCCCTAGAACAATTCAGGCTTTCCAATTCTCCGCTACTGCTCTTTCCTTCTTCACCCCTTTCAGAACCTCCCTTAGGCCAAGTCAGATTCTCTAGTTATCTAAAGTCCCTTTCTTCTTCTTCAACACTCTGAGTAGCTTCTCCCCTCCATCCTCTGGACGTCTTCTTGTGTCCCCTTTTGACAGTCTCTTCCCCACTCTCTTGATCTTTTCCTCACAAGCCTTCTTGGTTTTGCTCCTTCCAACCCACCGGGTTTCTTGAACCCCACTTTCAGGGCCTGTCTTTACCCAACATCACTTATTGACAATGCATATCAAATTAATTCTGATGAAAAGTAGAAGGGGTGGTGTGTACATTGTTGGTAACAACAAATTACGAATGATCAGGGGACCTCTTATGAATTATTTAATGTATGCAAAAATGTACTAATTAAAAAACATTTTATATTGTAGTGTTCTTGTTAATAAAACAACCTAATATGCAAGGCTATCAGAATTGTGCCTACTATTAAACTTGAAATTAACAGCTATCAATACAAAACTTACTCCAACTTGTGCTAGCACAAGAAATGCATATGAAGAGACCCAATCCATTGGAATCTGAGGCACACACAGTGAAACTCTAGGAAGAAGGAGAGAAAAGAGAAAGAGTTTCACTAGAAAATGGGAATAAGATTATAGTTTATTATCATGTATACAAATGAATTGTGTGTTTGAGGTGTGCTTATTTATCCATGTATGTGCACCATGAGCTGAGGCCAAAACAATAAGGAAAGTACCTTCCACACATAGGTCAAGGTTAACTTCTAAATATAAAGCATCTCTTAAAATTTTAAATTCTTACTGTCATAAAAAAAATCACCAGGCCTAGATTTGTCAGTGAACAAAACCAAGTGGACTACATAAATGATGTCATAAGTGATGTCATCAATTACATTTGTCATGTCATCTTTGATGATTACACGGCCACGCTAGTGGCCGTGTAGTTATGGTTAAGTTGCTAATCCCATATGAAGAGCACTTTTTGGGCGGCTTATAACTTCGCTCTCCCTGGACGAATCCTCACCATGCTTTGCAAAAAAACGTATATGACCCACTCTGATTTTTGCAAAGTTTGGTGAGGTTTGGTCCAGGGGGGGCAGAGTTATAGGGGGGTCCCAAAATTAATTTTTTTCCCATAGACTGAAAGGGGAAAAAAACTTTGCTCACGCCTACAGCCCAAACCGCTGGATGGATTTTCACCAAATTTGCGGCAGGAGCAGCGGCCTGGGCCCAAAAGCGTGCTTTTGAAAATTTGGTGAAAATCTGTCCAGTAGTTTTTTTAAAAAGGACCAAAAAGTAGGTCACAAAAAATTAGTGATATCTATGTCTGGTCCGCGGACACACTTCCCTGTTCGGTCCGCGGACAGTCTCCAGATTGGCTAATCGGCTTGCGCCATGTCCGCGGACATGCGACGTGTTCGCTGATTGGATGGTGAGGAGCGTGAAGTGCGACAGATATTTGCAAACACCCACCATCTTGGATTTGCAGACATCACGGTACAAACATATGAAAAAACACAGCATTCCACTTGTCAAACATATCAAATATTCTCTCGGGAGGTGAGGGATGATGAGGATGGGATGGGATATGGCTGCAAGAAGCAAAAAAAACGTGTGTTTTTGCCACATATATTGCTCGTCTTATAGCAATGCAATCAGGATCCAATTGGTCCTGGCACTTTCCCACTTGCTAAGCCAATAATAGTGTCTACCACTTCAGTGATTGAAAACGTCAACGGGGGTTCATCACAATTCTCCCCAATCAACTGCTGTGAATGTGCAATTTTCTCTTCCTGTCCCTTAAAAAAAATAGTTAAACCATTCCACTGGTGAGATGCAACTGGAGACGGGGCCCACCGCCTTCACTTCGATTCCACCTACCAGTCTAAAAATTAACATGGTCATCATTCACACTACAGGACAATAGCTCATCCCATTTATTCCTACAATATTTTGACTTCTTTAGGGCTATCACTGCTTTATATTTAACCCTAAGGTGCCTCAGATGGGATGCATCAATCAGAACTGCATTGTTTAAAAAATTAATTAGATCCTGCTTGGATGACAGACAATCTTCATCAAACCCGCTTTGTTAGCCAGGTTATACTCCCTAATTTTGCCTGCAGGTTTTAAAAAATAGGATGACAGTTCCTTCACCATCTACCTATATAGATCTCCCACAATGGGGCACATGGGATCTGCCAAACAGATACCCTCTATATACGAGTCAATACTTGCATAAAGGTTTGGCAGGGATGCACTCTGATCTAATGATGACCGTTTGACCACCTGCTCCGCATTGCCCGCAGCAGTGATCATACTTCCACCACTTCGTCCTCCAAAATTAACATTTCCTCCCCACTCAGGAGATAGAGTACAACTTAATGGAAGATGGTCACTGTCTGTGCACTTCACCACTTCCATTTTGGAGACCATGTCCCAGTCAGCTGCACTAATCATAATATAATCTAAATGGGAGCTGCCCTGTAACTACTGCAGGTTTGTCCAGATGCACCCTCCCATTAGAAGAGCGCAGCTCTGCCTCACCCAGTAAGCTGGTGACCTCAATAACACCTAAATGGAATCTGCCTGGTCTAGCAAACTCAAATTTGTTAATGCCAAGCGCTGCATTCTGGTCATCCCAAAAACCATCTAATTCTTCTGTGGGTTTGTATTGTACATTAAAATCCCACATAGTTATAACAAGAGGTTGATGTTTGTCAGTAGTCTGTCTTTCCGTGATCTTACGGCACATTATCTTGAGGCTTTTCATGGGTGCGCTCCCACTTGGCATGATGTAAATATAAAAAATCAATATATACTTCCCATTCAGACTGGTCATCTCTAGGCATTGCAAATCAACTGAGCCTGTCAACAAAGGTTTGACTGTCAATTCCAATGCTGGACTAATCAGTAGTGACAGCCCTCCCTTAGGTCTACCTCTGTGGACTCTGTTGCACCTAGACAAAAATAACTAACCCCATCTTGTTCTATATTCTCCATAGCCCATGTTTCCTGGAGGCAAACAATATCAAAACTGTAGATAGAATGGACCCATTCAGAGTCCAATATCAGTTTGTGCACCCCGCCGCATTCCATGATAATACCATCAGTTCTTTCAGGGCAGTATTCTCTACCACTTGCGACATCTGCAGGGTGTCTTGTACCACATTAGGAGTTTTGTTATTTTTCAGTGACAGGGGTCAGTCAGTCAATCTCATCCAGGCCATCAGCACTCTTAACCATATTTCTTTTTGGCAGATTCAGATAATTGGTGGCACCAAGGGAGGAGTGGTTAGTTATTGGCGATCTAGGGATGAAGAGTAATGTTGAAACACGCTGGGGGGCTAGGTCTTAAAGGGATAGTCCAGTAAAAAAATGTATTTAAAAAATAGATAGGCAATATAAAAAAAATAATACTAGCACTATTTTTTTTTAAACTTCCTATGGAAAATTTTGAGCTATTCAAGCTCAAAATTCGCAAAAGCAAGCACATGGGCGCATCCATTTTGTGAAATGGATGCCCGCATGTGCTGGCTTTTGCTTTTGCGGCACTAATGAAGGAAAAGCCAGCCAGCTGTAGTAAACAAAAGCTACCGCTGGGTGGCTTTTCCTTCATTGGTGCCGGGACTCGGAGGACGCGGACCGGAGACCAGAGCAGGAAAGCTGCAGCTGAATCTCGTTAAGGGCTGGAGGAGCCCGGAAAACTTAGAAATAAAACCGCAGCTTTAAAAACATTGTATTTATGTTTGCGGTCGCTTTTGAAGCGACCGCAAACATAAATACAACGTTGTGTTTCAAAACGCTGCGGTTTTTCTTTCCAAGTTTCTCAGGCTCCTCCGGCTCGGAGGAGCCTGAGAAACTCACAAAGAAAAACCGCAGTGTTTTCAAACACAACCGCGCTGTGTTTATGCCTGCTGTGGCTATCACTTTGGGTCTCCGGTGTTCCCCTGGGAGCACCGGAGACCCAAAGTGAAAGCCAAGGCAGGCAGAAACACAACACGGTTGTGTTTACATACCGCAGTGTTTCTCCCTACAGCTGATTTCCCATTTGGGGCTCTCGGGCTCCCCACGGGGGGCCCGAGAGCCCCAAATGGGAAATGCTAAATGCTGCAGTGTTTCTGCCTAAATCTGCCTTCCCATTTGGGGCTCTCGGGCCCCCTGTGGGGAGCCCGAGAGCCCCAATTGGGAAATCAGCTGTAGGGAGAAACACCACGGCATGTAAACACAACCGTGTTGTGTTTCTGCCTGCCTTGGCTTTCACTTTGGGTCTCCGGTGCTCCCCTGGGGGAGCACCGGAGACCAAAGTGATAGCCACAGCAGGCATAAACACAACGCGGTTGTGTTTGAAAACGCTGCGGTTTTTCTTTCCAAGTTTTTTTTATGTTGCCTATCTATTTTTTAAATAACATTTTTTACTGGACTATCCCTTTAACTCAACCAACAATAGCCCCTCAGCCAACCCAGGGTTAACCAGGGGTATCCGAATAAAGTCATGGTTGCCGATGGGCATTTTACCTCTCACACAATGATCACGGTCATCCTGAATTATTGACTTGCAGCCTCTTATGTGCCACAACCAATGTATAGATTTGTTTACTAGTGACAATTGCTCCTAATAACAGCCCGACTTTAATTGGGGAACATCATACATAAACACATCATTCTCACTCCCCTGTGCCACATCGCCCCTCCTCACTATAGAATTTATACCACTCCTGTATGGGTGAGGTAAGTGCGCATGGGCACTCCAGAGGTTTTCAGTCTGTCTGCTGTTACCTCTAATCCTGTACACATCCAATGGAATTACTGATAGAGGTCTGAGGTCCCCAATGACTGGCCTAGTATTGCCCGTACTCTCGGGTCCTTTAATAAAGGAGCCCTTAGAGGTTCTTACAGGACTCTGGACTTCCTTTGATGTTAATGCTTTCATTTGGACAACCTTGTCGACCATCGCTAAGGGTTATTTCAATGATTTCCCAGTCAGGGTCACATGGTATTTATCCTGAACCAGGGCTACTGGCCCTGTACCTTCTGACTCAGTAACCTTCACATATTTAGTCACATCTCTTTTTTGATCTAATAATACCTTTGTAATGGTATTTAAACAGTCGTCACCTCACTGAGGCCCCCAAAAGTGCAACCACAGACTAAACCTGTGGGGATACTACAGCCTGAAGAGCTCTGGGGCTTGGACTCCGAAGTGCGTGCTTGTACTCTACTCGTACAGGTGGACTTTTTCCCCCTCTTCTTTCCCACCTTCTTCCTCCCTCCTTTGGACCACCCTTTCCCAACCTCATCTATTACCTGAGCCAAAGCCTCCTCTTTCAGTTATTGTTATTATTATTGCTATATATCTTCATTATGGTGCAACTCACCCAGGGGCCTCAGTGCGCAGCACGTCAGAGGAGAGAGAGTGAAAAGAGGTCAGGACCAGGGAATCCAGAAGAAGAGTTAGAGCTATCCGTCAGCAACAAAGAGATATGTTTTAAGAGCTTTTTTAAAAGAAGATAATTCATCACCACAGAGCCGAAGACGGACCGGTTTCAATGTGTGATTAGATCGAAGGGAGCGGGCAGGGAGAATAAGCCTGATCCGATTACTTAGATAAATGGGTGCTTTCTCATGGAGACATTTGTGTGTAAGAAGTAGCAGCTTGTACGATATACAATGTCTCACAGGGAGCCACTGCAAGGCAGTTTGTGCCTCAGTCACATGTTGTCATTTAGCGAGACCATTTACAACATGCACTGCTTTATTCTGAGCGACCTGTAACATTTTCATATTAGATTTAGAAGTACCCGCCAAAAGGCTGTTCCCATAGTCAAGTTTAGAGTTAACAAGGGCAACTGTAAGGGAAGCAGCATTGGCATCAGAGAGGAAGGACTTGATATGTTTCTTCATGGTAAGTGAAGAGTCCAGATAAACGCCCAGTGTCTTAACCCAAGGACTAGTCTTGATGGAAGAATCCACAATATCAGTATTCCAAAGCTCTTAACTATGGGAATATCATGTTCACAAGAGCCACTGGGATTGAGCAGAGCCAACTGCTCCGCTGGCTTTAGTGCATTTATACTGATCTTACTTAATGGCTGGTCGTGCACATCCAGTAAATGGGGGAGGGTGAGTAGTTTCCTTACCCTTCTTTGGACTAACGTGGGAGGTAATGCTTTCACTAGAAAGCCACTTCCCCTCTTTACTCTGCTTGACTATTTGTACTGACCTAGGAAGTGAGTGACACTCAATAAGACCTCTTCCTGGGCATGCATCAAGACCAGAGATTGGGATCACATAATTATTCATTCCCCTCTGATCAAAGGGGTTAACAACCCTATACGTCTCTAGTGGATCTGCTACTTTCTTAAGCTTAGTAGGCTATGCCCACCCCTGTACAGTAACTCTTGGTACAACTGGGTCCAAGGTAATTAACGTGAGATCATGTGCATTGGAAACCGTGCTACAGTTAGAATTTCAAGTTTGCCCACCAATTGTCCCTGCAACACCTTTCCTAGCATCAACAATGTCGATAGCTGCAATGTCTCCTAATAGAACTTTAATCTCTGTTACGAGTATGTAGACATCGTCAATGTGTTAGGGCAGTTTAAGTAATCTTTTATGTCCTTCTGCTGGAGAAATCGAGTGAGCCGCTTTCTTTTTGCTCATTGTCTGTAGCTTCACGCTTCAAGCTACCACCCTCTCTTGAGCCAAAATTAACAGGCAATATTGTACAGAATATGACAAATTGTACAAAACAGCGGGTTGTGCAAATGAACAGGCAAGCAGGTTGTGCAAATTTAGCGAGTAGTGCAAAATAGCAAGATAACATTTTAGCAGATTGTGCAAATGAGCAAATTAAGCAAGCTGTGCAAATGTGGAAATTGGTCTATCAGCCTATTAAATAATTATCATAAAACAGGTAATGAAGTCTACAAAAAAAAAGAGTCAATGGTAGTAGATGAGGGCTGCAAAAATCACAAAGCTTCAAGGGGAAGGGCATGCACAAGAGGACAATATTCCACAGTTTCCTGTGACCAACTCTAAATAAATATATATGATAATTACATGCACAACAGGAACTTCTTCTCCTGAGTAGAAACCATTTTTGAGCTTTTTCAAGCCGTATCCAGCTGCAACCAACTTGGAGCTCATTCTTAAGTATACCTCCACAGGCCCCCCACCAGCCGCGGACAACGTCCTTGCAGCGACCCTACCGTCCCCACTGGTAGCCACAGGAACAGTTAATGCGGGCAAAGTACAATGACAGGTCTACTTGGCGGAAATCCCAAGAGCACCAAATCCAAGGTATTCTAGATACGCCATCAAACTCTGTGTAGCAAACACACAAATGACTTACTTCCCCTGGCTACTAGTCCCGGTCCCATGTCTGTGAACACCCGCTCCACCATTGTTGGTTCCAGATCTCCAGAATCACTGCAACGAACAGCAAAGAACAGCTGCTAGGCTTGTGCCGTTGGGCTTTTGCCACAAGGGCATGCTGTAGCCTTTTTGAACTGGTGCTTGTGCTGGCACTGCTGGGAGCGGGGTCTCTGCTTCCTCTCTTCTCTGTGGCGGTTCCCTGTAAAATGAGGGACAGCAAAGACAGCTGCTACGCTTGTGCCATCAGTGATGTCATGAAGGACATTTGTGATGTCATCTTTGATGTCCTGGGTGTTAGTATTAGTAGTGCACGGTGGTGGCGCGAATTATGGTTGCTTAGCTCACCATAACTGGCACATTTCTGGAGGTGTTTGGTTTTACTTGTAACCATAATGTCCCTTTACCAAAGTTTTTTCACTGAAAATATATATATTACATGGCCTGCGGTAGCGGCCATCTAGTTATCGTTAAGTTGCTAAACCCATAGAAAGAGCACTTTTGGGGGCGGCTTATAACTTCTCTCCCCCTGGACGAATCCTCACCAAACATTGCACAAAATGTATATGGCCCACTCAGAATTTTTTTTTTTTGCGAATTTTGGTGAGGTTTGGTTAAGGGGGGGCAAAGTTATAGGGGGGATCCCAGAGTTTCTTTTTTTCACATAGACTAAATGAAGAAAAAAACTTTGCTCACGCCTACACCCCAAACCGCTGGACGGATTTTCACCAAATTTGCTGCAGGAGCAGTGATTTGGACCAAAAAGCATGCTTTTGTAAATTTGTTGGAAATCCGTCCAGTAGTTTTTTTTAATCAATGAGATTTGTGATGGCATCTTTGATGTCATGGGTGTTAGTCCTTGCAGTGCACACTGGTGGTGCGAGTTATGGTTGCCTAGCTTACCATAACTGGCGAATTTCAGAGTTTTTTTGGTTTTACCTGTAATCATAACGTCCCTGAAACAACGTTTGTCAATTGCATTGCATAGGTTTTTACTAGTGCAACTTAACCACAACATCCCTTTAACAAAGTTTTTGTTAGTGAGTTTCATAGCTTTTTAGTAGGGCACTGTAACCAGAACATTGCTGTAGTATACTACAGCAATGTTCTGTATTTCCTACCGCTTTTCTGCGCCCTGATACCCTCGGGTCTGGTGCACGTTACAAATAATAAAAACAAACAAACAAACATAGTGTTTTCTATAAAGATAATAGCTGTTTGGTACTGCAATGGAACCATAACATCCCATTGACAATGATTTGTTACTGACTCCTTGGTTGCCCTCATGATAAAGGTGTGGAAAGGCCAAATTGTGTGGTGTATGTATCCATTTGCGCTACCCCTTCCTTTTTCGAAAAGTGTTGGTGTCTCTTAGCAATTACAGATGTACATGGTAAATGTTTGTGAGTGTTTGTGTCGTTTCTGTCTTTGTGTTAACCTTGAATCGTGAATCTGTGCCGCACAGTACTGGCCGAGATGACTACAGATGAGCAATATGGACGTTTCCGACGGTGACTGCACCTGGTCGGCGTATGTGCAATCACACAACAAGTATCCTTAGGACTCCATTAGTGGCCGCATTTCTGCAGCTTCTAATGCACTTTTAAATAGTTGTGGAAGCGCACATGTATGCATTGCACACCTATACCCGTGCATAGGTCACCCACTGTGTGCTGGTAACACCGCCTCTGTCGCCAGCCCTACGGATGCATCCGGTAGTCTACAGCCTTTCAAGTACTCCTGCTGACTATGTGGGTGGCTCTGCAAACCTATCAATGTGTAGCTAAAGCACGCTTGACAGTATGACACTGACTGGTAAATAAGGAACAGCAACCGGCAGTGTAACGTGTGCGTGTTAAATGACGCATTAATTTGATTGATGTGCTGCTTGCCTTTCAATGACCTGTGAAACAGACACATCCTGTCTGCACTGAGCAGTGTGACGGAAAGTGTCAAAACGTTGCCTGCCGGTCGTACAATTGAAGAAAATATGTAACTGCAGGCGGGACAGTTTGTAGTGAGTCTGCAAAATGGCAAAGCCGGTGTGGCTTGGTCACGCACACACTATTGCATGTAAAGGCAAGTAAGCAAACAGCAGAATGTGCAGAGTGCAGACAATGTTAGCAGTGGTTGGAAAAGTACTGTAGCTGCATGAGTCACGCAAAATAAATGGCTTCCTGCTCCACGAAATGAAGCTGTGTTTCGTGTTGTTGTAAACATTCTTGTGTGCCAGAATGTATGCATCTCTGTGAATGCTACTCCTAACACTAGTGGCATAGCATAAAGTCTCTGTACTGCATGTGACAACAACTGAAATGAAAGCACAAGGGACCAGTGGGCAGTCTACCGTCCTTCGAACAATTACGTAGAGTAATTTTATGTACAGCATTTGGCACATCTGCTGTGGGCAACAAGAAGGGCACTCCTATAGGGCAGCGGAGCTCTGAGACATCCTTGCAGACCATATGCAGCGCTACAGACCCTTACCCAGCAAAGGGCATTGTATTGTGCATGTACTGCAACATGCTACTCTACAGAGAAAAGGCATTTAGAAGTGCGTGGGAACGGTCCTTCCAGGAGCATGACAATGACTGGCGCCTATGTAGGTGAGGGCCACCCAATAAGTGTGTCTCTCAGCCCGTCCCCTATCGTATCCATGCAGGTGCTGCCCCTTATGCACCGGGCCTTTCCTGCAGTTCCTTCTGTGGCGTGTGTCAGAAGAGCATAATAAATGGAAATGAACTGGGAAAAGAAAAAAGGAAAATAAAGAAAGCACCATTTAGAGATGAACAATGGATTTACCAATGAACGGATGCAGGGCGTGAGGCGTGGCACTGTGCTAAAC
Organism: Ambystoma mexicanum; assembly: GCF_040938575.1. NCBI lineage: Eukaryota > Metazoa > Chordata > Amphibia > Caudata > Ambystomatidae > Ambystoma > Ambystoma mexicanum. Next base: position 1,393,449,029 of record NC_090935.1, on the reverse strand, counting down.
ACTGTAGTTCAATCGGTTGCAAAGGGGGTCGATGTAGAAAGAGGTTTCTTTACATGTTGCACAGCATTTTGAAGAATGTCAGAGCGCAACAGTAAGTACAGAAATGTTTCACTACTTTCAAGTAGAGCACCAAGGCAATTTGGATTGGGTGTGCAGAAATCAGGATGGCAAGCATAGTAAAATGAACGTTATAGCTGGGGAAATTTGTGCTGTGAAACATCATATGGCCATGTGTGAAGTACGCAATTGGCGCATGTTGTACAAAGGCACAAATATACTACTTTGCAATGTACCACGCTTTCTCCATTTACGGACCAAATCAAATATGACGCAGCCACATCAGTGTCTGCATAATGTGATACAAAGTTATGCAAGCGATTGGAAATAAACGCATGACCTTGGCAAGTGCCTCCTTCATAGCAAATGGCACTGAAACTCGTGTAACATCCTGTACAATTTTCCATCCACAATGAACAACAATAATATCGGCATGATTGCGTGTCAACAAAGTGTCACACAGACAAACCAAAATCAGTCACTTCATTGAAGCTACTCCATAGCAGTAGACATCCACATGATAGATTCCAAAATGAGCAGCCACTGCACAGTGTTTTCCAATCACTTTCAGGCAATTTATTTCGAACTCCCCTAAAACCTGCACGCTGTGGCTCATGAAACACACAGCCATAACCACACTCTCTGCATTTCTGTCGACACATACACTGTGTACCACAGTCTGTGCGTACACACCTCATCCCGAAACCTTATTGAACAACCCGTAGCCTCTACGGGCCCATTTCTATACCCGTCATCTGCGAAAGGGGCGTATCTAACAGTGGCACCCTGCAACTGTTGCGATATTCACAGATTGTTTGTGCTGTGTGGGGAAATAACTTTCAACCAGGGTAGGGGATGTCCTTGTTTTTTTTTGTTTTTTAACAGCACTTCCATAGAAAAATCTTTTTTTACGGTTTTTATAAGTAATTTTGTGTTTTCAACATCAACTCACATTCTTACAATAGGGTCTTCAGTGCATCCTGTAGATTGTGAAACAAAATGTCATTGCCACTGTTCGACAAAATACATGCCATTTCCTTTGAAAAGGTTTTAAATCTCAAAGGAGAACATCCCAGCAGCACTCAAGAAGTCACACATGCTTCTGTTGATGAGACCCCTTCCGGCTTCTGGCTGGTGACAGGAATCATTTGAATACTTGCACACTATTCTCGGGGGTATACATGAGAAAAGCACCTTGGCAGTGGGAAAAATGCACTCCACTGCTTTCATCATCTTCTTCAGTTGCCGGTACACACTGTAACAAGCCATGGAACCCAAAAAGAAGGCTCCAAAGTGCACGACCACAACATTTACAGCTCCCAAAGAGGCCATGCATCCACATTCTACAAGCACTCCGCCGAAGCAGCACGATTCGACACTGCACCACAAAGTGTCTACTCCCTTCAAACCGAAATTGCCACAAAAGGCTTCTTGGAGGGCATACATGAACAGATCTTCCACAAAGGCATCACCCACGATGAAAACTGTGCCTCTTGCCATGTTTGCCAGCTTCACTGCACAAAGTAATGCAAAAATTGATTGCCGCCCTGTCCTGTGACGCCCACCTTGCGCAACTGATTGGACATTCCCCACAGTCCCATTTCCATTGGCCACCATGGTGAGAAGCGCAGAATGTGGCACGTGCCTTTTCCCCAAGTACTGCGAGAGCCACACCCCAGTGGAGCAGGAGAAGTCCTTCTCCCTATTGGTGCTATTGCCTGTGATGCACACCCTGAGCATGTGATTGGCCAAAGGCCATAGTCCCATTTCCATTGGCCACCATGGTGAGAAGCGCAGAATGTGGCACGTGCCTTTTCCCCAAGTACTGCGAGAGCCACACCCCAGTGAAGCAGGAGGAGTCCTTCTCCCTATTGGTGCTCTTGCCTGTGATGCACACACTGAGCACCTGATTGGACAAAGGCAATACTCCCATTTCCATTGGCCAGCATGGTGAGAAATGCAGATTGTCGTACATACGTTTCCCCAAGTACCAGGAGGGCTGCCGCACAGTAAAGCAGGAGGACTCCTTTTTTTGCTTTCCACTCTATCCATGCACGCAAGGCTCTAGGTCCTCCCCACAGAAAACACACCTTAGCACAGGCTATGGGTAAATGCTCATGTCATGTGCACTGTACTCCCCATCTGCAATTCAGCCTGCAGCTTTCGCCTCAGGCACATATTTGCACGCATGGCTTCATAACGTTGCGTTGGGTGTGCTGAACTGAATGTAGGAGCCCATGTACGTTAGCCATAGTTTACATGTGTGCTGCTGAGCATGGGCTTTCATGCTGCAATATCTTACAGCACTCCCAAAAGCAAGGGGATTATAAGGGCCAAACCACAGGAAATGCACATGGTGGCATGAGACTCCCTATTGTTCAACAGGGGCAATGATGTACACTGTATGCTAAGGTACACCTATCAGCTCACTTCTGCTGCTATACCAAGTCTGCAATTTCTTCCACAACCATTGTGTAAAAGTCACCAATTTCAAATGCATGCAGACACCATTGTACATGCTATGTTTAAATGCTCATGCAATGTGCACTGCACTCTCCGTCTTCAATTGAGCCTCCCATAGTACAGGCTATGGTTAAATGCTCATATCACATGCACTGCACTCCCCACCTGCAAATCAGCCTGCCAGCTTTCTCCCTGGGCACATATTTGCATGCATGGCTGCATAACGGTCTGTTGGGTGTTCTGAACGGTATATAGGAGGCTGTATAGATAAGCCATAGGTTACATGTGTACTGCTGAACACATCCTTTCATGCTGCAATATCTTAAAGCACTCCGTAAAGCAAGGAGCTTATAAAGGGCAAACCATATGAAATGCACATGGTGGCATGTGGCGGACTTTTGTGCAACAAGGGCAATGATGTACGCCATATGCTAAGTAACGCATAGCACCTCTCTTCCGCTGGTCGACCAAGTGCCCAATGTCCTCCACAACCATTGTGTAAAAGTCACCAACTTCAAATACATGCAGAGTGACAACTGCATGGCTGCAATAGGTTGTGGTGGCTGTTATAAAGGTCTACGCTGTTGGGTGCAGGTGTGGTGAACGGTATTTAGGAGGCTGTGTGCATTGGCCATGTTTTACATGTGTGCTGCTGAGCATGTCCTTTCATGGTGCCATAACTTACAGCACTTCCTAACGCATGAGTCTTCTAACGGCCTAACCGTAACAAACGCAAATGGTGACATGTGGCTCCCTATTGTGGAACAGGGACAATTATGTACACTGTATCTTAATGTACACACAGCAGCTCACTGCTGCTGCTCTACCAAGTCTACAATGTCCTCCATAACCATTGCGTACAAGTAACCAACCTGACATGCATGCACACTGACAGGTGCATGACTGCATTACATTGTGGTGGCTGTCATGAAGGCCTAGTCTGCTGGGTGCATGGCCTACAGCCTTCGGCCATGCACCCAACAGTCTAGGCCTTGCCCACACCCACCACAACATAACAAAGCCATGCAGGCAAACAGGTAGGCATGTGCCACAAAGCAGAAAGCCAACATAGGCACCAGCACTTCTACCCAACCTCTGCAACCTAAAGCAGGAATGCATGCACACATGTTCCACTTACCGTAATGCACAAACATACCACAGGGTTTGCCACCGCTACCCACTTCCATTCAGAAACCATTGAATTAATGCCAACCAAACAACACATTTGTCGCTACATTGGTCCTGGTCTCCACAGTGGACTACGTACACACAAGTAGTACTGCATAGTGCACTGCAACACTTGCTAATCCGCGCAATGCACACTATGCAAGCACATGTAAGAACCACTTGCGCCGTAACCTCTTCCATATTTACACTATTCCATTACTGCACCCAGTGGACACAGTGCCCGACTGGGCACTGCAGCATCTCCCCCCCATTCACCGGCAACTGTACGATGTTCTACCAATCACCACACCCCATGCATCCAACAATGTCTGCAATGCAGCTAAACCACACACACAAATCGACAATGTGGCTCCGAATTTCAACCAGGTCACGTATCTTTTCAACCAGTGGACATACTTTTCTGTGCAAAGACTGCAGCCATGCATTAAAGGGGCTACAGACTTACCACACACAGTACACCATAGCACACCCTATCTGTAAATGTGCATGTCTTGTGGAATGCACTCCCCTTCTGCAAATGTGCCTGCCACCACTGCCTGTCACCATTCATCACAGAAAGACATTGCCAATGCAGCTGGCATGCCATAACGAAGGCTGCCTGCATTGACCACTTAAGATTGTTGCCTCTTCAGATGACTGCAAATTGGTGTGGTATGCACGGATATCGCTGGCACACCACTGTCTTCTTCTATTGAGATGTGTCACTTGCAGCACTTCGCACTCACCCACCCTTTCCATCCCTTCTTCCCACCACCAGATGCCGTAAACTATGTTTTCCAGGCCAGCTCGCCGCTGCACTGCCCTCAGATACAACATAACGGCGTTATCAAAACTATTCACACAAAACACGTCACCGTACACTGCAGAGCAATCACATTTTTCACTGCGTGGCGAACAGGGAAAAGGGACGCCGGAGCGGACTCAGATATGACAAACGCGTTGCCCTTGAGCTATCCTTCCTCCCCATAGGAAACTAAACGGGTGCTAAGAGGTGAGGGGGGAGTGGATATAGGATGGATACTCAAGGAAGGGGGCGCTGGCCAGCAGCACTCAGGCTGCTTGGAACGCAGGCTTATACTTAAGAATACAGCCTGCGTTCTAAGCATCCTAATTGGCTAGCATCCCCTTCCAGGGAGCTAATGGAACAAACGAAAAATGCATCTTTAGCTTATGGTGCACCACTGCTCAATCCTCCTGAAGTCTTTTTTGTATAAATATAAAAAATAAGAACATTAACACAGCAACAGCAACTTCTAATATACAAATACACAATCTGAATTGAATTCACAGTTCTTGAACCACAACTCATAAATCTATTATTTTTCAGAAAATAAACATTTATAAAACCCATCTTGATCTAAGTTTTTATATTTGATAAGGAACAAGTTACTTACCTGTAACTGTTGTTCTCCAGCATGGGTCTGGCATGGATTCACATGCTCATGAATATTCCCCGTCGTCAGGCTGGGTATCCTCGGTAAAGAAAAAATCAGTATCAGTTTTGTTTCTGATCTGTCTTTCCTAGTAGTAATCAATCCCTGATCTCTGGGTCATACTGCCCCCAGCCAATGACTGCCCTCTCCCTAAGCCCCGCCTCTGGCAGCCATCCTCAGATTTGGTAGCACGCCAAGTGGCAGTATGACCAAGTGAAGAGCCGCAGAGGGGTAGGTGGGAGGGTTCGCATGTGAATTCATGCCAGACCCATGCTGGAGAACAACAGTTACAGGTAAGTAACTTGTTCCTTCTCCAGCATGGGGTCTGGCATGGATTCACATGCTCATGAATAAAAGAATACGTAGCAGTATACACATGCACAACCACGGGAGGTGGCAACAGGCTCAACATTAAGCAATACAACAACTGAACATTAAGCATCTCTTACCTCCTCACCAGGCTTACCTTAAGCGAACAGGTTGCGCAGCACTGCTTGGATGACCCTGGACTCCTCCCTGGAATCACGATCGACGCAGTAGAATCTTGTAAAGGTGTGCGTCGACCTCCACGTAGCAGCCCTGCAGATGTCCAGCAGGGGCACACCAGACAGGAACGCTGTGGTAGCAGCGATCGCTCTGGTCGAATGGGCTCTCGGACGGCCGGGCAGCGGACGGTTTGCCAACCGGTGACAATGCATGATGCAGCCGGAGAGCCATCTGGAAATGGAAGTCTTCGAGAGAGCCTTCCCTTGATTCACAGACCCAAAGTTCACGAATAGCTGTGACATCTTCGGAAAACTCTACGTGCGGTCCAGGTAGAACTTCAGCGCTCTAGCTACATCCAGCGAGTGCAAAGTCCTCTCGGCCGACGTCGAAGGCGACGGGAAGAAAACTGGCAACACCAAGGGCTTGTTGAGGTGGAAGTCAGATGGCACCTTGGGCATGAAGGAGGGGTGCGTCCTAAGCACTACCCTTGTGTCATGAAAAGTCAAGTATGGAGGCTTGCAAGATAGGGCCTGAATCTCTCCCACTCGTCGTGAAGAGGTGATGGCCACGAGGAACGCTGTCTTCCATGACAGGAACTTCAAGGGCACCGAATGCATATGCTCGAATGGGGCTCCCATGGGCCTGGTCAGCACCACATTATGTTCCCACGCCGGGGCAGGAGCCTTCACCGGCGGGAATGAACGGAATAGTCCCTTCATAAATTCCTTTACCAGGCGATGAGACCACAAGGACGCCCGTCCCGTAGTCCTGGTATATCGTGAGATGGCAGCCAGATGTATTTTTGTGGAGGCGTGGGCCAGTCCAGCTTTGGCCAGTGACAGTAAGTACGGCAGCACTTGAGGGGCCGTAAACCGCAGAGGGTTAATCTTCTGTGCACGGCACCAGACAGAGAACCTCTTCCATTTATGACCGTAACACTTGAGAGTTGAGGATGCCCTGGCCTTTGCAAGAACCTCTCTACAATCAGCCGGGATATCGTCCCCTCCAAACTCTAGCGCTGCAGGAGCCAGGCCTGCAAGTTCAGCGACTGTGGGTCGTGGTGTAGAATGGCGCCTCCTTCTCTGGAGAGAAGATCCGCGTCCACCGGCAGCCTGACTGGCGGGGACGTTGACAAGTCCAGAAGTTCCGGGAACCAGACCTGCCTCGGCCACGCTGGTGCGACGAGGATCATCCTGCACCTGGACTTCTTGAGCTGGCTGATGAGGCGGAGCAGCAATGGCAATGGAGGGAACGCTTATAGAAACAGGCCGTCCCAAGGGAACGAGAAAGCATCGCCCATGCTCCTCGGCTGTGGGAACCTGCTGGCAAACCTCTGGCACTTGGATTTTGCCGCCGTCGCGAACAGGTCGATCTGGGGTTTGCCCCATCGTTGGAAGAGTCGATCCACTTGATCCTGGCGCAGTTACCACTCGTGGCATGAGCGCAGCTCCCTGCTGAGTGAGTCGGCGATGGTGTTTTTTATTCCTGCCAGGTGGAAGGGAACCAGAAACATCCCCTGGGCGACGGCCCAGTGCCACAGATCCTAGGCCTCCTTGGATAGGGCTGGGGATCTGGTGCCTCCCTGCTTCCGTATGTAGAACATCGTGGTGGTGTTGTCGGTGAAGATCCTCACCACTTTGTCCTTGAGGGAAGGGGAGGAACGACTTGAGCGCCCAGAACACTGCACGGAGCTCCAAGATGTTGATGTGAAGAGACCTCTCCTCCGGGAGCCAAAGGCCTCTTGCGTGGAGATCTCCAGTGTGGGCCCCCCAACCCTCCAGAGAGGCGTCCGTAGTCACCGTCTCCTGAAACGCCGGGGTTTGAAAGTCCGTCGTGAGGTGAGCCCTGGTGCCCCACCATAGGATCGCCTGACGGAACTCCTCATCGAGGGGGATCCTGTCCTCGAAGCAGCCCCCCGCCTGAAACCAGCGGGCGTCGAGGAACTCCTGTAGCGGACGCATCCGAAGTCTGCAAAGGGGTACAAGGTAGATGCGTGAGGACATCATCCCGAGAAGGGACTTGATGGACTTCACCCTGGCCACGTCCCTGGCTAACAGTCACCGTACCTTGCCCAGGATGGTTTTGGTCCTCTCCTCTGAAGGGGAGGCCAATTGCTCCACTGTATCGAGCTTCGCCCCCAAAAACAGTGCTACTTGCGACGGAACCAGGTGGGATTTGGGGTAGTTGATGGAGAACCCCAGCTCCTGAAGCAACCGGACGGTCCACGCCGTATGATCGACGGCGAGTTCCCTTGACCTTGCCCGGATTAGCCAGTCGTCCAGGTAGGGGTAGACGTGGATCCCCTGCAGGTGCAGCCGCGCCACCCCTGGTGCCAGGCACTTGGTGAAAACCCTGGGTGCCGACTTTAATCCGAACGGTAGGGCTCTGAATTGGTAGTGGCGTCCTTCAACCACGAACATGAGGAACTTCCTGTGCCTTTTTAGAATGGGGATGTGGAAGTAAGCATCCTCCAGGTCCAGCGACGATAGGAAGTCGCCTTCCTCCAGCTGTCCCAGTACGTGCTGGAGGGTGACCATCCTGAATTTCTGTGCCTTGATGTATTTGTTTAACCGACGCAGGTCTAGGATGGGGCGCCAACCGCTTGTCTTCTTCCTGACGAGGAAGTACCTTGAGTATACTCCGGAGCCCCAGAGCCTCCTGGGGACGAGCTCGATGGCACCTTTCTTGAGCATCGCCTTTACCTCCAACAGCAGTGGAGGGACGTGATTCTCCTTCCTGGCCACGGGAGGAATGTGAGGGCACTTCTTTAGGAATTTCAGCGAGTGCCCGTTGGCCAGGGTGTCCAACACCCAACGATCGGTGGAGATGGACTCCCACACCCTGACGAACTTCGTCAGTCGGCCTCCCACTGGGGTGCTTCGGTGGGGGCCCGACCACCCAGCCGGGTCAGTCTTGCTTGGAAGCGGCCTTGCCTCCTTGGCCTCCTTGGCGACGACGGCGGGAACCCCCTTGCTTGCCGCGACCTCTGTAGGCCTCCTGGGAAGAGGAGCGGGCCGCCTGGCCGTAGGTGAAGGAGCCACCGCTGGATCCTTTGGAGGCACCCTGTCTGCCTCCAGTGCTCCGAAAGGGCCGTCGCTGCTGAAGCACCCCAAGGGCCCGGGCCGTCTCTGAGTCGGTCTTGAGGGCCTGTAGAGACTCATCCACCGCCTTACCAAAGAGGTTGTTGCTGTCGAACGGCATGTCCAACACTCTGGCCTGGACGTCCTGGCGAAAGTCTGTCGCCTTGAGCCATCCTCGTCGTCGGAGGCAAACTCTGTTGCCTAGTTGGCGAAATCCGGTATCGGCAATGTCCGTTGCCATCGTAATGGCGTGATCCGACGCCACCTCGCCCTCCTGCAGAATTTCTAAGGCCTCCGCCCTTTTGTCATCAGGCAGGAAATCTAGCAAGGGAGCTATCTTGAACCAGAGCTCCCTGTCGTAGCGGGCCACGATCGCTAAGGCATTGGCCACCTTAATCGTCATCGCCACCGACGGGATGACTCGTCGTCCCATAGAGTCCAACTTCTTACCCTCGCTGTCCGGCAGGGAAGTGGAAGTTGAAGCCGCCGCACCCCGCTGCCTTCTTCTTAGCCGCTGCCGAGACGACCAAGTCTGGCGTGGGCTGGGCCCTGAGGCACAAGGGGGCGGCATCGGGGACTCGGTACTTCTTCTCGTACCTGTCCCTCTTGGCGGGTGTCGTGGCAGGGTTCTTGAGGAGGACAGCAAGCCCCTCCTCCCAGATGTCGTCGTGTAAAGCCACCGCAAGGACTGTCTTCCTCTTGGCCTCTCGTCGTTGGTACAGAAACCCCTCCTTTTTCTGTTCTTCAGGGCGGAGCTGGAAGAGCTTGGATGCCCTGGTTATCATGGCGTGGAAAGAGCCAACCTCGTCGGCTGGGGACGCCCGCGGGGGCGGGCGGTGACGACGGGATGTCTGCTGTGTCATCGCCGCCGTCGTCCATCCCCGTCGCCGTATCCTTCGCCATATCCTCTCCCGGCGAGGGGGATGAGGGGTCCGCCGGCCTCGCGGGCACGAAGGGCGGAGAGGGGTGGACTCTCCTCCGCTTGTTTGGAGGGCTTCCCGACGGGCTGGGTTCTGGATCCTCCGTCGGGGTGCATGGTAATCTCATCCTTATCTCGGTACATAAGGATTGGATTGCCAACAAAATGGCCGCCGAGCTATCCTGGGGTTCGGGCAATGGCTGCGACGAATGGGATGGCCGCTCCACTGGGCCCTGTTTGTCGTCCTCGTCGCTATCTTCGATCACGTCAGCAGGGACCGTCCCCTGGGATCGAACCTTCTCACCTTCTCGAACCTCTCGTTGAGGTTTATGAACCTCTCGTTGAGGCCTATGGACCTTTCTTTGAGGACCCTCTCGCTATCCACCAGTTTCTCCTCAGAGGCTGATTCCGAGTCTGTAATGGCCACCGCCCCCCTCCCTCTTTTTCAGCCGGGGGCTTCACGGGGGTCTTAGCGGTGGGCTGGAAAGAGGATTCCCTCTGCGGCGGCAGGGATTCTCTGGGCACAGAGGCCGTTTCCATTGGCGTAGTCTCAGCCGGCTCTGCCAGGGTCACAGAGACCACTTCGGTAGAGGCCTTAGCCGGGTGGATGAAGGCCCTCACCACCTTAGGTGCGTCCTGGGCCTTCGCCTTGGGGGGAGGGTCAACCCCTCGCTCCCCCTTCGAGATCGACCGGATCCGCTCCAGCGGCCTACCCGGGTTCTCGGACTTCCTCTTCCCCGAACCAGAGCGCTGGCTCATGGTCGAACGTGCCGGGGAAGTAGCACCCTGCTTGGCAACTGAAGAGCCCGACCTTTTCGGCGCTCCCGGAGCCCGCAGACTCGCGGTGCTTGGCCTTCTGTTGGGCCCCCGTCGCCGGGGCACCCTCAAAGGACTTAGAAGCCCGCTCGACTTCTTCTTTGCCTTCTCAATTGCCGTGCCCTTCTCCAGCCAGGTGGCGAGGCGGGAACGACGTTCTTGTTTGGTCCATTCCAAAAGGTTCTTGCAGAACGCACAGTCCTTCTCCACGTGCGTCTTGTCCCCATGGAGGCAGTAGAGACATCGCAAATGCTCGTCCTCCTTGAAAACGTTATATAATCTGCATCCAGGGCAGTTCCTGAACAGCTTGGATCCGGGCGTCGAGCTCCCTTTGTCCTGGGCCATGTCCGTTGAGGTAGGCTGCAGATCTTACGGAATCCTCCAAGAAGTGTAAACTCGATGAAAACTCCAGCCTTGAGGGGCGTAGAAGAATTCCGAAACGGGTCCCCGTTAATGGAAGTAGAAACGGTGGAGCTTGAGGCTCAATTAAAGCGAAAAAATGAGAACATTTCCTGAAAAAGCGTGAAAACGCAGTAAAAAAAATTCGAGAGCTAAACACGAGGACTCCCAACACTTGAGCGTGCGGTAAAAATCTGAGGATGGCTGCCAGAGGCGAGGCTTAGGGAGAGGGCAGTCATTGGCTGGGGGCAGTATGACCCACAGATCAGGGATTGGTTACTACTAAGAAAGACAGATCAGAAACGAAACTGATACTGATTTTTTCTTTACTGAGGATTCCCAGCCTGACGACGGGGAATATTCATGAGCATGTGAATCCATGCCAGACCCCATGCTGGAGAATTCTCTTTTTTTCACATTGTATACTTTTCATTTGTCACGCCTTATGAACCCAGAAATCATGCAAAATAGTGTAGATTTATCTTTGTGCCCAAGGCCTATTTCGCAGAATTGACAACACAAATCTACAATCTTTATACCGCTTGCAGCCTTCCTTCAAATAAGTCAAACTATAACCAATTAACAAATCAACTTTTACAACGTCATTACAAAGTCTGACTTCGAGAACCACATGGAAGAAAAAACTACATCGAGAAGTGTTCCTTCACGCAAACGCATAGTGTTAAATCGCTTTAAATCAACCCCCTACACATTTTAAGTTAGTTTAGGAAGCATTTTGAAATAAATATATTTTTTAAAATGCTTCCTAAATTAACTTAAAATATCAATATTTACTCTTTTTTGCCATTTCGTGCCACTTCTCCGTCTAGTCAAAACTCTCAGGAGAAGAAACCTATAGTACACTATCCCCACACCCCAAACTTTCACCATTCATCCTTCCTATCCCTGCCACATGCTCCCGGGCCTCACAACTACCCAATGTACACCCCTTTTAGGGCACTTTCCAATGTTGATTCAGAAATTGATTCTCGAATTGAGTAATGACGGACATTCAAAACTGAAAAACGTTTCAAACTGCAATGCATCATAGAAAATATAACAGACATTTTGGCTACAGGGGAACCCCACTCTACTCCAAATTGAAAAACAGCTAAGGACAGTTTTGCACCAAACCAATAAAGGATTTCCCTCGAGCACTTTGTGTCCGAGTTGTTTCTTATTTGGTACAAATCCGTCCAGCGGTTTGGGCTCTGTACATGAGCAAAAACTGCCCATTTTCCCCACGGGAATATGAATGGAGAGGTGACAAATTCACCCTTTTGCTGACCATTTCTATCTTTTCAATGATAACACGAAATTGCATGACACTTTCCAGTACTGGGGGACCCGGGACCCATTATAGAAATGTCAACCACTGTGCTGATCCGTCCTATGTTTCAAAAGTTTTTAATCATAGAATCTTCACTTTTCCTATGGATGATAGGTTTCACCTTAACTATAGGGTTGCTATTGCCACCCTGGAATATATATTATAGGGGGGCGGTTGCCGCCCTATATTTAAGGTGTGTGCCTTGAGTCATCAAAAATCCAAAAATGTTACTGCTAATAACCTTTAACATGGTGGATGGTTTTTGATGACATCTTCCAAACAAAAGGTTTGTCACAGCCCCCCACGCCCCAACAATGATTATTTTGGGAAAGATTAGTTAAAAAATGAAAATGTTATTAAGAAAGCAAAAAAACACTATTTTTGACTACTACCATTCATTTTCCCATTGAGAAAAAGTCAAATTTTGCTGAGGTGCAAAAACTGCTCAGTGGATTTTGGACCAATTATGAAACAACTTGAGCACAAATTGTTGACTCTAATTCAGGGACATGTTTGGGGTAATTCCACACAGGAATTTAAAAATATTCAACAGAGAAGGGAGTGTCCCCTGCTACAAAGAAATAGCTATATCCACCATGGTGCTTTTCAGCAGAGAGTCTGAAATGAAAAGCAGTAATTTGTTCCCAAAATCCTGTTGCTAATAAATTTTGAGTTGCTAGATAGATTTGGATGAAATTTGCCAAACACGTTTTTTTTTCAAAGGTTGCCCCAATACGTTATAAAACGAAGAGGTTATTAAGAAAACAAAACACCTGTTTTCAGTTCATTTTCCTATAGAGAAAAAGTGCAGCTTTTGAACAGCTGAAGCATGAAAACCACTTGGCAGATTTGGACAAAAAAGAAACAACTTGGGCACAAAGCATCGACTTCATTTTCTTTGCTGGTTTGGGGTAAATCCATTCACTAGTTTTTAAAATAGTCAACAGATAAGGGCATTCCCACTGCTCCTTAAAAACTTTATATTGGCCTTGGTGCTTTGTAGCAGAGTGGCTGAGCGAGGGTAGTAACTTTTGACTTGCTGGCAGGATTTGGATGAAATGTTTTCCAAACAAAAAGGAAATCAAAGACCCCCCAACTGGAAATGTTGGGAACAATTCTTTAAAAAAAAGAAAACATTAATAAGAAAGGATAAAAACACAGTTTTTAGCCTATTCCATTCATTTTCTATTAGAGAAAAAGTGAGTTTTTGAATAGATGTAGCACGAAAAGCGCTCGGTAGATTTGGATCAAATAAGAAACCATTTGGGCACAAATGATTGACTTAATATCCTTGACTGGTTTGGGGTAAATCAATCTAGTAGTGTTTAAAATATTTGCCAGAGACATGCCCTGTTACTTAAACCCTTTACATAAATCAGCTTTTGTACTTTGCAGCAGAGAGGCCGAGAGGCTTTCTTTTTTAGCTCGATGCAAATGATTCCCGTGATATTACTGGGAGAAGTTGCAAATGAACAAACTCAAAAATCAACTAGGGGGGAAAAAGGATGCCATCAAAAATTGGAATGAACTCCCCCACGACTTTACAGAGTCTAATAACGTTCACGACTTCAGAAAGAGACTCAAGGCTCTTCTGTTTCTCTGGTCATACCTACGGGGACACTGATTGTTTTGAACGATGGTGCTTAGAAGGCCTGGTCATAGGCGCTATGGAAATACCAATGACAATAGCAGTAGTAATAGCAATTACATCAGGCTAGAGGTCAGGAGTGGGAAAGAAGACATCATGTGAAGTTGGGGACTTACGGGTGGTTGGGGAGCTAGTTACGACTAGAACATTTTAAATGTATCTGGGAAAGACTGCAGGAATGTCACAAGATTACCACAGCAATGCTGCAAGACACACTGACAAGCAAATGTGTGTCACACAAAGTGATGGGGGTATTTGGAGAGGGTTAGGGAATGAAAAAGCAATTGACTGGAGTGAGGGGACCTGGAAAAATGAAAGGGCACACATGTTGAATGTCTGTGAGGACGTGGAAGACTTTTTCATTCAGAGCAAATTGTTCCCATTATAGTGGCAATCGGCAAACCAGCACTATCCCGCAGGAATTTCTGTAAGTGGAAATGTTTACTGTGAAATTATATCAGGAATAAGGAGTTATTTAAAAAAAGGATTACAGCTGCAGTGCCTACATCTACAGGGCAGAGGGTAATGGGTGTTTGGTAACAAATTAATAGTGCCACATGGCCAGTGGCCATGGCTAGTGGGCCCAAAAGAAAGCTATTGGTGCAAAACGTACAAAAGCCACCCACAGCTGAAGGCCTTGGCTTACGGGCACTGAGGAAACTAAGATATAAGAAAACCCTTGAAATTCAGTGAAAACTCGTTAGTTAAGAGGGAGTTAAGGTGATCAGATTTAACACAGCAAAACTCCTGAAATTCAGCACTCGCATTTCAATCAAGTACACCTTAACTATGTGCCCCCTATTTAGCAATGTATGCCCACAATGATGACATCACATATGACACGCCAGGAAGAGAGCTGTGAACACCCATTGTGAACTTTGTTTCATGCAATGCATTGAGTGCCTAAGTAGCATCATTAAAGGATAGTTCCGGGACTTTTTTTTTATTGTCCCTAGGGGTCGGCCATGTGTTTGTAAGCATAAATCGGTAGATCGTAGGAAACTTTCCTATGGACCTTACCCGACTTTTCGCCCATTATCGCACTCGAAATCAGCCTCCATTTTGTGATAATCCTATCATTCCGCCGCATCGACCTGGCTCACCTGCCTTTGCGGCACTAAATCAAATCCCCCGCCCCTGAAACAGACTTTATCAAAACATTCATATTCCCCGCCTCTATCCGTGACGTGACTGAGCTGCGTAGGCAAACGCGCCCAGGCGTCTTCTACGCGACTCCACACAGACCCCGGAAATCAACACAGATCAGCTCACAATACAGCGCACCACAATTCGGAATATGAAACTGTACTTTGAAATCAAACCGCAAGATTGTAAATGTGGTAAAGTACATTTATTTGACATCAAATGTTTAGAGAATATTCAGCGATTTGCATTTTTATTTGCTCATGTTCCAAAAAGTTCGTATTGAGGAACGCGATGGTCCTTTGCTGTACACAGGGTCTTAGAGCATCTCACAATACAGCACCACAATTCGGAATGTGAAACCGTGGTTTAAAAGCAAACGGCAAGATTGTACATTTTGCAAAGTACGTTTATTGGACATCAAATGTTTAGAGAATATTCAGCGATTTGCATTTTTCTTTGCTCTCGATCCAAATTAGTTCGTCTTGAGGGAAGCGATGTTCGTGTGCAGTACACAGGGTGTTGGTTTACGATAAAAATAAGCTCTTCGGTCGCACTGATAATCGCATGGCTGTTCCAACAACGAGGCACTAGGCCACCACAACGGTAGGTATGTTGCATCTAACCGTTAGTACCGCGTAAGGGCATACTTGTACTTGGCGATCGTCCCATAAAATGGTCAGGGTGGTAACGTTGTTCACGCGGAGAAGCAACTGGCGGCTGTAGAAGCCGTCCGCCGGTGTCTGGTACTCGTGACACAGACAGTAGTGAATGATGTACCTAAAAACATAAAAAATGAAATTAGTCTCACCATCAGATCCTTATTAAAATTATTCATTTCATAGCGAGGACAGCGCTACTGGGTGTACACAAGTGTTTAAAGGCGTGGTGAGGCATGGAGGGGGGGGGGGAGTGGAGTACAAGGTAAGTAGCATAAAATAATAAATAAATAGGGCCAGCTGGTGGCAAGTGCAAGGTAAGTGCAGAACAAGTGCTGGGAAGGGGGGGCTGTAGGATACTGAGACAGTCCCCCAGTGCAGGGGTTGACAGGGAGGCAGTGCAGGTGGAGAGTGGAAGGGCCCAGGACCGAGGTCGCAGACAGTGGACCAGTTGTAGCAGGGGAGAGGGAGAGAGAAAGCAGAAGCAAAGAGGAAGGTTTTGAGGTGCTTCAGTAAAAGCAGATGTTTCTCCTCAAGATAGTGCGCGGTAGAAAACAATATGCCACATAGAACGAACAAGTACAACTGAACCCGTCTTTAAAGCCACTGTATAGTAATGAAATTGCGGTATAAACTCATCAAAAGTTACTTACATTATATTTGCATTTTCCATTGTGTCTCTGTGTAGGGCAGACCCGAAACACCACTCCTTCTTTGCCGACGTTACTTCTTCTAATGAACGTGGCTCATCGTTTCGTTTCTGAAATTTTATTCATTATCTTTTCTTAGTCTTTCAGGATGGTCCCGGCCTGTCAAGGTCAAATCACAATAGAACCTTATATTGGGTCGTGGGCCGTTCCGCCACCCGAGCAAAACATCAAAGCAGCTGACCTTCACTTTGAGCGAGCACACATTTCTAGTTAGCTGCAGTTAGTGTAAGGGCATCTTGTCTGCGTGCCTTTTTTTTTATTGTCCCTATGGGTCGGCCATGTGTTTGTAATACGGAAACATTCTATAATTTTTGTAAAAATGATTTATATTACTGTTTGGTTTAATTGCAATGGGCCTGCAACATGAGGAGACTCGAGAGAACAGACAATCAAATTACAATCATTTAAACCGTGATGTGTATTTCTCAATGAGCTCTGCTTTAGGTGGACATGGAACAGAGGCAATGTTGGGTGGCAATGCAGTTGTCCCCTGCATAGGTTCGTTCACCACTCCATGTATGTGCCTATCGAGGACATCTACGATAAGTCTCTCAATAAACTCATATTGCATATCCTCAAACACTGGTTTGATCACCCATTGTTTACTTCTTTTAGTGAAGGCCTTATTGTAGCGAAGCGTCCCTAAAGTTCCGGTCGTCCTACTTTGTTGACGGCCAACATTATGGTTATGTGCCAAGACCGCTAGAAGAGTCCGATTTATCATGCCTTCCATGCCAAAATGCAATCTTTTGGGCCTGTACTTTAGGCACATATTGTGGAACACCTCCAAATCTCCTGTGTGGCAGAATTCCGTGAGTCCCCTCAAATCTCTTGTTATAGTTTTATCAAATACAATCTTTTCAATGGCCTTGTGAGTGGGTGATGAAGGAATCAACCACTTCTTCTTCCGTGCCTCCTCTGTGGACAAATGGCCATGTTCACATTTGTGGAAATGCTCATTTGTCGACCATCGATGTACGTTGCTACAGTGCAACATTACTGACCGCCATTTTTCCAGTAGAATTTCCAACGACCCTTCACATGTTTTTGAGCTCCACCAAAGATGGTTGCTGATTGACTTGGACCACTGTGAAATACCTT
The DNA here is from genome assembly GCF_040938575.1 of Ambystoma mexicanum. Taxonomy (NCBI): domain Eukaryota; kingdom Metazoa; phylum Chordata; class Amphibia; order Caudata; family Ambystomatidae; genus Ambystoma; species Ambystoma mexicanum. The sequence goes on along the minus strand of NC_090935.1, from coordinate 1,393,431,597 downwards.
GCATATCTTTTTTTTTTCCTGCAGCCGACAATTTTTTATTGATTGTTTTTGCAAGATGCCATACGTCAAATTGGTGATTTATATTTTTGTACTCTTCTCTCATTGTCTTGGCAATTGAAACGTGTCTGTCCGTGGCTATCAGGTCGATCACCATTCCCCGCGATTGTAGTTCTTGCAATGATGCTACAAAGCCAACTTTCTCCATGGCCACTGAGGATGTACTTTGTGACACCTGCACGACCACCGAACTCACAATTTTCTTACTTTCCATGTCCTGAAAGTGGTAGGTGCAGTACTTGGCTGAAAATCCTGGGCTGTCGCACTGTCCATCACCGGCTAGCCTGAAGCGTTTGCCCGCGAATGTACTTTCCATTGACATTTTTTCCATTCTCCAAGCTTCGCTGATGGCTGGAAATAGATAATCGGTTTGGTATTTGTAGAACTGACTTTTCGCAATGAAATGGATTCCCACAAACTGAAAGAAATACTGTAACTTTTTAAAACTTGAACCACTAAAAAGTGCGGCCGCTGCACAAAGTAGATTGCCTGCTGGCAGTTGCCCCAGCATGGGTTGTGCAGACCATGCGAACAGATGATATTGTGTACAGGTGGCATGTATTTTAAGGTTAGTGCCTCGAATTGCACGAGTCACATTAATCAATGGCTCCCCACATACTTCCCCACCAACCCAATGCCCACATTTCATCATCATAATAATATCCATCAAACAGCTTTCGAATACAATGAATTTGGCCTCTTTCCTTATACTGTCACTCTGCATCCCAGCTGGTTCGGCCTGTAACGTTGAGGACATGTCACTCGCATGAAAGGTACAATCTCTGATATCGTCTTCCGCTATGCTGAGTGATATTGATGGTGTTTCATTGTCGTCCACTTCATTCTCTTCCATTGCAACATCTGTTCCTTGTCCGGAGATGGGAGAAAAAAACAATGTCTTCAACTTTCGTGCGCTCTTATTTTTTGCGGGTGTGGATTCTGTGAATTGATCTACGACTGCATCCAAACTACCAGGAGGACATTCACTATCAATGGCTGGTGGTGGTATAGCTCCGTTGTCAATCACTTCATATTCTTCCCATTGGCACGATGCATCTCCAGTCTCAAGTCCCTGCCAAAAGGTTTGACAAGCAACATCTCTCGTTCGCTTCACTGTCTGTGTAGATCTAGTTCTTACACCCACTCGCAACTAGAGGACAGATTAGAAAAGGGATGTTCAGTTTAAACAAAACTTACAGTATTGAACTATTGACAGTGAAAGACAACATAATATAGTGAACAGGACACTAACCTTCTTTTGCTTTCTTTTCTTTGAAACTTTCTTTCCTCGAACTTCAACATCTGGACGCTGTTGCTCCGACTCGTGTGTGCATGTCTCCACTTCCTCTCGCGCTGCAACGACTATATTTTCATGATAAGCACATCCATCACTCACTGAGGCTCCATCGACTCCCTGAAACATAGAACTTTCATTAGTATGTATAATAATATTGAAAACACAAAATGTACTTGGGGACCAATACCCATACGTACATCTCAATAGCAAAACACGAATGAACGCATTGTGTAGAACATTCAAACGACAATAGTTCACGCATTGTTGATCTAGTTAGATTGAACTGTCAAGATCCATACCTCGGGCTCCGCATAGACTTCCATTGATGATATTATTGAAGATGACGCTTCAGCAACTCCCTGAAACACAGTAATTGCATTAGTATGGTTTTCTATTTTGTTTAAAAGAACATAAACTTTCTGCAGGCGTCAACGGCTCATCTAAATAGACCTGCACAAATGATCAGTTGTCTAAAATAAATAATGGATATCTAAATATGATTCGATTTGCTCCATCGTTGGAAGTGTCACCACCCAGAGATCTGCATCAACTACTAGGGGTGATGTTCTTGTTGAAGAAGCTCCGTCAGCTCCCTGAAACATAGTACTTGCGTTAATAAAGAAGGAAGTATAGCGGATGTAATCACGTCATTTGATCTCGCATGATTGATCTGTCAGTATCCATACCTCGAAATGCATAAGAACATCAAGGGATGCTGTAACTGCGGTGCACACTTCTGCAAGCTGTTGCGCCGACCCGTAACTGCATGCTCCCCCTTCTTCTTGGACTAATGCTCCATCGACTCCCTGAAACATAGGACTTTCATTAGTAATGAACACAATATTGAAAAAAGAAGACACATAGGAGGGCGACGACAGAAGGACATACCAATGGCTAAAAACGAAAGAAACATTGTGTGTAACAATCACGCTACAAGAATGCAAGATCTGATGATCTCCATCGATGGAACTGTCCGGAAACGTACCTCGAGCATCTGAGTGACATCTACGGTTGTCGTCAATGCGTTGGACTCCTCAGCATCTCCCTGAAAGACAGTACTTGCATTATTTTGGATAACAATAATTATAACTGAAAACAAAGACTAGAGGACGAGTACTGTGGTGTACCATTAGGTAAAATAATTACACGATCAATTAAAACTATTGATTTACATGCCTAAAACAAGTCAGTGTCAGAATAGCTAAGTAAGATTACCCGATAGGCGCTTGAAGTGGCTGATGACTGCAATAACGACACGGATGGAGAATCTTCCGCCTTCATATTGAGTGGATACATAAATGGGGAAATTATTGTTAGCTAATGCTACACACTACCGCAATGCCGAGAGATAAATACGTAAACTTGACTCACCAGTGGAGGGATGTGGACGAATAGAGTGGGAATAGCGGTTGAGAGCAATTTTCGCCTCGCTCGCGGTGTTTTCTTCTTTATTAGCAATGATGTGGAGTACATGTCTGGGCTAAAGTGCCTGCTGCAGATGCGGTATCGATCACCCCTCTTGTCCGCAAAGACTTCTAGGACTCTACTTTCTATGTCAGAGGCTGGATATCCGCAATATCGGACCCATTCTCTTATCTGATCTATTGTCTTAGGGAAAACATGCATTATAGTACCTTCAGATTTGTTATGGGTCTTCGAAGGGCAACCGCCAATGGAACAGGCAGGCATTATGGAAAGTTCTGAAAAGTAAAGATCAACAATTCTCTATGAATACCAATGTGTTAAAACATTAAATGACACATAAAAGGTTCAATGCAAGGTCCGTTTTGGTTCTTGGAACTATACACGTTATTCACATGCGGATAAGTATTTCAATAACTTTCAAAAAATAGAAAAAGTAATTTGACTAAACTCAGAACATGTGACTAGTTCCTTGCATGTACTGTCGTGAACGAAAAGAAAACATGGATGCAATTTGATGACTACTAGCAAATAGATATAAATTAAAAAATTGGACGCAAAATGATTATGGTACATGGACTTACCTTGACGAACAAACAGTTAGATGCAGGGATCAGAGTAGTTTCTTGTCGTAGAACAGGGAGCAGTTCACAGGTTGCAAACTGACGAGTTTGCTCAAAGTGGTCACGGAAGTTCACAGAGACGAAGAGCAGATAACCAGCACCTTCACGGGTTGACTAGCAAAGCGCAAAGAAGTTCTCATTAGAAATATGAAGTGGGTTATAAAGAATTCGAAACAGGGGTGTGTTTGTGAATGAATGACGTGTATATGTCGTGGCATTATGCGGTCTGCAGTGGGCCGTCCAGCGTGAGGGGGGATGCTTGGCAGGAGACACAGGGTCTGGAGGTAGACATGGGAACAACAAACCCATGCTCTATAGACCACTTTGAAGTGTACATGGTCTTTGGCACCTCTTGGCCTTTATCGCTCCCTGACAGCTCCACTTGCCAGCAGCGCAAGTACCCCGGTGCAAACTGCCTTTGATAGGGCGGGGGGTGGATCGGGGCGGTGGTCGTGCAGACAAGACACAGGAAGACTCGTGAATGGAGACACACTTATGTGGATTGCAGGGGGCCGTCCAGCGTGAGGGGGGATGCTTGGCAGGAGACACGGGGTCTGGAGGTAGACATGGGAACAACAACCCATGCTCTATAGACCACTTTGAAGTGTACATGGTCTTTGGCACCTCTTGGCCTTTATCGCTCCCTGACAGCTCCACTTGCCAGCACAAGTACCCCGGTGCGAACTGCCTTTGATAGGGCGGGGGGGTGGATCGGGGCGGTGGTCGTGCAGACAAGACCCGTTTGCCGCAGGGCCTCACCAAGGAGAGGCCATCTAACTGAATGTAAGAGGATGGCTGCAGGATCTACTACATGGAAGGCAGGGGGGTGAGTTTATAAATACCTCACCCTCCCAGGAGAATATACACTAGATTCATTTAAAAAATCAAAACAACCATTGTTAAAATATATGTTGGGCTTTATTTTAGATTTTAATTAAACATAAATAATAAACATTACACATTGTAAAGTTGAGGTTGCAGCACATCGAGGGAAAATCCGCGGTATTGTCCACTGTCACTGGGGAAATGTTGTCTAATGGCAAGCACCGCACAGGCAGGTATTACTCTCCGAACGCGGCGTCCGAGCCTCCCGTGAAGCCACCAAGTGAAGCAACGATAGGCCACCAGCCTGTACCACCTGTGAAAAAAAAAGATGCAAACTGTATTAAACTGACCAAACTTTCTTATCAATGTCGATTCAGGTAACACATGTCATTTTTCTTAGAAAAAAATTATATCTAGAAAATGCACTATATGGAACAAATTTACATGCGTTCGAATGATATGTAAATGTAATTTTATATGTGGGAGACGACCATGAAATAGTGGTGGCATCACTGACATCACAAACAGAGTATACTTACTCGTTACTCGGATTACGCGGACGAACAGTGCCACGAAGTTCGTGCATAAGCACCATCATCATCCTCAACACTGTCCGTGAGAGGCAGGCTTCCCTGAACTCTGGCAGCTCGGTGATGCATTGCGGACTTTGCTCGCCTTCCTGCAGACTTTGCTCGCTTTCCGAAATGTAGGCCAAGCACCCGGAATTTTCACGGCAGCAGCAGTTCTCCTCCTCAGTTGGCATTAGCTCGCACCGATTGCACGTGCACCAGGTGGAGACGCCGTCCATGCGACATGGTCCAGGCTCTTCATCCGTTGACTGGTCCTCCCAACTGCCGTCCGAATCCCCATCGTTTTCGCATGCTTGCCTTTCCAGTAGTTCCTCCTCGGTGTACTCGGGCTCGTACATATACGGCATTATTGTGGCCATTGTGCGGTAAAGATAGTAAAATAATTTACAGAGATGGTACAGGTGTTCACACGGGCTACAAGCGGCGAAGGTAGCTGACCAGAGCACTGAAACGAGTCACAGAATACTCAAAGTAACACAGAGAGAGGAATGGAATCGAAAATCTGCTGCTGTATGTTGTGAAACGGTCTGTTTATACTTATTGGGGAAAGAGGCGTCCTGCCATTTCCATGGCAACACGTCAATAGCTGAGGCGCAGCGATTGTTGACACGAGACGTGCTTGAAATGGGCAGTACGCGTCTGCTGATGTCAGGCTCAGGGGCGGGGGATTTGATTTAGTGCCGCAAAGGCAGGTGAGCCAGGTCGATGCGGCGGAATGATAGGATTATCACAAAATGGAGGCTGATTTCGAGTGCGATAATGGGCGAAAAGTCGGGTAAGGTCCATAGGAAAGTTTCCTACGATCTACCGATTTATGCTTACAAACACATGGCCGACCCGTAGGGACAATAAAAAAAAAGTCCCGGAACTATCCTTTAAGAGGGCTTTTTGAGAAAAAATGTTTTTATAAAATGCACAGGTGATCTGTCAGCAAAATCTAAGATTTTGGTTTGCATTCAGAGTGAGAACCTCAAACAACCTTTAGTTAAGAGTTTATACAAAAAAGACACATTGTGTTGCGGTCTTCCACCATTGGTTTCAATACAAATGTGAAAACTGTGTGAAGTATCCTCTGACCATGAGCATTAAGAACTTTAACAAATTCAAGTGGGCTTTTGGTACCCATACAAATTGTTTAAGCACTACTGTCATGCATGAATATCGTGTATCTAGTTGCGGTTGGGAGGTAGAAACAACCAAGTATTTCTGAACACTATTCATGCCTAAAGAACCAACTACTACACAAACAACTTGTTGACCACTTCATAGAATTTGACCATTTGGAAAATGATCTAACTTTGTTATTCAGCAAATTAATCTGTACCTAGTGGGAGGGCGTATTGGTGGCACTCTGATCCACCGTGAACATTGTTGGATAAAACATGTGCATGCTGTAAAGCAAAGCCTGAACACCTTCATGTAGTGGAACTAATTAATTGTGCCATAAGTAGTATCAGGAGTGGTCATTTGTGGATGGAAAAAGCTTGAGGCATTGACTACAGTTATAATTAGACCTGTTGTAATGCTTTGGCAAAAAATATGATGCATAAATCGCATTTAAGTTGGCTCCTATACGCAGATGACCTCATTTTGTTGGACTTAACACCAATTGGCCTGCAAAGGAAACTCGACGCAATCCAACAATATTTAACTGACAACCAGCTGCTCATTAATACAAAGAAATGCAAAATCCTTGTCCTTAAAAACCTTAAAGGTGGTAGGGCCAGACTGGTTAAAATCCCATCATGGTCTATGGGACAAGAAAAGGTGCAGATTTCATCGTGCGTAAAATATCTTGGAATGCCAGTAAGCTCTTGCATTAGTGATGGTCCGTGGATAACGGCAACTAAACGTAAATGCAAACAATTGGCAAGTCAGGCGCTGGCGATAAAAAATAGATTTGGGAAATTTTCTCTCAAACCAGTCTTGCAATTCTATCAACAAAAGTAAATGCCAGTACGAACATACGGGGCTGAAAACGCATTGGGCTGCTCATGGGAAGTGTGGTCAATGCTTGAGAATATCTTCTGGACCAAAGTACTGGGCCTACCAAAAGGAATCGCAACGTCGCCCATACGATATATACTATCGCTAATATCAATTAATGCGCAAGTTTGTTGGAGCCTGTTAGCACTGTATCGTAAAACAAAAGCATCCGAATGAATACCGCAATTTGACATTTTTCATAATGTCACCTCGGCTGAATCAGGTATCATGTAAATTTGTCTGAAACAATGTGAATCCATGATGGTTGAGTTTGACATCAAGTCTGACCTGCTCCACGGTAATCCGAAAGCAGCAAAGAATAAAATTTGGCGTGCGGATTGGAAACAGACATGTTCCGAAAGAGCCGCTTCTAAAATGATGAGCGAGGTCCCACTGGAGGCACGGGCTTTCAATACCATACAAAAATATATCGAGTTATTCCCCGACCCTAATGCAAGAAGGTTGTTCATGGGACTATGGCTAAACGTGTTTAAAACGAAAGAACGTCTGTGAGCATGGTCGGCCAATGCTAACTTAGACCCCAGGTGTTGCTGCTGTACAAAAGAAATCGAAACTCTAAAGCACTTGGTGCTGTTCTGTAGGTACTTACGAACAGAAAGAAAAAGACATCTGGGCCCCTGGAGCGAGACACATCCGTCCCTTTGTGCAGATGAGTGGTGGCAACAAATGTTTTAAGGAAGAGACATGAAACTAGTACTGCCTTTAACATACTTTTTGGCGACAATTGAAAAGTGGCTGCTGGTTCCAATTGTATCTTGACTGATGTGAAGCCATATTATAATTCTCTGAAGTATGGGATTATGAGAAAGTAGAGCAGAAACATACATAGTAATTGCGAGAGTTGGAGTTTGTAAGGATTATAAAGTGATGAAATCAAATGTACTGAGATGTTTTATTTTAAAGGTTTATATTTAAATCAATAAAATTATTATTTTTTTAAATAAAAAAATATGAATTGTATTTGGTCATTATATGAGATAGGACTTCTGCTGGCTTTTGAATACTGTTTTCTTACGTTGGTCACATACTAAGTAATAGTTTGTTCTGCCATTTTCCATTGTAAGATGGCAGCACCTTGAGAGACTGGTACATGTTTGTATAGCTCTATTCTTCTGAGGCTCTCAGCCAACCTGTTTCATTCCAAGATGGCAGGAATACATGAGGACAAATACCTGCATGTAGCTTCCAAATGGGGCTGGTCGAGAGCTCACACATGCGTATGAACCTGTCAAGGATTAGGGGAAAGATTATGGAGACCCTTTCCCCAGCTCCCTGTGTGCTTTGAGCCATGCATGCACATGTGTGCCCCTATCTGTGACCCAATGCTTAGCGGCCTCTGTCCTGGCCAGGTCTTTTCCTATGCTTGCAGAGAACAGGATGACGAGCATGCATCAGATTTGTCAGAAACTTACATGAATCATGGATTCCTTGATGCAGTACGAGAAATGTTAAACTGGAACTACATCTATCATAATGCACCTGGCCTGGAACAGAAGGAATACGCTCATTACCAAAATGGGAATGGACTGGGCTTTCCTGTTCAGAAGCTGAATGGAACACCATCCACCTACTCCAGATGGATACAGGAGAGCAGTATGGCAGCAGCAGGAACACTTCATCTGGAAAAGGACTACATGAGAACAGGGAAGATTCAGGAATACTCCCCACACACTTTGAATGAGACTCACCAAGGACATGAGAAAATCAGAGAGCAAAAAGGTCCTCTTACCATATGACTGGTTTAAGGAAAATGGAGATTGGGGGGGGTGGGCTATAGGGCACAAAAGTATAGATCAGATAGAGATTGGCCCAGCCACGCAACTGACTCCATGAGCCAATTGGAGCCCCTAGACAGGGAGGGGAGTGCTAATAAAAAATAAGCCTTTTCAGTGGGGAATGAAAGGTGTACAGGTGAGGTTGGAAGAGGTGGAGGCAGACTGAGAGAACAGTGAGGAGGACGTGGCAGGTGGAGGAGGAGTTGGAATCTACTATTGGAGTGCTTTGAGATAGTGATGGTAAGGTGCTGGGGCTGAGAGGGTGCTCACAATTTCATTGTGAGTCAGTGAGAGAGTGAGTGAATTAGAGATTGTTTGAAGGTCGTTTTGGAGGGAGAGTAAGATGTCGGGAGGCTGAGAGTAGGTGTTAATGTGTGTGGTGTGTGAGTGAGAGATAGAGACAGAGCGAGAGAGAGAGAGAGAGAGAGAGAAGAAAGAAGCAGGAGGGTAGAAGACAGTAGTCGTAGAGGTAGTTATGGGAACTGGGAGTTTAGGAAATGGGAAATAACAGAAGAGATATGGCATGCAGAGATAGGAGAGAGCGAGGTAAAATGAGAAAATGGGAAAATGGAGTGTAGTGTAAAGGGAGATACCATGAGAAATCAGTTGGATGGTGAAGACAGGAGAAGATGGAGAGTGTGTTAATACCAGGGGTTGGAGTGTAGAGAGAAAGACAAAGATAGAGAGAAAGAGAGAGAGAGAGAGAGAGAGAGAGAGAGAGAGAGAGAGAGAGAGAGAGAGAGAGAGAGAGAGAGAAAGACTGGGGAGAGGAGACAGGTGAGTGACAGAAAGGTTAAGAGTCGACCATCAAGAGAAGGGCATGAAGACAATCGGACTGCCCTGCTAGGTCCTGGAGGAGGACCCTGAAGGAGTCAGATAGACAAGTCTATGGCCATCAAGCCTAAAACAGAAAGAGAGAGAATTAGAAAGTATGTTGTACTCAACCCGTCTTGGAACAATCAGTTGTGTAATAAATAGTTTTGTATAGAGAGTTGAGCGCCCCCTTAAATGTTGAGGGAAAAGATAGAGATCCACCCCCAGACTGGGAGCCCCAGTTGGTTTAAGTAGCACTTTCAAGAATAAAATGTAAAACGTATTGTTTGTTGTTTGACATTCATTGATCACCAGGTAACAGTTGGTGTCATTGAGTGATTGTTAAGGTCCTGATTCAGAGAACACCCACAGTTCCAAAGTCTGAGGGTAGCCAAAACGACATAGATAGTCAAGCTCCCAACAATGGCCACCTCTCTGGTAGCAGGTTTTGACCTGTATAGTAATGATGAGGTTACAGATCCACCTTGAATGAAGGCTGTGATATAAAGACTGGACTTCAGGTGGCTGTGCCAAAATAGACTTATGGAAGAATTGCAGCAAACTTTCTCATGGGACACAAACATTCCCTGGTTGTTGTTGAAAAACAGTGGATGGAGATTAAACAGGAGAAGCCAAGGTGGTCCAATTTGGTTTCACTAACAACTCATACACAATTTGACCAGGCCAAGCCATTACCCAACTTATTTGCAAATATACTCTAATCCCATATATTTAAAAGAGAGAAAACTTGGAAGACACAGAAAGGGATGACGTCTGCTTTGAAAAGAAATCTGCACAAGTACAGATAGGTAAGGACATAGAGGAAGCTTTGGGTCATGCCTCCCTGCAATCGGGAGAGACCCAACAGCTGGAACCATTCCTGGACCAATCTAGAAGAAACCTGATACTTGAAGAAGAAGGAAAGTGTTTGAAGACCCTCCACTTTGTTGACTGAAGGGACCTACTGTACGAAATGGACATCCTTCTCACAGAAGATGTACTTAACTAATACCAGATCTTAGTCCTGAAACTGTTCCAGAAAGATATTTTTGTGCTGGCCCATTCCTATGTGACAATTGGGTTGTAGAGAAGGAGCTAAGTACCCCCACCTCAATTGCCTCGCCCGTCTTGCCTATATGTTGGGAACCAGAGTGTGAAACACGTGTGGTACCAGTGAAAATACCGATACCAAGGAGAATCCTTGGAGCAAGGTTCCCATTGAGAAAACCATACCTGCATACAAGAAAGTATGATGGCCATTTGAATGAAATCCCGGAAGACGCAGAGCAAACGAATGGCCAAAATGAATGGTGATGTCACACAGAATCAAAACTGACGTACATAGAAGTGATGCAGACTAATGAATGTTGATATTCTGTAAGGCATCAAGAAAGGATCAAAGATAAGTGGCATCTTGGGATCAAGATGAAGAGACTTATACTACAAAATGGATGAAGATATCAAGTCAGTTTACACATATACAGATGCAAAAGAAACACAAGCAGATGAAGTCTTCTTGAGGCTAGCTTAATAATGAAAAGATTGTGGCATGGCCAACATATACATAAGTGAGTAAAGATTGGATGTTTCCACTACGAATTATAGCACAACTGGGCTAAAAAAGGAAGGCCTCTTTTCCAGTGTGTCGCAGTGAGAAAACAAATGAATTACAAAGTGAATCTCTGAAAGGCGAGGCTTGATGAGCCTTGAAGCTAAGCCAAGAAGCAAGGTCTCATCAGGCTGGAGTGAGCAGACATTGGATACAAATCATGTGAAAGAACGAAACTCCTGTTCAGGAGGCATGAACAAAACAAGGAAGATGTCAGAGGTTTATTAGAAAATAGTATTTTAATATACTTGAAACTTAATTTTGTGGTCTTCAGTCACGTGGATGGATGAAGTTAGACGAACACCTACGCATGAGGTCAGAGCGTGCCTTCACTCCCCTAAATTCTCCAGAGGTAATAACACTCCCAAGGAAAAGTTCAAAGTCCTAATTGACAGCAGACCACTGAGGTGATGATAGATGAATATGCTAATTGGTGGGAATCTATCATTAACACTAGCTTACCAGCACCAGGAAGCTCACCCTGCATGCTGCTATAGTAGGAGCAAAAGTACCGAGGGAGGGTAGAGTGCCAACCAATGGTAGGGGACTGCATGATCAGGGGTCCTATAGTTTGTATAGCCAATAGGACGTTGTGTATTTAGTGACATTCTTAGTTAACTGTTTATGGGGAGGGCTTAGTTGCCCCACCTGATGTTAAGAAACAAATCACTTTCTTTCACTGCCTTAGACGAGTATGGATTGTATACTTAGATATTTCATTAAACCCAATCACACTTGTCACTAGGTTCTTGTAGTATGCCACGCAGAATACATTGGTTAACATCACATATGCCAATTTTTTGCTATAAAAGAAAGGGGTTTTTTTTAGATGCATTGAGAGTTCTTACGCTGCGACATCCATTGATGTCTGTTGTACTCCCTGTTTTAGATAATTGATATTAAAACAGTTATCCTTTTTCCAACTCCCTGAGTCGTTTTGATAATTGATGTTTGAATAATTTCTGCATCCCCATGCATCTCAAGGGTATTGCTACCTCATCTTAAAGGGCTGGGAGCTCCAGTGCAGGGTTTATAGGACTGGAGAAGACCTAACAGAGCCTCCTCACTCATTTCTACTGGCAAGGAATCTATGCACAAATGAAGAGCTACTATGCCGGATGATGTTTTTGCTGATGTTTCCAAAACCCCACTACTGTCACGACTGGCTGGCACCGGCGTTCCCTGTGGCGACGCTGGAGATTGCGTGCACTCGCCGTTTTCCCCTCTTCCAAGATGGCTTCTCATCCTCTGGGTTACGGTGCAGTGTTTTCACGTTCACAAGTCAGATGTCCTCTGACGTCATCTCGTTCTCTCACGGATTCCGGATATGGTCCAGCAGAGCCGAAGCTCAGAGCGTCGCTACTCTCTACAGACGCTACGTGAGTTCGCAACTAGGGGGTTACTATTCTATCCCTCCTACCTACGCTTACCTTTCCCTTTCTACTCTTTCTTACAGCCGTACCATCCTGCCTAGCCTTCCCGTTCCGCAGTCCACAGATAGTCCCTTCTTTCAGACAAATTAGGTACTTACCCAATCATTATATTGATTCCTCTCGTACCTAGTTCCTTCTCTCATCTCTCGTTACTTATTTCAAATCAGGACTTCGCCGAGGTACAGTGACCCGATCCAGTGATTCCTGAAAAACTTGAGGAGCTGCAGCCAGCGGAGACGCGACCGATCCAGCTTCTCATCCATTCCAGCAGGGTTTTTTCCCCCAGGAGGGTTTCCCTGGGATCCCTTGCACACCCCTTCGGTTCCCTCTTAGGGAGGAGGGAGGTGTTAGAGGCCTCAGGGGACTCCCCAATTGCCTCGTAGACTGCTGCACGAGACAGGTTAGTGTCACATCATTACAACTACAGCCACTGCCAATTATTGACCGTCCCTTTTTGAGGATGGGCATTTACATTGTGTGACATCTGAAACCCTTGCGAGCAAGGAACACGTTTATCATCATGGAATATGCTACCAGATAACCTAAAACGTTCCCTATCCCTATGAATAGCATTAAAGACACCAGGAAAGATCTCATGCCATTCATTATCTGAGTAGGTTTCCATAAGAATTTGAGATGTATCAAGGAAATCGCTTTTTGTCTAAACCTATGAAGGAGATGAAAAATGTGATGCACAATAAGACTTAACTGCTATCCATCTACCACCCACAAACTGAGTCTTGTAGAACAATGGAATCATCAGCAGTCAGACACATTTTGGATGAGTTAATGCCCTCATCTCTGTTTGCACTCTAATAAGATCCTCAAGCATCAACAGGTGTTTTGCCCTTCAAGTTAGTCTACAGCAGAAAGCCCAGCGAGATCGTAGATATTCTGAAGGAAGGACAGGAGGATCTGAGAACAAACATACTAGTGGCATCCCTCTAATACAGAACACCAAGAAGTGGATGGAAATTGTGCAAAGACTTGTCAAGTCCCATTTACAAGCCGACCAGGCTAGGAACTACAATCAAAAGGCCCACCCAAGAAATGTTCAGGTCAGTGACAAGGACATGGCTCTGTTACCAACCACATATAACAGGTTGTTGGTATGATGGCCTCGACCCTAGATCATTACCATTGTCATGTCTCCAGCAACACTAACTTATGTAATACAACAGCCACCATCAAACACCATCACAACTCTATCATGTGAACAAACTGAAAGCCTAGAGAGAAAACAGGAAAGCCATGCTCCTGGAATTATATGACAACACCAGAGAGACCCCATTGCCCTTTGCAGTCAATGGCGTAATGATTCCCCTGGCAATATAAAGATCTAGTCGACTCCTTGCAGCAGTTTCCTGAAGTATTTTCCAAAAAGCATGTACAAGAGCCAGACTTCGCCCCGAAGGGTAGTCATCAACTACTTGAAACCCAACGAAAGATTATCAAGAATTAACTAAGGATGAGCTGGATTCAGGATTTTTTTTTAAAGATCTCATAGTGAATAGGCATTCCCTATCATCCATCCTGGTACCCAATCCAGATTATTTCTAGAAGTTTTGTATTGACCTCAGACAGGCCATTGAGATTTCAGGGTTTGACACCTATCCCATTCCCAAGATAGATAAATTAACTCCTGGAGACAATGGGAGCCCCCATTGTTATGTGCACCTATTTGAAGAGTAAACGTTGCCAATTGTTTGTTGTTGTCATGGGGGTCATTGAGCTTTGTTTCACACATGGCAGTGCACTTAGTTTTTCTCCTGCATGATTTCTATAGGCAGGAGTAAATATTCATTGATTCCTACGGAATCCAATTTAATGTAGCACCTGATAAATTGCAGGCCAATCCCAAAGGCATACTTTAGTAAGTGCTGCCCGCAAAGCATAATTTTCAGATAGTATGTATTTTTTCACAAGACAGGAAAACTGAATAATAAAAAACAACACGCCCAGTTTTACTTTCCAACATTACCCTCTGTATTGTGAAACTTTCTAATTGCATGCAGGTGGCCCCAAAGCAGGATCATCATCTGGGGGTCACCAGGGCTCGTAGCTGCGACCCCTGAGGTCTCCCTTGCTACCCCTAGAAAATAAGAAAATGAAAAAGTATTTTTATTTTTTTTAAATGTAAGCTGCAAGCTCCCGGGCAGTGGCCAACGCCATGTGGCTCTTTGTTTCTAGAGCGACTGGCTTTCTTGTTCAGACCTCTTAAACAGGGAGTTACAAAGGCATGCCACTTTGAACCATGACCCTAAATAAGAAAGAATAGGAATAACAAATTATTTGTCTTTTTGGAATTCTACGCAATAATTGCTAGACTCATTACAGGTTTATTTCAGGCACACTTTAGTGGGTGAGTCACTCATTTAGTCTGTTCTTAAACACCTCAACTCAGCCTTTCATCCTTCTGAGGTCGATACACGAGTACCAACAGAGGCTGGGTGTATATTTGTTGTATATAAAGCACTTAAGTGTAAGTGCTACATAATAACACATCATTATCATTTAGCCTTGGACATCTGCTTGCATTCACAGTAATTTGGTAATATGGGCCCATGCACACTGATATTAATGATACCTATGGTGATCCAAAAATTTAGAATTACCACCACTTGTAATCCTCTGGTAACTCCACAGACCAAGTGGCAGTAACAGTAATTGAGTTTGGCAGTATGTTGGTGGATTTACTGCCAGAATAGCGCCAAACTCGTAATGAGGACTATTGTGTTTTACAGATGCTGGCAGATGTTACACGCAAATTCTTACCAAGAAAAGCATTGTATCAACATTTCTAAACTGCATGGTAGTATAAGAAACATGATACGAGACAGAAAGGGTATTCCAGACTCGTTGCTTACCCTTGGAGAACAGAGAGATATAGAGATTCATAATTGGTGGCAATAAATTGAAAGACAGGGGGCCTCATTACAAGTCCAGCAGTAAACCTGCCGGTGCTACCGGCTGGTTCTCGCCGGACTTGCAATATTTCCCGTGGCCTGGCTCATTTGCCGGAAACAACGGGGGATTATGACCCCAGCGTTCCGGGAAGTCAGGTGCCGGTAAATGTTAATCCCCATTCCCATTTGAGTCCCATACCTGTCCAGTAACAAAAGTGCCGGTAGGGTTACCGGCACCGTTGTTAATGTACCGGCATGGTCGTTATGAGGCCCAGTGTCTCTACAATAAAAAAAAAGATGAAACAATGTCTGTGCTTTCAACTTAATTTTTTATGTGATACTAACTAAGGGGGTCATTTCAATGGCTAAGGGTGTTAACCAAAGGTGTCAAACAAGCCGTAAACTTTTTTGCGCCTTGATTCACTACTCCGGATGAAACTCTTTTGCACATGGAGTGAGAGAAAGGACGAGAATCTTGTTTCCTCCATATCCTTCCCACTCAAATGGAATCGGCCTACATTCAGCACCTGCTAAAAGCAGGCAAATTCCATGGAATCTAAGCTCTAAGGCCACCACTGCTCTCTGCCGATCAACCTGCTCCATGGGACCTCCATCACCCACCAAGAATGGGGTCTCCAACAACGGGCTGAACAACAATGCATCTGCTGAGATGGCCGCCAGTTTGCCTGCTAAGCAGCATCTACTTTCTTTGAACCAGCTGCAGCCTTCCGATTGGCCCTCGCCGGCCGACATACCCATTTTACACCGGGGCTGGGAGGCGACGCCGACCACAGTCGAAGGCCATGGTCTAAGGCCACCACTGCTCTCTGCCGCTCTCCATCGCACATTGTCAGATCCTCAGGAAGCAGCACCTTGGAGCCCCAATGTAAAAATGGTAAGCCCGTTGTAAACATTATTACAGTTGGCTTGTCCCAAAAAGTTGCCCCCTTTGACCACCGACCTGCATGCGCAGCGACTTGTCCCCCTATCTCATCGCATTTGGCCCCCAACATGCTAAAACCCAGACAGCCCACACACCGCCTATCCCCTTCCGTGTTACATCGGTCTTATACTCACACACCCGCACCACTCACACAGTACCTCTCTGCTAGGTGTACCATCCCTCACTAAGCGGGCACCCCACATCGTGCCGCTAACAAAATGCCTGCACAAAATTCAATGTGCGCTCTGCACTACTACATATGAAACCTCCCAACCATCAAGATACTCTCTGTCGCCCACAGTGCGGACTAAACCTGCCACTCCTCACCTAGCCAGGAAAGAACACCCCCCATCTTCATATGGCCCTACCAAGCCAGGCAAACACAAATGCATCATCTCTACGGCATTGGTACTACCCTGCACACAATCCATACCCCATCTACATTCATGCCTCCCTGTCTATGGCCCTCATTAGGACCTTGGCGGAGGACCATGGCGCTATTAGCACCATGGTCCATGGCGCTAAGCTGCCAACTCCGCCATGGGGGTTGGCGGACTTACCGCCCCATTCCGACCTTGGCGGGGCGGTAAGTCCCCAATCCCCATTTACCCTTCCCCATTCCCATTTTTGCCCCATAGGGTATAATGGGAGTGGGGAAGGCGCTAATTACGCCACCGTAAATTACGGTGGCGTAATTAACAACAAGGTCCCTTAGCGCCATGGATTTTAACGCCTGCTAAAAGCAGGCGTTAAAATCACCATGGCGCTAAGGGAACTCGTACTCAGGCGGTAAGGGGCGCCATGGTTTACGCCGGCGTAAACCCCTTACCGCCTGGGTCCTAATGAGGGCCAATGTAATCAAGCTGTTCCTACACCTGAGTCACAAAGACTGCGCAGTAGCGTTAGCACCATTTATTTCCTGCCTCAGCAATGCCTCCTTCAAACAGGCATCATGCCAGCCAATGAGAGTGCCTGGGTACTACAGCTCCTGAAAAAACCCACACTTGACCCGACATCCCAACCAACTACCGACGCATTACCACAGTACCAATCCTTCTGAAAATACTGGACAGAGCAGCATATCTGCAGATCCAACATCACTTGGAATCCAACAACGTACTAGGCTTTCAACAATCTGGCTTCAAGCCTGGCCACAGGACTGAAACAGCCCTAATAGACCTAAACAAAAACAGTTTGACGAAGCTAAAGACGGAAGCAAATTTGCCCTCCTTCTATTGCCAGATCTTTCAGCCGCCTTCGATTTAGTGGACCACCAAATATTGTGCAAGCACCTTCTCACCTTAGCCCAATTCTCTTCTGAAGCTACCTCATGGATGACCTCATTCTTATCAAACAGAACAATGAGAGTCTTTTCTCCACCGCCTCAATCCCCAATACCCTGTCACCTGTGGGGATCCTCAAGGATCAAGCGTGTCACTGACCCAGTACAATATCTTTACGAACCCACTGTTCAACCTTCTTGATGCCTAAGGAATCTCCTACACTAACTATTTGGATGACATGCAGCTACTCCTAACCATGTGTCATGCCCTCCTGGAAGATCTGGGATTGCTGGCAGCACCATTAGAATGTGCCATCACGTTTTCACCGTTCTGGTTATAGCGGTCTACTTGTTTTTCAAAGATGGCCACCACCAGGCATATACTGACACTGCAAATGGCGCCTCGTGCGTTGCACCTTGGATTCTTTCTGTGCGCCTATGCTCTCTAACTATCGCCAGTGATAGTGTTCTAAGCCTGTCTCTGTTCGGGAGCTCTTCCCTGGAGTTCCAAATCTCCTTCCTTGCTTGCTACCTTGCCTTTTCCTGCAGTGCTCCGTACTGAACATTTGTTGCCTTGTTTTCTTTTCCCAGCTTTCAATTCCCTGCTCGGCCTCCGGCCGTGTCTCTTTACCCTTCGCTTTCCTTCTTTCTGTCCTTTGTACATCCGGTATGTCTGCCTCCCAACTCTCGGGTTTCTATTTCCCTACCTTTTTCTGCTCTGTCTCTTGGACTCGCTCCGGAGTCCAGCTTACCTTTGTTTTGTGCTCCTCAGTTAGGAGCTACCTGTGTTGGTGCGAGGCGAACTCTGCTGCTCCCGGGTTCGCTCTATTGCCGTTCCTTACCTTCCATAGCCTGCACCTTCATCCTATCTGCCCTGGTGTGCTTACTGGTTATCTCCTGGGATCTCCAGCTTCCTCAGGGCTCTTCTGGTACCACAGCATTGGATTACAGACATATCAGAAACCTCTACTAACCATCCAACCTCATCTTCAAGCTCGTCTGCAAGTCCGGTTTTCCATATACAGACCTACAGGGGAGTCCATGCTGTTGGGGAACTCCCTACCGACAGTGTGGCATCCCGAGGAGCGAGACCCTACTTACACCAAAAGAAAGCCAAGAAGGGAGACACTCAGCAAAGACCTTCTAGGAGAAAGAAGAAGAAGGATCTAGAAGAAAGCTCCACAGAAGATCCAGGTGAGGAGGAAAGGAGGGAGGTGTCTTCAGATTTTGACAGTGTGCAATGCCAGAAGGACACTATGGCCTCATTGGAGCAATACCATGAGCTGGTCATAGCTATTCAGGGTCTGACTGCTGAGGTGAAGACACTCCGCTCTGAGAATGTAGCATTAAGACAGCAAGTAGCGGTTCGGGAGGATGGGACTCGGGGAGACTTGCCTCCTTTACCGTTACCTTTTGGGAAGTACGATGGCAACACTAAAACTCTAAAAGAATTCCTGGACGCCTGCCTTATGTATTATACCTTTCGGCCACGGGTCTATGAGTCGGATAAGGGCCTGTGTAGGGTTTTTGGTGTCAAACTTGGTAGGCAATGCCCTGGTCTGGGCGACCCCCTTAATAACCTGGTCTGATCCAGCCGTAAATTATTACAGCTTGTTCACCCAACAGTTCAGAGCCCCCTTTGAGAGACCTGAAGTCCAGTTCTCAACGTACGAGGCTATGGTAAACCTTCGACAGGGCTCCCAGGATGTCCAAACATATGTCTCTGCCTTTCAACGTCTGGCTACTAACGCAGGATGGGCCGACTCAGCAAAGCAGATGCTCTTTCGCCATGGACTCCACAAAGACATCAAAGATGAGCTGGCCAGAACAGCTCGACCGCAGACCTTCCAGGAGTTAGTAACCCTCGCTCTGCAGATGGAATTCCGTCTAGGGCAACAAACACTTGAAAGGAGACGAAGCCGGATAACCCTGCAACCTCTATCTGTCCCATCCCAGTCCAGCGTAAGACCTCCAACAGTTTCAGGAGAGGAGCCCATGCAGATCTGGACCACGTGGGGTCCTTTGACCCCTGAGGAAAGGAAGAGAAAGAGGGAGCTCGGCTTGTGCATGTATTGTGGCTCCCAGAAGCATCTACTAAGGAACTGTCCAGAGGTTCCACCACGGCAGCCGGGAAACGCCGCTCCCCCAACCTAGACAGGGATAGTTCAGAGGTAGTTACCATCAGTCCCTGTGGTCTCTCCAGAGCAACCCGGAATCCTGAAGACAGTTGTCTCATGGTCTTGAAAGTAAGAATGTCCTCTGTCATCCGGGAATGGGAAGCTCTGGCCATGCTGGATTGTGATGCGGCCGGGAACTTTATAGACATCGGATGGGCCGAAGCAAACCAACTACCCATTCACCCAAAGACCCGACCCATTCCGGTGGAGGGGGTGGGTGGTTCTTCTTTATCATCTGGGCCTATTGATAAGGAGACGCACACAATCCAGGTGACCATCTTCCAGCATCATGAAGAAATAGTGTTTGACCTCATCAAGGCAGCTCCCTTTCCCATCATTCTGGGGATGCCGTGACTGCGTCGCCACAACCCTTCCACAGACTGGGCAGACAACACAGTAACCTTTACTTCCTCCTATTATCTTGGACCTCCCCAAGTCTGAGAGATTCATCGCTGTAATGGTGACTGTAGAGATTTTATCCAAGTTAGCCCATTTTTCTCCACTCCCTTGTTTACCATACGCTCCACAGATGGCTACTATTTTCTTGAAAGACATTGTCTGTTTGCACGAACTGCCTGTCATCATTGTGTCAAACAGTGGATCCCAATTTACTTCATCCTTTTTGTCTTCTCTATGTCAACAGGTGAGAGTCAAAAGAGCCCTCTCATTGGGATATCAACCCCAGAGCAATGGACAAACCGAACGGTTAAACGCAACCCTAGAACAGTACCTGGGGTGTTTTTGCTGCCATCAACAAGACCAGTGGAGCAGTTATCTTCATACGGCCGAGTTTACATACAATAATACACTTCATAGGGCCATAGGAATGAGCCTATTCCATTGTACATATGGGTGCCATCCTCAGCACCTTCCTTTGCATTTGTCAACTTCCACTAAGATTCCTTCCATTGAGCAATTGGTTGAGACCATCAAGGAGACCCACAAACAGGCAGTCAAGACACTGGAAGAAAGCAGGAGGCCTTAAAAGAAGCAGGCGGATGCAGATAGTCAGCCGAATCCTACTTGGGATAGGGAGACACAGTATGGTTGTCCACAAGAGGGAAGTTTTTTCCCCAGATACATCGGCACCTTTAGCATGCAAGCTCGGATCAATCCAGTGGAATTTCGTCCCTGTCTTCCAGCAAGTATGAAGACGATACATCCAGTGTTCCATTCTTCTTTATTGGAGGAATACAAACAAGATCCTTTCCATCGCCAGGTTTCCGAAGCCAGATTACCAGAAGCCACCAGAAAAGGAGGAATACAAGGTCTCCCATCTCACTGATTCCAGCTACGGGAGAGGAGTACTCCAATACTTGGTACATTGGAAGGGATACTCCAAGGCGGAACAAACCTGGGAACCAAGAAGAAACATACACACCCCTCTTCTCATGCAGAGGTTCCACAGATGCAACCCGGGAAAGCCGGGTGGCCCGCCGAGGAAGAGGGGTTATACTGTCATGCCCTCCTGGAAGATCTGGGATCGCTGGCAGCGCCATTAGAATATCCCATCATGTTTTCACTGTCCTGGTTGTAGTGGTCTAGTTGTTTTTCAAAGATGGCCGCCACCAGGCATATACTGACACCGCAAATGGTGCCTCAGTGCGTTGCACCTTGGATTCTTTCTGTGCGCCTACGCTCTCTATCTATCGCCAGCAATAGTGTTCTAAGCCCGTCTCTGTTCGGGAGCTCTTCCATGGAGTTCCGAATCTCCTTCCTTGCTTGCTACATTGCCTTTTCCTTCAGTGCTCCATACTGAACTTTTGTTGCCTTGTTTTCTTTTCCCAGCTTTCTATTCCCCGCTCGGCCTCTGGCCACATCTCTTTACCCTTCGCTTTCCTTCTTTCTGTCCTTTGTACCTCTGGTACGTCTGCCTCCCAACTCTGTGGTTTCTATTTGCCTACCTTTTTCTGCTCTGTCTCTTGGACTCGCTCCGGAGTCCCGCTTACCTGTGCTTTGTGCTCCACAGTTAGGAGCTACCTGTGTTGGTGCGAGGCGAACTCTGCTGCTCCCGGGTTCGCTCTATTGCTGTTCCTTACCTTCCGTGGCCTGCGCCTTTTTCCTATCTGCTCCGTGTGCTTACTGGTTATCTACTGGGATCTCCAGCTTCCTCCGGGTTCTTCCAGTACCACAGCATTGCATTGCAGATATATCAGAAACCTATGCTAACCATCCAACCTCATCTTCGAGCTTGTCTGCAAGTCCAGTTTTCCATATACAGACCTACAGGGTTTTTCAGCAAGGAGGCTTTTCCCTGTCTGGGGCCTTACTCCAGGGGAGTCCACGCTGTTAGGGAACTCCCTACCGACAGTGTGGCATCCCGAGGAGAGAGACCCTACTTACACCAAAAGAAAGCCAAGGGAGACACTCAGCAAAGGCGTTCTAGGGGAAAGAAGAAGGATCCAGAAAAAAGCACCACAGAAGATCCAGGTGAGGAGGAAAGGAGCGAGGTGTCTTCGGATTTTGACACCATGACAGGAGACTACGCCACAGACTCTGCCTCACTGAAACAAGTGTACCAAACCATTCAAACCTGGATGGAAGCACACATGCTCCGCCTCAATGATGATAAAAGAGAGCTGCTCATATTCAAGTCTCGTACCCTACTAAAGAAACTTGATCCAGCATACAAATCCTTTGAAATAAACAGCATTACCATCCAAGTAGCCAATCATGTCAAAACCCTAGGGTGTGTACCTAGACTCTATGCTATTACTATCCAGACATGTCATTGCTATCGCCTCATCTGCAGCATACATCTCTAAACGTATCTATTCGAGTCGCCCATTCCTCTCGTCAGAAAGCTGCCTCCTCATCGCAAGGGCTCCAATTGGTTTGAGACTCTACTATTGCAAAGCCCTCTTTGCAGGCACCTCATCTGGAAACCTAAACAAACTACATATCATACAAAACAATGCCTTAAGGACTGCCCTGAACATTGCAAAAAAAAGATCATAATCACGCTGGCCAGAAGAAATGCTCTGCTTCAAAACTCTATCCATAAGGCACAAATGTTTGTATAACTCTGCTCCAAGATAACTCACCTCCAAATTCTTAAAAGCCTCAAACACCAGGCTTACTCGTTCTAACCATACAAATCGTCTCAACACCCCAGGATTCTGCCTCCATAGAGCTGGAGGAACGAGCTTCTCGGTCATTGCCGCCAAGAACTGGAACAATCTCCTGTCATCACTAAGACTGAACACTCCTACTGGTCAGTGCGTAAGCACCTTAAAACCCTGCTTTTCTCTGAAAACATGCAATGTCAACCATCATCTCGTCGTCTTAACCAACACTTTCACGCCGCACTCTATATAACTTAAGGCTGTCATTGATTTCTTGTACAGGTCAATTCTGACCAGCCGTCTGTACCTCTGCGCCTTGATGCCCTTGGGCCTAGCGTGCATTTCAAATGCCTAAATAAATAAATAAATAAGAAGGCAATCCATTGTAAAAGCTATTTTCCGAAGCATAATTTGCAGGCAACATTTACATCTTTTGCAAAACGGACTGCAAAAGTAAGGAGTAAAGCTGATTTTTCGTGTTTGATTCTTTATGATGATGATGATAGGTTATTTATAACGTGCTTAATACCCAGAGGTTTCTAAGCGTGGACCCGGGGATCGAACCTGTGTTGATCTGTGTCTTCTTGCTTCCAAGGCGAGCATGTTGCTGCTGGGCTATCCTCCATTTTGCAGAAGTCAAAATATGCATGCAGTAGACCCAACAGTACTTAGGTGCTAAAGTTGGTGGTTCTTTGCATGCAGTATGCATTTTTGTGCAAAATGACCCTCAAAGTTACTTTTTTTTTTAAATACATCGCTTGTCAAATTTTTGATGAATATAAGAAACAAAATGTATATAATGAATTTGTGACTTACCAAACACATAAATACACTTCTTACTGCAAAATGAATTTTTCAAACAATCAGCATTTTTAGAAAGTGTCATTTTGGTTTTCAATGAAAACAATAAGATCAAACCATAATACATTGGCAGCTGTCAGGCACCATGTAAAGTGCAACACGCTGAAACAATCATATGAATTGAAAAACAAAATGTAAAGTCAATAAAAATAAATGATCACGGTCAAGTAATTCATAGTTTGTGGCATTCTGAAATAGATTATCAGAATGTGGCTGACAATACCATGATAGTCAGTAAATACATTATTTCATGCAAAACAAAAGCTTAAAAGATAGTTCCGGGACTTTTTTTTTATTGTTCCTATGGTTCGGCCATGTGTTTTTAAGCATAAATCGGTAGATCGTAGAAAACTTTCCTATGGACCTTACCCGACTTTTCGTCCATTAACGCACTCGAAAACAGCCGCCATTTTATGATAATCCTATCATTTCCCCCCATCGCCCTGGCTCACCTGCTTTTGCGGCACTAAATCAAATCCCCCGCCCCTGAAACAGACTTGATCAAAACATTCATATTCCCTGCCTCTATCCGTGACGTGACTGTGCTGCGTAGGCAAACGCGCCCAGGCGTCTTCTACGCGACTCCACACAGAACCAGGAAATCAACACAGATGAGCTCACACAACACAGCGCGCCACAATTGGGAATATGAAACTGTACTTTTAAATTAAACCGCAAGATTGTAAATTTGGTAAAGTACATTTATTTGACATCAAATGTTTTGAGAATATTCAGCGATTTGCATTTTTATTTGCTCACGTTCCAAAAAGTTCGTTTCGAGGCACACGATGTTCCTTTGCTGTACACAGGGTCTTAGATCATCTCACAATACAGCGCCACAATTCAGAATATGAAACTGTGGTTTAAAAGCAAACGGCAAGATTGTACATTTGGCAAAGTACATTTATTTGACATCAAATGTTTTGAGAATATTCAGCGATTTGCATTTTTATTTGCTCACGTTCCAAAAAGTTCGTTTCGAGGCACACGATGTTCCTTTGCTGTACACAGGGTCTTAGATCATCTCACAATACAGCGCCACAATTCGGAATATGAAACTGTGGTTTAAAAGCAAACAGCAAGATTGTACATTTGGCAAAGTACATTTATTTGACATCAAATGTTTTGAGAATATTCAGCGATTTGCATTTTTATTTGCTCTCGATCCAAAAGGCAAGCGATGTTCGTGTGCAGTACACAGGGTGTTGGTTTACGATACCGATTTATGCTTAAAAACACATGGCCGAACCATAGGAACAATAAAAAAAAAGTCCCGGAACACTCCTTTAACAGAAGATATTCCAGGTGACGGGGCTATCCCATCTCATCTCTCTGGAATGAGAAGACTGAGCGAGGAGTGGGTGAGCTCCCTATTGGTCAGCTAGGAGGCGCGTGACGGATTTCCATATTCTATGGGCAATCTCCAAGATGGTTTACATTTCAGAATCTCTAGTAAGTGGATTCTGCCATGAGAATCAGATCTACTAAAAACTTTGAGCAAAGCGCTGTGTTATAAAAACTGGTGTTGGGAGATCTATACCCAGATCTATTTAATTGTACTTTCCAACATCTCTATACAAGACACCACATTTATACTTGCTGCTGGACATCAGTAACTGGCAGGCAAGTAGCATTGTATCAACAATGAGGTTGCAATTTTAGGAAGTGACCCATTTGTTCACTAAAATGTTTCAAAGTTGGCCTCCAGAGGATTTGAGTGCATGTTGTGACGGGCTCTCTACAAATGACCACTCTGACTCTGGCGTGCCAGTCCAAGGGTGTTTAGTCCAAATAATATACAAAGAGTGCGGGTAGTCCTTCTTAAAAAGGTCTTTGGGCCCTACCCAGTTCTTGTGTACGTTTGGCGTTAGGGCTGTCCCTATCTGACTACTTCCCAACGGTTTACCGCCTCGCTAGCCCAGGCATCCTTTACAGGGTTTTTAGTAGTACTGCCAGGGGACTCCTACTGTAAGTCACTGGCTAGTCCTATGGGTGGTATCCCTAAACTTTGACTGACTTACTCCCCGGAGCTTTCATGCTGTCCTACTCTGAGTCCTGCTTAGTGTTCTAAGGGAGTTTTCAGGATGATGCCTTTTTCCACACAGTGTCATTGCTCTGCACGCACACACATTCTCACCTGACGCTCTACTACTCTAGCATCCCAAGATTTTCTCCTCCGAGCAACACTGCTATTCCTCTGATGGTATACTCGGCCTTCCTGTCTCCACCCATTGATGCTACTGGTCTTCCTGATTCTCAATTCCTCCACTCACTACTACGATTACCCTCCTATTACCACACAACTACTCCCTCATAAATTACAACTCCTTCTACCTTCCTACTACTCTGTCTCCTAGTCACTACTACATCTACACTACTACATCTCCGCTCTTACCACTACTACTACTACTCCACTATTGCTTCTCACCATCACCACCTCTCTACTACCACTACCACACTTTACTACCACTACTCCACCTTTAATGCTCTACTACTACTTCACTCCCTCCCTCCTCTCACTACCACACTCTACTAACGCTACTACCACTACGTCTTACTACTGCAACAACCTCTCCCTCCAACTTCTACTCCACTAGCCCCACTACCACTAGCACTGCTTCCCTTCACAACTACTAGTCCACTCCTAATACACTCACTACTTACTGATGCGCACAAACACTCCACAGACCCCTCGCTCCAGTAACATCCACACTCCTTCCATGTTCTCCTTCTCTGGCTTCTCCGTTGTCCTGTCCCACCTCCTGTCCTCATCCAATTAATCCACACATTAACTTCACTCAAGTTATCCTTTAACTAGCAGTCCCCCTCCCAGGATTGGCCAATTTAGCCTGACCAATCAATTTACCTGGTTCCAAGGGTGTGACTAGGCAGGGGTTTGGAGCGCCTTAAAAGTGCTAGTAACGCCCTCTCCCTTCTCCACGTGGTAGTGATGCATTCCTTACATGCAGGGCAGAATGATCTGCAGGGGACTAGCATCCCAATCTATCTTGACCTTCCTGTAGTCCTTTTCCGAATAGTTAAAGTCTCTGTGGAGGCCTTTAATTAACAAAACATATCAGTTGTGCTTTATTGTATCTTGTATAGTGAGGCCGGGCCCTCAGAGACTATCTGGCCCGCTCTTGGGGATCCTTTGCTCTAGTCTCCCCGGTGGCATAATGGAAGCTTCCATGTGAGCGGACTCCAGCAGACTCCATCTGCCTGAGCCTCACTCTCCTTCACCTTGGAGCACCTTTGTAAAAGGGGTTCAGCCATATGCAAAACAGTAAGGTACTACCACCAATGGGACATCTAAACAGAAGAATGTACCCTTACTAATGCTTTTTTTCAAAATTCACTTTAAATTATTTAGAGATAAAGTTAGGTTTCCGTGCTGCGGAAATCCTAAGGTAAGATCAGCCGCTGTTCAAAAATGTCCACCCATGTAGTGAACTTGCTATATGTTTCAAAGGCAAACGTTTAAATAATAAGCACAGTGATTAACAAATAAGTAAACAGTATTAATAAGAAGAAGAGACAGTCAACTCCTACTTCCAAAAAGGGGAAAACCATATATTTTTAGCAAAACGCATAACAAAAGATCAACATGGTTATAGTCTCAACCAAGGGCAAAAAAGAAAATAAGTACATCCACATGGTACATGTGAAAAACGAAATTTTTTCAAAACAGTAAAAAGAAATATTGTGAGACAAACATATGGCGAAAACAGAAACAAAAAGCAAAATAACAATGTAGTTTGGTTACTTCACTAAAAAGCCTTGTGTCAAAAGATGGGATGCAGAAAAAACGGATGCATGATAGTGGTTCAATGGATACATTGCATCATGGCTCCCAGAATAGTGGCTTTGTTTAGTAATAGTCCCTTCTACAATTGTTTATATCAAGCAATTATTGCTGCAGGGTCTTTAGGTTCAAGATATCTTTTATCCTTGCCCTCAGAGACTATCTGGCCCACTCTTGGGGATCCCTTGCTCTAGTCTCCCCGGTGGCATGATGGAAGCTTCCATGTGAACAGACTCCAGCAGACTCCATCTGCCTGAGCCTCACTCTCCTTCACCTTGGAGCATTAGATCACTGCTGCTCTGCTGTGATCTTTGTGATTTCTGGCACCACCCCCTCCTTCCTACTATTCCAGTATACCAGAATGCCTCTGCCCTCCCGGGTATCCTCAGCTGTGCCGGCTCTTCTCTGGCTATAACCAAAAAAGTGGTGGGTGGAAGGTTTTGAATAAATCTGAACGCCTGCCACTGCGCCGGGCAACCTTCCACAACATCATCCTTTAGCCCGTCTGCACCTTTGTAAAAGGGGTTCAGCCATATGCAAAACAGTAAGTTACTACCACCAATAGGAGCAGCCCTGCATGAACTGCGAGGCCAGTTCCCCACTACAAGGAAGCACAAGCAACCCCACACATGTTTCGGTACTTCTAGGGCAGCTGGACGACTGGCTGCAACTGGGTCCCTTCGGGTGCATTGGCTGCCTTCCCTGCTACTCCAGTGGGTCTCTCCGGCATCAGTCCTGGTTGCGCCGGGGCCTGCCACAGGCCCACCACTGACATTCTCAGGTAAGGAGGTATTTTTTGGAATAAAAACAGGAATATAGTTGCACAGTAAGGCCCAGTGACCTATGAGTTTCCTACACCTGAGGGAGTGGAGCCAGTGGTTTCAGATTGTCCTGCCCTTACAGGAGGAGAAAAACCTGAGCTATCCCTAGTAGCCTGACATTCGGCCATTTAGGTCCTCTCTGTTTTGACTGAGTTGCAGTCAGCAGGAGGCCCAAATCAGGTTGACACTCACAAGGTTCCCATTTGTAATCCATTACATTACCCATGCCTCCCTCTTCTTCATCCCAGTATCCCACTACTAATCCATTATTTCAGACTTGTCTCCCTCTTCCTTGTCCCAGTCTCCATTAGTAATCTGTTACATTACCTCTGACCTCCCTCTTCCTTGTACTGGTATTCCATTATCAATCCATTACATGGCCCCCACCTTACTCTTCCTTGTTCTGGTACCCCATTAGTAGTCCATTATGTTACCCCCAACTACCTATGCTCCTATCTGTAACCCTTCAGTACACCATTATACAGGGTCAGGCTGGGACAAGAAATAGGACCGGTCACCCGATAAAAAGTGGCGCACCCCTCGCCTCATGACCCTTTCCCTCTGATGACATCACAGGAAGTGATGTTATTTGACGCAACCCCAAAGTGACATCCCGGGAAACGATCAAACACGACCTTTCAACCCTTGACAAAACAGGAAGTGGCATTAAATAGCATTGTTCCTAAGTACACTACGAAAAATATGGTTATGATTTCATTAATGTGATATGCATTTCATGTAAGAATGGATCACCATATGTATCATTAATATCTGTGGGTATAGATCCATGTTGTCAAATTACTGTGAATCCAGGCAGACGTCCAAGGCCAAATGATAATATGTTATTGTATAGCACTTATGCTTAAGCTCTTGTTTTATAGAACAAATATGCATACAATATCACCCAACCTCTGTTGGTACTCATTTATCCACCTAGGAAGGATGAAAGGCTTTTTGAGAACAAAACAAAATAGAAGAAAAAAATATTATGTTTTCAAATTTCTTTTTCTATTTTTTTTTTTCAAACCGGCCCCTACTCCCCAGGGACGATTTCGGCCCTGCCACGGGTCGAAAGGCCAAGGGGCCAATCTGACCCTGCCATTGCATTACCTCTGCGCCTCCCAATTCCATGTCCCCAGACCTCGTAAGTAATCCATTAATTTACCCCCGCTTCCCTCTTCCTTGTCCTAATTCCCCATTAGTAATCCATTACATTACCCCCGGCACCCTTCTTCTTGGTGTGGTACACCATTAGGAATCTATTACATGACCACCCACCTCCCTCTTTCTTCTCAAAGTATCCAAATAGTAGGTCATTACTTAACCCCCACCTCCTTCTTCCTCTTCGTGGTACCCCATTAGTAATCCATTACATTACCCCACACCTCCCTCTTACTCTTCCCAGAACCACATTTGTAAATCATGACAATACATCATGCCCCACTCTTCCTCATCCCAACACCTTATTAGTAATCTGTTACATTGCCGCTGTCCCCCTCTTCTGTTCCCAGAAGCCCACTAGTAATCCATTACATTATCCTTGCCTCCCTCTTCCTCATCCCAGTACCCCATGAGTAACCCATTACAATACTCTTGCCTCAATTTCCTTATCCCAGTAACCCATTAGAAAGTCATTGCTTTAACCCCACCTCCCTCATTCCCATCCCGGTACTCCATCATTAATCCATTATATTACTCTATGAAACCCATTTCTGGTCACCATGCCACATGAGTAAGCCATTGTATTAGCTCTAACTCCTCATCTTTCTCCTGGTACACCATCCATTACATTACTCCCTCCTATTTCTTCCTCATTCTGGTATCCGATGAATAACCCATTGCAAGACCCATACCTCCCTCTTCCACAACCTGGGACAACATTAGTAATCCATTACATTACCCTGCCTCCTTCTTCCTCCTCTTTTTGTCCCACTACCCTATTAGTAATCCATTATATTTCCTCCACACTCCCTCTTTCTCATCCCAGTACCCTGTCAATAATCCATTATATTCTGGAAACACTGGCTTTGCAAAACGTTGCTTTGGGGGGCGACGCCTTATAATCCCAGGAGTAAAAAGTCGGTAGTCTATTACTGATAATATGCCATGTCTATGAGATCATGTAGAAAAAACATGGATGTCACAGGTCACTGTATCCAGACGGTAGTAAAGCCTAACCGTCACCATAAACAGTGTAAAGCAAAAGAGATTCCAGCAAGGACAACGCAGAAGCCTCACAGAAAAACAAACGACAGACAAGAGCCAGCTCCAAGGAAATGAGCAGTACCAAGTAAGGGAAGATTTAGTTCTGAATCCGTCTCACAGGGATATATCTCATAATGAAAGACTTCTTCTGAATAAGGGCTTGTCTTTTGCACCTTCATGTAACTTCAGTCAAGTGGACATTCACATAGATTTGTTCAAATTTATCAGAAAACTTAAATTAAAAAAATTCTTCGCAACTAAAGCTCCAGGGAATTTCCAAGCAAAGGAACTGAATATACCAATCAGTGACATGTCAATCCAAGACATTGAAGATACTTTCTTAATACGATCACTGGTAGAGGATGACCAGTACCAAGTACTTCATCTGTTGGATGATCTGAAAATTCAATCTGATACATTGACAGTTACAGAACTTAAAGTGCAATCTAAATTTGTGCCACAATTGGCACCTGATAATGTTATTGACACATTCTATAAAGCAGTCTCACGTGATTTCTATAAATTGAACCAAGCAAGAACCAAACATAAGAGAATAACTAATAACTTGACATCAGGAGAAAAAACAGCTCCTCAATCATTGAAATCGGATACGCAAATAGTGATAAAAGAGGCAGACAAGGGGGGTAATATCGTTATAATGAATCGAGAGGACTATTTAGCAATGGCTTCTCGGCATCTGACAACCCCCGGCTGCTACGTTACAAGAACTGACAATTACAAATAAACAGCATTGGAACAAGTTGAAACACACATCTTGATGTGGCACAGGAAGGGCTTGATTACTGATGAGGAACGTGCCTTTCTATCAATTAAGGAACCCATGACGCCAACAATGTATTTCTTGCCCAAGATCCATAAACATTATAATACCATACCAGAGGGCCGCCCAATCATGAGTGGGATTGGTTGGGCCACTGAGAACATATCGGAATACCTTGACTCTATTCTTAAACCAAGGGCCAGCCTTTTGTACTCATACCTACAGGACTCTACCTGTCTCATACAGAAACTACAGAGCTTTACTTGGCACAAGACTTTTTTGTTAGCTACTCTCGATGTGAAGGCACTATATACTTCCATTCAGCACAAATGGGCTATGATAGCAATTGACTATACATTCAGAAATGAATCAGCTTCCTATTACAATCATATCCAGATGATCAAAGAAATGCTGCAGCTTACTTTGGATCTTAATGTATTTACTTTTGACAACCAAATATACCAACAAACTAAAGGGGTGGCAATGGGCGTTAAGTATGCCCCAGCCCTAGCTAACCTCTTTATGGGCATGCTAGAGGATAAAGCAGTTTACCCGGAAGTGTTCTACAGGACAAAAATCAAGATGTGGACACGGTACATAGATGATATTTTTTGTATCATTGATGGAAGCACAGATGATTTTCAGAACTTTGTGACAGCCTTAAACTCGAACTGCTTTGATATACAATTCACAGGGGCTTGTGATCAACACGAAATCAATTTCTTAGATTTGACAATACATTCAGATGGCGATAAGCTTCAGACATGGACATTTAGGAAATCAACAGAAGTGAACTCGACGCTGCATGCGAGCAGCTGTCATTCTTACTCCACCATATTCAACATACCATCAGGTGAATATATTCGAGCGAGACGTAACTGCCAACATGAAGATACATTTGAAGAGGAGTGTACTCTTTTACAACAATGCTTCAGGAACAGGGGTTACTCAAATAAATCTGTAACAAGGGCATATAAGAAAACAAAACTAATGAAGCAACAAGATACCTTGGGGTATCAACCAAAGAGGAACTCAGATTTGAATACAGCAATCAGTTTCATTACTCGATATTGCTCTGACCATCGGAGAATACATAAAATACTCAAGAAACATTGGTACCTACTCAAATTGGATGATCACATTTGCAATTTCGTGGGTGAGCATCCACGCATAATCTACAAAAGAGCGAGCACAATTAAGTCCATCCTTAGTCCATCCCTGTTGCCGGACATTACAAAAGACAATCAAGGCACATGGCTACATAAAAAAGACCTGGGCTTCAGGAAATGTGGCACATGCCCACAGTGTAAATATGCACATGATTCAACTACGGAGTTTGAAGATATCAATGGTAAACAATGGACCGTCAAACAGGGAATTAATTGTAAAACAAAATTTGTTGTTTACTGTATCATCTGTGTATGTAAGAGTATTTATATTGGTAGTACCAAGCGAGCTTTGAGAATCCGGATACGTGAACACCTGGCAAAGATTGGCATCCAGGACCCGTCGATCCCACTAGCAGAACATTGGCAGAAGGCTCATCAACTGCACAACAAATCTGAGATCAGATTTATTGGTTTACAGCAAGTGATTTTGAATAAAAGGGGTGGCGACAGGTTGAAGGCATTGAGAAAAGCTAAAGCGTGAACGATATGTTATTTCAACTCCACAGCCACAGGCCTTAATAGTGACAATGAAATGGTTTCCTTTCTGTATTGTTGGCCAATTGTAACATAGCTCTTCATTACATTTAGACTTGTAGTATTCTACACTCTATTGAATGTGAACTGTGTGTTTTTCTGGAGTTTTACATTGTAGGTGCTGAGTCAGTACCTCCATTACAATAAATGTTTGTTTAAATTGTCGCACAATTAAATCCTTTTCTTGCATTATGTACAGTACTCATTCAAATGATCACGTTTGACAGAGTCAGTATGAGGTATACAATTTCCATAATGTTAGCTGGTGACACCAGTTAGTAGTGGGCTTAGGGACCGCCTTGGCAATGGCGGCCGCCACCTCCAAGATGGTGGGAAGTTAATGATACTTGAGGTCACTACGGACGTTTTCCTAGCGTCCCGTCTGATGCAGATCTCCGTGGCAACGTTTCACGCGTTTTTTATGGATACCGTACATGATAGTGATAACAAGATGGCGCCCACGGTCGGCTTTCTGCTTCTGCCGACGCTTGTGACCACCTGTTCGTAGAGTAAAGGTAAGCCAGAGTGAGCTCTGGTCTTTGAATGCTCTTCCTTTCAACAGGTCATGTTAAATGTAGACTCGTGAATGCCGTTACCTAGCTAGAAAACTATAAGCCACAGTGTATGTGATTTGTAATAAGAAACTTTGGGTTTAGTTGGCATGTAAACTTTGAATAATATGCACCTCATGGGGGACGTACCCTCCAGTACACGGAATCTCTGTTCTTTCATGTATTTGCATTACACCCTAACCCACGGAAATTCTCGGACACATTGTGATTAACACTAAGCATCAGACATCACAATACGTTACTTGCACTTAACATAGGGAATTTTGTCATGAATGCTTCTTTTTAGAATTAGAACCGCTTCGTTATACCAATATCTGAAACTACACTTACTTGATTACAGATTCTGTTCTGGGGATCTAACCCCGTTACTACTAGAGAGACATTAGTCTTTTTGGATTGGTCGCATACTACTACGGGTAAGCATGAATACGGCATACACATTTAGATAATATGTTGACCATTTATCTTTATTGGCTTGATTACCATTAACTTCAGTAATCACAAAAAAAAATTCCGGTTTTCTCTCCTTTGTGTTGTCTCCCTATTTGTTTTATTTTGTTGGTTGATTTTTGCAACAATGTACATTTTGGATATGTCTCTCTATACCCTTGTATCCTCCCTTCAACCAACCCTTGTTTTTCTGTCTTTTTATCAATATTTTGATTTGATAATCTGTATTGTAGCATGATGCAATAATGTCTGTGTCACAATTTTTGTAATTTCACCATTGCAACTATGCTGATGTCACGCCTTTTGTAAATTTATTTTGATGTAATTTAGCCCAGATTTGAAAAAGGCTTAGCACAGCCGAAACATGTTATCACGTATGGGCTTTTTTTGTTTTTGAATGTGTGACAATACAACACAATTAAACGAACATATATTTGATGGCGCTGAGTCCTGGAATCTCTTTTACTTTACACAATCCATTATGTTCCCCCAGGATCCCCCTCCTTCTCACTGAACTACTTTACTAATCCATTACATTACCCCACCTCCCTCACCCACATCTAGGTACCCCATTAGTAATGCATTCATTTACCTCCCACCTCCCTTTTCCTCTTCTTGGTAACCCTACATTACACTTGCCTCCCTCTTCCCCATCCGGGTACCCCATTAGTAATCCATTATATTACCCTCACTTCCCTCTTCCTCATCGCAGTACCTCAAATAATCCATTAAATTAGCCCCACCTTCCTCTTCCTCATCCTGCTAACCCATTAGTAATCCATTACGTTACCCCTACTCCCTCGTCCTCATTCCAGTACCTATTAATAATCCATTGCTTTATCCCTACCTCTTTTATCTTCATCCCGGTACACCATTAGTAGTCCATTACATTACTCCCTTCACCTGCATCCACAGTCCAGTACCACATTAGTACTCTATTACCCCTTATCGTCCGCATCCCCATCACAGTTCCTTGTGTCCATCCCTGTCATAGTCCCTCACATGCATCCTCATCATAGATCTTCACTTGCATCAACACAGCCCCTCACATGCATCTTCGTCACAGTCCCTCATGACCATCCTCGCCAAATTCCTTCAAGCACACCTTTGCCACAGAGTCTCGCGAGCCTGCTCATTACTGTCCCTCTCGAACATCCTCATTGAAGTCCCTCACATGCATCCTCATGAAAATCTGGCTCCATCCTGCACAGCAGACACTTGGCAAATGGCCCTGTTTTGTGCTCTTTTGGCATGACAATTGATCTTTTCTGTGTTATTGTTCTGCCTATGCTTCCCTGAACCTTTCCTACACTGCACCACTCTGTTCTGACGTAGTCCTTTGTTTGTTTCTGGATTTCTCTAGTCCCCTTCCAACCCATGGCAATTGGCTGAGACAGTCACACGACCCTCACCTTTGTTCTCTGCTTTTTCCTTCCGCTCTCCCTGACTCCCCTACTTTATTCTGGCAGCATCCTGCACAGCAGACACCTGTTAAGGAGCTTTGGCCATATTTTGTGCTCTGTTGGTATAATATTTGTGGTTTTTGGTGAAATGTATTACATGTTTTTCTTTGGAATGTTCCTACACTGCACTCTGCTCTGGCCTAGTCCTTTGTCTCTTACTGGCCTTCTCCTTGCCCCCGCCCCGACTGCCCTTCACCTAAGCTCTGCTCCTAGGGCAGCCAATGCCTCGGGCAGCCTGGAAAAGGGCAGTGGCAAAGGGTTCTTCCGGGTAGACTATTGGCTTGGTGCCCTGGTCCTGTCCCTTGTGTACCAACACCATTAAGTCAGCAAAAACTCAACAGCTATGCTGAAAATACGCTTTAATCTCCCATTCACTCCTAGCATATAACTTGTTTGTCTTTGTGGATCCGTACCATTAAATCTGTATGGACCCCGATACCTATGCCTGAACACATTAGGGCACAGGTATATTGAATCTTTATTCTAGCCACACATCCGTATGGTTAATTGCACTGCAGCACACATTATCTGGCACCAAATCTGGACTAACTCACTGGGTTTGCCTGCATACCTAGCAAATAGACATATGGACTCATTTGTTTTTACATATATGCACTACAACTCTCTAGCTGATAATATCTGTCCCTAAACACCTAGCACAGAAGTATATTGCATCATTGTGTTAACCTACACAACAATTTTAATTTGTATAGCCTATGATACTGCAGACTGCATAGCACATAGACTGATTCTTTGATTTACCTGCAGTTTTACCAAAAACTTGATGGACTCATTGTTATAGACTTCATAACTAGAAAATAGCTAGACTGAATCTTTGTGTTTATCATTCAGTACATCTGCATAGCTCATGATACAGCTGACTCCTTAACACATAGCTAAATTAACTCCTTATTTGGCCTGAAATTCTAGCATAGAACTTGATGGAATCATTGTGTTAGACTGCATAACTAGCAGTTATCTAGAGTGAATCTTTGCATTTAGCCTCCACTACATCTGTACAGCTGATATATTGCGGCCTGCATACTGAACACATAGCTACTTTGACCCATTGGGTCAGCCAAGATATCTAGTTTGCATCTGTGTGTGTTGGCCTCCTATACATCTGTGCAGCTAACTATATCGCTGCATGCATGTCTAACACATAAACTGTTAACCATTGAGTTAGTCATCAGAGCAACTGCGCATCTCATCATACTGCTCATGAGTTGGTCTGAACACACACACAACACAAATCTAGATTGCATCATTGTTTAGCCCCAAACGTTTATGGTTCTTTATACTACAATTCATATATCTAGCATATAACTGAATTGACTCATTGGTGATCATTATAGGTTTTCTGGTCTGTGAAAAGTGGCAGTAATTCCGTGACCAGCATGGTAGATGTTTGCTGGTGGAGGTTACCTGATCTAACTACAGCCAAGAGCTGAAGGTAAATCAGGCCCCCACTGCCAAAAAACAGCCAGTATTTCTGGCACCAGTCTTAACGGAAATACCGGCAATCCCCTACATATAGTCCTATGGGACTCCATGAAATGGGGGTTTACCGCCTTTGCCGACACCTGGAATATTCCAGTAATATCGGGATATCAGGTGCCGGTAACGGGAGGTGCGTTTCCCGGTACCGCACTGGAATTACCGGCGGGATACCTGGAAACTCGTAACGACCCCCATTGTGCTACCTGCGTACTTAGCATATCGATGGACAGACTCCATTGTCTGAGTATTTCGACCATAAGAACTGCATAGTTGAATCACTGTGTTGCCTGCTACCTAGCACAGAGCTATAATAACTTGACCTGTTGCATCCATAACTGTTTAACTCTTCATATTGATACCTGAACACCTGGCACTCATCCATGCTTGATTCTTTGTACTTCCTTGCATACCAAATAGATTACAAGCCTGTGCCATAGGGCCTCATCATGAGATGGGCCTTAACCCTTAAATGTGGCGGTAACGCTATTACCGCCCCATTTAAGTGTTGGCCCAATCATGAATCAGGCAATAAGTGGGAATTTTACCTCCAGCTTATTGCTGGAGGTAAAAATGTCCCCTTACCGCCCATTTTCTGCACTATTACCACTGGAGAAATTACTGTTGCGGTTCTAGCGCCCCCCAACCCATTGAGTTCAATGGACCCAATGGGGAATGGGAACGTACCGCTATTTGTGATCCTGGGCTAATAGCGCCGTACTCAGCAGCGTTAATGCTATTTGCGCTGGCGGTAACCCAGCGATATTACTGCCGGGATACCGGCAGACTCCTGATGAGCCCCAAAGTGTTTGCTCATAACATCGGAACGGTAGTTTGACTCATTTGCCCTCCCTCCACGCCTCCACCCCCACTTATCTATTGCACAGCTGCATTTTGTCATAAAGAATCAAGGATGCCTGGTATGGTCTTGGTCATCCAGGCTACATATGC
Source organism: Ambystoma mexicanum (assembly GCF_040938575.1). Classification (NCBI taxonomy): domain Eukaryota; kingdom Metazoa; phylum Chordata; class Amphibia; order Caudata; family Ambystomatidae; genus Ambystoma; species Ambystoma mexicanum. Next base: position 1,393,393,667 of record NC_090935.1, on the reverse strand, counting down.
AAATCTACACAAGAAAGGATCAATACCAAGCCCGTCGGACAGAGCAACTGTGCAGTGTCTACAATTGAACAATTTAGTTTACAACAAAGAAAATGTATTCTTCTACTGTATGCCACATAAAAGTAAACACAACCATTCACTGAAAAACTATTCCAAAATCATACCCACACATCATAATACTGTTGACGAACACAGGACATTCAGTACAAAATCATATAATGAAAGACAAAATCACATAATATATACAGCCCTCTAACATTGATTAGTACTTAGTACCAACAGGCTGCACTAATATTGTATCACATCTATGCCTATTTCACAGTTTGTCTACTGCTTTCAAAATCTATGGTCAGCTCCATTGTGTGCCTGCATCCATAGCAGATAGGGAGATTGAAACAGTGGATGTGCCCCCACAATAATTGCAGATTGTTTACTTCTGCCTAGAAACCTAGTACATAACTAGTTTATATTGAATGTGTGACTATGTAACAAACACATACAAGCTTTGCATGCCAATCACCTACAGACTTTGGCTCATTGTGCTGTCCTGATAATAACTGCATAGCTCATGGTACTCATCTAGACCACGCAGCCTAACTGGTTGGACTCTCTGTTTTCGCCCGAACAATAAACACCAAGCTAGCTCAATACACCAATTAACCCTCGTAGGTAATCTGTTGTGACTGGTCCTATCTCATCTAAACTAGTCCCTCTCACACAAATATATTGCCAGACACAAGCAATATCTCATAAACCCCAGAATCTTTATAAGCATAGCTGCATACACTCCTCACCGAAGGAACCTTTTAGATAATGTGACCCCTGATTTTAAAAAGTCTCTGTGGTATAGTCTACAAGTCAATCAGTGGGCCTCATTATGAGACAGGCGGTAGCCATGATGGTAAAACCGGCACGGCTCCCGCTAGTATCATTTTTTTTCTGGCTCCCGGGAATGGGCAATTACCGGGTAATTACGGCCCTGCCGGACCCAGTAATTGCCCATTCCCGGGCACCAGAAAAAAATACTCCACATTTCCATTTAAGTCCCATTGGACTCAATAGGAATGGGGAGGCTGGACGCACCGGCACCATTCGTGAATGGTGCCGGTGCATCCGACATAGTCTGCTCGAGGGTGCCGGTCCACCCACCAGGTCGGACCTGGTGGGCGTAAAGGCACCTGCGAGCAGACCTCGTAGTTTGCCAGTCCGGTAAAAACGGTACCGGCAAGCTTACTGGTACCGTTGTTACTGTACCGGAAAAATCATAATGAGGCGCAGTATGTAGTACTCTCTGAGCAGTTCCATAATCTTTCAACAAACCAATGTCAGAGGGATTACGAAATCCTTAAATTAACCAACCACAAATGAAGGCCCAAAGAAAATCAAATGGTAAACATGATAACAGGATGCCTAGAAACAACAAAGATAGAAGAATCAGAAAGAACAAAGGAAGCAGATAATTGGGAGCAGACTTCACTACCCTTTCCGATCAGTCATCAGAAGAAACTAGACTACAGGCTTCCTCACATCAAGAGACCATTGACAGCTTTTTCTCTGGATAGGTTCTAAAACACCCAGATGACCCAGATTATTATGACCAAATATTGGTCTGAAAAACAGCACTCACCAACGGCCCAACAAGCTTGCCTACATCTACGCCAACAGCCATCCAACCAACCATAAGAACGTACCCACAAGAAACAACACCTTCTAATCCACCATCACTAGACATCATCCACCACAACCACTCAACAGGAAACTGATAGACATGCGAATCCCCTAAAAGAGCCTGCTCAGCCTCTTTAAATCTGAAAGCCTTAACCTGAAACCTACAAACCAACGAAAGAAACCTTCAACAGCCCAATGACACTCATCCAAACAGACAAATCCCATGCCCCCATCTTCTCTGTGAAGACCATATGGACTTACTCTTTATCACATAAACGTGGCTCTCCAATGATTTGTCGCAAGCTAGCCACAAGAGTATCCCATTAGACTTCAAGATCGTCTGTGCTAATTACAGCAATATGAGAGGAGAAAGCACCAAGGACCAGTGTTAGACCAGATTGCACCCCAAGTGGGGATCACTATTGGCACCCCCTACCCCAACCCCCCAAAAAAATAATGACAACAAACTCCTGATGAAACCCGCGCAGTTTCGTTGTGTGTGCGCCAGCTGCCAGTTGCAATTTACGATCGTGAGGTTTACAGTGACCAGAACACTTATTAAAATAGGCACTCCATTTTGCAGGAACTATTTTGGAATTTTAAAAGAGTCAGGTTTTATCAGCAATGTGGTACTTACTACATACCTTGTTAAAAACGTTTTGTCAAAAACAGCTTTTCTACCATTTAGGAAAACACAGAATAGGGGACCAGATTTTCTGTGCAGAAACAGTGCAGGAAATTATTTGTCCAGGCTCCAGTAATCTCACATGAGATGAGGACCACCTTTTAGCATGTCGCTTTAGGCATTTCTGGTTGCCTATTCATAATAAATCAGCAGCCCAGGACTCACTTGGGTCGCTCCCCATTCCAGGGAGTCTAATCTCCTCACAAAAGTGACAAGGGCTTTGCGCGATTATCATACCAGAGGTGAATACACGTATAACGGATAGTATTCAGATTACATTTTCACTGCAAACTGCTGGGTCGCATTTACTCTCACCCAGGGTAACGTGCAGCAGTGTGTGTCCCTCCAGTGCTCTGTGTAACAGGGCTCTTTTTTGGCCTCCCTGACCGTGTCACCAAAGCCTGCTCGTAGATGTGTGTGGGGCTTGGTTAAAGAAAAAGGAATTGGCCCTGTGCTTTCTCCTTGGATGAGGCTGCCTGCTTCACAGCTCACGCTCTGCTTTCTCCATTTCAGCGGTTCAACCTTTAGGTTGCTGTAACTCATTGTATAATGGAAATGTGCTTTTACCTTTCCCATGCATCTATCTCGATTTCAGCCTTGCCAATTGTTTCGTTACTCCTGGGAACTGGTTGGTGAGGAGCAAAGCTATGAATTACTTCTATGGTCTTCTATAGGACGCGTTAATGGTATCCATAAGTGCACGCTATCAAAGCACTCTAAAAGCTGTTAAATTACTTCCACTAGTAGATTTAATCTTGTAGACCACCTCCCCAGGAAAACCGTGCTTCAGCGTGTATCGGGGAGCTATTGGGGCTATGACGTGAACTGCACACTTGCAAATATGGCAGCGGAATATTAGCTCCCATCTTCAGAGGAGCTTTGGAGTTACAGAAGCGGGGCCTCATTCTACCTTCTGCAATAACATCAAATGCAATGCACTTGATGTTAGATATCATAGGGTTTCCAGGATGGACATGCGGTAGTCACTGAAAGGACATGGGCAAGAGGAGAATGCCCAGAGGAAGCCCTACCATCACTGAGAGCCTCAGACTCTGCTAGAAAACCATACAGTTACAAGTGAATACTGCAGCAGCAAAACTCTAAAACACCCAAAACTGTCAGGGGACTTGGTCAAACTAGAACGTCAGACACATGACCTAGCGTGTCTATAATCCGCTTCCAATGCAAATCGGTTCTTCTGCAACAAAGTATCCCTTTTCTTAATTTACAACATGGCCAAAATTCAAGGCTTAGTAAATAAAAACCTAACATCTACATCTAGTCCATCTAGCCAAACAACAACAACCTAAACACTCCCTGTGACGTATTTCACTGGACCCCATTTGATATCCTATTTGTCAAGGACCAAGGAAGTAGCGGAGCAACAGTAGAAATGACTGACTTTCTGTCTTAAAGCCTTTTGTTAAAAGCCATGTATCATTCATGCCGCAGTCCCCCTAACCCTGGCTACTGTGCCTCCACCCAGCCAACACGGACCCCAAATACTCCTCCACAATGCTGATGCTCAGGTCCACAGAGAATTAAGAGTGCATTAAAATAAACTGCACCGTATAAAACTGGTTGCCTGTAATCGATTTTGCCTATACAATACAAAGTATATTGTCTTGTTTTCAACCCCCAGGGGATGTCAGATTACATCACTAGGATGAATCATAGGTTAACTTTTGCATAGACCACCGATTTTATAATTCCCACCACATACACAAGTTAGAGTATGGTGTAACTTAGTTAAGCGGCTACCCCTTATGTGATACACAGGTCCACAGAGAATGCACCATGCGCCAGCTTCTCTCTCTGACATGCTGATCCATGTCCCAATCATCCTGTCCCCAATCAATTACTGGCCTCCTTCGTCCTACAGCCGAGGTGATGCACGAGGGCTGCATGCATATGTCTGCAGCTGACCTTTGTTGTTTCTAGCACAGCGACCAGGGCTTTGTTGTGGGGACCGTACATGTGGTGTGCCCTTTTCTTTGCAGTGTTTCCTGTATGAGGTATAGGGAGAATGGCCTTATAACCTAACACCTTGATTCCAAGGAAACTACTGAAAGAATGTTTCAATTATCTTGGTCACCCCATAATTTCCCCAGACAAACCAATCGCTCAGTAAAGGATTAGCCCCAGACTCCCAGTTTGTCAAATCCAGTATGCTCTCAGCTTGCAAAGCATAGGTTTCCTAATTCCTTTCAGATCTGCATTAAAGATGTAGATTCGCCAATGGAGTCAGGTGGCAATTGCTGTGTGGCTCACCCCACGGTTTCTACCTGTGCACCCCCTGAGAGAAAGTTTGCGCAGAGGTAGGATCTGTCACCGGCCATAGGACTCGGGTATGGACTGGGGACCAAAAGTGGCCCTGGAAGTGTTATTCAATCAATATGGCCTCATTTTACACCCCGGGAGTAAACACGACTCCACCCACCATCCCCTTGGGCCTGCTCACCTCAAAACCAGTGCCCCTCAAAGGTCACTCTTGGTAAACAGTGACGACTCAGCCTTCTCCCTCACTATAGCTTGGCCTCCTGACTCGGGTGAGGTTTGTCCTAAGCTTAGCCTGCTGTCCACTCCGGCGAAGTAGGATGAGCTGACAACATCCCAGCCAGCTGAAATAAATCACCCCCTGACTGCAGCGCATGCACTGAGGCGGAGGCACGCGCGGAGAAGCCTGGCCAGGCTCGGTGAACTGTTAAGCAACAAATGTTGCTTTTAGCTGGCGGGTCATAAAGTGAAGCATGCAAGGCTTCTAGACCTTCAGGTGCACTGCATGCTACTCCTGGCTTTGCCAGCCCGCAACGCACTGCTGCTGACTGACAGAATCATGCTCTCACAGAAAAGGAGTGACTGATAATTTCATTCGAGTTTTTTTCGGTTTTTTATATTTACAGTCAGACACAAAGTAAACCAAGCATCGTGCTTAACTTTGATTAATAATAATTAATTTGCGGCAAACCAGCGTCAATCATGATGAGGATGACGGTGCTCCCTAGAGGCTGGCACGAACGGCAGCCACCTGCATGGCCTGATGCAAAGACCGGTCCTGGACTGGCACACCTCTTCTGCACAGAGACCCCACCAACAGTTGCACTAAATTTCCTCTTAATCTACAGACCGCCATCCTACAGACTACACTTTGCTAACAAATTGGCTGTTACTTCTGACCAGTGGTCGAAGTGTATGAAAAGAAGTAGTGGAACTATGTTCCCTGCTAGCCTGCCCCGCTATCCACAAACCACATTGCCACGCCCCCTCCCACACACACACCAAACCCCCCAAACACATGCACCCGCTGTTTATGGGAATATTCAGTGCAGTGCACTGAAAGTGCAAGCTTCAACTTCTTCGTACAATGTTATTTTAAAATGAAACCGTTCCAGAACGGTTTCTTATTAAAATAAAAGTATAGGAGCAGTAAAACTTAATTTTAAAAAGTAGAGGAGCACCGCTCCCGCTCACTTCGATCACTGCTTCTGCCACCCTGGCCGTAGTTCGCCTACCACTAACTGTACTTGGTGTTTTCAACATCTGGCTCAAGAAAGAAGATGACTCTATTACAAAGGGTATACGTTAACATTTTGAAACGAGAAATGACTGCAGCATCGTTTTTTTGGGTTAAAAGGTGAGGGAGATCCTCCTATCCCCCACTTTAACTATTCCACTTACCCCCACCCCTATATTTCTTAAAAATGTCCTCAAATTTGGAGAAATAACCGCAATTAAGATGCAGTCATTTCTGCGGATACCATTACCAAGTCACTCGGGGTGAACCATCCTGCATTACACCTCCAACACATATGGTCCCATCCTCATAGCCAGACACAATTTGGACTGCATTTTCCGTAATGAAAACATATCCACCGTCTGCTCCCCATTTCTCCCCCTCTGGGGAAATCACTCATTTATCCCTTTCACAATATTGACTGAGACATCACACTTCGCAGAAGCTTCAAAAGAACCAACATCCATGACCAGACCATGGAAAGTAATACACAGCAACACCCTACTAGAAAGTCTATAAACAACCAAATGTGCTGTCCCCACAGATGGAAGAACAACCAGCCTGGATACGAAACTCCACAACATTTATAATTTAATTATTTCTGCATATGACTGTATTGCGCCTAAGAAACCTTTCAAAACTCTAAAAAAAGAAACAAGCTAAATGGTTCACGCCACACTAAACTTCTTCAAAAAATGAAAATGGGAAACTGGAGAAAATCTGGAAGAAAAACTATTTACACAATAGCAAATTTGCCTACCATCATAATTTCCACATTTGCCAAGAGTTAAAGGAGTCAAAGGAAGCACACAACTCCAAACTTATTGATTCAGCACCTCACAGTGAAAGGGAAATGTACAAATCATCCAAGAATTCAAAAACCGACAACCTGCAACATAACCCCTATCCCTACGCAAGAGCACTGTGACAAGGTTGCTACACACTTCAATGAAAGGATCCTCAACATCCAAGATAACCTTGAAAATGAAGGACATTTCCACCCATACGCCAACAACAAGACTCCCGCAACACCTCACACTATCTCCTCTGTATCATTTTTCTTCCTTCTGTCTGTGGAGGACCTACAAGCTACCATTAACTCATGAATCCATCAGGATCTCCTGAGGATCCATGCCCTTCAAATATTTACAAATCAAACACATCTTCCTAGCTATCCTGAATTACTCCATCAGTATAGGAAGAAACACAGGTCCCAGGTCTCAGAAATCTGTATGCATCCGGCCTCTGCTTAAAAAGCCCAGGACTGACCGATCTGACCCAGCCAGAAACTGCCCTATCACAGAAACCCATTTCATCAAGAAACTTCTGGAAAAATTAATATATGATCAACTCTGGGATTTCATCGAAAACAAACCACCACCTAGATGAAACACAGAATGGAATTTGACCTTCCAGAATTAGCTCTCTGCTCAATCTCGGATACACTTAAAATAATGCAGATGAATGCTCAGAGAGTGCGTTCAGCCTGCTGGACATCTTGGACGATTTTGACATAATCAGTCAAAAGATCCTCCAAAAAAGATTGGAAGATATTGGTATTAATGAAACAGTACGGAGACCACTACACCAGGGGGCATGGGGGAGCATGGCGACCTGATCACGATGCTCCTCAAGCCGCTCCACCATTGAGCTGCAGCAGCCACCCCACAGAAACTGAGAGGCACTAAAACCACCCTACCCCCGGTAGTAAGTGTGCCGGGCCATGGCTGGTGGCCCTTTCCTGCCCGTGCACCATGCATCCGAGACGCTCCAGCACTGGAGCGATGCAGAGATGAAGTGAGGCCTGGAGGAGGAATCAGCTGCCTGTGGTGATACCGGGTGGTAGAGTTCTGCAGGCCTGAACCAATGTGCATGACGGCGGCTGCTACCTGGAATCAGTGGTAGAGGACACCACCACCCGATCCTTGTGTAACCGAGCGCAGCTGGAGGAGGTGGTGCTGAGTGGGCCATGGCACAGGATAGGGCCTTGTGAGAGGAGCAGCGGAAGGTGCCAATTCAGGGTGCCTGCTCCTTTTCGCACTTGACAGGAATACAGAGCACTGATGAGTGGTGTAGTAGTGCACGGCGAAGGCCTCAGAGCCGCATAACTGGACATGCCACAGATAAGCAGGGCACTAGTGAGGGAAGCTGTGCAGACCCCATTGTGATGTTGGGGCGACCATAACGCGGAAGGTCTGGGTCACGGGCACAATCCACACAAAACTCACACAGCAGGTGCGTGCCAGAACTGGTCCACCTCAGTGCTGGTAGGTGTACTGCGACATCAGCAGATGGTGGGGTGAATGTGGTGAGGTGTCTGCAACACAAGCTCCTGTACAAGCATTAGCGCTAACAGTGGAAATGGACACAAAATCCGAAATATTTAACATCCTACAGGAGGTCAAGGCCTTGAGAACAGACATTCACGTGTCGATATCAGAGGTGAGGGACAGAGTCAAGAATGTAGATGAAATAATACAGGCCTTCGAGAGCAACCAGATGTCTTTGGAAGTACTCAAGCTTTCCCTTTATGTCAGACTGAAGGCGCTGGAACTACCAGCAAAGAGGTCAGCATGAAGATGGAGGACCTTGAAAATCAGGAAAGATGGAAAAATATACGCCTCATCGGGATCCATTGCATGGACGGGGGAAATGCTGCAGAGCTGGAGGATAAAGTTAAGGGGATCCTGCAGACTTTGTTTACATATGGTACGCGTAAGCCTATCTTGTTTGACTGTTTACACAGGGCAGGAGGCCCTGTGGGAAAACCTAGGTCAGTGGTTGAAAAATGGCATTATTTCTGTGAAAAGGTTGCTGTTTTGAACAGGGCAGGAAAACAAGGGTCCTTTGCATGAGAAGGCTCTGAAGTGAAGATATTTCAGGTCTTATTGTCTGTCACATTAGAACACAGGCACCAATGCAAACCCTTAACTATGTGGCTAACGAAGAGAGGGTGCAGATATAGGTGTGGATACCCGTTCTCACTGTTTTTCGAATATGGAGGAACAAACTACAGGCTGGTAGACCCTGAAGAAATTCCACACTTAATGTAAGAGCTGAAAGGAGGAGCGCTCCCAGAGGACATGCCGTTCAATAAAGAGAAGCAGGACAGGTTTAATAAGGCATTCACCGGAGGGAACACACAGAAAAAGTTGGCAAGGAACACAGAAATTCTGGAAGATGGGCCTGTTGTCCCCAAGGCTCAAATGACATTGGGGCAAAGAAGGGTCACTCTGGGATTTGGAAACTGCTTTTTCTTCAGAGGGTGTGTAGGGTGGAAATGAAGGGATGGCATTGAAATTGTTGAGAGGTTCTGGGAATGCACTGTTGTTGATGCAACCTACAGTGGGGTTGGACCAGAGGAGAGATGTGGTTCAATAAGGGACGGCAGCTATATATACAATGTATCAAGGAATATTTTAAGTTGTTTATGTTTTTAGTTATGGTTGATAAAGGAATAAGTGGGTTTGGAGAGTTGGGTGGGAGGGGAAAATACATTACCAGAACAATATAAGGTGTCTTAAGGCTACGACATGTATATACTGCTCGGTGTTGTTCTCTGGCGGGGGAAAAGAGGGCATAGATGTAAGAGTTATAAACCATCCAAAGGCTAGTACTAGGGAATGGGTGATTAGGCTCGGCTCGCCGAATGTAAAGTCACTGAATTCACTGACCAATATGTCACTTCTAGCCAGAGAAATGTGCAGGCACAAGATGCCCATCCTGTTCATTTAGGAAACCCATTAAAAGAAGGGGAAGGAGCAGAGATTAGTGGGAAAGAAAACAACCCATATGTATTGGTCATTGGGCCCAACCAAGAATAGGGGGGGTATTTTGGTGACCGCTGACTTCCCAATAGAGGAGGTCTAGATAAAGAGGGATTAGGAAAGTAGGTTCCCCATGATCAAGGCGAAGGTGTGTGGCAGAGGATCACAATGTCTGTGCTCTATTCTTCATGCATACATCAGCTCCAGTGTGTAGATTCCACACTCCACGCCATAAATCAATGGGCAGAAGGGGACAGAACAGTAGGAGGGGGTTTTAACATGTTGCATTGCTGCCCCCGCCCCGGCTTATAAAGCAGTGTATCGTAACTGGAAGCACCTTCACTCCCTGAATGTGCAGGTGACCTGCGACCCCAACCTGTACATCACCCACTGCTGTGGCCGCTACCCTGGTTCCACCACAATTCCATCGCATAACAAGAGAATGCTAATGTCGAACCTGATCACTTACCGCACCGACATCACGGTACAGCCCAGGGAACATGCACATGGTGGCCAAAACTGGATGGAGAAGCTGATGAACTCATACCCTACATGCACCACAATGCAACAAGCACACTCCAAAGCAATGCTGAAAAACGGCCACATCACATCACACAACAGCAACCCTGCCACTGACACAGCCATGCATCCATGTGCACCCAGCCCGGAATGCCGACCCAGTGGCCCCAGAAAACTAGGGAGGGCCGATGGCAAACCCAGCATTCCACATGCATGGGCGAAATGCACTGCCACAAGACTGCCACCATGTCAGCTGCACATGTCACCGGCAGACATCTTACGTAACATCTGTTGCAAGGGAACATGGTGTATGTGAAGTAAATACAAAGCATGAAATGAGTGACACTGCATGCGCAGACATTTTACAGACACATGCCAGGAAATGAAGCCCCATATGCATTCACATGAGGTCTATTGCCATGATACCGTGTAAGGCCACCCGAAACATTGCAGTGTGACTAATGGCTGTGCCTTCTGCATGCAGGTGACTCTGGATACCCGTAGCAGCCCTGGCTAATAACCCCTGTGGGTGATACACAAATACAGCAGCATACTGCATACAACCACTCTCACAGCAGGACCTGTGTGTGCATTGAGTGTACCTTCGGCCTCCTGAAGGCACATTTCTGCCTCTACCTTACCAGTGGAACCCTGATGTATGCTCCAGAGAAAGTGGGTAGAATTGTGCCTGTGTGTGCCATGCTGCACAATATCTGCCTGAAGAGATATGTACTGCAGCCCCCTGATGTGGACATGCCACTCCCAGAGGAAGAGGATGCAGTGCCTGTGGCAGAGGCAAATGCATGCATTGCCAGAGATGATGTGAGGGATGGGAGACTGGCTTGCCAGGGACTGATAGACAATTTCGTCTGACACATTCACATGGCACAAGCCATGCACGACTTTGATACTCACCTCTATCAATAAACACAACAATGACACAATCTGCAAAGTCCTTCACATTGATGAAGTTCAACAGTTTTAATTAAATGATGTGCACCAACTTTCCCACCTCCTGCACATACCACCAACTCCCCAGCACACTATCACACCTCCCCCCACCCACCACCAACTCCCCAGCACACAGCCCTCACTGCCCCTACACACCACCAACTCCCTAGCACAGTATCCCCCTCCCGCCACCCACCATGAACTCCCCAGCATGGCCATTCAGAGTACAATGTGTATCAATGTTATTTCTGTGGCCTCTTCCCCCGCCATCCCAGTCCCTGGTGATCTGGGACCCAATTGGGGCCGGGGCCGGCACTTAGGTCTACTCTGCTGCAACCCCTCAGTGGGGGTCATAGAACTTGAGGCTATCGAGCCTTGTCCCCAGATGTGCTGCAGTGTAACCTCCATGCTCTGACGGATGGCATCTGCAAGGGCTGAGACCCCTCCAGTCATCTGCCTGAACCTTTGCCTACACACAGCACTGGCAGCTGCCTCTGCCTGGTTCCTTGACATGGCCCAAACAATCCTGCGGGTGGCCGCTTGCAGGCATTCATGTACCACCCGGAGGTGTTCTGAATGTGTGTGCCAATTGCCTTCATCTCCCTCTGTCGCTTTCCATCTCCTCCAGCCTCTAACGCACAGTGTTGCTGGGTGGTGTATGCTGAATGGCAGGGGGCTGTGCAGTGGCTCTGGGCTGTAGGCAGGGAAGCCATAGGATGGCGTGTCCATGTCCTGCTCACGTGTCTGGGCACGTTGTTGGTGGCGAGGGCTCTCAGGGGTTTGTGGCCCTTCTGCAGGTGGTGGCACTAGGTTGATATCCACCTGTGACTCTAAAGTTGTCCTGCCAGGAGGTGTGGCATCTGTCTCAGACACTGCATCTGCGGGGGTGGGTACAGTGGGCTTGGGGGTGCTCTTGGTGGCCTGTGGTATCGTTGTAGGGCATGCAATGCCACCTGCATGGCCATTCAGGGTAAAATGTGTATCAATGTTATTTCCGTGACCTCTCCCCACCCCCTCATGCCAGCCCCTCGTGATCTGGGACCCAATTGGCACTGGGGCCAATGCCTGGGTGTACTCTGCTGCAACGCCTCAGTCGGTGTTGTAGAACTTGAGGCTATCGAGCCTGGTCCCGACATGTGCTGGAGTGTGGCCTCTGTGCTCTGACGGATGGCCTCTGAATGGGCCAAGACCCCTTCAGCCTGCCTACACACAGTCAGGGTGGTAGTACTAGCAGCCCGGTTCCTTGACATGGCCCACACAATCCTGCGGGTGGACCCTTGCAGGCTCAGATGTCTGGGCACACTGGCAGTTGTGATGGCTCTAAGGGGTTTGTGGCCCTTCTGCAGGCAGTGGCACTGGGCTGCTATCCACCTATGACTCTACAGGTGCCTTGCCAGGAGGTGTGGCTTCTGTCTCAGACACTGCAGCTGTGGGAGTGGGTGAAGCAGGCTTGGGGGGTGCTCCTGATGGTCTGTGGTATCGTCGTAGGGCCTGGGGTGCCACCTGCAAGCTTGGCCTTGCTGGGTCGTGGTGTCTCACGGTGGTCCATCTACCTAGGCATAGCTTGTGTGCACCTTTGTGGGGTGGTGGTGGCTGCACCGAATGGCCTGGAGGCACCACTTCCAGATGGGCCTGCCCACTTGTTCTCCTTCGATGCCTTTGGTGATGTGTGAGTGCCTGTAGGGAACATATGAATATTTGTAAGGTATGGTTCTTCCACATGTGTTGGCATGCAAGACACATTTGCAATGATGCAGAGTAGGACCCACACATTTTGGTAGATGGGCATGGCTGGTCAGGGGACATTGAATGTGGGCACGGCATTGTGGGGATGGTTGCAGCAATGTGTGTGTGTGACACATGGCCGGTCGGCCTTTTGCCTGTGTGTGGGGAGGGTAGGGTGACCATGCTGGGGGAGATGATGTCTGGCTTGCATGCTTTTGTCCCTTCATGCCCCGACATTCCCTCCCCGGGTGGCACACCCCTTGTGCGAGTGGGTGTGGTGGCTTCCTCTATGGCACTGACATGGCTCTATGGGGTGCTGCTGTGGCCCACAACATGTTGGTGTGACTGCTGCACAGTGTCATGGTTGCTGAAGCACCACAATCCTGCTGGCACAGGGTGCACCAGCATGGGTGTGGTGTACATGGCACTTGGACAGGTCACTTACCATCTCTTCCCACTACTGTAACGTTCAGGGGTACCCTGGTTCCCTGCCCCGTGGCTGCTTTGGAGGGTGGCTGATGTGGCATCCCGTCACTTCAGCCTGATTGGCCTGCTCAGCTTCTGGGTCTGCTGGCATGTGTCCCTATCTACTGGGCATCTTGGGCTAGCAGACTTGTGTGCATGGACCTGTGCTGGGGTATGACTCACCTCCAGCCTCCTGGCTGCTGGCACCCGACTCCACACCTCTGACTCCCGCTATGCCCTCCATGTCCAAGACCCTGCTGCACTTCTCCTCCCAGGCACTGCGGCACATTTGACACAGCAGTCACCTTCTGGTTGATTGTATGGCATATGGCTGTCCTGAGTTGGCCTAATGCTTTACGCTGCCTTCTGATCGTACAGCTCCTCGCAGTGGGCCACAACCTCATCAGTAAGGACCACTAGTTCTCCCTGAGTAAACTTTGGTTTACATAGGCGATTATCGGCACCTTGCCCCTGGTCCTCTACTGTGACATTTTAGCTGTCTTCCAGGTCCAGATTGCTGCAGGAAGTGGGTGATTCTGGTTGGATTGAGCCACGGCGGCGGTAGTGCTATTAGGGCCAATATTTGGCCAGTGAGTCTTATTTCGGTTCAATGCCTGACAGGCAGTAAAAGCGTTACCGCTGGAGTGGGGCACGCATTCAGGCCTGGTTGCAATGCAGCACTATTTCTGCCCCACGACCCGGCAGTAACGCTATTTCCACTCAGCAATAATTGCGCTGGAATACCACCGGACTCGTGATGAGACCCTTTGTCTCTTACTCTCTCCCCACTCTGGGGCTTCTTCATTCTCTCCTCACTCCTGGGTCGGTTTCCTTCTTGCTCCCCACTCTGGAATTTCTGTCTTTCCTCCCAGGTCTGGACTTTCCTCTCCCTTTTTGCTTCACCGCCCACCTCCTGATATTTTGGAACCATTGCACACTTGTTTAGATTGGGTGGCAATCCTCTGGAGGGATCGGAAGTCTGCTTGGCCCTCCTCTCATAGCTCAGCAGCTTACACAACTCATCAACTGGACACCAAGATTACCAGTGACAGTTCCTCTCCAGGTGGCCTCTTCTTGTTGGGGCTTTCCCTCTGCTCTCCAAGGTACTTCACTCTTTTTCTTGTGGGTCAGGATGACTCTGGCTACTCAGCCACTGTGCCTAGATGCACTTCCCTAGTGTGCACCATGGGCTGGGATGTGCTTCTGGTGTTCTAGCTCCCTAGCCAGCCTCTCTGTTTTCACGTCGGAATACTTCAACTCTGTAGGCTTCGCAGAGGTTCGCTACCAGTTGGTCCCTTCAATGATGCTCCTCTAGGGGGCTGGTTTTCTCACGTTGGAGCTGTCTTTCAAAGATATTGGGCAGAGCATGGGTCAGAAGCTGGGTCTGCCAATATTAAATGGTTCATAGCAGTTTCATGTACCCTAGATTTTAATTCCTCATAAAGATGTTAGTGTCTGGGGAGGGATGGTGACTTATACCCCTCTCTGGGGGTTTCCTGTCCACTAAGGGGTTGTCACATCCAGAGGAATCCTGCTTACCCCTAAGTGGTGTCAAGCATAGTGGGCTCACCTCTGTAGTCTCAAAGGGGGTAACTCCCCCTTGGTGAAAGGCTCCTTGGATTCGTCCAATTCCACAATTTTTTGTGTTGTTGTAGGCCCTCCTGTAGTGTGTGTGAAATCTTGGTTAGGACTCCTTTATTCCAAACCCAATTTGAGGCAAACCCTTCCTCTGAAAATTCCTCCCACGATGATGGGGGGGGGGGGGTGGGGGGAAACATTTCCTGACTCTTTCACTTAGGAGAAGATTGAAGTAGATCCTGAAAATGTGTCAGTCCCAAAAATCACATCTGTTGGAACTTTTAGCTGTGTTGGACCTCCCTGGACCTCCAAGGGCATCAATATTTTGGGGTAGACCTTGGCCTCCCCATGTACCCACTTGATCTGTATGGCCTCCCTCGAGTCTAGCGTGTTAGGGCAGATGAGGTCTGATCGGACATCAGTCTGTTTACTCTCTGAGTCAATAGGGCAGTAGCCCATGTGTGATTGACTCTAACTGGTTCTCAGGCCTGTAAGGACCTCGTTTTTCACCTAAGGACATCAATTTTCTCTGATGGTTCATGTCCTCTTTCCTCCCACCTATCTCATTCCCCTGCATCCAAACACCCTATTTCGATTGGTTCTTCTGATTGGCTCTTTGGGCACACTCTGGCAAAATATCAGTTTGCGCTGTAGAAAAAACAGTTTGTTTGGATGGGCGGAATGGGTTTCACCCCAGCTCCACTGCCTTCCATTATCCCAAGAGGTTTTATAGTAGACAGAGAAACAGGCTTTCTTACAGTCTCGTCCTTCAGCATCAAGGAGTGGGGTGGTGGAATTTCCCTGCATTTGGAGGGTAGGGGTTCTTTAGTTAGAGGCTAAGCCTCTCTCTTAGGCACTTTAGTCCTAGGCACATGTGGCTTAGGGAATTGAAAATCTTTAGAGTGGGCTTCAGCAATCTGAGTGGCTGCCTTCAGAGTTGGTTGGTAGGTCTGTAATATTGATCTTTGGAGAAGGGTTGGCAGTACATTTATGAATTGCTCAAGTGCCAAGGGTTGCAGAACTTCCGGTTAAGTCTTTTTTCCCAAACCATTGGCTTATTACATTTTTAACCTTTCCAGCTAACTCCACAGGTGTTTCATTGGGGAATAGATGGGTAGCTTGTAACCTATGCTGGAAAAAGGATTCTGTCTGACTCAGCTTGTTTAAGGAGGATCCTTAGAACTTGTCAAAAGGTGTGATCCGTGGGTATTAATGGTTTGGCACACCATTTGCAACTCCCCCTTAAGTAACGGGCCAGTTAATACTTTTAAGTTTGTCATCCCAATGAACCTGGGTGGCCAGGCATTCAAAGTTGACAAACAACATGCCCAGATCACAGTAGAGTTGTGACATTCTGTGGGGTAGATGACACCCCCCAGGAATCCACCTATCCTATCTAGACCAACCTAGAGTCTCTTCTTGTCTACTATCAGCCATCTCCTGGCTATCAATCATTTTCGTTAGGAGGGTTTCAATATAAAGGGTAGTGGCCATATTCAATTTCTAAATACTTTGGAATAAGGCTTGGGTATGGTTCCCACTTACCGTGGGTGCCGTCATGCGGCCCAGGGTTGGTGGTGCTACCTGTTGTGCTAGTTGGTCAATGACACCACCTTGGGCAATGCATGTAATCTCTAGCGGTGGCTCCCGCTGGGTTTACAATATCAAAAGATGGGGGGCACCGTGTTGGAAGCAGAGTATAAACACAGGGTACCAGCATCCTGGTATCCAACATGCACAGTGCACTGCTCCCAGCGTGTTGCCCAAGGAAACGGGGAATGTGAGGCAGAGCCTCATTCCCATGCTGGTGAAGATTAACGCACCAGCGTTACCAGACACACTGCATCACAAGCCTCTTCTGTACCATGAGGAAACAGTGTCCTACAGTTTTGTTTCCCTCCTGCCTCATCGTGTCCTGCATACCTCTTCTCCCCCCCAACCTCCCTGCTTGCTTGGCCTGCTATCTTTTGCCTTTCCCCAGCTAGTCTGGCCAATAATTTCTTCCTGCTCCTGCCTGCAAGTGACTTCCTTCTTCCTCCAGCCAGCCTGCCTCCCGACCTGTTATTACTAACTCCACCTGCTTCCTTATCCTCCACCTTCTACGTGGCACCTCCTTACTCCCTCCTTCTCTGTGCCACATTCATCACCCCAGGAACAGTGTTTGCACGGCCCTGGTGCTGTGTTTAAACCGGCAAAGGCAAGATCTTACGAGGTGCTGGGACAATTTTTTTTCTATTTTTTATTGTGCATTAGCCAAACCTATTTTGACTTTTTACACATCCATCAACATATGTACAACCTCATAAAATATTATAAAACTTTACATCATTAAGTTACATAATACAAAAACAGAAGAAAAGAAAAAATGAAAGAAAAACAAACAATAAAAGAAATCACAGAAGAGTACTTTGATACGTAACAATCAAATTTAAAATGTACCACTTCTCTACTACATTGATCACCAGGGCCTGTGCCCAAAGAGTTTCTTTGACTTTGTTCACCGGCATTAGACTCGTTCATCTAACTTTACATTATTGACAGTGGTAACATATTTTGTCGAGAGTTTTAAGACTCTCAAAATAAGCACAACGTCTGTTGTTAGAAATACTTCATTACCAGAAATGAGTCTTTCCCAAAACATGCCGGATTCCAAAAAATAGATATTATGTACAAATCTACTAAATCTGCTAACTCTTAGGGCCCAAGTACCCGGCAATCAATCAGTACATGAAAAATTGAATGCTTTCCCTTCAAATCACAACCCTCGTGTGCTGGATCTCCAGAGTTGGAAGAATGTTCAGCCTAAGTCTGAGGATCTCCTCAGATAAGTAGGCAGACATTATTTAGGTTTATCCTGCATCGACAAGGAAGAGGAGAGCTTCAGGATCCTCATTCGGTCGATGGTTCTGATCCAGTCTCCTTTTTTCAAGCAATCTTTAGATCTTAGCGGATTCTGCACCAGAGTGGCTACATCAGTATCAATTTTAGTTAATATCTCAGTGGATTTATCCATTAACAAATTTAAGAAATTGTTATCTTTTTTTTGGAGCTGGGCCGCCATGTCCTTGTACAGGGATTAAGCTAAGGGGGGGGTGCAAGAATAAGTCTATAGGCGGAGGCCCACCTCCTCCCCATCCAAGTCAAAAGGGATGTCAAACCCAGTTCATAACGAATGGCCACCATGGGGACCGCGTTCAGCAAATGAAGGGCTCTCTTCCACAGTTTGGATTCCAGTTTGTCCCATTCAATCTCAAAGCTCTGAGAATTGCATTCCAAACCAAATAGTAAGGAGGGGACTACTTTTCCTACATAGCATTTAATTAGCGATGGAGAATCTGCAGAATTTATTGTGTATTTTCATCATCTGCGCCCCCAAATTCATGATCTTAATATATAAATTATGCAGGAGGGCCCCCTTAGTTGGTTATGCACAAATACGAGAGCCAAGATATGTAATCTCACTGGAGATGGGGACTACTTGGTTATCCAATTGCCATCTGAAAGACTAAGGGTCTCATTACGAGCATGACGGTCCGGGAACTACGGTACCTGTAAACATGCCGGTACCGTATTCCTGGACCGCCATACTACGTGCTCTGCTCGCAGGTGCCGTTTCACCCACCAGGTTTTTCCTGGCTGATGTAACGGCACGCGTGAGCAGAACACGTCGGATGCACCGACACAACTCAGCATGTGCCAGTGCATCCGATGTCCCCATCCCCATTCAGCCCTGTGAGCAGAATGGGGATCGGGAGGCCCTTGATGCCAGCACCCGCAAATGGGCAATTACTGGGTCCGCCGAGCTAGGCATGATCCGGCTCTTGCCCATTCGTGGGTGCCGGAAAAAATGCAACTCCGGCGGCAGCTGTGCCATTTTTAACAGCACGGCTACCGCCAGAGTTGTAATGAGGCCCTTAGTCTTCTTCTGAGGTCTTTTAAAACTTTCAATATTAGATTTAAGGGGATTTATCATCAGGAGATTGACTTTGGCATAATCAGCAAGAGCGTTTAAGAGGCGCTGAAGGCCATTTTGTGTATAGACCAGAATAAACTAGCCACGATCTTTGTCATTCCCAGTTTAGGTCTGGCAGGAGCAGATTATGAAACCAATCGAATAGATCCACCATGAACAAATTGAATAGAAAGGGGGCAACCAGGCAGCCGTGACGTACACCTCGATTTATCTTGATTTCCCAGGCTAGATCCCCAGATTTAGAGGGTCTCACCTGAAGAGTCGAGTTATGGTGTAATTCAACCAGTATTGCCAATAGGCTGTCAGGCAGACCCCAACCCTTCAATGTTGCTCAAAGTCGATCTCTGTTGATGGTATCAAACGCCTGGGTTAAAACCACCCAGGCTCCAAATAACTGTTTCCCCTCCTTCATAAAGCAACCTGCTGTTACACTACTCAAGACCAGACCGTTGAGAGAAGTAGAAAAGACAGTTCTTTTCAGTAGAGGCCTGGAATTAAAATTTGAGGTCTGTGTAGGAGGCACTTCCATGCTGCCCGCTTACCAGACCAGATTCACTCCTAGCAGTCATTGTGGCAAAATCTAATGTACACGTACCCGGCATCCAGGTGAACAGACTATTCTTTCCCTTTCTCTGTAAGCTCCAGCCCTATTCTACAAAAGAAAGTCAAAAGGGTGTTTGACGTGATGTTTAGATGTCTAAACATAAATAAAGTCCTTGGTCCAAAATCCTTTTATAACCTAGTCTCTCTCCCTAGCTCTAAAACAGAAGCAACAAAACAAAGCTAGGCTTTTGATACCTGTCACAGGAGAATGTTGGCTGCTTGCTTCTGACTCCCAACCCTGTGTCACTTTACCGTAGGGCCTTGCTTATGGGTACAGTTCCAGGCAAACAGTTCTTGTCATACTGGAGTGCCAGCCCGGGATTCCAGCCAAGTCCCTTTTCTTCAGAATGTAGGGTTTTCTCTGTCTTTTCCTCTTCTAGGAGTCTTCTGTCTTTCCTGTTTGCTCAGTCTCTTCCCCACTCTGGGGCACCTCTCACTTTCCCCTCTGGGATTCATTCTCTCAGTCCCTCTCCCACTCCGGGGCTCAGCTCCTTCTTACTCTGCAACTCTGGGGTCTTTCCACCTTTCTTCACTCAGGTGTGCTACCCCTTCTCATGCTCAACTCTGGGGCTGTTTCCTTCTTTTCACCGATTTGGACTTCTCCTCTTTCTCCCACCCCACTCAGGGGCCTCTCCATAATCTCCTTACTCTGGGTTTGCCTCCATCTCTCCTCTACCCACTGGGGCTTCTCTGCTCTCTCCCAGCTCTGGGCTATTGTCTCATTCTCTCCCCAGTCTGGGCTTTGTCTCTTTCTCTCTCCTCACTACACTCTGGATTCTGTCACTTCCTCTCTCCCCGCTCTGGGGCGGTATCATTTTCTCCCCACTTTGGGGTGTGTCTCTTTCTCTAACCCCACTCTGAGGTTTCCCTCTGTCTTCTACCCACTCAGGAGTTTCTTCTTCTCTCTCCACATATGGGTGAGTTTCCTTCTTGGTCCTTTCTGTCTTTCCTCCCTGCCACAGGCCTTTCCTCTGCCTTTCTCACTTGAGCTCTTGCCTCCCAATAATATGAAGCCAGCATGTATCTGTTTAGAAGGAGAAGCACTCCTCAGGAGGGATCTGAAGTCAACTCATCCCTCCCCTCACTGAAGAGTCACTTCTCATCAATCAGAGTCCATGCCAACCAGCGACGGCTCCTCTCTTCTGCTTGGTCAGTGTGGGGGGTGCAGACAGCCACTCACCAGGGCTTTCTGTTGGCCCTTCGAGGTACTTAGCACTGGTTCTCCTTGTGATCTGGGACACGTCCCGCTACTTAACTGGTGTGCCTGGCTGCACTTTCCTAGTGCACACCAGGGATCAGGACACCACGTCTGCCATTCTCCCTCCCTTGCTGGCCTCCCATCCCAGGAGTAATATGGTGCCTTGTGCTCTTTGTCATGTCGGGGACCTCATAGGCACACATCTATACCCCTCATACTGCCCCCAATGGTCACCACAGTCAAATACAACAAAGATACATTTCACAGCAACACATTTCCAACAGTTGGACCACCTTAATGTGTGGAGGGAGGTGAGGTGGATTCAGCACCCTACATGGCCACCAGGATTTGGGAATCTCATGAGAATACCAAATCCACATACTTCATCTCGGATGGGCAGACTATATAAGCCCCACCCATCACCAAAGCTCATGCTCAGCATCTTGGCTCCCAATGCCTCACCAACTCCTGAGAGCCATCCATGCTCTGTCAGATTCCTGTCTACAGTACATACTTACCAGTGGAACCCTGCCTACCAAAATACTCACCATCAGGTTTTCATCACAGTACAACACTGCCGCCTTGCACACAGATCCCGGTCCTTCCATTGCCAGCTGCAAAAAGACAATAACAATGTTAGGAAATGAACAACACGGGGTGCATCATGCAGAGACACAGCAAGTTTACTTTGGTTTTTCTGTTTCTCGGACTCCACCGGGTCCCACTGCACCTAGAAATCTCATCCCTCAATGTCCTAATCAGTGCCCTGGATGAAAAGACACAAGCATATCAATACCCTGTAGTGAAGAACACAGTAGAGACAACAGTATATCTGCAAAGGGCACTACAAGACATAACACAAGTAAGACAGTGAGCTAATCAAGAACTTATAAAAATATAAAAACTTATACAAGACAATATTGAGCATAACAAGTACTTATATAAAGGAAGGGAACTCATAAAGGAAGGCAGAAAGAGGCTGACTGAGTTGATGTTCCAGGGAAGTAAATGGTGCAAGATAGCTTCTGGAGAACTACCACCATGCACTACAGTAAGTCAGCCAGCATTGGGTAACTCACACATTTCAGTGGGGGATTACAAGAAGGGCCCTAAGAAGTCTTGCTGATTTCACAGGGCAAACCAACACATTCTGCCAGAAACAGTGTGAGGGGTAGAGCCTACACACAATATCCCCATCCCTTTCTCTCTGATCATGCTTGTGAAACTTTGAGTGCTAACCATGGTCGGTATGGGAGCAGTGTGGGCAGTCAGCAAGGTTATTCACGGCATCCCTGCAAGACCACTACAAGTGAGTGTTACAGTCTCCCATTTAAATTGGGTAACAAGTGCAAAGCAATTTCCTTAAAAACAATGAATTTTGTATTGACTTGCTGTGAGGCAGGCATGGTATCACAAGTAAGGACACAGAGACAAAGATACAAGTATCAACAAGTTTGACTGTGGTTGGAAACTTCCTAGCTGGCCCTTAATTCTATAATGGGAGCAGTCTCGACCATCATGGTAAATAAAATGTCCCAAGTCAGTCAGTCAACCAAATTAAAAAGTCTGTGTCAGAAACCTATACTTGCCCTCACGTTTCACAATAACTAAGTGTGGCAAAATATATGAAAATAAAAGAGTGTATCAAAGGAATGTCAGAATGGCAACGAAAGTGGCTCACCACCCCCTTCTTCAAGTTCAGTTCAATGGGGTTCTTACAAAGTTCATTCAAGGTGGGTAGTGGGCAAAGTTCAAAGATTTCCCATAAATCTGTTATGCTTCCATTGCCTATTTCGTTATCAGTTCAATATGCATCACAGTTCTCTTCAATGGATTCCCTCGGGCTTCCTGCACCCGTTTTCATACTTATCAAACCAACAGATATTCACAAAGTTCCTTCTCAGTTATTTTCACAGGCGGCCCTTGCCTGTCTTCAAACACCAATCATTTGCTGAAACACTTTCCAGCTAAACAGCTCTGCTTCATGGAGCTTGGGATAGCTCCCTTCCCCAACCTTTGTACTTCTATTTCACAATGTTCACCTGTCAGAGACCCACCTTCGCAACTGTACAGTATTCTTACCCCTTTGCGTGACCACTCTGATAATAGGGTTGGTCTCTTAATATCAGTGCCTCCTGCACTTGGTTTCGTAGAATGTGCCCTCAGTTACTGTGTTAGTTGTTTCACAAAAATATCCATTCACTTTAACATTAGCCTTTTGTGATCCTTGCACGCTCCCTATCTCTGGTGTCCTTCCATTCAATGGCTTTCAACACATTCTACTTTCATTATTCACTGTTCTGATCTCTTTCAAGAAGTCTTTAACAACGTGCCTTGTCAAATGGCACTGACCCGTAACTTTTTCTCATCAGCCAAATACATTCAAGTTTTCAGATCAATGTCTTTATCCTTCAATGTGTAGCCTTGCATGTAACACTGTAGACTTCCACAATGGTGTGTATCACATACCGGGCTCTCCCTTTCTTCAAACTCACCGGCTGTGATTGCATTTGTTCATCCTTCTGCTTTCGGATCATCGAGGTCAGGGTCTTGCCAACCTGCCCCGCAGACACTGCCGGTTGACCTCACGGCCCAGAGGAGAACACAAGCAGTTTGCTGGTGCATGGAGGAAAGGGACTAGCCGCCCCTTGGCTCTTTTCCCTGTGCTCTCTCTTCCCTGAACTCTCCTGGCTTCTTGGAGACACGGCTCCCTTTTCACGCTGTCTCCTGCCTCAACTTGCAGCCTGTCAACGTCTCAGCATCCCATTTTCCCAGGCCTGGTTCTCGGCAGCTCACTCTCAGCTGCTCCTCTCTCTCACCATCCAGCTTGCCTTCCTTCTTGGCCCATGTCTCGCTCTGCGTGTCTTTCTGTGCTCCACCTTTTATAGTTTGAAAAATGGTCCATGAGTTTCAGGTGTGTGCAACAGTGACTGAGTGCCTGACCCTGCCTGACCTTATTAGTGGGACATGGTCAGTACATGTTACTAGTGGTAAACTTCCTAGTCTCAGTCTTCCTCTTCCTCGTCTCAGTAGTTGGGCTGATAAGGAAAGCAGGGGAGTTATAGTATCACATTAAAGTAGAGGGAATATGGGGTAAATAAGTGTCAGGAAATGGGGGATACCATGTCACACGTTCGGTGTCTACTCCCCACTCCCAGAGAACCCCCCTACCCAGGTGATCCTCCTTCCCTGGCCACCTGAATAAGGGATTCTCGGGGACTGTGTCATGAAACACCTTCTGGTTTTTTCACACACTTGGGTAATTTAAAACTAAATGCATAGAACTTTTTTTATGATTAAGCCCTATTAAATAGAATACTTGGCTCATGCTGGTACAGAATCAAACAGGTAATGCTGTATTCACACCAATATACCCATTGTGATATTATGCAAAATGTTGCATGCCAGGTTGAGTCTAGTTATACGTGATATGTTTATGAAATCTGAAATTAGCAGATAATTCATCCTATTCTTAGAGAATTGTGCAAAATGTTAAACCCTTTCAGTACCTTATCTTTGAATGCACAGACAGACATATGTGTAATGAGAAAGGGCAAGAGCTGGTTTTAACCAGGCACTTGTTACTGGTAAATAGTATAGCTCCACCTCAAAAACACATGCAGATGCTAGATTACAAACAGAAAAAGAAAAGTGCTGCACATACACATCAACTGACACTTGCACACATATCTAGACTGAAAGCTGCACACACGTGTATTTAAAGAAATACCCACACTGACATATGTACATTAAATGTTATCCACACATGTTCTTTGAAAGCTGCACAAATATATTCTGAAAAGAATGCACACACATCTGGTCAGAGAAGAACACACTATTTTTGAGAACATTCTTTTTATAATTCAAGCCTGTAGAAATCAATTATAATCTGTTCATGGTTACATTTAAATTATCTACACATAGCCAATACATTCACAACCCCACACTCATATAAGGAAGCTAAGTGAAAGGAAAATAGGTTTAAAATGGTGTTTGCTCAAGTAACGTTTCCTTGATAACTTGCTAGTCTTGATACTGGAGAAAACCAAGTGTTCATGTAGAATGTTGAATTGATTCCATTTAAAAATGTTTGGGCTTGCTGAAAAGCGGTAATGTTATCATTAAAATAAATGGTGTTGCCTAGAAAGAAATATTAGGAATATTTAAAATGCCTAATACCTTTTAGAGTGTAATGTACATGTATTGAAGACTAGAAATGAATGTTTGTGTGTAAATCAGTTGCGAGATTCATACAGGCAGGAAAAATAAATACAATTGATTGACCAATTCTATTTGAGCCTTTAACATTGTAGTGATATCCCTGTCATAAAGCTTGAGACCACCTTGGTTTAAAGTAACTCTTCTTTTAAATCAATTTTGAATTTTGTAAAACTCACTGCGGCTCATGCCGAGTTTGCCCGTAATTCAGTGGTAATTCTGCTGAATTACTGTTAAAATCAGATAGTTTCCTCCACTTGGTCCTGTGGCTTTACTATGGGAATGAAAGTAGTGGTAGGGTGGTTTAGACCCCATTTATGGAGTACATATGACTCAATTTGGGGATGTTTGGCGCAATTACCACTAGCGGATTTACTGAGAGGTAATTCTGCCAGATTCTCAAGGAAAGGTGGAGAAAGTACCTCCAGCATCAAGCTGGAGGTGAATCCTCCACTTTTCCTCCAAGAATCAGCAGAGTTATCACTCACTTATTCTACCAGTGCTAATTCTGCCAAAACCTGTAATTTGGAAGTATGGGAAAAGCCCCTCGAGCTGCAACTGACTGCACCGCTGACTGTTTTCACGCCACAGTCACTCACGCTGTCTGAGAAACCTTGACCTGTGCTTCAGACCCACCAACCAGCACTGAGACTATGATTCCTGCCTCTGAGCCACTGTGTAGGCCATCCTGCAGCCATCCATCCAGCCTCGTTTCATGAACTGCCTGCCGCCTGATACCCGCAGCTGTGTCCCATCTTGAACTCTGTTGCAGAAGCTGCAAAGCACCCTGAACCTGACTCAACACTGTCGAGCATCAAGAACTTCTACAAGCACAGGGTACATTGTGGTTCTGTCCCCCTGGTCCTTCCCTGAAAGTCCCTTGTGACATTTTATGACCCATTGCCCCCTTTGTGCTGAAACCAAGTATCCTTGAACTATTGAGATTAATTACTTTACCAACTAGCCTCCTGTCAGTATCCAGAGTGCACCCCCTTTCCTTCTTGAAACTGTCTGTCCTCTGCATTCCTTTACAGGGTGGGATGTATTTTGTGGTGTGCTAGAACTGTCTGTTGTGATAATAATAAAGTAGATATTTGTATACAACCTTGACTGGACAGTGCCTTTTTATCATTGGGTAATAAATGTATTTTTTTCGCTGTGTTGCAACTAACCAACAATCCACGACTTTGCTGAGATAAGCGTGACATTCCACCCATGTTACCAAAATTGCTTAGAAACCGATATTCATACCTGGACCACTGGTGTCCCCGAATTTGATTCGTCACAATGATTCCCTTCCCCAGGCTTCTCTACCACTTTAGTATTACAGTTCAATAACACCAGGGGGAATTACTCCCTTCTCCTGGCTTCTCTTTCAGTTTTCTCAGCAAAACAGTAAACACACTAGTAGGGTCCTTGGCCCAGTCATCCCCACCATGGTCCACTTGGTTCACTTTCCTGCCAAGGACTGCCAGTGGGTTTATCTGTGTTGTTGTAACAAGGGACTCTCCCTCTCACAATTAAGCGTGGTGTTTGGGGGTTGTCAACCCTTTCCTGTTGATTAGTGGGTTTATGTCTTCCACAGTAGCGAGGGACTCTCCCTCTGTGATACCCTTGCTGCTGGTAGGGATCCTTGACCTTTCCCTGGTGGCCAGTGGGTATGAACTGCCCACTGTGACCAGGTATTCTTCCTGTGTGAAGAAGAGGAAGAGGAGGGGGAGGAGGGGGAGGAGGAGGAGGAGAAAGAGGAGGACTAGGAGAATTATTATTAGAGGCCACCCATCCCTGGGACAAGACCCTAGGGACTGGCCTACACAGGATTCTAGAGACAGCTACCTGTGCCAGTTCAAGGGGCACTTCCCCTCTGGATTTACTTCACCACCCCTTACCTCGTTAGGGGGTTTGGCAGGTCCCCGGACTTCCAGAGACAGCAGACAATCAGCTGGGCTTCCCCGGTGTCTGGTTTCTGCTGTGCCGGAAGGACGGCGGTCCTCGCCTTAGCCTGTGTCTGCTCCCTTCTTCTCTGACCCACTGCGCAAGTCTGGTCCTGCAAAACCTCCAGTGCTGATGCATGGCCGACTGCCAGCAGCCTCTGGGCTCCTTTCCTACTGGTCACGAATGCATGTTTGAAACTCCTGCGTCTGCCATTTTTTTAGTGGTAACGGAATTACCACTAAAAGTGGACATCGGTTGATGCCTGTCAGGGCACCCCTCCTAGCTTCTTTGTTGGGCTCTAGTCGTCCTTTAAGTCAGATGGCCCAAAGCTAAGGAGAGTGTTGCAGGCGATGGTCTTGTCCTTTGATTGGTTCAGAGACTCTTTGGCACTTAACACCTAGGAAGCTTGCTTGCAGAGCCTAGCAAGACAAGCTGTGTGCTGGCTGAGTACCGGTTCTGCAGCTGCTGGTAGGGTCCGCTGGATTCAGCATCTCCCTCTGTTCCCATGGAGATGTTTAGGGGAGGGATCTTGCTTCCCTCTTGGATTTCCTGGCCTTCCTTCACGGGTGGAAGCTGTAAGGCATACTGTACCTTAAACCAGAGTCCCAATGAGTTATTCATGCTACTCCTTGCAAAGCCTTCAGATGATCTTCTAAAAGAGGGGCTCAGCCCTCTTTTAAAGGCAAATAAGCCCCATTGATTGGTGCAGGCAAAGCCTACCTTAATGAACCAATCCTGGGTCTCCTGTTATTGGTGAAGTCATAACTAGAGTGCTTTGGGACAGGAAAGATAAAGGGGTGAAAACATGAACTACTAAATCCCACCCATCTTCCTGTCTGTTGTGGATCAAAGGGTCACTCTTGTTAATTGAGCTCTCTGTGTTTCCTGATCAAAGAGCAGGTCTACCTTGAAGTTATGGAGAGAACAGATGTTCTGTCTCCAACAAATCACATCCTTCTACCCTCTCAAAGGGAGTCCCCCTGTGGGTGTTGCCTACTGTAAACAGTTGTCCCATCACAGTTCACTGCCCTTGATACCAAGGGGTGGGAGCTGACTTCAGGTTGACACAGATGCATATCAAAATGGTGTTGGTTTCCTGTCCCCTTTGTCAGCTCTGCGACCAGTCCTCTCGCAGGCCTGCTTCAATTAACTCTAATCAGTATGCGCCGCCACCAGCAGGGCAGACAAAGCATAGGGCAGATCCATGGAGTCTTTGTCAGTTAATATGGTTGGCTATGGCAGAAGGAAGGTTTTGCCTTCCCCCTTCTTGAGATGCTTTGATGTACCTGTGGCTGTCACATTCCAGCTGAACATGACAGGAGAACTGCACCTGTAGGCTGTGTCCACCCAGAGTACACGTGACTATGTGTTTGTTGACTGGCGAGCATAGGAAAATGTGTGCGTATTAGGCCCACACATTTTCCGGAAGTTGATCTCCCAACATTCCATTTCACTACAAACTTTCTAAAAAAGCCCAGGTGAGCCCACACTCCCTGTGCGGATGGTCAAATTCCTCACAGTCGTTCCCCCCTGGGGCTATTGAACTGTGCAACCAACTGGAAAGAGATCAGGGGAGGGGAGTAATTCCCCCTGATTATATCAAACTCTGAAGCCAAGACACCACGAGAAGGGAGTCATTCTCCAGGTGACCCAAACCAGAGGAAGGGAGTCATTCCCCCTGGTTGTGTTATTTTAAATAAAGATACCAAAGAGAAGGGAGTCATTCTCCTGGTAACCAAAGTTATTAATACTTTCTGATGCAGAGTGTTAAGAGATAAGCAGTGTGTCTGCCAGGGAGAAGTGTTTGCCTTTTTTGTTGGAGAACAGTGTTGACCCGGGAAAGGGAGCCATTTCCCCAACAAGAAACCAAAACCTGGGAGTGAACCTTTATTCCCAGTCCAGAAGAAGGTAGTCATTCTTCTGGACCAAGAAGGTCTACTTTACCTCTAGTTTAGTTTTAAGTGTAAGGCCGCAAAGTAGGGTGTTTGACACAGTGCGGTGGACTATTGATTTATAAGGACATTCTTAGAGAACCCTTGGTATTTTAGTTGAGGTAGAGAACCCCCTCTTAGACACAGGGAAAGTTAGGTTTTCTCTTTATTTTTTTGAACAGTAAACATTTGTAGCAATCACCATGCTATCTATGTGCCAGTATCCGCCCTCTGCACCCTTACACATAGCTGAACCTGTATGTTAATATTAAAAACATAATATTCTCCACATCTCATGGTGTGTATTGTACTTCTATTCATATCCTAGCAACCTATATATATATATATATATTTGTATGCAATTTTTCTCTGATAACAATACTTTTGATATTGGGGAAAATAAAAGTTTGAATTTGATATTTATTAACAGAAACCCATTTTATGGAAATATTAACCGAAAAGCGCTTTAATATGCTGACAGGATAAGTGCCATGGTTGTCATTAAATTGAGAATACTGCACAGAAGTGTAATTATATTAATTAGGATTACAAAAGTTCAAAATATGTTTGGTTGATATACAGTGTGACTGCATATGATTACTACCTCATGGCCCGATTGTCACAGGCAGGCCAGTTATAATTGAGTAAACAAATAATCCAGGTTTGCGTATCTTATTGTGGCGACTTCCTATACATAAAGCAAGGGGTTATTTTTGATTATCCTTTATTTCAATACATTTGCATTTCGGTTTTACGCCAAGCTTGTTTCTTGTTCCAGAATTCTGGGGTGGGATTTAATACCACGTAGTGTTAAAACAAGGCCTTCCACTTTGTGAAAAGAGTGATAGATCACAAACAGCTCAACAAGTGACCCAGTAATGGATGATGCATCAAACAGCCTGCGAACCTTGAGCTGGAAGTGTAAAAAGGCCTCTTATAAAATGTGTATCTGTCCATTAAGGAGACTATTAAACAGGTCTTTTGTTTTTGAGAAAGCAGATTTATTTGTTAAATCTAGGACAGTTGCAACACATCTATTTCAATCTGTATTTTACAGTAAAATATGTAGCAAACAAATGCATTTACACTAAAGTAACAAAAATGAAATACATTATCAGATGTAAGATTGGAACTCCTGGTGTGAATCAAAATATGAGACTTGGTTTGAATTCAGAGAAATGGCCCGTTCACATCAATGTAAGAAAGATATGTAAACATGTATAATTTGTATAGCATTGCATATTTTAGGAAACATGTTCAGCCTGCTGTTATAGAAGCATGAAGGGTGTCTCTGAATTCAGAATTGCCATGCAATTATGAATATATAGGTCTTAGTAATGGCATATGTCCATACAGAAAATTATAGAGCAAAGGCATATTTCAGTACAATTGGATCATATTTGGAGAGGGGACTGCTAGATAACAGCTTAACGCATCGCCTCTTGACTTGCTAAAATAAATTGTCCAGATAGAAGCATCCTTGTGGAGTAACTTGAGGGAACCTATCACAGGCTCTATCCAAACCAAATTACCACATAACATGATGCTGCATGGGTGGAGTCTGTCTGTTGGGTATTTAAAATCAAACACTTAGGAAGAGGGAGATTTTTTGGGGAAAGCAGCAAAGGAAGAGTGCCTGTTCGACAAAAATAAACCTGATTGGGATTAAATCTGTATGTAGCTGATAAAATATTTCTTAAGAAGCCCTTTACTGGGGGAGTTGAATGCAGAAGTAGTTCCCAAGACAAATCCAGATTGCCTGAGAATGATTTTGGTGTAGGGGGACTGACTGAAAGTAAGGGCTTACTTGGCAGAGTTGCTTTGAGCTGTTGATGTCCCTACCTGTCTTGGACCTTTGAAAGAAAAACTGAAAGTGGATACAATGAAACCAAAACATGTTGATAAATGTCCCAAGAGTTAATTATATGCCAGATAAATAGCATTGAAATGGTAGTATTTTGCCTTGGAAAAAAGAAAAAATACAAGTCAATAGCAAGGTCTGGACCGGCATCTAACCCCTGACCTATGAATATCTTAGATTGCCCTATGAATGCATGTATTCCATTGGGCCTGAGCCATAAAAATAGACTGCAAATGTGTGCTTTTGTTAAATAAGTGACAAAATTCAAAGTTCAAATAGATGGTTTCTTTTGTTACAGGGGCAAGCCACCCAAGACAACAATTAAAACAGATAATGTATGTCCAAAAGCAACCTTTAAAAATGTATATTCACTGTAGTTTAAGCATTTTAAAGTGTAACTTCTGAAATTGTTATCCAATCAGAAAACCAAATATAGATTTAAATTCAACTGAAAGGGGAGAATGATATGCATGGAAAATTATGTATTAAGATGTACAATTTAGGAATAATGTACATATTTTAATAAATCCATGATACATGAAGGAACACAAATTATATCTCCAGATTTATAATATTCGTACAAATCTAAACATACAATTATCATCAAGGGCGCCTGTTCATGTACAGAATTATAGGAACATTGAATATCCCAGAGCTCATGCCTAAGGAGAGGGCTCACTCATAGTTTGCCCTTCTGCTTATGACACAGAATTCAATGGGCCAATGGATGCAAAGTTAAGGACCCTGGTGGATGTGAGAAAGTGAAGGGAGCCCATCATTAGCTCTGTCCAATCCAAAATGCCCTGTCAGATAATGCTACATTGGTGGATTTTGCTGGTATTTAATCTCAAACAAAAAGGAAGAAGTGACTGTTTTGGGAGAACAGAAAAGCAAGACAGCCCATCTGACAGGTGAGTAGCAGGTTCGGATTCCACCTGGAATTAGCTGATTGGGAAATCTCCAAAAAATCTCCTAGAAATTGCCTTTTTCAGATGGGGGTGACCGTTCAGGTTTTTTTTTTAAAGACAGAAGCACATTACCTGTGAGGGATTTCGGAGCAGGTGAGGTGCACAAACTGGACAGACGAGCTCACCTGGTGGAGCTGTCTGAAGCCAAACAATGTAATTAGCTGTACAAGGCCTATGAAAAACAAACCAAAACACTTGTACCATGATTCCAAATTATTTAGACAAATGCCCCAAGAATTAATAAAATTGAGATAGCAATGAAAGGTATTTCGGGGAACTTTGTTTACAAGCTGAATCCCTGTAATGTGAAATATAGTACAAGGCACGTGTTTCGAAACGGATTAACTAAAATTGAAATCATAAGAAGTATGATCATAACAATGGTTTTCTCCAGAAATCTGAGTTATTTGGAGGCTTTAGACATCGTATATTGAAATATAGAATGAGAAGTTCCTAGATTTGTGTTTACCATAGTCAATAAAGTAATTGAAATCAATTTTTTAATAAACACATGGAACAGGAGTGTTGGAAGGGTGAACCTGATTCCTTGAAAATAGTGGGAGAGATAGGCACTGCTGTCCCAACATTCAAAAACAAAACTGAAAGCCCAAGAAACCCAAGCCTTTACAATTTGTTTGTGGCCAATCCAGCATTACAACAGATGTCAAACAATATCGATGCACAAGCTAGGAATCTGTAGTTTGTCATACATAGTATACATTTTAGATTCAAATCAGATACAGTCCAAGAAGTGAACTGTATTGTATAATTAATCTCTGGTGCCAATACTTGTTAATGGTATCATCGGAAACTAAGTAAATGTTTTTTTTTTCAAACTTTATTCAGAAATTTCGTAATCTTTATTCTGAAGATCCGTAATCTGACCCTGTCAGGAGGGTTGGGGACCCCTCCAATCCTGGGGTGAGATCACTATGTCCGTGAAGTGGATGTCTGTGAGAGTCTGCCGGGAGGAAGCACTGATGTAGGTATCAGCGATAGGGAGGCCTGGGTTGGAGACAAGGATGTCCCTCCTGAACTTCTTCTCTCCAGATTTAGTGAGAGGGAAAAGATAGGAGATAGAGTAGCAGTTAGAGGAGATGGAAGAAAAGGAAAGCACCATGGTGGGTGCGAAGAGGAAAGTAGGAGGAGGAGGGAGCGAAAGAGAGAAAGAGAGATGCACAGCCCACACCGCACAACTCAGGATGCGCAGAGGGTGGAGGCGAGGGTCGCACAGTAGGGAACACAAGAAGGAGCAGACAAGTGACACAAAACAGTACAAAAGTAACCACAATGAATGAGACCAAGAGAGTAGGAAAGGGCCTAGTGGGACACAGATGACAGTACAACAGGAACCACAGTGGGTGGGAATGTAAAGAGTTGGAGAGAGCCTAGTAGGACACAGATGACAGTACAAGAGGAACCACAGTGGGGCAGAACCTAGAGAGTGGGAGCAAGCCTAGTGTGACACAGATAACAGTGTAACAGTAACAAAAGTGGGTGGGGCCTAGAGAGTGGGAGATAGTCTATTGGGACACATATAACAGTGCAAGAGTATCCACAATTGATGGGATATAGAGAGGGAGCAAAACATGAAGTACGGCTCACCGCTATAGGGAGAGTCTAAGATTGCGCAAAGACAGAGTACGTTATGTCAGACGGTTTGATGGAAGTACGTGCAAAGGCAGGGTAGTTTAGCAAGGAGCAGTAATGGCTGCTCCCACTTCCCGCACCTTTCTTACCTTTCTGACATGGATGGTCGATGGTTGCACAGCATACTAGCACTCTGTGCTGCACCCCTTAGTCACAAAACACCTGCGACGCACAACACTGCACACTTGGCCTGCACAGGTTTTGCCACAGAGGGTCCGATCATCAGCTCTTAACAGGCAGTGGAGGTGTGGAGCACTGGAGAGAGGGGCACCAGTGTGGTGCAGAAAGAACATAAGCAGTAGGTGGCTTGAGCAGACTGGTTCTGGCGAGGTGGTTAGGTGTGTGGAGCTGAACACCTGGTGGCCCATATTAGGTGTACACGGATGTGGGCTGGCAAGGGAGTGACACACACGCAGCCATCGAAACTCTGATGGAGGTCTGGTCACCAGGCACCCAACTGGGAATGTGTGCGCAGGAAAATCCAGTGGTGTGACCATAGGAGAACCGCAGCAGCTTCATCTGGGTCTGTGACTGCTTTGAATCTGGAACCTACACACCTTCGCCCTCATAAGGCAAGGGGGCCATAATGCGAGCGGCTGGGAAGAAGTCAGGTGCCATGAATACATTTGCCAAATCCACCCCCGATCATCCGGGGAGCTCCAGCAGCAGCCTGTGACTCCCCCAGTGATGATGCCTGCATATGCACCTACGCAAATGCAAAAAAATGCTTCATACGATGCGGATTGGATTCGCAGCAGTCCATGAAAAACTAGATGGCATCACTGAACGCCAAATCCATTTGGACACAACTGGCGAAAGAAGTTCAGCAGATGAGGAGAGGATCAGTACGACGGAAGACAATATTCAGTAACTGCAAACCACAGTGGCCACCCTAGTGAAGGAGATGAAATTTGTGAAATCTAAATGTGCTGACCTGGAATCGAGGTCACGCAGAAACAACATACGGATGGTTGGTGTTTCAGAGGAGGCGTTGTCCAGCAATATTGAGCAGGCCTTCGAGGTTCTCCTTTGGCAGTTGCTAGATGATCCACATTTGTCACCAATCTTTGCAGTGGAAAGAGCCTATAGGGCCCTGGCCCCCAAACCTCAACCTGGTGACTTCCTCAGCCCATAATTGCTAAAATATTGAGTTACCGTTGCAGGGATGTTCTATAGAAGCTTCCAAGGGACTAACAGGAACTGCGCCTAGCGTCCCAAGTGATACAGACTTTTCAATTGAATTCAAGCAGGAGCAGCAGCAATTTCTGGCTTTAAGAAGCTCCTTCGGGAATGCAAGTTCAAATATGCCATGTTATTTCCGGCCAGGCTCAGATTCCAATTTCAGGGGAAGCTATATTTTTTCACTGTACCCGACAAAGCAGTTACATTTATTGATGCTACGATTCCCTTGCCTGGCCGTGAGACTGCCACTGGTTCCCCCGGGGACCTGACGGCTGGCTCAGTGGCCCACTGAATGATCACAAATGTCTGTTTCAAATAATTAGCTGATGGTAAAATACATTGGCCCTCATTACAAGTTTGCCGATCCGGAAACAACGGTGCTGGTAAGCTTACCGGCACCATTGTTTCCAGACCGGCAACTACGAGTGTGCAGGCAGGTGCCATTCCATCCGTCAGGTTCAGACCGGGCGGGCAGAACGGCACCCACACGCAGACTTTCACAGAAGCACCGGCACCATTGTTAACAGTGCCGATGCTTCCATGGTCCCCATTCCCGCAGAGTACTATTGGACTGCACGGGAATGGGAATCAACATTTTACCGGCGCCTGACTTACCGGACTGCCGGGGCTGTAATGCCCCGGTGATTCCGGCAAGTAGGGGTTGCGGTAAATCATTACGGGTACGGTGGCTACTTGCTGGTTTTACCGGCACAGTTTCCACCAGACCCGTAATGAGGGCCATTGCCAGTGTTTTCGTTACACCTGCTCTTATTCTGTAATATATTGGTTTGAAGTAAGTAGGCCCCATATGCGGGGTCAGTTAGCACTGCTACGATAACGTATAGTTCCTGGTGGAGGGTTGTTGGGGGGAGGGATGAAATCTCCCAGGATAGGGGGGGTTCGTTTGGGTTGGGGGCTGGAGGTTAAATGTTTTTAAGTGTCTTGACAGACGGAGGCTCAATTTGTTTTAGGCAGAATAGGGTCAGTTTGGGCGCATAGATGGCATAGGACATTTGAACCCAACAGACAATATGTCTGCAGTGAGGCACGGTGTCAAGCCAGGTCATGAGCGGGAATGTCTGGGGGGTTGGCAATTACACAAAAAATAGGAGGATTATGGCATACGTTAATAGGCACAAAAATAATGTATTGCTCCTTCAAGAGACACATGTCACTGCTAAAGCTAATATAAGTATGGCTGCTACCTGTTACGTGGGGGAATAACAGGTATTTTACATCTTACTCGACCCAGTCCCGTGGAGTCATGGCCTTGATACAGAAGTCACTACGATTGACGAGGAAGGGTATACACTTTGACTCTGAAGGTTGATATGTAATTGTACACAGCATTCTTGAAGGCACTGAGCTGCTCCTGGTTAGCATGTACGTACCGAATATGAATTGCCCTGACTTCTATGCTAACGTAGCATCTGTTATAGACACTTACCCGAGGATACCAATCCAGTGGGGAGGTGACATGAACATGATCTTAGATCAGCATATTGACAGTAATGGCACGGCTATGAGGCCTCCATCCAGAGCAGCATGGAGCTTGCTAAGCCAGATCGAAAGGTTGGCTGTCTGGGATACGTTTCACCCGCAAATACGGGACTACACCTTTTACTCCACAGCACATGACATGTCCTCATGTATAGATACCTTTCTTCTTTCGCAGCCTGTTTTAGGGGCAGTTCTGGCTGCCGACATTCTCCCACATCCGCTCTCTGACCCCTTTCTTGTAGTGGTTCGGTTAGAGATGGGGGGCTGCTAATAATTGGGTATGGCATTTCAAATCTGACGCACTGTGATATGTGGTGTTTAAAGCCAACATAGAGAGCGGCATAAAGTACTATTTTCTGAGCAACACACCTGATGATACATTCTACAGTATGTGAAAAATCAGAGGGTGTTTTCACAACCTAGTCCTTGGGGATCCCATATTCAGGTGGCCAGGGAAAGGCCATTGCTTTTGGACCCTGACCCTGGGGGTGGAAAAGTGAGGGAGGATAACCTGGTTAGGGGGTACTCGGGGAGCAAGGCTGGCCCTAGGATTTGCAGGGCCAAGTGCGGCAAATTAAGTGTGGGCCCCTTAATTTGCATGTGATAACATCACTGGAAGTGACATCACAGGAAGTACCATGACAAGATCATGACCACTACGTATGTAGGCAGCATCTAAAACATGGTAATCCGAGAGGCGAAGCTCCAGTAACTACATCGCAAAGTATAAACAGTGCCCACCTTTTAAGCCCAGCAATGTATAATAAAATATTACAAAGAAAACAAAATCCAAACATGAGACGTGAACATTAATGGCACTTTCACATGTTCTTGTGGGTAAGCGTCTGCATTGGTAATATGCCAACCTGGTGTGAAATCCTAGTAGCTGAACACTTGATCAAGCAGATTGTTTTTAATGCTGGCCTCAAAAACACTGAACCGTGGTTGCGTCTACCCGTTTAAAAGAGGGAGCGGATGCTGTCCACCCACATTTATCAACTTGTGCGAGAAAATATCCCCTCCAGTCTCCTAGGTGACAACCTCTCTTGTCACATCCGTGGTAAATTTTCACTTGCATGCTTCATATATAATGTGAGGAAAATGTTACATTCTACTTAAACACTTTTTGGCTTGGGAAATATAAACATGTGGAAACAAGGCACATAGCTAAAACAGTTTTGTGCAATATGTTTAATTGTGCTGGAGGAAGGCACAGATTTTAGGCAGCTAACTGCTGCTTTGCATGTTCTTTCAAAATTAAAATAATCCTTTGCAGTTCTTAACACAACAATGGTCTCTTAAATAGGCCCTCAATAGTAAATTGTACCCACTTGAAACGCTCTGCTTTAAAAAAGAAATTGATCAGAAGAGCTTATGAGGCCTGCAGTGCCTACTGGGCCATTGGGAGGGGTTGGGGGGGTTGTATCTCCAGAGTCACAGCAGGAGGTTGACAGGTGAAAAGTTGCCTCCCCAGAAGAAACAAAAGGGAGCCAAACCTCGAGGGACAGCAGCCACTTTTGAAAAGAATATTCCGACAAGCTTCCCTGTCAACATGAAGGCTGCAGCGTGTGCCACCTGTGTGCTCAGAGTGGACTGCAGCAAGCTTAGGAACTCTGAGCAAATGGCCCACGCTGCAGCCTGCAAGAGGGAGTCAATGGCTCCCTCGGTGCGGGGCCCTAGTAGGCGCGGGCCAAGTATAACCGCACATGCTGCACATGCCTGGCGCCGGCCCTGTGGGGGAGAAGCACCCAATGGTGAGACATGTTAATGTTAAAGGTATTTGTACCGCGCACCGTCACCAATGGAATTGGTCCCCAGACGCTCACATGGTATCCCCCTTTTTTCCACAACCCATCTAACCTCTATCCAGTTTTATTTTATGGGAAACTGCAGCTCCCACAATTCCTCCCCACTTTACATTGGCAACACTACTGAGCCAAAGAAGATGAGGAATGAGGCCAGAAAGATGATCTCTACTGACTTGCAATGGCTCTGTCCCTGTAATGAGGCCAGGCAGAGTCAGGCACATAATCCTAACTACACAAACCTGCAACTTGTTAACACTCCCTTTCAGGATAAAAGGTGGTGTGCACAGGCACACTGAGTGAGGCTGAGTACGAGAAGGAGCACCTCTTTCGGGGCTGATGCAAACCAAGCTATGAAAGTTGGAAGGCCAAGGGGCTAATCGGCAGTTGCGAAGAACGAGAGAGAGCTAGGAGAGAATTCCATACTTTCAGAAAGCTGGAAGCGTTCCAAGAATGAAACTGAGTGAGCGAAAGAAAGAAACCTTGAAGGTGCTTGAAAGTGGCACACGGCCCTCCCGGGTGAAAGACGGACTTGGGGATGAGCAGAGGAGGCGTTGGTAATGGCCTTGACTGCTAGATGGAAAGAAGACCAATTAACACGACAAGTGAGTTATCGAAGGCAACAAAAGCCCAGTTTGTGTTCAAAGCAAAACTAATTGTTACCCAAAGGTTGAAGGTTGCGCGTGTGCCGGTAAAACACATAATGGAAAGGACAATTGCTGAATTGTAAAAGGAATAGATACAAAGTGACAGGGTGGCCCTGCATGGCGAAATCTGACATTCGAAAGTCTCTGTGAAATGTTCTGAGTTGAAGTACATTAAAACAAGAATGAAAGGCAAGAAAGTAACCATGATACTGAAAGAAAGTTGAATAAGTGAAAAGCAAAGTATGTGAGGTCAGAATATGCCAACAGGACAAAGTATATGAACTTTGAAAGAGGCCGAGAGGGCAAAGTAAAGAGAATAAGAAACTGCAAGTACCAGCAGAGATTGGTGTTGCAAGATGAGGAAGATTGTTGAATTGCTTAAAGAGAGGTCGAAGTGGTCATGCAGGGGTCTACGTAAAATCTTTGCAGTTTTGAAAGTCCTCAAATGTGAAAAGACAGCTAAGACAAAATGTGTGGAAGGGACAGGCTCAAGCCGGGCAAGGGGAAGCCTGTGCAGAACTGTGATGAAGTGAAAAGGTGAATGTTTAAAGAGTGAATGTGTAAGGCTACATCAAGAAATTCTTGCCATCTTCTGGGAGTTTTACGAAGAATTATAGAGAGCCAGACTGCTTCAAGGCAAACAGGCGAGACAAACCCTATTGGATGCTATCCCACTATCCAGGCTGTCTGCCATGGCCAGGGAGCAAAATAATACACCAATGACTGTGGAGGAGTTAATGGCCATTATTAAAGAACTCCTGTAAGGTAAGGTTCTGGGCCCGGATGGGCTAACTACAGCATTTATGTGGAGTATGGCACCACTCTGGCCCCGCATCTTCTGCCAGTCACTCCGAGAAGCCATAATAGCATTACTTCTTTAACCGGATAAACCTAATGATGAATGTGGGTCTTACAGAACCCTATCACTTATAAAATGTAGAAAAGATTTTTGCAAAGGCTTTGGCAAATCGTTTACTCCCTCTGATGCCATATCTGGTCCTAAATGACCAAGCAGGCTTCATTCCTGGTAGATCGATGACGCTCAATATCCTCCGCTTGTTCAATGTCCTGGCCCGGTTGGCACCGGAGGCCGCCGCAGTGGCGTTAAACTTAGATGCGCAGAAAGCATTCGATATGGTGTCCTGGGAGAACCTGTTCATGGTATTGGGGACAATGGGGCTGGGCTCTACTATGATTAGTTACATTCAACTCCTATATGCCCACCCCGTGGTGAGGGTCTTGGTGAATTCACAAGTTTCCGAACAATCCCTCTCAGTAGGGGCACCCGACACTTTACATAACTATGCAAACAATCACTAGTTAAAAATGTGTATAAAATAAAATTGTGCATCACTTTAGCACATAGAAACATATACATTCCATCTTTGCTGAAATAAGCATTTCATAACTTATTCTTAAGTTAATAGCAATTCATAAATAAGTAGTCATCAACATATTCGATAGATAAATCATTTAGACACATTTTCAGAGCATCCTTTCGGAATTGATCATCGTTTCATATGATATTCTTCAATAGGGAACTGTTCAAAGCAAAAATAACAGTCAGTCAAGATAATCACTATATAGAGACACATTGTGTAATGCGACATGCGACATGTAGCAAATTTCGTGTTTAACCTGCATATAATGAGCTTTTAGTTGAAGTTCCAACTCTTGAAGGGCTATATATAACCTTACATGTCCTTCTAGAGCAAGCTACTATATACATTGGTACAAGTAAACACAGAGATAATCGCAATATCACAATATGGATACCACAATCAACAATATAAAAGTGTAAAAATGGGTAAAGACAACTCTGAGAGGACAATAGAAACTACTTTTCTGTTGATTCTCCTGGTTTCATGCTTAAACAAGTACTCCATGCCACTAAGTCATTGCCCCCTTTGCGTAGATGTTCTCATTGCTTGCACCTCAACACAGCCGCTCTATCATAACTCTGGAGTCACAAGTTCCTCATTAACTCATTTTTAATGGTTTTTAATAGCAGTACCAGAGCAAAGATGAGAGGATTGTGTGCTCCCTCCATCATCCTTGTCCATAAAATTTCCAATGAGTCCTCAAAGGGAATTTTTGACAAATTTCAACAATGAGTTAGTTTGCACAACCGTAAAGTGTGGACACTCCAGCACTAAGTGCTCGAGTGTTTCTAAGGGACCATCACATTGCCGAAATTGACAATTTGCTTGAGGCTCGTTACTTCTCAGATTACCCCAATGCATACACCGTTCCCAGGTATGAAATTTATTGAGTTTAAAGCGCATATAATAACCGTATGTGTGCATTCAAAGGAAAAGGCTAAAATAGGTGCTATGAGGCATCCTTTTCCGTGAGTACTTCGCATATTCATGATACGTACTATAATTTTTAAACTGCTCAAAAGTAAGTCAGTAAGTTAGTACTCGTGACTATAAGATCATCAAGAATGCACTGCATTCTCCTTTGAAATTGCATAAATGAGTTTACCCCTTTTGTCTGAAGGGATGCTTATAGCCCTTGGTACAAAGAATTCTTGGGGGGGTCCAAGAATTTTGAGTAATTAGCTAGGGCATGCCAATCCGCTCTGCAAGATAACAATATTAGCCCAAACTCATGGCGGATTACGCAGGTAGGAATTTAAAGTGCAAGATGTAATGCATTTTTCAGTAAAGACCCTTGTATAATGTCCAGATAGTTGTTAAGATTCAAAAGGCACAAATCGAGTGTGTAGAGAAGTACAGCTTCTATTTTGAGTAGTAAAAAGTCCTGCAACGGTATTAATGAGAATTTGCAAAGCTTTGCAGAAATAACCTTCATCTGCGATTGCAACAGCATGGCTTTCAGATGCAATCGCTCATTTCAGAGCTTAATAGAAGAGACATTGCTCATAAAATACTCAAGATAAAGGTTCTCAGAAGATTCTGAAATTAATGCTCCATCAATTTTCCATTTGTAAAGTTTTAATTTTTTCCCAGCATTAAATACCATCCTACATGTTTTGGAGGCATTAGGTCTGAGATTGTGGGAATGAGCAAATGTCTCAAAACAATGGAGTTTCGCTTGTAATCCTGATGGTGTGAGGTCAAGCAAAAGAATATTGTCAGTGAAGGCTATCCAATGAAGACGCAGGCAGCCTACCCTGACCGCAAACATCCCTTCATTTTACCATTGCTGATCAAGATCGCACAGATAAAGGTTAAAAAGCATGGCCACTGAATTGCAAACCTGTTTGAGCCCTATGTACATCCTCATAGCCTTGGTGTAAGCTCCTTCACTTGTTACCCTTACCTTATAAGCTGTATAACTATGTAGCATTGTAATCCAATAAATCAGTACCCATGGAATACCCAGTTTACTCATTTTGTCCCAAAGCACATTCCTAATAACATTGTTGAATGCCGCAGTAATGTTGAGGCATGCTAAGAAGTACACAGGGCAAGCTCCTTTCTTTTTAGTGCCATCCAGTATATGGGACATAATAGTTGCATTCAAAACTGTACTCATTTCCGCTCCTAAATCCGGTTTGCGATTTGGACACGATACAATGTAATCTCAAGCATTTTTCCAATTCATGAAGTATCAAAATAGCAAAAGATTTTGCAGCAGCATCGATTAGGGAGATGGGACGATAATTGTCCGGAATAGAGGGGTCTCCCTTTTTATATATGGGTACTATAATCGAAGTCCCCCATTCCTCAGGGATGTTGCCAGCTAAAAGAATCAGATCAAATTTAATTTTAAGTATACTTGCTCACAAGGCTAGGCGGTACGCCGTCTGGGCCCGGGGCTTATTGAATGAGTCAACTTACTGATGGCCCATTTGATATCAAGTGTTGACCAGTTAGCATATTGGGTGTCGTATCCTAGTGTCATCGGAGCATTTGTACAAGAGAAACGTGATGGTAGTTGATACTTCAGCGCTATATAATTCTCCCAGACTTCAGCAGAAATATTATTCACCGGACTTAATTTACCCTTCGAAATCGAGTGCTTAATTGCCACCCACATTGCTCTCGTATCAAGATTGCGAATAGATTTGATGAGTTCAAAATGTTCTTTATTGTGCCTCAATATCTGCTGCACTCTAATTTTATTCTTGTAAGATTGTAGTATCTGTTTTTTTAAAATAGGAATACTGTACATTAGTCACATAAGCGCGAATCAATGCTCTCATTTCTTTATTCCTGCTACATTTCCACAATTTAATAATATGATTACATGCATGTGCATTCATTGATAACCTTTTTTCTGTTAATTCAGAAGGAATGCTAGAGAGGCTGTAACTATTTCAGTAATACATGCATCTCTTAGTAACAAATTATTCATGGATTGAGTGTTCTCCTCAGAGAGATTATTTAATTCCAGAGACACTAGACTTGCCAACTGATGGCATAACAATGGGTTCCATCTAAGAGCGATGTTCCCTCGCATAGTTTCTGGTAATTGCAATAGATAATCCACATCAAGAGCGGAGTATAAAATGCCAGTGGACAACTGAATGGGAGTGTGATCTCCAAAGGTAAGTGCCTGTATATTGACCAGATCCACTTGTTGTGCAAGTTATTCTAATACCACAAAGTAATCTATCAAGGATGTGGCCCCCCCCGCGTGCCCATGTATAGTTCGGGCCAATCCCTGAGAATTTCACAAAACTCAAATCCCAGTCATCCAAGAATGTCACCCATCTCACTCCTCTCATCTTTGCTCTCTTTACACTTTCTCGTGGTACCTCATAACCCATTCCAGGACTCTCAAGAC
Organism: Ambystoma mexicanum; assembly: GCF_040938575.1. Taxonomy (NCBI): domain Eukaryota; kingdom Metazoa; phylum Chordata; class Amphibia; order Caudata; family Ambystomatidae; genus Ambystoma; species Ambystoma mexicanum. Next base: position 1,393,350,566 of record NC_090935.1, on the reverse strand, counting down.
ACTGTGAGTTGAAATCTCCCCCCATAATGATTTGATAGTTGGGATTATACATTAACACTTTCACCAAGCAATGGTCTATTTCATCTAGCATCTCGTCTAGGTCTTGTTTCAAAGGGTTCCAATACAGGGTGATCAACAGTATAGATTTTCCTGGGCTTGCCTTGAAGTTCCATTCTACTGTTAATACATGATCCGTTACATGCATAGGTTGATGGATGCCATTCATATTGTTGTTAATTGCAATTGCCAAACCTCCAATGGGGCGGCCTTCAGTCAGGAACAATAGGTAGTGAAACCCTGTAACACTAGTAAATCGGTTTTCATAGTTTCTTGTATGAAAAGTATTGTCCATTGATGGGGGATAGGAGGAGAAGTCAACCATTCATGAAGGTTACGATAGCCACATGCATTACAAGATATGATCACAAGTTCATTGTACGGAAATTGCTAGGAAGAGTTCTTATCTGTATTTACATTAAGAATAGTTCTCAGTAGAGGTTCTACGCATGCTAATTCCTTCTTATTCCCAGCAATCGCTATCACTTGTGAAATGCAAAGCTTCTCATCGGAAGTGCCACCAGTTACCTTCAGGTATGACTCAGCCTCCCCGTTCGGCGTGAACACCGGGAGTTGCAAGAATGTGTTGGCCAATAACTCATCATTAAATGTATGTACCATGAAACCCAGTGTCATGATCTCTGCTTCCAAAAGGTCAGGGTTTTCCCAACTCCCTTGGAAGCAGATCCATAACCCAGGTTCCGAGTGCCAACCAGTCCCAATTGGGACCTTTTGGACCCAGTCCTGGCGCCAGTGGCACCAGGCTCATAAATATGCCCAGTCCCAGCGCTGGAAGCGCCGGGCTCATAATGCTTGGGTGGACTTACCTGCAGCAGATCATGCTGCTTACTTGCCTGCCAGTTGAGCCTCTGATCCTCTTCTGTTTGGAACTACTTTTCCTGTTGGGTGGGGCAGGAGCCACTCCCTAGATTCAGAACACTGGAACTCTTCTGGAAAGCAGGAACTCTTTTCTTACCTAGGCGTGGCTGTGGAAGGAGACACCTAAGCACTACAGGAGGCTATTTAAACCACACCCGATGGATGAATCTTGCTTTGCGTTATTCTGCATACTCTGCAGCAGAACGCTCATCGTGTCTTCTGCATCTGATCCTGGGCCTAAGGAAAAAGGCTTACCATCCTGAATCCAGTCTTCAGCAACACCTATAAAGACAAGAAAGAACAGGTTAGCATTACGGTCTTCAGTGACAGCTCTTCACTTACCTGGTCCATCGGCTGTCACCAACGCCTCGCGCTGCATTCCGGCATCTGAAAGACAAAGGCTTACCTACTCTTCGTGCGCTCCGGAGGTCTTCACACTGCATTCCGGCATCTGAAAGACAAAAGCTTACCAACTCTTCGCACGCTCCGGAGGCCTTCGGCGCTGCATCCCGCATCTGAAAGACAAAACAAGGTGCGTTTAAAGACATTGGGGAACTTTAATACTCACGTGCCATTACTCCTTTCCACATCTAACCCAGTGGGTATTCCGGCACCCTGCAGCCGCTCCGAACTTGTACCTGCAAAATAAAAAGACAGTTAGAGCGCATCGTGAAGCAGGCAACAAGCGCTTACTTACGTGCTTCCAGGTGCTTCTATTCATCACACGGGCTCCATCTTCAACTCACTTCAGCCCGTCATCCGCCATCGCCGGAACCCTGCAAAACAAGAGACATCATTACTAAAGACTTTAAAGACATTAGAATTACTCGAAACTTACCGTTCGTGCAGTAAACGAGGGACAGCCGTCCTCTGAAGTCAAGAGGCCTGCTCCCCTTATCCAGTGAAGAAACTGGTTACAGCACCCTGCCCCGAGGCAGATGGAGAGCACAGCGTTCACTTACCTAAGGTGAGAGCGTTAACCTTTGGGGTTCTACAGGAGAAGAGAAAGGGAAGAAGAGAGAGACATTCAATAACCCAGTTCCTTAATCCCATATTTTCTATCTGCAGACATCTTACCCTTCGAGTCAGACATACAGTGCACAGAGGTCCAGCCCAAAGAGCCAGCCGTGTGTTACACATCACCTTTGAAGATACGGTATACGCCCAGTCAAGACCGGCGCCTCTACGGGAATCAGGTGAGCGTTACAGAACGCAAAGCCTACCACAAAACTCCCGTCCAGGCGCTATGGAAACCTCGGATACCGACCAGCTAGCCCAGTTACTTGGGGAACTAAGGGCAGAAGTGCATGCAGCCCGTCAGGAAACGAACGCTCTAAGAAGGGAACTGATTATTTCCAAGGAGTGAACAGATGATCTCGCTAGACAATTGCTACAGTCAGAAGCCGGACAGACCCCGTTACCGGCATCTGGGGGAAATCTTCCTTCTACATCCTCTATGAATCCAGTGCAGATCAACCTACCTGGGAATGTACCTCTGGCTCCGCCCGAACGATTTTCTGGTGACCCAAAGAGGTTTGCAGTATTTATCAATCAGTGCCGGTTGCATTTCTTATGCCGGCCAGCAGCCTTTCCAACTGATCAAGCTAAAGTAGCTTTCGTGCTTTCGTACCTTAGTGGCAATGCGGCAGACTGGTCGATCCCTCTAGTAAATCAAGATGATCCGGTCCTCCATGATTTTCAAGCTTTTCAGCTCAGTATGGAAAAACTGTTCGCAAGACATTCACAGGGGCCGGCCTTGGACAATGAGCTTCTTTCGTTGCGACAAGGTAATCAAGACCTTTTGGCTTATATTGCGTCTTTCAACAGACTGATAGTGGAAGCTCAATGGCCTGAGGACAAAAGGATTACGCTGTTTTATAGAGGTCTACGTGGAGAGCTCAAAGATGTGTTAGCCCAAGTAGTGAATCCCCCACAAGATTGTTCGGACTATATAGACTTAGTCGTTCAAAGAGATCACAGACTGCAGAACAGGAAGGCCGATCGTTCCAAGTTTGATGCTCGAGTATTTTCCAAACCGCCAACTCCTTCCAAAGGAGTAGACTCCGGGGAACCCATGCAAATAGGGGGCCTGAAAGGTCCTCTAACACAAAAGGAGCGGGAAAGGAGAAAACAGTTGCAATTATGCCTCTATTGCGGAAACTCAGGGCACTTTCTTCGAGACTGTCCGGTGAAACCTGCCAAGAAGGCAGTAGGAGCTGCAGTTACCAAAGTTACAAACTCTGAGCAGGGAAACGACCTCGCCCGACAAGAATAGAGGTCCTCTTGCCGAGCGTGAAAACCAGTTCCGTGACCTCGCATTTCGTGATACCTATGGTCCTCATTAGCCCTGATAATCCGGATCGATTACATGCAATTGAAGCTTACGTCGACAGCGGTGCCATCGGCAATTATGTGGATCATGAAATGGTTTTGAGGATGAATCTAACTCTTTGTCCCAAGGCTGTTAAGGACGTCATTACTACGGTGGATGGTACGGAGATAGCCTCCGGGCCAGTAACGCATACCACTCAAGAGGTGACGCTAGTAAGTCAAGATGGACACCATGAGAAGATCGTGTTCGATGTGATCAAGGCCCCTCAGTTTCAGATTATTCTAGGAATACCTTGGTTAGAGAAACACAATCCTCTGATCGATTGGCGAGCAAGAACGGTCCAGTTTCCAGAATGTGTCTCTACTTGTCACCCTCCACCTGGTGTTGCACTGGCAGCAATTTCTTCAGAGACTCCCAAGTTACCTCCCGAATACCTAGAATACCAAGATGTTTTCCGGAAGGATCAGGCTAACTCTCTACCTCCTCATAGGTCTTATGACTGCCAGATAGACCTGATACCTGGATCTACTCCTCCTTGTAGTAGAATGTATGCCCTCACCGAGCCTGAGAACCTTCACCTTCGACAATACCTGGATCAATACCTGGCAAATGGGTTTATTCGTCCTTCCAAGTCCCCTGCTTCTTCAGCTTTGTTCTTCGTTCCAAAAAAGGAAGGAGACCTTAGAACTTGTATAGATTATCGCTCCCTGAACCAGATCACCGTTAAGAATAGATATCCGTTACCTTTGATCCCTGAACTCCTGGACCAAGTCAGAAAAGCATGCATATATACAAAGCTGGATCTTAGAGGAGCTTACCACTTGGTACGAGTAAAAGAGGGCGATGAATGGAAGACGGCCTTCCGCACCAAGTATGGGTTATTTGAATATCAGGTCATGCCCTTCGGACTTTGCAATGCCCCGGCCGCCTTTCAATATTTTATGAACGATGTCCTCAGAGAGCTCATAGATGTGTGTGTTGTTGTTTACATTGACGACATCCTCGTTTATTCTTCATCGGAATCTGAACATCGGAAACACGTGAAAATGGTCCTCGAAAGATTGCGTCAACACAAACTTTTCGCTAAGTTGGAAAAATGTGTTTTCAACGTGACTGAAGTTGAATTCTTGGGATTCATATTATCACCTGGCGGAGTGCGTATGGATTCAAAGAAGGTCGATGCAGTTCTCAAATGGCCATCACCATCCTCCGTAAAAGGTGTGCAAAGCATGTTAGGCTTCGCTAACTTTTACCGCAGGTTTATCCCCGAATTCTCTCGAATAGTCCAGCCCATCACTGCCTTGTTAAAGAAAAACAAACGTTTTGAATGGTCTACCGAGGCGGAACAAGCTTTCCAGGATTTGAAGACTAAATTTATCTCTGCACCAATCTTAAAACACCCTCGCCCCAAACTCCCCTACATCGTGGAAACTGATGCTTCAAGCCTTGCCATGGGGGCAGTTCTATCACAAAAGGACCCGGTAACCAATCAGTTGCATCCCGTGGCATTTTGGTCCCGCAAATTCTCGCCTCCTGAAATCAATTACACGATTACTGACAAGGAACTTCTGGCTATCAAGTCTGCCTTTAAGGCTTGGCGGCATTATCTGCTGGGGGCCCGACACACCGTTACTGTGATTACGGATCACCGAAACCTGCAATATTTGAAAACCGCAAAAGCCCAATCCTCTAGACAACTCCGTTGGGCATTATTCTTTGCCGAGTTTGACTTCATAATTACTTATCGACCTGGTACAAAGAACGGTAAAGCTGATGCCCTTTCTCGATTGGGAGTGGAAGAACACTTGATCAACCCTAAACCTGTACCAATCATTCCCGAACAAAGAATTCTGGGTGTAATCACCACAGAATCCATAGAGGAAGTTAAGGATAAAGCCAGGCAACTTGTAACTCCAGCAGACATACAGAATTGGCATCTGCAGGGAAAGGACTTTGCAGTAAAGGACAACTTATTGTATTTCCAAGAACGATTATACCTACCCAGCACAGATTTACAGAAAAAAGTAATCTCTTGTTATCACGATTCTTTAATGGAAGGACATCCCGGTATGGCCAAGACCTCAGAAAAGATCAAGCGCTACTTCTGGTGGCCGTCTTGGAAAAAAGATATCAGAGACTTTATAATGTCCTGTGGAGTATGCGCCCAAAACAAGAGTCAAAAGGAAAGACCAGCAGGCCTCTTACGCCCTATTGACATCCCACCTCGCCCTTGGCATACGCTTTCTATGGACTTCATCACCGATCTACCTCCATGCTCCGGATACAATACGATTCTAGTAATCGTGGACTTATTCTCCAAGATGACGCATTTCATTCCGCTCAAAGGCTTGCCAACAGCAGCAACTCTGGCCCGAGAATTTCTCGAAAACATCGTCCGACTGCACGGTTTTCCTTCGGTTCTAATTTCGGATCGAGGTAGTCAATTTATTTCTCATTTTTGGCGAAGTTGCTGTCGGTCGGCTCAAATTGATGTGAGACTATCGACCAGTCACCACCCTCAGACCGACGGACAAACCGAGAGGACCAATCAAACTCTGGAACAGTATTTACGCTGCATGCTGCAACAAACTGAAAAAACTTGGAAAGACATCCTTTGGATAGCCGAATATGCCTACAATAACTCTGTCCATTCGGGAACTGGGAAAACCCCGTTTTTTCTTTTGTACGGCAGTCACCCTCGAACCTCGGAGTTGGATCCCCTCCAAGATCTTGAAACACCAGCAGTAGACTACCTGCATTCTACAATCACCCAAGCCTTTAAGGAAGCTGTTTCTCACCTTCAAAGGGCTAAAGAACAATACAAGAAAGGAGCAGATCAACATCGGAAGGAAGCCCCTCAATATCAAGTAGGGGATCAAGTCTGGTTATCCACCAAATATCTACCTCTAAAAGGGCCACGCACATTCAACCCAAGATACCTTGGTCCCTATTCCATCACTACCATAGTAAACCCAGTAGCAGTCAAGTTGGACTTGCCCCCGCACATGAAGATACATCCGGTCTTCCACGTCTCTCTATTAAAACCCGTGCAACCTCAAACCCGACTAACTAAATCTCCAAAACCTATCCTAGTTTGAAGTCAAAAGCATTCTGGACTCCAAGATCTCCAAATCTAAACTATTTTACCTAATTGACTGGAAAGGCTACGGCCCCCAAGAGAGATCCTGGGAACCTGCTGAATATGTCCACGCTCCTCGCCTAATCAAAAGATTTCACCGAACATTTCCTGACAAGCCAAAACCCCCGGAGAAGCCCAGTTTGGGAGGGGCCTTGAGGGGTGGTACTGTCATGATCTCTGCTTCCAAAAGGTCAGGGTTTTCCCAACTCCCTTGGAAGCAGATCCATAACCCAGGTTCCGAGTGCCAACCAGTCCCAATTGGGACCTTTTGGACCCAGTCCTGGCGCCAGTGGCACCAGGCTCATAAATATGCCCAGTCCCAGCGCTGGAAGCGCCGGGCTCATAATGCTTGGGTGGACTTACCTGCAGCAGACCATGCTGCTTACTTGCCTGCCAGTTGAGCCTCTGATCCTCTTCTGTTTGGAACTACTTTTCCTGTTGGGTGGGGCAGGAGCCACTCCCTAGGTTCAGAACACTGGAACTCTTCTGGAAAGCAGGAACTCTTTTCTTACCTAGGCGTGGCTGTGGAAGGAGACACCTAAGCACTACAGGAGGCTATTTAAACCACACCCGATGGATGAATCTTGCTTTGCGTTATTCTGCATCCTCTGCAGCAGAACGCTCATCGTGTCTTTTGCATCTGATCCTGGGCCTAAGGAAAAAGGCTTACCATCCTGAATCCAGTCTTCAGCAACACCTATAAAGACAAGAAAGAACAGGTTAGCATTACGGTCTTCAGTGACAGCTCTTCACTTACCTGGTCCATCGGCTGTCACCAACGCCTCGCGCTGCATTCCGGCATCTGAAAGACAAAGGTTTACCTACTCTTTGTGCGCTCCAGAGGTCTTCACACTGCATTCCGGCATCTGAAAGACAAAAGCTTACCAACTCTTCGCACGCTCCGGAGGCCTTCGGCGCTGCATCCCGCATCTGAAAGACAAAACAAGGTGCGTTTAAAGACATTGGGGAACTTTAATACTCACGTGCCATTACTCCTTTCCACATCTAACCCAGTGGGTATTCCGGCACCCTGCAGCCGCTCCGAACTTGTACCTGCAAAATAAAAAGACAGTTAGAGCGCATTGTGAAGCAGGCAACAAGCGCTTACTTACGTGCTTCCAGACGCTTCTATTCATCACATGGGCTCCATCTTCAACTCACTTCAGCCCGTCATCCGCCATCGCCGGAACCCTGCAAAACAAGAGACATCATTACTAAAGACTTTAAAGACATTAGAATTACTCGAAACTTACCGTTCGTGCAGTAAACGACGGACAGCCGTCCTCTGAAGTCAAGAGGCCTGCTCCCCTTATCCAGTGAAGAAACCGGTTACAGCACCCTGCCCCGAGGCAGATGGAGAGCACAGCGTTCACTTACCTAAGGTGAGAGCGTTAACCTTTGGGGTTCTACAGGAGAAGAGAAAGGGAAGAAGAGAGAGACATTCAATAACCCAGTTCCTTAATCCCATATTTTCTATCTGCAGACATCTTACCCTTCGAGTCAGACATACAGTGCACAGAGGTCCAGCCCAAAGAGCCAGCCGTGTGTTACACATCACCTTTGAAGATACGGTATACGCCCAGTCAAGACCGGCGCCTCTACGGGAATCAGGTGAGCGTTACACCCAGTTCAAGTAGCTCAGTCCTGTGTGACCAATTGAATTTAAGAATGCTAACAGAGGGTAGATAGCAAATCATTTTTTGATTGTTTTGCCTGGCAAGTGAAATTCTCTCAAAATCCTTACTTTTGAGGATTCTTAGTGGAGGAATACGTGAAATCAGTTCCAGCCAGTACTAACGATTAACTCTAGCATCTCTCAGGGTATCAGCATTCCCTTCTAATCCAATGATGTTACGAGTACTACACATGACTTCTCCTCCTACAGCCAGTGTGTGATCTAATTCAGACTTAGGAGGGATTCCATTGTCACTCTTACCATTCATTGCGCATGGAGAAGGAATATCCTTAGGGTCAATATTAGCACTGCTTAATCCCAAAGCCGGTCAGTTTCGACACCCGGTGCATTACAATTTAGACCATTAGCACACTCCATCCTACCGACTGTCATACAGGGCAGTTTTAATTCCTTCAATAGCACCTCAGATTTCAGCGTGCCACTTTCTAATGCGTTTTTCAAAAGGCTCATAACGAGTGCATGCAAGTCACTGCTAGTTGCATTTGATGTCTGAGGACATGAAGTTTCCACAGAAGAGATTGGCTCCATTATTGTTGGCAGAGTCTTTTGATTTTGGGACAGACTTGGTCCAATGCTTAAGGATTCCCCATCGGGGCTACTCTTCTGCGCATTATTAACTTCACATGTTGTTGTTATTGAGCATTTCAGTGATTGAGAGTTGTGGCAAACATGTCCCAGTGCGGATACCACCAGTAATTCTCAAAATTTACCAGAACCACTGATGCTAACAAAGCCCTTTTTGGGAGACCGCACATTGCAGTACGATTTGCCATAACCATTACTACATGCTTCAGCATATGAACTCCTTTTGTTATTGCAATCACTTTCAATTATGCCAGTTACAGCGGGCCTTGTTTCGATTGACTCAAGTTTACCGGTCACCGCTTCATTAACACTGGCCGTGTTTGAGCGCTTTCTTCACTCTACTTGATAAAGATTTTTCAAGTTACTTTGTTTTGTCAAAATGTCTACACTGGATTCAGAGCAGGATATTTGGGTCGTACACCCTGCAGGGTTAATTTTCTCCACAACAGCCCTTAGCAACCCGTTGCTAGGGGCAGTGGGGTTCCTTCCATTTTTGCTATTTACAGGTGCCTGAACAATGCCCGCTGCTTGTATGGACGACTTTAAAGGCAAGAGAAGTGCTTGGCTCTCCTCATCCAATTGATCCACCTCAATAATGTCCTCGATACTGTTCTCATAGGGAATTTCTTTACTGGTTGTTTCGGAGTTAGTAACAACTCCTTCGCTTTTACTCTTTTTATTTTTGTTAATTGCATCATCAGCAGCCTTTCTTCCTCGTTCGGCTCTTTTAACCACTTGGAGCTGCATTTTCTTTGTGCGGAGCGACAAGAAGCCTTAATCTTCACCAGAGCCCCCAGTGAAGCCTTCATCTTTCTCCATTTGGTCAATGATATTGGTCAAAGCAGAATGGCTGTCTACTGTCCACTCAACTTTGTGTGGTGACTGCGTGCTCGCTAATTCACTTAACCGAAGCAAGTTCTGTTTGGTTTCGCCTATGTCATTGTTTATCTTTTTAATATCCGCCGTCAGCCGCACTAAACTCTGATTCAATGAGCTTGGATTTTGGAGATCCATAGCTGTAGGTTGTTTTAAAAAGGCACTGTGTGCCTTTTTCTTTGAACTTCCTCAAACCCTTGCTCATTATGGATGATTTTATATCCATATCAATGATTTTTTGGGAACCGGCACAAGTCTCTTTGTATTTACAAACCCCTCCAATTGATTAAGTTTTGCTAAAATATCACTCATTGCAAGTTTTATTTCACGAATCTCCAGATGGGTGAAGTCGTGACCCTTATCTAAGATGTCCAAAATGTGTATAATTACCGGGAACGTATTTGGATGGTCTTCATCAGATGGTAGAGATAAGTTCCCAGAAAGTCTCTTGTTATGGCATAGATTACCCCTCAGCTCTTCACTCAATGATCTCGGATTGTTCAGTGGTTCCACACTAATTCCTACACTTGTTAGGAATGTTAAACTTATGGTTAAAGGGGCCAGTATGACACGTAATTGATTTATTACAAGACTCATGATTGCCACTAATACGTGCACCAAGGGGGCCAAGAGACCTATCCATAAGCAACCCTTTTTATTTAGTTCTTCCATAACTGCTGGCCCAATCTTTTCCAGCTCTTTGGCTGATTCATCTCCAATAAACGATTAATTGGACGCTCTAGTTACATAAGAACGGGCCATAGCCTTGCTCGAGTTGATTGCAGCCCTCCATTTGTTCCTTAAGTAGGTGCCCTTTGGAAGGTGACAAAGGTTCAACTAGAACCAGTAAACCCAATTTAGCATCATGCACTTGTACATTGTGTAGGACTGGTTTAAACATCCCGCCTATTCCAAGGCCTAAGCATACATTTAGAGGAGGGGGATATCGGTGTAATGGGAATTTTCCCACTCTGTTTGACATCTTCCGGTTTGCATGAGTTGCCATCTAAACCCCCATGGCAACTCAAAGCCTCAATACCGGGATAAGAACTTTTCCCCCTGCACACCAGTGAGTCAATATTTATGCTGCCAGATATTGTAGATTCAGTGAGCCAGCCACTTCGCAGTCTGCTCGCCCTATTGCACAATTTAAATGTGAATCACACCTCCGTTTGAGTATATTTATTCTCACCTTCACTATTCTGCAGCACATCCACTCCTCATTCACTGTGGAAGTAACAAGTCACCAGAAAGTCTATGCAAGATGCAAAAGACCTGTGCACCTCACCCTCCCACCCTAACAGCCCAACAGCCCACTTCCCGCGCTCCCGAATGCGTGCATGAAATGCGCGGGCACCCGGGTCTTAGTAGGGTTGCTGGGAGCGAAGGGGGTGGGGCCCAGCCACGCAAAGGATCAGAAAATGAAGGCAGAGAAGTTGGCGCGAGTCACATGCACTTCGCGCTACGTTTTTCCACAGTGTTAGTAGTTCAAGCCCAGCTCACTACAGCCCAGCCCAGCCCACCCAGGCAACCCAAGTCCAACCCACTCCCAGCACGTAACCCAAGTGTCCCAGCAGCCTTTAGTCACAAAGTATTTTTACTTTGGCTCTTGGAGTTGGTTGCCTTGAGTCTGGCGTTTTGCCTTGAAAAAGTCAATAGTCCTTCTTCTTGTCCTTACAGGACTTGGAGAAGGACAGCAGGGAGTCAGTCAGGTCCGGCAGAGTCGTCAGCCCAACAACACACTTCCCGCACTTCTGAATCCATTATTATTTGCTCTGGCCATAGAACCAATGGCAGATCTGATTAGGGAACACCATGGGAGGCAGGGAATAAGGTTGATGGGACCCCCTGAAATAAATTCCCTATACACGGATGATGTATGTTAGAGACCTGCAGGTGAACCTCGATCCGATAACGCATATTACACGCATCGTAGAGTATCCCTGCTTCGTTGTAAACAATATCAAATCTGAAATGCTTCTCTAAATGGCCTCCACTCGGAAACCAACTGGGGACTTCACACTGAAATGGTCACCGGACCAGATCAAATATCTGGGGGTAACTGTATTGAGGGGGAAGAGTACTCTCCTTCAGAGTAACTATGCATCTCTGGAGGGTTATGTTGGGGATAGGATAATTCGGTGGAAACCGGTACCCATTAGTCTGGCAGGCAGGCTGGCGCTAGTCAGAATGATTCTCCTCCCCAAATTGTTGTAGACTTTTATAAACATCCCCCTTTGGCCGGGCAAAGCATATTTCGACAGGCTCCACAGGGCCCTTGCCCAATTCCTGCGGCACGTGTGCATGGTTTTAAAAAAAAAAGGTCAGAAATTACATTGCCATGCGATAGAGGAGGTTTCGCAGCACCCCACCTTGAAATATATTTGGCTCGCAGCCCAGGCACAGATCTGGTGCTCAATTTTGTAATGGCATGGTGAGAAATGTTTGAAAAGTAGGGGTGATACACACATATTATAAGTGGCAACCACTGTGGAAATTCCCTGGCCTCTTTCCCACCCGGGATAGAGCAATTGGTGTACATTGGGAGCAGATGGGGTATAGGGCGTTGGAGGACTTATTCCCTGAAGGACAATTTCTTACACTGTTAACATCGAAGCATGAACACGGGGCACAGTGACAAAAATAGTGCAGTTGTGTAGGTTTAGAGCTTCAGTCTCCAGAAAGTACGAGGGCTTCCAACTTGGGCCCCAAGAAAGTGATCTTCTAATTTACATCTTCAACTCTAGCGGGGGACGCAGGCGGTTGCCCACCCTATACAGGATGATAAGAGGTATGGTGGATGTGTTGAACCCAAGGGTGTTGGTCCAATGGGCTGCTGACATCAATGTGGAACTTTCAGGCGAACAATGGAATAGGATGTGCAGGGTCCCCAAAACAGTCTCACTAAATTCCAGGTTTAAATTGTTGCAATACAAAATTCTTAATAGATTGTAATAGACCCCTGACAGGATTGGTAAAATATAACCGGCATTAAACAATAGATGCATGCGATGTAAGCACAGCAAGGCTGACCAGCTGCACATGCTTTATCAATCTTAGCGACTTTTGGTCATATATACTCACTACATCGTCTGAAGTGGTGGGTGTTCCAGTTTCATCCTCACCCATTAGCGCGCTATTTGGTCAATGGGCAGAGATGTCGGCCCCACGGCTTAGATCTTTCCTCAATATGGGTTATGTAATAGCCGAAAGATGTATATTACGCAGGTCGAGGGACAAAACACCTCCGTTGACTAAGGAGTGGCTGGCAGACTGACGTGGGCTGAGAGTTGTGAGCTCTACTTGGGGATGCTGACAAGTACTACAAGACCCAAAAATAAATGGGCAGATTTTCGAATGTACCTGGCCCAAAAGGTTGTATTGTAACCACCACTGTGACAGTTGGGCAAGGGGGTTGGGAAATAATGGCCTGGTGCAGGCAGAGGAGGGTTATGGGAGTGTTAGCGTAGAGAAGGAGAGATGGTCTTCCCCATCCCCCTAAGCAACACCAAATGAGAAATAAACACTAAAAGAGTACATCCAGGTAGCAGGGGGTGCACATGGAGAGGGGTGCGTGATCACCTTAGTGCGCGCATTACAAACTACATGTTAGGTGCGGGTACAAACACCATCTTGGCAAGTGGCAGCCATTTTAGCAGTTAGGCCCAAGTGCAGCGAACAGCATTGTGTGCGTTAGTTTTAGACCCCTTGCATGAGCACCTACACCACCTCCACCCTGGCCAGGTTTCAGAGATCCAAAACATCCTCCATTGTCCAGAAAGTTACAGGCACTCCCGCCCTGGGAAGAATGGGCCCTGCAAGGTCATGTGAAGGGAGCAGAGCGCCTCTTGGCAGTACCATCCCACGGAACAGATAGCAAGGTACTCCTGCCCCCGCGATCCCCACGTGAGAAATACAGCCTTACCATGCTTTCATCCCATGACCCCTGCATGCCAAAGCAACATCCAAGCCCAGACCACCAACCATCAAACTTTTACACACCTCGATCGATCACTAAGATCAGAAGGCAAGATTATCGCACCTTCAGAAATGGGTCCCGTGATTTGTGCAGACAAGGTTCAGGTTAGCATCAGAATTATAGCCTAAAACTAATGTGGAGGACCTTGGGAGTTGCTGATCTGTCAGGGAGTGAGTGAAGTGTGTGAGTTAGTATGACCTCGGCTCTTCCCCAGAGCCCATCCCTGTATCTGCCAGGTGCATTGTGTAAGGAAGGCATGCTATCAAACAGTAAGACAGAAACAAGTGACCATAGTTCAAGGGTGTCTATGGAGCTTCAATGAGCTTTGAAAAACACTGATCTAATCCTAAATCTAAAGATGCGAGAAAGCGACGACCATCAAATTATAATAACGCAGGCCGAGTCGACTCTGTCCAAATAAAAGGACCATACTAATAAACCTATGGCAATCCTTACTGTAAGTGACTTCAATCCAGCAATCCAACTAAGTCAATGCTTAGGATGGGATGTCCAAGGGAAGCCCTTATTTATATATGTTTATGTCAAAAGTTCTTTATATCTGGATGATGAACCCTTATATAACGCCCCTCTCTTTAGATCTCCCCGACCTCACTGAGCCAAGAAGTAGGTTTGTTTTGCAAATTAAAAAGGTTTATTTGAATAATTAAACAATATATATATCACACTTTTATGAACAAAATAATATTTGAATAGCACACTTATGAATATGGACGGTAATCAACAATGGATAATATTACAAAAGTAACAATCTCTTTAATCACTTATGGAGTATGGATATGAAGGATACTGTAGCAGAGAACACTTTATATGATTCAAGGAAATGCAACAATGGGAAAGAATGCAACACTGAAATCATATCAAGGTTTACTTCTATCAAAAGATAATATGGTCACTTTTTCCCCTGTGTCTACTCACTCCTCCCCTATGCAATATGAAGAGATGGAAATGAGGGCACACAGGTTTCAGGAATACAATCGAGAATACAGTTCAATCCCGGTTCCCCCCAGCAAGCTTAGAGAAAACAGGTATGATTTTAAAACACAGGTCAAAACGCTTTGGAATGTGATTGCAAAGGATGGAAAAATATGCTAAATTGATTTTAATTTACTAAATGAGATTCAGGATGAGTGATAGTTACTTGAGATTGGTTCAGGTCAACACTAGCAATGATTCATGAATATCGGATTGAAAATAAAATTCAGCAGTGGAAAGCAAGAAGCAGCTATTTTTACAAGTGGTGAAATGGAGCTAAATTGTCACAGGTTTCCCCCCTTCTCACCTGTCTATGTTGCCTGATGTCCTCTTTAGGTGGAGTCTTCTTTAGTATGGTTCGGGACTTAAATAAGCCCGCTCGGCCGTCCTCGGCTTCCAGATTACGTTCAGCTTCGATGTCCAGGATCACGGAAAACTCCAGGAGTATTCAAGAAGGAGTTGGAGGCACACAGAAGCGGTGCGGGGATTCCGGGAAGTTAGGGAAGAAGTCGGAGAAGGGAATCCAGGGGCCAGGGGATAGCAAGTAGCACTAGAAAAGGTTCAGAGCACACGTCCGATCACAGCTAGTAGCAGCGTTGAGACATGCGGGGCCGCGGGAGTGTGGCTTCTTTATAGAGGACGCTGCATAGAACGTGAAGGCTGGCGAGCAGCGTTCTGAGCTTGCCGCAATGTTGGTAGTTTTATGGAGTGTAAGGCCCGACGTGTCAGGGACCAGGAGACCCAGAAGGGGCGAGTTCGATGGTTCATGACATAAATTGCAATTCGCAGCAATTTGTCCGTGTGCGTAAATCACGATTATGGAAAAACTATAATGAATTGGAATGTCGTTTTGCATTTGTTGGAAAGCTTAGGATCTTAGCTTTAAAATGACAGTTAAATTTTGCGGTTCAAAAGTTACTGATGTTTTTGTGAAGGTAGAATTTGCAGAAATAAAATCAAGATTTCAGACATGACAGATTGCGCTTTACAGATTTGAAATCAACAGGATGGACACAAGATTCTATAATGCAGTTCTGGACAGGTTGAAATGGATGGAAGAGGCTTACTTTAAACTAAGGGATTGGTTATGGACAGTTCTAGACTAGATACTCACTCCTAGCTTTGGAATGGAATGCGCCTTGTCAAAGATCTGGTCAAGGTTTTGGCTTCACTCTCGCCACCGGACAGGTCTCAGGCCCTCTGGGTTCTGCTCTCAACACTGCACGGCGGTCTGGGTCTCTTGAACTGGATCTGACGGGTCTGGATACCGCACTGCTCTCTCTGGGTCTGGATCTGGGTTCTAGCACAGGGTTCTTAGCAAGAAGCAAACAGCACCGCCCGGCTGTTGAATGGTTTGGTTAGACCCCATGGAAGTTTAGGGGTTAGAATCAGGTTGCAAAAGATTCTGAAGGCCTGCTGAGAAGGATTCAGCTTGTGAATTAGGCCTTTGCTTCAGGGTTCTAGAGCTTGGTTCTAGAGTCTGGATTCTAAGTTCTGGTCTCTGGATCTAGATCTGGAGTCTCTATCTGGATATTGTCTGGATCTGGTCTGGCAGAGTGCTTCGCAGGAATCGGTGAGTAGTGGAAAAAATTAGTGTCTATCTGGGTCTCAGCAGTCCTATTTATGTGTTTCCCAAGTGGGTGGTTAGGCTGATTCTCTATGCCCAACCCCCTAAGGATTTGATAGGTTAGAGGATTCTCTGTCTTTTGACTGGAGAAAGGATCAGCGTGTCATGAGGTGTCATCATGATGCTACCATTTACCCTCTAGAGAAGAAACTCCCCTTTGCTTTTACTTAGAAAATCTCTTTTTCATAACAAACATATTTCCAAGGTGCACAACTTGGTCATAATACATACACACATCACAAATTATTTAAGGTACATTTTTGTCCAACTCTGATCTTCCTAGGAGCTTTGGTTCAGAAATGACAACTTATTCGTGATTTTGGTGGGTTTTCCAATATTGGTTCTGCACCAAATTTGATACATGCATGCAGATCCTGTCTGGGCATATTACTGTAAATTCTTATGTTCATAGCAAAAACACTACAGCTGCAATATTAATAAATTCCGGGGTTTGGTCTCAGAACATCACCCGGCATCCAGCTTAGTCTTAAATTGTGAGTGAATTTTTCAATGTAACCGTCTCAAAGTTTAACATTTTGGTCCACTTGGTACAATTTGTTATAAGCATTTTTATAAAACATACATTTGCTTTCCATCCAATTCACATCTCAGTCTGGTCTGCCCCCCCAGAGCTGGGTGAGTCAGATGGTCACATAGCCTGCCTTCCTGCTAGAGCAGTTGTTGACCAGGCACACCCAAATCAGCAGATTCTATTCAGCTGAAAGAATCCATTGTCTTGTTTCCAGGCAGCAGAGCATCAGTCCAGGGTGCCTTGGCTAGTTCCTTTTCACACCAGCTTGTCAATCTCTTGACCTGGGGCAGGGGAAGTCTCCTTTGTCCAGGGAAAAGGTGTGAAGGGTTCTCATGGGAAGCAAGCCTTTTGGAGTTTTAACTGCATCAAGTTACTTTCTGATCAATTGTAACATACTTCCTTGTAAAAAAATATATTTATAACTCACAATAAGCAACATATCTTTAAATCAAGTCTTTTTCAACAATGAAATCACTGTGTGGCACTCTATGTGGCATTTTGATGGAATTCTCTTCTTTGGCATAGTTTGGGTTCCATGTTCAACTTTTCAAAGATTATGGTTTTAAAACGCCGGCTTCTGGTAGTGGTGAGTACCGGTAATGCACCCATTTTTGACAGTTGTCTTTACATCAGTGGGCCTCATTACACGGTAGGCGGTGGACCAAGGTGCTATTAGCACCTTGGTCCATGCCGGTAAAATACCGGCACCGCCTTGGCGGAAAGGGGATTTACCGCCCCATTCCAAGGTTGGAGGGGCGGTAAATCCCCTTTCCGCCATTGCCCTTCCCCATTCCCATTTCTGCCCCATAGGGCTCTATGGAAATGGGGAAGGCGCTAATTACGGCACCGCAATTTTGCGGTGCCGTAATTAGCTCTGAGGTCCCTTAGCGGGTTGGATATTAACGCCTGCAAGAAGCAGGCGTTAAATCCTCCAACCCGCAAAGGGACCTCGTAGTACGGCGGTAAGGGTTAACGGTCACTGTTGCCATTAACGGTGACCGTTAACCCTTACCGCCGTCCGTGTAATGAGGCCCAGTATCTTTAAAACATGATTTAGCTTGATAGCATATGCTTCTTGCTGACATTGGGCCTCATTACACGTTGCACGCTAAAATCGCAAATTACCGGCATGGCGCCCTTAACGTGTCCGCCCTCGTATGAGGGTGCTAATAGCGTACCATTACGAGTACGCGGACATGAGCATCGCGCCATGCCGGTAATGCCCCAACTGCCATGCCGCTAAACTCCCCCAATAGTCCCTTACCGGCTTCAACGACAGTGCAGATAGCATCTCCGCCTTGACGCAGCATGCAAATAGCAGTCACCGCTAATAGCGGTGACCGTTAAATAGCGGAACCAGAAACAGCGTCATCGCACAGGAACAGGAAAGAGCACAGCGGCCATCTTTAAAAACACAATCCATTGCCATCCTCTGCCGTCTGGACCTGTTTGTAGTACTTTGCTGTTGGAAAATATCTGGAACACCCTTACCATGCCCAAGGCTCTCAAAAAAACAACTGACCGCCAGCGGAAAGAAATGTTTTCGACTGAGGAGCTACTAATGCTGACACAGACCCTATCTGAAAATGCTGCAGTGGTCTTCGCAAACGACATGCGGCAGGAGACACTCCTCCAAAAAAATGGGGAGGAGGTGGCACTGAAAGTAAGTGCTGTGGGCACCAGCACCCGCAATGTACGTGAGTGCCGGAAAAGATGGGATGACCTTAGACTCCGGGTCAAATTGATCTTGGCAGAAAATCACAACATTGCCACAGCAGGTGGATTGGGGTCGCCAATTAAACTAAAAGAATGGAAGCAGACATGTGCAAACCTCATAGTAGTTGAATGCATCGAGGGAGTCAGGAGGATGGAGCATGGCGTGGCAGGCACTTCGGATGGAGGTAAGTGTACCAATGAAAGCATGCAATGTGAATCTACTGGTCCCCGCAAATGTCAGCCCAGAATCACCTCATGGATGGCCAAACAGCCACACATGCTTCCCACCCTGCCCATGTCAGTGCCAGACCCAAACACACACACATGCACACATCAACAGAGCCAAGTGCCACACACAACACTGCATGGATGAGCCACTGAACTGACACATCACCTGCATCCTTCACAATGAAGTCCAAATTCCCACAACTGCATTGATGATGTATCCTGCATTAAGTGCATCGAACCGTAACCAATGCCATCCCCCTTCTTGTCCCCGACAGGGTCACATACAGACAGTGACGATGTTGGGAATGCATCTCAGGCACCCCCTGCGCAGAAGAAAAAAAGGCCACAGCCCACAGAGGACACCCCCACAACATCCAGGGGAAAAGGCACAAGACTCCATTTGCAGAGTCTCAAACATCGGTCGAGCGCCACTGCTAAGGCCACACCAAAGCCACTGCCCCACCTCCGGAGGTCCACTCACCACCACCGATCACAGCCACCGAGGGACCACCATCAGCTGCAGCCAGTTCAGCAGGAGAGGCGGCAGCCACTGCTCCATTATCTGATGTGGAGGACCCAACAGAATTCGACCTGGGCATGCACACCCCAAGCCCCCCTGGAACCCCCCAGCCATCACCACCACACACACCTGGCTCCAACTTCACTGGTGATGAGACCATGGGAGCTTTCAGTAGCCCCCTGGTGCCTCCATCTGTTCACCTGCCTGCATCACAATGCACACCAGCCACACCACCAGAGCCCGACACTGCCCTTGACCTGGCCAGCATCAGCCAGTGGCAACAGGGTCTCACTGTGCTGGTTGGGCAGCACGTGGAGGAGGCTGCCTGTCTCAGAGAGGAGATTGCAGAGACATCCAGGCAGTCCAGGGAGGGGATGGAGGCATGCACAGACAGGCTGTGTGGGGAGCTCATCCGAGTTCGGGAGGTCCTCACACATATTGCAGATGCTATGGACCGCCAATTCCCACCACCACCACTACCTGGACAGTCTGCCCCTTCTTCGTCCACCAGTTCACGGCAGTCAAGCCCACCCAGACGCTCCGCGCGCACCACCAGGCGCACCTCTAGGCAGCCTCCCAATGCTGATTTTGGCAATGACCAATAGGGAGTTAATGTTCATGCTTCCGCGTGCATGCCTGGACGCAAACATTGTGGAAGACACATGAGGGACTGTTATGGGGGGTGGGGGGAAGGGTGTGATGGGACTTTTGTGGGGGTGGGGGGGAAGGGTGTGATGGGACTGTTGTGGGGGGTTTGGGGGAAGGGTGTGATGGGACTGTTGTGGGGGGTGGGGGGAAAGGGTGGTGGGATGTTTGGGGACATACACATTTTCCTGTTTAAGTTCATAAATACACTGGTGTTTGAGCAAAACACAGGCCTGGACTCCTTCATTGTGTATGTGTACTTTATTGACGCCAGGGTCCATTGTGAGCACACAAACAGACACCAGTGCATTACTAGCCATATCCAGGTGACAGTACGAGAACATGTTACTCAGAATATTTGGTTGATCAGATGCTGTCTCACAGCACGTCCCTCCTGGCCATCCCCTCTTGCATGACCTGCATCCCTTTCACCTCCATCCTCATCACCATCATCATCCTCATCAGGTGCTTCTATTTCAACATCAGGGGGCAGTGGCACATTCCGTCTGATACACATATTGTGCAGCATGACACATGCCATGGTGATCTTGGCCACCTTGTCATGGCCATACAGGAGAGCGCCACCAGACCTGCTAATGCACCTAAACCGTGTCTTCAAAAAGCCAAAAGTCTGTTTGGTCACGATGCGGGTACGGGTATGTGCATGATTGTATTCCTCTTTGTGCCTGTTCTGTGGGTTCCGTACAGGGGTGAGAAGCCACCTCTTCAGGGGATAGCCGGCATCACCTGTATAGGGGGACGAATGGGGTCCTGTTACTGTTCACCTCAAGAGCGGCCTGTTCATATCACACAAATTGACTTTGCATTGTGATTGAAGTACACAATTAACAGCATACATGCAGATGGTCTATGTGACTGCAATGTGCAATGGTGGGCTCAACCCTGCAAGTAGACATGCCCCATTAATGCCTCCAACAGTAATTGACATGTCCTGTGTGAGGCCAGGTCTTAGGTGTCCCTGTGCCCAGGCAGATTTGGTACCACACTGGTGGTGTACTGCCCTTCCAACATTGACGTTGTCATGCTGAGAGGCATCACTTCAGTGGTGCTATGGGTTTGTGGTGCATTGCTATGGCTAGGGGGTATCCCTAAGCATGCATTGAAGGGCACATTGCATTATTGATATCGTGCTGGACGAATTCAGCATGACTATGTTGACGGCATGGATGACATTTGTGTATTTTGTGGTGTGGAATGTTATGCAGTGTGGATGTGGTTTGATTTTTGATGTTTCTAGACTTGGATTGTCATCTTTGTTGGGTAGCATATACTTGCATGTCCGTTCATCTCAAGTACGTTGCGGCCCTCCCAGATGGACATTGGCTTACATCTGTATGTGCATTTGGACGACAGACTATAGGCTACACCCAGTTGGAGTATCTATCTCTCCCCCCCCACGCACACCCAGTTGGAGTATCTATCTCTCCCCCCCAAGCACACCCAGTTGGAGTATCTATCTCTTCCCCCCCCCCAAGCACACCCCGTTGGAGTATCTATCTCTCCCCCCAAAGCACACTGCCATGTGCTTGGCCTGCTACTCACCAAGTAGCCACGAACGTTGTCCCGTTTGTCGCTCCATGTAGCGGGGGATAGTTGAGTTCCACAGGACCATGGAATCATGGGTAGATCCGGGAAATCTGGCACAGCAATGTGTGATTATCTTGTTGGCGTCACATACCATTTGGACATTGATGGAGTGGAATTGCTTCCTGTTTCGGTACACTACTTCATTGTGATGTGGGACGACCAATTCCACATGTGTACAGTCGATGGCCCTGATGCAACTTGGGATGCCTGCCAGTGAATAGAAACCGACTTTGGTGTTTGCAATCTCCTGGGCGTCCGTGGCATGTATATGTGTTCGGGTGCATGATTCAGGAGGGCATCGAGTACCTGGTTCAGTGTGCATGAGAATACTGGTTGGGAGATGCCATGCATCTGCCCCACTGTATGCTGGTAGGTGCCTGTGGCCAGGAAGTGGAGCACAGTCACCACCTTTAGTAGAGGGGGGATGGCAGTTCTGATGTCTATGAGGCTCACAATGTCGTGCTGTATCATGTCCACGATGCTGGTGATGGTATCCCGGTCCAGACGGTACAGGGTGTGTATCTGCTCAGGTGTTAGGTTAAATGGAATGGCTCTGATCCTGGGAATTGGTGGGTGCCTCTGTGGTATGATTAGGTGGCGTGGTGGTGCTTGCTGTGCCTGTCTTGCCCTCCTCCTCCTCCTCCTGTGTCTCCTCTGTGCTGCCTGTTGTTGTTGCAGCTGCGCTGCAATCAGGTCCTCCAGGCCATTTAATGCTGCTAGTATTGCAACCATCTTGGTGTGGTAAGGGGTGTGGTGTGCTCCTTTTGAGCAGCCACAGTCTCCATTGCCTCCACCTGTGCTGATTGTGGCCACCTGTGGCAGGTGGTAACACTGCACAGTTCTTTTAATGGGTGGTCCGCGATGGCGGTATTAGCGCCATGCCGGTAAGGGGTTTTGGGTGCTTTTCCATGCCGCTATTGGCACGTCCGCCTGGCTTGTGATGATGTGCTAATAGCGGGATGGCATAAATTACGGATGCGAGGGTCGCGTGCCCGCGGACTGGCCGCTATTAGTGGCACCGTACTTAGCGGTGCCGCAAATAGCGGTGAGCAAGGTCATAATTTGGATGGGGATTTAGCGTTACCGGTATTCCATTACCGGTAACGTTAAATCCCTACCGCCTACCGTGTAATGAGGCCCATTGTGTTGATGTGGATTCTTGCAGTAGAATAATGTGGAACACTCAACACGAAGGTTGGATCTTTTTGGTGATTTGTGAGCCATGATTTTAGCACATTTTAACAATCAAGAAAATTAATTCCCAAACAGCTCTGTGTTGCTTTTGGCAATCAGAATTGCTTTTTCCAAGTGGTTTCAGGCTGCTTTGTGGATGGCCCAATGGTGGTTTTAGGCAGTGATCTCCTGTGCCTACTAATATAGGCAAAAGTGGATGGCAGCCTATCTTTCAGATTTTTACTGCGCATTTTTGGATGGTTTTGAGCGAGCAGCATGCTTTCCAGTGGCCATTCTGATGTTTCTGCTGCCAGCAATGCCTAGTGATGTTGCAGGGCTTGGATGAGTGGGTTAAGACATCCCATATTACTTATAAATACACATAGTGTGGGAAACAATATTATGCAAAAAGAAAAGTGTTAAAGAAATAATATGTCAGGATATTCAAGCGGTTGGCCTGCCCTCCCCAAGTTTTCAGCATGGGACAAGCCGGCACACTCAAGATGAGCACAGTCTTTGGCTTTTCTAGCACGAGGATGCAGTACAGATCTCAGTACCAGGGCCCTCTATGTCAAAGTCTCTGCCTTTTAAAGTCTGCTACTTTAGTGGGCCTGATGCGACAAACAATCATTCAAAAGATCCTTTCTTCTTAGGATTCTCATGTACAACTTCTTGGGTGATTCTCGACTCACCCTGGGCCCACCTCCGTGGTCTCATACTCACCTTAACACAAAGCTTTCAATTAATCTCCCTCTGCCGGGCTCGGACCAACTTGATCTACTTTTCTTTCTTCTTAGCTGGCTACCTTACAGAGACCTTTGATTGAGCACCCACGCAGTGCCGGTCCACTCCGTCAAAGGTATTTAAGTTTGCTTTAAAGTTCAATCACTCAGCAGGTTTACTTCATTCAAGATTCTTATCACATGCATTTTAACAATGTTAATTCCAGCGCTGGCCATAAAATATTGCTGCGTGCAACCTTGGCTTCAACACAGACCGGTCTTGTATCAGTCTCCCCAACTCATTGGATGTGTTGCTTTCACTGAAGCAGCTTTGTTCTTGGAGACAAGGACAGTACCACAGTGGCTGCAGATTCTCCCCACCATAATTACTGATGCGGAAGGGCCGTGGTACCTCCGACACACAATGCAGGATTGTTCAGCCTGGTTTCAGTCTTACGCTTTCTCTCGAGGTCTTGTGAAAGTAACGGTTCCATGTCGAAAAGGCCAAGGGAACTATCCTGCTTGTGACCCTCTTCTATTTCACCGTCTTTCTCCTCTCGTTAAACTGCCATCTTGGAATTGCTGTTTCCTTGTGCGCTTTGCTCTGCCTTTTTTCCGTGTGGGGATGTATAATGGAAGTCAGGTGTGTGTGAGGATCAGTAATTGCCTGACCTCACCTAATCATTGTATGGGGACACGACAGGTACACGGCTCAGGTGTTAATCTGTTTTGCCTTAGAGCAGGCTGTTAGTGAGAAAGTGTTTATGCTGTAAGAATGGGGTGGGGGTAGAGTTCCTAAATTTCCTACCGGGTAGGATGGGATAAAGGTGTTATAGGGAAGGGGATTCCGCGTCTCACCGTCTGGTGTCTCACTCACACTCCTTGAAGACCCCTCACCCAGGTGATCATCCAACAACGATAGAATAACATTGTTCATCAGAGTAGCTAATTAATTGTTAGGTCAGCTTCACCATGAATGACGAGCCCAGCAGCACCCACATGGACGGAGATGGACAGATGAAAATGAACCAATGGCCTGGCCCATTTGGAGCAAGCCCTACACGTATACTGCTCCTTCAAACCGGATAGTAGAATTGTACTATATATGATTATGTCATTAGTGATGATGTTTGTGCTTATAATGTACCAAACATGCGTATGGAGCTCCGAACGTTCAGCGGCAGCAGTGTTCTTTGTTGATGCATTTCTATTATGTATAAATTCTTGTTATCCTTGCAAGTGTGTCTTGGGACTTCCTCTAGTGGAATGTGAGCGTGGAGGGGTGGGCATTCATTTGGTGACCCTGACATGATCCCAGTGACCCCCTCATCGACAGAGGTTTCCAGGCCTTTTCTCCGAAGGGTCCATGCCCAACTACAGCAACCAGTCCCCAGAAGCATCATTCCCAGAGGTGTGCAGGAGCCGTTTTTACAGAATTCCTGTCTGCTCTTTGAAGCATGGGGAGCGTGCAGGCTGTTGCTGGAACCCTGTGATGCAGGAGTTCAGATGAACATGCCTATGTGAGTATACCCTTGAAAGTGATAACAAGTAGGGGAAGGGTGTGGGTTGCGGGTGAGTGGAGGATGAGGTTGTTTGTATGGTGTGGATGTGACTTTTTGGTTTTATTATTGACTTTTTAAGGAGGACATTACGGAAAGGAAAACAGGAGTGTAGGGAGCCTCCCTGAGTGAGGGAAGAAGGTGGTACCACTTATATTGTGTAATGCAGGAACAGTAAATACATAAGAGACCCACATAATGAGTGGGCTCAGGTACAGTAGTGGTTATTTTAGCTTGTCATTTTAGCTTATTGTTTTCATGTGTTTTGTTGTGAAGGGTGGAGGCCCGGGAAAGTGTGTTCTATACATAGCGGCCTATTTTGAGTGCGTGGAGAGTGAGAGTGGGTGTGTGTGAAAGGGAGGGGAGAGAGAGTAATGTGGGCTGACAGGGTGGAGGGAACAGCAAATTTACTTTTTGGGCTGTGACATGCACAGCATACGGATGCTTTACAGCGCACACATCGTTGCCCTTGGAGAGAGAAGAGACCCCTTTAAAATACATGTACAGGGACTTTCCCTTGTACCAGGCGAAGATATCACAAGCAATGGGTGGCAGAAACACATGCAACAGGGTACACTAACCCAACCTATGTGCTCACCAGGACCACAGTCCCGCCCCCCCAATATATAGCCACTCCTGCACACTCCTGGGGTGGAGCGGTTACTGGACAGAGGGAATTAGAAAGGGCACTAGAAGCTGTGTGAACAGAGCTAGCATGACAGTGGACAGTACAGAGTGAGGCTAGGGGAAGCAGACTAGACGAGTGGAGAGCAGGGGACATTTTGTTGAGATTGGACAGCACAGCAATAAAGGATGTACACATAGAGAATAAAGTGGACAAACAAGCATGATGCACAGTGGACGGTACTGTAGGGTCTGATAGAGGTTTGGGTGGAAATCCGGGAGAGGATGCGTGGAGTACTGTAGATAAATTGGTGGATGATGGTGAGTGCAACAGGCACCAGAGATAACATCTTGAATAAAAAGTTTGTGGGATGAAAGGCTAAGGAGGTTTGGCCAGATGGCGGTAGCAAGGAAAAAGGAAAGTGCCGTAAGAAAGGAAGGGAAGAGAGTAGGCTTACGGATGCCTTTAATACACAAGGGTGTGGGTATAGTGCAGTGTGCACTCTGGGCGCAGATGGAAAAGAACAATTTATCAAAACACTCCTGCCATTAACAGCAAGGGCGGGAAAATGGATATACAAATTTGAAAAACAGACGGAGAGTGTACCCCTTGCCATAGGTGATATGAAAAAGTGGCGATAGTGGTACAGCAGGGTGGGGATGTGTGGATTAAAGCAGGATACCCGAGAGTAAGTTTAAACGATGATGCGTATGACGGCACACCATTCAACAACATCAGAGCACAGGTGTGGGGCATGCTTTGGCATACATACCCCAACACCCCAGAC
Source organism: Ambystoma mexicanum (assembly GCF_040938575.1). NCBI lineage: Eukaryota > Metazoa > Chordata > Amphibia > Caudata > Ambystomatidae > Ambystoma > Ambystoma mexicanum. The sequence goes on along the minus strand of NC_090935.1, from coordinate 1,393,324,288 downwards.
TTACAGTCAATCATGCAAAACACTATGGGTGATGATTAAGAACCCGCTCAGTACATTATTAAGGTTCAGGAGATGTAGATGGTGGAGACAGGGGACAAGTGGGACCGATCAGTTCCTCTTATTTCATTATCAAAAGGGGCTTACCAAAAGAGGTGCAGAAAGCACTGGACAAAATTGTGGGCATGGAAGCGAAAGGATGGTCAGAAATTCAGTATGTAATAATACAACACTGCAAGTGAATAAAGGAACAAGAAAGGGAAACAGCACAGCAGCTGCAGGCAAATGGGGCAAAATTGGTACAGAGAAAGCTGGCTAAGATCGCTGTCCACACCTGCACAGACGGAGGCAACAGGGAGCATGCAGAGGTCTGCTGAAGTCCAAATGGCAGCGTTTTGGCCAGAAGGAGGACAAGGGAGGTGGATAGCAGTACCTCACCCAGGAGTGGCAGCAAGGAGGCCAGCAGCCTTGGAGGGGCAGCTTTAGGAGGCTAGGGGGGCTTTGGAGGGATGGGACCAAGAGGAGCAGGTATGGGTTTCTCACAGTGTTGGAACTGCGGGAAGTGGGGACATTTGTCCATAGAATGTAGAAGCAGGCCAGGGCTCGGATACAACACACACAATATTAACACCCACAATCGCAGAATACACAACAGATGCCATCACCAAGAATTACATCCACACCCTATGAAATACACCAAGCACAACAACAGCAGCCCCTAAAACAGTAGTACCCACAACAAACGATTTCCCAGCATGGAAATGGAAGCATGCACACACCCAACAAAGTGGTGAATGGCACCATAGTGCCCTACAAAGGGGTGAGCATGATGGGAAACAACCCTTTCACATTCCCTGGAACAAACATATACCTGGATTAGGACAGCCTGAGGAGAGAGCTTGCCTGCCCAGTCCCATCTATGACAGTCTGCCCTGATGGGGTACCCTTGGTGGGTGCAGATATAGAAAACAAACACTTAATTTTATGTTTGACACGGGTGCCACAAAATCATGCATCAACAAGGGGGATTTCCCACTATCTGGCCACACTCTTGACACACAGGGCTTCTCTGGGGCTGTCTCCATGGTTCCATACACTAAAGAGGTTGCCATTAAAACAGGGGGGGGTGGTCGTGCGGGCTCCCTTGTTTTATTCTGAAAGTTCCCCAGCAAACTTGTTGAGGAGGGACCGCCTCAGCAACTCAATCTGACAAGATCGCTCACAGGCAGTGCCATTGTTTGTGCCACACCAAGAATGTGCACCATGGGGCAATGCTGATTTTTGATGCAATGGGAGGAGAGGTGATGGTTTGTGGAATTTCCATAGTAGCGTTTGTGTATGGAATAACTGTGCTTGTGGAGGTGGTGCCTCAGATTGGCAAAGGGTATTGGCTAGTTAGTGCCCACGGATTTCATTTTTCACCCTGTTGTTTCCCCTGAATTGGCAGCAGGTTCAATTCTGTCCCTAGATTTGCAAGGATTTGTGATTTTGGCAAAAAGGATTGTTGTGATAGGGACTGACCAGGACGGGTGTGAGTGGCGCACAGTACTATGCACTGATCCCAGAGTACCTCTGAAGGAGGTGACTGATGCTGAATTGTTTGAGGACAAACAAGATACCGAGAAATAGTACTAGCAATCTGTATCCCCTTGAAATAATGGTGCAGTACAGGAAGGTCCTGTGTCCCCTGATCGCCCTTGCGGCCCCACCCCAGTTCCTTGAGGGAGACATAGAACAAATGCCTGAGAGATTGCAGACAACCAGCCCCCATGATGTAGGGCTCCTACAGGGAGTGACCCCAGTACACATAACATTGAAATCAGGAGCAATACTACGCAGAGTGAAACAATATCCACTCTCTACAGAGGCAGAGGCGGGAATTAAGGATACTATCAGTGCCCTACTCAACCAGGGGATAATTGTACCATCTACCTCCCCATGCAACATAGCTATATATCCTGTGAAAAAGTCAATGGGGGGCAATTGGAGAATGATTCAGGATCTGTGCCGCTTAAATGATGTTGTCCAGCAAGTGTTTCCTGTGGTTCCCAATCCTGACACAATCTTGTGTAGCATCCCGAAAGAGGCAACCCACTTCGTGGTGGTTGACCTCAAAAACGCATTTTTCTCCATACCATTGCACCCAGACTCACAGTACCTCACTGTATTTACACATGGGGGCGGATGAGGTTCGAACATACAAGATTACATCAAGGGAACTGTGAAAGCCCCAACATCTTCAACAGAATACTCCACATAGATTTAGGGCGCATCCACGTGTCCAGCACGACCATCCAGTTTGTAGACAACCTGCTGGTAAGCAGTCACACTGAGCAACACTGTAGACAAGACTCTGAATAGGGATGAGAAAGCCTACCACCCCCTGACCCGCCTACTAAATTCATAACATGGAAGAAAGCCAGGAAGAACCGCAATCACCCATTCTATTTCATACGAATTCCGAAAGACCCATGATTGACAAGTTTGTCGAGAGGTATCCCCTCAGCCAGCCATACCGACCAAGGAACATACAGATCCATCCATGTGTGGATGAAGAGCTACAGGCCATGATTAAGGACACCCGTATGGACAGTTTGGACCAAACACCAAAAAGCCACGTTGCTGATGTCATTAGAGACACCATGACATAGCAGCGTTCAACATGAAGCACGCGTGCCGTCTGCACTTCGGGATAGAAACAAGCACTCAAATACATGAAGAACACAAGTGTACTGTTCTATAGTTAGAGGACAGATAAATATACATGCTGTCATTGCTTTTATTATTTGTTGTCAAAGGCAGCAATGTTGAAACCAGAAAAGACAAGAGATCCTGATAAGAGCTTGAAGATGCTTAAACGCGATTAACTCTATGGAACTACAGGAGCAAATATGGGACCTGAAAGAGCCAAGTGTGACTAACCTATGGAAATTTAGTATAGCATGGACACTGTAGAGACCACATTATAAGGTTAGGAAAATGACAGCAGGCCTCAGGCCTCTGAGCAAGAGACAAGCTGAGCTGACTCACACTGGACAGAGAGCAAGACGTGTGAGACAGAACCCACAGCCAAGGACAAGAGATACCGATGACATTCCAATCCCGAGACGACAAGGGACCAGCTGCAGAAAATACGAATAAATCCTCATAATTCAGAGCTGCACAGCTCACATTCGTTGACTCTGAACACATGACACAGCTGAAGCAGACAATGGACAGTGATAAGTGGTAGGAAAGGAGAACTGGTCCCAGAACGCCAGACACAGACAGCGACAAGTATGCAACAATATGCAACAAGTGCTGCGCTGATCAGGAGAGCACCCTCATGAGCTAAGGTGCTACACACGAGTTACAATGCAGACACATATTCATTCTTATTACCTTGAAGCGATACACAGTGAGCTGAGAACTTTTGAGGATACCAGGCCTGAGAACGTCAGCTCTAGC